>NC_071404.1:46053861-47420111 GCF_017976375.1 Cuculus canorus | reverse complement strand
AGATCATTCCTTTCAGAAAAGAGTTCAGATGGGATTTGGGGTGGGAACAATGTTTGCTGCTCCTTCAAGTTAACAAATTTCGTCCTACTAGTTCTCAATAAATGGCTGAACCCATTGCTTCTTTCCCGTCCTGCTTCTATGGATTCTGCCCCCCCCCCAAATCACTACAGCATTCAGTTTCATTCCTTGCAATGCAGAGCTGCATCTACATGATTAGACTTCCTAAAAATTTCTTAATGAAAGAACAGATGTTTTTTCTCAGAACTCCTTGAACCATGCGTGATTGCCATATGTGCCTTTACAATGTGAGGTTGATATTATCTGTAGGTGGTGGTACCTGATCTTAGGAGTATTTTTTATTTTTTTTTTTAGTGATGGCTGATGCAAGTTATATAATAGGAGAAGAGGTTTCAGTTATGGCTAGAATAAATGTTTCAGTTATGGTGAGAGTAAATGTTTCAGTTTGTCTGTCTGTCCCATTTGCACTCTCTGAAACAGAGTCAATGGTCAAAGTTGCTATGGGGAAAGATGACAGCGTATTTTAATAACAGTGATGTTTCTTCATGTGCGGATAGGTGCAAGTATCTGAGTAGTTCAGTTTCCTGCCCATGTAAATCTCACTCTTCCTTTGGAAGAAAATATTTGGTCTCTACTGCTCCTTGCTAAAGGAGCTTCACTTGCTCAAGAGAGTTGAGTGAGAAGGGTGCAAAGGAAACCTGAGTATCGTAATTAGTCTAGAATAGGAGAAAAACTTCTGTAGTGTCTTCCCACCCCTCTCTTCCAGGACAGAAGAAACAGCAAAGACTCGTGAAAGTTTCATGACAACAATTAAAGAAACTAAGTTACTACAGAGTTGAGGAAATTTTTTGTGGACTCAAATCCATTGAAGACCAAGAAGCAAACGGTGAAGTCTCAAGTGTAATAGTAGTTATTTGAAAAAGAGTTCGAAGAGGGATCCTCAGGAATTGCCATCAGTATTTCAGAGAACGAAATACACATTGAAATCTCCAAGAGTGCCATTACTAGGCTTGTTTTGGAAGTCAAATGTGGTGTGCTAATGGTGAGCAACTCCAGCAGGACCTTATGAAGCTCTGGGGGGAGGGGGGAAGGGAAAAATGGCAGGTCAGGCTTCAGAATAGATAAGTGATATGATGCATCTAAGTAAAAATAATTTAAACCATATCCATACAATGCCAAGCTTAGAATAAGCAATTGAAATGCAAGAGGAATAGCTTAGAGTCAATCGAGAGATTTCTGGAATTGTTGGCTGAATGTGCAGTAGCAGCAGCCAAAAGAAGCAGCAAACTAGGGGGGTGTTATAACGAGACAGAGGGCAGCATCTTGGCACTATATGAAGCCCTGGTATTTTACACAGCAGGCAGTGAACTTCTGGAACATGCTGTAAGGAGCTTGTGGAAGTAGACAATTTCAGCAAGTTTGGAAAGGATTAGATTAAATCACGTATAACTGGTCAATAAATGGATACTAAAGGATTAGTCAAGGATGTATCCTCTAGCATCTCTAATACAACACTTTCTGCTGCTGGGGGATTATTAGAGAATGGATCACAGGCAGTGTCAGGCTTCCTTGTTTTTTCTAAATAGCATCCCCTAACGTTACTGTCAAGGACCAGATCGTGAGCGAAATGGTCTGCTGCAGCAGGGCAAAGGCAAATGAGGCAGCTAGGAGAAGCTGGGGACTGAACAGATGTGCCACTGAGAGACGAAAGGAATATTAACAGGGAGCTGGGAAACACAAGTGTCATGGTAGGCAGACTGGTGGAGAATGAGGCAGGACTATTCTGTGAGTTTGGAAGGTGGAAGGGGAGCGAGAAGTGGGAGGAAAGATGGGAACGTGTGCACTGGAAAACATGCTGGTAGCAAATTTTATCCTCTTCAATAAGCTGTGCATAGTGAACAATGCTGATTCTCTCTAACATGTGGAATGGGTCCAATGAAGTCCAAAATGAGAGAAAGAACAAGGATACCAAGTAGTAAATCTCTAAGCTAATATACAGTTTTTGATATATGGGCATGATAATACTTTTGTTTTCCTAGAAATAAAAAAAAGTAATTTTAAAAGTTGGATTGCTCTTGCCAAGATATTAGAACTCGTAAATTATTCAGACAATTACTATAGCTTAAAATGTACTTTTTGTAAGCTGCAGTAACTGACAGTTGCTGTGCCATCTGACTGATACAAAGGTGAGGAAATACATTAGAGACTTAGGCTTCTATGTAAGTAATATATAAAAGCTACCATGGCTGAAGATTTGTGAGAAACCTACTAAATGCTACTATGGAAGGGAAGTATTACAGCATTCAGAAAGCAGGTCCATGAAGCGGAGGATCAAATTTTCCAGAAGTATGTGATATGTTAATAGTCTCTTATCTGGGCCCCCAGCAGGCGTACTGAACCTCCTGATAGTACTTGCCTGTGCTGGAGCACACCTCTTATGTTACAAATCCCAAATTAAGTGATATTTAGTACGACATCACTCTGAAGGATTCAGATGTACATGTTAATGACAGCATTGTCAGTCCTCCATCTTCAAAGGTGGAACTCTTACTGGCTTATGTGTGCTAACAGTATAAAATGAAGCTTCCTACATTTTTGAATTCTCAGCTTCTCCTGAGCTGGCCTAGGGTGTTTTCGCGTTAGCTGGTATCACAGTCTTTCTCAGGCTTACACTGTGAAGTGCCAGTGATGCTGATAAGGAGCCCTTTCTGGACCATGTAACTAAGTGGCAGAACAGACATTCATGTGACACGCTGCCTTGCCATGTGCATCTTGCAGCTTCGTTTGGGTTCTGAAGTTGTAATTCTCCTTCTTTGCTTCTGCTCATTAACTTTATTTTTACAGTCCCCTCTCAATTTCATTGTCTTCCTTGATGCTGCGTGTTCCTCACGCTGTTGTAAATTGCATCTGGAACTACACGCCACTGCTTCTCTCGGAGGCCATGGAGAGAGAGAAGCAAGAACCCCAGATCGTTGTATATTTTCTGTGGATCAGAGCTATTCTCAGTCCTTGTGACAGTGCTGTGAGCAGCTCCCCAGACAACGCCTCCTTGACTGGACAGGCAGAAAGGGGGAGCATCAATAATGGTAATAGTTCTACCAGTTCTACCTTGCTCTATCAACAGCTCTGGCTGATTCCTCTGCATCTTGAGGAGAAGCAGCTATCAGAAAAAGAGGTTTTGCTCTAAGTAAGCAGAAACCTCCCATAGGGGCCCTGGGCAGTAGTAATAGTTGCTGCTCATCGGTTGAAGCCAGCAGCTCTGCGGCTGATGTCTTTCTGACCAACCTCTCCAAATATAGTGTAAGTGTTCATGACAGAATCTGTTGCCTGTTATATTCAGCAGAACAAATAAAGGCTTCTGACTCCTGAAGCTTTTATGGTGAAAAGCAAACAAGGAGAACTTGTGTATTTCTCAAAGCAGGGCTAACAAAAAGAATGCTTTGAAAAAAACAAACCACGCACATCTATACATGACATTTTCTGTTAAGGTGTTAAATTTGAGGCAGCCCACAGTGGATTTGTCTTTCTCTTCTGAGTCATATTGGAGTTTTTCATGGCCAACGCAGTATTTTCTAGATATTTTGGTCTCAATTCTCTGCTCAGCATCAACATTGGGGTTAAAGTTTGTTCCAAGGTCTTGGATCAGAACCCCAGTATATGTTGGGGGTTTTTAAAGTTTGCTTTTGTGCTCTTGAAACCACTTGGAGCAGTGCTGTAGAAGATCTAGAACATGCCTTGTAATGTCTCCAGTATTAAATAGTTGTGTCTCCAATATTAAATGCAGTGTGCCGTGATGTGCCAGCGCTGTGCTCCTTCTGTACCAGGAGCTTTGTTGAGGTTATTGCTGCAGTGGGAGATTAAAAAAATGAAATGGGAAGGTTTTAAGTTGTGAAACCCCTGTATAAGCTAAAGTTATGCATGAAGAAGAGACTAGAACATTCCTTAACTTTGTCTTGTATATGGATTTTAATTGCCACAAGTGTATGAGAGGCTAATAAATGTAACTTGATTCTATTTAAAAAATAAATGAACTAAAAATTATGTTTTCACTCTGTAAGACAGTATTTTTTAGCTCTTTTTTTGAGGAATCCTTGAAGAATTAAATGTTTTTAATTAATATTTTTATCTCCCTTCTACCCAGATTCCTAAACATGCTATGGAAAAGATGGTGGTGGCCTCTGCATTTCTTCTGTACAGCGTGGGGTCTGTACATTCATTTTGAAACAGGGGAGCCAACAAAGAAAAACTCCTGCAAGGGCAAAGAAAATCAGAGATGCTGAAAGCAGGAGGTTGTGTATCAGGGATTTTTTTCCTTGGCTTTTTTTTTTTTTTTTTACTGCTAATAGTAGATTCTGTGGGTGTACAACTGCTGACAGCTACATATAAATACTGCTGCAGAATTCTGCTATCCCTGCTGCAAATTTTGGACCTGTTGTGCTGTAATTTCAGAGCTTCTGTTTTTGTATATCCAATTATAGATCTTATTTTGGTGTTGAAATTTCAGCGCATGGCTATAGTAGGCACAAATCTAGCTAATTTTTATATATTGAGTCATAAAAGCAAGCAGCAGAGACAAAGCCTGGTTGTGAGCTCATTGTGACTTAGTCCCTTTTCCTAGTAAAAAGAAAAGCACACAGATCCTTACAGATTTGAACCCCTCTGAACAGAAACGTTAAAATGATATGCAAAGTATCTGTGCTCCACACATATGCTAACATTGCAGATATACAAGAAATTATAAACAAGAGTTAATTGCTATGTAAGTGTACATAATCTCATGAACTGTTCTCCACTGAAGTAATAATTAACCGTCTGTATGCATAGACCTGCCCAATAATGTTTCCTAGCAGCACTTACCATCAAGGACTTGGCATTGGGTTAGAATGGTTTACATAAAGCCAGTTACAAATGGTAATTTTCATCAAACAGTACAATACTTTTGTCTGTTCTGATTAAGAACCACACTCAATTTCTAGCTTAAGATGTAGTGACAAGTGTCAAAGCAATTTTTTCATTCAACAGCATATTGAAGCGTCAGTGCTACTGGTTACAAATAGAGGAAAATCATAGTCATAATAAAAAACAGTGGATGCAGGTGTGTCCCTAACCTGGGATTTTTGACATTGAATTTGAAAGCAAAGTAATTTCAATAGTTGAGCGATCTTTTTTCTGCCTTTGCCACAGCTCATATCAGAAGGAAAAAATGATCTCCAGTTTTATATTGCATCTTATTTTAGCTAACTAGTCAAGGGAAGTAAATGGAAAGAAACCATATTAAATTTTCAAATGCCATATGCTAATTCAGAGACAGAACAAAGAAATTAAAACATTTTTTTGTAACTAGTTAAAAAGTAATCTCTCTAGTGATCATGTAAAATTTAGACTTCAGCATGAGTATGCTCGTGAACTGCCTTCAGATATCAGCCTACATTACAATCTGCTATTTTGTTTTGAATGAATGTGTCGTGACTAGAAGTGGTAACTACAGATAAGATTGAATACAGCACTTTAGTGATACCCCTTTTCAAGTTAGCTGCTGGAAATATTTTCATTTAATTTGCTGAAATCCATTGGGAATATTATTTTATTTTGCTTTACATAAAATTAACAGACTTTTGATGTTCAAAAGCCAGTGCCAAAATCTTAATTGAAACGGGCATATTTCTTTTTACGGTCTTAAGTATGTTGTTTGGAAAAGAAACATCCTGTCTGAAATAATTTTATCTTTGATCTTTAAATACTGAGACAAATTCAGTCAGAATTTTTTGCACATTTTTCAGTTGTGTGAAGTATTTGGTTTTCTGTGTTATTCCTATAATATGTTCTACCATAACACCATTGGTTTAGAAGGGCACCCTTTGCTGTGTTTTGTCCCAGAGTGTTCATTCTCATTTTGCATGGTGGGTTGAAGCTGTTTTTTGTCCATTTTCAAAAGTTTTAGTTAATCTAATTTGCAATATTGTATTTGTGTTTGTGATAGTAAGATCACTTCAGCTCAAGCATTTTAACCTTTATGAAATGTGCGTCCAGCTTCTGGTCTGTAGGAGTGCAAAAGTCTTCTGCAGTGGAATTGGCATGGTTTCACCACGCAGAAATGATACGTGTGGGAAGACAGGAACTGAAAGTTAAAATCCAAAGAGATCAAAAGGAGGATATACATATCTTTTGTTAATAAGAACTCAAATCTGAAATAGCATCTTTTTGATCCTGTAAAGGACAGGAGGAAAGCAGTGAATTGAGGTGGGAGGCACTGGCTATAGGAGCTGGCACAGCATTTCTTCTAATCCTTTCCCTGCTGTCCTCTGGGATAGATGTAAGGTACAAACAGGCTTAGGTTTGATCTGCTCGTTCTCAGAGCTGCTCACATGTGAGCTTGGTTTAGTATTAATGTGCCTTGTCTCTCAAATAGCCTTTTGAGGATGTTGTGGGAGAGCTTACGTGGATCTCTATATATTTTTGTAAACAGATCCAAAAAGGGAACCTACACCTCCATGAACAGAGCTACCTATGTATGCTAGAGCTGGAAAGGGGAGCTGAAGCTGTGAGACAGATTTTGTAGTTTTCACTCTTAATATAGAAATGCTACTACAACTGAAATAAGTACTAAGGATTTTCTTTGTATAGTGTTCAGATCAAACCCTTTAAAGAAAACTGTCTGTTAAATCTAAGTAGATGCTAAATTGCTTCACACCCGTGTAGTGCTGGTATTTCTCAGATTCTATTTAATCTGTTCCTTCATACACCAAAGTATTTTTGAAGTGAGGAATAAGGATCCACTAATTTGCAGTCCTTACTAGGACAGCTTCTTTGGGCTGTTGCTTCCAAATAATCCAAATAGCACTTGATATATGAACCTAGTTGGCAAGGATGCCAGTGTAGCTTTTTCTTGACTCTGATGCTAAGTAAGGCAGTGAAATCAATTTTCTTATTGGCCGGCCTTTCACTGTTATTTGCCCTGGGGTCACATTCAAATAGCTTTAAAAGAACATGGGAAGTAAATCAGCAAAGTTTGAAGACAGCTAGTTATTTCATATGGAGATACAATTTAATGATATATCTTTATTTGCCTTTAGTATTCTATATTAAATAAAAAGCTTTACTGTTAGAGGAAAACTGCCCACCCCCATCTCTCCTAAACATTTTCCAAATAAAATTTCATCCCAAGGTCACTTGCAGATAAAAATTCCACTCAGATCCGTTACAGTCAGTGCAAATCAGTTCTACAGACTGGACACAACTTTCCAAGTTATTATTCAAATGCAGGTTCCAGACACACGGATGTTTTGTGACTGAAGATGACCCTCCATCTGTACTTTCCCTTTTCTGCCTTGTTGTAGATTTCTTGAAGCGTTCAAGGCATTAGACAGTGAATGCTAAACTGGTGATGAACTACAGAGCCTTTGTTTGTGACCCTGTATGAGGAGGAGTCTGAATTTGGAATAATGAAGCTTTTGACCTTCAGTGTTAGGCGACGCTCGTACTGCTGGCATGCTCTGTACATCTCTCTCTGAATGAAGTGCTCAGTGTTAGCTCTTTGAGGAAGTGAGTGGCCTCAGAAACAACAAAAAAATCTTACTAAAAAGCCATCTGGTTTGTTAGGTTTGAGTTACAGTCTTTCACCCTTATAGTATATAATCAAAAGGGATGTTAAAGTTTAGATATTCTTAAATTGTGCCTACCAGTGCTTTTCTAAGCAAGTGGGTTGATCAGTCTTTATCATTTGGGAACTTGATTTGTTAAGTTTGCTAACTGTTGTCTTTACTTGGTGGAGATTCCTCAGTTTATTGAGGTGAATACAGCCTTAGGTGTAGTGTTTTTGTAGAGGGCTGAGGTTGTGGGAGACTGTGTTCCCTACCTGGCTACCCAATGGGAAAGAGAAGTCATTCATTCACCCTCATTAAGAAATACAACACTGTTCTTTGACTTTCCTCTCTGAAACTTCCAGAACTTGTCATACTAGAGCAGGGACAGTTTAGCAAGTCCAGAAGTTTCGGTTTTCCTCTCCCCATCCTTCCTGGGTAAAAAGACAGCTCTTTTCCTCAGACCTTCACTCTTTCTAGACATTTCTTCTGGATATGTAATGGTTACCTTTGAAAAAGGAAGCACCTTGATGATGTTCCCCCCATGAAAACCACAAAGGAGTAAATGCCCCCCTGAAATTGCTTTTTGCCAGATGCAGAAAAGTCAGATGTGTATGAAAAGCCTATATGGGGCAGAACACGAGGGGGAAGCGTGAGTTCACACCAGGAGCAACGAAAGCAGGGGAAGGGGTTGTGTTGATGTTCCTTGGCTGACTGAAGTGGACATAGTGGCTGAGGATACAAAACTTTATTGATACGAGTGTAGAATTTTATATGAGTTTGGCATAAGCGTACAAAACTGTTGAACTGGGACCAACATGTGTATTACATTATGACAGAGAGGCTGCAGTTAACGTTTTTGGGGGAAAACCTATGAGTGGCTTATACACACTTTGTAGAAATTCATGTTCTGTCATCTCTGTTTGGAATCCTGTCAAGATAGCTGCAACTAGGATATAAAAATGCATTACTCGGTTAATAGCTGTGAGGGTTTCAGTATCATAATTGTTACAAATGCTGTGCATGAGAAGGGGGCATTAAAAATAACTTTAGACAAACCACAAATAGAAGATATTTTAAAGGGCCTTTTGTTTTGTAACAGTCTTGTAGTTTTGGAGCGAGTATGGCATATAATAAAACCAGTCTGTCCCTTTCATGCTGTCCTCTGTTAAGCTAGGAAAGCCTCCCAGCCTACTTGCTGTGAGTTCAGTACTGACATGAGTGTTTTCCTCACTGCTCCAGCCTGAGATGCTGTCACTCAGCACAGAGTAGCAAGCCTATTCTGGAATTGTGGGAACAGTGAGAAAGACCTTTTATCATAGATTGAAGGTGGCATGTGGGTGAAATTTGTGGGTTCCCTAGTGCATTGCCTACTGAATCCCAAGAAGAGCTCATCATATTGATAGCATAGACTAAAGAAAAGAGTATCTTTTCTAAAAATAAGCTAACTAAACCCAATAGCTTTAGCCTACTGTGAGCCTCTTCCACCTGACAAACCCTTTTGTACAAAAACAGCCTTTGATCAATGTCATCCTTATATATAATGTATATAGTTCTATTTCTAGTTGTGCTATTTTCCAGAAATATTTCTTCAAGAACTACTCCATAAAATACTGGGTTTGGCTTTAAAATTATGAATGTTCCTATTTTAAATTGTAGAACTATGATTCAGTTTAATAAGCCATGATATCTTTGCTAACTGATAGTTGAGTGCATATTCAAGTTTCTCAATTCCTTTTTAGCTGCACAGGAAATTGAACTCTATCTTTCTAGAAGTGTGTGTGATCATGGGCTGACATTTTAGTCTGCTTGTACAGCATGTTCTCTGCTGCAACTCTAGGTGAGACATTCTCCACTCGGGTTGTGTATCTTTGTGTTAAGCTTATTACACAGGGGCAGGAGTAGAAGAAGCTCTTGTCTTGCAAAACATGTTATTGAGCTGTATTGATTTCTCATTTAGCTGTATTGGGTGTTCACCCTGGAAATCCAGCTAGGTTTCTAGTTGCTCATGAGAAGGCTGATTAGTATTATGTTATCTAATGAATGCATATAGGCACCGAGAGCTTATGCATCTTTTATGCCCTCTGAACAAACCAGAAAACATATCTATATGAAAGAATGAACTGCCTAGCAAGTAAATCGTGGAGCTTGTTAGGCTGTTCAATTAAGTTATTTTTCAGTTTTTGGAAGGCAAAAATAGACAGTAGATTAGTAATTTGATTATTTGTCTGTTGGAGTTTTAAACCAGCTGTGTACTGTAAGATTCTGCGGCGTAAGATGAAACAGAAGAAAGAAGTTCTTTGGAAACCTGACGAATCGAGTTAAGCATACGTGGCTAGAACTTTCAACTCTGCTTGATGTAGTCTTTGATTTGTCATTATTTGACCACCCAGAAGTTCCAGATTTCTGCTGAGGATTTTCTGCCTTCCATAGAGCCTTCCCAAATATTTCCTGAAGGCAGTGTTGGCACATCTTCCTAGTGATGCTCTATTATGCTAGCTGCCCCAGCTGAGAGTAGGGTCTGTAGGCCAGTGCCCTTGCTTGTTTCCATTTCAGATGATGTAGGTATCAATGATGGGTGTGTAGCGACTGCTTTTTAAAGGTCAGAAAGCTAGCGGTGAGTTCAAGCTAGACAAAGCATTTTTTGAAAATCAAACCAACAATTACTGTTCTGGATCATAGAAGGTCAAAGTGTTATTTTCTGAGTGTCCAAGGGAAGTGCTCTCAGAAAGAAGGTGATGGAATACTCATATTTCTCTCTGAAATCCATGAAGAGTATCTTCCATTCCATCTTCTGCATTTTTTCTTCACATGGTTCCTTTGATCCTTGTTGCAGAGTGTGCTCCTGATTTTCAAAGTTAATATCCAGTTGTGTGTGTGCGTGTGTGGGAAGAAGGGAATGTTTCATTCACTGCCAAAGTATGCTTTTATGAGTGGGAGAGTTTCATTCTGTTCCTAAGGACTATGTGATTGTGTAGCACAGCAAACAGGACATGCAAGTTTCCACGTTTATCTTAATTTTAACATCAGAATTTTGACTTGGTCATTTGTCTTAGAGATGCTATGAAAAAATTAGGGAAACTGAGGCATGTTCTATAATTATGACAACACTGCAAAATGCTCTCACATTCTTTCTTCATATGCCGAGGAGATTTTGACAAGGAACAGCAGCAGTCTAGCCTGCCATTGCGGCATTAGTCATGTAATAGCTATAAAAAGTAAATCCCTTAGTGCTAATCTCTTCTAGATTGGACATTGTGCAGTTTTTCTAGTTTCAGATGTGTTAATATCTGGAAATTTATAATTCCTTGGTCATGCCATGCATTTGAAGAGTGGGCTTGGACTTTGCCCTGTCTGTGTTAAAATTAAAAAGATTTTCTGTTTATTTAATGAGAGCTTTGTTGCTGTTCATTAATGAGAGCCGTGCTTGAGAATACTTCTCAAGCACTGTATTGTCACACCTTCATCCTCAAGCAGTCCAGAGAGAAACTATCAAGCAGATAGGCTGTTGGAGCAGAGGGAGTGATTCGGGACTAGCTAAGGGGGTTATTTGCAAGGGTAGGGAACAGAGGAAGGCAATGAGCAAGCAAAGGCATGGGTGCTGTTAAGCAATAGTTTCTTGGGGTAAGCCTCCATGTAAATGACACTGCTGATTTCAGAAGGTTGGCTTTATGTAGATATAAAGATAGGGTGCTTAACTTCCACATGCTTTGTATTCACACACTTCAAATAATCTCACTGACAATTGTACTTCCTCTTTAATGCAGAGAAGGTGGGTTAGAGTGCAGACAGGATAACTTTAAATTTTACTTTTAAATGACAGTTGCTGTTTATGAAAGTAATGATTTTTACACAGTATTAAGTACAGCTTAGTCAAAGGCAGTGTGTGCCATGCTGCATACCTTTAGATCTGTGGATTTATTTCCGTTACTCTCACTTGATCATGCTATACTGTCCAGTAAGGCAACTCTTCTGTAGATTTCATGGTGCTTTGACTCTCTCTTATATGAAAGTTTGTATATCACAGCTGCCCAAGGCGTAATGACAGTATTGGCAGTAGATTACAGAAATAATTGCTTAGTGAATTTTAACACAAGCATGGTGCTGTCAGAGAACAAAGTTGATCTTGTAAAATTGGGCCTTTATAAGTTACTGCAATGGAAATAAAAGGACAAGAGCAAGCATCAGTCTCTGTTGTTTACAAAGCAAATAAAATGCAAAAGAAAAAGCAGTATCTTGAAGAAAAGAAGGGGTTATAGGTGATTGTTGAGTATTTTAGACCGGCAGAATTGCTATCATATATTCATTAAGTCCAGCAGTCAAACCATTTCCCCAGCATTAGTTGTTTTGATTTCATTTCACACAATCAAACTGGATTTTGCTAGCCACTAATGGTGTGGGTTCAATAGCTGGACAGATGACTCTTTGTCCTGCCAAATGTGTTCTCATCTATGGTATCACCATCTGCTACTTTAAATGGGAGACGCATTGTTAGTGTCCTTTGCCAGACGTGGTTCAAATCTCACTTATTCTGTAATAATAAAAGTGCTTTATTGGGCAAGCTGAAGGTGTGTCAGTCTTGGTTTGTACGGATATGATAAAGTTTGCATGATTACTACTGCTGAAAAGGAGCTGAAAATATAACACTTGGACACAGGGTATACCATATACCATAGTGGAGTTATGCCTGCCTATCAGTATCTCAAAATGTCTAAAAAATTGTCTTTAACACTGAAATGTGTTCAAATAATTGAATGGAGCTTATTGAATTTCGAAACTTCATTCTTGACTGGTTGTGTCATTTAATGTGTAGACAACTCTTAAGCTAATATGTATAATTGAAAGCAAAAAAAAGTAAATATCACTTTCTTCATAACAACTTGTATGAACAAATATGAACTTGTAAAAATTAAATGGATTCTCCATTTTTACATCATTAGATGTAATAACTTTTGGGTTAAAGAGCTCTTTGATTTAACTGGCAGTGCACTCTATCTCTAGAACAAATTCCTCTCTTCCTGTGTTTTGTTTGTTTGTTTTCCCCCTTTTTTCCCCCTTTCAACACTGAATTTCAGAAGGACACATCTTAGTAGTGTTTTTTTTTTTTTGTTTTGCCACTGTGATTTGGGATAATTGCTGAAGGCCCTGAAATGAGGAAGAGGTTTAAAGTTGAGGTGATTTAGGAATGTGTTATTTAGCTATGTGACTGTATCCCAGTCTGGGTGCATCTTCCACTTGTGGTCATTCCCCTCAGTTCCCCAAAAGGATTCTTTTTAACAATGAGTTGTGTTTTTCCTGAGAAGTAGCGCTAGTCTTCAGTGTGCTCTAGGTTGGATTGGCAGACTAACATAGGGTGTGATAGCAGTGACAGCGCCCTTCCCTTTTCACCTTAACTTAATTGCAACCTTCAAGTGACGGGTTAGCTAACATTTCCTCTCTCTAGGTGAAACAATACAATTTCTCTTGGGCTGATTTTAGGCACAGAGAATAGCCCTCCAGTTTGGCCTTTTATGCTAATGGAAGTGGCAGGCACTTCTACACCCTTCTGCTTTGGGAGCCTGAGACCAGTAGCTGATTAGAGTGACTGAAACCTTTTTAAAGCAAGTATTATTTATTGACTTGAGGGTATACAGGCTGTTATTGTTTAACCCCTATTTCTGTTTACTATCAGCATGTTTTGACTTGCCTTTGCCTTAGTCTTTCTCTTAATCCTTCGCCTATGGATGTGGGAGAAACCTAAGGGGGCACTTGAGGTTTTCAGTAGTCACTCCATAAAGATCTATATGCTTATCACTCTTTCCCCTTCCTTTTTGCTTAGAATGTATGTTCAATGTCTAATTTTTTTTCAAAGCAGTAGTGTAACTCTGCTGGCTTGGAGAAAAATATCTCCTCAACTATTGGCCCATCTCTTGGTATCTTCCTCCTGTGCAGATTTCTGCTTCGAAGAAATAACTGACTTCTGTTTTATTTAGTCATTCTAGACTAACAATTTAATAACAAGGAAGTAAAACTGAAACACATAGTATCGATATACTTAAAATATAGATAACGCCTCACTTTTTTTCTTCAGTGGGTAGGGCTTTCTATTGTTGCATGAGTCTATTTAAATACTAAAGTTTGGCAAAAGAGAAGAAAATGTTACTGTACGACTTGAATTCGGAAAGGACACAGGTTTAATTATCTACAGTGAGAGCCAAACACTGAGTATCAGACCATAAATGAAAAATAAATGTGATCATTAATTAGCAAATTGGTTCATTTCCCTACTTAATTTGTCACCTCCCTATTCCTTTTCTCCAGGGTGAGGGAGGAGGGAGAAATTGTCTGATACTGTAAACTTTAAACAATGTCCAGGTAAACAAAACTTATTCTATGACTGTTGTTTAGAAATCACATCCCTTGTAGTTCTTTCTAGGAACTCTGAAACCATGAGTGTTTTCCAAACATGCTGATGGTCAGGGTAATATTCAATAAATCAGTTCTGATTTCATCTATTCCACTGATCGCGTGTGCAAGTTATAAATTATAAAGTTATAAAAGTCCCAGTTGCCACTATATCTGTCAATTGGTGGTGATCTTTTCTAGATAGTCTTAATTCAGTTTATTCAATGTATAACTGGACCTCACTTCTTTAGCTTTTAGTAGTACATACACCTAACCCCTATTTCTATCCAGGAGATATTTAGTTTCAGCTTACAAATAAATGTTTGACCCTTCAGGATAAAGATGGAATGTCTTATGGAAGATGCTGGATGTCTTAAATCCTTCGTTTAATTAAATGCAGAGGAATAGACTTAAATGATCCCGTTCAAACTTTCTGAAGATTTCATTTAGTTTGTATGAATAGATTTATTTCAGTCTGAGAGAAGTTGGGCCCATAGAGAACTACTATCCATGTTACAATTCTTCATGTTTTGTCTCTGACTTTGAGAATCAGAATCTCTAAAATTGAAGAAATACGGTCACAGTGACCTGAACTATGGCTTCAAATGCTGTTTTTTCAACTCATATGTCTTCCCATAGAATAATCACAATAAGCAACATAAATAAGCACACAGACAAAAAAGGAAAGGTTGTGGATTTTTTTGATACCAGCACTTATTAATAAAACACTAATGTTTTTGCATTAGTCAGTGCAGTGTTAGTGATGTTTCTTTTAGCGGGAAACACAGAATCCTTTTGGTAGGTCTCATGTTTTACTGTCATCATTGAAACTTAGCAGGCATAGCACTACACAGTGAAAGCTACAGCGGTACTGATTTAAGAGATAATAGTATAGGCCTGTCCCAGCATATCATACTAAACTTTCCTGCAATGATATGTGGCACAAAAGAGAGAGGTTTATAATCTTGAAAGGTACAAAAATTGCATTGGTTCGAATAGAGCTGTGACAAACATATCCATTACGCAGCTCAGCAAAAAGAGATGTCCGTGGTCTGGGAGGGAAAAATAATCTCTAGGAAAAGTAGTTTTCCACACTATTTGAAAAGTTAATAGCTGATTGGACTATACAATCTAGCTGTATATACACAAAATCAGCATTTTACAGCAGATGAAGCTTCAGACTTGAGGAGGTTCAAGAGAGGGCTGTATATGGGGGAAAACTGGGTAGGGTTCAGTCACTAATACTATCAACAATGGGTGCTGCTTGCCCTAGCAAAAATAAAGACCGTATGAAAAGTGTTAGCTTTGGGAGTTTAGGAGTTTGGAAATAGAGTATGGCTATCTTTTATCTGTAGATTTCTCAATTAAATCCAATCTTAGTAGGGACCTTAAATTAATTTGTAGTAGATGGCAAATACTGACTTAATTGGTCTCTGAGGAGTGAATTCGTCGTACCGGTCCATTTCTCGGTGAAGTATCTGCACTTAGAAAAACTTATCATCCAAACTGCCACTATATCCTATCCTTGTTTTCAGTCTCAGCAGAATTGCCAAAAATTAATTGGTCACAGACTGCTGCATCTGTGTCCTGGATTCAGCTGGGACAGAGTTAATTTCACAAGAAACTGGGAGGGAACACAGCTGGGGCAGATGACCCAAACTGACCAAAGGGATATTCAATACCACGATGTTGTGCTCAGTGTATAAGGGGGGCAGTTGGTTAGAGAGCTTGGCATCATGGCTCAGGAACTTGGCTTGGGATTCTGGATCAGTGGCATATAGGACTTTGCTTTTCCAGGTGGTGAGTGGTTTGCACTATGTATCATTCACTTGGTGTATTCTTTTATTGTTCTTGTGGTTATTCTTTTTATCTTCCTTTGCTGTCATGTTAAACTGTTTTTATTCCAACCCACAAGTTTTACATTCTTTTTTTCCAATTCTCCAATTCCACTGGGGTGGGGGGAAGGAGTGAGATAGTTATCATGAAATATTACGTCACTGAAAAGGTTGTCAAATACTGGAACAAGCTGCCCAGGGAAGTTGTCGTGTCACTATCCCTGGAGGCATTTAAAAGATATGTAGATGTGGTGCTTAGGGACACATTTTTGTGGTGGACTTGATGATCTTTGGGGTCATTTTGAATCCCAATGTTTCTGTGACCCAGAATAACAAGGGTTTTAAATGGGCCACTAAACAAAGATGAGCCTTTGAATAAATCAAATAATGAAGAAATAGTTCACGTAGCAGCCTTCAGACCAGTCCAGGCAGGGCAATGTATTTAAGTGTGCTCTACACTGCAGCTGAGGAGAATGGCCCTACATGGAGTCTCTAGCAGAAAGTACCAGGAGAGACTTGAGGTCAGCTGCCAGGGTTTTGGAGTCAGGCATATGGAACATTCAGGACCCGCTATACTCCAACCGCAAAAGAATTATTGGCAGCATATGAAAGAGTTTGAGCTGCTTTGGAAGTGGTTGTTACTGAAGCACAGCTCTTCTTGGCACCCTGACAGATGGTGCTGGGCTGGATTTTCAAGGGGAGAGTCCCCTCCATGCATCATGCAACTGCTGCTTTGTGGAAAAAGTGGATCACACTGATCACACAGTGGGCTCAAATAGGAAACTCCGGTCAGCCAGGAAATGTGGAAGTGATCGTGGACTGGCCAGAAGACAAAGATTTTGGAATATCACTGGAGGAGTCAGTAACATGTGCTGAAGAAGCCCTGACATACAATAAACCACCAGAAAGTGAGAAGTGATATGCCTTGTTCACTGATGGATCCTGTCATATTGTAGGAAAACACCAAAGGTGGAAAGCTGCTGTATCAGACTCTAACGTGGCAAGCTGCAGAAGCTGCTGAGGGACAAGGTGGCTTGTGGAAATGAAAGCCAGTCCTGCTGGCTTTATGTAGTGCTGATCAAGAAAAATGACCTATAATCTCTCTCTGTACTGACTCATGAACGGTGGCAAATGCTCTGCGGGAATGGTAACAGTAATGGAAGTGAAGAAACTGGCAGCATGGAGACAAAGCCCTCAGGGCTGTCTTACTGTGGTGAGATATTGCTGCCTGGCTAAGGAATCTAGTCATAAAAGTACGTCACATAAATGTCTGTGTACCCAAGAGTCAGGCCACTAAAGGACATCAAAACAACCCACAGGTAGATCAGGCTACTAAGATTGATGTGACTCACGTGGATTTGGACTTGGTAACACAAGGGTGAATTATTTATACCTTAGTGGGCCCACAGCACCTCAGGTCATCAAGGAACAAATGCAACGTATAGGTGGGTTTGTGATTGAGGGGTGAACTTGGCCACGGATGCTATCACACAGGTTATCCATGAATGTGAAACATGCACTGCAATCAAACAAGCCAAGGTGGGTAAAGCCTCTGTTATATGGAGCGTGATGGCTGAAATGGATTATATCACACTGCCACAAACCTGGCAAGGCAAGTGCCACGTGCTTAGAATGGTGGAAGCAACAACTGGATTGCTGGAAACACATCCTGTGCCTCATGTCACCACCCAGAACACTATCCTGGGCCTTGAAAAGCAAGTTTTGTATTGACGTGCCACTCCAGAAAGAATTGAGTCAGATAATGGCATTCAGTTCTGAAACAGTCTGATAAACACCTGGGCTAAAGGGCATGGCATTGTGTATATCACATCTGCCATCATGCACCTGCCTCTGGGAAAATCAAACAATACAATGGACAGTTAAAAAATGCACTGAGAGCGATGTGTGGTGGGGCCTACAAACATTGGGATAATCATTTAGCAAAAGCCACCTAGATAGTTATGCACCAGGTGATCTACCATCTGCCCCAGCCCTTCCTAGTCAAAACTTCCACGTACTGTGGTAGGGGATAAAGTTCCTATAGTGTGCATAAAGAGTATGTTGAAGATGCTCTAGGTTAGTCCTGCCTCAGGCAAAGGCAAACCCACCTGTGGGATTATGTTTGCTCAACCTGGGTGCACTTGGCGGGCAATGTGGAAGGATGGGGAAATCCAATATATACCACAAGGGGTGTTGATTCTGGGTGAGATAAACCAGTGAATTAAGTTGCATGATGTTAATGGCTACGCAACTATGCCATTTTATATCATTAGTACTAGAGTTGTTATGTGCCATATCAAGAATATTAAAGAATCACTCAAATTAATGAAGAAATTTGATGAAACTGAACAAAGTTCTGCAGTGGCAGAACTAGAATGGACTTCAGCAACTGGTGTCTGGCTTGCAGACCGTGGGCATGGGCCATACCAGATAAATTGGCTGCGAGCTCTGGATGCAGTGTGCAGCGATCCAACAGTCTCTCCTGACCTGAAAGACTGTTTTGACCAATGGAGCCCGAAGTCATGGATTAAATGAACTCTGCAGCCATTGCAGAGCGATGGCCTACAGAATAAGGGACTGATATCTCTTGGTATGTGTATGTATCGAAGACAGGAAAGGTTGTGGTGATTAAGGAGAAAGTGTAGGATCTGGGTGTAATGTAAATGGTATAGAATAAGGGGTGGATAATGTCCTAGGTTCAGCTGGGACAGAGTTAATTTTCACAAGAAGATGGGAGGGGGTACAGCTGGGGTAGCTGACCCAAACTGGCCAAAGGGATGTTTAATACCTTCATGTCATGCTCAGTATATGAGGGGGGTATTTGGCTGGGTGATGTGGTAATCACAGCTCAGGTGTGTGGCTCAGGAGCATGTAGGGCATCAGTTTTCTAGGTAGTGAGTGGTTTGAACTGTATATCGTTCACTTTGTATACTTATGTTCTTTTATCGTTGTTGCTGTTATTGTTTTTCTCCTCCCCTGATGCCCTGTTGAACTTTTTATCCCGACCCATGAGTTTTGCCTTCTTTGTTTCCAGTTCTTCTCCTCATCCCTCCGGAGCAGCAGGGAGGAGTGAGCAAGAAGCCACACGGTGCTCAGTTGTTGGCTGGGGCTAAACCACTTTAATTCCTGAACACAATCCATATATATTTAGGTTCAAAAGTATTAGAACGTCACTCTGGATAGCAGTTGAACTGTCTTATTGCTGAACAAAGGATTTCAGAGCTATTGGACTACCTTACATAAGTTCTTGGACTTAACTAAGTTCACTTGAATGTAATTTTAAAAGCTAACTTTAATATGGAATGCAGCACACCCACTTTCAGATTCCAAGTGTTTGCTGTACACAAAAGCTCTGTTATGTGTAAATATTAGAGATATTCAGGTTGCAGCAGTATATGGCTTTAGCATAGACTGAGAGGGCAAGCAATACTGTCTGCAACTGAAGCACATCCACAAGTGTTTTATGATTTATAATTTTTTTAGTTTTCAGGAGCAAAGGCGTTGGAAAGGTTTATATTCTGGCTGGTAAGGGATTATTATGTCTGATATCAAAACACTGGAAAAATGGTGTTGTGCAGTGCCTACTGCCTAGGTGGTTGATGCGAATTAGAATAAGGAAGAGCTATAATGATGGAGTTGGAAAGTATTTTGGAGGCTGCCCAATCTGTTAACCATGTCTCTCACTGCTGTGTACTGAAAGTAAATGTAGCTCTGATGGCTTCTAGCTAGCTCTTTTCTCCTCACGTCAGAGACTTATTCTGCTGCCTTTGCAAGGTGTATGTTCATTCTTTTCAATATTCATAAGACATATAGAAGGGCTTAATGTAATTTAAAAAGAAATAGGATTAGCCAAACCATGAAAAGTTAAAGGATTTGAATAGTACTAAAAAAGGGCACTATCGGCAATGGAAAATACTCTTAGTTTAACTGTATCTGTAGCCACAAGTGTTCTCAAAGAGCTCAGAGTACAAAGCACCTTGAATTGGTACAATACTAGTTTTCTTTAACCCTTTTTCACTCTTCATCAGTTAGAGAAGGCCATGTAACCTGCCATGTTTTGATTTTCTCTCTGCACCTCCTATTAATGACTGGGAGGAGTTGCTATGTCTGACAATAGCAACAAAGTCTGTCTTGCTTTTTGTCTCCTTAATAAAAAGAAGGCCATATGGTAAAGGACTACACTGTGTTTCAAGAATTTCTGAATCAGCAAGGATAATGTTACGACTACGATGTTGGACTGAGAGTTGGTTCTATATCTGACTGACAGAAGTCTTCTGTGAATTTTGTCTATCATGATTTTTCATGGCATAAAGGGTGAAGGAGAGTTGCTAATTCTGCTGATACTCCAGTTACTTGGGGAATGCACTGAAACATTAATTAATATTTTTAAAAAATCTATGTTATAGAAAAACATATTGTGTAAATATCTTATGAAACACTGACCACTCTTGTGGTCATGAAAATTACCTTTTTTTTGGTCTGTGATGTAATGTTGGCTTTTTGTCTTTAATACACCAGCGCTGTACAGCACTGGCATGGCAAATAGTAAATGCTATTAATGTTGGTATGAGGAATGATGTTTTACAGACTGGATCTGTCACATCAGTATGTCCCCAGTGCTTGGCAACCTCACAAGGGATGGGGAGGCTTTAGGCTGAATGCCCAGATTGAGTTATTTTGCAGATGTCCTCCTGAACTCCTTTGATTCCTTCATGAAGCCAGCCACTTCCAAGAAGGCTTTATCTTCATAGACAATGGAGTAATTTTAGCATTAAACTTTTGATATTTATAGGATTGATATATAAGTGTCTAAGATACTGCAGGCATAGATGGTTCCTTTAGCTCCGAGATTAAAAGGCTCAGACTCGGAAACAAATGACAAAAATGATCATAAACATTATTGGTTAAGGCAATATATTGCAAAGGAAGCACAGAGTATATATGTGCAGAACCAGATCCAAAGAATTAACCCTGTCTGTTTTGCCTATTGGAGAATGACAAATCTCAGACTTGGCATCCACTGAACACCAATACCATTGTGCTGACAGATCATTGGTCTGTAGGAAAAACTTCTGAGGATCATTGTCTTTATTTCAGCTAACCTTGTTTTTACATTGTGAGAAAGTACTCGAAATATGCACTGCATGTAGTTTATTTTTCCAGATATTCCAGTTCATGTGTATCTGTGCGTTAATTTCTGACTTGTCTGTATTTTATATACATATGTACACTAGTGTCAAAAAAATAGTCCTGCAGTGAGAGCTACTGTCACTTAGTTTTAACCCACGTTGGTGAGACACTAGCCTTATAGATTTTATTTTGTGAGCTGCTTATGCTTTTCATTTTGCTAAAAATTTTAGCTATTCCATATGAAGAGTTGTTTAGAACTGCCTTTTAGTATCTGACTCAGTGGAGAAAGTCCAGAAGTCCAGGGAAGAGTTTCTCTCTGTTGCACGTGCACAGGAAAAAAACTCTTAAAAAGCAATAAGCATCATGGAGTTCAAACAGTGCTGTAGGGTTGAAGATTTGTTTCAGTTTCCGAGAAGGGCAAGCAAATATTTTATCTCACGAGGCTCAGAGGCACAAACAACTCTTGAAAAGCAGAGTTAGCTACATTTCTTAACCAAAGAGTTTAAGGAGGTGTGTAAATTTCTCCTCTCCTTCAGGCCGTCTTGTTGCTGTGCGCTCATGATAGGTGCAGTGGCCAGTGTACAGCATTTCTAGCTAGTGCAGGAAAATTAGTTTAAGGTGCTGATTTGACGGAAAATTCCAAATGTTCCAAACTAGAAAAGCCACAGAAGTTTGGGGTTTTAATAAGTAAATAAAAAGATAAAATCAGTCCTAAACTTGACCGTAAGTACATAAAGGAAGAATTCAAAAGGAAGTTTATAAACAGTGACCTTTAAAAAACTGTTCTTATCAACAGGAATTGAAGCATTTAATTTTGTATATTATTGGAAATTATTATATATTATAAATTTGTATATTGTATATTATTGTAAATTATTGTATATATTGCTTTTGCCACAATGAGACATGGATCTGCCCTATTACCTATTTCTGTAGTAAAATCTAGGAGGAAACAAAAAATTAATTGCCGAAGATGCTGTGCGATAATAAAAGTAACTCATGTTCACACCCCCTTATTCACTTCTACCTCTGAAAAAACTCATGCAGAAATATCATGTGCTACTATATTTATAATCCTCCTCAAGATGTATATAAAAATTCTGTACTCAGAGTAGGGAAAGCATGTTAATACGTTCTTGAGGTACAAAGAATGCTAATGATGTTGATCTCTCTCTTTCAATTTGTCAGTGCTCAAAGGCAAGTCAACTGAAAAGAACAAAAGATTATCTGGGTTCAAAACAAGCAAATAAAAATGTTGGAAATTTAATTAATCCCCTGCCAATTTGTCTGAAAGATACCTAAACCTGGTTACCTCTGACTCCAGAATTTTGAGAGATCGCTCAGCTGCTGAAGCAATTGAATTTAAGCAATTGGATTTTAAATTATAACTTTTTTTTTAGTATATCTAATTGGTAGAATTAGAAAATATAAACAGTAATGGAAAAAAAATCCCAGGAACTAGAATGCAGTTTTTTAACACAGTGATTCAGAAATCTGTTAAATGACCTCTTTTGAATGCTGACGTTAATTTCAGCTGTGTCTTAAAATATAATTTCTAGCAAGGATTGTGTGTCTAGTGCAGTCTGTGCAAAGACAACAGCTGAGTGTTTATGTGGAGCTCTGTGTAGTAGATGATGTATAACTGCTGCGATTTAAAAGGAGCATTGAAATAATTGTACTCTGTGGGCTCAGTACTCTGCTAGCACTACTTGGAGTGCAAAGGATTAGGAGAAAGTATCTCATATACTTTGTAAATTATCCTTTCTTTGTTGCTACAACCAAAGTTCTGGTTTTGGGAGGGACGATGCCTGCAACTACTATTGTGTTTGTAACTTTTATGTGTAGTGGTTATTCAAGAATTAGGTTCTATGTAAGACCTTTTTTCCTGCTTATCCCTGGTTCTGTGCAAAATAGAATCAAGTGTAACTGAAACCTTCAGCTGTGCGATGACTGAAATGAGGTAATGGTGCAGGAATTCCGTTTTAGTTCTACACAGCTCAACCAGCCTGGTTTTATAGGGTTTCAGTCAAGGACACGTCTAAACAGTGGTGCATAGTTAGTAACCTATAGAATTCATTGTGACTTTAGCTACAGGATTAAGCAGAAGTATTTTGATTTTTAAAGCAATGAATCATAGAATCACAGAATAGTTTGGGTTGGAAGGGATGTTAAAGATCATCCAGTTCCAATCCCTGCCATGGGCAGGGACATCCCACTAGACCAGGCTGCCCAAGACCCTGTCCAACCTGGCCTTGAACACCTCCAGGGATGGAGCATCCACAGCTTCCCTGGGCAACCTGTGCCAGTGTCCCACCACTCTCATGGTGAAGAAATTCTTCTTAATATCCAGTCTGAATGCCTGAATTATTTTTTACGTATGGATGGGTAGATAGGATATTGAGATAGTTCTGGCCTTTTGATTTTAAAGGTATCACTATCATCTTAACACAAAGATAAATTTGATAGTATATGTAGCATTTGGAATTAATTGTATGACCGTGATTTTTTTTTTTTTTTTTTTTTTAAGTGCTGCTATCCATAGGTCTTTATTATACCAATGAAAATTTAGAGAAACTCCACTGGAGTTAATATTACACTGGAACTACATAACTGTAACTGAGGACAGATGATGTGGTTTCATTATTCTTGTCATTTTGCTTGCCTCATGGGTATACAATATGTTGTCTGTTTAAAATAAAACAAACCCACCTACAAACAAAGAAAAATCCCCCCCAAAACCTCCACCAAGTCCCAAAAGAACATGGCCAAAGCCCAACCAAGAACCCAAATATCCCCCTTCAATAAAAAAAACAAGACATACACACACACCCCAAAAAACAAACCTCAAACCTACAGAAAAATCTAAGTGTTCTAGTATTTGGATGAAAGATAAGCTACAGATCAGTAAGTAATGAAATGCTAAAGTGTAGTATGTATTAATTTAAGATGCAGCATGATGTTATTTTCATTACAGCAACTCTAACCAAGTTGAGGTGCACTACAATTTAATTCCATGGTTGGGGCAGTACAGGTGTGTTCTCACACTGGGACTTTTGTTTACATAAGGCACGTTTGAAGAACTATTCCTATTGCACAGTCAACGAGAGAGATTTTTGCAGTAATGTATAATTTTATTAATTAAGGAAAGTAAAATTGATATTTACAGACCTCAAGGGTGAAAGCTATCCCCTCAAGAGTTTTGAGAGATCTCTCAGTTATGAAATTACTGAGCTAAGAGGTGAAATTCATTAGTTACAGTGGCCTCAGAATTTAGAAATGAGAATTTATGCAAATTTTTAAAGATCTGTAGGAAAAAACAAGCTAGAAGATCTGACTTTTACTCTGGGCATATTAATAGAAAAATATTAATTTCAGTTCTGTTTTATAAACATGGATTAAACATGCTTTTAAAAGGTATTTTTATCCTCCTTCAGCTTGAAGTAAAATTTATACCTCACCAATCCTCTAGATGTATTTTTCTAGAGTTTTTTAATTGAGCCAATGAAGATGAATGTGTGTGATCTACTTAGTGCAGTATGCTGAGATTCTTCAAATGTCTTTTGAAAAGAGCCTTTATATACCGCTCTTGAAGAAATTAAGCTTGATGAAGTAAGTGGAAAGGTTTTCCTGTGGATGAATAGTTACTTGGAGACAGGAAATGAAGTTGAGGTAAAAATAGTCAGCATTCACAATGGAGTGAGCTACCTGTTAGAATTGTCTTCTTGACACTTTGGTTCTGGGATTTTGCCATTTAGTCTGTTTATGAATGAGCTGGAAAGGGATGAAATATAAGTGTACTTAACTATACTGAACTCTGAAGAACAGGTAGCAGAACTTGAGTAGATTAAGGGGTACATTGAATAGTTTTTACAGGAGTAGAGACTGAAGAGACTGAGGCTGCTCAGCCTAGAAAAGAGACAACCTAAGTCAATAGGAGACAGACATGTAAAATTATGTAAAGAAGAGAAAAAGTTGCTAGGAAAGATCATTATTTCCCATAGCCCACTAATTAGAAAATTGTCAGGATGAACACTTCAGACAAACAAAAGGAAGTTATTTCACTCACTGAGTAGTTACATTTTAAGATTTCATCAACTGTCAGAGGATATTTTAAAATTCAGTGAAGTTATACAAAGGTAAAAAAGGTTGAGATTATTTTAGGAAGGCCTGTCTGTTAGATGCTATTGAACATGATGATCTGGAGGAAATATAGTACTTCAAAGAGTCCCATAACTAACTGCTAATGATAATAAATGTTCCATGGTAGCTGTTCTTATATCCCACTTATTGTGCTTTTACACTTTCCTTCTGCATATGTTTCTGCCTCCAAGAGAACTTGAGACTCAGCACAGCTCAGCTGCAGCAGAAGTTCCTTCAGGAAAGTTCTTCAGTTGGAGCCGAGAGATCCTGGAGTCACAGAAGTGGTCAAGTTATCATAGACTTTCCACTGTTTGGAACTACTACACAATGTAAAAGGGGTTTTAAATAATTTTTTAAGCCTATGTAAGTGGTTGTTACTGTTATTATTACTGTGTATTATTGTTCATACTTTGTATTGCATAGTACTTAAGTAGTCCTTGCTTATTACATGGATACCAGACTCCACGGAAAGTTCATCTGTTTAGGGAACTAATGAAATCATAGGTGGTAATATCAGTTAGTACACATGGATTTTTACAGTTTGCTTTTCTAGACCCTGAGATATGTAACATTGTGGAAGTACCACAGGACAAACTCATAGTGGCGAAGCAGAGTCCTGTATCTTTTCTTTTTCTCTTCTATGTCTTTTAGGTATAGACTTAAAGAAGCAAGAATCCCAGACTTTGAGTAACAAGCCTATGGATATGGACTTTTAGGATTGAGTCCAACATAAGCAGGGAAAGAGCAGGATCTACATTTGAGAAAAATGGGGATTGATTCCCTTTGTTTTCGGGTAATCTTAGCGTAATCTCTATGCAACGAGTCAGTAGGAAGAACTACTCTTCTTGAGCATCAGTGGTCTATGAGAATACACTTCCACTGTGCCAGTCTTCGCATAATGCAGAATATTCTTTTCTGGTCTATAGTTTGCACGTAAGGAAGATGATGCTTGGATCACATGTCAGGGTGTTTGTAAAAAGAAAAAAAAATCCTTTAGTTTATACTGAAATTTAATCTATATTCTGCTATGGTGTAAGGGTGGTAAGAGAAGTGGTGTGCCCTCTCCAACTTTTTTTTTGCACACAGTTGTTGGGGGCTCTTATTGAGTAAGAACTGTTGCAAAAAGGTGGACTTTACAAAAGGTTATTTTAGTGGTACAAACTTATGACTAGAATTCTGACAGAATGCTTGTATATCTGAGTACTCTCTGGGTCTGGGTGGTTGTGGATAAATACTAATCTGGAAGTTAGTTTTGTTAGATTCAGATTATGTTCTGGTGTATGGTAACAGACCAGTGCTGGGACTCTCTGTTAATGAGTTTCAACAAATGAAAATGAATTGTCATTAAAAAACCCAACCCAAAACACAAAAACCCACAAACCAAACCAAAATCCTGGGAGGATGTGCTCCAGATAAGAATTGTGTTGCATCTTTAGCATCACTGGTGTTCCAGCCTGACCCCAACAGACCTGTTTGACAGGATTGTGGGCAGGGGATGTAAGCTTCTTTTGAATGTTTCCGCAGCAGCCATTGAAGTGATGACAAACTCTCCAGAGGTCTATTTGAAATTCCAACATTTACTTTGAGCTCAGTCAAAGTAACAACGGTTTACAAGAACTTGGGTACAACCAAATTAATCTGAAAGTGCCAAGAAAAATGGTGAGGTAGATTTAAGAAGAGAATAAGGTCAGAGAGAGAAAAAGAAGAAAAGTAGCAGAAAAAGAAGAGGAGTATAACATAAAAATAATCATCTCGGCAATGGATCCACTGGACGTTTTGACAGGAAATGTGGTCCATGGGGCAGAGGGCATGAACATGTGCTTCTTGGCAGGGATTATTTATAGACAAGCTCCATCTCCTATTAGCATACCAGGAGAGGTCTTGCTATGCCTGCACTGTATCTCTGCGTGGAAAGTTCTTGAATTAGGGCATGTGCAGAAATTCCATCAGGGAAGTTCTCAAATTGTGAGCAGGGGCTCCAGGGGTCACTGGGAGCTCAAAGGATCCTTGCCAGAATAACCACCACTTGAACCCTTTGAGCACTTGCGTGCAGTCAGGGGTGCTCCTGCCTCTTTGGGGTCTGCAATTCCCTCAGCTACAGCATCACCGACAACTCAGCAAACACCAGCAGCCCAACTGCAGCACAAACTCTACCAAACAGCATAAACTTTACCGAACTGCACAAAGCCTCAAGCACACGCACCCTTGCACCAAGATGGATATTTAAGACATGCAGATAAACACTAATAAAGAAGCTGATCTTTGCAACTAGCCATAAAATACTTTTCCTCATGCATCTTTACAGCAGTGTAAAGTCACTTGGGGTACTCCTGACATTTTTACAGTCATGTCTGTAGTTTCTGGACATGAGCTGAGCTTTGCTGCAGTTATGAAAAAAGATGCAATTATGGCTTTCTTACAGTAATTGCTGGGTGCCATAATGTTTCCTTAGGTAGCCACTGAAATTTATGACATGAACCAGGCTAATGCTAGTACAGATACCAAGCACTGACAGTCAGGTGAGAGGCAGCTTAAACACATGCCCACCAGGCTCTTCTGAAAGCTCTTGGCCTTTCAGAATAGTGCAGAATTTGTGGTAAGTCACGTTTGCAAAAGTTCTCTAAAGTACTAAAGAATGGGGTAGGTGAATACTGTGGAAATCCTTCATTTTCTTGGTGTGAAGGAAACAAAAAAAAATGGAAGTATGGGGTGTAGTTTGCTAGATTTTTTCCCCCCTCAAGTATTTCATTTTTTATGCTCTAAAATAGAAATATGAGCTTTTGTGTATCCTTAGAATTAAGGATTATAAGATTGGGGATTATTTTATGTTGCTCATGGCAAAAATATTTGAAATGAAATCATATGTTTTTTCTTTCCTGTTGTGTCTTATTTTTCTAGTGAAAAAGGAAAAGTAATAAACCCATATTTCAGTTAGTAGGGGCTAAATAGAGAAAGGGAGCAAGTTCCTGTTCTCAGGGGTAATACTTTCTTATTAAATCATTTGATTTTGAGAGTAGAGTGGCTGCTAAAAATATGGAATACACTTTTTCTACTTTAACAGGGTTCATTGGTTTGAAAATGATTACTGTATTAAGTTCCAGTTGGGGATGTTTTAACCTGTCATATCGTCTTTTTTTTTTTTTTTTTTTTTTGATGGCATTGTATTTGTGTAAAAACATCTTTCATCTTGTCATGTGTGTGAATGCTTTTACCTAATGGTCAGCTTGTCACAGTTAATTAGTCTTTAGATGTATGAACAGTCATAAAATAATGTAACTTTGAAAATTATGCTTCTGAACACCCATAATTTTGATTCTAAAGAGTCAATGTACTCACTATGTATTTGTGCTACAAAGCAGCCTGTAAACTACCATCCTTCACAAGTGCTAAAGAAGCATGCAGTTTTCTGTGTAAAACACTTCTTGCATTTACTTTTAAGTTAGCAGCATGTACGTATCCAGTTGCAATTTATTCACTGTTTTTTAATAATTATGTAAGATTGCACAACTAATTTTCTGGATTTTGAACTTATATCTTGAGCTCCAGAAAAAAATATTTGATACTGACTAGTATTTTTTTTTCTGTATGCCTCAGTTTTGCTGTCCTGTTTGACATCAGGAAGTCCTGACTGTCTTCTAAAAGTAAAGACTGCATTATATGGACATCAGATTGCCCCCTCAATCACTGACCATTTGTAACAATGTTGAAATACCGTGAATTTCTGTGGAATTTGTTTGGATTAATTGGAAGGGTATGACAATTTCAAACATTTGGACTTGTATCCAGACTTGAGAAATCTTGAGAAATCTTATTGAGAAAAAAAAATAAGGTTTTTCATTCAGTCTTACCTCTTGTTTTTAACTTCCTGACGTTCCATGTGATCACCAGTATGATGCTGACAATATATATACGGGGCTTATCTTGCGAGAATGTAAATGAGCTCTAAGATGTGCTGGACTCCCTTTATCTTAATTTGTTTCAAGGGAAGTTGGAGGACATTAAGAATCTTGCAGGAGGTATGTAATTTCCCTACTGGATTGTGCTCTATGCTATAAAAGAAAATAGGGAAAAGAAAATGAACCCAATAGAATGAGTTCATTCACAAAAAAAATATAGGAGATGCTGTAGCAAGTGCCTTAGTTGCCTGGTATTTTTCCAAGAAGCTTTTTCTAACAAAGCTAATTTGTGATGTCCTTCACTCTATTCATCATCTTTTAGATAAGGTGATTTCTATTTCACAGGAATCAATGCTTTGGCATATAGGAACCAGTTTTTGTTAAAACTCTTATTATGGTGTTCTGAAGAATAGGCAATTGCAGGAAGATCATAAGCAAGTGGTAAATGTACATCTCTAATGACTTCTATTCAGTTTCCAAAAACATAGCAACTCATATGTCTTCAATTATAGGATTATTCTCCTTTTTCAGTATAATCCTCTCAGACTTTTAAAAATATTAATAGGGATAGAAGAATTACGCAAGAGGAGAAGGCATGAACAGCTGATGTAAGAAGCAGACAAAATGGCCTATGGATACATAGGTAGCATTTTCTTTTTTAAGAGTATTCTATATTCCAGTAGACAATGAATACCTTGTTGATCTCCATATATTTGGGAATAATGAGTAGCTAGTGCCTCTTAAGCCTCCTTCCCTCACTTTGCAACCTAGTAGTTAAGTCTTCCAAGTTTGGAATTTTGTATGGGCATTTGACAAAATAGGGGATACAGACACCATTCATCAGATGCTGGTGTACATGCTTAGGAAAAGCAAGATTATCTCTAGCATCTTCCCTCAGAGACAAGGGAAAGTATGAGTCCAAATGTAGCTACAAGCTAATGAAGACACTAGGAGAATAAGTAATGTAGGACTGTATGATATCTGAGGTGGTTTCAGAATCAAAGAGCTTCCATGCTGACAGACCTTTATCTAGCAGGTTTTGGGATTAGAGGACTTGGGAAAGTTGTGGCTTAAGGGCTGACCTTTGGGTTTTTCAGAAAAGGTCCGTTCAGTGTTAAGAAATTTACAGAAAAATCAATTAGGGAAGATCTTGAGAGGAAAAAGAGGTAATTGGAAACGTAATTAAATCCATCGGTGGCCAAACCGGGTTGTTTTCCCAAGGCCACAACTCTGTGTGGAGCTGCAGTTTCTAAGCACCTGTCCAGCACTTTACAACCTTTTCATGTAATACAGCTATTCCTTTCTTTGAATCGAGCTTTCAGCCTGCAGCCTGACTGCTGTGTAAGAGATCCATGACAATATTACAGAACACGTGTAACTAGTTTTATGAATCAAGCTGTAAGCTCGTGTACAGCTCCACATATACCCTAACAAGCAATAACACTAAATGTCTTGGATGTGGAAACAGTTTGCCAAATGCTGGGGTAGCAGAATAAACAAACATTAACAAAATGGAGTCCTGCTCTGATAAATATATGGTACATTACGTTTTGAAAATGAGGCTTTTGGGACCAGATCCTACTCATCTGATTTAGACCAGCTCAGCCTCATTAATTGACATGAATTTACACAAGTTCTGTAAAAATCTGAATTGAGAGTTACGGATTTCTTCCTTTCCTATGGATGATTTGCAAACCACGTTTCTTTTATGCCCTATTAGATTTTGCCTTAAGAAAAGCAAAGAATCTGCAGCTTGCCCTGTCCGGATTTGGTTCACAGTCAGGAAGGCTTTTCTACAACAACATGATCAATCAGGAAAAGGTAGCTAGCTGGTAAATAGCTAGAAGATCATCAGGCTGTCATTTGAATGTTGATTTTTGAATGGATATGTCATAATTGCAGTTTTTCACATAGACAGTGAAGGTTCTCTGAAGGTGGGGTTGGCATTCTGAATTGTTCTGACTCTGCAGAAGGAAAGCATTAGTAAGGCATAGACGATCACTAGTAGATGTAGTTATAAGCTACCCAGTAGCTTCTCCAGAATCTCAGAATTACTCTGTGTTGTGGTTTGTTGTTAGCTACCAGGTATAGATTACCCAGCAAGGCTGATAACACACAGAAGAATAGAACTAGTGTATGTGTAAATGTTTCTTTAGTCATCCAGCACCATCCAGGCTTACACATGTGCTTAATTCAAGTTTTTACATTAAGCAATGTATATTTCAGAAGCATATATATCTGCATTGGCAGATGCCTCGGGAGTTCAAGTGGTCAAACCTCCTACTGACTGCAGGGCCAGTGCAAAGGTTAGATCAGGTTGCTAAGGGCCTTGTTCAGTAAAGTTTTGAGTGTCTCCAAGAATGAAGGTTACTCGCATCCCTAACATTATCTAGGGCTTAACTACTTTCCGTGAGTATGCCTTCTTGAGCTGGGGATGGTTGTCTTCAGTTTAAACCTAAATATTGTAGGGCATCTTGCTGTTTCTGCGCTGACATTAACTCATCTCTGGCTTCAGAGGTTTTGTAGCTTTTATAACTGTTGTGAGATTTGGTAAGGAATTTGCAAGACTCATTTTTTTTGTTGTTGTTGTTGCTTTTAGTTGGCAGAGACTGGGGAAAAGCTGTAATTATTTGGCAGAAATTTCAAACTAAATAAATCAGAGATGACTTCAGGACAAATATCCTTGTTCTGAGTCCTCTTGGACTTAAGGAAGCTCAGCTGAGGAGTAAGACTTTGAAACTTGCTTTGCTCAAGCCTATATCTGCAAGAAATGTTATGGGGGGAAGTAAATCTAGTAAGTTAATGTTATTTCAGCTTCTGTCAGTGTTACGTCAGCTTGGGAGCGGTTAAACAGCTTTGTGCTGCAGATATGTTTTTTGTATATTGTATACTGCAATACATTGTGAGCTCTTAAAAGCAAGTGACACAACTAAGAGAAAAAACTCAACTGCAGTCCTCGTGTTTTTTTGTCTTTGCATCTGATTTAGAGGAAAGAGACCTATGATTTAATCAACTGCTGATCTGAACAGTTGGAAAGGATAAATTCATATAAAAATAACAACCTCTCTTGCTAAAATAACGTTTCCCAGTTGTAATGCATTTTACGTGCTATGGATATAGCTCGATATCTTGAATATTTATCTCCAGGAAATGTAGAGAAATGTTTTTTGTTTTTTTTTTTATTTTATTTTTCTTTATCCTCAGGGGTCTTAAGACTGCCATGTTCGTCCTGCAGTATAATTCAGAGGCTCCTCTTGATTACATTAACTGACCTCTGTCTCCTGAGCACATTCTGCAAGTTCATATTGCTTTTGATTCTGGAAATTCCTTTGATATATTTAAATTATAATGTGCTCTGAACTGTTCTTTTTTGGAACTTTTTATAGCATCCACTGCCACCATACTTTATTGTAGTAGTTAATAGTTGCATTTTGTGTAAATGAGTCTTCCTTATATCGGCTTCAGTTCAGCATAAATCCAGATTCTGACAGAGTTTTCCATGCTTGCTATTAAGGGACATCATTATCTCTTATGCAAATGTAAAAGAACTTCAGCAGTTGTCTTTAGCAGAATTGCATACAAATACTTAGAAGACAGAGGCCTTGTACTCCTTTCTTCCTTCCATTAGGAAGATCGAAAAATATGCTCCGTGAAATGACCTGCTGAAGTCTATGTGAATCCGAGGAAATTACATAAGTAAAGAGGATTATATAGAGGATGTACTGCATTACCTATATCTCGTCTTCTGCCCTTCTTCCTAGTTCTTCAGACAGTACATCCTATTGAGGCTAATGTGCTAGAAAAACTCAAGACTCTGTTCTAGAAAACAACACTACCTTGGGAAATTAACACAGAGCAATTGATCTAATAGAAGCCAGTACATTCTTCAAAGAGTTCTTCTTTCTGGTAATCTTTGAAAAAAAACCTAGAAGCAGCAAAGATTAGTTTTTCCTCATTTGTTTCATAAGCACTTAAAATTTTCAGTTATGAAAGAACTTCACTAAGAATGCTTTTGTTTCTGTGATATTTCTGTAAGAGGTTCAAATAATTCAGTATTTCAGAAATTTCACTGCAGGAAATTCCACGAACTGCAACCTTTGCACATGCCACAAGTTGCTGATTTTGCTTCTGGATTCCTGTTACAGGTTCTCTGGAACTGTGAAAGCAGCTGCAGCTATAGGTTTGTAATCACATATATTTAATTTGGAGTTCAACTCTAACTAAAAAAAAAAAAAAAAACCGCTTAGGTTCTAACAAAGCATAGATTGTCTCACAATTGGGTTAAAAAATTTGTGACAGCCCAGGCTGAGATTCAAATTTATTTTAAAATCTGAATCTCCAAGTTTTGACAAGGTTTAATGGTTTAATAAGAACACTCAAAGCACTTCTAAAGATGTCCACACCTCTTATCTTTGACACAAAGGATTTTCTATATAAGCTGGATTTTCCAAGTCTCAACTATATGTTGAGAAATTGAGGATTTTCACCTTTGTTGCTGACATATTTGTTCTCCAGAAGCAAATTGATTTGCCTTAGCAGAACGTTACTGATACTGTTATTAAAACAAAAGAACCCCCTAGGTAAAAATACAGAAGAGTAACTGTTGGTAACTATGCTGATGCTATCCTCTTGTCTTCATCCTAGTTGCATACAGAAGGAAGATTCCCTGTTATTTAGCCTGAAAGAGCTCCTTTTCTCTGCAGCCTTCTCCTGGTATCTATAGGGAAGCAAGAGCATGGTTAATACAGTGGAAGCCTTATAAAATGTACACATTCTGTGTAGTGGAGGTGTTTCCTGGGTGCCACATGACTGAAAAATAAGCAGATGTGACAGCCTCTCCGGTGCTGTGTGTGCTAGTCTACTGCTTTCCATGAGGAAAGACCATGAACAACTTCCATTCTGAGATGCAGACTTCAGTGAAGATTTTGTGTTAATTTACCTATTGAATTAAGAGTGTTATAGTTACAAACTCTGGCCCAGCAAATCATCTGTGAGATGCTACAGGCTGCTCGGCAGGCTTGGAATGTTTAGCAGTTATGGCAGTAATATTAGCCCTGGGCTAACAGTGCTGCATCAAGAGCTCCAGCCTTGAAGGTTGCCACGTGTGAGAGCTGATGAGTAGGAGGAGGTGGATCTGGCCAGATTACTTAAGTGATTCACCTCCATCACTGCAGAAATGAGGCAGACTCTAGCTCCAGTAAGCAGTGCGTGTGTAGCCCACTGGCACTGAATCTGGAGCAAGACTCTTATGTGGTGGACTTCCTTGTCACTTTGTTCCCAATGTGACAACATCAGGTCAGCAGAGTCTGCGTATTTGAAATGTGAGGGGACAGTAAGGTGCAAGTATAATGGTAAGTGCTTGTTGTTAAGGAACCCATGTTGATTGAGGGTCCATACTTGAGAGTTTTAAGTTTCTTTTTCTCCTCTGCAATATTCCAGCAAGGCAACCTTTGTCATGCCCCGAGTGAGGCTCAAGGCAAGCACAGCATGGGCAAGCAGCAGATTTGGGCATTGGAAGACATACCTGGGCACTGTAACAGGGTAGCCTGAACACAACTTGTTTAAAGTTTTAGTGTAATTTACCTGCCAATAAAACTTCTGAAGTGTGTCTTTCCCTGTCCTGATCTCTACAACTACATTAAATCTTTCAAGGAAACTTTACTATGATGGAGAGGTCATTTTTGAGATAAGATGGAAAATTCTTGTTTGAACAAACCTTGATAGAAGAACGTTTCCTTCCAAGCTTCCTGTTTAAAAAGTCCATATCAGACTCATCTGCGTTTTGGATAGAAATAGTCCTCAGGATGGCCATGTGGCTTCTGTTATGACATCAAAGCTTATAGCAAGGGGAGATTGACTACAGAGAATATTCTTATTTTTCCAGTTTGGTTCTTCTGTATAGAATGTTTGACTGCTTTTAAAATTTTTATTTTTTTCCGAGTCCGTTTGTAGCTTACTGTCAGGATCTTTCTGACTGCTAGTGTTACAGAAAGGAAATTATTCTGAGGAAAAATTAAGGTGAGTGGTACCTATTGAGGTTGAAAGGGAAACGATTCTGACTGCAAAAGTCATACAAGCTATAGCTGAAGGACTCTGGGAGCTGTCATAATGTTTTCAAGGTGTGTCTGACCAGATATCAAATCTTATTGTATTCCTTCCAACTCTGGAGGCGTTAGAAGTTCCCTGTAATGAGCCCTAAGGGAAGTTTGCCTCGGACTGTATTCTTGCACAGTGTAACACATTATGCAAATTATAGATGCATGAATGCAATCTCCAATTGTGATAGGATTCCTATGTTTTAGCTTTAATGAAACTACATGATAGTTATTTGGCAGTATTAGAACTCATTTAAAAAGCTGTATTGATAATTAAATGGTAAATACCACTATATCATTGGGCAATCTGTCAGCAGTAGTTACTGTTTCCATTGCCTTTAGCACATTCATCAAAGGGATGACAAACAGATATTTTTTTGAATTTTAATGAAAAAATTATAGTGCGCTCATGTGGCTTTAAAATTCAAAAGTCTATAAATAATGAATTATTTCAGTGATGGTTACTGTTTCTCTATCTTTAGGAAAAATAGTATCTATATGTTGTACTTTGTTGCTAACAGCCTACTTTAATATTAAACATAGAAATCCACTAGTGATCACTGGAATGGTTTGTTATTTATGTGCTTCTAAATTTTACAGAAGCAGGATACTATTAGTATATTACATTTGAATTAACCATAAACATCCTCTTTTGCTGTTACGTTGAATACAGTAACTTGAAAGCTACGGAAGTTCAGTCATATGGCCCATCACCAGCAAAGGGTCCACAGGCCTTGGCTCAAGAGAGGTCAGTGTGTGTCTGCAGAGCCTCAGCCTGCAGGCAGGAAACCAATTAAAGAACCAAGGCTTTCTGCTCCAGTATGATGTCTTATCTCGGGATGAATGGAGTCATTGTAGCAATAACTAGATTACTTGATTAAGAGATGGATTTTGCTGCAGTTGTATAGCCTCATTTTCTAAAAAGGATTAATGTCATTGGAATTTTATGTATACTGCTGGTGTTTTGAGAAGCCTCTGAACATGTCATATTAAGGCTGTGATTCACTTCCTCTCAAGCTCTGTTTGTTTGGATACCGCAACCTTAATACACACAAGCATTTGTGGTTTTCTACATCACTTTAAAACCTTTTAAATCTAAGAGTGTCTTAGGCTTGTGCACTTCCTGTGAAATTTCAGTTTGCCTCTAAGACTTAAGATTTATTTGATTTGAGAAAATGGCATCTCAGAGGTGCAAAGCTAAACTTCAACATTTATTGAGACACTATTTAACTGTCTCAAGGTAGTTTTGTTTTGTTGAATTACTAAAGGACTTGCAGAAGTTCTTTATTGTTTGACGGTGATAGAGGTGTATACATTGCTATGTGCCCTTTTTGGAACTCGATTGAGTCATAATAAATGTATGTGCTCTGTATGTGAACTGTTCCATTGCTTTACTCAAGAACTGTCCAGTTCAATGTCCTAGTCATTTTTGCCTCTGGACAAACAGCTAAATAATTCACTCTGCTGTTTTTGTAGATGAAGAAAGATGTGGTGTCACTGGTAATGTACAAAACATTGCCATGTACAGTCTGTTTTGTTCCTGAATAGCTTTCCTCTCTTCCTCTCAGTCTTTCTAAATGTAGCTCCTCTGCTGCCTCTTAAAAGGGTGTTTTTTATAAAGCAGGCATTGTTTGAGTAAGATGTTCTGAATTATGTTCTGCAGGGCCTAGTTTATAGTCATCTGGCACGGGAAACGGAATCTAGAATTTAGAAGGAGGTGCCTAAGTCACCTAAAAATGGTGCAGGGAACAGGGAGAAAGAAGACATATCTGAAAGGTGATGCAAAAAGCTCGCATGCTGCCTGAGAAACCATCTAGAGCAAACAGAAATCACTGTAGTGGATTCTGTCTCTATGTCCACTCTATCTTAATCTCCACTCTCCTTTAGAGCCTCGCTGCCTGCCAGCAGCTCTGAGAAAGGTTCTTTGCTGTTATCTACAAACTAGAATAATATTTTACATACAGTTTCCTGCCAGTGACTTGTTTTGTGGTTTTTTTTGGTTTTTTTTTTTTTTTTAATTACAGTGAGTTGAGAAAAAGTGACTGGTTTTGTTCTTAAGAAAGGAATTGAAAATCTACACATAGGTGCCTGATTGTATTTTTAAATAGCTAAAAATACTGTAATTTGAGCACTGCCACATTGAGAAAAAAAAGGGCCTTTACTGAAAATTATGGTTTTGGCTTAACTATAGACAGGTAAATAAGGTTTCATAGGGCCTGAAATGTAGTTATTTAAATAAATATTTAAAGCTGATAAGACCTTAGGTTTGATTTTCATTTTTGTTTTATTTACCTGTTTGATAAAAATATGTTTACCTTAAAAATCTTTGAAGAACAGTCCACATTGTGCAAACAGTTTTATTCTCTTTGAGAATGAAAAAATGTTGATTTGCTTCTGTTTTCTTCATAGTTGCATGACCTTTATCTATTCTGTAAATTACTTTTCATACTAGTTTACAATGTGTTAGAAAATGAATAATTTGAATTACGATGCAGAGTCCACTCCAATGAACTTGGGTATTGTATGAGTCATGTCACAATTTGATTTCCTAGGCTTTGGCCAGAAAAAACACGTCTGTCTTCATTGTGGATTTTGCAGAGCAGTTTTTTTAAATGTAGGTTCCCATAAAAGTTCAGCAATTCTTCTTTTGAAACTCACTCTAAAGTATAGGTAAAAAGAAAACCAAGAATGGGACAGGTGACAAAACCCCAAAATAACCAAAAACAGAGGAGGAAGAAATTCAAACAAATAGGGAGCCTCTCCATAAGAAATATATATGCAGTGAAAATTCAGATCATCTCTAGCTGAAACAGTGAAGACCGCGTCTGTGTAAAGCATGATGTTACTGCATGGTTTGTACTTGCTACTTGATTTTGCAGTTCTGCTCTTTATTCGTATGCAAACTGCTACTCAGATATGGGTACGTCATGCACAATTCTCAGTACGTTCAGTCTGAAACTGTCATTCAGTGAATTTTAGGAAATTCTGAATGAGCTTCAGTGAGTCAAAGGCAGAGACAATAGTTGTTCAGATGCCAAAGTTTCTCCCAATGCACAGTCATTCCTACGATACCCTTCCAGAAAAGAAGCCTCTGTGAATGACAAGCATTCAGTGTACTTCGAGACACAATTCCTATGAGCAGGGCTTAAGCAAATGATACACCTGAAGCAAGCAGCAGTGGTAGATGTTTTGGTAACATTAGTAGTAAACTCTACCATCAGCTTTAATGGAATTAATTAATGGAATTACATTTCCTACTCCCCTAACATGGAATAACCAGGTTCGTGAGCCACTTTGCTCTGCTGAGGACTGCGAATGGTCACAACTTTGATACAGACTAGTTAACTGAGTCGTTCTTAATCCTTTTGTTAAGTAGCAATGACTATGATTCTTTCAAATGAAGGTGACTTTCCTGTATTGGAATGAAGTGTTGTCCAAATGTAGTTATGCTGGGAGTTACCTTCATTTTGTGCTTGGCTTGGTATAAAGAAACTAGGTCTGGCTGAAATTGCGCTGTGTATTTTCCAGTAAAGTAAAAATGACGATGTAGGATATTTCACAAAGGAAGTCTTGGTACTGGTGGATTTTATTTTTTTTTCATTTAAAAACATGCGTTGAAGTATTGGAATCTTAAATCTGAGGTGCACTCCTTGAGATCTTGTCAAGAATGAAAGTTCTCTTGCTTCCACCCTCCTCGCTGGATAACAGCTATATCTCCTAAGACACAGTGAATCCTTGAATTCTTATAAGCATCTCCTAAGAGATGAGGAACAGGCTGAGGATACTCTGTTAGTTTATGGGGGAGGTAGTCATACAGGAAGAAAAGGAGTTTTTCCTTGTAATCAAAACGTGTCTTTTTCCTATCATGAAAAATAATTAAAAAAAACCCAACAAACTTTCCAGTTGATGCAGTTCTTAAACTCCCTTTTGAAGTTAATAAAAATGTTCTATTGTGAAATACTTCTGGTATAAATCTCTTGTTTTCTATGTTAAAAAAAAACCCCTTGAAACAAGCCCCTGTTCCCTGTTGTGTTTTGTTTTTTTTTTCTTACAAAAAATAATTTGTCAATTCCAATGTATTTCACTTTTCACTAATCACATTTTCTGACAGTAAAATGTTCAACCGGATAACTTCTAATCAATTTGGCACTGTCATCTGTTAAATCATCCCAGACTATAATGGAGAGTTCTCAAACTGCAGTCTCTCGAGGCATTCCTGTAGTGTTTTGTTTCTAATGTAATCCAAATGTTCAGTAGAAATTAATTTGATCGGCTTTTTGGTTCGTTTGTTTCCCTGTTATCAACTCTTTTCTTAATGATCAGCTTTTACCTATCCGTATCCATAGAGCTGGATTCATACATCAGATCTTAAACACCTTCAAATTATGGATGCGAGTTTTGATCAGGCTGCAAACGTCATCAGGCAGGCAGAAGTGCGAACTATTTCATTCAGTTTTTTCCAGCTTTTTGTTGTTTTGTTTTTTAACAGGATCGTCTCATTTCAGAGTAGCCGTATCGTTATTAATGTCAGCAAGTAGCCTGCTACTGAACAGCTGTTACAGATATTTTAATGCAAATATTACAGAAGATCAGAGAACGGAAAAAGCAAGAAGTTACCATAGGCAGGAAGAACAGGGAGTGAATTTCATGGATTTTAAATAGAATGAATTCAAGCTTTAAAAAAATTCTGTTTTGTAATAGCAGTAAGGGCCCCTATCAATCCTTTTTAAAGCTGGATGGGGACAGACTGCACTATCAGCTTTGCCAGAGGCCCTTAACTAGCCTTGATCTTTATTTGCCAGAGGCTCTTAATCATCCTTGATCTTTATTTGACAGATAAATGGCTCATACCTTGGTTCATAATGCTTTGTTTCAAACTTTGAAAGAATGGGGGAAAGTACAGCATGCTCTCTACTTTGCGTAACATACATATAAGATGCTTTGATCTAGTGAAAATATATAGTGTCAAACAAATCTCTGGAAGGACCTTAATAAAGAGAGCTGACATGACTGTATGCATTGTCCTAAATTTCAGAGCTCCAATAAAAAAGGTCTCAGTAATGGCACTGAGTAACGCTGTCAGCTGGGCTGAGCCCAGCCTCCCTGCAGTGGCAGCACTCTGAACCTGTGGAAAATGGCTCTTCTGTATTTATTTCTGGGTCTGCAGGATGCCTGAATTTTGGCTAGGTCTAATCAGCTGACTTTTTATGTGATTTACGTCAAGCAAGTAGTTCTGGTTTTCTTATCTCTACTTGGGCACTGAGACCGAAGATGGGCTCTTGTTCTTTTCTAGGCAGGTTTTTAAAGTGCCTTTCCCAGTTTAGCTTCTGAGGGGAAAGGTGTAGCTGATGTGCATCCTGACACTCACTTGTTTCTGTGTACCTGTAACCTGTTCTTTTGTGTGTGTGTGTTTGTTGTTTAAAGGGCAAATAAATATTATAGCTCATTTTTTATGCTTAGGTCTTTTCGAGTATGGAAATTCCTTTCAGCTCAGCATGAGGGATCTGGCAGTGCCTTGCTAAGAAGACGGGAGCCGGCTGTGAGGCTCTTATGATGAACAATGACTTCTGTGAGTTTACTCACATGGCAATTCTTGCAGGTTCCTTGTTGCTCTCCTTTGTATAGCTGTAACAGACTTTAAATATAAGTCACAGAAACAATGCTGTCTAGTTTGTGCTTTGTTTTCTGCCAGTTCCTGTTTCTTTTTCTTTATTGTTTCAGTTTTTTTTCCCTTATTGCCTGTCCTAGTTGATCTTTTCCTTAAAGGCCCAGGTCCATCTAAAAGCCGCTGCTGCTACCAGAATATTATTTTTCCATTTTAAAACAGAGGGAAGCAAAGGGTGTGAGTGTGAGTCTTATAACTTAATGACTGTAGGGCTTCCCAAATGCCAAAGCTTAAGATCTCCTGTTTGGAGGAAGCGAGCCTGAATCATGGCTGAAATTCTTCAGTAGAACATTTATGAGGCTAGTAAAAGGCTGCAACATTTGCTCAGAGTGGCAGACAGTTTTCTTTCTTTAGATTAGTACCGAGTAAATAATTCTAAAAAACACTTAAGGTTGTAATAGCTTGAAAATAGAGATTTAATAATCTCTGTTGACCAGAAGTTAGACATTGAGCTGTTTTAATACACAATGCCGTTGTTGCCTTAGAAGAGATGATGCCATACTGAAGGGTGCTGTGAAGAGACTTTTCACTGTGTGTGAAGTAGCATCTGTTTCTGTAGAACTAGTTGGTTGTAAAAATTCAGTTGAATAAGCTTTGTTTTAATTGTGGTATATCAATACAGAAAGGGTATTGGATTTTAGCAATTTGTGTATTTTTAGTGTTACCTTAAGGAGTCGTATAACATGATCTTTTGCTGATGAAGTGGTAGAACGTGAAAATGCCTGAGTTGGTTTGTGTATTTTGTCTGGTCCTAAGAGATGTTACTCTTCTGAATGTGCTACAGTCAGCCATGGATCAGGAGTACTAAGATGTGTAAGATTCAGACTATCCCAAATTCACCCTCAGGACTTGTTTGGAACACTTCACTTGCCTCTCTTTACACCCTTGAGTAATTGTCTTTTTCGTTTTAGCCTTTGCTCTTTTGGCATCTCCTTTGCTGAGCAACATAAGCATTATTTCTGTTCAGGAGAGACAGATTTCTTTCTCTCTGAGTAAGAAGCCACAAAACCTCTGGATCTGAAGACCAAGGATTTTCTTTTTAAATAAGTGGTCTTGTCAGTGGCATCTAGCAACTGGAAAAAAGCCAAGAATCTACATAGTGTTTCAATGTATACATAGCAGCTATACATAGGTGAGAGTGGCCACAGGGTTGCTGTGATTTATGGTAAGGGCTGCGCAAAGCCTGGATGGATCCAGGAACTTTTTCCCATGCATTTGGAAAGAGATTTCTGGAATTGTTTGAGCAAACTGAACTAAACTTTGTTAATTTTTTGCCTATCATTAAGGCATATTGATCAGATAAGGAAACATTATCCAGAAGGGTGTTATGCAAGATTCTCATGCACATTCTTAGTATTTTCTGACACAAATCCCAGTGGCAAAGCCTTCCATTCCTCTGTGGTAAGATAAAGCAGAATAATCTGGCTTTTGGAACAAGTTTATAGAAACCAAAATCTGCCATTTATGGCCTAGCCATCTGATACTTTCCACGATACAGTGTAAAATATGAAAGTATATGAAAGTATTTAAGAACTTAAATTCTTAAGCATTTAAGAATTAAGAAATTTGGGGGGTTTATTCTGCTGCGCCAATTTATTTTTTAGAGCGTTTGGGTTTTGTATGCTGTACGGTTAAGTTATATGAAATATATCACTACATATTAAAATGTCATTGTCTTTGCTGAAAAGAGGCTTAGCCTCTGGTTTGATTACGTAACCAAATTTCTATTTTTAAGAAGTTTAAATGTGGTGGTATTAAAAAGTATTCCTAAATGAGTGTTAGGCTTGAGGTGAAACTTAAACCTCTAGGAAAAAAAAAAGTTTCTAAGAACTGGTTTTCTCCTCTGAAGTCTGTTCGCCTTTTCCCTGCAAAACTGTAGGTGTCAAATCCTTGAAAATCAAGTCTTAAAGATACACAGATGGGATATAAATAGGAATGCTGTAAAAGCCTTTGATTAACAGAGAAAACAGATTTCAGTTGGAATTTAAGTGTACATTTTGAACACCACTGTACATCTTAGCTAAGATTATTTCAGCCTTACAGTGGAGTAAATTCAACTTATTTAATCCAAAGATATCAAACATAAATTGGTGCAAACTTGCTGTTGCTGTTGCCTTGCTGATGCATACCCAAAGAAGACTTTGCTAATAGAATGAAGAGGTAATCGCAGAATAAGAAGTTCAGTATCTTGTCCAAACACCACTACGTCCTATTGCTTTTGTCTGTGGAAGCAGGTTTCAAATCCCTTGAGAATTATTCTGTTTTTTAAAGTGGTTTTGGAGGTTGCTTGTTTGTTTTTTACGTGTCTTGCTGTTAGGGCAGATCTTGATCTCTCGTCTTCCTGTACCCTACAAGTTGACATAAACTGGCACTGCTCTCGAATGAGCCCTTTGCAGCCCCTTATCTGTGCACCAGCAAGTATTTGTAAGGCTGTGCAATGGAGGAGACCTAGGGGTTGATTTGGATTTAAAAACTATCTTGGCAACTATTCTAACTTGTTTACATTACTTCAGGACAGCTCCCAGATTCGGCTCACTGCGTGCATGTGCCAGAAGAGAGGCAGCTGTACAGGGAGGGGATGCAAAAGGCTGTGGGTGGTCCTTTTGCTGATAGCATTGACTTAAGCTCATGTCAGCTTTCAAGTGCCTAAAGTGTGCATTGAGCTGGAAATTGCCTTCCTGGAAGAAAATGGATGAATTATAGTTATCTAAAATCAGAAGGGTCCAGAATAAGTAAAGATCAAATCATTCAGACTAAAGGTTTTCTCTAGCCAAGAAAGCTGAAAAGGTCATATGGGAGATCAAGTTGAGATTTAAAAGCCTACTTTTTTGTGAATCTTGGATGTTTAGAATGTTATAGTCACAGTTAGATCCATCCTTGGGTTTTTCAGAGTGCTTATCCTAGTAGAAAATATTTCCTTTTGAGATTGATTTGGTGTCAATATTTTGAGAACAGCGCTGTTGCCTGTGACAGGCCTGTTGCTAAGCATATAATTGGCAATCCATTTCCTCTCCCTTATCATAAGTAGCTCTTTTTTTAAGGAATGCAGCAAGCAATATCCTTAGAAAGCTTATAAAAAATAAAAGCTTTCCAAAACTTCCTGCGTGACAAAGCCTTATACGTTTTCTGTAGAAGGCTTCATGCACTGAGAATTCTAAAAGGACTAATAAAATACTAAAACCAGTTAATTTTTACTTTGTTGAACACTGTTTGCTGAAAATGTGGTTTGAAATTATTGCAACATGGTGAATTTGACCAAAATTTGTCAAATTTTGCATATATTTTCTGTAAGAAAGGAAAGGGTCAGGTGTTTCCATGCTGATGTTAAGTAGAATACTCCAAATATTCTGCCACTGATGCCAGATGAAACATATCTATTTGCTTGTGACTCTGCAAGTACATCAGAGGTAGGCATAATGGAAGCAGCGGTTTTATTGACCTGTGCAAACTATGGTGATCAAGCACAAGCTTGACTGCTTGACAGGTACTCTGGTCAATTCTGATGGAATGATTTTGCTGTCTTTTATAGTAAGTTTTCTTCCTTTGCAAATTCTTTCTTTCTACCACTTTCTTCCCCTCCAAAAGAAACATTTACTCTCTCTCCATTGGTCCTGATTTTGCTGATTTTTACACCTTTGTCTTTTGGGATGTTGTTGCCCAGGTAATTTCTTCCATGCTTAACAATTCCATTAAGCTGCTACCTCTGTTCTGTTATTATATCATGTTGCTTGTTTCTGCCGTTTCTTATGTTGTTATCATGTCAGTGCATTCTCACATCAGGATGACCTTTGCATGCATATTACTTTCTTTCGGGGTTGAGGAAGCTGTGGCAGTTTCTCATGTTCCTAACTTATTAGTACAGCTGTATGTTCAGGGTGGACTATTTATTTGCATATTTCAGTGGACGCTCTTGGGAGAAAATGCCCACTGACATTGCTGCCCTTTGTGAATGCAGTGGATAAAACACAGAGCAAGAAAACATGTTCATTTTTTTTTAAATTTGTTTTGAGGGAGCTTGTATTTATCTCTTATTGCTATGGAAAATGCCCTATCCCAATATTTGGAGTCAGTGGAGGCACTCACATTCTGCACAAACAAATGCTCAGTGGGATCCAGCTGGAATTTAGAGGAGTGAAATGCGTAGACATCTTCTTCATGTGTTTTTCCACTCTGACTGTGAAAGAAAGATCTGGTATGTGCACAATCCTAGGTGTTTCTTGCCAATAGTAATTTTCTACCCCTGAAAGATTCTCCCTACAAAAGAGGAAATTCCAGGAGGCCAGATACCAGGAGCTGCAAGTTACAAAAATGTAAAGCAGCTGGAATGCGTGCAAGAATCTGGTCCCAAAGCATTTGGTGGTTATGTAGTATTTGGTAATTCATATATTCCTAACTGCTGAGATTTGAAAATGGAGATGGCAAAGAGATTTAAAACTCATAGTGTGCATTTCAAACAGTGCAGAAATAGCAAAAAAATACGCAAAGAAATACACAAAGTTGAACAGACATTCATCTTCATCCTGAGTGTTAAAAGAAAGAGAGTGTCAACAAAGCATAAGTCAGTCTCTCTCTGTTTAGTTCTGGCTTATTATGTGTGTTTGAAGATAATCAGTTCCAGCATAGATAGAAGGTGAATTTAGACTCTCTCATTAAATCCAAATTATTTTATTCATAGAAGTATATCTTCAATATAGAAGCAGAGAAATGTGAATGTCAATCTTAAAATGCCTATGGCTCAGGAATTCATATGTAGGAATAGGGACAGTTAGGATTATTCACTTCTTCCACTCTATAAGCATCCGTGATCAGTTTTAAGGAAAGGAGGCTGTTCCAGAGGGTGTTGTAGTGCTATCTTGGGTGTTCGGGATTATTGTCTAAAGTTTTAAGTAGCTGTGGACACTGGAAGATAAATACCTTCAAAAAGACTCATTTATCCCCTTCGGCCTTTTCACTTCAAGTGTCCTACTTACACTGTTAAAATTGTAAGTGACCAGCACAGCAAAACTCTGAATACACATTTGTTTTCTGGATTAATTGCACATTTACTTGAACGTATATTTTCCAAAGTTTCTAAATATTTTGGTGAGATTTTTTTTTGACCCTCTCCTTCTGGGAAGTTTAGAGTAAATTGAAGTGTCATGAAAGTAAAACTAAAATAAAAAAATTCACCCCAAAACATTAAGAGATTCAAGAGTCTGGAACTCCAGTAAAGAGAGATGAAGTTCAGAATTAATTTTAAAATTAAATTAGCCCTTCTTTTATTTAGCAGTAACGATGATCAGCTCATCTGCGTCAAAGAAATTCTGGTAAATTTTTAGGAACAGTAAGATTCCAGATCTTTTGTCAGCTTGAAAGCAAAGCAATTTAAGACTCCAGCACAGGTACTTTCATATCAGTCACATTAAGAAACCGTGGAAACTAGAAGATATAAATATATGAGAAAAAGGCTGTAGGTGCTTCCTTGAGAATCGAGAAGCAAGAGAGAAATCTTGACTGTTGGTTTTCACCAGATGCACTAATGAAACTCTTGGTACCTCTTAATTTCCTTTGTATAATTAAGGAATAATTAATTCCTTGGAAATATATTTTGTCCTGAAATCTTTTGGCATTAACGTAAGAATATTCTACCGATAAACAAAAAAAAATTATTAATGTTATTCCCATCTGGAGGCGTGGCTGCTAGACCATTTCCTAAGGGTAGTAATGCAAAATATGGTTGTTGAGGAAAAATAAGACCAAGACAAAATAGATTATCTCTGCCAATCCTTTGCATGTTCTTAAATTATTTGGATCCAGAATTTCTTGGCAGGAAAACAGAGGTAATCTCGGCAATGCCTCTCTTAGCAGCTGTGAGATGCAGAGCATAGTGATGGGGTTTTCAGCTTTTAAATATTCTTTCTCAGACATTAGTTTCTTGGGAAGTGGGCATGAACTGTCATGCCCCATGATGTGTTCACAGATGTATTCCATGCCCTCTGCCCAAGCATCTGGTTAAGGTTTTTGTCTGCTGATAGTACCTCAAGTATTTTTTGCGTCAGTTCCACTGATTGTGGGGAAAACAAAATATACAAATAGAAATGACAGCTAATTAAAACAATAGTTTCAATTAATTTAATATGATGTAAATCAAGAAATAAAACAAAAGCCTCAGATCCCCCAAACAAAAAACCGATCCCAGACTTGCCCTGACTTAATTGTAACTACTTGGTTTTAGTGGAAGGTTTGGAGTGCTAGATACTGTCCCGCTGTAGCTTCAAACCGTAATTTAGTTGGGAATTTGTTGAGATATTAACGACAAAGTTCTCATCTTGTACCATTTATTTTGTAAGGAGGTCTTTGACAGATGTGTTTACCTTAGGTTCCTTACTCAAGTAGACCACAGTGCAACTCAACGCAGACATTTTCTGCTGTAATATGTTGTTCTTGTTGCAATAGTAGTGCTGCAGGTGTGAAAGTGATGGCTATTGCTGTTGTTTTGGCTTTCAGAACTACAGAACTTTAGAGGATTTAATGTCTCACTAAGTTTTCTTTTTTTTTTTTTAAAAAAAACATATGCTGTCAAGCCAGGCAAGTGTGGAAGTGCATTTTGGTGGCTCCTGCTCCTTGCACTGTTCAAGGGTCCTGCTATCGTTAGAGGCAGGAAGATAATTATTTACTTTCTGCCTTCCTCCATTTATCTCTCTTTTAGATCATAAAGATTTGAGTCCAATAAAGAGAGTGAGTGACTCATGACTATCTCTCTTTTCTAAGCCTCTTAAAGAAGAGAGATGTGTGGAGGGGAAAAAAAGTACATGAGACTCTTATGGAATTTTGTACACCTGAAATAGTAATTCCTTGAAAAGTGACACTTTATTTTCTTAGTAGAACTAACTTCTTGAATTCTTTTACTGATTCCTTCCCCCAACTAAATTCCATTGCATACAAGTTAGTTCTTGCTTTTGAGACCTTCAGGGCTATCTGCTTCTCTGTCTCTACCGTATTTAATTTGGTTTTGAGGCATCTGTTGGCTGGTACTGCTAGTCTGTCTTGTCACTTGTTTGTTTCTACACAAGCACCTTTCTGTTTTCTTCCAGAGAGTCGCTTATGCTTGGAAGACACTACCTATGATTATCCACAAAGCAGCCTTATCCTCACATTTCAAACGCTGTCTTTAAATTTTCCGTTAGGATACCTAGAAAACCAGAGGTAATGTTTTCTCACAGAGCCGAGAGTACTACTCGTTAAATGGAGCAGTCAGTTGTCTGAGCGATCTTTGGGCTCCATGATAATTCACTTCTTGTCTTGTAGATTGAGCTTCTTGAACACGGAAGTTGTGTGCAATATCTAGCATATTTGGTTCTTCCTGCATTAACAGAGCTTTATAGCATTTGAAGAGTATAAAAGACTAAAATTAACCCATATTTCTACTGTGTTCCTTGCTTTGGCTTGTATGCCAAATGCGCAAGTTCTTTGGAAGCTTGGATGTAACATAATTCCAAACTCCTCCCATAGAAAGTTATTCCCACTTGGAATAGTCAAGCCATATAACTAGGTAGTTAAGAAAGGAACTTGGTTTGTGTCCTGGTTTTGGCTGGGATGCAGTTAATTTTCTTTCTGATAGCTGGTGTAGTGCTGTGTTTTTGATTTGGGATGAAAACAATGTTGGTAACACACTAATGTTTTTAGTTGTTGCTAACCAGTAAGAATTTCCAGGTTCTCATGCCGACCTGCCAGTCAGAAGGCCGGGGGTGCATGGAGAGCTGGGACACAGCCAGGACGACTGACCCAGGCTGGACAAAGGGATGCTCCATGCCATACGATGACATGCTCTTTATACAAACACGAGGAGTTGGCCATTGGCCAGTGATTGCTGCTGCTGTTGAACAATTGTATTGTGCATTACTTATTTATATATTCTATTATAACTATTCTCTCTCTTTTGCTCTCCTATTATACTGTCTTTATCTCAAGTTTCACTTTTTTTTTTTCATTCTTCTTCCCATCCCACTGGCAGGAGGTCGAGGGAAGGTGAGAGAGCAGCTGCATGGTGCTTAGTTGCCAGTTGTGGTTCATGACAGTTAACTGTAGATCTTTTAGTCTGATGCTTTCATAAAGAACAAAGTAAATTATCATATAATTTTAGAATAACTACAGTTCGAATTAAATAGATGTTGCATTCATAGTTACTTGGAGGGCAACAGTATGGATGCAGTCTTTACATTTCTATTTCTGATCTGCTTGCCATTCCTGATTTGAATGCAAATATTGCAAATTCTTTATGTTGATGAATTCTGACCTCTTGTTCAGCCCTGCTTTTTAAAATTATGATTAAAAAATCCCAATGATAATTTTCAAAATGAATGTATAAGGTATAATTCTCAGCTAAGACTCATTCATATCTGCACAAGATTTTATTTTAGAATTAGGTAACTACATGTGAAATTGTAGAATATAGACATTTTAAATCTAATGACAGTGTTGTTTTGCTGACTTTGTGTGTTGTAGGTTGGCTTGACACATCCCATTTGCATTTCTCTGTTGTTGGCCTCCATATTAATACACACATAGCTCCTTAAAAAAAGCAAGGTACATTGCAGGTGTGAAACACTTTTGAAACATCACAGATCACAGCTGATCCATAATAAAAGCATTGTGAGGCAGAAAAATGTTATAGAAATTCTATCTTCTTCCATTGCTAAGAGTTATTCTTGATTTCAGTATGATTATGAAGAAGAATTGATACTAATCTCTCTGAAGTGTCTTAGAACGTGCTTTTACCTCTGCCTGTAGTGCGTAACTTTCGGTGCAGAACTTAATGTATTTATGTATGAGTTTGTGAGAACTTGAAGAGCAACATATCTGGCGAGAGACAGAAGAACCCATATCTTTGGTCTCAATACATTAATTTGCTTGGACAGCAAATTACCAAAGTGTGAGAATACTTTTGCTATATTAGATTTCTAATAAATTAATATGCTCACTTCCCTAAGAATTTGGCCAAAATTTAGACATGAATTAAAGCAATTTTATTTCTGAATTAGAATCCACAAAGAAGTTTAGAGTAATTTTTAAAAAGTCACATTGCATTCACTTCTTCAGTTAATTCTTGCTAATTTTCTGCAAATTCTGCCCCCCTGTGTAGTGGAAATTCTGCATCGTTGCATTCACTTCTTCAGTTAATTCTTGCTAATTTTCTGCAAATTCTGCCCCCCTGTGTAGTGGAAATTCTACATTAGACTTGTGCATCGCTGTGTGGAGGGCTATTAACAACTGCTCTTAAATAACATGTCTGGAGATGTAGACAGACAGCTAAATATTAGGCAAGTATTTTCTCAAATTCATGAAATTAATGTGTGGGTTTGGTTTTTGCATTTCCCTTCAACTTACATCTTCACAGTGATAGATTGGAGATTTTTAACCTCTTGTGCCAAAATCTTAAACTTGGGATAGTGAAATGCAGAGTAATGTATGGCTGACTTGCCAGAGGCTGTCTTTTAAACCTGTCTGTATTAGAAACAGCCATGGGAAAATTCCTATGCACAGGAATTCCAGATAACTGAAATACCAGGACCAGTAATTTTGTCTTTGGGCTGTGGTAAACAGGGCATATGATATGATTCTGTGCTACAGTATCCTTAGCTATTTAGCCAAAACAACCACCAAAGCAGCATTCGATGTTTGGATAATATTTCATCAGCTTACAAGTGAATAAGACAGCTAAATATATGGTAAAGTGAAAGACCAATTACAACAGAGTAATTCAATTTCCATGTATTACCAAATAGCATAGTAAATTAATCTTTTATAGGTTTACCTGTCGCCATAAAAAAATATTACTAGTCCATAGAAAATGCCACTATTTCAATAGTTACTGGATTTTTTTTAATGTGATGAACAGTTTCCTTACTTACATTTAAACTAAAAGAAAAAAAAATGAAAAGAAAATCCTTCTACTTGACCTTTTATACCACGTTGCCTGAAATACGACTCCATTTTTTTGTTAATTAAAGTTTATTAACAGCTTTAGGAACTGTTAGTTGATATGGTCAAATGCAGTAATTACTACAATGCTGGAATGTTGTGGGATGGCACATGTCAGATGCTGATTGATGTGATCATGTGTTTGCGTAGATGCCATTCTCTATAGCACTGTAAATTCTTCAGGTGCATACTTCATTAAATGTTAGGATAACTGAGTATCAACAATGCTGAGAGAGTATGAAGAAGTAAAGTAACTATAAAGTTTGCATGGGTGTTCACTAGCCCTTTTTTAGGGTGTGTTCAGTCTGCTCTCTCGTCATGATACAGTGGAATGTGGAGGAGGCTCGCCGAAGTTGCTGCTGAATGCAGCCAGGTTTCCATGTGATTGCTATGCTCTACTTAAAGCACCTTATTATTACAACTAACATGCTTTGACTTTCAAATACTAGGCTGAATGTCTAGGTCTGGCAGGAAGCTCAAGACATTTAGTGTATTTTGAGATATGAGAGAGATTGGACCTGCTAGTGTTGTGTGTCCAATGGAGTTTGTCCTCAAAAACCATACTCTTCGTGGTTTAGACTGAAGAGCTGCCCCTTAGATGCAACCCTGTGGACTGTTTAAATCATGGCCTGAGTTGTCTTGGGCTGCAAACAGTCCTAAAATTTCCTACTTTTTCTGTAATAGACGTTGCATCATCTGGCACAATCTCAGAGCTTCTGTGCTCCTATAGTGCAGAAAGAAGCAAAATAGTAGGAAAAGTTTGTAAGGAGGTATGCCGCAAGGAATTCGTGTGCTAGGGATACAGTGAATTCCTGCAGTAGAATCAATATCCTCTTGAAGATTTTTCTTTTTTAGGGATCCCCGTGTGTGTTTTTTCAGCCAGAGTTTAGCAGAACTTCTGGCTGATGTAACTGGCAGGATTTTTAATAAGAAGCACAGGTGAAGACAGTGGGATACATATTCACCTGCAGCTAACATTTCTACCTTCGTCCCTACCAGCTCCAGGTCCTGCTAGGACAGGAGATGAGACTGCATTGTGTCTTAGCTCCAGCTGAAATTTGGAAGTGCTCCTTCAGTTTTCTTTAGGAGGTACCCATACGTCTGCGTAAAAACAATTACAAGGGAAAATAATAATGAAGGAGAAACACATGTTAAATCTGATACTAAAAGTACAGTGAGGAACTATTGGCTGACGTTAAGAGATCAAATTCACCTTAACAATTAGGAAACATTTTTGATGTTAGGTGTGATCAGATGCTAGCAGAGTTTATCTAATGAGGTACTATCACAAAAGCTCTGCAGATGTGAAAATATAGCAATATGGGAAGTATTATGTCAACTCCTTGATGTTTGGCTCTGAGACTGTATTAGATGATTCTTAGGCTACTTGGCTTTTTAAGAAGCCATGACAGCTTCAAAATTGTAATATCTTAATTTAAATGAATTCTCTGTATGGAGTCTTATTTTAAAATCTTGTTAGAAGAGCCAGTCTGAGTAAAGTCTTTCAAGTTCTCTTGTGAAAAGTGTGTATTTTTTTTTTAAATCATGTTAACACTTTTACTTTAGTAATGAAGTTCCTAAGTTCAGTCAGAAGGCAGTCAATACTGAATTGGTGTCACTACTTCAATTGCATTCTGTCTAAAAAAAAATCTAACCCTCCCAATATTTGCTTCACCTATGCCTGGAGAACATTAAAACACCGTAAAGGCATGAATTGTGTCAATGAATAATGAAAGCATGTTAGAGAAGCACCCTGTAATTCTTTCCACAGTGTAGCACTAATAACATTTCAGAGCTGTTTGATAAAAGTGAAGTGGATTTGATACACATCAGCCAACATTTCTTTTCATCTCTTTTATATCCTGTTGGATCTAAGGTTTTGTAGTAATCAAATAAATTTAACGGGAAAGACAGTAACTTGCATTTTGAGAGATTTAATTCTGTCTTCCTTAAGGGAAGAAAATCAAGAGGATAATACTTAACAGTATTTCCTGATTTTTTTTTTAAGAAATGTTCATCTTTCAAAAAAGATATTCTAGCCCAAAACAATTCATGACTGTAAGCAAGAAGATAAGTGGTGCAGGTCAGTATGAAAACCCCAGGCGCTTTCTTTTAGTGTAATGGCCTACTGCTGTTATTGAAACCAATGACACAAAAATGCGACACATTTGGAAACTGAACAGGGATTTCAATCCCTGTTGAAATCAGGGGATTGATTTTAGCTAGGATTTGGTTTCAGCTAGGATTTACAAGGAAATATATTTAAGTGCCAATGTGTTCTTGGTTGGGGATTTTTTCAGTTTCGGGGTTTCTTTTAAATATATCATACTTTTAGAGGAGTAATTTTTGGAATAGTTTTCTCACATCAAAGAAATACAAGTTTCAAGACAAAACGTTGGAGTTTGAAAACTTTGGCTTTGTTATAAAACTCATTCTGTAATGCATTCATTCTAACTTTTAGAGCCTTTTAAATCAACGCGTCCAGTTTCAGTCATTCTTTATATTATTTTTTATCATCTTCATGACCTCTGAATGGTGAAGTATAGCTGCTAACATCTTTATACTCTCAAATGGAAGTGCACGCATTGTTACATTATTTCAGAGAAGAGCAAAGCCAAGACTGAAATACCTGGTATGTTCAAAATGAGATAATCTTGGAAAGGTGTGTGTCAGACATTAAGTAGATCAGAGGTGCACTGAATCAACAACAATCCAGTGCTGCAAAGCAGGCATGAAAATAACTATGTAAGAGAAGAGATTAATTTAAAAAAAAATATATATATATGTAGAGAGAGATATGAACGTTGGTTGGGAGGAAGAATAGCGTAACCTGTATCTTATTTTTTTCTGTTTCTGAAAATAAATATTTCATAGAATCACAGAATGGGCTGGGTTGGAAGGGACCCTAAAAACCATCCAGTTTCAACCCCCCTGCAGGTATGCTTTCCACTGGATCAGGTCACTCAAAGCCTCATCCAATTTAGCCTTGAATACCTTCAGGGATGGGGCATCCACAGCTTCTCTGGGCAACCTGTTCCCATGCCTCACCACCCTCGCAGTAAAAAATTTCTTCCTAATATGTAATCTAAGTCTCTCCTCTTTCTGCTTAAAACCATTACCCCTCATTCTATCCCCACACTCCCTGAAAAAGAGCCCCTCCACAGCTTTCCTGTGGGCCCCCTTTTAGTACTGGAAGGCCGCTATAAGGTCTCCCCAGAGCTTTCTCTTCTCTAGGCTGAACAAGCCAAACTCTCTGAGCCTGTCCTCCTATGGGGGAGGTATTTTGGCCCTCTGATCATCTTTGCGGTTCTCCTCTGGACTTGCTCCAACAGATCCTTATCTTTCCTGTGTTGAGGACTCTAGAAATGAACGGAGTTCTCCAGGTGTGGTCTCATGAGAGCAGAGTAGAGGGGCAGAATCACCTCTACCGACCTACTGGTCACACTTCTTTTTGATGCAGCCCAGGATACGGTTGGCTTTCTGAGCTGTGAGCACACATTGCCAGATCATATTGGACTTCTCATCCACCAGCTCCCTAAAGTCCTTCTCTTCATGGCTACTCTCAATCCATTCTCCATCCAGCCTGTGTTTGTGTTTGGGATTGCCTCAACTCAGGTGCAGGACCTTACACTTGGCCTTGTTGTACTTCATGACGTCTGCACAGGACCACTTCTTAAGCTTGTCAAGGTCTCTGTGGATGGCAACCCTTTCCTCCATGTCCACTGCTCCACAGAGCTTGGTGTTGTGGGCAAACTTGCTTATCACGTTGGAGGCTTGCTAATCGGACAGTTGCTGAGTACAGTTCATCCTTGTAACAAGTACTTTTGACTGACATTACTGCTTTGAATTCTGAAAACTACTGACTCTGACTCAATTTTATACACTAGTGCCTAATTATGGCAGTAATATTCTTGCTTTTGATCATCTGCTTTAGAAAGTATCATGATTAAAGAAATTGAAAGGTTGTATACCTTGCCTAGATTAGCAGAAGTAACATGTAACTTTAAATAAACAAAGATATTTGATTGCTTCTGTTCTAGATAAGTAACTCTATGTTATTGCTCCTTTCTTTTTTAAAAACAGCTTAAGACCTTTACCTTAGACAAGGAGAATAACAAAACAAAACTAGAATGAAGCTGTATGCTAGAGTGCAAGCATATTCCCATTTGCCTAGTGGAACTACTTGAAACAAAATAAGCATGAAATACTTTTCAGACTAGGGAGGGTTCCTTGGCATTAAGTTTAACATACTGAAAATGAAAAGCTCATCCCTACACAGATTGAGAGATGATTGTTTGCTGGGGCTGATTATAATAATCCTCTTCCATAATAAATGCCAGTGTCAGTATTCTCATCCCACCTACCTCTTAGGTTTGAGTCATGATTGAGTTTTCCCATCTTATTTTTCTGTACCAGGTGACAGATTTGGGGGCAGATTTAATTAGACTTGCACAGGCTGTTTGAACTGTTCTAAAATGTCTAGTGGTTAATGTTGCGATACCTTTTGATATTTTAACTGGTGACTAGGGTCACAGGTTGGATTAATATCTGAAGATTTTAATACCCATTCTTTTTAAGGGTTGCCCTGCACATAGCCTTTGACCCTCTTAGCAGTCCCTTCATTCTCATTAAATCTCTTCAATAAATTCTGATCTTTCCTATTATTGCACTTTTTGTCTTATTCACACCCTTAAGGGAATGGAGAGAAGAAATAGATATACTTGTGTGAGGAAGAAAGGCAGCTGCCTTTCTTTCTCTTATGTTTTAACATCTGTAAAAGGTAAACCAACCAGAGTAGGAGAATACCATTAAAAAACATTTTCTGCTCCAGAGGAGGAGATCATTTATGAGATCTGAATTTTTTTTTTTTTTGCGTCTTTCTAGTATATTAGGTCTCAGATGTAAAACAGAGTGCAGTTCCACAAAATACTGGGTGAACCTCAAAGATTTTTCTAAGCATAATATTGAACTCTCTTCCTTGAAAATCTATCATATGTTCGTTGGCTTCACAGAGACAGCTACATGTAGAATTCAGAATGTAAAAAGAAATCCTCACGTCATCCCTCTTGAAATCGAAGTCGACACAACTCAAAATGTATAATGATATTAGATTTAAAGGAAGCAATAATAAAACTGTCAAATATGCTTCATCCTCTTAAAAAGGACATGGGATAGGGTAGTAACCCTAGAGGTTTTCTGATCATTTTTTACTTTCACGTTGGAGTTTTGGTTTTGGTTTTGGTTTTTTTGTGTCTCATTTTTCTCTTGACATACAAATGGAAAAAATAATCGGTAAATTTGGGAGTGGAAAGTTTGAAGTACTTCTTTCTGAAATACCCAAGGGAAGTTTTCCCTCATGCAGTACAGCTGCCAGAGCTGCTTCTTATAGAATAAAGGGGCTTCAGTGTTTTCCATTGTATGTAATGAACTCTTTACTAGCAAAACCAGCTAATGCAGTTTGTGTAGTTACATTTCTGCTACCTGGCATAAAAATTATCATCTCTTAATCTTATTCAGTGGAGGAAGGAGAGATTTAACATGAAGTCATATGATATTGTTTGGCCATCTCTCTGCATTTCTTTTTTGCTCTTCCCCCTCCCATCCCTCTTGTACCAGAAAACATTGCTGCTCCATTGGATTAGTCAGGTTTTAAGGCAGCATAACTGAAAGCAGAATAGGTGATTATCATGTAACAGCCAAGTCTCATGTGTTTTGTTTTCTTTGCACTTGCCATTTCAGCAGAGACCTTTGGAATATGATTTTTTTTCCTATAAATTCTTTGCTGAAAAAGATTTCCTGCTTCAGTGTGTGTTTTAGTAGTGTTGGTGATTTTAACCTTTTTGATTTTACCAGGAGAGATGTGAACCTTAATATTTTTCCAGGAATAGATTTCCTTCAAACAAGAATTTTCAAAATTTCTTTCCACTGGGTTGGGGTTCATGAGGCTTTCACAAAAAATATTCCCACTAAAAGCAAGCTATGAATTCTGCTGTATGACACAGTAGATCTGCAGTACAGTTGCAATGAAAAATGCTGTTTATGCTCCTTAATAGCTTTGAATGCATATGGTCAAGGTTAACATCTATGAGAAATGTTTTCTTTTGTTGGTATGAATGACAAATTCTGGTATCATCTTCCTTGTCATCATGTTTTCTGTGCCAATTTCAGTTCAGCCGTAGACTGGTCTTGGCCAGGTCCCCACCCAGCAGGACAGTGGAGAAAATGGGGTGGAAATACTCACGGATTGAGATAAAGTCAGGGAGATGACTTACCAGTTGCCATCAAAGGCAAAGCAGACTTTACTTGGGGGAAGATTCATCTGTTTTAGTGGCAGTTAAAATAGATTTGGATAGTGAGAACCAAAGACAAAAATTAAAAGAACAGTTCTCCTTACACACCCCCCTCAATGCAAGGGATGGAGAGTGAGGTGTTGCAGTCCGTCCACAACAGTTCCTCTCTGCCATTCCTTCCTCTACATGCTTTTTACCCTGCTCTGGTGCAAGTTCTTCATAAGCCATAGCTTCTGCCAGGAGCACGCTCCAGCGTGGGCACTCTACATGCTACAGCTTCTTCTAGGGAAATATGTACCTGCTCTGTCACGCGTCCCTCTGTGGGCTGCAGTGTAGACCACTCCAATGTGGTCTCTTCCATGGACTGTAAGGAAATACCTGCTTTAGCACCTGGACCACCTCTTCTTCCTCTTCCTCTTCTTCCTCTCGCACTTTTTTCTCTTCCCTTCCTTCATGTCTACTTGTCTGGCATTTCTGCCCTTTCTTTAATGTTTTCACAAGGAGTGCTACCAGCTTGGTTGATGGGCTCAAGTTGTGTCCTGCAGTGGGTCTGTTGCAGAGCCATCTGGAACTGGCTATGTCAGGAATGGGGCAGCCCCTGCTTTCTTCTCAGACACAGAGACAGCCCCACCCCATTTCCAACATCTTGCTGCGTACACCCAATACATCAACAGTTACTGTCTTGAGCTAAAAGTTGAAACGATGCTGCCACTAAACTAGATCCATTGTGGTGAGTACTACTACAAGGTCTAGGTATGCAAACCACATGCTGAAGTGAGATTCACTATACAGAGAACGGTTCTTTGATTCTCCTGTGGGAGTTCTACTTGTTTCACTGGGAACCCAGGCGTTTAACAGGGATGCAGAAGTTAAATGCCTTTTGTCCACCCCACAAAACTACTTGCTAGAAAAGTCTGTTTTTTATCTTGTCTTGCAGGTGACAAGGATGAGTTCATGTAGAAGTTTAACTCCAGTCTCACCTGCACCAGTAAGCATGATATTCTTACTGAATTTGGGTCAAGTTAAGAAGATTCGGACCTATCTGATCAATATCCATTACTGAACACGTAAATGTTCTCCAATGTTATTCTGTCAAAATGATTGACAATAGAAAATGTCTTTTACACTATGTCTGAGCTAACCCAAATGTTTCTGAAATGCCGTGTTAGGAAGTGACTCAAGGTACAATTGTGCCAACAGATCTGAAGAAGATATACCTTCCATCGAGGGACATAGTGGGAAGGCGATAGGGAAGGCAATGAGCAGTCCGAGGAAAGCTGAGGTTCAGCATTCAATAACAGATCTTGGTAGAGAAATTATTGAACATTCAGTTATTAGTAATTTCTGGGAATAGATTGGAGTCAGATGTACTTTCTTCTGCTACAGAAGAAAAGGAAATGGCTATAGCAAAGATATTTTGGAGTGAGTGAGGTGTGAGAGCTGGGCAGACCACAGCCTCAGAAGGCAGTCTTTGCTGCTGCTGAGCTGTTCTTGCTCTTTTCCCATGCTGCTGACATGCTCCAAGCCTCTGTTTCCCACCACAGTTTTTTCTCATTTTAGATCTCCTTCTCCCTCCCTCCCTCCATAGTGTTTCTCCTGAGTATTTCTACCCCCGTTTCTCTGAATAGAGCTGTTCCCAGCAATGAGTCTGTGTTGTATAATGACATAATTGTTTCTTTTACTCAGTCTTTCCCTCCCTTCTTTTGTACTGACAAGCATAAAGTTTTTGCAAAAATGCAGTTTAATATTATGGAACATGCAGACTGTTTTTCTTAGAATATTTTCTGAGACCTGTGAAAGGAAATAAAGTGAGCCTATGTGTCTATGTCTTCTCTAGTTTGTTGCTCAATGCCTTTGTATGATATAGGTTTTTAAAGATACATAAGCTTGCCATTCAAGCTTCTGACAATTATCCGTACAGCTTGTGTCTGCACCAGCAGAAATAGAGAGAGATGCATCACCAATATCTTGTATATAGATATTCGGCAGTATGAGAATGTGGGTTGCAGTTCCAAGTATTCTTATTTGCTGCATCAGCGAACAAGCGCAAGTCCTAAAAGAAACATTTGTCTGGTTGTTGATATTGCCTGAAATAGTTGGTTTCACTACTGCAGAAAGAGTTTAGTAGTGATAACTGGTATAATATTGCAGCATTAGGTTCAGGCTGAGGCTCTCTTCCACTGTAAGATTCCTGGAGCTGGTGGAATCACTTGTACAAATGTTGCTATTAGTGTGCCACAGGGATACGGCATCATTATCCACTTGCTTGCAGAGTATTATAAATAATGTCCTGTAAAACACTGGTTACTTATCTCTCTTCTTAACACCGGAGGCACTAGTGAGTGTCCATTCAACACGTCCTTGAAACTACCAGACATGCTTTATGTTTAATACCATCAAGCCCTAGAAATGATGGGGAAGGGAGAGATTCTTGAGTAAATAAGTGAGGACATTGTGGATGGGGTAGGCAAACCAAGGGCCTGGGGTGATGGGAACAGAAGAGGCATAGCAAGAAATCAAAACAGGCTGAAATGCAATCACTTCAAGCATAGGCATGTAAGGAAGAGAATGCCTTCTGAGGTAAGCTCTCATGCTTGTTCTGGAGAATTGGCGTACTCGGGTGCCTCCCTGAAATGCCTCTACACTAGAAAATGCAGCATGGGGAACAAATAGGAGAAATTTGAAATCTGAGTGATTACAAAGTTATGACATCATTGGGACACACTCGGATAGCTCACACAACTGAACTGAGACAATACGTGGATATAGATTCCTTATGAAAGACAGTTTGAAAAGGCAAGATGGAGAAGTTGCCTTTAACGTGAGAGAACAGCTGTAACACATGGAGTTCTGTCTTGGAATGGATCACAATCAGCAGGCAGACCAACACAGGCACTGTCATAGCAGATACCTGCTACAGCCCTCCTTATCGGGAAGAAGTAATCGAGTCGTTTTTCAAAGACATAGAATAATTCTCACATTCACAAACCCTGGTCCTCATGAAGGACTTAAAATCCCCTAGTATCTCATACAGGAACAACACAGCAGGGCACAAGCAACCTAGGACATTTGTGGTATGCATTGATGGCAATTTCCTGACACAGTTGATTGAAAAGCCAACAGGAAAGTGTGTCCTGCTGGACCTGATACTTACAAACAGGGAAGAGCTGCTTGGGGATGTGGAAGGCAGGATCTGCATTGGATGCAGTGACTGTGAGATAAAGTTCAGGATCATAAGAGAGAGCAGGGCAAAAAACAGAACCAAAACTCTGGATTTCAGGAGAGCAGACTTTAAGTCTTTTGAGAGATCTGCTTGGAACAAAGCCATGGGATACGGTCCTGAAGAGAAGAAGGATTTAGGAAGGCTGGTAGATATTCAAGGATCACCTCCCCCACTCTTGGAAAGGTCTATTCTGACAAGTAGGAAAATGAGCAAAGGCAGCTGGAGGCCTGTGTGGTTGAGCAACGAAATCGTAAATTAATTTCGACATAAGATGATAGTGTACAAAAGGCGAAAGCAGAAGCATCTAATCCAGGAGGAGTATACAGTTGATCAGGCAAGGATCTGCTTTGGAATGCCAAGGCTGACCTGGTGTTGAATTCTGCAAGGAATATGAAGGGCAACAAGAAGGTATTCTACAAGCACATAATAGCGAAAAGAAGATGAGGGGAAACTAGGACCTACTCCTGAATAGGGCAGGAGACCTAGGGATATATGACAGGGAAAAGGCTGAGGTATTTGGTGCCTTATTTGCCTCAATCTTTTCTGGTAGGACTGGTCTTCAGTAATTCCATTTCCCTGAGACCAGAAAGAAAGCCTGCAAGGAGGAGGTCTTGATGGAGAAGGACCAGGTTAGGGAGCAACAAATCAGGCATCTGTAAGTCCATGGGGCCTGATGGGCTGCACCCATGATTGCAGAGGGAGGTGACTGATGTCATTGCAAGGCTGCTTTCCATTATCTTTGAAATGTCAAGGTTACTGAAGACTGGAAGAAAGTCCTGTCTTCAAGAAGGACGATTTGAGGGAGCACAGGCCAGTGGGCCTTGCCTCAATCCTTGGTAAAACAATAGAGTAATTAATCCTGGAAACCATTTCCAAACACACAAAGGACAAGATGATCAAGAGTAGTCAGCATGGATTTATGAAAGGGGAATTGTGCTTAACCAGGTTGGTAGCTTTCAATAATAAGGTGACTATCTTGGTTGATGAGGAGAAAGCAGTGGTTTTCATTTACCTTGACTTTAGTAAGGCTTTTGTCATTGTCTCCCATAACATTCTCATAGACAAGCTGACAAAGTAGAGGTTAGATAAATGGGCAGTGAAGTGGAAAAATGGCTGAACAAAGGATTGCAATCCACAGCATAAAGTCCAATTTGATACAAGTCACTAGTGGAGTACCGTAGGAGATATATGAGAGCCAATGCTGTTTAACATCTCTGTTAGTGACCAGGATGATGGGAAAATTGCACCCTTTCCAAGTTAGCAGATGATACAAAACTGCAAGGAGAGATTGATAAACAAGGTGGTTTTGCTTTTATAGAGGAACCCCAACAGGTTGGTGAAATGGGCTGAGAGGAATATTTTAAGGTTAAGCAAAGGAAAATAAGTCCTACATCTGAGGAGGAGGCACCAGTACATGCTGGGGGCTGACTGGCTGGAAGGCAGCTCTGCAGAGGAGGACTTTCCATCTTCTTGGCACTGATGAGGCCACATCTGGAGAGCTGTGTCCAGTTCTAGGCTCCCCAGTACAAGAAATATACAGACTAAATGGAGCAAGTCCATCAAGAACTGGTTAAGGGACTGGAACATCTCCGCTCTCAGGAGCACCTGAGCAAACCTGGATTTTTCAGCCTGGGGAACAGAAGGCTTTGGAGAACGGGGAAATGTCATCAAGGTATATAAATACCTGATGTAAGGGAATACAGAGAAGGGAGCCAGACTTTTCTCAGTGATGCCCAGTGACAGGGCAAGTGGTAATGGGCACAAGAAAACGCTTTTCTGTTATAAGCGTGGTCAAACACTGGAACAGGTTGCCTAGAAGGATTGTGGGTTCTCCAACCTTGTTGATACTGAAAACTCAACTGGACACCCCCTTGAGCAACTGCTCTAGCTGACCCTGCTTGAACAATGGTTTTGTACTATGTAGTCTCAAGAGGTTCCTTCCAACCTAAATGATTCTGTGATTCTATGAATACAAACAGAGGCAATGATTACCCGGAGCTCTGGGAGAGAATTTTGGGTTTAAATGATGGAGAGGCTCTTGGCAGAATAGGTTAGAATATATACCTGAACAACTACTTTTGTCACTCTTTCACTCTGTATACAGTTAATTTAATAGTCAGACTTATTTCTTTTATCCTTCATCCCTTATGTCTTTGCTGCATTCTGATTTTTGTGCCAGGAGGGAAAAAAACTGGTATGCAAAAAATAGTGCTAGAACTGAGCTCCTGCAGTTTAAGAAGGGAAAACATAGTGAGAGGGGGAAGGGGAAGACTGTCTGGCACAGCTGTTCCCAAGAGCTTTTGCTCACCTTGAGCAGAGCTAATAAATATGACAGGAGTGTTAAAGTATTATTCATCTTTTGGATTTAATCTAAGGTTAAATGTATCTAAATGCAAATGTTTTTATCCAAAGACTTTTATGTTGCAGGATAATTCACTGAACTGTGAATTACAGAAGGTTTTAAGACTCTGGATCTTAGGGAAAATGCAGAAAATCTTCTAATATCTGTTACAGAGTTTTTCATCTGCACATCTTGAATTGTTTTGTCAAGGAAATATTATCCTTCTAAAAAAAAAAAAAAAAAGAAGTTGTGGGAAAATGGAGGCAAGCAGAAATTCAAAGAACTTGCCCAGATTTCCAGGATGCATGAATAGTAGAGCTGAAACCCAAAAATTGATTTCTCAACTCCAGTGGCTGATTTTATTTGACGAAAAGATTTTCATGTCCCTATACTAGGTTACATGCTTTGTTCCAAAGTCCGTAAACATGAATTTTCTCTGCTTTCACATGCTATGCTCTCAGAGCTAATATTTCTCCTAGGATTCAGCCTCTCAAATATAAAGGACACTTTTGCTTCTGTACTTCTAGTGTTGGGGACTAACAACCTTCTTGCTAACCTGATTCAGAGATTAATGTTCTTAGCTGTTCTGCAGTAGAAGGGTAGAAAAGAGTTATATCAGTACATCAGTGCTGGAGTGGGGATAGTGATGAACCTCTCTGGCAATTTTGAAATCAATCTCAGTTATTTGGGGGGGCTAAAATGAGCCCTTAACTAAATTGTTTTACTGACCCTTTGAGCAATTTTTAATATTCAAAAGTCTTTAATAAAAGAGAAGATAAATTCAAAGTAAGTCAATCAGAACAATAATAAACAATACATTTAGAGTATGTTGTCAAAGCAGTTGGGCTTTTACATTTTTGTAGGGTGTTTTTCCCCCCAAGCAATTTGATGAAAATTCTTCTGCCTTGCCCCTTCAGGGGTCTATGTCTTTCTACAACCTATCTTTTTCTTTGAAGAACAAGAATGTTGATGCTGGTGCTGTGACAGCTATATGCCATAAACACAATAAATTTCTGTAGGGAGGCAAAACGTCAGTAGCAGTAGCATTTTTATTTTTATTTTTTTTTGCCTACTGAGTGAAGAAGCTTGCAGAGATTGAGTCTGGTGTTTGGGAGTCTTGTGCAGAGCAGGCTGGCAGGTTTCCCCTTTCACTCTGCAGCTTATGTAAGCCTCCTGTTCCTTTTGCAGAAGATAGGAACAGTATTGATTTACTGCTCCAAGTGTCTGGGTGTGATTTATGAAAAGGAACATACCACATAGTGTTCAGAATGGGTTTTGATATCCTAGGCCAGACAAAATAAGTGGAACCTATGCAGGTGTAGAGCATTTTATTGAATGCTCTACATATTTATCCAAAATCTGATCCTAGCACTAATTCAGAACTGGAAGAATGCAACCAGATATTAAAATCCAGCATCATATTAGACTGCTGCCTTTATTACAAAACATAGAAAAGGAAATTTTTTGCCCTTTTCTGCTTGAATTCTTCATGTGCTTACTGTCTTCTTGGTGCAGTTTTTTATGTTCTTATGGCAGGTAATGGTCCCACTTTTGCTTTCACCTTAGCTGTATCCATTCATTGGTACATCTCTGAGTAAAAGGTGTTGAACACCCTTGTTTGTCCTTAGATCTTTTCTTTTTTTCTTTTTTCCCCCCCTTCTCTCTCTGTACTTCAGCTCAGATCCTTAAGGGCTGGCCACAAGGGAGGGGGCAAAATGGAAGATGGAGCAAATAGCTGAGGGTGAAGGAGGGGGAAGGCAATATTTCTTCCTTTGCTTTCTGGCAGTAATCCCATTTCATGCTGCATAGTTTTGTAGAACTACAGCCTAAGAGCCCTAGAGAAAGCTACGCTATGAAAGGGTGGTAACGTATTACTATTGTAGAATAAGATTGAGATGTACAAAGTGTGATTCTGGGAACCACATGCTATTATCTAATATAGAGTTGGGGAATCTAGGACTTTTTGTGTTTGACATACATGGACTATTTCTCTCTGACTCAAAGATGAAATGCTGGTCAAGGAAATGTCTTGCACATAAAAGAGAACAAATCAAAGTTTTTAGCACAGAAATAGGAAGGAGGGTAATAAATGTATCAAACTGCTTTTAACTGATCTATATGTTCTATGATTCTATGATCTAGGAAGGCAAATCCTAGCAAAGCTGATACCTGAGCTTTCTTATTTCATCTCTCTTCCTCTACCATATTTTCCCACTCCTAGTATTGAATTAGCACTCAAAACCTTGTCAGTCATTACCCTCCATATGCTAAGACAATAAATTACAATCTGTGGGATAATGTTTTGTCTCATCACTTTTATTTTTAAGGCTATTACTGACAGAGCATAGGTATGGGATTAGAAGGGTGAAAAAAGGGAATATAAGAAGTGTGTGTCCAGACTAAACATATGTTATGCACTCTATATCGCATTGTCTTGGAGCATTCCCAAACTCTCCCATGATTTTGAGCAGACCATGAGTGAAATCACCAACTACCCCTACCAAAACTATGGAGCGAGCAGTTTGCATAACCCAAATATAATTGTGCATTTTGTTCCTTTTTTTCACTTGAGCCTGCTGAATTGTTACAATTTTTTTTTTTTTCTGGAACAAATTGTGAGAGTAATGGAAAAGCAAGAAATTGTGGGGTTTTACAGATTTTCCAGCTATTATTATTACTATTTACTCAGCTATTGTCTTCCTACTGACAACCTACTGGCAACATTTCCTTTCCTCAGCTGTCTTTCCAAGCTAGGGCTCTTTCTTTGATGCAACTTTTGGTCTGAGTTGCCTCTATAACTTAAGACTTGCCTCTATAGGTACTATCAGTGTTTTCTAATGGTGTATACAACTTCATATAGAGTAGTAATACTGAAATTGCATTTCATGTGTTATTGGTATTATAAAGTGAAACATATTATCGTCTAATGAGAAAATGTCAATTAAAAGACTACTAAAAGGCTGTATTGACAACTTTAATATAAAATCTGTGATCTTACATCCTTACAGTAAATGTCAGTTTTGTTTATGTTACCAATTCAGGATGATAGGTCCTAGGACATATAAAAAATAAGGTTCCTAAAGAAATATCATGTCATGGCAGCATGATCAAAACCCTTGTATTGTAATATTAAAAAATGTAATGTATCTAAATATTGGGGCAATGTGATGTACCCCATCAGATAATACCTTAACAAAACACAAGATGAAAACCTTCCAGATGGCGTAAGAAGTGTTTGTCGTATGCCTGGCTATGCATTTAAAAAATAGTTCATTTAACAACAGTAGTTCATTTAACTACAGTATTGAATTATCGGTACATTATAATGTAATAGAAATTATGCAGGCAGAAAATAAAAATTTAGAAGAATGGCACATGGACTAAAGATGACTATTTATTGTTGACAGGAATAAAGAGGTACAAGGAGGTTCTTCATGATGTGGAAGTTAGGCAGAGAAAGGCAAACGGATGAAATAGTTATGTAAGAGTAGTTAGCAGCACTTTCAGTTTCCAGAGACAAAATTAGATGTGCCAGACAGTGCAAATTTTACCTCTGCCTGTCAATTTTCTATGAGGACCACATTTCAGAGGGTCATTTTAATAAAAATGAAAGACACATCCTATTAGGACAGCTTTGCTGACAAATAATTAAGATGGATTACTAGAATACACTTGTCCCAGACGCCTTGTTGGTGTTGGTTTGTAGGAGGCACAGCAGGACTTACAGTATGTCCTATTCTCCTTAAAAGCAATTTGCAATCAAAGTTAGCCATTCTAACTAACTAAGAAGAGCTTAATCCTAGAGCTGTCACTAGGCATTATTTTCAGATTCCTGACACTTCTACATTAAAACAGTTTATATGTAAAAGTTAATAGGGTCTAGAATTTACGAATATTTCATTATGTAAAACAATCATCTGGATTTTGTTAGAACAACCACATTTTCTTCATTTGGAAGAGGCAATGACATAAAAAAATGGAACAAATTTGGCTCCATTGATAAGTTTTTATAATTCTTATAAAAAATAGATCTGGGAGTGACTGTTTTCCTGAACAACACCTGATGGAACTTTAATGTTTCCTACCTCGTGTGTAGGTTTTGATGTTTAGCGGCTGCACCTACTGTTTTGCTCCTTCACACCCCCAATTCAAATTTATGTAGATTTTTTTTTCAGCAAAGGCAGTGAATATTATATTGTAATTAACTGTGGAAGCTGGGATATTTGACAGGTATTAAGTGACAAGTTTGCCACTTTCAAGTATGATTGGTATGCTGCCATGCCTGACAAAAGATTTCATTGCATCTCCATTTAGAAACAAGAAAAAAAGGTCATTTTAGCTGCCTTGCAAAGTCTCTGCTGCTTTAACCGTTTCTCTTTTTCCCCCCAAACACATGCCTTCAGGCTTATTCAGTAGATGAGCTATGAGTCACTACTATAATAGAAACCTCTACTTTAGAGGAAGACTTCGGATTAGTATGTATGTCTTCTTGCACTGTAAATAATACAAAACAAGAGTAAATATTTTATTCAGAACACAGCAGGTCTTTTCCATTTTAAAATGGTCATGTGCAACTTTTCCTCACAAAAAACTGATGAAAACAAGAGGTTTGTATAATCCAAATAAAGCTGCCGAAAGTATGTCTGATGATAAGGAAGTAAGTGCTGTTTTTTTTAAAAAACATGATACAGATGAGTTTCTGGGAGTACGTGAAGGAAAGAGATTCTGTGTGGGAGTTATGCTATGCAGTACCATCATCTTTATCCTTTGTTTTACATATGTCAAGATGTCTTTTTGCAGTGGTCTCCCAAAGTCTGCCTGTTAACTTGCTGGAAATACTGCCGCATTCCTTGGTGTTGATACTGGTTGATTCTTGCCCTTTGCCTCCAAAGCAGGGTGCAAAGGCAGGCTGTGAAAGCACTGTTCCCAGAGAAATTGCAGAGCTGCTTGGGCTGGAACAGTGGGTTGAAGGCTCTCTGTGGTTGTTACTAGTTCTGTGGAGGCATGTCTGCACGTCAGGGATCATGGGAATCATTTGACGGATAGAACCCTCCCTTGAAGCTCTCTGCTTGCATCTTTCATTCTCTTGCAATGAAGTTAGAGTACGTGTCTTTCTGATTTCCTTTCTAAATAAAAAAAAGGAAAATGGTCTGTCAGGAACTGCTCAGTTGTTTCTGATAACTCCAACACTATGCTAATCATAACTCTGGCACGGTGTTCCTCCATCTGTCTGGAAGAGAGGATGGGAGGGGGTGGCAGTGATGACGATGGTAACACTAATGCTACAACATTCACCTTAAACAAGATTTTGTTGACATACCAGAGCACATTATTGTTGTGATTAATTAGACCCCTCAGTAGTGCAGGTACTTTTCTCTACCATAGTACCTGAGAATTCTCTGGCCCTATTATGACTGTGCTGCTGTATCTTTGCTAGATTTGTTAGTAGCACATTTATTTTCTACAGGGGGCAAATTTTGTCTTCCCTAGAAATGCACTGAGATACTGAAATACTTCACATAGAAGGTTTCTGCTTTGTTTCATTGCCTGTTTCCTTCACAGTGGGAGCTCCTAATTTTTGTTGCTGCACTGGTGATCACCTTTGGAGAACTGAAGTCCAAGAGCGGGTTGGAGAAAGGAATACAAAGGGTAATAAATTCTGTTACATTGTCTTATTTCATGGCAAATAGAACTTGGCTGTTTGGTACCCCTTTCTTCACCAAGACTCAACTGAGAACCATTCTTAAGTTATGGGGAAGGGAAAGTATACCTTGGACAAAAGAAAATTGTGGAGGAAGCATTTAGTGTGGTGAGAGAGTGATGCTTATACTGCATTTGAAACGGAATGAAACACAAAGGCCAAACATTTGATGATGTGAAAGGCTATGTATGAAGTGCTATTACTGTCACGATGATGACTGAATGCATGTTGAAGTTACCTTTACAGGAATAGCAACAGATGGTCTCTGTATCTTCCCCTCCTACTCATCCAAAGCTCTCTAGGCTGCATTCCTAATCAACCAAAAGCAGGCATCCTACACCCATGCAGAGAGGAATAACCTGAGCGTGCAAGCTCTGCTTTGAATTAAATGTTAAAGGCATGTACTCTATATTGTGAGGTAATAAGAACTGAAAATACAATGATGAATTCAGTTGAAATTCTGTCCATCCACCCTATGTCTTGTTACTCAAATTCCAACACTGCAAACAAAATTCTCATTAAGTGCTAATGAGTATAATCATATAACTCTTTATAGCATATTGTTGTCAATAATTGCATACACGCATTCTTAGGTTGGAATCTTTCTTTATTAAAAATACATTGCCTTTTAGGGACTTCAGTTGCTTGAATGTGAAGTGAAAGTAAATTAGGCTGTAGCAGACGTCGCAGCTATACTTACTACTTCTTCCATTATTGCAAGTTATTATAAGCTTGTATGATTGAAACTGCCATAGATAAGCATGCAATAATATTTTCACTGTCACCATGATCACTGACTGAGATAAGAGCTTGATGTTCTATTTTTGTTCAGGGTAGAGAAAAACAAGGAGGGAAAATCAGGGGAAAGGGCTTCGTGTCTTGCAACGATATGCAAGGAAAAAAAATCCAAGCCTAAAGCAGGCCCACACATACGTCAATGATGACACACAGCGTTGAGAGGATTTAGTGTTAAAGGGACGTCTGTTAATTTTATTTGCAAGAGAGAAGAGAAAGCGTGCACATTCAAGATACTTGTTGTATCATTTTTAAATCAAGGCCATCTTTTTCTCGGTGGTAAACGTGAAATGTTTTTAAAGGCCAGACTTAGCATAAAATCCATTGGTTGCTATGGAGACCACTTACCACACAGGACTGCACTCTGTGTTCAACTCTGTGATTTTCTCTATTCAAAGGTTCGGCATTGTCAAAAAACAAATTAGTTTTTCAGTTCTTTATCGCAAAGTTCATTAGGAGAAAGGTAATAAATAATAAGGTATTTTATTCATGTGTGGATAGGTGCCATATGTGAATTAACTGGGGTACTATTCCTTAAATTTTCTATTTTAAAATAATTATAGCAAAATTGGCTATTGTTAGGAAATAAAACAGATTTTGATCGTTCTGTGTATATGAATATGAAGCAAAGCAGGTAGTTGGAAGTCTGATCCCAACAAAATTACATGGTAATAAGGCTTTTCACACCTACACAGCACTTAGTAACAAAGCACTGAAAGAGAAAGAAAGATTAAGCCCTGCTAGAGTAAAACTTTATACATGAGGTGCATTACTTCTGTCTTCATGAAAGGAAAGGTGGGTTCAGGACCCGGTGCTTACTGAATTATTCATACTGTCTTTTCCATCTTGTATCTTTAAGATTGAAACTGGTAGGGATTGTTATCAGAGGAATCACAAATCTAACTGGGTACAGCAGTTCAGCGAGAACCTGTTCAGCTGCTTCTTCTGAAGTGTTTGTCTAATTACAGCAAATGCTTTCTGCCAAACTGCCTAGCACACCCACCCAAAAGAACTCATCCAGGGAGGAGATGCAAAGTGTTTCCTCTGGAGTTTATTTGAAGCTGAGCCTAGTAAACGCCTCCTGAGATCTGGGCAAGAGTGACAATTTATAGAAGTATCAAGGGAAACCTTTTACATTACCTAAAGGTATTTCAATTGGTGTTAGCGAGTTCTTTCTTCCACGCCTTTTTTTTTTTTTTTTTTTTCCAAATAACGTTGTAGTCTAATGTCTAATTACTTGAGGAATGTATGATTTTCAGCACTGGAGGTTTCCTCCTGTCACATCCTTGGTGCATTCTGGAACCCTGTCAGCCAAACTCAGGCTGCTGTAAGTGGTGCGGCTTCACCAGCTTCAGAGAAATCCTGATGCTGCTTTCAGTGTTCCCATTTTAGGCCAACGAAAGGACTCCAACACAGCACAGTAACAGCAGGTCTCAGCTCAGCTCTGAGGTTTCTGGGTGGATTTTGTGTGTTAAACTATTCATTTGGCTTTTATGTAATGGAGTAGGTTTTGTGTAGTGTAGGTGTGCTTTAGCGTTTTTGTAGGACCAGTAGATAAATGAAAGGCTATCTGAGACACGGTGACTTACGGTGATCATTTTTAGAAATCCCACCTCTATGTGTAATGTAGTAAAGCTTGCTTATTTGCAAATCTAATTTGTTGCCAAGCATTTATGATGTGTACAGAAGTTATCTGGAAGATTTAACTTTTCTAGTCTAATCACTCTTCTACTAGATGCCAACTCTACGGTGTCAAGCCCTAATAATTACCTTGTTGCAAACATGCAATTAAGACAAAGCAGATTGAACCACATAAGAAAAGTGAAAGCATAATTTTATTCCAGTTATTGTCAGTCTCTTCAAGAATTATTAAACAGTTGTCTTCCTCCTGTGTATCTCCATGTTTTAGCCCAGTGTGCACTGTTTCGCACTGCAAACAAAGTGAATAAAAAAGAAATGAGTCTTTAAAAAGGAATGTTCCAGTTTAAACAAGCCAGTGGGGGCTACTTAGTGTCACCAGTTAGTTTTGCCTATATTTATAATAGATGGTGATATCTGACTTATAAGCGGTGCAGGAAAAAAATACATTCTTGATAAGCCTACGCTGGAAGTGACCTATTATTATTAATAATGGAAAACTTCTCCCCCTTAGAATAAGCTTTTCATTTTTCATTGTAGTCAGGATTTGCCAGAGCTCTTCTGCTAACGTTTTGTCCGTATTTTTTCTTTGGTTCTCTCTGACTCTAGTAGAGATGCAGTAAAGACCTGCTTTTCCTCTGTGTTCTGCCAGAGTTCATTAGGGTGCCATATACTGCTAATAAAGCAGATCTTTTTGCCTACCACACAGAATGGAGTAATATTGTCTTTAATCAAAAGTGAATATACGAAGAAGCTGTCCTCACCTGCTTCAGCTCTCTTTCTCTGCTTCTAAAGCAATGTGACAAGGGGCAGAGTACTAGACAAGACACTGTTTCTAGAACTACTTTTTCAAGTGAATGAAGCAATCCTCAAAGGTACACCATGAAAGAAGGAATCCCTCTGCTCACAAAGTAGGGAGAATACCATTCAAGACTCCCATACAAAATTACTAACCTACTAACGTGACTTGAATGAGATGTGAAGCAGATTTTTTCTTTTTTTTTTTCTGTTTATAACTGGAATGCTACCAAAACTTTTAAAGGAATATTCATGGATAGGAATCTGCTTCTTGCTGTGTTCTGAGGTTCTCAGTTTCTCTACTGAAACTGAAATCTCTCTGAAAAAAAGTTCCTGCTTGGTTTAATATCAGTAACTATACTCTAGGTTCTGCAGAACATCGATGTTGACAACACAGTGACAGACAACTTGGAGAGATGCAAGATTTATAGTGCTTTTCAAGATTAAAATCAGTGCATAGTTCACTTCAGAAGCTTCGCTTGGGTTTCAGTGTCCATACTTCATCATAAATCTTACTAAAGTTGAACATTTTTCCTAAATAGAATCTGAGCAAGGGTTTAATGATTTGCTATCATGTTTATTGTGCGTTCTATTCACAATCAATCCTCCTCCTCTTCTGGAAAAGCGGTAATAAAAAGTGGGACACCATTCTTAGACTGGAACTTACCTGTAACTAGTGGGTAGTTTAGTGCATTGCTCAAGTCATGGGATATGTACTAGACTCTGTTTGCAATGGATACTAAGACCAAAGTACTCTGTGTTCATGGAGCAATGTCTGCATCCAAAAGCAAGTGACTTTTTTTCACTTAAAAGTTAGACCACTCTAGATCACATTCCTTATTTAAAATTCTGTAATGTTAACGAGTTAAAATCAGGGGAGATGCTATGTGCATGAGTTCAATGTATTTGTAGAAAATAGCTTTCAAATGATGAACTGAAATGCAATCAGAAAGAATGAGTCTGCAAAGCTTTGTTCTGTTTTTATGGACTTTACTACTTTCATATATGAAAAAAATTGCAATGATAGAGACGAAAAGATTGAGAAATGGGAGCTGGAAATTTAATGACGGGGAAAATTCCTTAAAGATTTATTTGATAGACAAGTAATATACCAACCCAAATACTTGAATTGTCCAGCCCAGAGTCAAAATGGCAAATAAAAGAAACTATTCTTCAGTCGTTTACTGATTACTAAGTAATTGGCTTTTTTGATCCAGTTGATCTTTTCTACCCTAATTTTTTGAATTTTTTGACATTTCAAAAGTAAACTAATCTATGGGGATGAGCTAGGTAATTCCCTGACCATAGCACTTGCTAAACTATTTGCTTAATAATTTTGAAATGTAGCTTTGGACAGTTACATTAATAGAGAGTAACATATTCTTATATGACAGTGATTCCTTAATCTAGTCATTGTGGTTGGTTAGTAAGTCAGAATAAACTGTAGTATACATGAGATTCTGTAGTCAGCCTTGTATCTTTGTGTTGCCATGCAAACATTTTAATTTTAATTTTAAACACAATTTATTTTAATGACATTTTCCATAAAAACTCATTACAGACACATTTGTTTGACCCAATATTGAGAAAACAAAGCACTGACATTGCTTTTGTAGTATGTCATCCCTTTAGAAAAGGTGAATCAATGAAAATGTTCACTTCACAAAAATTTCCTGGGCTATTGCAAGAAAATCCTTACTGGTTTTCTGCCTGGGGTGGGTCTTTCATAAAAGGAGTGATTCTCTTTCCCTTTCTCTGCCCTTTGTACTATCCTTGTGTCCATTGTGATTTGGAAGAAGATAGTGTTTGTGCTTAGATTCTTAAGGACTGTGAGGACTTTGGATTTTAGAACACGAATCAGGGTTGTAACTTTACAAACTGAATGATAAGCACAAATCTTGGCCTGTTTTTCTCCTGTCTACGGTGTTTCTGAATACCCTTACCTTCAGGTCCTGTCTCTGAAATCTCAAACAGTGTTTATTTTACTTACAACCCAAAGGTTGCATGGAAAATGCTGACTGATACTATTCTGTGAGGAATGTGGATTGTGTGGGACTTATACAAAAGACGGCGTTAATAGTGGCGTATGGTAAACAGAAATAGATTTGCAATAAGGTGAGAAGAGTGGTGTTAGAAAGGAGAGAGATTGAAATAACCAGAGTTAATTCTGTTAGGCTTCTGCAAGATTTTTACTGTTTTGGGTTGGATTTTGGATCTGAATTTATATCCAGGCTGCCCTTTGAAACTGCAGTTCTGCTATCAAATATCACTGGCATTTAGTATTAGTTTGGAGAGTAGACAGGAAAAGAGCCAAAGTCGTGTGGTAGTGTGAGAAGACAGAAATGGAACTGAGCAAAGCAGACAAGTGGCCAGCCATTATTTGTTAAGAACCCAAACCCAACTGTATGTATTTATGATGCTTCTTTCAATGTTCAGTGTTTTCTGTTTAGTCACAGTTTTGCTACCATTTTTCCCGTCTGTCATTTGGGATTTACTGGAGGAATTTTTTCCCCAAACAACAGCCCAGTAGTAAGTTCTGGGATACAGAAATTCCTGTGAGCATTGCACCAAAACTCATAACATAAGTAATATATACATGACCTCACTTTTTGGAGACTGAGTGGGATTTCATCTTGTTCTGTATTTTTCCTGCTTTTACTGTTTTATACGCTTCTCATCCACAATTCTTGAGGTTAAATGTACATCTTTTTATAAAGTTAGTTTTCATCCCAGACCTCTTGGGCAAGGGAATCTTTTGGAATTCTTTAGGAATCAAACAAACTGCATATGCATATGCATATGCATATGCAGATTCCCCCTGTCCGGTGGCTTCTTTTCCTGTGGAACAAAATGTTAATTTAGTTTATTGAATATCTGAATCAAAACAGAAGTAATTTTTCATTATTCTGAAGAGCAATGGGATACCAAGTTAGGGATCCACTGTTTTGTGTTTTTCTAAATAGCTACAATTTCATTTAATAAAAGGAAAAAATGTATGTAATTAGAACAATTTATTTTAAAGTGAAAACAGAAGTAAAACTTTATTAAGTGCTCTAAGAAGCAGGGCAAATTTACCAGCTTCTGTGAGCTGTAATAATTGAAATTGATTGGCTTCACTTCAAGAACAATTGCTTATCTTTGATCTGAAATCACACACTCTCTGACCTCACAATGCCAAAAGACTGAAGATGGGTTTAGCTAGATTTACTTGTACCACCAGGGGCAGGTAAAGTACAGAAGAAGGAAGTAATTAATGTATATTAAAATATTTACCTTAAAATTTACATAAATCTGCATTTAAACCATGGCTTCTTCAGAAAGGGACTGTGTTGTAACCAGCTGGTATTCAAGTGCACTGTACTGAACTTTGATTAGCAGACCCCCTTACACAAAGCGGTGTACTGGATCCCAGGATGCTATACAGTACAGCACACCTTCTCTATTTAAGGTTGAAGATTTTTTTCATTTGTATGTCTTGGAGTCCTTTTTCAGTCAAATGACAGTCCTGATTTTAGTCGCTATCAGACTTGTAAGAAACTTGCTGATGAGAATAATTTTTTCCTAACTGAGAAACATGTAGTTTTTTAAGTTATGTTTTGTGTCACAACACATTGAAAAAATCATTTGGATATGAATTTGCTAATGACTGTGATATAGTAAATGAAAAGATGAATTATTTCAGATAGATGTGTTACTGTTGTTGATGACATCTATTGCCTTCTTTGTGCCAATGCATTTGTAAGTTTGATACTGTGTGACCTTGAAAATTGCAGGCTAAAGAATACTGCTGTCTGCAGTAGAGAAGAGCTGACACTAGCAAGCTTTGTTTGGCACCACAGTGGGCAGGGTTTAATTGTTTGACATACTTTTAAAAGAATGAAAATAACTTTCCCCCACCCCAACTGAGAGGACAGGTGCTAGGTTATAGAAGCTCTCCTCTCCCTGCTTCTTATGTCTTCTTTGGTTTTGGGGCAGTTATCTGTCCACTGAAATAAATGTTACTTTCCAGAAATCACAACATCACAACACGCTGAATAATTCCTCTCTTGTGGCACAGCCAGCTGATTTGTAATGCTGTCTGTTCACACTCATTTCAGATGACTTCTAAAACAGAGCACTGCAAACCCACATTTTTACTATATTCCTTCATCAGTACTTAACAAATCAGTCCCCGAGAAATCATTTTTCTTTTCACTGAAGAGTTGCTGCTCCAGGGTGCACAGGGAAAATCAGTCTTATGCCACAAAAGTAGCTGAAATATTGGCATTCACTTTGGTGATGTCTTTTTATAACTGAAAGTATTGTAGTGTCCACAGCTTAGATCTCAACTAGCTATCTCTGCTTGTGAAAGTTGTCATCACTTCTTTCTGCAATGGAGAGCAACATGGAGCGAGGCTCTACATATGGACGTGCATATGTGCATGGTATTGCACTTGTCTCCATTTAAAAATGTATTTGAGGGTGAAAGAGTATTTCCTCCCAACGGTATTGTTGCTCTCTTAGAAACTGCATCTAAACTGCAGTGCCAAAATCCTCAGTAGTTTTATACAAATGAAGCCTAGCAAATACTCTACCTTCCTGTAATGTGTATGCCTAAAAGAAGACTAAACGATGATGATTTCACTGTGTCAGGAGACATAATTGTACAACTAGACCTTAAAATAGAAGCAAATCTAGCTCTAGAAGTACATGATAAGAGTAGCTGTAACCAATGTACTGCTTTATAAAACCCAATATTTGAGTTATGAGAAGTTTGAACTAATTCCTCAGTGTTTAAGCATAGCTACAACTTGTAGCCCATAGTTGTTTTGTTTGTAGTCCAGAGCATGTCTTTGGATGCAAGCTCCATATTCTGCAGTGGAACAACCACTCTCTCTGAAAGCTGATGGGGCCAGGGAAAGCAAGCTCAATATGTGACAAGAGAGATTTAGCCTCTGCAGAAATGCTGGATTCTACTAGACAGTGTAATCAATGAAAGGATTTAGGAGAAAGAGCCTATGGAGCTCTTTAAAGCACAAAAAAAAGGGACATTTATCTGCATTACGTCCCTTGCTGCGGTTCACATTTTCAGCTGGCTCAGTGTCAATAGCAGCTTATGGTTCCGTTAGCTTTACACAGAGAGAAATCATTCCTAGATGACAGATGTCACTTGTGGATTTTTCTTTGTCTTTTTTCCCCATGAAGGCAGTTCACAGCATATTAGCAGATTATTCTCCTGTAATATTGAAAGATGCACAGAAAACGTAGCAGAGGTAGTTGGTAAATAGGCATATACTGAATTTACAAACAATTCAGAGTAGTTCAGCATTCTCAAGACTTCTGCTTCTGGCATTAAATTGAGGTGAACAAATAAATGGGTGGCATGAACTCAATGAAAGAAAAAAATTGCCTGATTTTAATGACTGGAATAAGTTAGACTGTGAACTCCTATAGTAGCAGATCACACTCTCCTGTCATGGAATGGTGTGATTTCAGGAATGGGTTTTAAAGGGGATGTATTTTGTATTCTGTGTTGGTCTTTCCCACAGATACCTGAACTAAGTAGATAAGCTTCATAAACATTTGATTCAAATGATGTTTTCTGTTTACCTTTCCACATTCATGCCCCTCAGCCTGAGTTTTTGTTGAGCAGAGGATCTTGAAGTTAAATTATGCCAAGGCACACACCTGCTGTGTCAGTCACATTTCTGTGATGCAAATACAGACAGGTAAATTCAAAAAGGTCAGATGAGGAAGGGTTGTGTACTGTGAGTACTGTACCAAGCAACATAATAGTATGATATTCACCTAGTCTAGGCCTCTTTAAGGTAACTGTTTGTTAATTGCCCATTGCTGAATGTAATTTTCTAGTGACCTTTCCAGGTATTGTCTGAAATTAACTTTATTTACTATTTCGACTTATATCAGGGATACATAGAGAGATGGTCATTTTAAAAGTTAATAGTGACAATATAGCAATGTGCTTGGTGTTTGAAGTGTCAAATTTGCTCAGCTTCTTTAGGGAAATTAAGGAGAAGAGTTTGACAGTGTAGCATAGGACTACAAGCATACCTAATATTTCTGGTACTGTGATTTGTGCCTGAAGAACAAATTTCTGCTCCTTTTCTCTTTCCTTTGCCCTCAACAAAAAAAAAACCACATTATGAGGGTGACCCAAGACAAGATCAGACTGCCATCACCATTCTCCGTCCTGTTCAGTGGTGTGAAGTTGCTGTGTCCTCTATGCTCTGCCGAGGTTTTCTTCTTTTTCCACGATAAGCAATCAACTCAATTCTACAACCTGGTCCTAAGAGTCTGTTGTGGGGAAAGGGAGCAACTTTATGGACTTCCTCACTGTCTCTCCAAAACCACTGGATACTTCAGAGAAGGTTTCAGTCCTTTTGTCAACAGCAATTGCATTTCTTTAGACATTCAATAATATGTGGGAAATCATGAATATAAAAACGATTGTAAATAACATAAAAGAAATATCTGCTCTTGAGTTGATAGAAATATGGAATCTTTCAGTTGCTGATCATCATAGCAACAAGAATGTTTGTAGGATAGTGGCGTGCAGGAGTGTGCTGGTTTGTAATGTGCTTGGAAAATACCCCAAGATTAAGGTTTCCAGTGCCGATTACATGAACTTGCTCAGTGTGAATTTTAACAACCTCTGTTTTCATACTTTTCAGCAACAGTGTAAGAATATTCTAGTTGTAAGGACTTCTGCAAAGGATTTTTTTAAAAAAATCTTCAATATGACTAAAGTACTTGTTTCAAAATATAAATCACTTTTTGTCCTCTTGTAGACCAGCCCCTTATCTGAATTCTGTGGTCTTGAATATATTCCTGTAAGCAGTAATCTGTGCTATTTCCTAGTGAATTTGCTTCTCATGGAGCAAGTTGATCAACTTAAGGAAAGCTTTTGCATAATTTTAGGTTTGTCTTTTACATCACCTGTAAATAACACAGCTGAGTAACTACCTTCTATTTTGCCAGCGTGCACTGAAAATGTTGGAGCTTTGCTTCAGTATTGATGCTGTTTCTCTAGACTTAAGCGTCTTGCAGCAATGACTGGCTTCATTGCTGGTTAATACGGAGACATAGCAGTCTGTTTTGTAATACTGACTTGAAATGGAAATTATAATACAACCCGGACACAGTTTCCCGTAAGAAAAATAAACATAACGACTTTCTTCCTTTCCAGGCACTACTAAAAAAAAAAAAAAAATCAATGTAACTCTTTAAACTGATAAGATCCATTAAAGGCAGGAACTTTGTTTGAAATGGCTAGAGTGCATCTTCATTAGCTCTGGTGTCTGTGTTCTTAGGTATGATTTTGTTTTCCAGCTGACAGAAATCTGAAGCTTAAACACAAGTCAGAAAAGGATTTGCACTCCAATTACGGTTTACTAGTATGCAAGGTGTTTATAATCATTCTGCAGAACTCGAACTGAAGGTGGCATATATCTACTCAACGGCTGCAGGTATCTGCTCCAAGTCCAGGTGTTTCTTTAAGTTCAGTGAGCTGGAAGGTTCCTTTTAGGCTCCTTTTTTGGCCTTTTCGGCTCTGGCTTAAGTTGGGAGAAAGCACAGGAGCAGTGGCCCACTGTGACAGTGGGTTTTGAGGTGCTGTTGCATCACTGCTATGGAGTCTAGAGCTGTGATATGATACACAAAATACGCTGAAATGTACTTACCTCCATTTCTGCAAACTCGTGTAGATATTTACATCTGAAGTAGCCATGCCAGTAGGAGCTGTTGTCTGTTCAATGTCTTAATGAAAATATTTGCATGATGATTCATAGTCTGTTTTATCAGTCACTGCTCAGGGGTGGAGTGTGTCTGTGGAAAATTAACAATAAAACAGATTTTCCTCTTAGGTCAGCTGTGTTTAAGTAGATTATGCAATGGCTTTTCTGATTCACCTCCTTGAATTATGCTTTCAAAGCCCTACTTTAAAAAGTACCCATAACATTAATGCCTTCTGAACTGTATTGGGCAGAGGAGCGATGAAAGAAGCAAGCAACTTCTTTGAGGTGGTGTTGTACTTAACTTTTCCCCAAAACGTAAGTTAAGTTTAGTGTGTCTTGAGTTGTCTAACCATGAGTTGTGATGTGTAGGATGGTGGACAGCTCTTCCAAGTGAGTCTTTTAGACTTCATGGTAAATGTTGACATTGTCTTTAAGCATATAGCAACATAGAGAACTTGAGGATAAGGGTGTGTTAGTTCTCTTAAAATTGGTTGAAGCTTCATGTAGCTCAGGTGACTTGTATTGGCCTTGAGAATGGTAAAATCAGTCTATTTCCTGGAGTCCAGGAATCAGTCAAATCAGTCGGTCAGTACACATAATAAAATCTGGCTTGTTCATATATTGAAACGTTCCTAAGCCCTTCTCAACGTGTGGTATGGAAAAGGAGGTGAACTGTCACCTGGTGTGCACATAACATAAATGAATACAGAATCACATTGTCCTCTCAGTTCAATATGAGGGGACTTTAATGTTTTCCACTTTTATCTTTTTACTAACATATATTTTGCCTCTTTTTTCAATGATCGTCCTTAGTTTCTAAAATACCCACTGCAGAGGTAAGCCTGTGGTTTTAGTTTAGTTTCCGTGCTGAATTAGATGGATCTACCTGGACTGTAGCAAGAAGACACCTGCAAAGATTTTCACCATCTGAACTTCTTAGTCCCTCTGTTGTTGTGACAGTTCGTCTCTCGTGGTGTCCAAAATTTTTCACTTATGATGATAAAGAGCTTCAGTTCAAGGTTCCAGCTGGTTCCTCTTGTGAGGTTCATAGCACAGGCAACGCGCATAACCCAGCTATTCAACTATTATATGTGAAAACAGTTTTGCTGAATGAAATAACAGCAATGCTTCAACTCTGGCTTAGGCTGCTTCGTTGTAACATTTCTGCTAATCAGGCTGGCTCCTAGCAGGCTCTCGTGGGCCAGGCTCACAGTGTCTTTTATCTTTTATATCAAATCTAGGACATACTATAGTGTCGAGGACTACTCGTTATAGTCAGGCTTTATCAAGTTTAAGATGTCTCTGTTTTGGTGGCTACAGAGAAATGTGACCAGGGAGAAGCATGTGGAGACTGGTTGCAATCCCCATAGTAAATAAGGCCAACAGCAGCTGCTGGTCTACATTTGTGTGACGTGGCTGATGTGTTTTTTTAGCATCTGCTAACAAGTCTGGTTTAATCGTTGGACCAGATCATGTGTTTGAAATTGTAAACCTGATCCACGTAAATGATAAAGTTCATGCCTGGGTTTTGTTGTAAAACTAGCCTCTTCATTGACTGAGTTTCTTCTTGGATGTTATTAACTGGAAAAATTGTTTCTGTCAGTTATTGCCTTGGTATTAATGAGATGCAAGGATAGGGCCTCATGTAATGGGAGATGCTGTTTGTTATTGTACAGAGTGTCTGATATTCTACTAAGTTCTTCTCGAGCAGACTAATTGTATCCATGCTCATTTTCTCAAAGGGAATGAAAACGGTAAGTGGGGTTAGAGGGATTCAGGGAACTTTTCCAAAGCCAGCCATGGGCAGTTGAGACTGTACAGGGAGAAACTCTATATATCTTTGTAAAATGCTATACTATTCAAGTAGATAGGGTTTGTTTCATCTCCTGGCCTTGGCACTGTAAATGTTGTAGTTTTTCTTACGTTCTTGTGATTTCTAGGATTTGAGAAGCACAGTCCTTTTGATCCTTTTTGGCTGTCAGCAAGAAATCAGAGATAAGGACTTGCCCATTCATTTTTACTGTACTGGAAGTTCCTAGTGGATCAATGCTGTCTGTGCTAGGGCTTCTACTTCTTCATTCTACCTGAGACTTTATCTCTGCTGTGAAGAGGTTAAGGATCTTGTCCCTACCAATTATGTCACTGACTTCTGCACCTATTATGACTGAGGAAACCTGAGGAGGTTTCTTTGCTTTGTGTTATAAGCATCCGTGAGATTTGTGTCACACAGAATCAGGGGAGAAAAATTGTATTGAGAGGGACCTCTGAAAGTCTCTAGTCATAGGACCACGCTGCAAATACCTTTATTAAATATACAAGCCTAAGAAGGGCATATGGACACAACTTACAACAACAGCAAATGTTAAAGCCAAAATAAAATAACCCCTGTGTGTATACATACACATCTGCATGTGTGATCAACTGAACTTCTCATCTCCAAGGTGAGAAATTTCAAGAAGCAAATAGATTTCCCCTCACCCAGACTTCTGCTGCTCGCACAGCCCTGATTATAATTAGTCCCTTCTGCAAATGCCTTCTGAAGCCCTGGAAGGAGGAGGGGGATCTTGAAAACATGAAGGAAGTTCCTTTAGAAATTATCAAGAGGCAAAGATAAATGCCCAGATACTTGGACTCAACAGAGAGTTACACCGCTGACTGAACGCACAGACCTACTCTGTTGTGCATATCCATTTGTTCATGAGTCTGCGTCTCTCACACACGTTTCATTCAGACAGTGGGTGCTGGAGAGTACAAATGTTCAGAGGTTCCCCTGTGAAAGAAACCCACATTTGCTCACCCTGTTAAAAGCAAGCCAACCAACTCAGCACAGACTCAGAGAGCAATGCAGATTGGTAGGAACCTCTGAAATCCTCTGGTCAATGTCCTGCTGAAAGCATGGCCACCTGGAGAGCTTCATTGAAGACTTCTGTGAAGTCTTGAGTGTCTTCAGAGGCAGAGATGCTGCAGCCTCTGATGAGACAGACTGACCCAGGGCTGAATCTCCCTCACTGGGGAACAGTTTTCTTTCCTCATACCCAGAGAACTCTGCCCTTGCTCCAACTTGTGAATTCCTGTCCCTTTGCAGTATATACCTCTGAGAAGAATTCTTCTGTCTTCTCTATGGGTCCTAGGGAACACGTGAAGAGAAGAAATCCACCCCCTCAGTCTGCTCTTTTCCATGCTGACCCAACTTTGTGGCCCTGCTCTGGACTTTCTCCTGGGTGCGTATATTGCTCTTCTCCCAGGTGTCCCCAAAACCAGACACACAATATTCCAGATGAAGCCTCTCAGCCTGCTGCGCAGAGGGCAGTGGTTCCTTCCCTGTACTTGGCAGCTACGCTCTTGCTTAGGGCATGGTTGGCTTTCAGCACAGCAAGGGCACGCTCCCAACTCGTGCTGTCCTTGCCCACCAGGGCCTTTCTCAGCAGGGCTGCCACTGGCCTGCCAGCCCCTGACTTTAGTGGGTGCCTTGTTTTTCTCTGTAGCTTTTAGGTTTAGTACTATGGTAACAGGGGAGTTCTGGAAGGAACTTTCCAATACACTGGACTCTACCTAAACCAGCAGCCTGATCGTCATTCACCTTGCTGATAAGATGATTACAATGAATTGCTGTCTTTTACTTTGAGCCCTCTCTTGCACATCTGATGGTAGGCAACAGAAGTGTCTAGCTCAAATTTGTGCTCAAAATAGCACAGTTGTAAGGCTGGGAGAGATGACTACATAGAAAAGAAATGAAAATTATGCTTATATTTGACTCATATTTAGCACCCCAATTTCCTTTTATAGCACAGAGATATTTATAAAAGCAGTTTGGACTTACTGGTTCTTATCATAATCAAGGAGCGGGTTTTACCTTTCTGCTAGGTTATGTTCCCAAGTTTTGGGAATACATATGTGCCTTTGGCATGGCCTAACACAGTGATTACTCGTCTACAGATAAACAGGATCAGTTTAACTGTTATTCCAGCACTAGGCTAAACCCTCTTGCAGGAGTGATGTATAATTCCTTGTACGATTTTTTTGGGCTCAGATTCAGTCCTGAATTGCTACAGGTCTCTTAGTGGGACTTCATCTTATGAGAACCTAATTGAGCAAGATTCTGTCATTTCTGAGAAGCAGCAGCCACTGTGTACCTGGCCTTTGCTCATGCCTCTTTCCATTCTGACCCTACTCAGTCTCCTGTGTGTAAGAAGCTGGCTGGGCCAGTGTCCATGGACATTCAATGGGTCCTTTGATTTTCCTGGATAAATTCTGGAATGTCCCGTGGCTCCAGTACTCCTGTTGGTATTTTGCAGTTTGACAGGCTTTGAACAATGATTTTGCCAAATGACAGTTCCCAGTGCAATGCAGAGGATGGATTAATCTTTTTTTTATAAAGCATTTCAGCTGAGAAAAATTGGTTAAGGTTTTCAACTGTTGCAGAGTTCTGCTTTTCTGTCTTTTTTTTTTTCTTCTTCGTTTGACCTTTTTTGAAAAGAAAATCTGCAGGGAGACTCTTGCTTGATGACTGATTATTTGTTTGCTAATAAACTTTTAATTTTCTTTCATCAGTTAATTCCCTCCTGGTTAAATTTGCAAAGACTCATCTACTAGGTTGTTCTAGAAACCCCACTATCTCTTAATTACAGTTTATCTTTGAATCTCTTTGAAACAGCTGTAAACGTAATTTCTATTGAATGTCCTGGTGGTTTGGGGTTTTTTGAGCTTATGTATATATGTTGATAGTTACTCCTAGATTTACCTATGATTTGAAAAGTTAACTTCAGATCTTTTGTCAAATTTACCATTGCAGTTATCTGAAGAGACAAGATAGCTCACTGTAACTGCAGTAAGATATCATTTGAGAATTTTTGAGGCCATAGTATCAGTTTCCTTTGCACTCTTTGTAGATTCACTGAGAAGGCTGTTTATTTCTGTTAGATTTGATGTTTTGAGGAATTGAACCATTCACACTAGTGTGGCCTTACTAACATTGTGGTATTTTCTCTCTGTTTTTTTCCTCATTTACGTATTTAGGAAACATCTTACGAATTTACTGAACTACATGCCATGAATTCAAGTGGTTGCATGTCATGCATGGTCATCACTTGTAGGCAGAGCTTTTCTCTAGGGAAGTCTAAAGATGCTTTCAAAGAAACCCAACCACAAATAGGGCTTTTTGTTCTAGGTTACTTTACGCTGACACTTGCTGTCTCAGGCTAGCACACCTAGGTGCCATTCATGTCGTGGAAAGCTTTCTTGGTACCATTCAGTTTATTGATGTATATGGAATTAATTTCCTGCAAGCAATCACTGTCTTATAATTTCTCTATAGATATAAAGGATTAAGAGTAATGTATCGCTTTCAGGAGGTTAGGGGTTAATACAGGCAATTTTATCAGAAAGTACTCTTTACTAAACAGTGACCTGCCTAGTTCCAGGGGATTCAGAAAAAGCAGCTCTTCCTCCTAGGAAACGTTAATTTCATTGTAATCTGATTTGGTTTTATCATTTATTGCTTCTGTTCTGATTTAAAACTTCCTGGAAATAAACCACAAGAAATCTCTCTTCATGCAAGGTTTTGCTGCTACTTTAATAGTTTTTTTTCTAAAAAAACGTTTATATGCATTTTTGTACCATACTCATCACCATAGTTTCTCTGAATGTTTTCCAGAGGAGGCAAAGTAATGTGTGTAACATCTGACACATGCAGTTTGTTGTCTTTCTGATTGTCTTCCCAGAGGGAAAATTGTGAACGCAGTAGTGTGTTTACTTTTGAAGGAGTTTGGGGATAGGAGACAAGTTTGTTTAGCCTTTGATTGAAATTCCTGGTACCTTGCTTGACCTTTCAGCAATTATTCTTGAATTACTAGGCAGTTGGTGGCTACTACCTTTTGCTGTTAATCCTAGCAACAGACAGAATGCAATAGCATTGCAGCATTTATTCCTGTTCCTTTGAGGAGCCTTAAATGATGACCAGCTTCTCTGTTAACTGAGAAGTAATAAATGAAACAGCAAGATGACAGAATCTAGCTTTCTGATATTAAATAGCTCACCTTAAGGTACTTACTGTTTATATGGACTCATAGTTTCTACTCTATTTATAGTCACACAGATGCCACAGCTAACTTATTTCTGTTGTATGTGGAAGGCATAGTAGCGGGTGAGAAGAACCACGGCTCAGGTGAGCCATTGGCAAGACGAAATCCACATGCAGATGTTTTTCACTTGCATTGCTCGCACTTTTTGTTAGCAAAGATAGCTTAACTAACCAGTATTGAGCCCATGCATTCTAAATGTTTTCTTGCCTTTAAAAGAATTAATCATTTTTTTCAGTAGTGGTCTGTCTATATACAGGGAGCTGTACCTTTTAGCATGATGAATATTCAGCTATACCTGAATTCTGGCATTGCAATGGCATTTCTTGTTGATAACAATAACCTGTCTCTCCCTTCCCACACTAACTCCAACCTCATCATAAGACCCACACAGAGTAAAGGTTAGCAAATAATTTCTTATTCTCTTTGTAGATTTTCTTTGGTATCTGTGCACATGTTAACTCTCAGACCTCTTAGTATCCTTACTCAGAGTTTGAATCCTTTTGTCTTTCTCAGTTTTACATTTTAATCTCAGCCTCTGGTATTCATTACTGTGCAGTTTGGTGCAGAGCCAAGCTTTTGAGTCCAAGAAGGACATTTTGCAAACTATTAAAGTAAGAATTAACCTAGCTTTTTTAAAAAACACACACATTTTCCCTTTTTTTTTTTTTTTTTTATTTTTGTTTCCTAAATTAGCCCTATATTGGGACTGCAGTTGCCAATTTTTCCTCCTCCATAACTACTCCAAAGGTCAAAGACAAACCATGATCTTCCTAGAGTGGCTTGGAGCCTGGCAAGCCTGGCAATTTGAAGAGAAGCTCTGATAGATATTAACAGTGTGTTTTTAAGCCTGATATCTGACAAAACTCTGGGTTGTTCTTTAGCAGGCTGTTGCTTCTTCAGCTGCTTAACTGGTCTCTGAGTTGTGACAGTTGAACAGGAGTTGTGATCTAACTAGAAGTATCTAGCATGGGGCAGAGTGTAGTACTGAAAGGGAAAGGAAGAGAGAAGATGAATGTGATGAACAAGAAGAGATTACGGTTTTGTAGGTGGAGATGCTGAGAAATGCTACATGGGAATGGAGGATTAGGCACTGTATGGGAGGGGAGGCATAGAGTTTTAAAGGCAGAAGAAACAAGGCATTTACAGAGACTAAGGAGGTTGTGATAGGATGCTAGTATTAGTCAGAAAAGGAAAGAATAAATAGTTTGCCTAATAAGGAGAAGGAAAACAGATGGCAATCTCAGCTATGTCATGTGGAATTATAGAAATAGGTTAAATGCAAAAATCCAACTTCCAATTATTAACTTACCATTATTAAGTATATTGCCATTAATTCCTGCTGTAAGCATTAAAATATATTTATAATTGTAGCAGTATATGTGGGTCTGGTTTTACTTTCTTTATTTCATCAGTATTCTAGGAAGGACATTCTGGTGGCATACCGATTATGTATGAAACTCCCTTCAATCTTTACAGGTGTCTTCTATCATGAGATGCTCTGGAAGACCTGAGGAGCTGGGTAGATGATTTTTTTTTACTTCAGGGAAACATTTATTATCTTGTTCTTTTCAAAGAAAGAGAGAGTCCTTTTGGCCCCAACATGTCCTTGCAGGTTTATTCCACATACACTTTATTGTAAAATGTCCTAATTTATTCATCTCATGATTGAATTTTATATCTTTTCTATTAAAGTTATTTTGCAACTGATGCAGTCCACTAGATTATGGAATTGAGAGTGCTTTAATATTTACAGTATATTGTCAGAAAGGGAGAATTTCTTGATTTAAAGCTGATAAACTCCAACAAATTGGTCTGAGGTGTCTCTTTTTAATACCGCATGCCTAACATTTACATGGCCATATGCATGTAGGGCTCTTCTCAAAACATAGAGGCACTTTTTTCTTGAAGGGTTTCACCTGACACTATGATTTGTACCAAGTAATACCTTACTGACAATTGGTACTATAGAGAAGGTTGGCAGTCTGGGTTTTAAATCAAGACAAGAACAAGAAGGGATTGCAGAAAAGAAAGAGTGATTTAAAGAAAGGATAAAAAAAGCAAGAACCAGAACTTAAGATCACGCAGTCATTTGGGATTTCAGTCACCTTGAGTTACAAAATGTTCTTTTATTCATACGGTTTTAATTGGAGTGTTAAACAGTTTAACAAGAACAGTTCATGCATAAGTCTTTTTAAAGAAATGAATTTTGAAAGGAGATGTAATGAAAGAGACTTGTGAGAATTCAAAACAATCTTTATGAACATCACACTTTGGGAATCATTGTGAGACACATAAGTTGCCATCAAACTTTCTAAGCAGTGGCTTTTTTTTTTTTTTTGACCTTGTTGTATCATGTCTTCTTGCTTAGTCATCACCATTTTGTCCTGTGTACAATTTTAGACCTTGGTTCCAGGATCCAACTGTGCTCGTTTCCTGTCATCAAAAAGGGTTTTCAAATCAGTTAATTCATTTCTGGTATTTGTATCCTAATGGTATGAGTATGTGACTCTTATACATACTGTCACTTAGCATTGAAAGGACTTTAAACATCAGCCCCGAGGCTAGGAATTCTTCTATATGCCAGCAGTTGCAGGAATCATTGCTCATTTTGTCACTGTGCTATATGCCAGCAATACTAAGATAATTCACCTGAGTAGTTTTTATAGGAAAGCAGTTTCTTGCATGTTAATACAATTTACAGGTTAAAATCTACATTTCAAACAAAGAAAAAAATCTTGTGCACATTGTATCCACTCTTTAATGTTCTATCCTTCCTTTCTGGATCCTGGTTTTGTGTTTGTGAGTTGCAGGTATTCCTAATGCTTCCATAGACTCAGCTCCACCTAAAACACTCTGTTCTCTGTCTGTTCCTTGTGTTTCACAGTTGGCATCCTTGGATCATTCCTTGCTTCTTGTTTGTTTAAAGTTCTAGAATAGTTCTGATTGTTTATCATAGGGGACTCGGTGCCAAACGGTTATATAATGCCACTGCAGAAAAGCTTTTGCAAAGGCAAAGCCTTGTGTTTCACTTGGTGAATGAGCTCTGATTTCTATAGCCAAGGGAGTTCTGCAACTGAAGACTGTATTGAGTGTCCTATGCCCAACCTAATTAGCTCTACCTTTCATTTAGACAGTTCGAGTAGCCTATGGATTGTGACAGGGAGATGAGGGAATGGGGCACTAGGTAAGAATATTAACTTTGCATCTTTTCTGGACGGGATTATTTTACAACTGTAGCCTTAAAAAGTCTGACTCCTATTAACATTTTTTATGATCTTTCTTCTTTCTGGCCAAAACACAGGGTCTTTGATCATTTGTATTTTTACACTACTATGTGCAGTTAACATTTATAAAGACCTGGTTGTTTAATGCTAACTAGCGTGTATTCTCAACTACCATGCCTTTAGCAAGAAAGAGACATCTAAGTGCAAAACATGCAGACCACTTTACAAGACTGTTGATTAATGAGCATGATTGTTTTCTTGAGTATAAGTGCAGCTTCTACTGTTACAAGTGGTCAAAATAGCATTTTTTTTTTTAACATGATGCTGAGCCTAATAGTAGTGAAGAAAGGAGTTTAAAGATCTCCCTGTGTTTTCATGAGCTGACTTGTGAAGGCTGAGAATCTGGTGTTAAATGAGAGATACTCACCTTATGGGACATAGAAACTGTCATATTACTTCAGGTGTTGAATCCCTTGAGTAATAAACAAAGATGTTTAGAATATTATAGCCAAAAAAGCTCTTATTAACAAACAATCTGCACTTACATATTACAATAGTAAGTAAATTTTAATAATACGTAAATATGTAATAGTCTAAACATCTTTGACTTTGACAGCAACTGTAATCAACTGCTTCCAAAAAGGTGCAAAGTTGCTTCTCACTGCCTCGTAGCTGTAGTTTCACCTGTTGGCCAGATGTTTTATTTCAGTACTGGGAGGATATCTAATCAACAGGAGCATGAAAATAAGCAAGATGGAGATAAACAGACTATGAGTGAAATAAGCTGGTCACACTCTGGCAGAATCCTGTGCTGCTTATGAGTTCTCACCCCTGAAATCACCTTACTCGAGTTCTCTACCTACTCGAGTTCCTTAAACGACCATCAGTGATCGCGGGGGCTGATGTGAGTGGAAAAGGCCAGTGAGCCTGTTAGGATGTATTTTATATTGAAACTTGGGCAACTGTTAGAGAGCTGTCCCTGGAGTACCATGGTAAGGGAAAGGGCTGGGTGTTGTATGCGGTGTGATTGGATAAAAGAGGCCAAGGAGGACATGTTCATTTAGTCTATCCAGTTTATCTCAAAGGTGAATGCTATGCATGGTGAATAAGCTGTTGAAAAATAAGTACTCCATGGTAGATGAACAATTATCACAATTAGAGAAATGTTTACCAGCAATATGTAAATGCAGATTGTTGATAAGAGCTTCTTTGGCCATAATATTCTAAACATTTTTCAATTTCTTTGTGGATGCCACAGCTGCCATCATGCCCAGAATTACCTTCAGAGTGAGCGAGCTATCATCGTATTTCAGCAAAGAATGTGATCAGAGCGACCCTTGTAACTGTATGACTGCAATCTGATGTGTTAAATTCATGCCATTGAAAAATGAGGACAGCTTTTAATGATGAAATGAGAAGGGATTGTGAAGTGCAATGTCAGGGTGGAAAGACGAATCCCCTGAATATTTCTATCTTGTGTTTAATGCAGTTGTGAGATGCCCAGGTCTCTTTTCCTGGTGCAAAGCAGTATCTGTTTGGCAAATAAAGTGCTAAATATGAGTTTGTCCTTCCTGGTTACAGCAGAATGGGTCATCGTTACTAAAGCCTGACCTTAATACAGCTTTGCTGTCCTGGTATAAATTTCATCAAACACATTGCATACTCTTGTGCTGGATAAATTGGTAGTGGACTTGAATTCCAGAGCAGTGTTATGAATTGTCTGGTTTACGCTCACGTATGTTTTCTTTCTACACAGCATAGCATCAGTTTGGTTTCTGTGATCTGTTTAAGTTAGTCTAAGTTCAAGTGGTCACTGAGAGATGATGGTCTTCTGCTCCCCTACCTGTACTGATAGCAGCACTAGTGTTCTCAGCTGGATAAGGAAGCTCATTTCGTCAAAAGCTAATTGACTGGTTATCGGTTGGGTTTGGATTCATTTTCCCCTGGGACCTTCTGAGGTGTTTTTCAACCAGTTCAGTTTTTGAATCCAGATGATGGCATGCCCAAGTAACCATGCTGTTGCTAGAGGTAGAGGGTTCATGCAGACAGGGGATATAAGTGCTCATCTTTGCAACAGCAACTTTAGCATAGGTTAATTTTAACCCATTTTGATGCTGTACATTAAATTATATAAAACAGGTATTTTACATGCCTATGTAATGTGACATATGAAGGCAAGAGTACTATTATTTTGATATTTATCACAACCTTCACTGCATACAGACCAGATCTGAATGGACATTTCATTAATTTGGTACAGCTGTTGTATACATTATGTATCTGTGATGTATGGTTAGAAAAAATCCATTTACTTTACATATTTCAAGACATTAAAACCCATACAGTATATTCAGTACTCAAATGACTCCATGAAGTCATATCGATACTTTTTGTTCTGTCTGTGAGTACATAAGGAATTTTTAGAAACTTGGTTTTTTTTACAGAGAATAATATATGAGCTGTAGGGGTCTGTAACAGCACAGTTTCATCAGAAGATCTGATAATCTGTGGTTTATTTTGCCACCAAAGCCCCAGGATGGAATTAATTTTGTCTAACTTGTACTAGTCAATTTTATTGTTTCTCTGCACTTTTGCATACAGACTTGAGACAGATTTTGAGTTATAAGGCATTTAAAGCTGATAAAATATTTACTAGTACAACAAACATCCAAAATCATTAAAATAATTCTGGACAAATTCCTACAACCTATTGAAAAAGCATAACTTTGAGCCAATTGAGAATGGCCTTCTGAATAGGACAGTGAAAGCAAGTGTTTTAAATAGGTCTTGGTTACCATACAGAAATTTAAGTGTGAAAACAGAAGAGAATATTTCTGACACAATAAATTAATTTTGAGTTGTGTATCCCTTGTTGTCTGACTTTGTTCATTTGTTTTCCCTTGGATCTATCAAAGAGAGAGGTTACCTTTCTGAGAGAAAGGTTATCTTCATTGAAAGGAGTCTGGATAACTGGTTTTTTTCAAGAATTTATACTATATTACTTCTATGCACCAGGGCTTCATGATGTTTTTCTCTGGATCAGGAGGGATTTTTCCTGCCCATTTCCCTTCTTGCTCAGCAATGCACAGTGCTGTTGCAGTTGGTGGCTGTCTTGAGGCTTATTTTGTTTCTCTTCTGCTTGTTGTGCCCTGAATCAGCTGGGCTGGTTGCAGCTAGAGGGGTATCATGGTATATGGGTGCTCCTCATGACACCAAGTTGTCAGTACCTGGTTGGTATACTTTTGTTTAGACTGTCATTATCTTGTCCAGTCTCAGCAGGAAAATTGGTCTAAGAATGGTACAGCTGTTTTTTTTGTTTAGTTTTCATGGATATTTTTTTTTGTTTGGTTTGAGGTATTTTTTGCTAATTGGTTTGATTTTTGCATTGCTGTATAATATGAGTCATGAGCTTTTTCAGATGTGCTCAAAGTGTTATCTAAATAATCCGGTGCCATTTCAGGGATCTTAGTCTCTTCTCTCCTCCTATGGCACATTAAATTTGTGTGTGTGTTTTGCCAAATGACATGATTTATGGTGCTGTATGGAACAGATTGTTGTGAATAAGACATCTGTAGTACTGTTGCCTGCGATTGTGGGAATCTTGTTTCAGTGGCCTCAGGGATCTTTCCTGACCTATGTTACAAGAGATTTGTCTGAGTAAAATTTACATGCTGTAAACACTGAACACTACCGCCTCTCCTTCCCTTGTACAAGAAAGATGAGCCTGTTCTGCATGGAATTCGGAGAGAAAAAGATATTTCCTTCCACCTCCCTCCCTCCTCCCCATCTTCAGTTAACTCCTCCAGCAGAAGTGCTGTGTTTGTGGAACCTGTGGGGAAAAAAGAAGAGTCATTTAGAGGTAAATGTAGTGTCACACTTTACCTGCTTCTCCTCTTTGATTTGTATGTGCAGAGAATCCTTGAAGAAACAGGTACAAATTCATGCTGTGATAATTTTTGGAGTATCTCCATCACAGCCACAAGAATCAGAGGTTACGGAGGTGCCTTGGCCTGAGCTCCCTTCTGGGTTGGGGGTTACCTTGGTATCCTACGCGGAACTTTGAGGAAGACACAGGGAAAGGAAACTACAGAAGGATTTTTCCAGCCAGCTTCCAGCAGGTTTAACTGTGATAGGGGATAATCAGTGGCTGTTAAAGTCTGAATGCAGAAAAACTGCGGCTGAGATTTGACATCATCTTTCTGAATGGGAGCTAAACAGAGAATACCAGCTTTGATCTTACAAAAATATGAAGGCTGGAGGCTGGCTTTTAGCTGAAGGCATTCAAACTGTATAATTCCCCAAATACTTGTGTAGCAGACGCTTGTCACTTTATAAAAGTGGTAAATAATCCTATTATGTGCTATAGCTGAATTTATAAAGGCTGAGTTGGGGACTTAATTCAAACCTGTTTATTCAAAAAAGCACAAACTAACTGAACAAACTGGAATCTGAATCCATAGAAACAGATACAGCATAGTGGAGTGAGCACAGCTTCTGTTGAATCATACTGTAGGTATTGCATAATGAACAGAATATGTTGTATAAAGAGGTGTATATTCAGTGGTTAGCAGTCATCTTATAGCCTCATCAGGGGCTTCCTAGACTAAATGAGCCTTATTTGAGACACTTGCCTTTTCCTAGCTACAAAGTACAGCAAGAATATTAGATAAAATTATAAAATAGAGGTGTAAAATGCTTTAAGTTTTATAAAATATTCTAGCCCTTTTTAAAATTTCTAAGTTGCACTGTAAACTGCTTTCCAGTGATTGATGGCGAGTGGCGTGGGGCTGTTTGCTGATGGAGTCCTTAAATAGAAAACAGACAGCTTCAGATATATCTAACGTTGGGAGGCAGGGCTTATCAGCAGCTGTGTCTTGTTTTCTGGGGAAAGGGCATAGGAAGTAGAGACATTAGGAAGTTTCATTTTTCACCTGTCTAACTGTCAGACCTGAACAAACTTTAAACACAGATGGTAATCCAGTCTGGATTGTTTAAACAGGGACAGATGATAGGCTAAAATTATGTGTATAGTTAAATATGTTCTGATAATCAAAGACATGGAGTGAATACAGTATTAATGTATTAGCTTCACAAGCTCTCAAAATTGCCTGTGATTTAGGAATTTAAATATGAAAGTTTTGTTTTGTTGGATTTTTGTTTGGGTCATTCTTTGTGCCATTTTGATTTGCCACACTTCTCCTCATTCTCTGCCCTTCATTATATTTTCATGCTTTGTTTTGGTTCTTACATTTGGGTGGACCTTCATGTCTTGTGGCTGTTTAGTGTCTTCATAAGGTAACATAGGTCCATTATTTTCTTTCAGTTTTCATCTGCTTTCTGCCTCTGCCTTTGCAGCCACCATCATCTGTCTCTTCTCTTTCCTTTCCTGACTCTTTGTCACACCACAAGTAACAGTTTTAATGCAATACGGACAAAATGGCAATGATAGACAAAAGAGAATTTTTTTTAATATGCAGAACAAAGAGCAGGTACTGCTCGTCACCCGTAACACTTGAGATCATCCGTTGACTGAGAAAAACAGACTGATGGTGAATTCCAGAAAAGCTAAGTTGATGAGGGAAGGAGAAAGGAAGTCACTCAGCACTTGCATATAGCATTTTCAACATTTCCACTTTCAGTCTGAAGACAGTATGTTAAACTAGCTTTATCTGGATTTATTGTTTTTTAGAGTCTGTTTTTCTTTTTTTGTGTGAAACTATCTTCTCTGTGAATTGCATTTCCTTTTCTTTTTTTTATTGCAGTAGAGGCATGGTAATTTTCATATTAATGATAAGAGACTTCAAAGCTTACACAAGTTATGATAAGTCCAAAATCCTATGGAACCACCTTTTCCATGATACAAACTGCCAAAATCCCATGCTGTATTAGTTTCTCTCTTAATGCCATATCTGTTGAGTTATAGGTTGAATTTGAGGTTTTAGCCTTGCACTTAATTTAAAATTAATTGGATTCATAAGAAATGTCATGGATAGTATCATTATGTCAACTATATTCCACCTGAAGAATGGAATTGTGAAGTGCTGAAGTGAAAATAGTGTTTGCAGGTGATGGATGAAGTCCTTTGGGGTGTGATTGGAGTGCTTATAAACCTTTGGGTTTTAACCTTCATCTCTGTCCGCCTTTCCTGTGGTTCCAACACAGACTATTCTGCAACAGTGATAATATTTCACCTACTACTTAGCCTTGTCCATGCCAGCCCACGGTCCTGGCCACAGTCAGTTCTTTTTACACATTATATTTATCCATCGAGGGTCATTCTATTAATAATCACATTGCCAGTTGGTTTAGATTTTGAGTAGAAACCACTATGAAGTCTTCTGCTGCACTTTATAAAGGTGAGCAGGTTTCAGTGGTGGAACAACCCCTAAGGCAGAGCCAATTTCTGCATTGTTGTAGCATAACAGAGCAGTCATTCCTGGGGAGGATAGTTTTTGTCTGCTTTCCGCAGTCGGTTGAACAGAGGTCAGATTTGTTGGAAGCTGCTTAATTGTACAGGCAGTACTGCTCAGACCATGAAGCACAGCTTCATGCTGTTCTCTTGGCAGTCTGCTCCTTCTGCAATGATTGGCTCTGCTTCTTTTCAACCGCTAACATCTCACTACAGGCCTTCCTCTGAACATGCTGCCTTCTGGCTTGAGACCAATGTGTGGGCACTAATCACCATCTGGAGAGAGAATGAGATTCAGGGCCAGCTGAACTTGGTTGGCTGTTAAGTAGTGTTTGAAGTGGGGCATGGGAGGCTGAACATCAGGCCACCCCTCTTTCATCCTGAAAAGCTTTGTTCCACCACCATTCCCTGACAGGAGGTGGAACTCCCAAGTACCTGCAGGAGCTGTGGGAGCTACTGACCTGTCCCAAGGCAGGAGCAGCTTCTAGTCTTCAGCTGCTCTGAGGAGGGCAGGTCTGCCTTCATCAGCCTATTCCTGGGAATGTTGTGGAGTGAACTGGGGTGGGGTTGGGAACAGCCCACACACAGAGAAGCAAGATACTGTAAGTCAGCGAGAAGCTTTTGTCTCAGTAAGAGGCCTGATGGACCATATTTTCCCACCACAAGAGACAGTGGTCCTGCTGAGTTTGTATCCCCATCCAAAATACACATATCTGTAGAATACAGGTTTTGGGGAATGCTAACACATGATAGAATAACTTAGTGCCTTTGAGTCTAATGGTTAATTTCTCCATTGCTGTCAGTTGGGGATGAGGGCTAGTATCACATGCTTATGGTTTTTTAAATCCTACTCTGGATGCTTCCATAACTTAGAAAGGAAAATAAAATTGTATCGAGTATCATACCACTATTTTCCATTTGTTGAAGACATACTTCTACGTCAGGAATAACTTACTGCCCCATGGCTTGTCTTACAATCTGCCTCTGTTTTCATTTGCTTTACTGGGTCCAAGAGTATTTGCAGGGGAGAGGCAGGAAAGGAATGTAACAGCTAAGCTCCTCATGGCCCACATCACTGCCTAGCAGCATTCTCCAGCTGTTAAGATGGATGTTTTATCTACGTGGAAGTAGAGGTGGATTGTTTTCTGTGAAAGATGTATGATTTTATTAGAAAATACGTGCATTTCATTATTTGAGGTTGTATGCATTTCTGAACAGAAGCACTTGACTTATGTACTAACAACCCACCATATATCCTGTTTGTTTTGATTTCATTTAAGTTGTGATAATCTAATAGGATGTTTTCCTGAATACCAGAGTTATTGGCACCATCTGTATTTTTCATACAGATTAGATACGTACCTGAAGAGTCATTTGTTTACAAGAGTTTAGAATGTCTATACTTTTGATAAATCTATCACGAACAGCTGTGAATTAACTGCAGAAGTTTTGGATTGATTCTGATATGGTTATTTTATCAGAAGTAAGGGCAAGCCTTGCTCTCTTCTCTCTCTTGTATTTTTGTTTGCTTTTTTTTTTCAAGTTTCTTCTTCAAAATGCTTCATTACTGCTACCTTGGGTTTCTTCTAAGGTATAAGGTGCGGTGCTACTTCAGAAACAGAATGAAATCGTGTAGGTGGAAAGCAAAGGTACCTCATGTCACCTCTGATGAAATCCCGAAGTAACTAAGTTTGGGATATATCAAAACACATCTCTCTGTTTTTGTAAATTCAATTTCTTGATTTTTTTAATTAGGTTTACTCTGTTTACTCTGTTATAGGTAATATTGCTGGCAAAACCTGTGATTGTTTTCTGTAGGAAGATCTGTATCCTAGCTTTCTAATTTTGTGAAACTTGCACCACTCAAGCTGAAATTAGCATAAGCTCAGTCTACTCCTAGTGTCCCTGAATATGTGCAGTCCCAAGATTACCCTGACTGATCAGAACTTCTCCTGCAATTTGTCCTTGCGCATACCGGGAATCACACCAGCGTGAAAGAAAGGCTAAAAAGTACTGAAGGAAGTAATGCTTTAGAGCATATTTACCCTAAAAAATGAGGCATTTGGAAAATGCTAAAGAACTTTTCATTTTAACATTCTCTACTACGATCAAATGGGATGAAAACTACTTTGAAGGTCTGTGTTCCAAACATCCTTATTACTTGGTCTTCCTGAGAAATAATGGCCTACTACCTCTGTGGCTTCATTAATTCAAACAGCCAAAGGTTGTCTAGTGCTCCTGCTATTATGCATTGTTCTGCCTAAAGAAATTTATATTAAAAGCCTGGGCACTCTTAAGTGTAATTTCATACGTTAAAGCAATGCAAATGTTGCAAAAGCCGGTCAGTCAAAAGTTAAGAAATACTGCAGTCTGTTTTCTCTGCAATCTTAAATTGATATTCATGTGCATAAACACTATAATGCACTATTTTATTGCATGCTTTTTTCTTCCAAAAGGCTCCAGCCTCATTAAGTACACGGAATGGAAGTTGTGTAGTTCATTGCTACAGAAATGAAAAGGTATGTAGTGAAAGGATTAGGGGTTTGTTAGAATAATGGTGTCATGAATAAAGCAAATAAATGGCATTCTTATTCCTTATAGTTTATTCCTGAATCTGTCACAAAATAACCCAGAGAAGTTTCTTAGATTTTGATAAGTAGTCACTTCTTATAGGTCTTATTTTCTACAGACCTAACTCGGTGCTGTAGAAGTGCTGATCTCTCACAACATCATCTGGTGTCTAGTGGAGGTTTGCTTTGAAATACAAAGTGCTTTAAAAGACTATATGAACTGATAAATCAAATTCTGTGTTTCAATTTTGGCCATGAATTCTTATGTTTTTCACTTCAACTACGCTGTGGTTCCCTTGTGTGAAAAATGGAGACAGTAACAAAATTGACTGGCATAGATGAGGTGATCAAGGGTGAACACTGTAGAAACAACCAGGAAAAAATTAGCAACTATGTAGTCAGCATAGGAAAATCTATTGTGTATTTAATAAAGCTAAGGACAAAAGTTTGAGTAACCATAACCAAGAGGTTATGATAACTTGTTCTCTGAGCTCTATCTGTCCTGAGTGTTGAAAAAGACATGAGTCCAGCTGAAAAATTCTATGCATATAATGAATAACGATATCATAACCTCTCTGTACGGTGGAGCTGAATTAACATTTCTGTAATTGCCTATTCTAAACTCTTGACTATTCAAATTGATGACCTTTTTCACCTTACGCATTTCCTATACTGAAAACTTTGTACATATAAAGGATGAGAATATATAAGTAGATATGCGTGTGGATCTAAATTCCTCCAAATTTTTATGGATGCCTCTTACGCGTAAACAATATGCAGTGCAGACACATAGATAGTCTTTCTTTAAAAGGAAGTCCCCATTTGATAGCTTTGTTACTGTTAATAACCAGGTTGCATCCATGCTGAATGAGCAGCTGCAAAGAATCAGGATATTGGAGATGATGCTTCCCTCTGGGTTGCTACAATAAACTCTTGTTTTGGTGCTTTGATTTAAAGCACTGAAAAACTCCAAAGGAACGTGTCAGGATGCTGAAGTATTCTTTTCCATTTGCACTACAATGGAGAAAATATTCTCAGGCTCTCCAGAGAGATAAATATGAGATTGCAATACATTTAACTGTATTTAAAATGAAAGAGTCTTGAAAGTACTTTATTGAATATTAAGTAGATCCTATTATAATATAGCTCAGATCAGAGTATAGGATTTTCCCCTAATACTTTGCAGGCTACTGCTTATCTTAACTACAGAAGACACTCTATACTAAGGCTCATTTTGGCTATACATTCAAGTATCCTAAGTCTAATATGGCCTGTAGGATGACTGAGCTGCAGTAGTACTTGCTGAATGATTCATTGAGCAGTGTTCACATCAGCTTCAAAGAAAAATACTTTTCCTTTCTGCTCACTGAACAGAACGAGCTGCCGTGAATATGGGTATTGACAAGAGGCTAAAGGAATCAAATGGATAATGCGTAAAAGGAAGAGAAAACACATCCATCATGTTCATCTAGTAGCTAATAAGTAATATTGATGTAATACTTACTTTTCCAAATGAAAATGGTTTACATTTATATATATACCTCATACCAAAATGTATTTTAAATTCATAAACAGTATAGGAAATGTATGTGTAAGCAAGGAAGACGTATACAGCAGTCAGGGCCGCAAGAATCCTAAATGCCAGAAATGGAATGCAAATATGTGTATAGTGTACCAACCAAATGAAGCACTTTCCAAATAATTAGATAAGTACTATTTTAGTGAGCCATTATGACACATAACATGGCATACAGGGTTTGAATTGAAAGCTTCAGCATTAGATTTACAGCCTTTGTTATTTTGTGTTGATGCAGTTACTATCAGACTGCAACTAACGTTGCTTTCCCTGACAGTAGCAGCGGTGAATCATGTGGAGAGTCATAGTGGAGAGCCGTGCAGCACCAAGAAGGGACACCTGTGCTGCAGGTAGTGTACAGAAGCATCTGGATTTGGGAAATGGAAAATAAAGCAACTCAGATTTGAACCTGTCGTGTTAGCATCAGAGGGATGCAGGCTGTGCAGTGTAAATGGAATGTAGAAAAATCTACATTCCCTAGAGCTTCATCACATGCTTGAATTGGGCCGAATTTGGACATACTTTAGTGAAACCAGAAAAAGCACATCTCCTCAGGATTAATAAGGTCCTCTTCTGCCAACACTTCCAGTAAGACCAAATCACCGATATATCCCTGACATGGTAGGCTTACACCCCTGCAGGGTAGATTCATTGGCCCTGGTGCTCCTGCTTGCTCTACAGAAGAGAGCTGACATCATGACATCAATTAAAAATAATCTTAACCAATATCAACTTCCTATTATGTTTGTGCTGGCTTTTGATTCTTCTCCACAGTAGCTCCTTTTCTTCTACTGAGTGGAGGTGAGAAAGCTGCAACTTGTGTGACTCCCAGCACTCCCATCAGCACTCAGCTGTAAAAGTGCCAGACCTTTATCCAGGAATTGAGACAGCTCAGTGTTTCAAGGCTCTGTAACTCTCTCTTTTCTAGATTAGACTTTCACATCATAGCTGACTGTTATTCACTAACCTCCTCTCAGACACACTAATTTTCACCCTTTATATCATGCCTTAGTGACCCACTCTGTGGAAGCTCATCCCCTTTATACAGTCTTCCAGTTATTATGCCTGAGGCCAGCAAAGTCAAATGATGAATGTCTCAGGCAGGCATCTAATCAGAGTGATTTGTAGGCACTCTGAGAGGAACCAAAGTCCAACTGGTGCCCCAGTGATAAAAGCCCACTGATTAATCCCAAGGCTACACTTTGCTGTGATTTGCCATTTGTGCAGAATAAATAAAACATGATCCATTTCACAGTCAACTGCTGGAAAACGGTTGCTTGTTAAATTATCTCACTCACGAAAAGGAGAGAGAGAGAGAAAGAGAACTTCTCTGGGATTCTACCCTAGCCTCCTTTCTCTAGCAACAATTGTTAATGGCTAGGTTTGGTGTTCCAGAAGTGTTTCCTAATGAGCACATGGTTTAATATAGTAGATGCTGGTAGATTGAATTTTTTTTTTTTTAAATGGGTTTAGACAGGATTACATATCCATCCATAAACAGCTTTAAATGCATGACAGGCATATCAAAGGACTGACTGCAAAGGGAAAGCAATCTTTCTGGAGGTCTGAAAACTAGGAAACTCAGAAGATGACCTGTTGCACAAGCTACTGCTTTCTGTCTATGAATGTTTGATGGTCCTGGGGGCTTTCTTCTTTTCTTGAGAGTTCTTTTGCTGAAAGAGAAGCAATTTTTTTATTCAGATACATTTAAATTCATATTTTTTTTTCTCACTGGTTTTTTTATAACCTTGTTGTATTATAAATAGAGCTTAAAAATTGTCTCTTGGGAACAAGCATTTTCTTACATAGCCCCCCTTCCCTGCACAACATGGCTACAGTCCTTTGGCCTAAGAATCAGAAGTGATTTTCTCTACCATAAGCACTAATGAAATTGAAGAAAGAGGGTAATTTGCATAGGTAATTTGAGAGAGACTAGTTTGCATCACTTTTCAGAATTATTGTGCCTGAACTTCATATGATTTTTTTTATGTGGAAATAAAGCAACAGAACAGTACTTACTGCATCCCGATTGTGAAATACATTGTAGAGGAAGAAGAGTTCATTACATTTGGTGAGGTTTTTATTCAAACAATTTTTTTGCGGAATCTATTTTGCTATTAAGCTGCCTTCATGATTCAGTGAGAGCTGACATCCTGAATCTGGGATGCTGGTGAGAGATTATATCTTTTATTGCAAAGGGAATGGGCTTTTCATGAACAGTAAGGGAAGAGCTAGAGAAAGGACTTCTGTGCTGGGCAACCATATGACTGGATGATATGAAAGGCAATGTTATGGTTGGAGGAAAGAATGCAGAAATGGTGTGTAATTTTATGGCCTGAAGTTAGACTGAAGTTCTGTCCTAGAAGACAGGTAGTATTTGCCCTGCAGACTGGAGTTGCTGGTTGGTATCACTGATGAATGGAACTCCTTAACTGGTGACTGCAAGTCATGACTGGCTGCACCTCAAAGAAGTAAGTGAGAAATAGAAAATTATTTTTTTCTATTGAGTGATTTAGTAGAAAGGTAAGTGAAGAAAATAAATCTAAAGGCCATTGTTCTTACTAAGAACTGTAAGAAAATACGCTTTAGTTCTGGTGTACTCTGGATTCACTGTTTCTGTTTTCCTAAGCAGTGCTATGTTTCAGTAATAAATGTCTGTAACAAATAGTTATGTTTGACAGTCCATTTGAGTGTTGTAGCAGGAGGGAATTGCCTATGTAAGTACCCAGAGCAGTTGGGGAGTTTTTCCTCTCAGGTTTCTGGTGTGTATCCAAGCCAGTTTTTGTTCTGTAGTGTTATTTAAGGTACCTGGGTTTCAAATCAGTCCTTTGTTCCTGCCAACAGCATATGACAGAAGAGTTAGAAAGACAGCCTGATCTAGATGGAGTTATTCCTAGTTCTAAGGGACAAGAATGTGTCTAAGGGACACAGTCTAATGTAATCGTCTCCAGAAAACACAAGCACCTCCACCTCTAAATCAGCTGAAGGGAGTTCCAGGTGCTCAGTTTAAAACTAAATGCTAAAAGGCCCCTATCAGTTTTCATGTCTGGAAAGATTTGGCTTCTGAAGACTATAGGGTCAATGCAGAACTGTAGGGATCCTTTTCTTTCTCACATTTTTCTCTCTGCTCTGGTAGCTAGAACAGTAGGTAACACATCATTCAAAGCTAGCAGCACTGATGCTAATGGTGGCATGTCATTTTAGAGGAAAAGAATGCTTTGTTGACAGTATAGCTTTTTTGCTTTATGATGTGGACATGTTACGTGCAACAAGATGTATGAAGTGATGTTAACTATGAAGGTATTGCAAGAGCTTTACCTGGGTTTGTGATAGCTGCCAGAATTTATCTGTCATCAGACTCGTGCCTATATTTTATTTTTCTTAAGAGTGGTCCAGTCCAGTCTCTTATAGATCTTTGCATATTTTTTTTAATAAAATGTTACTACTTCTCAGCTAGGAATTTTTGAAAATTAAAAGTCCTGACCTTTTCCGTTTCCACAAATCTATGTATTCAGCACTTCTTAGTTCCATACAAAGGAAGAATATTATGGAAACATAAGTTTTTCAGAGTTTTTAATTCTGGTCGTTAAAAAGATTAATCTGATTTTTCAATTGATTCTTGGGGCTGCTTGGGCACCTTTGTATAAGATTATTGTTACTAAAACAGCTCTTATTGAAGATAAAACCTTTGCTGTGTTTTGCAACACAATGTCAGTAATATGTAGCCTCACTGGAAAAAAGTTTGCCAGTATGAGTTTGGTGAGCATTTGTATCTTCTTTCTGCTTTTCCAGTTGACAACTAATGTTGTATTTCTTGTGATGGCAGATATTCCTCTTCTAATGAGCATGATTGTTGCAGTCTTTCCAGGATTTCCTGCTAGTGAGACGAATGCCACTGAACTGTCCAAGAATGACAGGGCACTGCAGCCCCAGTCTGCCATCGCAGAAGTAGCAAAGTTCAGCGTTCAGGAAGAAGAAGGAGTTTCACCTTTTCCTAAAGTCCTTCCTTTTGATACACACAAATGAGATTCTTCATACAGAAAGGGCAGAGCAAATATCTAGCTTTTGTCACTTAGGTCACATTTTATTTTATTTCCCTGCATAGATGTTTGTTGACTCCCAGGTTAGAATACCTTAAGGGTTTTTTTAGCCTTATTGCCTCTATTGCTAGCAGCAGTTAACAGTCCATTAGAAAGACTGAGCAATGCAGCTAAGCAGTCCAGATTTACAGAATGGTACAGTTAATCCATGGTAGTTCCAAATCTGTAATTTAATCTGCAAAAAAATAGATTTCTCTACTAGTTTGGTAACTAATTGGCAACTATTTTTGCCCAGCATCTCCAAATACATTTTTTAAAATCTATTCCTACCTACTACTGACAAGATTTTGAATGTTTTAATTAGCCTTCCCCTTTCTTCATTCTTCTCTCCTCTTTGCTTCTGCAATGATATTGAACTTGGCATTAATATTATAGAGGGAAGAACTTTTGAATTTATAGAAACATTTTGCTTTTTCATTTGTCCATGAAAACATCTTTCTGGATAGCTGTTAGCTGGGAAAGTAAACATAATTGAGGCACTAATTTCACCTTTTCTTAAACTTTTTGTAAGGACAAAATCAGACTCAGAAATAATTCTGAATTCATACTGTGTGTTGTGTCAGAGTTTCTCCTAAGTGAAACTCCTCATCTGGTTGTGTTTTTGTTTTCTGAGCCACGCATCTCTATCGATAACTGCTTTGCATGCTTTAAACGTGATGTTTGCTTTGTTTGGTTTATACTAACAGTGAAAGATGCTTTAGGAAGATGCTTTTTTTGAGTTTGTTGCTAACTGGTTAAGGAACCATCTGTTCCAATATGGAGGGTTTCTCCCTGAATGACCAATTGTGTGAAAAGGCATTATGAGATGGCTGAGAAGGAGCATCCTGCCCACTCAGCCAGAACTGAAGCATCACTGATGGCATCCTTGCAGAATGCATCCGTAACCACGATATGAACTCTGCTTATAAATTTATTACATGCAGCGCTCTTTCTTAAACTTTCTAGTGATGCTGCTTCTGGGAGACCCGATCATAGGATCATCAGTCTTTATTTGTCCTAGGAACTCTGCCATCCTGTAGGTAAATGCTGGGGTACTGCTTGAAATCAGATACAGTTTAGATGTACATATAGAAAAACACTTGAAAGCAAAAGATGTGCACAGGAGAGTTTTGTCATAGTGATGTATCTAATTATATGTTCACTTCTTAACTGCTACTCCCTTTTATAGGATCACAGACTCTATGCTTAATGAACCGTGACTTCAGATAAGCTATTGATACTGCTAAGGTAAAAAAGTCTCGGGCTTCCAGGGCTTGCCTTGTGGTGCATCCATAATGTGAATACACATATAGACAGTACACATCAAAGAACAACAAGGGCAGGCAAATAACCCATCCTTTCATAACTAGCTTTGTTCTGAAAGTGCAGAAAACTGGATTTTCTGTTTTGCGGGAAGTTACATGTCTTTAAAGTCTACCTTGTATCAAAGAAAAAATAAGAATCGAAGAATTTGTGGAGAAATTGTTTGTGAAATGCCTTCCCCAAACAGTGTCCTTACGGAGAAACCAGTTTAATTTTAGCCAAATTGTTAATGACATTTTAAATTTTACTTTATTTTTAATAACTATTTTGAAAACAGAACTGTTTGTAGTGGAATCTGCATATTTTTCCAAAACTGAGTACTACTTTAAAAAGGTGAAATTTCAGCAAACAGGCATTTTCTAGTGGGGAAAAAAAAAACCACAAACCCTTCTTTCGGAATTTTTGAAAAGTCCTGTTTTTATCCAAGAGAGAGTCTGTCATAATTTGTTCTTGGGCTCCACTAAGGTCTCATAGCAAAATGTCAGCATGGTACACGAGGACGTCTGGACTCTCCGGAGCAGCCCAGTGGGGAGAACACACATAAATCATGAGACTCTTGGACTGGAGGACAGGTGAAATGGCATCACTAGAGTTACAAATGAGAAATCTTAGCTAGGTTAAGTAAATGACATCCTAGTTTCATCTTGTCAATACAATGGAGCAGTCAGAGACAAAAAGAAAGGTTACTTACAGGAATTGGCCAGCAAGATAGAATTTTCTGAAGGTTTGCATTAATTCATTATTATGCTTAAGACTTCCAAATTACTTTTTTTAAGAGATACCTTTTATCTTTTTGAGCTCCTCAAGTCTATGCAATAATCTATTTTTTAATGCAGGTAGTTACCCTTTAACCTTGGAGAGAAATCAGATGGATTTGGCAAGCTGATTTAGAACTTATGCTTTTGAATGCCTCATTTGCTACACACAACTGTAGGCAGGGGCTTTTTTTAATTCTCTCAGACTTACCTGGATGTGTTCTAATGTCTCCTCTTATCTGCTTGAATGATCCTCTCTAGTGCTGCTTTATGCAAGCCACAGCACAGCCAAACTCTTCTCAGAGATTGAGTGAGTGACAGTACATATTTTCAAGGTACACTAAATGAGAAATGTGCAATTTAAGCAAAGCATTCACACATTTGAATGAAAGACTGAAACTGTTGAAACTGCAGCTGCTGACAGGAAATTGATGTACCAGTTGCTATTTACCTAGCAGAAATTAGTTCTCTGCGATCAGTTTTATTAAACCGGATGGAAAAAGCAAGCATTCCCTCAAGAGGGTTAAAAAAATGTTCCCTTCAAAGTTGAGGTAAATGTGCTTCTTCCCTGTGTCATTGATATTTTCTCATCATGTCCCCTGTTGGGTTTTTTCCTGAAAAATGCCACTGTAAAAATAGACTAATGAGCTCTCCTAGTTGGCATTTAACCCTATCCAGAGCCTCTGCTTAAGCTTTGGGACCAGCTGGTCAGTGACAGGAGCTCCACAAGAGGAGTTCCTTCAGTCAGCATGTTCTCCTCTGGGGCACAGGCAAAAGTTCTGGGGCTCCACCTTTCATTTGCGAAGCACCTAGTCCAGACACCTTGCAGTGAATCAATAAAGTTGTATCTGAATCAAAAGATTATTTCTATTCCAAAGTGTTAACTTTTTCCTAGATTGGACAAGTCCCTAGGGAATCTCACTGTCATGAAGAGGCTCAGGTGGTTTCACACTCAAATGCTTCAGGGCCACTTCATCTGTCAGTTTTCCCTGCTGTCGGGATGTAAATTAATATTTATTATTAATATAGCACTGCAGTGTGCAAGATGCATCACACTTGTTAACTTTGCAGTTAGTCTGTGTCTCGAAGCACTGGAAGCCTGTTTCTAGAAGGCAGAAGATCTGCATGTGTCAGATTTTTGGAACAAGAAAGGATAAAAGAAGCTCTTAAGTCTGAGGTGGCTATAAGGTTTTTAGGAGAGAGAATTCTAGTAGCACAGACCTGGTGTATTGTCCAAAGTAATGGTGACCGCTTCCCTCCCTGTTAAGCAATCAAGGACAGCAGGCTGTAGCCAGAGCTTTGCTCAATGGGAATTCAGTGGTTGCAGCTTTTCCTAACTGTTCCCAGGCTCTCATACACATGTGGCAGGAGACACATAACACTTTAAAGATAAAAAAATGCCTCATTAGTATGAAAGACCTGAGTGGATCTATGTTATCTAAGACCAAGACAGCTGTTAACTAGGACATGTTCCGGAGTCCGATGGGTTTGCAGAGTGAGGCTTCTTCACTATTTCACTAAACAACTTTACCTTACCTGCCTACTTTACCAGTAAAATGTAAAGCAGATGGATTCTCAGGTTTTTTTCTAGCTATAGTAAATCTACCTGGGAACTAACCCTGGAATTAATCACTTATATTTTTCAAGTCTGTGTGCCTAAAATTAAACACCTGCATCTACATCAGTCACGTCAGGCACTGGAAGGAAAAAAATAGGTCTTACTTTTCAGACCAGTCAATTCAGTGATAAGACTTGCATGTACCAAGGTAACCACAAATGACAGATGTAAGTACCCAACACTTAAAAAACTCAGGATTCTAGGCAAACTTCAACAGTCACATCTGAATGTTTGTGCCACTATATTTCTTTATTATAAAGATTTCCCTCCTCTTCTCCTTTTTAATTTTTTTGCCCTACTTATTTCAGGCGCCTTTCCTTTCCTTTCCTTTCCTTTCCTTTCCTTTCCTTTCCTTTCCTTTCCTTTCCTTTCCTTTCCTTTCCTTTCCTTTCCTTTCCTTTCCTTTCCTTTCCTTTCCTTTCCTTTCCTTTCCTTTCCTTTCCTTTCCTTTCCTTTCCTTTCCTTTCCTTTCCTTTCCTTTCCTTTCCTTTCCTTTCCTTTCCTTTCCTTTCCTTTCCTTTCCTTTCCTTTCCTTTCCTTTCCTTTCCTTTCCTTTCCTTTCCTTTCCTTTCCTTTCCTTTCCTTTCCTTTCCTTTCCTTTCCTTTCCTTTCCTTTCCTTTCCTTTCCTTTCCTTTCCTTTCCTTTCCTTTCCTTTCCTTTCCTTTCCTTTCCTTTCCTTTCCTTTCCTTTCCTTTCCTTTCCTTTCCTTTCCTTTCCTTTCCTTTCCTTTCCTTTCCTTTCCTTTCCTTTCCTTTCCTTTCCTTTCCTTTCCTTTCCTTTCCTTTCCTTTCCTTTCCTTTCCTTTCCTTTCCTTTCCTTTCCTTTCCTTTCCTTTCCTTTCCTTTCCTTTCCTTTCCTTTCCTTTCCTTTCCTTTCCTTTCCTTTCCTTTCCTTTCCTTTCCTTTCCTTTCCTTTCCTTTCCTTTCCTTTCCTTTCCTTTCCTTTCCTTTCCTTTCCTTTCCTTTCCTTTCCTTTCCTTTCCTTTCCTTTCCTTTCCTTTCCTCTTTGTCTCAGTTATTGCAAATCTAAGTTATTGTTAGTACATCAGAAGAGAACGGAATAATGGAAATATGGCTGGAATGATTATAGAGAGATTGCCTAGCCCTTCAGCTCTTCCTGGTGAGGAGCACTGATATTAAAGCCAAGACATGCAACAGAGCACAAAGTAAAAGGCTCTTCCTGCCTTGTTAGCTTGGACTGTGTTCCCATGACTGCACTGTCAGAGGAAGGCAGCGCTACCAAGAGATAACAAAGGGATACAGCCTGAAAAAAAAGCCAATTGGAAGCAGCAGGGTATCTCTCCCATACCAAGGGAGCCTCAGCATCAACTCTGACTTTTTTTTTTTTCTTCATAGTCCTACCTCAGTTTGAAGGCACTGCTGTGAGGAGGTAGCTGCAAGGTTTCAGGAGGACACAAAGAGACCACTTGGTTGGACATGAGGTTGAGGTGCATGAACTCAGAAAAGGTAGAAATAATGGAAGCAGGCAGAGCAAACTGGCAAAGAACAGATGGTGGTTACACTGGAACTTTCCCCAGTAAAGGCTGGAGACAGATTATTTTCTTTCTCTGCTGCATAACAGGAGCAGCTTTATCTAAGTATTCTTGACAGACAATTGCCTATGGAAATAGCATAGTAGTGTAGGCATTTAAGAACAGTTTAGGCAACTTGTTCCTTACTTTACTATCCTTAGTGTTCAGAAAGTTTTCTCAGATATGCCTGTCTGTCCACAGCCTCTCTCCTATTAGTGCCATTGCCTTCTGGAATAAATGTTTTAGTTCTCTAAGTGCAGTCAGAGCACAGCACATTCTCACTCTGTTTGCAGTGTTTCAGCATCTCACTCAACTTTGACACGTATGGGCATGATTTTAATGGGCCTTGTTGTCTCTGGCATTGTGGCAAATGAACCTATGAACCTCATTTTTCAACCCATTACAGTTTCTAAAACTGGATTACAGGTTTCCAAGAACATCTAGAATCTTAGAACAAGTAAGAATTTTATTAATTCGAAACTATAAACATCTGAAGAGCATTTTTTTTATGTTCTTGCCATAAAGGATCGCACAGTAGGTATGTCACAGCTCTTTCACAGCACATGGTTGTGAGATTTCTCAGCATCGCTTAAAACCTTATGAAATTAAAACGTAAATTTAAGCCACCATTGCCACAGTTAAGGTAGCAATTGAGAGCGCTGGTTACTTGCTGTTGTTTGCTTGTTGGCCAACAAAAGTGACAGGCACTGCCACAAATGTTTTTATGGTCAGTAGCATGCTAGTCAGGTAGCTGAATTCCTTATGCTCAACTGCACTGCTAACCGATGGGTCAAGGTTGGTGATGTGAATGAGCAAGTGTAAGCTTGTTCCTGAACAGATGTGTGAGCAAGTAGTGCCCTGTCTGTTTGCTAAATGGCATTTTTTATTTCCTGTGTAGACCAATTACTTCAACAGCACTTCATTGCATCCCTTCGAATAATGGTAAACATGCTCTTTTAATGGTCAAAGCAAATGTGACAAATGAGATAACATTGAACACAATCTCCAACCCCAGGATGCTGAGCCCTCTATGGTTGACAAACCGACCTGAGGCTTAGTGCAGGAGTAAGAAGCGAGGGAGAGAAAGTGTATGATATGGGTATGTATGCCTATCATACAAGGTTTGAAAGCAAATTAACTGAATGTGTAATTCAAAGATGGAAGGGAAGGTTATAGGACAGACAGGTGTTGACAAGCTCCCAAGGACCAGGCAACAGTGCTGAGCTGGAAACAGCCACCCACAAGATTCTCTGAAAAGGGAAGGGGGAGTTGTTTCCTAGAGGGTAACATGCTGGGTAGTCTATGCCACGTGGTTATTAACACCTTGAATCAGGATTATGGAGATTTTAGGGAAGGGTGGTTGTAGGATCTACCTTTAAGGTTAGTTCTGTTCCTTGTTTTGCTGTAAGCACTTTGAGAAGCTCAAGTACTTTTGTATTGGTTTCCCCATCCATAATCCAAAGATTAATAGTATTCTATGCTTTAGAGAAATTTGCAGATACTAATGAATTACATTGCTTAGCTGTCTGTTAGGTGCATTTTAGAAGCAAAACATTTTGTTTTGCAAAGCCTGAGAAAGCCTTCTTTTTTTTTCAAAGCAAGAAACTTTTATCTTGCTGTAAGATATAAAAAGTATTAAAAAGGATGTTGATTGCTAAATATTACATCTTTAAAAGTTCTCAACCAGGTGAGACTATGGAGGAAGAAAATTTGACCAATCTTTTAAAAAATGTTTGAGTCAATGACATAAAATAGGTTTGGAAAATGACTAATTCTCATCATAAATCAAATAAATTTCCTAGCATTGCCAGGAGTATTAAAGCCAGAGCCAGGTCATATGTCATCCATTCAAAAGCAGATTAAAAATACTTAAGTACCATTTTCATAAATAACAACAATGGAAGATTAGGTTTCTTTTTATTTATTCTTTTGGGGTGTAGAGGATACATGCATATCTGTGTTGACTCTGTGTCTGAATTGGCAGACAACACATTAGAAGCTGGTTTCCTTGCCAACCAGTGCTTAAATGTAATGTTTCCAGCAACAGAACAACAGTAAGAGAGTGTGTGTGTGTTTTTAAAACAAAAAAAAAATCTCCAAAACCCCATTTATACTAAATATTTGGAATTTCCCTTAGTATTCATAACTCTTTAAAAACAAATCTGAAATAAAAGGCACAGTTCTTCCCTGCAGCATGGGCTCTTAGACCGTTCCCATGATATTTAGCTTTGAGGACTTTGCAGGACTGAAGTGGCAAAAGGTAGACTTGAGGATCAAGCATGAATTCAAGACCAGACTATTGATGTTTTTATTCATTGTTTGTGGAATTATGATACTATACAAATCATAGAATCACTAGATTGGAAAGGACCTACTGGATCATTGAGTCCAACCATAAATGGTTGATAAATGATAAATGATCAACCATAAATGGTTGATAAATGATCACATAAATGATCACGTGGTGGTGCCGACTTGTCTTCCTGCCTGCAGGTGACCTCTTCTCCTCTCGCCTCAATTAAAGAGGAAAGGGGAGCATAAGAATAAATACATCCATGTCGTAAAATAATTCTCAAAAGCATTCAGATGACAAGTGCTGTAGCAACACATTGGAATAAGATTTCTTTTCTGCAGTGGTTTGCAGTTTTAATAGATAGTACTTTCCTGGTTTTTTGTCTGCGTTGGTCCCATCACAGAAGAAAGCCAAGCAGATTGTGTGCGATATCTGAGTGGTTGGTTCATGGCTGCTGTTTGAGGTCAGGATTCTTTCCTTACTCCCATATTTCTGCTCTCCAGCCAATCTCCTTGTTCTCAGACTGGCAGAAGAGAAACAGATACCTTGGGTCGCTCAGCTTTCTTGTCATTTAGCATTTTCACCAAGCTGATGTACAAATTAAAATTTCACTCCCACGAGTAAATAAACACTAAGTGTCTGGTGGTTCCTCTGAAACCTCAAGATGTCTTGTAGCATGACTGATAGGTTTGATTAAATGGCACACGTAAGACTGTTGTTGCAGAAGAATGATTAAGCCTACATTATCTGAAAGGCTCTGACTCAGGATATAAACAATGCAAGAGCAATTGAGAGACCCTGAATCATGAACTGTGACATGATATATCCTGGAGTTCAATAAGCTAATGGTGCTATTAATGACTAAGCTAAAGCAAGCAAAGGTTTTGTTTGCTTCTGATTTCATGTCTTCCACCCTCGGTCTCTGCAGGTGGCTAAACATACAAAAGTACTTATGAAGCAGAGGGACTTGGGGGGGAGGGAATTAAAGAAAAGAAGAAAGGAGGAGGGAGCAGAGAAGCAAAGGGATTTATGTTTTTGTTTACATCTGGAAATTTCCCTGATGTCCCTAGGGTAATGACATTCACAGTAAGAAAGAGAGGGAGGGATGAAGGCCCACAAGCTCTTGTCGGGGAGGGGAATAATGAATAGGGTGCAGATAAGGCAACAAAAAGCAGAAAATAAAATACAGCCAAGGGAAATAGGACATTTTTTAGACTGGAAAAGGAAAAAAGAAGAGATGTCTAAATGGTTGTCAGGATTCTTTATTGTCTCTCCCAGAAATACTCTTAGCAGTACTGGCAGTAGTGCATAGAGGTTCCTATAGGGAAAAAACAAGCCAGTCAGTAGGTCATTTACAAATGGGTCTCCTGAATAATGTACAAAAAAAAAAACTTACCTGAAATTTTCACATTTATTAGCACAAAAAAATTTATTGATCAAGAGTAGGCAATTCTCCCTCCTGGTATATGATGATGATGACAGGAGAATCTGAATAGCTTGCTCCCTTGGGAAAACCATGTTATTTCATAATAAATAAACTGAAATTTTAGTGACAGACTTGACAGAGGGTTTTTATCTTATTTTCATTGCATCTAAAAAAGAGAGGGGAAGAAGCAGAGTTAAGTCCCTGTTATTGTTTTCCTTAAATTAAATGAAAGGAGTAGGGAGGGAGAGGGAGAGAAGAGCACACTACTGAGCAAACTAAGGTATCCTTGCAGTCATTTCTGTGGCAACTGAAAGTGCTTCTCAGGGATAAGTAACCTAATGAAACCTTATGCAGTGGTCATGTGGAATTGCTGCCAGAACTGGAAAAAAGTGAGAACAAAGGACTGAATATTAATGGAAAATGTCATTAGGTGTTTCAATGTAACAAGCAGGTTTTTTTCCTGACACATAAATGGTAATCTCATAGAACACACAGCAGTGACAAGCGGTTCATCCTTCCTTAACCGAGCGTCCTTTAAATCACAACAAAATTTAATACTATGGGGAGAAGAATGCTCAGTTAGGTCTTAATGGAAAACACTGGTAGCAAGGTCCGTCTGTTTGCCTTCAAGTTGGCTATGAATATATAAAAATGTTGGCTATGCATGAAGTATGAAGAGACATTAGTAATGTAAAACTGTCTCTTTTTATTAGTGTTTAAATAAAGATAAAACAACCCTGCCTGACCATGTGCAGACAAAATGAACAGTGAGAGTCTTTTTTACTTCTTCTGACATTAGACTTACCTGATTAGAAGCTGACCAGATATCAAAACCATAAAGCACTCTCTAAAATTAAAACACTTAATGGCTTCATTAATACTGTGAGCTGACATCAAGCTTCAGACACGAGGCTTGAGTGTACCTTGGCATCTAAAGAGGAACTGTCTGGGTAGCAGAAAAGCAAGGAGAGCTTGCTTTAGAACTGCTGTCGCTGCTGGTATACTTAATGTCGTGACATGGCAGGGTATTTCTGTGTTTACTCATTGTGAGTATGGGAGTCTGAACCTGTTAGTGGCAGAAAGTAGGGCTTTACTTTGCACATCCTTTTCAGAGGTGCTGTGTGTAAGTGGTAACAAGAGCCTAAGTTCTCTGATTGCTGTTGACTGGAGTTGTCTGAGTGCCACCAGGTTTGTTTGCATAATCAGTGCTGGAAGCCTTGTCTTCAATGGAGCAGTCACTCCTGCAGTGAATGGTGATCATTTGCTTTTTTGGCTAAGCTGTACAGAACTGGGAGTCTCTTTTAATCTTTCTGTATATGCAGTGGGGTGGGTCTTAATTCAGACTGGATCTTGAGGAACTATAACAAAAGCCAAATAAAGTCTGACTGCCAATAATCGGATTGGTTACTGATCAGAATAACCAATCTGCAGTAGTGCCACTCTGGCAACATCTCTGCAGAGGAAGGTCAGAAGGATGTTGAGAATTGGAAGCAGATCAGACTAGATTAAAGGAACCAAAAAAAGGCTGCTTTCAAAGTTCAGATTGTGTCTTAGGAAATGATTGGTTTTAAATACCATGTCAATGTGGCAATAACCACTGGAAAAATGAATTTCTGCACAGGACATTTGGAAATCTCAATGGCTTTCAGAGAAGACATACAAAATAAAGAAACTCCACTTGGATGAAGCTATGCTGGGTCAGACAATATCCAGCCGGCTTGAGAGCCAACCACATCGTCTGCCCTGTGGTTTTCCTTTCAAGTGTTTTCAAGTTGGGTGTCCAGTAACTGATCTGGGATGCCAGCTGCATCTAGGCAGAGAATATCAACATGCTTCAAACACAGTTCACACACAGGGTAACACAGTTTGGAAAACAAGAAAAAGGCACAGAATTCAAACTGAAATTTGAACAGACAAATGTCCAAATCTGGTTTCATTTTCTCAGCGTGAGATGCACTCACTGGACAATGAGCTCATTGCAAGCATTCACTATCAGCATAGCTCTCTATGAATGCCATGTTGCATTTCCTAATAGCTAACTATAAAGTCCACTGGGGTTAGGCGGGTTGTAGGCATATCTTTCTGTTCTCAAATAAACAGTGCTTTTTTGGGGGCCAATATCCTTATGCTGACAAAGCCCTCTCATGTACTGTAAGCAGTTTCAATTATGTCTCTTACTGTATTTAATTGTCTGGTTTGCTACCACTGACAAGTAGGCAAGTTTATATATATAGCTCTCATTTGATTGAGTAGTCTGGATGCAGTGTCTGTGTTTGTGTGTGTATTTACATTAGTTAAGTATTATAGGCCTTCCAGATCTCTGCCTAACAACAGAGATTTTTGGGAGCAGACTATCTATTCGTGGTAGAGGAGGAGTAGGGTAGGGACTATGTAAGTAAGCTGGGTGTATAAAGACCATCAGTTAAGGCAGGTTGCGTCCAAAGATGCTAATGAAGCTGGCAAATGTGGTGATAAAGCTGAGTTCTTATCTTTAAGCAATCACAGAAAAAAGATAAGGTTTCTCTTGACTGGAAAAGAAGGAAATGCTAAACCCATTTTCAAAACAGACATAAAGGAACATCTGGCAAACTACAGGTTGAACAGCCTTATGTCTCCTGAGCCATGAAAATTATGGAGCAAATTCTTGTGGATGCTATTTCCAGGCATGTGAAGGATGAGAAAGGGGATTGGGAACAGCCAATGCAGATTTTGAAGGGCAAATTGTAGGTGACCAACCAGAATGCCTTTTATATTGAAATGACTCACTCTGTGAATGAGGGCAGAGCAGTGAGTGGATTTATTTTAGCAAGGCTTTCATCACTGTCTTGTGTGGTATCCTCGTAGTGACTTGAGGAAACATAGACGAAAATGGATAGAATTACAAAATAGGTAAAAACCTGTCTCAGCTGTCAGGTTCAAAAGGCCAGTGGTTAGTACTTTGACTGCAGCTCATAAGTAGTGTTCCTTTTAAGTCACTTTTGGGGCTGGCACTACTTAACATCCTCAGCAGCCCATTGAATGGACAAAGTGTACCCTCAGGTGACACCAACCTGGAGGGAGCTGTTAACATGCTGGAAGGCCATAGTCCTTCAGAGCGATCCTTGACACAGTCACCTCCCTGTCATTCAGAAAGACCTTGGAGAGCTGGGGGGATGGCTTGCCTGGAATCTCAGGAAGCTCAAGGTGCAATCTGGGGCTGGCAGGCCAGTTGCAGCCCTGCTGAGAAGGGTCCTGGTGGGCAAGGACAGCATGAGTTGGGAGCGTGCCCTTGCTGTGCTGAAAGCCAACCATGCCCTAAGCAAGAGCGTAGCTGCCAAGTACAGGGAAGGAACCACTGCCCTCTGCTCAGCAGGGTGAGGGGCTTCATCTGGAATATTGTGTGTGTGGTTTTGGGGATACCTGGGAGAAGAGCAATATTGGCACCCAGGAGAAAGTCCAGAGCAGGGCCACAAAGTTGGGTCAGGGTGGAAAAGAGCAGACTGAAGGGATGGATTTCTTCTCTTCACGTGTTCCCTAGGACCCATAGAGAAGACAGAACAACTCTTCTCAGAGGTATATACTGCAAAGGGACAGGAGCTCACGAGTTGGAGCAAGGGCAGAGTTCTCTGGGTATGAGGAAAGAAAACTGTTTCCCAGTGAGGGAGATTCAGCCCTGGGTCAGTCTGTCTCACCAGAGGCTGCAGCATCTCTGCCTCTGAAAACACTCAAGACTTCACAGAAAGATGTCCTGTGCCACTCAATCGAGCTCTCCAGGTGGCCATGCTTTCAGCAGGACATTGACCAGAGGATTTCAGAGGTTCCTACCAATCTGCATTGCTCTCTGAGTCTGTGCTGAGTTGGTTGGCTTGCTTTTAACAGGGTGAGCAAATGTGGGTTTCTTTCACAGGGGAACCTCTGAACATTTGTACTCTCCAGCACACATTGTCTGAATGAAATGTGTGTGAGAGACGCAGACTCATGAACAAATGGATATGCGTTCAGTCAGCGGCGTAACTCTCTGTTGAGTCCAAGTATCTGGGCATTTATCTTTGCCTCTTGATAATTTCTAAAGGAACTTCCTTCATGTTTTCAAGATCCCCCTCCTCCTTCCAGGGCTTCAGAAGGCATTTGCAGAAGGGACTAATTATAATCAGGGCTGTGCGAGCAGCAGAAGTCTGGGTGAGGGGAAATCTATTTGCTTCTTGAAATTTCTCACCTTGGAGATGAGAAGTTCAGTTGATCACACATGCAGATGTGTATGTATACACACAGGGGTTATTTTATTTTAGCTTTAACATTTGCTTTTGTGCCCACACACCCTTCTCAGGCTTGCATATTTAATAAACTGTCATCCTATTTTCAAACTTCTGATAACTTTAAAAACTTTTCAGTGAAGTATAATTAAATGCAGTGATGTTGTAGTATTTTGTGTCCTTTGAATTCCTGAGGCATTAGTCTTTCCAACCCTTTTATCACGTGCACTCCTATTTCCCTGATTTGTTGTTGAAAAGTTTGCTAAAAGCACTGTTTATTTCTATAACCCATAATGGAGCTTGCCATTTCTCTTGTGGTTCAGTGAGAAGGAAAAAAAAGAGGTTGTAGAAACATAACTCCATTTAAAAAAGAAAAGCAAATGCACCAACATGCTGTAATGAGAGCTATTAAAATAATTAGTCCCTATCCTAGGATGATTGCAAAAGAAAATAACTAATGAAAGTGAAACATATAACAACTGGATTATAAAATGAACAACCAGCATAAAAATTGAATGAGTCAGAAGTTTAAACCAGAATGTGACTGAGTTGCAGGATAGTGTGGGAGGAAATGTAATTGTGCTTATTCCATGGCAATTTACTTGAACTAAATGTCTCTGAAAAGTGTCTCAGATGTGCATGTAGAGCTTGCACTTCCAAAATCTATCACCATATTTGATTTCAGGACAGTCAGTGGGTCAAACTTTGCCTGAGGCAATCACAGCAGCTTTAGTAATCAATTGTGTAGGGGAATAGGATAAATTGTCCACATTTCCGCTTTTATTTGATCTTGCTCCTTATTTTATTATAGCTTGCTGGAAAAGTCTCTGTTTACTCATGCTGTAGCGTCCAGTGCTGTCCCACAGTGAGAAAAGAAAGATGAGTAATGCAGGCTCACTCCCAGTGCCAGCAGTTCCTTCAGCCTCATGGGTCTTATCAACCACCGTCTCGCTCTGCTGATTCCAGTAAGCCTTTAATGTTGTGCGTCTCTTTTTGTATAATTGTCATACTCTCGCCTTAAAACAGTATCAAACAAGAAAGCTATTGTTCTGTTGATGCTGATGGCTCAATAATACCAATGTCATAGATGTCTCTTTCCTGTAGTATGTCATCTGATAACTGTCATAGGCTTCAATAAGAATATTGTAACAAAAAAGCTCTAATTTGGGTTTACATTGTGCTGAGAAAACATTCCTGGTAACGCCATGTGAAATTTCAAAGATATATTGATCAGACAGATAACTTGTCCTTTGAAACATCAAATATTTATATCTATAATTATTATTACTATTTATTAAATATTATTACTATTTATTAAATATTGCATAGAAAAATACTTTAGAAGTGACCAAAACTCTCTTACTCCATCTGATGCTGTAGAAGTCGTGGTTCAGAGACCATCTTCGCAATATCAGCCTGTAAAAGGGGGGTTAAGGTGTGCTGGGGCTGTAATCAGTGGATCAAAGCAAACTAAACCAATCCATGGGCCCAAGATGTCCGTCTGTAATCTCATATTCCCCAACAGCTATATTTGTACATGATATTACATTCAGTACATAGATATAGAGTTAAAACAGTCAATTTAGAGAACTTTTTGTATGTATATATTTCTCAGCAAAGGTTTTGTGTAAAAATGTAGAATCAGGCCAAACAGTATTTCGGGAATCACAAATCAAAATTCCTGGAGAGCTGAGACCCAAACCTAGGGGGCTTTTATAATTAAGACCATATTTTTAAAGGAGAAGAGTGCTTAAGCTAATCTTGGAGAAGTCATACTAACCTTGGGGAAGTCTGTGAGTTAAAACCATCTAGCACCACAGCACACTATAAATAATGGTTCTTAAATCTTTTATTCCTGAAGATAGAAAGATAATATTCATGGAATAGTACTTATAGCTGTGTAGGCTTGCCCTGTTTACTTGAGGTCTCCTTTGAAGTTTTAGAAAGCACCGATAAGTGTGCTTCAATGCATTTTTACTTGTCTTGTCTAGGGAAACAAACCAACTACGTCAGGTTTAGTTGGAACTCAACCTTGTCTGAGTCAGATGGAGGCTACAAAACCGAACATGCCGGACAAGTTACAGCAGAGTTAAGGCCTGTTCTTTCAGCTGTTCCAGGGTGTGGTGTTTGGGGAGGGGGAGAGTGTCTATCTACATACTTAAACAGACTGTATAACGTATCTCTAGTGTGTAGGAGGCTGGCAGTCATCCTGTATCTGTTTGCCTATGTGACCTTGCTCCCAGGGAGATTTGCTTCTGGGGATGCTCTGTTTGGCAAGGTATACCAGACACCAAAGGGACAGGCAACAAGAGCTCAACAGTGGGCTGTTGTTGAGTAGGGTTGCAGATAGTGGGCTGTGAATTAATCCAAAGATCTTCAAGTGTCCCAAAAGGCAAATACTCATTGGTCTTCAGTGCCTGTTGCCCAGTAGCTTGGCAGAAAGCCAGAGAATCTTCCTTGGATCGTGGTTTGTAAGATAAAATAAGAAGTCCTATTTAATTTAAATTGACATGTTTCATTGGAAGTGCTGTACTTTCCCTACTATTTACATTCAGTCTAATCCTGTGGCAAAATCAGCTCTAGGGGAGGTAGCTACAACCACACTGACATTTACATTTCTTTTGTTTATACTGGATCTGAGGTTATGTCTATGCATTTTACCAGTGGCTGCAGGAGATGAGAATAGCTTTAGGAAAGAGTCTGCACATTGATGAAAGTGTGGGATATGTGCTTTCCATAACTGTATTCCTGACTCATTATTCACAGAACAAAGAATTCTCTTGTGGCTTTCCGCTTCTCATGTGGTTGGTGTACTAATCCCACCTTCCAAAAGTCTCAGCTGCTCAAATACATAATTTTCTAAAGTATAGGCTGTAAAATTAAAGGTTACATTTCAGTTCCACGAGTGAACCAAGTTACCTGGCAGTTTTAGAAGAGTGTATGTGTGTGTCATGGTTCAGAAATTAGACACAGAAAAACTCACCTTAAAACAACCTAACGATAAATTCAGATTTAAACCCATTGACAACAGGGAAATTAGGAGCTGATACTCTAATCTGTAATTCCTCTCACCGTCCTGCAGCCCGTGTTTTACTGTATGTGAGATCAACCAGTCCATCAAGGGGGTTGCCCAGCTAGGATTCTAGGAGGGTGAAATGAATATTATCAGGCCTGTCAAAGCTTTGAGTGTCTTGCCCTTTCTACCTTTTACACTTCTTTCAGTGAATGTTAAATTTGTGAGTAGCCAGAGAGTGTTAAACCAAAACATTTTATTTGCCGATATTATTTTTTCATGCGATACTCTGGAGAATGTTTATTATTCCTGTTACCTTTTAAGTAGAATACTATGTAATCTTGACTTTCACTTAGGGAAATAACTTTTATTCTCAGTTTATGGCTGAAGAAGTGACACACAGAGGTTCCGAATGTTCAAAATGCTAAGCACGGTCACCTTCTAGGGTAACCAGCTTTCAGGTTTTTGTGGGCTGATAGGCCTTAAGTATACTTAAGTTAAGCTGTAAAAAATATGTAGGCTTAAACTGAGCCTACCACACAGCACCTCCACAGAGTGCCTCCCAGAGCATCCTGATGTGAAGTTCTTGTTGTCCACAGAGAAAGACTGGATGCCTGGGAAGCTATTTTCTGCAATTGCTGTACAAAATACAGAGAGATATGATCCAGGGACATGTAAGCAAGAGTTAATGTTGTCTGATCCCATGATAGTATGTGGGATTTGCGTATATCTGGATGGCATTAAGATTTTTTGAATGGTAGCTTGGTGCAAGGCTGATGGTGTGCTATTGGTAAAATGTTGGAGGTTATTCATCGGTATTAAGATTGAATCTGATGTGCCATTTTAACCTCTCTGGGTTTTTTTTCAGTTTTAATAGTTTACCATAAACATGTAAATGAAATAATTAAGAAAATGCAACCAAAGTACTTTGAAGAAAGGCTGGCAAAATGGAGGAGTCTTGAGATCTGAGTCCCACAGGTGAATCAACAAGGCACTTTGAAGGTCTCTTTAAAGTGCCATTTCACTGATTCTGAAATTGGTCCTGTTTTGCTGCAGAGGTGATGGGAATCTATCAGGGAGGAGCTTGTTAGTCTGGAAAACAGCAAGTAGTGTCATTTAAGGCCATTTGGACATCAAGACTCTTCAAGTGGCTTGTTAACTGGACCAGATTGGAAATAAAGTAGAAGTACATGACAGCAAAACAAATAATCTATAGCCCAATATCCGCCATTACCACCATTCTGTTTCCACTTCTATTGCAAATGGAAAATGGCCATGATGTTATCCTCTCACCGTTGTATTGTAGGTCTTCCCCTTGTTTAGACCGTGAACACACATTGTGGTAACTGGGAGAACATGCACTGTTCTACTCTAGCAAGGTGTCTGTGAGTAGGTCAGAAGCCAGACCCAGATGCTAACAGGGGCATAACGACAAGACAATGGTGTCAGCTTGCATCCCTCCACAGTGAAGAGAAGAAAACAACAGATCCTGCCGGAGGACAGTCATCACTCGTGTTAGACTGAAACGCTGTTAGCAGTGGGCCAGGCATGTGCCCATTGTGGACTCTGTGCGGTCTACAAGCTGTGAATTGGAGATCAGCAACTGTCACCCTGGGTATTTCAGTAGACATAAGAGGTTGCAGCAGTTCTGGACTCTCCTGAAATACAGACTTGACTGCTTTCCATACTGACAACAAGACTAGAGTGACTGCAGCTCTGCTGGAGCCTGCATTCCTAAGCAGACCAGACCTTGTACGCTCTAGGAGAGTACAGCAGGCTAACTTAATGCTGGAAGTCCGAAGCCGTCTGAACAGAGTAGGCTGCGGAAAGGCAAACTATGCTAACAAGCACATTCTTTAAATAAAACGGAGACATAACCAACAGATGTTACTGGCAGTTCTGTAAGGCACTCTTCAGTTTTCTTCCTATTTCAGGGACAACGCTTCAAAGTGACAGGAGTTAAGGTTCCTGAAGAACCTGTGGCCACAATTTGTCCCATAGTCATTTCTTGTTCATTGTCCTTGCCGCAGATTCTCCGTCCGGCTGCCACTGTGCTACAGCTGACAAGACTAAATTTCAGTGGTGCCCTTTACTTTTTACTTATTTTTCAGTGAGCAAAAGTTATAAGGTATCTTTTTGAAGGATAAAAGTACTATATCAATGAAGAAATAATAAATGTGTGTACAGATGGGAGCTATGTATAAAAATTTTGATGTAACTGTACATTTATTTTTGCTTGTAGGGCTTTTTGAAATCAATTTATTTTAACATTAGGCTGGAGTAGGAAAATAAATGGTTTCAGAAGCAAAACTTGAATCCACAGAAATTTTTGTTAAGAGATTGATTTCTAGGCAGTGAATAAACATTTCTGACGTAAGGTGGATTTAATTAAAATATGAATTATATTCTTCAAAATGATGTTTAAGATAGAAGCATCTATTGATCTTTTATGCACAGAACATGATACGATGCATCTTATATATACACAATATAATAAATGTATAACATTCATCAAGTTGTAGGATGTTTAATCTCTGAAAACAGTTGTTATATTTAACATTAATGGGTACTAGGACTATTGCCCAGACTTATTTGTAGTTTAGAGAGCAGATAAACTGTTATATATACACATAGTTCCATATTTAAAGTTAACTTTAGATTCTTTAAAGTAGGTATCAATTATTACAGTTTCATTCCCAGTAATGGAAAACAGCTTTAGAACACTTGTTTTAAAATATTAAAAAAAAAAAAAAGCACACAAAACCCCCAACCTCTTCTGTTTCTGGGCCCTTGCATTTGTAAGAGCCCTGTATAAACAAAGAATGGAGTTACTGCAATGTGTATTTATGGTCTTCTCTAGGTAATCAGATATGTTGGATATGGATAAGGAACTGGTGCATTTCTATGGGTAGCCTTCAGTATCAATCTGAGAAAAGGTATTCAACTTGCATAAAAAGAGGCGTTTCTCTGAAGACCTCTAAATGAAGCTCACTGGTTGTATCATTCATTCACTCAACCACTTTCTCCCTTTGGTTCCCCTGATTATTTAGAAAAAGGTGTAGTTTTAGATATTCTAACCTGGTGTTACTCAGCTGATATGGCTTCTACTTTGAAAGTCCATTAACACACATTTTAGCTAGATTTCCTATTAAGCCATTATAATTTGGTTTGGATGAAGCTGTAAATATGGAACTGCATAGAGTGTGTATGTAGAGAGATCGAACTGACATAAATCATTGTAGATAAAGCCAGAAGAACTATGCCAGCTTGCACTAGCTGAAGAAATGGCCCATGGAGCCTGTAATACAATTATTAAAAAGCTACTTTACCTGCTCTTGAGCTGATATCATGTAAATACCTATCAAAATGTAAATAACGTTGCAGCTTTCTAATCCCATTTTTTTCTGTCTATCTGTTTGTCCCTCAAAGCTTTTGAGTATTAAATTGCAGAAGGAATATCACAGTGTCCCAATTTAACTTCAGAACAAGGAAATATTTTGAATTCTGGAACTGCTCTTGGTCATGCGAGACCGTAGTGATAAGTAATGTCTCTTCCACATTTCAGTGTGTACCCTGTTCACAGCTGTTGCAAGGTACAAAATACATTGCATCCAGACTTTTGCCACCTGTTGTAGGCAATTTGGAGTAGAGTACGTTAATGTAGATACAAGAATACATTTTGCCTACTTGCAGTGATATTATCTGCATTTCATTTAGCAGCCACTTACAGCCTTTCTTTCATGTCACTGTTTTCCAAGATAAACATTTGGGTTTGTGGCAGTAAGAGTAGTCAGTAAGTTGAAAATTCGTAGGTGCTTTTTCATAGAATCATAGAATGGTTTGGGCTGGAAGGGACTTTTACAGGTCATCCTGTCCAAACCATGCCAGGAGCACGGACATCTTTAACTAGATCAGGTTGCTCAGAGCCCCATCCAACCTGACCTTGAAAGGCAACTACAGGGTCTCCCTTGAACCTTTTCTTTTCCAGGCTTTTACCCAGTCCTTTGTCTCTTTTTCTTTCTCAGCTGCATTAGGCCCAGCCCCAGCTGAACCTCTTTGCTTCTAAACTAAATGATATTTGGCAGCACCATTTCTAGTTTCACCTCTGCAAGCACCCTCTTCTGGGAACAGGAGGGAAAGGGGCACAGATGGCTCTCTGCTTCCTACCCAGCTCTGCTCAGTTAGGTGCAAGACAAATAGATCCATATCATTCAGAGTATGTGAGAATTGCTGACCTGAACAAAATTCTTTCCTTCTAAATCCTTCCCATTCCTGAAGGTCTTCTGAGTTCTGGTGATTTCAGAGAGTCCGGAATGTTCTGCCTTCATTTCTCTTTGCTGTCTCTTACCCCTGCAGGTGTCAAGCCCCTTGTTGTACAGACTTTCTTTGAAGCGAATTTACATATTTTTCTTATTTTTCTGAAATTTTGTGGGTTCTGACTCTTGAATGGGAGTGCTGGCAAGTGGTCATTAAAGGTCGGTGACTAAAGCTGATTGTCACCCTTGGCCCAGCTTTGCCCTCTCCATGATAGTCAGGTTTTCCACCACAAAGTTGATGACTGTCAAAGGACAAAATATATTCAGAGCATCAAATAGAAGCTGGACATCAATAGGCAGTTTACTAGACTGTCCCTGTATCCCTAATCTATTGCCACTGAAGCTGGTAGCCTGCAAATCGCTTCCAGATTTTCTTTTTCCTGTCCTTGCAGTATAGACAGGTTCTAAATCTTAATGTGGCTTAGCCTGCTGCCATGAGAATCAGGCTTCTTCATTCTGTTCAGAGAGCTGCAACTATTGTTAAAGCCCTTCTCTTTGCTCACCTTGACTAATGTAATCCTATTATTCTCTGACCTCCTTGATTTCTTTGTCATAGGTTTCCAAGAAACAGAAAACTGCTAAAATAATTCTTCTCGACTTCCACAGTTGGATGTGACAGCATTGGCAGTTAGAAAAAGCTGCTCTTCTCTTCTTACTTATCTGAGAGAAATCTGCCTTATATGCAGAATGAAACAACATTTGTTCAACTCCTCATCCCCTAACTATTGCAGAAGACTGGGATAGGAATACCAGGGAAACTAAAGTGACTTCCCCTCCTCACCCTCTCCAGCTGCCTTTCATCCTTATTGTACATTGCTCCTCTTTGAGTCTGAATTACAGCTGACACTAAGGTCTAACCTGTAAAAGCCAGAGTAGGCTTAGAAATTGCTTATAACTCAGGTCAGTGGGTTATCTTTATGGATTACCGGTGCTTGAACTAGAGCCTGCATGTATGACACAGACATGCTTACCAACTGTGAAAAAAGAACAGTCTTGTCTTCTGAATGTAACAGAAGTAGTGTAGCTTCTCAGGACCCATATGTTTTTTGTTGCCTGTACGTCCCGTCATTTAGTGCAAAGGGCTGTGGAGAGTTTGAAGTGAGAGCCACCGAACTAATTTAGGGGAGAAATCTGATATCCATGAGATTACAATAATTTTAATGTCTACCCAGGAAGTCTGGATTTGAACTTGAAATCTACAAAAGAAAATCTTACTTGGTTGTCTTTTCCCTTTTAAGAGCGGATATAATTTCGGGAGTGAGAGGAAGGGGTGTTCTTTGAAAGATAAATTTACTAATTCAAGAGTTGACCTTTCTGCAGTTTATACCATCAAAATCTTTTACACAGTGAGCTTAAATAAATTGTAATTGTTGGTTTGGTGACTTTTTTTTTCCGTCAAAGTTATCATGCATGTCCTAGCTGATTCTTAAGGGAACAATGTGAATTTATAAAAAAGACTAAAAACCAATCACCAATGCTAAATCTAAGTAAAGGAATAGATAGCTCTACATTATAAAAATACTTCCATAATGATTCATAGTTTTCCCACTGCTTTGCATTTCAGTTTAAGTTGAGCTAGATTTGAATTTTTGATGAAAAATAATTGGTACTGAAAATGTAATGTGGACTCAAAAAACATCTCTCTATCTTGGATTGTTTACCTTTTCTTTTTTTCTCCTCTGTGAAAAGGATAACCTCTCTGAGGTCATACTGTTATATCTATTAAACAATATCTATTAAACAATAGTGTTACTGTTGACATGTAAACAGTCTTATCATTCAAGGGGTGTTTGTGTGGGAAGTATTCCTGCAGGGTCTGATTTATAAGGTAACTTGCTATTACTTCCTATACCTTGGATATCTCTGTGTTTAGCTGATGTAAATGCTGTACATGTCAAAAACAACATGCACAACCCAAGAGCGTAAGGAGCTGCAGCAGCTCACCTACAGATAACAGCACTGCTCAGAAACTCTGCAGAGCACTTTAGTTTAATACGAATGGTTCTCAAATACCTTCTACCATGGCGCACCCTCAGCTCCTGCGTACTGTATGACAGCTCTGCTAGGTGCTTAAAGGAGGTTTACATCTGCCTTTCACATCACCTGTAGTGGAGGAATCTCTGTCAGTCCGCAGAAGTGTTTTGAGATCTCAGAAGTGGATAAACTTAGTAATGAGAACACATCCAGGATATCTTCAGATGTGGTTTTGATCCTGCAAAAGAATTGTAGGTATTTAGCTGTTGTAGGGATGAAATTTGCCATCTACGTGAATGCTACTCTGTGCGTGTAGGTGTGACACTGGATTCAAGTGAGCTTATAACATGGTAGCCCACTCTGCTGAGCTCTTATTTAAGATTAGCATGCATTGGATATTCATAACTACTGGATAGTCTAATTAGTTTCTTGACAGTGAATCCTTTGGTTTTGTTTAAGAATTTGTCACCACAAGAAGTAAGTTTGAGTTACAGAAGAAAAACTTGGTAGGTGGAGTACAGAGTCTATGGAGGGAATATGTTGATTTGACACCTATCCTAAATTAAAGCCATGGAACTATGGGCTGAAATAAAAATACTGTTCACTGAGCTATGAAATACAGGGCGCATTAATAAAGGTGTTCCAGCATCCCAGGGATACTGAGGGGTATATATCTTCAGAGTGCGCATGCACTTATTCTTTATGAGCAGGACATCTTTGACGTACTGAGGCAGAAACTATGAGTATTAGTGCTTCCCAAACTTTGAACTTGTGGACCTCATTCTTTATGAACACCAGTGTAGTCACATAGAACTAACTAACTGGGAAATATTATTGTTCCATAGGTTCTGTAAATCATCTGCAGAGCACGTGATGTGTGGAACATGCTGGTTTAGAAGTTGGTGATATTCCATGTTTCCTGGCATAACAAAGAGTGTATAGGAGCATACTGAGCCTGATGTGCATATGTGGAGATGAGGAGGAATGCAGGACCTGCAGGCAGAATCTGGGCAACTGAATCCTCTCTTTCTAGCTCTTGCAAACAACCATACAATAGATACTTATTCAGAAGAATCCATAGATCAATCACCCCATGTCACCAGACATCATAATTCTCAATACTTAAGGGAACTGTAAAGTCTAAAAGATGCACCTATAATGTCTCACGTGCAGAAAGCAGGAGAATGGAGGACATTACTAGTCTTCCAGGACTTTGTGCTAACAAAATATTCAGAAAATTAATTCCTGTGTGATCCCAAGAAGCTGATCATGCCCTAAATTACTGTTGAGGCAAATAAAACCCCTCTGATCCCTGCTAATCTAACTTGAAGGACAGATGTCCTCCTGATCCTAAATCTGATGAATGGCTTAATCCTTTGTGTGTGAGCAGGACACCATTCATCTGAGAATTTTACGTCACTAGAAACACAGCTGTACTCTGTTTACATCCTGGGGTTTGTGTCATGCCATTTACAGAAGCCAAATGATAGACTAAGGAAGGAAAATTCCTTTCTCATCTACACAAGCTGGAGTCTTGAACCATGAAGTTAATACAAGCATAGTGTAGACACTCAGCAATCCAGATGATTCCGAAAGCTTTTTGCAAGATGCTTGAGGACTGGATTCTCTAGAGATCACATCACAGAATTAATTTCCTGGGTTTAGGAGTTCTCTTAATTTAATTTACAATCCTTTCTGTAAATATGTCTTGCTTGCTACATTTCTTACTCCCATGACCACATTTACAAGGCTTTTCCAGAATTTCATTCTTGAATAAATAAAACTCTTACACTTTCTAGCCCAGACTTAGTTGTGACAGATGAATCTGCCAGACCAAATGCTGAGAACTTCTGAGCTGAGATCCTAGGAGAGCAAAATAACCCTGGATGTTTTTCCAAATGTGCCTGCACTCAAGCTAAGTGATTAGATCAGATATGTAAAATTTTCTAAATTGTAAGGTCTCTGTGATATCAAAACACCTGAAATTTTGAGTGGGAAGATTTTGAATGGAAAGCAAAAGAGAGCCCTCGCTGATCTGGTGTATCTGTTCTCCCAGTTCTCAGAAAGTGCTGAGTTCCTGTAGTGTCTGTCACCTCAACGTGTTTTTCACAGTAGAATGTCATGGCTATTTTATATAATTTCCTTAGACAATATCAGCCAGGAAATGCACTTACTTTCCCTTCAACTGTTTTTAACCATTTCTAATGTATTTATTAGTATTTTTCACTACTGTAATTGTTTCTTTTGTACCTGAAATTGTCCACTGACTTTAATTAAACCCATGAGCCAAGAGATTTTGACAATTTAATTCTTTTAAATGCAGCCTTATTGCCAAGCAGGGTTTCCCTGCAGCCCTCCCAGCTGTCGTTTTTACAGAGGAAACAGCTCTGGGTGTTGTACCGTTAGCTGCATTCAGGTACTTTTCAGTGGGTATGGCGTTTAGTGATAATTGAAATGAGCTAATTTAAATGACCAGCTAGTGAAAAACAAATACAAACTAAACCCGGTTTAAATAAAAACATATTTTTCAGTGTAATCTTTCTTGAATAAGCCCAATAAGTAATCAAGGCCTGTTGTACAAAAAATATAGTCTGTAAAGATCTGTATGATCTGTAATTGCCACCCTTGAAAAGAGAGAGTTTGATAATTTGAAATTTTTGTTTTCTTTTTTTCACTCAGAATAACTATTATATGTTGTGATCTAAATCTTTTATGTTTTCTGTAGAATACTGGAAGTGAAACAATTGCATCCTTTGCCACTGAAAACAGAATAAATGGGTCCCTGAAGAATTTATTTTAAGTCACATGCATTTGTCATTCTATATTGATAATCTTTGTACTTCATTATCATATTCAACTCACCATTTATATGCAGATGACACAATCATTTATGGTAATAGATTATACTAGAAGAAAGCTTAATATTATGTTCAAGCTGATTTAAATGAGCTTTAAGATCATCTGGCACAATCTAAATTACTATTAAATATTAATGAAACAAAGATCATATTATTTGGCTCAAAACAGAAGTTGTGTAAACTGAACAACTGGCAATCAATGCGACCTTGGAGACAGTTAGCAAATGTCAATTGTGAAGAATATAGATACATCATTTTTTATCGTATGACTAAACTATTGATTAGCTGTGAAGATTTGAAAGATAGCCAAGAACTTTATTTGGGCTCAGAACATTTGTTGACTTAGGGGAAAATAAATGATATTTTTTCTTGCATTTTCCATTTGTATTATGTAATGTGGTTTTTGCTGATTGCTGATCGATATTTGTTAGGGAAGATAAAGCATCTTTAACTTGGTTATCTAGGCAAATTTACTTTGAATCATACATTCCATAAACATCACCGCCTGTCATTTTAGCAACAATTGACAAAAAAATAGAAAACTCTCATTTCATTTGTACCTTATCCTTCTACTCTCTCCCTCCTGTGCATACCCTGTCTTCAGATAAGTTACAATCTTCAGTTTTCCACATTTTCTGAAATAGAAAAATTAATAAGAAAACTAGTATCTCTGCTGCTTCATCTGGAACCATATGGCTGTGAATTTGATAAAACAAGCCAAGAGATTCAGACAGATGCAGTATTGTATATGTGTTTATTTTTACATAGGTCTGATACTTTGATGTCCTTACCATCAGATGCAGATGAAGATTAATTCAATGGCAGATTATATCAGTTCCCAAGATGACAGATAAGGGACTTTGTACTTTCCAGAAGATGTTTTCATTCTTAGAGTCTCAAGTCTGTAATCCCGCAGTGAAAAAGAAAAAGCCTCAACCTCTGTATTTTTCAGTTTATTAAAAATACAGAAGGCCTCCTGCATTTAAACACTGGAAATTCACCTCCTCTTTTGTGTAGCAAGATGTTTCACACTAATACATCCGTTGTCCCAGAAATGCCAGTTCTTTTGACATTATAATGAATCTCATGGAATGAGATATTGCTTGATGTTACCCTCTTTCTGTACTAGACATAATCAAGAGCAACGTGAAATGTATTCTGTTCCGAGCATCTACTGTTTCCTGTTAATGCTTTGGTAGGCTGTGCTGCATTAAGCTGGACATGGCTTTGAGCATTTACATTCAGGAAAAGGGTTATAGCCGTTTATTTGATCCTTGTCTAGTTCTTTGCTGCACTCCCAGTAAAGAGGCTTCCATGTAGTGGCAGGAGATGGAGACCTACTCTGACAGCAAGAAAATGCACTGAGAAAGCGTAGGATGCAGACACTCGATTTGTATACTTGGGAATAAGGCAGGCTTAGAGGGGCAGAGCAGCTGAGGAACTGTAGGCCAGGTCAGAAAACTGAGTTGAAAAGGACAGTTTAGGATAATTTGATGTATCTGAAAAAGTTATTGTGGCAAAATTTGTAAAAGTAGGAGGCAGAAGAGTGTAGATGAGTGGAGGGGTTGGTACTCTCTGGGGGCACAGGAATAAGGGGTAAAGAGGAAAAACAGAGAAGAAGAAACCAGTGAAGTAGAAGATTAGTGTTGGAGGAAGTGAATGATTGCTAGAAATTCAGGTCTAAAGGAAGGATTTACTGGGTGATGAGTTGGTACGATGAATACCGAATAGGACAATCCGATGTCCGGTTCATTACTTACATGGAGCAAAAGGGCTGGATAGGAACTACTGAGATTACAAATGGAAGAAAGAGCAGTGTATAGGGAAGAGTTTGTATCTTCCCTGCTGTGAGCATTGGAGAAAAGTTGCTGGAAGCTCTGTCAGAGCAATTGCAAGGAGTTGGAGATTTGCATCTTATTTACCTATTTAAAGGTATTTTCCAATTCAAAGTTAGTCAGTCACATGTTTCAAGTACAGATACATTCCCTAGGTGATAAAGTAATCAGGCAGACTTCTATCAAAATAACTGGTGAATTGTTTTTAGCATTAGCCTTACGGCTAATTTCAAAAACTAATTCAGCAGATTCAATCTTTGGATTTCTTATTGAGGTAACACCTTTTTCCCAGTCCACCTGGACCTGTCCCAGCAAGACGCTTAATTTTCTTGTCCTTTTGTGCCACCAACTCCCTTTCAGAGGACTGGAGAATCCCAAGAAGGAGGCCTGTTCTGAACAATAAAGCCATATTTTCATATCATCAGTAAAACCCTTTTCCACACTGTAATCACATCAGGAGGAGGCCCTTTTGAGCCTGTGTGTGTTACTTAGTGATAATATAAGGTTCCTAAAGAATACAGATACTCTGCAATGTGATTAATTATTTTACTAACCACTTGCTCTGTATGTAAGAACCAGCCTTGTGTTGCAGTCACGGATAGTTGGGAGTGCCGCTCTGAGTTAGGTAATGAATGACCTCTGACATTTGCTGCTTGGACATGCCAGGAGCACTGTTTCCAGCCAAAATGATATGGCTCTTCCCTCCAGACAGTGATGACGCCCCATTGTATCCACAGTCACATTCTACATTCCTAGAACTGCCTTTTCTTTTGGCATGCGAACCAAAGGTCCTCCTGTAGGCAGGTTTTCTGTCTTGCCCCTGTCTGAGAGGAGACCATTTCTTTTTCACTGAGTGAACTCTTAGGCTCCTGAATCTGTTACTGTTTTTTGCTTTTAAAAAGATGTTCCCTCTGCCTCCCAGTGAAGCTGAGGTCACCTTTGACCTACGTTTCCTTCTAGTTTGAGAAGCCTTCCTCTGTTACAGTTCAGCGAGAAGTCCATTGCCCTGTTAACCAGTCAGCTGTGCCATATTGCCCCACCCCTATCCCATTTCACCCATACTGGACTTTCCATTATCTGACCTACCACACATTCATGTATTGCTATCTTTACTCCAAACTTGCTATTGGCCTTTGGGGCTGTTGCCTTCACTACTTCCAGTCATTATAACCAAAAGAAGAGCCATTTCCTGCATAGCCCAGCCACTCACAGAGCAGTTGGATCCGTTCCTTCCTATGTAACTGGAAAGCCTCAACATTATGGGATGGGGCAGCCCATGTCTGACTATAGAATTGTAGAACCAGAAAATGGTTTGAGTTGGAAGGGACCTTAAAGATCATTTAATTCCACCCCCCCTGCCATGGGCAGGGACACCTCCCACCAGATCAGGCTGCCCAAGGCCCCATACAGCCTGGCCTTGAACACCTCCAGGGATGGAGCATCCACAGCTTCCCTGGGCAACCCGTGCCAGTGCCTCACTGCCCTCATTGTGAAGAATTGCTTCCTTATGTCTAGTCTAGATCTGCCCCTCTCCTATTTATAGCCATTCCCCCTAATCCTGTCACTACATGCCTTACTGCAAAGTTCCTCAGTCCCTACAGACAGTGGAATCACCAGGCTGCACCCCCGAGCTCAGCCTGGCTCACCACTGCGTAGAGAAGGAAGCAGTCCCTTCACTGCCAACCTCCTGATCTTTCCATTCGGGACTGTCTTACAGTAAATGTTGAATGCTTCACGTGAGTCTAGAAATCAAAGGAACTTTTGAGGGATAGGGGAAGGTAGAGAGAGAGCGAGTGGGCATGTGAATAAAGTTTTACTGGAGCTTACATGCCTACTCAAGCCACACATTTTGACAGCACACTAATGCTACTCACACTCCTTTATTTTGGGGAAAATGGAAACCTTTTCAGACTGAGATGCTTAAAATAGGCTCCTAAATCAATGCTTCGGCATATAAATAGAATCAGTTTGATTTTCAGCAATGCTGAGTGTTCTGGTGATGCCAGTATGGAGGAAAATGCTTTGCGTGCAAGAGTAGATTATTAGAAAATGTGGAAGTTCAAGAACTGTTATTTACAGACAAACAGTTAAAATCAGAGTAATCTTTTTGGGGGTCATCTGGGATTGGGTCATCCTTGGCCTCTATCTTTCATGGTTTTATTGATGATTTGATGTGAAAGTAGCATCTGTTATTATTAGACATTTATGTCTACCATTTGAATCTAACTTTATCATGGAATTGGAGCAAGAAAGTGAAGGTCTTTGCAAGTTTTGCACTATCACGCTTCTGCTGTGTGCTTTTTTGAGATTAAATGTATGCTGCCATACCACAATGATCCTGCAGCTGATTCCAGCTCTCACAGAAGCTGTGATTCACAAGTCTCTTAGTTTTGACCATAGCAGTCCTTGCAATCCCTTCTAAAGGAGTGCGAGAGTGTAAGAGAAACGTAGACAAAGTAGTTGTATCCTCCACCTGTATGTATCACTGTCCACTTCTACATCCATAAGGACCTTTGATTTTATTGGTTTTGGTTTTGTGATGGATTCTGGGGGTACCTCACAGTAGAGCAGTTGCCTTCCCTCATTTCTTTCTGTCTCCTCCCTGTCAGTCGCTATTGATTTTCTGTGGAAATTATGCTAATGTGAATTGAGTAGATTGCTGTGAGAAAGCATCTTTTTTAATGAGAATACTCCACTCTGTGCAATAATGTGGGATGTTGAATGGACCAGGATGCCAGACCTAAACACTGATTAATATACCCTGAGATGTACCTGTTGTGATGTGAGTTATTGGCATATCTACCTAAACACAGCTTTTGGCCTCGAAGCTTAATATTGGAAATGGATTTTTGAGGTGTCTGGGAATTTTCTAAAACTACAACTTCTTTCTAAAGTGAAAACTGAAACTATGAAACGAGTAGAAAAATCAAGCCATTCAACAGAGGACGCTTTGCCCTGTCTGTGTGAAAGACAGCAGAGTAAAATGGATATATTTCATAACAGCGATTAAAAATATGAATTTTTTTCATTTCCTTTAGAACGTGAAAGCAACCTGTGGTAGGTACTGGCCAGTGTAAAGCCATTTGATTAATTCCTGATTTAGGATCATGAACTCTATTTCCATTTGGTTTTTGTTGCTTCTTAGAATATAATTTCATACCACAGTCTGCATTCACATAAGTAGTTGGATCTATGAGGTTATTTGTATTAGTATGGCCTGCAGACTACAGCCTTAAAACAGAATATAAACAAATTAATAGTAGCTCAAAAATTTACAGTTTTCATATACTTTTATGGAAAGATCTTGTATACTTTCTTTTAATGCAAAACTTCAGATGGATACGGATCAGCTGACTCATACTCAGTAGCCTAGGTTATTCTCTAGGTGAAGATACTCATCAAATACAATGTCACAAGAACTTATTTTCTTGATCATATATTGTAAGCTGTAAATATATTCTGTTCCATGTAGTGCTAGAAATAGTGGATAAGAGTTCTCTCTTATTTCCTTCATGTGTCTAAAACTGTTCATATGTGGTAGAATTCTGAAATAGTTTGTGTTTTATTTGGAGGAGTTTGGGTTGTTTGTTTTGTAAATGTCTAATAGCAAGTTGCAGGTAACCATTCACTGATTTAAATTTTGAAAAAGTGACAAGGAAATAACTTTGAAAGTTCACCAAGAGGTTAAAAAGAAGATATAAAGAATATAAAATGCTACAATAAGATTTACAGTAATTTTCTGAAAGCATTTAAATGTATTGACCCTTGTGTTAGTATAGGCCTTTTATTATTAAGTGAATACATGCCTGACTTTAATTGCTTCTTTCATGTAAGAGTGATTTTATGCACTTGAGCTTATAATGATTAAGTTTGATATCTTACATATCACGGGCAGTTGAGATAAACGTAAATTTAGATGAAAGAAAGGTGAACCATTTGTAATTCAATCAGGGACATGAAACAGATGAAATTGATTATATCCATGGGTATAGAGCCAAGCCGTATCCTGGGAGTGACACCACACAGACTGCGGGGCAGGTTTTCTTCTAGCTCTTGGGTAGCACTGTGACCCAAACCAACTATTTACATCACTGAGCTCAGTGAGAATACGCCAGCAGACCAGTGGCCAGTATTAACAGAGATTCTTTGCAAGACATAGAGGGGAGCATTGCGGGAGTGATCAGAGAGCAAAGTCCAGGTTCCTGAACTCTGTTCCTGCCTCCACATGTATTGATGAATGTCTCAGTGCTTCTGGTTTCCATTTATGAAGTGAGACTAATGTTTATTTACTTTTTTCAAACACTCTGGGTTCTAAAATTGCTTGATTTTAATAAACTGTTTGCAAGTCAAGCTCTGGCAAATCTCCCTTTCACTTCTGGTATAGGAGTCACTCTGGCAAGGAGGTGAGGTTAGGGTGACATGACTTACCTTTGCAGTACTGGGGGAGCAGTCGATGCGTGCTGTCTACCAGTGCAGATGTAGTACTTAGCGCAGAGCAGCCCTGAGGCAGCTGTGAGCAAGAGTGAGGGCATTTTAACACACTCAATGCTAAAGGAGTATGTGACAGCTATAGAATCGTAGAATCACTAGGTTGGGAAGGAGCCACTGGATCATCGAGTCCAACTATGTGCGACTGCGGGGCCATAGGTTGGCTGATGGGACCCTACCCACTTGTTCTGCTCAGGAAAGGGCACTCCCCAGGCCAAGGGATGAATAAGATGAAAGGTGAGAAATGTTGCCAGCCTAAATAAAGGTGAAATACTGGAGACTGCCAGGCAGGCTCTTTTGAAAAAGGCTGTGCTGCATGCAGGTTTTTTTCATAACAAACTGGGCTGCAGCCACACCGTGAAAGTAAATGCCTGTCCCTCCGCAAGAGTTTCTTGCTTCAAGAAGCTTTGTATAGCACCCAGTGGCCGCAGAGGTTGAACGGCTCCCCAAAGCTATGGGGCTTGTCTTTTAAACCTCATGGCTGTAAAATGGAGCAGAGCAACTCAAGTAGCCACTAATGCGAATCCTCTACTAAAAGGAGTTATGGAAATGCAAAAGGTGATACTGTACTTAAGTATCAATACTGTTCAAAGTCTCCCTTGATAAATCAGCTGACTTCTAATTCTTCTTTCCCTTTTCCACAAGTAACAATCTTCTACTACAGTAGAAATATTAATTAAATTGAAAGATGAACTGCCTCATTTTCTACTTCAAAACTTTAAATATTGGCATTAAGATCATTCTACAATAGCAGGCCAATATGATGTCAAAGGGAACATTGCTTTCCCTGGCTGTTGTCTAGGAATGAAGAAAAACAGCAAGAACTTGTTTACATGAAAATGCCATCTGTATAAAAAGCAGAGAAATGCTCTAAAAAGAAGATATTATTACAAACGCATAATCTTCCAGAGGCAGAAAAAAGAGGAACCGTTTTATGGTCATCAGTAGTATCCCCATAAATCTGTACCATCAGGCATGCTGTGAGACTGGCACGTATGCTGGTCTAAAAAAAGCCTGAGACCCTCAGCCTGGAGACTAAGAAGAAGGGAAAATGCAAGCAATGTGTCAAAGAATTTGCCGTCTGTGCTGAGCAGAAACCAGATGTTTTTGTTAGTAATTATTATTATGATAATTCATTTAAGCAGGAATAAAATAGGGCATGATTGTTTACTGCAGCTTGTTTTCCCTAGACAGGCTGGGAAATGAGAAAAAAAAACTCAGAGGTTTTACTCCTGGTTAAATGAATAATTTTTTCATTTAACCAGGAATAAACATGGCTACAAAAATAGTTTTCATACATATTGCACAGTTGCTGTGGATAGACTTTTATACACTTTTTTCTTCAAGAAAGTCACTGGAAGCTGTTGAGAATGTTAGGGAAGGTCAGTTTAAGTTTATTTAATGAATTTATTTATTACCTCTTGCCTCCTGCTGAAATGGGAGCTGAACAGTGGAAAAACTGGAATGTCCAAAGGCTGGCAAAAAATTAGGAATAATCTACCTTGGCAAGTCTCGGTGGTCATTTCAGGTGAGAATCATCTTTTGGGAATGGATAGTGCAGGAAAGCCTGTTGTGAGCCAGGCTCCTGTAGGTTATAACAGGATATCCATTGTATTTTGCTCTAACATCTCTTACAAATGCTGATTTCACATATGTACAGAAGTTTAGAATTATTAAATCCTTCTCAGTTCCTGATGTTTGATTAGGAACTGTTAGTAAGAATAACGTAATTTTTTTCCTCCTCCTTAATCCCGCAGGATGTTAATAACTAACAGTGGGGTTTTTGTATAGGTTAGAGAATAGTGTCAAGCAAATGCTTAGCAAATATAAATCCAGTTGATCTGTTTAGTCTGAGAAGAAAAAGCATAGTTTTCAGCTCTTATCCCTTCTGCAAGCATTAAATTGGAAGCTGTGAGAGAGTTAAATAAGTCCTATAGAAAAATTAAAATCTAAACAGAGTCTGGAGAAGTTTAATCGAGCAAGAGCATTATCAGGAGTCTCTCTGACAGTGAGGGTTAATTTATCAGCCTGAATCCAATCACTTTATAAAAACCCAGCGTGGGTTTCATTTACTTTGATGAGGTTTATTGCAAGATTCCAGAAAATCAATTTTACTGTGAGCCATATTAAACCCAAGGGAATACAAACACTATATGTACTACACATAACTTTTTGTTATTGCTTACTGGATCACTGGGGAAATTATATGTTTACCATGAAGAAGGGTTATGGCTACATTCGTTGTCTTGGGTAACTCCCAGCCTGCCTATCGTAGTGAAATAAAACAAAATGGTAGAGTTCAGAATCAGCACTTAACTTGTCTTCATATAGCCTGAGGTATAGAAATGCTCAGCAGTAGTGACTTGATTTTCCAAAGGGCTTTAAATAACTGTTATGTTATATACTATCACTTTGTTCTTTTGCAAACAGATGGTAAATGCAGGCAATATATACGCAGCTGCTGGTTGACCAACTCCAGGTAACTTTTGCTCCCAGAACTCCTTGAGACAGATACAGAGGCAGAACTGACAGGCAGTTAACTTGGAAATCCTGAAGTTTGATCTGCTGGTCAGAGACTTTGAAGAAAATTGGCAGTTTGAAGGAATTTCTGTTGTGTTTACTTTCTTTCTGTCTTCCCTCCCTATCTGTTTTATGTGCTTTTTGAATTTTATATGAATTAAAAATTGATAGGAAAGTAATTTTGCACAGGAAGATTATGTTGTCTCTGGCGATAGCACATCAGAAACTCATTTGGGGTTGTGCTGAATAAGTGGTTTCCTGTTTTACAGTTTTGTGCATACCGGTAAGGTCATAACATCTTTCAGTTATTGGTAATTCTTTTCTCCTTAGAAGGCCTTCCAGATTATGATGTATCACTTACGTTAAAGCCGTCATAATGGACTAAAATGAGTGAGTTTTACTTGTGGAAACTTAGATTTCAAATTAATATACGTAAGTAATTTCCACACACAAAAAAAGGCATCGGAATTCAAGAAAAGATATTTCAAAATCAGGTGTGTGTAGCCTGTTTCATGATGATTTTCTTCCTTTTCCCCCCCCTCCCAGTGTTGGACCGTTTCATACTGGGACAGGAAACATGCAGCTCTCTGTGGCTTCAGTAGCGAAAGTGAAAGAGTAGAGCAATACCTTTATCTGTCTATCTATCTATATTTCTCCATATGAACTTCATAAAACTAAGAAGGAATATCTGAAAAGTTCTAAATGTAGTTAAATACTCTGCTTGGTCTAGTTTTCCAGGGAAATGGAGAGCTCAACTTCCTTATTAACTTTTGAGACTTTTTCCCATATGTGATGCATGTTAATGTTGTTAGTATTATTTGTTCATCATATTTGGTAGTATTGTAACCTAAAAGCTCTTGGTTGGGCCAAACTCCCTGTGAAATGTGTTTGGGGTAAGAGAAGAAAGAGATGAGATGTAGCCATTAAGTTAAAGTCCATTATGGTTTATAGATGTTTGTAAATTACTGTATAGAAGTATAGTAAAACAATGGAAAAACAGCCTCACAAAATATTTATCATAAAATTCCTTCTGCTACCTATGCATCTGTGTATGGTGTTTCCCAGGGATTGCACATTTATGAATTGGAAGAGCAATAAACAAAATTTGATTCACAGCAATATTGTAAGTAATCTTTTTGTTTCTATGTATGAATAAAGTTACTCTTCTTAATGATCTATTCTATTAAAATTTCACATAATGAAATGTAATAAAACCAAATTACAGATTGTAAATACAACGCAAAAATTCAGTAATAGAAGGATTATTGTGGACCATAAGCAGTTAGCTTCCTCGTTATCTTGTTACCATTCTTCCCCTTCCCTATCTCCTGTATCTTGTATTTTTAAGTGTGAGCTCGTTGTTTTTCAATGCTGTCTCACAATCTTTTTTATTATGCAATTGAGTAGAAGTCTGAAAACACACAAGAGTGGTTAAAAGGAATATGAACTTTTTCTTACTTTGTGGTTTTCTTTGTCTAGTCCCTGGGACTTTGGTGCAGTGAGTTTCATAAAAATGATGTGGATTTGTCATGGGCAACCTTGGATTTGGGATTAAGTTTGCAAACCCAGCATAGAGTATGGGCCTTTGTGTTCTGAACTTGCTGAGTTCATTTCAGATTACATTTAGCTCAGTGGATGGGAAATGAGGCTGAAATGCCAATAGCTTTGAATATTCTGTCCACGACATTTCTTGGATTCTTTATAGTTGTGGTTTTTTCTTTGCATACGGAGAGTTTGAGCAAGTACAAACTAGCCTAGAGCTGGTGAATACAGCAGAAGATGCTTTCTGAATCTGGAGCTTGGCAATGCCCAACTCAGGTGTATTTCAGACAGTAGAGCGTGTGGCTAGGGGCAAGTCAGTATTTTCAGCAAATGAGTAAAAGCATGAGAACCCAGCACCAAACATTAAAGATGCTTTGGTATTGATATCTATACATACCTGTTTATCTCTGATATCTAAGGATTAGTTTATGTGCGTGTATGTGTGTCACACACACACACACACCAGAATAGTAAGAAAACTTCAGTTTTTTAAAGTATTTTGTTCTTTTTTTCATTCTTTTCTTTATATCTGTACACCAAGGAACTAAATTATGCCTCAGTAGCTAAACAAATTATGCAAAATTATACACCATGAATATTTTATATTCCAGAACCCTGAAGCAAAGACCTGCAGTGGCTTTATATCTGCACCAACCTATGTCATACCCAGATGAATTCCGCAACTGATGTTTCCCTTATTCCTAAAACTTTACTCAGGTCTTTATTTTATTTTTTTTCTTTGCATTTGTCACTGATTATTAATAGGATTGTCTCAAGGGTTTTATTGTATGTAAGAAAATGCAAGTTACTGCAGACAGCCTTCTTCCTACTGCTACATATGGCAAGGAAGTTACTCCCTTTATAATTCTGAGTTTATTTAAAATTTCACAGAATCATATAAAGAAAGTAATGTGGGAAAACCAAGACTAAATTTAAAAAAATAGCTATACCACACTTCAACTCATGCTGCACCTACTCTAGCATATCACTGTTATAATAATATATTTTTTGTATGTCAAAGTATATTTCCCAAGAAATAGATTCCCCCTTTTTCCACAAAACTTTAAAACACATAGACTTGAGTGGGGCAGACTGTAGCTCTGTAACTATGGTGCACTAGAAAATGAGAGCAGTTTATTGAAAATATTTGGAATTTTTCATTATTTAACAAGTTTTAATTAATGATTTATCCCGTTTCCATCTAATACTAAAAAGCTGGCATCTTGAAATCACATGCATCTGCCACTGAAGTGGCTGGCAAAATAGAAATCTTGTAATTATAACTTAACAAGGATTCTTTGGCACTGCTTACTGGTTCCTGGGATGCAGAGCCTGTGAGTTAATGCCATAATTTTGACTCCAAGTGGCACTGAAGTGAGGTATGTGGGTACATTTCAGTGGGCTCATTAATCTTCAATGTGTTCCAATAACTACATATCATATATTGGCAAATGCAGGAGTGTAATTTTTTGTGGTAAAGTGTACTGTTTACTATTCATTTAACATTACTTACTTTTCAAGAATATGTCTCTTACAAAATCTCCTCTAACTCATCCAAGGAATCTCAGCTTCCTCTTGGAAACACTTTCAGAGGCAGTGTACCTGTTTTCTGTCGGTCCCATCCACTCCAAGCCTTTTGTTGATGCCAGTATAGTTAAACATAAAGTGAAATTTATGGGTTACAATAAAAATATTCACTGCCACAGGTAATGCTAACATATTAAAACATTTATGCTTTTATGTTGTGCCTACTGCCGTAGTATTTTAGAATGAGTCTATTTGTCCTCTTTTACAGTTGAAATTGAATGTGCCATTACCGACAACACAACTGTGACAGAGGTCCCTGTTTTGAAAGATATTTGAGAATTCATTCGGGTTAGGGATATACTGAAACACCTTCCTTAGCTGCAGCTGTAAGGAGTAGCTGTATGCTGTGATGTCTCTGGCTTATAGCTGCTCCTATGCTCCTACCTGTTCACCGCAGGTATGGTGCTCGCCAGTCAGTAAAAGAACATTTCATAGCTGCAGCACTAGGTTTGGTCTCCTTATTTTGGTGACATTTGCAAGGATTTTCACTTGAGTGAAACGTGCATTGTTGTTGTTAGTGTCTGCTGGCCATCATAAACGATACTATTCCAAAATTACTTAGCTTGTATTATTGGGTAAACAATAAACAATGTAAATAACTGCATCTTACTGTCCAGCAGATTGTGAACGCATACCAGTTTAGAATCCAGTATATTTGTAGAAAGGTGGAGCAACAGATTTTGTTTTCATTTCACAAAACTAATCTATGTTATTGGAAAAGTGTACAACAGTCTTTCTGTAAAATTGGTCTGATTGTGCATTTTTATTTGTGAATTTTAGTGATGTTATGAGTTAGGGTTGACTACTCAGTGTTTTAGGGGAACATAAAAAATAGAATTTATGTTGTTCATTATTTTTACAGCCTAGTGGAAAGTGCCGGTAACATTCATAAAATGTAGATGGCCAGCTAAAATTATGAAATATTATTGTTGAATTAACCTGAGATCCTGATCAAATGGATGTAGTGTTTCCTTTTTTTACTACAGGATGTGAGTTTAGACTGAGAAAACACACAAGTATTGCCTCCTGCTGATTTTATGGTAGTTTGCCTTTTCAGGTGACTTTTCTGCTGAAATATGGAATGATCACTAAGGTTGTAACTGATCCCGTATATAGGATACAAGATTGGAGAAATACTATCTCTAGACCCATCTAAATTAAAAAAACTGATGAAGAAAAATACTATTTAAACAGTTCTAAATATAGGGCTTTTTTGAAGAGAGAAAGGAAATGCCATGTTTTAAAGAGAGAGCCTCTGGCTTAATGTGTTTAACAAAAGGTATAAGAATAGTATATTTTTTTTATTTTAAATGAGAAATACTGAATTTTTAATGTACTTCATTGAAAGAGCAAATTTCAATGTCCCATCCTTTACGTTCTTTCAAATGCAGTATTTATTTGTGTAAATAAAATAAATATTTCAGGGGAAGGAAAAATGTACACAACTTTATTCAGATAAATTTTACAACAGAAAAGTGAGATACTGGGCAGCTTTTCATAAAATGGTGCATGTATTGGTCACTGTTTTGCTGGACTTTTTTAGTAACATTTAAGTGTGAGCCAGTTGAATAGTACACAAAGCTGCAGGAAAATAATGCAAATTTTGACATTTGAGGTTCAGTAAGATGAAGCTTTGTTAACTTTTATACCAAAAAAGCTAATATTTTGTTCTAAGCAAGCAGTGGAATTAAGGAGGGTGTGCGCTGAGCCTTAAAGTCAAGAAAGTCAGAGGATGCTTGGTTTTAAGAGAACTACTTCTACATTTTTCTGAACTTTTTTTTTCTCTCTTTCTCACGATATAACTTTGGTCTATTAGACCCGAGATATTCAGAGGCATGTAAAGCAAACAGAAGCCCAACTCCTGTTGGAATCCAACGGAAGTTCTGTACCTTCCTTCTTAGAAAATCTCAGCCTACATGATCACTGTATCCCTTTTTATTATTATTTTGGCATTATTATTGATTGTAACTTTAAAACTTTAACAAATACACAGTCAGGGAGTGTAACTTAAGTGAGAAGGAGTTTGGATATTTGAAGAAGGATGATTCAGTGGCCTGAATTAGGCTGTGGAACATATTCTGGCTGTGGGAGGATAGAATTTAGCAAGAATGGGTTGGCAGGACGGAGGAATCTGAATCTTGATTCCGACTTCTCCTGTGATTCAAATTTATACCAGACTGGGAGGGGGGGAATCTTGAAAAATGCCTGTGAGGATCAAGGAGGAATGAATACCTGCTCAGGGAAGGGGGTTTCAGTTTGTCACTGTCACTCACCTTTTTGACCTCATGTGGGAACAGGTGGGAAGACAGGAAGGAAGATTATCATCTAGATGGATTTATGAACAGCTATAATATAGAGGCCTTAAGAGAGAGATTTTCTAAGATATACTTGTGCTACAATTCTTCCAGGTATCCTAAGGGAATTGAGCATGTAATAAAATCCTTTTGAACGTAGATCATCAGAACTAGGGTTCACTAATAAGTTACTGAGTTCAAACCAAAATCAATGTATTCAGTGATAATTGTACATTAATGATGTGTTGCAGGGTACTCAGGTGCTAAAGTAGTTGTTCCAAGCCTCTTTCTTTTTTTTTTTATTGAGATAGCTGTATGGGTTTATTTTTGGACTATATTCCTCATGTTAACTCAAATTTAAATGAATCCAGTCCAGCCTATCATCAAAACAAACATTTTTATGTTTTTGATACATGTAAGATCTCTTCTTGTCTTTTGAGGTGCTGATGTGTAGTTCTTTGAATGATCTTTTCTAGCTATAGGGACAGCACTGTGTAAGGAACAGTGGTTGAGATTTACTACCAGTACCATTTAACACCGATTCAGCATTTAAAACTGGCCAGCTTCACTACCTTCAGTTTAATTTTCTTTTATACAAGCTTTTTATTTGTAGTGAGAAATCAAACAAAAATTTCCTACCGATGTGGAACACCAAGACAAGTTTCCTCTGTATCTTTTTTTTCTGTAGCTCTAAGAAGGGATTCATGAAGAGAGCGTGAGGAAATCATGGCAGAGCTGGAGGCTCCCCTTGGTCAGGCACACCTCCTTTTAGGAAGTTGCTAACCCATATGGTACACTTGGGAGAACTAAATTCCAGCACCTAAATGTGTGAAAGTGTAGGAAGTATCTGATTTCCAGTCTTTGAGGATGTTGCAACTCAGAAGTCTCTAGATCTGCAACTCCCTTAGGTCATCCATTCCCTACAGCAGCTTGCTGTAGAAGGAAAGATCTGAGCTAAAATTCTTAGGAAAAAGATCCTAGGATAAAATGCCTTCAGGTCATTTTAGAAAGCTTTCTTCCTCCCCAGCTGCCACAGAAATTCAGCTCTGCTACCAAGTTGAATTTGTACTGGTTTTCAGCCAGAGTTGGAAGAAGTAGGGTGACTGATCAGGGATGTTTCAGAGAAATGAAACAGTTGTACTCTTCGATTTCTTTTAAATTGGGAATCTAGAAATCAGCTTAATATAGTGAGACTTTTCTGTCCCTCACATGATATGTTGAAGGGCGAGGTGTGTCCTGAAAGGTAGAAGCACTCGATTTCATTTCCTAATTTGTACATCCATATGTAAATGATGAAAGAATTTTGCCTTTGAGGCACAAAACTTGTACAGAATGTAAATTAACTACAAAATGAAATAATTCACGCTTATGAGAAAAAATAATGTAATGGTTGTTATACCCATGTTTATGAAATGCTAAACTTTAACACACAGCAATCAACCAAAGCTATAAGGCATTGTAAAAGACTGCACACTAAATAATTGTAAACGTTACATGAGTGCAAGTCGCTTGATTAAATTTATTAGAAACATGTTATGAGTATTTTAAGAAATAAAGCATTTATCACAAAATGATGATTTCTTCACTTAAGCTCATTAGGAAATCACACATCAATTCATGCATAATTACAGGGGAATTTCTGCCACTCACTACAAATCATTACCACATTAGCTAAAGTTGACTTAATTTATCTGTGATTTGGAAAAGGTGGTATCTAAATAGGAAAATTAACTTATACAGAGAATGAAACGATCAACATAGTCACAAAGAACTTGGCCTCCTCCTATTTGTCAGACAAAGATGCACCTTTTAAGTCTTTTATATGTAAAGCGCGTACTTTTCAATGAGCTCTAAAGCTTTTCTTTCCATGTCAGAATCCCATATTATGGATCCAGTGCCAGGTACTTAATGAATCGTTGATAGTCAAGGCACGTTTACTTGCGCCAGACATACTCATTGTTTTTAATGATCATTGCAGTTTGAGATTGAATTGAAAGGGTTTGGGGGAGGCTGGGAGATGGGGAAGGAACAAGTTTTGCAAGCACTGGTAAGTTAGTCCCGCAGCAGCAAAGCAGAAAATGAGCATTCTGCCAACACCCGCAGCATTTACGCTGCACTCTGTTTACGTTCCCATGGTGTTTACGGCGGACATAGCTCTCCTGTGGGCTGTTGCACCTTATTTCCCAAACTTCCCAAAAGTTTTAGGATGGTGTGTAATCAATAGCATCCAAGCTAAAGGTGTGACTGATCACCTAGTGTTTCTTTTACAGACAGTTTGCATGATTTCTTTTTGTTAGCTCACAAATACACTTGTGAAGGGGTAAGTTAGGCTCAGAATAATTAGACTGCATGCTCATCAGTACAGGAGGTGTGTAGAAATGTAGTCTGTGAGACTCAGGATTGTTTGTTTAGAGAGAAACTGCTCTGTAACTTTACAGCCTTTCGTTATGTGAGGCATGACTTAGTTCATGCATTTCCCTATTCTGTATTCAAGTGCGGTCTCATTCTAACTGTTGGAAAGTTTTTATGTCACAGTATTGAGTTTAATTAGAAGGGGGTTTTGTCTTTTTTAATCTGGGGCATTTCTGTGATATGCCTTATAGTTATGCATCAAGCAGTCGTGTTGGCACCTTGCAGGGAGCAATGGGCTGTGCACAGAGAGGTGAAGGAGGCAGATGAAAAAGGGTTGAGGGAAGTCAGATTCTTTTCAAGTTGGCTTCACTCAGGAATAACATACCTGGAAGTACACACTCAGTTTTGTAGTGAAGTACTAATATTTTGGTTTTGGTAGCCCTCTTAAGGGGTTCCTGCATGTCCTTTGTTTGGACTCTTTTTTTAAGCTCGGGATCTGCAAGTTGAAAGCTATCCTCCTCTTCCACATTAGTACCTCACATTTATAGACTCAAGCATTGTTTCCTGTTTCTTTCTGAATTTATCTCCCTGGCAACATCTGAGCCACTTGTGATTCGTTTGCTACTAAATATTTCCTTCATCTATGGGCTCAAATACAGTTTTAAAGGCTGTTATTTTCTGAGTAAGATGCAACGCTGAATCATCCATGGTAAGTTCATGATTTTTCAGCGACATTAATACATTTTCACATTGTTTAGTAAGGTAAGATGTGAGGTTGCATGAGTTGGCTGTGCCAAGGAAATGGCTTGCTACTGCCAAAAAGGGTAGTCCTGCTCCCTTCTCCTTTCTGGTTCCTGCCTGACCCTTTGTTGAGCTGACTCGGCATACTAAACCAAATGGAGAAATGTTCACTTTTTAAAAAAAGAAAAAGCTTTTCTACCAGTGTTGCAAGTTGAAAAGCTCCTTGAGAAGTCTACCCATTTCAGTGCCTTCGAATTAATAGATTGATTCAGACGTCTTAAGATATCTCACATCTATAGTGACAATGTCACTTGAATGTGTTTTAATAATCTATTTTTTTACTATTGTTCCTCGTTCTATTATGATAATTAATAATTTCAAATAAAAATTGTGATTGCCATTGAAATAGATGAACATGTTATAAAGTAAATTTGACAGGAAATCTGAGATAGCTAATGCCCCTTCCACTTCTAAGAACTGCAAGGTATCCACCTACATTCTAAATCTATAAGGAAATAATTCTATCACAGTATCTTGGTTAATAAACCCATTGTCTGTCCATTGAAAAACAAAGGTTATAGGAGGGCCTCTTAATTTACGCAGCTCTGAACACTTGTAGAGAATTTTCTTTCTTTGATTTTGGAATAGTCATTTGTAACCAAATTAGCCATTTGATATACTCAGTGAATTCGATATTTAATCTTATTGCTTGTAAAACTCACACTATGTGCAGAATTCATTGCTACTGGAATTTCAAGTTAGTTTTTGGTTAATCTTGAAGTGGACATTGCATCCTAGGTAGGAGGCAGTATATTTGACAAAGAATGCCAACTTTGGCAATGGATGAAGACATTGTAATGATAAAAACAGAGCAGGGGAGAAATCCAAGAAACCAATCTGAGCAGCCATTCTTTAGCAGTGACAGCAGCAGTTTAGTACATTGTATCAAAATGAATGGGCTTTGCATAATTGATTTCAACATACTAGTAGCCTAAGGTCTAAGCTGCTCTAACCCAGAACTTATTAGCCATGCGACAAAGACAAGAGAAAACTGTGCAATCTGCTACAGGGGAGGTAGGGAATAGCATTGCTTATTAGAGTAAAAGCTTTAAAAGTAGGACAGAGCTACTAAAAGAAGCCCCTTTTGTATATTTATTGGGGTTATTCTGTTCATCTCATTCAAATATCATAAAAAGCTATTTTAAAGTCTTTGTGCAATACCAGATACTGAGAATTAAAATCTTACTACTCAGCAGGTTTTATTACCTAATTCAAATGGCATCCCCACGCAAGTGTAGTAGCCGTGTTGTGAGGTCTCTTGTAACTGGGATGCATTTTGAATAATCTCAGCAAAAATACAAATGCAAAAATAAGTGAGATGCTCTTTTGGGATCCACTTTACTTGCTTTTGGTTGCATATTCACACGCTTATGAATACTAGTGTTATTTGATAATGTTCTGCTCTGGTGTGAATCAACAAGTGTGTTTCCTGGAGCATCCTAAAGAGAAGAGGATTATGTGCATCACAGAAGCACATATAGCTGTATTACAGAATGTGAAAACACTAGTAATTTGATGTAAAATTATTGTGTTGAACAAATGAGAATATAGAATTTAATGTCCTGTTTCCTTGCGGCATTCTAAAAGTATGTTACTGCATATTGTCAGTTTTGCATTGCCTGTTCCGGATAGGTACTCGTGAGTGTATGAAGAGTCTGGATTGATGCACCAGACTCCTGAGAGGAGAGTGATATATTTGATAGAGAAAAAAATAGATTAACTTTTCTGACTAGAATCAAAGATGGGTAGTCGCAGGTGAAGGACTGGGAAATGAGATTTAAATGACTTAGGTCACTGTGTTCAGTGTCAGGATTCCCAGGCTATTAGACTTCTTCTTTAGAAGACCATGACAAAGCTCTTCATTAGTGTTCGTTACGCTTCATCTAGCAATGTGAAATATTGACAGTGGCTCCTTTAAACATGAGTATTCTGCATAGATCAGCATCAAGCACCTTAATTATGCCCTTGCTCATATAAGGAGCTAAATGGTTTTAAGAAGAATATTGTACATTTATCAGTAGTGGTAGTGTTTATTCTGAGTGGATCCACTGCTGTGATTGACTGAATGAGGTTCAGTACTCTATAATTAGCAGACTTTATAACCTATTTTAAAAAAGTTTGACTAAGGAAACTTTCCGTGTTGGAAATGTTTTATTCATTTATTTTTTTATTTGCACTACTTTCGCAGATTCTTCATAACCTTCACAGAACTGTAGAGGTTGCTCGAATATCCTATAGTGTTCAGAGACTACCTCAGAAAGACAGTGAGGTGACTCTGGTCATTTTTGTTTGGCCTTAGGCTACTTAAGCTTGTGACATGCTGCACAACAGAAAGATATGAATAGGTTCAGGTGACCCATTCTAATGGACGTATTGATCTATAGGATTAATTTTTAAGTATCTTTTCTGTTCCAGTAAAGCCATCATTTTGTTTCAGAATTTGAATCATGATTTTTGAGATTTATGCTGACATTGAAGGAGGAAAATATAGGCCAGGTTGTAACAGCTTTAAAAATATTCCGATGCTGTTCTTGAGAATGTCTGGCAGAGCCCATCAGCAAAGTGTTGCGTGGCAGTTCAGCTTTGCTGAACACAGAAGGTTTGACTGATAACTTGGGGAAATAACTGATGATGATTATACTAGTGCTAACGCTAATACTAATAGTACGAATGTTCTGGTTGGAAGCAGCAACAGGACTGCAAACTCATTTTGCTTGAGTTTGCAAAGAAATCTAGTATAGATTTAGTACTTTTTTACATTAAAATAAACATTGGTGGAAATTTTGTGTTAGTTTAACATGCCTTTTCCATCAAAGAACCCTCATGAAATGTTGGTGAAAAACCTGACAATGCCAGTAATTCTTGATGTGGAATTCTTGCTCCGTGGATGGTGAGGGTCAATATGTGACATGCACAGATAACTTCTTAAATTGTTTTTACATCTTTTCTCTGAAGTTTGTCTCTCAGAAGAGAAGACAGGCAAAATAATCAGGTTCAGTTTTGAAATGCAGAAGCCAATTGTGCACTGTTTTGAGCACCATCAAATTATACTAAGATCAGTGGGGAGCCATGAATCCTCAAAATGAGTGGTCACAGAAACATTGAATAAGAAGAAAACCTACCCTTGTTTAATTCCTTTCTCTTTCAAGTGCCTCGCAACATTTGCCCACATACAGACATCTTTATCAGCTTCATCTTGGTGAAACAGTTTCTAAATAACCCTTTTGAAATATTTTGAAGAAACATAGGAGAATACAGAGAATCTTTGATAAGAATCACAGTCTGAGCCTTCTTGCAAAGCTGGTTATTGAATCTGCTTAAAGAACTAGTAGGCTTGCCTGTGCTACCCCAACAGAGCAAAATAGTGCTGACAAAATGACAGCTAAATTTTCGAGGGTGATGTTTACAGTAGCTGTAATAACAAGAATGTGGAAAAAGCAATTAAAAAGCTGAGTTTGTATGTTGTAATTATGAATGGAGATAGTGTAATCTGGTGCTTTCTGTTACTGAGAGCTCATTTTAAATTGTACACAGCTTTTCAAATTCTAAGTATTTGGGGTGAACTTCTTCAAGCCAAGCATCTGCCTCAGGCTGTATTGTGGGAGAGTTTCAAGTAAGTTTGTGCGTTTCTGAGAACAAGTTTAAGGATTGAAGAGGTTTTGCCTAGCTTGAAATAAAAAAATAGGTGTTTTGCTTTTGAGGCTTTAGTCTGTTTTCAAGCAGGGACTTGAAATTTCTCAAGACATGCATCCAAGTCTGTTAAGTTCTTAATTTTTGGTCAATTTGTGAGCCTCTGAAAATCTAACATAGTCTGCACAGCAGACAGATTTCTCAGAACCTAATTGCTGAGTTCAAGATTCAGAAAGGTATTCAGTCTTCTGATGGGCTGTAGATTTGGGGGGCAGAAAGCAGACATTTAGGTAGGAGCTGTAAGCCTGAACACGATTGTGCGTATTGCGCCAGGGCTCTGAAGATTCTGTGTCCACACAGCATGTTCCATCCCTTTGAGTATTTTTGATGCCCACTCAACTGAATACACTTTATCTTAGGGCATCGGGGGCTGAGTTGGTTGCTCTCTGTGTTTAATCTTTTCCCGTTGCAGCAGTGTGCAGTGCCAGGAGTGATTTTCCCCTTGTCTTCTCAGAGCTCTTGCCACCGCAGCCTGAAGGAGAGCTGGCACGCCGGCATGCAGGGGAGGGGGAGGTTGGGTGCAGGAACCCCAGGAAGGGCCTGGGGAGTTGGGAAAAGCAAGGGGGGAGGGGAGCGTAGGTGGGAGAGAAGGTAGGCAAGGGAGAAGTAGAGACAGAGGAGGGGGGACTGGTGCATGTGAGAAGAAATTGAAGGCAAGATGAGGGCAAGCACAGCTGAGATTGAGCAGGGCCGGGGTATGGGAGGGCAGGAACGAACAAGAAGGCTGGAATTCAAAAAAAAAGGGGCAAGCGCTGAAGTGAGTGGGTGTAAAAAGAAATAGATGGGAAGAACAGGAATTGTGGTACCACATTTTTTCTCAGCAAGTAGAAATTCCAGAATGAAAGAAAAACAGAATTAACCTTGCTTGGTTGACCTCTCTCATGTGCTGGATAAATATTTGGTTTAATGATATATTCGTAAATACCTGTTTCTGTTAACGTGTAAAATCTTCAGGGCTCTGATCCTGCTTGATTGTGATTGCTACAATATTGTGGATGGTTTGGGCACGCTGTTTTTATTCTGTGAAAATATAAATGCAATTGTTACCATTTCCTAGTTCCATTACAACATCAAATATCTGCAGTTTTACTGATCCTCTGTCCTGTTCATTTTTCTTATTTATTTTTGCTGTTTAGGTATGAGGCTCTTTGTGTAGACCTGCAACAGCGTGCTTTCGTAGACGATTCTGTTTGTTCTAAACATGATAGCTGTAATGAAAATCTCTTTCTTTCATTAAACCATCTTTGTTTTTTTCCTACTCTACCCTAGTAGCAAAGATATTCAAACCATGGAAAATTAGTTTAACAAAAATATACATATGCACCCAGATTAAATATATTTTTGTTTCATGATCAGCAGCAAACTGGTGCATTAGAAATAAAGCCTGCTTGTGCCATGGGGCAGAGCTGAACTCAGAGGAGGCTCATCCTCCCACACCACTACCAGTGTTGCTAATTAGATTGCTGCTGTAGTGGGCTGTTTGGGAAGGGGAGTTTGTGTGAGTAGGATGGGAAAAAATCTTCCTGTTTGCTGAACACAAGAGTAGACTGGATTCCCCTACCAGCTGGTTCTCCAGCGTTTTATATTTTTTGTTCTCTTATCATTATTTCACTCTTATCCACAGCTAACTCCCAGTAAAGGCACCTTACCTCCAGCTAAGAAAGCAAGAGAGAACAAGTATTCTGCCGTGAGAGTGCTCTGATAAGGATTAGAGTAAAAGCCGTGCAACAGGCATTCCCCTGCTCTCCTCCAGAGCTTTCCTGTACTCACTCGTGAGTTAATGTTATTTCCTTAGGCAGAAAGTGGTCTGGGACCTGGAATCTTAAATTTGCATCTAAACAGGCAGAAGATATGTGACACTGCAAACAGAGCTTGCAGTGTGTAACCCCACTCAGTCAATTATCCTTGGTTTTCTGACTAGTTTCTTATTGGCTCATCTAATTTCAGAAGGTAATGAACCAGCCTTCCTGAGGAGTACCTGTGGCCTTCTGTTGTCTTTGGCACGATACAAATGGAATTCTTTTCCCAGAAAATAAAATTACTTACAACTGACATAAACTCATTTTGTGGAAAATGTTGGAGGTAATGTTTCCCTGGATGTTGGATGACTTTGTTCTTCAGGCTTGTTACAAATTAAAGAGGAAGATTCCTCATCATGGCTTCTCTCAGCATAATAATGAGTTTGGCTCTTCCACAGACGATTTTCAACTTGAAATTGTTGGTCTGTTCATGTACTCGTCTACATTAATGGCATATAGAAATTATTTCAGTATGCTTACCTTGAGCTGTCTTGCTTTAAGGTATTCATACACAGAGCAGGATTAAGGCATCTCAGAAGTGAAGGCAAAGTTGTGATTTTCTGGTCTGAGGATGAAGGCCAGGACAGGAACACCATTGCTGCTGTAGGAAGATGAGAACACTGATATGAGCTATCCTTCCTCCCCTCTCCAGGTAGCTGCTGCCTATGTACTCCAGCCCCTTTCTTACTCAGTAGGGCAGGAGCAGTTGCCGGCATTGCTGTCCTTGCCAGAGTTAAGGCAAAGTAGGAGCCGGAGCTGTGCTGCTCCTCCCAACATATGGTAACCTATATGGAACAGCTTGCTTTTCCCGTGGGTAGAAACAGCCCTTTCTACGCAAACATTTACACTGCAGTTATTAGGGGAAAATGAATTTGTTGTAAAGCAATAGCAAATAAGAATAAGAGACCTGTAATTTTTAGGGTAGCAGTTTGGCTTAGTTTTGCCTGAAGTCTCTAAACAATCAAACTAATGGAGCCTTTTAAAGTCCTTGAAGTAATGGTTCAAAACCAGCTACTAATTGGTGAGCGGCAGGCAGGATTTCTGTTTTCTGCCCAAGTCTCCCTACTAAATATTTGTTTCAGCCTGTTGTTGTCTGTCTGCTGTTTCATCAAGTAGTAGTTGTGGGCTAACTAAGCAAGGCATGCGTCACAGTCTGCTAGGGAGGGTGGTTTCCTCAGAAGCTGTGAAAGTTTCCACATAGTTGAGTTCATACCTAAGTTTTGGCTTCCAGTTCTGTGTGCAAGATCCTGATTTTTCCAGGGTCTGAGCAGCTGGTGTGACCAGCTGTATGCATGCCTAAGTAGGACCATATTGACCTTCCGTGGTTAATGATATTACTGTTGTTTTTCAGAGCATACCTTACCTGCATATGTTCTTAGGTGTGCGTGTTTAGAGTTTAGGAACTGGAAAAGAAAGTGATTTTATAACTGCCTCTGGACTGTACTCTTTGCGCGTGGAAGTAGACAATGAGTATGCAGTCCTGCTTACTTTGCATTTGTTTTTGCTAATTTAAAGGAAGAAAATCTCTGAAGAATCTGAAATGAGGGAGGACGAGCGATTTGCTCAACTTCTGCATATTCAGTTACTGGTAGGTAATTCTTCTGAGAATTTCTTGGATATATACCTACTTGTGGATCTTTAACTCCAGATGCTAATTGAGAAGAGTACTAATTAAACAATGACTATCCTTCCAAACTGTCCCTCTAGAGAGATTTCAAATCCAAAGCTGCACAAAGAAAGCAACAAGGTGTGAATTTCCCGAACAAAAATGTTGCACAAAGCTGCCCTAAACCTCCATTCCCAACCTCTCTGTGAAGTGTGGTTTATTTGAAAAAAAGAATTAGAATAGGAGAAAATACTGAGGATTACATAGTAGTCTATTATTGATGCTACAGAATAATCTGTGTAATTTCATAGAAGCTCACCTTTCCCAGACAGTGATTTAACATCTCGAAATCAAGTTTATATAATCTAGTTTCCCTATATAATGGATATGGTTTTGAGAAGAGCACTGATAAAAGCTTTGCATTGATTGAAATGGAAATTCTAAACCACCTTTAGCAAAAGTGTAGGTATAGAATGTAAAACCACCTGGTCCCTGTGGAACAGTGTAAAATGCAAGCCAGCCATTAAACCTTTTAGCTCATCTATTCCCTCTACAGACTTTACAGCTATTAAAAAGACCATCTTTAGGGCTAAGTGCTAAAGAGACTCCTACTCCAAATGCAATTCAATCCTGCATCTTGAACGTGGAGGTGAACCTTTGGGGAAAAGGTGTATGGTCAGTACTCTCCTCCCTCCTGCACCCCAAGAAATTTGATAAACTTTCTCTAAGTAGAATAACCATGAAAGAAGTGCCATGCTAAAACAGTAAATTTACAGATAGTCATGGCTACCTCGTTTAAAGAAATTATTTTTTAAAGGATTTTGTCGTTAGCTGCAATCAGCTAGTGATTGACTAAATGAAAATGCCTTCTGCTGTGATAATTAACTAACACTCAACAGCTCGTTGCTAAATACTAGGTTTTTTGGAAGGGTTTCTTCCTGTCGTGGGCAACCAGGTTTCTGTAGCTGATGGTCTGCTGCAGGTGTAGTTGCAGGTGCTGCTGCTGGCCAGAAACAGGGATTCCAGAGTGCAGCAGAGAATTGCCTGGGGCAGTCATGGAAAAAAGTGAGAAGTTCTGGTTCAAGAGTATCATAATACCCACCTGGAGCCTATAGAAATCGTTGGCCTTTGATTTTCCTGAGAATAAATAGAAGGTGAATCAGGCAGAAGCATGTGTGAATTAATTCCACTTGCCCACTAGAGATTCACGTTTCTCATGGCCAGTTTTTTTCTCCACACAGGGTGTTGGGGAGAACAGCTGTGTTGTCTCCTTCCCTAACAAGATGAGCAGACCAGCGTGGTTCAGATGAGGGCCCATAGGATGCTATTGTCACATTGACTGCTTTATTTTTCCTGGAGGAGAAAGGGACCTGCCTTATCAAGAAATGCAGCTAAGGTGGTGTCCTGCTCCCTCCTTTCCTTGTTTAGTCTAACAAGGACCATCAGGAGCTGACTGGGAAAGCATGAGGAGAGCAATGAGGAAGAGGCTGTTGTTGGAAAGGGAAGTTCCACTGCGGTAGCACCTGCTCTCCACTCTCAACAGCAGCTCCCTGGATCTCTGGGATGGCGGCAGCAGCAGTCCCACCATTTCTCAGTGTGCTGAGCCAAGAAAATACTTCAAACAGCGAACACGTCTTATCAGTCAGAAGTATTTCAGACATCTTCACAGTGAGTGCATCTGTGTTCTGTCTGATGGGGTGGTCTTGTGAGCATTGTGCATTTCTGGATTTTGTTTCTGGCATCCACGTTGTCCCTGAGAAGCAGCAGAAGTTTTGGCTTAGTAGAAACAACATAAAAGTCCCATCTAACCTTACAACAGGAATGTCAGATACTTATGAAGATTGCTTGAAAGGATGTGTAGGATAAGTAGAGCTGTGCAGAATGAGAGCACCACTTTCACAGCACATGAGGGCACCTATGGAGTTTTCAAATGACAGAATGCACCTGGCAATGTTGGGCATACCAGAAGCGCTGTTCCAGATTTATCCCCTGAGACATTCCCACTAGCAAGTAGTACAGCCAGGTGACTGTTTTGGCTGCTAGGATGCCCTCCAGGCTTTTCTACAAACCCTGCCTTCTTATCTGAATCAGCTGAATTAAAAGTTATTTTTGTACCTGTATGCTAATATTGGCTGCTGCTAAAGTGATCATAAGGGTGCTGAGGAGACGATCTCACACCGGTGTTACACTGGGAAAGGACTGGATATGCTTGTTGGTCACATGTCTTTTTGTCATTTTAGCAATGAATGATATTAATAAAGCCCAGCAATATGTCCAGATTGTGTAGGTATGTCCTAAGTCAATGATTTGCAGCAAAGAGAACTTATTTCTGCCAAGAAAAGGACAGTCCGGTATCTGCAGGATTTTTCTGTATAATTTTGCTTCTGGACTGACAGGAACCTATAATATGTATTTCAATGCTAGGATAAAATACTTTGACTACAATTCTGTATCAGGCTATTTTAGGATTGGGCCTGTAATTGCCAGTTTAGGTTTTTCTTATCAATGAACAGTTTCTGTGTACTGTGAACATTTTGGGTGAATTCTCATTGGTGATTTCTGTTTATAAATGTTGGTGAGGACTTACCAGCCATGCATAGTAACTTCAACCTTTGGTTTCGTTAGTTGTTTTTTTTTTTTTTTTAATAGTACATAGACTTACTTATTGCCAGCATTGTTCTTAATTTGGAAAGCTCTACCTAGCGCGGGAGCCAGTGTGTAGTCTGGTAGGTACTGAGGTAAAAGTAATGTCGCTAATGCAAAAATTGAAGATGTTTTTATGTAGTTGCTATGGATCCACTGAGTCACTACATACAAAGCTTGAGCTTTTGCCATCTTGCAAGTTGTTTGTACCCTGTAAAGGCAGTAGTCTAACTGCTACCAAATCAGAGTGGAAGCATTTTGCACTTGGGTTTGTTCAGGTGTGAAGCAGTGCTGGAGGGAGGAGGCTCTGGAGAATATATCCATCAAATTCAATCATTATCTGTGAGAAGAACAGACGCTGCAGTCTAGAGGCAGGCAGAAGTGTGAACTGATGTGGCTCACATTCATCACAGTATGCTGCTGATACTACTTAAAATCCTGACTTACAAGCACATCATTCCTCAGTGCTCCTAAACTGTGCAGTGCTTCTCAGACTGTGTGGTGGGCAAATGACTTCAGATGTGGACAAGCACATGCATACACTCAGGTTTAACACCGGCAGGTTTTTGAGCGTAGCCCCCTAGAGAGGAAAAATTAGTCTGTTAACTAATTTCACTACAGAATACCAAATATTTCATAGCCACTACAATCCTTGCATACTGTAGCTTTCCGGCTGTGTTCTAGCTTTTACTGGCAAGCATTTCCTTCAAATTAGCTGGCTTTTAATGCACTACTTTTGCAAAAACCTGGTGATACAAGATTTCAGTTTAAAGAAATACGCGTTGCTGGATTTTACACTTTTGCTATATATATTGGAAATATGCTTGACAGCCTGATCTAGCTGGGAAGATTTGGGGGGAGTAATCAAACAGAACAAAATCATTATTCTGATTCTTATGCACTTTGCAGAAATGGCTGAATAATCTTACTTATTTTGCACAAAGTTAGTTACTGGTGCTGAGCTACTATGTAGGCAACCGTTATGCAACTACAGCAGTAGCTTGCACAAACAGCCATGGGGATTGCAGTCATCCTTATTAAGAGGAGGAGAGTTGCACTGTGTATTGTGGTTTTGTCTACAGAATCTTGCAGAGGTATGCTGGAAAGGTTTAAATGTCTCTGAGCAGAGTGGCACTTGTAATAGTGATCAGAGCTTATCTGTAGTGCTGCTTATTTGGAGAAATTAAGCTCAAGACATGGCACAGACTGCTCATGGTTCAACTGACTGCATGTTGATGCTGTTTTTCTCACAGACACCGTTGATTCTTTTGGCAAATTCAAATTGGATCATTAGAGCTGTACAAATGGATTAGAGGAATAGATACAGAATACAAGCAAAACAACCATCATAGCAGAATGGGAACATGAGCTCGCCTTCTTGTTTATCTGTTTTTCAGGACCTTTGTTAAATGCAGGGTTAAATTTCAAATGATGCAGATCATCCTCTCTGAAAAATCAAGGCTTTGTAAATTTGGTTACATGTCCCAAATCAAGACTTTCAGATACCAATGTTCCTCTTGTGTTTCAAGGCTGGGAGAGATGAGATACAGTCTCCCCTTACATACATCACTCTAACATCAGTCTCTTTGGGCCTTTGTGTTGCTCGGAGTTTTCTCAGGCATCATTCCATCCTGGCTGGGTAAATCCTGTTTTGCCTAGTCTAATTGCCCTTTTTTTTCCCCCCTTCCTCTCACAAGACTACTGTCTGCCCAGAAGCTTCTTTGCAGGGCATAATTTTCAATCCTTGTGACTCTAGTAAGCAAATTGGGGAGAAAATGTCCTGAGGTAATACTGAATTATAGAAATAAAGTAGGATGTTTTTGTTATGATGGTCTCTTTTCCCATTGGGTAGAAACACATTGTTGATAGTGAAATGCATCTCACAACATTGAGTGGTTTAGGGATTGCTGTTTGTACTTAGTATAAGTAGACACACGCAAAATTGTGTAACGCTAGAACTGTTCTCTACTTAGCCGAGACTAATGTTATTAAAAGAAATGGTGGATAAATTAGGAAATGAACATCTTGTTGCCAGGTCAACCCTTATTTGTGAGTATCAGTGTGTGTATGAGGATAATATGTAGTGAGGACAGTCAAGAGCTGCAAGCTCTCCATAGCACTGTGGGAGGGAAAGGTTTGTAGAAAATAATGCTTTTAGCATTCACTTATCACTCTGTGTAATTGTCAGTGAGAAAGAAGAGAAATTATTAGAAGGATGAAAAAGCAAATTTCTGTTTCTTAATTAACTGTATTAACCAAGAAACTGAGGGTGCACACAACGTATTTCTCTGTTTTCTCAGATTTCACTGGTGATGAGAGACAGCAGATCAAAGATACCACCTCACTTAAGCTGCCCTCAATTTCTTTGTGCTTGCAGTAGATAATTTACTGCCTTTTCAGGTTTTGACTTTAATCCTGTGTATGATTTTTAGGGTTTCATTACTAACCTTCCTGTGACATCTGCTTATACGCAAAAAAAAAAACCAAACAAACCCAAACCTCAACCCAGCACCAAAGAAACAAAACTAAAAAACCCACACAAACAAAAAAAGGAAAAGAAAGTCTTTTTTTTTTCTGTATGCACCATGAAGCAAAAGGTTATGTTGCTGTGATGGAAAAAGTATGATGGTCAGAGTTTTTCCTCTTTCTAGGCTGATGGTATTAGAACTGTAAAGAGCAGTGGTTCACCTGTGTGAGAAACAGTGAAGTTCTCAATAGGTTTAAAGTAAGTCACTTGCACCATTAAACCCATAAAATGCTTATCTGGGGAATGTGTCCCTTTTTTTTTTCTGCTGGGTACCTAGCAGTTCTTGTTTTAATCTGCAGAGGAGCAATAGGTGCTCACTATTTAAGAAAATCAGGGCACTTACATAAGTACCTAGATGCAGATATAAGTCTGACAGGCACCCAGTTTTGAAAGTTTTGCCTACTGGGTGCAGTGTGGGTGGTTGAGAAATTTTAGATAGGCTCCTTGGGGCTGTGAGATGGAATTGTTGATATAAAACACTTGTTTTCTAGCTGGCAATAATTTTATTAAAAGTGACTTGGTCTTTTCTATTCTAATGTGTTTCCTTTTTCTTCCCTTGTTTCATAAGCCATTCTTCATTTGACTAGGGAAATGAAGCCTAAAGTATTGTTGTATCATGTGCTACACCTGCTCCTATATAATTTTCTGTTCTATTTGTATAAGTCAGAACAGAATTAAGTACACTTCTTTCCACCAAAGATTTCTGTTTTGGTGAGGAGGAAAAGAAAACCAACAACTTGTCTCATAGGTTTAAAAACCTGTAGTTTCATCTTTACAAAAATGCTTCACAAAATAAAGGGAAACAATAGCTTTTGCAGAGATTGTACAAGAGAGAACCCAGAAGGGAACCCAGGGTATTTTATTACTTCTGAAATGCAAATTGCAGTGAAGAAGGGACATTTTTCTACACATGAAAGCTCTGTCTTTTTTTCTTTCACCCGACTCTAAAGGTAGTAATACCGTATTTGTCTTCTCTTTAGGATAAGCAAATGATTGGCATTAAGTGTTCAAGTGTGTGTCTGTCTTTTATCTCCCATAAGTACTACTTTCCCTCTTTCTGTTCAGTCAAGCCATGTTCTGTATTTTATACAACCTAGAAAAGGCTTTGTGTTCTTAATCTTGTTATCTGCTTTCTCAGCACTTATTCATTTTTCAGTAGCATATGGATGTGGAAAGGTTAAGATACAGTAACTGGGCTCTGTGATGGCACACTCTTTGTGAAACTGCTGCTTGCGTTTTCTTCTCAGTTTGCCTTTTGTTTCATACACTTCAGTGTTAGGATAATCACATATTATGTTACACATGGATCTTCTGTTCTTCCACGGATGCACAGTGTGTTCATGGAACTGACTATAACGATGGTGTAGGTAGGCAAGGTGTAACAGATGCGCTAATCTGTAAAATACATGACATAATGTTACTAGTTGGAAAATATGATCCAGTCCAAGTTATTCAAGAAAGTGTCATGAAATATCTGTATCCTCTTTACTGAGTTTGTTATAGCAGCATGAATACACAACAGCGTGTTTCCAAAGCATCACGGTCTTTGCTTCAATACCCAGAAGTGATGTTTGGGCTTTGTTTTACTTTCCTGTGTTCTGTCACACTTTATAATAAAGTTTTGGTTAGAGAATGTGAAACAAATCAGGTCTGCAGAATGTGTGCTTTTACTAATTGTTTTCCATATTCTCTGCTGGTTGGATACTTTTCAGGTTGATCTTACTCTTAAGAAAAATTGTCTTGATAAATGAGTAGCTCAAAGCAACATCTGTAATTTATGGATGTAGAAAATGCATGCAGTCTCTCACTGACTTTACAGATGTGCTTTAGGGCAAGTGAGATGTTCAGATAATGGAAAGGGGGAGTGTTAATAAATCTCAGTCAGGAAGACAATACTTACATCTCTTCTGTAAAATAAATTCAAAACTGAATTCTAAATTTTAAACATCATTGGTGCTTTTCCTTCATACTATTGCTATTGTTAAATTGAATGCTAGTTAATGCTTGATGTGTAATTGAAAAATACAAGTAATTGGCTTGTGAGATTCATTTTCCAAAACAGAACTTGTAAATCACTCAGCCCCCATAAAAATGTAGAGTAGTGCTTTTGATTAGTTGTTGGAATCACTTAAGTTGCTATTGGTGTTTGTTTCAGAATTAGAAAAACTATTAAATTGGGTAAATGACTACTGCAGTATTAATAACATTACTGAAATCTGTAAGGACTGTGAAGAAAATGAACACAGAAATTGCTGCTCTGGAACAGACCAGTGATCCGTACAGTCTTGTATCCTGTCTCTGACAGTAGCCAATATGTGATGATTCAGAGGAAGACATACACGCAGCCAATTGTGTTATAGTGTACCACAGAGGGAAATTTCTTTCTGGCCCCAGATGGTGCTCAGTTTATGCCTTAAAGCAGGAGGATTGATAGCCATTGTAAATTTTACCTTAGCTAGTGTAACCAAATTGGATTGCTCTGTGTTGTTCATAACCTGCCCTTCACCTGGCCTTCGTAGAATTACAGTCCTATCTCTTATTGCTGAATTCATAGCTTTTACGTTTGCTGTTTTAAGCAGATGCAGCAATCCAAGAAGTTATGTCACTGTTTTACATGATGTCACACACCATTGTATTTTTCATCAATAACAGCCTTGTTCAATATTGTTTCTATTGCTGTGCATGTATGACATTTGGACCAAAACTTATGAAAGTTCCCTGGATTCAACAGTCACAGAAGAAGAGACCAAGGTCTTTGTATTAAGTGTTGGAACATTTTATTTATGTACACATCTAGTAAAAATCCTGTAGTCTGAAAGGCACTGCCTGACAACTGACAGTCTAGTAAAATAGTTGTTTATTGCAGACAAAAATTGACCTGATTTTAGGCTGGCATTCATAATGTAAGGTAGTGCAGGCTCTTGAAACTGCTTGTGCTGATGCTGGTGCCCGTCCAGGTCTTCTTGGGTATAGGCTAGTTTGATGGATTACAGCACTGCATGTCTTACCGGTTTGTGTGTTACCTTTTAGCAAGTCCTTCCCCGTGTCTAGAGTAAGGAGAATCTGCAACAGTTCTTATGCAATTACTGTCCTTCTTGTCTTTGCATCTCTGGGTGAAGATCAGAGATCTGACTTCACAGGTAATGACCAGAAAGCAGCAAGCAGTTATCACAGGGAGCAGATTTTGCTCAGCAGCTTACAGACTTGTCATTAGGTGCTGCCTTTCAGCCTTCCAAATGTATGCTTCACTGTCATTTTGCTGCTCCTTGGGAGATAGTTAAAGAACTCATGTCTCTTTGCCAAATGACCAGTCAAGGCCAGGAATCTGGGTTTCCTGAATGACAGTGCAACACCATAACAGTCTTGGGAGAAAAAAAAAATCTCCTTTCTCACTGAAAAAGGGAGATTCAGCTTTGTTTTGGACTCCTTCCGTATTACTGCTGCTGAATCTTCCAGAGGGATCATCCAGGCTTTAAATCAGCAGAAAGAAATAACCCTTTTGTTGTTTGGTAAGTGGCAATGTGTCACATGGCCCATCTGTGAACCTCAGCTGATCAAATCCAGCAGCAATTGTCCTTGAGTTGTCCTGCTGTATGAGCTGGCACATTGCCTCCTTTTTTATAGCAGAGTCCAACTCCACCAGCACTGCGGTAGTTGGATGTTCACTTGAAGTCACGGCGTTTTGTATGTTAGTGAGGAAATCTTTCTTTGTCCTATGAAGCAAGGGACTTGTGGTGGTGATAGGCTGCTGCCTAAAGTTTGGAAAAGGCTCCTGTAATCCTGGACTTCCATAGGCAGGGTTGGTCCTCGTGGGCTTGCATGGTCATGTTCTCTCACTCCATCTTCCTTTTGCCAGCTGAGAAAGAAGACTGCAGCCAGACAGGCTAGTTAGGGGGAAATTCCTTCTGATGCAACATTTAGGTTTTCTCCTCTCATCCTTCTCCTTTCTCCAAACCTGTATTGGTTCAGCAATGGCGCGTCTCGCTCTGAGCCATGTGGATGCAGCCGTCTATGTGATCAATGGCTGCGAAGGGAGAGCATTCATTTACAGCCATGCTATCTGGCAATGGGAAGTGAATGGTATTTTGGAGAAGATGAATCGAGTTTTATATACCAAAGGATGAACTGGAAAATTTCTGCCAGCCTAATCTCAAATCCCAGATTTCCTTACACTTCTTGAGTCTTCCATACAGGTCCACAAAACATTTTCTGATTGTGTATAGGTATGGTTCAAAGGTAGTTGCAGTCAGGGGACTGCATTCCTTGAAGGTAAAAAAAATTAGTTCAGTGTGGTTTAAAAAGGAGATGCACCAATTTAAAGACAAGAAATAAGAGGAAACCAGCTCTGTGGTTAATTCATATATTAGACTAACATTACATACACTCAAAAACCCCACTTTTAAACCTTCAGTGTGCAAATTGTTCACTAAGTAAACCAACATTTCTATAGAGCTCTTTCACTTGCTCTGTGATACAGTTTACCTTAGTCCTTAACTGCTTTACATTCCTCCTTATTTTAATTACTTTTTCTTATGTTTATTTTCAAATTTCAAAATTCAGACATCCTCAGGCTATAGTTTTAAGAAGAAAGAATGTTTCTATATTGAATAACGTGGTAAGCGTGTGGAGGTTAATGTGAAACCATGAGCTTCTGAAAAGTCTCGTAGTTCATCTTTATCCCCTATGCTTTTCTGTGCTTTTGTAACACTAATGAGTCAGTGCTCAGATAAAAAAGGTGGGAGTGGTTGTTGAACTTTCAGGCCGCACCATGGATTGGAGGACATGTCCCGAAGTGGCAGTTATTCAGCTGGAATAAGTCATGCATGCCCCTGCCTACCATTTGGCAGTGCCGCATTTCTTTGGGTTTGAAGGAGCTGTGAAGAAGCTGCTGTGTCCTGGAGCACCCTGCACCATGGGAGCTGCCAGCAGTGTGTTCATGGGACAAGGGAAAAACTTCAAAACTCTGACCTCCCCTTGGTAAATCCTTACCCTCCTCAGGCAAATGAAGATAAACAAAATCTTCCTTCACAGTCCCGTGCAGTCTTTTAGCCCCTGTTGACCTCAGCGTCTGATGAGGGTTGCTTTGACCCAGCAGCCCCTCCCTGTCACGTGGGGAAAATTCTTGTTTCCAGGGTTAGGAATTCTCACAGTTCCCATTGACTCAGAGTTCAGCTCTGTGATGACAGTGAGAAGCTGTCAGTTGGCTGTTTGATGGCATCTTTCAGCTGTCCGAAGCCGTGGCCTCTTGGCCCACCTGTTCAGCAGTGCTGCAGGAATCCCAGCACACCAGCAGCTCCCACAGAAGCTGCCTGAGCAATATCCCGCGTGTCTTAGCTTGTACCCCACATGGCTCCGTTAGCTTCAGAAGAAAATAGCAGGGTGGCATAATTGCCCGATTCAGGCAGGGCTCAGAAAGAGGGCCTCGTGCAGTCGTGCTTAATCAGTTAACATGTGCCCATGGAGTGGTTTTTCAGAGCAATGTGGGGAACTTTCCTGTTAGGTAAGGTAAAAGAACTGCTGTTTTGCCTCATGTCCTAGCCAGAGCTGTGAGAAAGAAAATAATATTCTTTCTCTCGCTGATGCATATTAACCTCTCTTTGCGCGGGAACAGGACTCACGCAGTGGCAGTGTCTGGATGCTGTAGATTACCCAGGAGAGCATGTATTGTGCAGGCATCAAGTTTCAGCAGTGCTGGATTTTGTTTGGGATTTTCCTTCTGCAGCGTAACAGCCATGTTAAATTGATTTGCATGAGCCATGGAAGCTGTTCAATGGGAAGAAGGCTAATTGTCAATTCAGTCCACTCTTCTCCTGTCCCTGTGTGCATCCAGGGAATCTCAGACCTCCTGGTAATCCCAGAAATGCATTCACACGGTGAGGTGTGGTTAGTGTTTGATGCTCAAAATGGTTGTTCATTGTAATCTTCCCTATATGTGTACTCAAGAGGCCAAACTCATTTTTGTTTGGCTTGTCCCCGAGTGCTGCTGAATGGATTTATTGTGTGAAATAACGATGAGTGTCAATCTCTGGTATTTCACCTCAGAAATTAATAGAACTTCCTTGAGACAGTTTCCCTCAACTGTCAAAGCTGTAATACTGCCGAGCGGTCAAGCCTGGAGGGGGTTTGGGGAATGAGCTGCTCTGCATAGGTGCCATTGTGATGTCAGGCTTAGACAAATCAAACCTAACACACATTGGAATTCACTGTCAAAGTTAAATGTCTTTTTGGGAAAATGACTTACTTTTCTTTTCCTTTGATTTTCCTTCACCTTTTTTTAATCCGATGTGGCAAATCCACATCTATGTGGGTAGTTACCGGCTGCCAGAAACTCCTCTTCAGGAGAAACAAAGCAAACCCACCCATCCCCAGCACAGTCACTTGTGTGCTATTAGACTCAACCGAGATTTGCTGCCAGCTGAGAGTAAGAGGTGCTGTGTGACTCCTGAATACTTCTTGTTAGCACTGAGTTGAGGGGAGACAGACATGTTAGTGCTATCTTTAGTATCGAAATAGGGACAGCACAAAACTATTTTCCTTGACAAAGTTTAACTTAGAAAAATATTTAATGTTAATGGCCAGGTGTATGTTACTAAGACAGTGATAGTTTATTAATTTGTTTGCTGTAACATTTTTAAACCAGGCATTCTAGCTAGAGAACAGTGTGAGTGCCATGCTAAGTCCACTGTACTGATAGGGGAAGGTCTGTTATACCTGTTCTCATTAGTGTCTTGGATTTTATAGGATTAAGCACACTTTGGAAAAAATCACTTCAGATATTATACACGGAAGTCATTCATTTCATCACCCTGGAATGCTTCTGGAGAAGGTCTGCATGTCTTTGATTCACTGCTCCATGTTTATTTGTCAGTGTCATTCCTGAAAACGCTGTGACAGTGCTCCTGTGAGAATGTCCTCTAATGCAGTGAAAACATTAGCTCCCACTAAGCTCTTTTAAATTGCTTTTTACTGCTTTTGATTCCTGAAATGTGATAAAGTAAATAAAATTTTAGGCTTTGCTTGCTTCTCTGGTATTCCACAGATATTGTTATTGTTTACTTTATTTATAAACAAATGCAGGTCAGCACATTCGTGCACATACAATTGAAAATGTCAGCTTGAGTCCCTTGCTGTTGCAGGCTATATTATATCAAGCACCACCATTAATGTAGTAATTCTGTTTTCTAATGGATGAGACACCTTGACACTTTCTCCTTTTGCTCCCTGTCACTGCAGCACTGGTAGGCATCATCAGTGCGTAAAATGCATTTTAATTTTAGGCCTCTTTGGTGGTGAGGAGTTGCAGAGGGTACTGAATCTTGTACCCAGCAGCGTGGGTTGGATTTCTTTGCTTCAAATGCTCCAGTAAGATCTTCTGCAACCAAACTGTCCAAATACCTGAGAAACTGCTACTAATTTTCTACCTAACGGTTAGTTCTGTTTTATTCTTGTGTCTGCTTTTCTTCCTGCCTGTTTACCCAGTTGTAGTTACAGACAATATCCCAGTAGCTGTCAAGCTAAACATCTCAGTTTCTCTGTCCTTTTCTTGTAAAATACATGTTTCTGGATTGTTGTGGCAGCAACTCTCTCCCTGTTCTGTTTTGAGAATCTTGGTATTGAATGTTGAAGACATTATCACGTGCAGTTTTTGTAAGAAAGCCCTTGTACAGTAGCATTAATACTTTTCTATATATTGAAAATGCTTTGATTGATGCTTCCTAACATTACATTTGTCGTTTTTATAGCTGAGACATTCTTCACCATAGTAATTTCTTATTGATGACCTCTCATCTTATTGCAGAAGTTTTTACACTTGACTCCAAGTGCAGAATCACAATATCCTTTTGTTCATGTGGGACTCATTTCCCATTTCTGTTGTTCTTGTCACTAAAGAAATCCATTTCTTTTGGGCTAGTTATAGCAATCCTCCTCTGTGTTGGCAATGACACCCCACGTGGCTGATTTTCATTAGACCACTTGTTTATGCCAAGGTTATTAAAGAAAATGCTGAACTAGATTTATCCTTTAAAAACTCCGGTAGCCGAGCTCCCTGCTGTCTGACATTCTTGCCTTAATACTTCCTGTTGCTGTTTTTCCTTCGCCCAGCTGCCTACTCACCAGCTTCTACTTTCTGAACTGATAAATGATTTCCACTGGAAATGCTTTTACTACAGTCCAGCTATATAAGACTGACTAAATTTCTTTTGTCTTAACATGGATTATCTTCCCACGTCAGCCTGGAGAACTCTTTGAAAGGCCCATTTTGCCTTTATATCCATGTTGCTCATTAACCTACCTTTCAAAATTCCTTCTAAACTCTCCCATACTCTTGAGGTATGGGAGACTTACAAGACTATATTAATTCATATTGCTTTCTTACGCTTAATGCAGGCTTTACATATACTGTTCTCCAATCAGATGATATAACTTCTAAGTAGATAGACTGCTATAAAAATACTTGCTACAAGACTATAGCAGGTTACTGTTTCTATGAAGTATCATCATTAAGGAGCTGTAGAAATGAAAGGTGTAGTTCTGTTTAGCTTTATTTTCTGAAAGGAACTTCTAACCCTGGTGGGATGAGAGCACTCAGCTTTGTGCTATATGGGTGAGAAATCTTAGGCTGTTTTTTTATTTAGCCTTTAGTCTTTTTAATGTATGCATTGGTTTTCAATTCAATGGCTGTTTACAAAAACAGATCTTCCTGGAATAAGAAAGGAAATAAAATGAATAATACAGATGCTTCCACTAAAATAAAGAAAAAAAAAAAACAAACCAAAAAAACCCAATCATTGTCATAATATACAAGAAAGGGAGATGACTTTAGTATCTCACTTCTCACCATCTGAGTTGGTAATAGAAACTGAGAAGCACTGAAATAATGTTCTTAAATGTTCTGTTTTCATTTTAATATGGCTGTCTTTCTCGCATTTTAACAGATCTTGAACAGACATTGATGATCTTGAATGTGACCTGACATGGCAGTACATATTATAATCTTTTATTTACATAGGAGGTATGATGATAAATTATGCTAGCTACATATTCATTCACAAATTGTGGTCAGCAGAATGTAGTCCCTGTATCAGTCTAATTTAATGACTTTGAGAAACTCTTTTTCTTTTTTCCTTCCTCTTTAACTTCTCTTCTTGATGATTAAATTAATCTTAGAAAGGCAGAATCCTGTCTTCAAAATTGAGATTTGGGCAGTATTTGGACAAGACTACGGGGCATCACTGCTTTGCATTGATTTTATCATAGCACTGGGACCTCAGTGTCCCCTCGTATTAGATGGGGTATTGCTGTTCACATGCCAATGCAGAAAGGAAAATGTCATGCTGAGTCACTGGCAGTCCATCGGTGAAGGTGTCTGGTAATACATCGGGGGAAGTTGCTGTCAAATTGTCCAACTGTGGACCAAAGGATGTTCTTCAGTTTCGCCCCAATCTCCACTTCAGTTTTCTGCATGTGGATTTTACGGATGATGGGGACTGTGCGCTATCTATCTGGACTATCTGTTTTGTGATTTGATCTGTGTCCAAAACATATACTGCATTTGTATTTACCCTGGGAGATTCGTGGGTCTCCAATTTGCTGCACAGATATCAAAAGAACCTTTTTTACCTTCCCTTTTCAACTTTGCAGGTCTGAGTGGGCCCTAACATTATTGTTGTTAGGAGCTGGGTGTAACATATGGTTATCACCTGGATTGCATTGTTTGATCAACTCTGGAATAATAAACATTTCTAAGAAAAACTTGCAGGCTTTGCGCAGAAACTCAGTGAAAAAATATGATTTGCAATAACTTCTCAGCTCCCATTTTTGCATGGATGGCAGATAACAAATAGTAGAAGAATGTTTCTTGGCTCTGTCCCTACCATATGATGCAGAGCTCACATGCATATTTAATAAATTTTTAAATAGAAAAGGCAGTTTGATAAATGGGTGTCTCGATGTTGCAATCACACACAGAATGGACAGCTGCACTATCATTTCCCCATCAGTAATGGAGGGTTTACATTCGCATTAGACACTAATGTAAATGTCTTTACGTTTTCCGTTTGCCTAGGTATAAAATGATTTGGGTAATGGATTCTTTATTGCACTATGCCTTGTGGCTGTGCAACTGATTTAATCTGGTACCCTACCTTCCATTTTCTATCGTAGGTAAGAAGATTGTGTAGTGTAGAAAGCTGTAATTTAATAAAATTTTTGAGACCTTGAAAAGGTGTTTTGCCTTGCAGGGATTTCCAACTCAGTTTAAATATTTGCATGGCTTTGCAGCTAAATGCTGGGATGTGCAGCTTCTCTTCCATTGGGTAATTGCACCTGAGGAGAAAAATAATTAAAAAAAAAAAATTTAAAACATTTTTTAATTCTTTTTGAAACATTTCTAGTTCTCTTAAGGCAACACCCAAATATTCATGGTTTTATTCCCCCTCAGAAACAACCAGCCACTACATGTTTCTTGGCTGGATCCTATACTTCATTTATGGATATTCCCAAGTCATCTAACAATAAGCAAAATTGAGACAAATTGCCTGTAGACCTTGTATCCTTTGTGTAGGACTTGAAAAGGCTGTAAAGTGCAAGAAAGTGTTAGCACTAAGCATCCTAAAAATATACTGTACTAATGCACTCTGGCAAGTACCTGACGGCCTAGGTAAGCTTGATATTGTGATGTTAGGCTTCTCTTGCTTCTCTTAAGGCTAAGGAGCTGTCAGTGGTTTTCAATTCCTTTCGGTACTATAATACATTATAACAAAACCAAATCCAGTAAGTATAACTGAACTGTGTTGCACGTAGAGATGAATTCACCCTTCTATGTTAATCTTTCTCTGCAGGTGCTTTTTCATACTATTCTAAGGAGGGAAGGATTTTCTAAGTGACCTAAGTGACATAAGATCACAGCTGCCATTCAAAATCACTTTGTAAATCTGAATTTTTATTAAAAATAAATAAATAAATAAATAAATGCAGGTACACATTCATAAAACTTATGTGAGTTGCTTCCATGTCTGAGTAGCCTTTTAGGGGCAATATGGTGACCCCTTGTTTCCCCCCAGACCCAGGTTCTTCAATAGTGCTCCAAGGGGTTGGCAGCTGAAGCGTCTGTGTTTCTGACTTGTGACACACCACGAGTCTGAGTTCCTGGAGCTGCTAAGCTCGTGGGTGCTTCAGTTCCTACACTCTTCAGCTATAGAGCTATAACAGCAGTGTTTGCTTACTTGAAAGGAAATCCTGAAATTCCTGTTTGGTAGGAAACGGATAATTTAAATTTTTATTCCTTTAGGGAACAGATGTTCCCTAGCTATGTTCCAAAGGTTGGTATTGTTTGTGGAGTAGAAACATGAGAATTCCTGCCCAGCTATGCTCTGAAATCCTTTAGATGACTTTTGGAAATCCCACACTGAGTCTTTGGCTGCATTCAGAAAGGATCACAAACAAGGAGCAGTTGTTGCCAAGTTTTCTGTGGCAAGGAGGAGAACAATGTATTGATGAGTTAAATTTGAACTTTTGCTTCATTTTACCATTTGTGATCATTATTATTGCCTACGCTAGAATAATTCTCAGAGTCTGGCCTATGGCTACAACTATTCTGTTCCATCTGTTGCAGAGATGCAAATCTAAACAGGCAGAAAAATACCATCTCGACTCAATCCATGTATTACTACATCAAGGCAAAAGTTGCCACTTTTCAGTATAAAATTTACTCTGAAAAAAGGTTTTCTTTATCTGCATGTCTCAGGGGAATTCGTGACTCCTTCTCATAATACATCCATTCAGCGCTTCAGAAGAAACAACAGGGTGGCAGGTGAAGTGCAGAGAAGGCTCTTGTGCCTGCTGATGCATTACCCGTAACAAATAAACCTCCACTGATTTTACTAATACAGTGGTTCAAATGATAGAAACTCTGTATGTTCCTTTCTCTTCCGTTGGAATAATGGTAGTATAGGTGGGATCTTGCAACAGCAGAACAGTAGAGGCAAAAATGACAGGCAGATAAGGTAGAAGCTGCTGCCTAAAGAGTAAAATAGTGGAAGACAGCAAGTGCCTTGTGTTCTGTGTTTCCAGTCTGATAACTACGGTACTTTGAGTGTTGTGGCTGTGTGAATAAAATATTAGCATCAATTTGAGGGATGTTTTAGATCATACCTCTTCAATGTTCAGCATAAAAGCTAAAGGGATAAGATCCACATCCTTTTACTTCTATGTGCCCTTCCTTCTTCTGCTGTCCTTACTAATAATTTCCCTAACTCCCCACCTTCTGTTTTTAAGCGACCCGTTACACCTCCATTGTTTCTTCTCTCCCTTTCTGCTAAGGATATTGTATTCTCTTGCCATGGCTGTTGAAGTGATACACCTTAAATCTTCTTTACAACGTTTTTCTGCCTGTTGGAAAGCAGAGCATTGGCTGTGGATATAACTCGGTTATGTTTGAAATAGTAATTAAAGAAGAAGCAGTATATTGGGAGGCAAAGTTGCCAAGTGCCTGAAGAGAGTGGGAATTATGATCTTTTCATGATCTTCTGCCACCATTCGCTTAGGAAAGTAGAAGGCGTGGCCTATCTACCATCAGGAAAGAAGTTCTAAAGAAAACATTAGTTTCTATCTAAGCTCCTGTTTGGAGCCCTTTACAAAAGGTACAAACCTCAAATGCCACTCCAACTTCAGTTCCCAAAGGAGCTCACATTCGGTTATTCCTGGGTTTCAGTTTCTTTGACAGCTCAGCGTCAGTCCTGCCTCTACCTCACACAATTTTAAGATTGATTTTAATAAGTAGAACAAGTATTAACACGGTTCTGTACTCCAGTTATCTGGGAGGGCGCAGAGAGAAAAAAACATAGAAATGCAAACAGAATGCTTAGTGGGGCGTTTGAACATGACAGATCACTTCTCTTTAAATCTGGAGTGTTGCCCAAACTTTGAAATTCTTAACTTTCTGGTCTGTTCTAACTAGCTCTGAGTCCTTTCCTTTCATTTTTTTTTTCTCTTCCCAGCCTACATTCCCCTCCCTCCACAAGCACTGCTGACTCTGCTCCCTCCTGTTTCTCCCTTGCCTACGCTCTCAGACTATCGTTGGCTCCATGCCTTACTCAGCCAGGATAGTGTCATGAATACTGCATACTGTTCAAATGTGCATGTCTGATGTGTGAGGTTTTAAAGTAACTGCTTCTGTAGATAGAAACTGTGGGAGAATATCACAAACCAGCGTCAAGAAAATTGCTGTGTTTTCTAAAGAGAGAAAATACACTGAAAATAGTCATTTGTAAATGACACACTTGCCTGGCGAGTGAATCATACACAGTCTTCTAAAAACTAGAGTGCATCATAAAAATCATGTAAAATAGGGACCTGAAGATTATCTGTTGAACTACAGGGCAGCTCAGCTGTGTCTCAAACTTTGCCACCAGTGTTTATCTAACCTTTTCAGAGATTTCTAATATGGAAATTAAACAATGTTCCTAAGCAGTGTATTTCATTCACTGGTGGTTTCTTACACCTCTGAACATGAAGGACATTTTACTACTTCCTTTTGCAGCCACACTTCACGTACATGTTAGCTGCCTTCTCAGTCTCTGTCTTCCTCAGATGGAGCACCTTTCACTCTTTCAGTGTTTGCTGAAAGGGCCTTTTATTCAGACATCACTCATCCTTGTCTTCTCACCTCTATATTTTAAGTGATGCACAGTCAGAGGATTTTTTTAAGTGTAGAGTCCTGAACAAACTACTTTGGAAGAGACTTTGTAAGTTCTTAGCAATAAAATATTTGGGAGGGGAGTGTTATTTTCTTCTCCCAGCACTGTGATGGCGTTGGTTGATGTTTGATTTCTGAGCCTTTTTAACCCCCCCAGGTCCTCTTCTGTCTCCTAGCTGGTCATTTTGCATCCAGTATTTGTGCAGTTGATTGTTGTGACCTTCAGCTCACTGACAAGATCTGAATTATAACACTTAGTGCTTGTCTTTACTGAGGTGCATCCTATTTATTTCACACCACTTTTCCATTTTCTTAGGATTGTTTGGGATTCTAATCTTGTTCTCCAGCAGTTTTTGCCCTTTGCAGTTTTACGTGGTCTGCAAATGCAGCAAGTGTATTACATCATCCGAGGCACTGATGAAATGGCTGTACACTATGAGTCTCAGTAAGACATGCTAGTGATAGCTCTCTTTCAAATACAGTTTTTCAACTAGGACTGTGCCTGTTTTATCTTACTCGTATTCCCTTTGGTTCACTATGAAATGGATGCATGGGGTAGGTTAGGGCATTGTAGGTTTTCTAGCAGTGTCATAGGATTTTGTGTTGATGTCGCTCGTGCTGACTTCTACTGATCACTTTGCTATCTTCTCCATTAAATCTTTGTTGTTCTCTAACCTTGCCAGCAATTACAGGTAGGTGCCCTGAAATCTGATGCTCTCTATTCACCTTTTCCTACTCCGTGTATCTGCTCAGTTCCAGTCTTAAGGTATCTCTTTCTCTTCCACAAGTTCCTGAAAACTCTTCTTGAAAATTTTTCTCACCCACAAAGTTGTTGTCATTGCTTCTATCAGGCTGACACATTTTACTTATGCTTCCTTTTAATTATTTGCCTGTAGGTGTCAGATAGCATGCAGGAAAATGTCAACCTTTCAGTTAATATATTATTTTTAATTACTCCTACTGCCCCCCTCTTATTTAGTAAAGCTGTTTTTTGATAACTTTTTGAGATGAAAGCTGTTGTTCTTTCAGCTGCTTGAGATATGCCTTTTCTATTTTATTCTGGAGTCTTGGGGCCAGGTTCTGACCTAACCTCACTGCCTCTGTATCTTTGGCTGTCAGGAGACGTGATCTTCAATCAGAATAAGCCAAAAGCATTTAAACTGTCTTCAGGTAAATCATCCTAACTGTGCCCCAGGCCACATTTAGGAGGTGAAGCCATCTTTGCTTTTTGCCCTTTAAGGCAAGCTCAGCAGATCTCTGGCTCATCGGGGAAATGAGCTCACCGGGTTTACATGAAATATGTCGTTGACTTAACTTTTTATTCTTTAAAGTGCCTTTACAAAGTTATTTTTCTTCCTTTGTACCACATAATACGAGGTAAAAACCTTGCCTCACTGAAATCAGTATGAGCTCCAGTTAGGTCAGGAATTTAAGCCTAGAATTTCAAGAATGGTTACATTTTGCAAACCTTAAGTAACGTGCTTCATTTTGCTAAGCTCAGTTTTTCTCTCTAATCACTGTTCAGTCGAAACTAAATAGGGAATAAAGACAGCAGTGCATATAATCTTGATTCTTTTACACAGAAACCCAATGTTATGCAATTTTTTATGTTTTTAGAACAAGGCCAAGTTCTCTGGGATCTATTTCATTACATGTTAAATAAATTTGGATAAGGAATGGATTTGTGTCTCAGTTAACAATCCCAGGAAATCTGAGTTGAATTGATGACACTGACATTGGCATTACCTTACCATGCTTTCACTTTTCCATCTGTAAAATAAGGATAATGGTACTGGTATTTCTTTAAAGCCTTTGGAGATCTTTGGCTGACAATTTTGGCTGTATTCTGTGATGATTCTTTAATGTCCAGAAAGGTTTTCAGGCTTCTGTTAAAGAAAGGGAAAAAAAAAAAGTCTTCAGCTTTTTGTACTGGCACCTAGAGAATAGAGTGTTGCTAGACCTGTGGGATCTTTTCCAAAATGAAGGATGAGAGATGGGCTCTTCCTCTTGCAGCCCATGGTCTTTATGCTGAACTAGAGGTGGTCGGGGTTTTGCCTCCCAGCAGAAATCGGTATTGATGCTTCCAGGAAATGAGTGCAAAGGTTGTCTTGCACTTAGAAAGTTAACCTTGTGTAGGGCTTTCCTAACAGAGCAGTTGTTTTGTAGTCCCAGTAGAGCACTAAGTGCCTTTTAGAATATATTTAAATTAAAGAAAGAATCAAAGGATGTTGGTGCTTAGAAAAGCAAAGAGCTGTTCTTAGTGACACAGAGTAGTGGTTCCGAAGTGAATGGGTCAGAGTGCACCATTACACGAAAAACAAGGAGAAAAGAAACCAAATTTGCTTGAAGATCAAAAATTCTGCATTTGTAGGAGAGGAAGATAAAGAAGCTGAGAAACCTTATTATGTTGTGGCAGTTTCTTGACTCACAGAGTGAAGATTTTGTAATTATCAGGAGGGTTTTATTTGGGTTTTTTTTTGAATAAGTGAAGGTTTTAAACGATGTTTCAGAAAAGTGGCTGTTACATAATATTCAGCACTGAAACATCCCAAGGTCTTTGTGTGACTCCCTTTGCATGGAGTCAAGTAGGGATAAAGTACTTATGTTTCTGTGTTTCTTAAAATGACTTTTTCAACATGTTGAATGGTTCTGGGGCCTCAGGGAAATAGTCTAGGCCAGACTGACAGTGGAGTTGCATCATAAGCTGCCATCCCGATGGAAGCTGGAATAAGCAGAAAATTTCCATTACAGGCCACCACTGGGATTACATTAGTGTGTTGGAAGTACTGCTTGCATTCCGAAGAGTAGCTGAACATCACTAGAACACGTCCCACTTTGCTGCGTGGTAGAAATAGTCGGTATTCACTTGGTGAGGGAAGGGAAGGAAAGAGAGTTACATACTGCAAGTGGGAAAAGATTTAGACCCATATTGCTCTCTCATGGTGTATTCTCTGTGAGATTCTTCTTTGCTGAGGGCTTTAAAAGCATGTACACTTCTACTCTCAGTGGTTTACAGCCTTATATGTTTTCCAAGTTTTGAATCTAAATTGCTATTCTGATACTTTTTCTGATGCACTTTTAAGCCAAGGTTCTTCAAACTTCAGCTGCTTGCTTTGGGGAACCATTCTACTGCCTATTAAAATTTACTGCGAAGTGTCCTTATCCTGACAGTCTGATCTTTCTTGATTTCTTCCTGTTATGCTTGGATCTTTCTCTTTATTTTAACCCACAAAATTCCTAGCTTCACATCTACAAATATTTGTAGATTTTATGTAAGCTGTTCTTATGTCCTCTTCATCTTAGGTCTATTGGAGTCTTTGGATATCTCCCCTATGAGTCGTTGTATTGTTTTCTCACATTAAGATGATTGGCACCAAATACATAGTCCTAAAATGATCCTTTCCTTGTGCATGCATGTATATGTCCATCTTCAGCTTATGCCTCTGCCTGTGCAGCCTTACGTTTCATTTGGTAATCTCTTGCCAAAGCAGCTGGCAAATTTGTTTTTCAGAAGTACTTTTCACAGGTAATTAATGAAAGTATTTTGCCCTGTTCTGATGCCAAAATGCAAGTTAGTTAATTTAAACTCTTCAGACACATTAACATCAAGAAATGATTGAAATGTTTTTTGGATAGTGGAAAGCTTTTAGGTTAGCAGTTGTGCATTCGAAGCTGATTGCAAAGAAGGGAAGGTGGGAAGAGTATCTGAGTAATCTCTGCACCTGAGGAAAAACTGTGGTAGCTTGTGACCACTGTAATGAGCCCTGGGGCCACCAGTTGTTGGCATCTTTCTGCTCCTCTGCCTTGTGCTGGAAGGCTGGACCACCATGAAGTAGCTCCAGAGTGTAAAGGCTGATTTGAAACTGCAACTGCATTTTGCTCCTGTCTTTGCCAGGCGTTCTGTGGTGAGAGCCAACAATTGGCATCGTTGTCTCCCTGCATGCTCCTGTATGAAGAAGATATATTTTTTTTACAGTGAGGGTGGTGAGGCACTGCAACAGGTTGCTAAGAGAAGTTGTGGATGTCCCTTCATTAGAAGTTCAAGGCCAAGTTGGACAGGGCTTTCAGCAACCCGACCTAATGAAAGATGTCCCTGCCTACCACAAGGGACTGGGCTAGAGGATATATAAAGGTCTTCTCCAACCCAAACTATTCTATGATTCAGTCCTGAAAATAATTTCACTTATTTGACAGGTATTTGGATCTTGGAATTGATATATGGTCTTTGCTCACTGGTATAATGTTTAATGTCCTGCTTAAGTTACCCAAATTCAATTCTTCCTACTTTTTCCCAGCCCAGTAAACTGTTTTCCCATCCTGAAGCTGTTTTGTTTCTGATGCTAATGCTTGATCCAGCTGTGCGGGTTCTTGCTGCCTCTTTTGTCAGCCTAGGACGACACTATGGGAAAGTGTTTATTGCACTTTGGGTTTCTGTCATATGCTTCTGCTTCAGAGGAATGCTTTGTGCTGTGTTTGCTTAGCTAGGAGAAGAAAGCATTTCAATTTCAAAACATTGAAGAGAATGTGTTCTGCAAACCAAACTTCTTTTTACTGTGCCGCATTACTTTCCTTGATGGCATATTGATTTACTTCACTCAGCCAAGTTGGGCCAGGCCCAGCTTTCTGCCCAGTTGTGTCTCACTGTCTTACAATTTCACATCTTAATCAGAACTCAGACTTGTTCCTCCATGCTGGATCAAGCTCTGTACCTGCAGGTTCTTCCTGTGCATGTCTTTCGGGCTCATGATGGGCAAACACAGTGCAGTATAGCTGGAGGCAAAGGCAGCAGGTTCCACCCTAAATGCTGAACCTCAGCAGCCCATGGGATTTCTGCTTCTACAGCAGCCTCCTGCTTTTCCATGCAGCATCATGCAAATGAACAGGATTGGGCACAGACATGAGTTTTGAGAATTTACTGTATAGGAGGTTGAGTCCTCTTTTCTGCAGAGGTTGTGCTGATGATGTGCAAACTAAGTTATGTTGAGCATTGGTGCTCTCCCAGCCATTGCATTTCCTTCAGGAGGTTTCTTCCTTTATATGACAGCAGCACATAGCTTCGTGTTCGTTCAGAGTTTGTGCTAATTGTTGAGCCATCGGCATTCAAGTTAGGGCAAAATTTGAGAAAAGCAGTTCAGTCCGGTCCAGTGTTACAGTGATGTTCACTGAGATGGTTAAGTTGGTCTGAGGATGTGGTTTGAGCTCCTGAGCTGATGTGACCGCTCACCGCTGTCTGCCTGAATGGGGTCTGTGTGTCATGTGAGCATGAGAATAAGTGAGGCAGGAGATGTGGGGGTAGAAGGTGTTGAGATGAATACAGCACCCTCACTTTCACCAACAGGTTTTGAGATGTTAGCCTGACTCAGCATCTCCTGACGTTGGGAGAGGTAGACCTGCTGAGCTCATGACCAGCTGCTTCCCATGTGTTGGCAGTTAACTGACCCCGTTGAGGCAGCTCAGCTCACTAAACCTCCAGAAAAGTAACTGTTTACAAAAATGTGAGCTCTCCAACTGTCTTAGCAGATCAGCTCAGTACTAGAGCCTGTTCCAGAGGGCAGCAGGGTGTCTTTTTTAGGGGTGAGCCTCAGACTGACTGCTGTTCTGTGAAACAACCACTTGTCCTGGCTCCTTCTCCTAGTCAGGTTTGGAGCTCAATTGGTGCCTTTAGACTGCCTCTACAGCTGAGAAAAAAATAACTCACTGATTTAGCTGCACCTAACTTGCTCCTAGTGTAGATGAAGATCCAGTGGAATATTACAGAAGCTGCTTTGAAGTTCATGCTACCTTTTTGACAGAATAGCTACTGTATTTTTAAGTAATGTAGTGCATGTGGCTGTATAATTTACAAATTTCTAGCCCAGACACTAGATTTTGTATTCATACTTTTTGTACTGCTTTGTTAGAGCATGAGTTTTCATTCTGAGAAATAGCGTTGTTTTCCCAGTTTCTCTTCCCAGAGGCTGGTGATACGGGACTGTCCCCAGCAGAAGACAACACTGTAGTTCACAGCAGCAGTTCAGTATTTATGCAGTAATCATTAAAAGACAAAAAAATTGTATTTATTTGCTGGCCAATTATCCTATTTTTTTATGACTGGTCTTCGCTAGAAGATAAAAAGAAGAGAAATGCAAAAGGAAAATTAAGTTATTAATGTACTCTTTGCTTCTAGCTTTCACTTCATTTGATTGTAAATTGTTTGCAGTAAAATAGCGAATTAGTGGCTTGGATAAAGCTCTATAAATTACTTCAATATCAGATCTAAATGAGGAGGAATCGGGCCTCTAACCTTCATGGAGTATAGCTGTAGCTGGATGCATTCCTAGGGGCTAATTATCCATTCCTCCATATCATTTGCTTGAACTCTCAATTGCTCACTGTTTAATGCACATTGAAGGGATGCTGGAAAATGCCTAAGAAGATATGAGATGGAAACCTAGGCAGGGAGGTGCTTTGACTACCAAACACAGACCTCGGAAGACAAGCCGCATCCCACAGCAGGCTCCTGAACACGAGTGTCTCTCAAGAACCCATGTTGCTTTCCAAGAGTAGTGCAAAATTTACATCCTTAACTGGCAGAGAGGCAGACGAGAGTTACACTGAAAGTAGGTTTTCTACGTTTTGAAAGGGCTGTTGAAATAGCCATGTCTCCTGGAGGGAAAAAGAACCACTTAAACTTCAGTCAGTTCACTCTGTACCTCTTACCGAGGTACAGGAGAAGCGTCCTGAAATGTAGACAAGGTAAATTTAGTGTGAGGTATAATATTACTACTGTCTCCTAATTTCCTTCATGACTGAGATAATTTCTTCCTATTTATCACACAGCTAAAACAACAGTTCTTCCCTTCTCAGGCCTGCAAAGAGGTGTCTTTTGACTCACCTGGATTGCCTTTACCAAAAGTGACAGGAAGAATAATCTTTATGAGTAACATTCCGGATTTTTAGAGAGCAGCCATGGAATGAGAGAGATCCTTTTATAGAGTGTCTGTTGGGCGTGTGGTGGCTGTGTCCTGGAGGGCTGCGTCTGCTCATTCTAGCTGGGTGCACGGGAAGAGGGCGCTTCTGTGATGCAGAAAATTTAAGCTCCAGTTTCTATGCATAAATAACTGGATTCAGGTATTAATTAGAGAGCGTAATTTGTGTGGAGAGTCAAAGATTAAAGGAACTCTTGTCTTCCTGTCAGAACAATTTTGTCTGCATTGTGCTGTCTGATAAATCCAATTGTGTGATGGGGGTATTGTGTGGATTTTCCAAGAGCAAATCAGAATATGCTGATATTAGACCCATGCTTTTTCTTTTTTTTTTCTTCTCTGGTGCAGTCCTTATGTGTATGTAAGAGCTTCTGCTCCCTTTACCATCAGGTTTAACCACCTTTTATGCTACATGGTGGCTCCTGGTAGCTGTATGGGGTACAGCTTCCCCCGGCTGTCAGCGGGGAAGGCTTCTTTACCTTAGGCATTCGAGATACAGTGCTAGTCACATGTCCTGCTTTTTGGACTTTGAACCTCTGTCTAATTCTACCTTATTTTCCCTGATGGCGATGATCCTTCAGCCTGGAAAGGATAAGGAGCACCACTCATCTGTCATCAGCTTTGTTCAAGCCGTGGGGAGGTACGGCAGTTGCCGGTCTGTTCTGGTTGTAAAACAGAAGTGAGAGCAAAACACTTGAATAGAACAAGAGCAAAAATAAAAACAAAAATGTGAGGCAAATCCTATTTCTCTTTCTCACTGGGTAAATGCAGCCATACAGTCTGTGAGTATGGTATACACAGAGGTTGGGCTGCATATGGATGGGAATGCATTTGCAATCAGAGGAGGTGACCTGCAATTATCAACAGTGTCAATAAACTGAAATGAAACAGAGAGATGAAAGATGCAGGTATTTGGGGCTGAGTTTTGTCTGTTTGGGTTGTTGTTTTGGGGTTTGTTTTATTTTTTGTTTGTTCTTACTGCTTTTTGTTAGGTAAAGATGAGGATGTCTTATCTGTGGCTTTGTTGCTTTGGACGCAGTTTGTCCTTCTTAATAGTTGCTTGTCCTTTTGAATTAAGTTATGTTGGTTTAACACTATGCAGAAGCAAAGTCTCAGAGTAGTGCTGGATGTCCCTGGCTTTTTTCAATTGCATATATTGTGTCACTCCAACAGTTAAATTTCGCCAGCATCAGGGTAGTATACCCGGTGCACAGTCCCATCGTACACTGGCTCTGGAGCTTTTATTGCTTACGCTGTCACTGCATATTAAGAATTAGTGAGCAACGCGCACTAGATTGTTTTAGACGTGGTTTATATATTATTCCTAACATGTCCTGACAGACCGTGCTATCCCAGCTGTGCTGTGTTGGTAGTACTGGAAGGAACATCAGCGGCTGTTGTTTAGTTTGGAACATAGGCTCATTTAGAGCCTAAAATTCTTATTTATACAGAGCTTTATGAAACAGGCATCTGTTGGGATGATAGTTTCTGTCCAGAGGTGAGTCTGCCTACAGGCTTGCCGCCAAAAGGAACTTACACATTCTGCATAGATTCAGAAAACCGGGTATCACCCATGTTTTGTGATAGGGAATATTTTCAAATTTGCCTTTACACACTAGCTTTCCTAAGGAGCAAGAAACTATATGATTTTTAAAGAAAATACTATCTTTTGGCAGAAAACAGAAGAGAGAATGCTTTATGGCTATTGAATTAGGCAATGCTGGTTTCTCAGTTGTTATGAAATTGGTGGTAGACCAGTATGTGCTTGGAGGGGCTGATCACATCGGTGTTGGACAACTGAAGGCACTTCTGCATAAACAAACATGAGATCTTTCACATTGAATTAGACAAATAAAATACTTTTTCGGAGTGCCCTGTATATGCTTCTCATGTATCTTAAGTATCTCCTGTATATCTTACATCTATAGAGCGGTGTGAAAAAGACGCCAGATCACAGATTCAGATCTTGGGGTGAAGGAAGAGAGAGAAGCTGGCTGTCTGAAGCGGAGAGGTTCACAAATGAGGAAAGATGAGGAGATTAAAAAAATGTGAAAAATAGGAACATGAATCATAAAACATGAGAAGATAAACATTGGGAACAGAACAAAGGAGGAAGTGAAACATAAGGAAACTGAAGCACAAGTGTCAAAGAAAAGAGAAAATGAGGGAAGCAAATAGCAGAAAACAGAAAGATTATGTAGTCGTCTTTTCTTAAAATATGTAAAACCAAAAGTGTTTCAAGATGCGAATGTGTGTGTATAGAGATGGATATGTAGTATGAGCCTTTTAAAATGTAGGCTGTAATCTTGAATTTTTCAACTCAAATTGGAGACCCATGGGCTTAGTGGAACCACATCCCATTTAGTTATACTAACAGATGGCCACGTTAGTGATATCTCACATAGAGCATTCCTCTGTCTTGCTGCTCCTCTGCCCTGGGTTGTCCCTATTCTGCCATATGGCCAACAGTGATAAAAGGTGAGGTCTCAAGAGCTAGTTCTGCTGGTAAATGACTGCCTGTAAACATGTAAGTCCAGACAGATCAGTTATCTGGTTTTGAAATGTAAAATGTGTGAGACTGAAGGGGGGAGCATAAGGAACATTGCGTTACCATGTTGTTTTGAATGAAATGGTGTATCTGAAGCATGATTGTAGTCTGCAGAATGGTAAAGACAGTATTCAGTGAATGCCTAAAGCATGTGCTATATGGGCAATAGAAACTCCAACAGAAAAAATCAAGAAACTTCTTCCCTGGGGACAACAGCATAACATGTTTCTACAAAACTTCTTTGCTTGGGAAGATGTGTGTGTTGGTTAATTGAAACACTCACTCCTGTCAGCTAAGAATTGACAGGAGGCACACCAAAGCAGATAAGTAGCAGAAAACTGTCAGAAGGCGCATTTCTGGAGCCCTGTCTCGTCTGCAGCTTTTGAGTTCTTCCTTTTTCCAAACTATAATGTGAAAATTTAAAATCAGCAATGAAATATATCAGGAAACTTAAAAGCAAGTGTCAGTTTGAAAAGAGAGGAGAATGTAGTACTCAAATCTTCTATATATCAGGGCAAAGGAAATGTTCTATATTGTATGTGTATCTGCAGAGCTGTGGTATTATTAGAAATTCATTTCAAAGTGAGGAGCTCAAAATAAAACTCCCATTTAGGAGTGGTTGTACTGCTCTGTTTACCACACTGATATTTACAGCCAACTAATCTGAATCCCTCTGTCCCTCAGAAATCATCAATCCTCTCCAAGGTGTGAGCATCTTCCCACGCTCTGAGAGCTGAACATTTAATCTAGAGAATGAACTTGAGTTGAAATGCAACTCCTTTGGCAATAAAATCTGCCTTTGAAGTTTTTGGTTCCTCTACATTCCATGTTTCCTGTTTTAAATTAAAAGAACAAAGCGCTCTTGGATAGTGCACCGTAAGCACACTGCAAAACCTGCATCTCGGGCATCTGGCCAGCTGTGGTGAGGAGCCAGACAGAAGAAAGAGGTCCGGGGGCATTTTGTTCATCTTCCCATCAAACAACCAGCCTTAGGTAAGAGAAGTTCATGTGAGTCAGAACTAACGTGGTTGGTCATATCCTCAATTACGGGGCAGTCAGACTAAAGGCTTCAAAAAGAAAGCTTACTCCTGCGTGTTGTTGATGAGGATGATGAAATACCCCACACTAGCTGTTGTGGGACTTAGAATTATGGTTTCTTGGATAGAGATAGCCCCAAATTCATTGCATCTGTCTTTCTCTGAATTTCGTAGGTCATTTCTGATCTAGCTCACGTAGACCTTCCACATTTTTTCATTATACGTAGACCATGAGCTTTCCCTACTTCCAGGCAACAACATTCATGGTATTGCTTAAACTGTAAAGCTTCTTAGGATGTGCCTGTTTTACAGGCATGAAGAAACTTGGGCCAGATCAGGTTTGTGGCATCGAACGCTCTATGTTTGAAAAAATGACTAATTTAAATAAACTTAAATTTCATGAGATCTAGAATATTATTTTCAGCCTAGATTCAGAGTGGAAATCGTTTTTGCAACACTAGATGATAAAACTCTCATTCTGGGCTGAATGATGTCTTCTCATCTTCATCTACTACCTTGGAGCATTCAGCATTAGACTTGAGGTTGTGCTGTCCCCGTGCAGAGCGTAGCAAAAAGTACAACTTGGATTCCAGCAGCGCAGAGATGCAGAAGACAAATAGCTCAGCTTGTCTTTCATGGAAACTATTGCTACCAAATAGCTTCAGACAAAACCACCTTTTGAGGAGGGATCAGGTAGTTGACGTTGGATTTAAGCAAGGCAGAGGCGAGGACAAGGGAGAGCTGGAGGACGCCTTTGGCCAAACCTCAGTTGTCCTTTACAGCGTGTAGTTTAGAAACACTGCTGGATTCTTCTGTGCTGCAAAGCCCTTGAGTGGCAACCTCTGTGATGAATGATTTCTGCCATCTCTAGTCGGTGAGGAGCTTCCGTCCTAGCTTAGCTATGAGTTTATAGGATTCTTCTGTCCCACCCGGGCTAGAGCAATGCAGTGCACATGGGCGTGGAGCCATTGGTTCTCAGGCAACTGCAGTCACACAGAGCGCTGCAGCATTTCCCCTCGGCAGTGGGTACTCCTGGTAGCACAATGCATCATTTCTGTTCTCTGAAGTGCCGCTACAGCTGCTGCGCCGTTTGGCCCTGAGCAGGGAGCAAGAGCCTGTACTGGCTGCCGACTTTTTGGTGACACCTACTTTGTCAGCCTATCTGTCTCTGAACGGATCTGAAACAGCTTTTATGTTATGACATCTGTTGCATTTATAAACTGGTACTGATGCCTGAAGAGGTGTTTGAAAAATTGTATGTGCCATTTTTAGATGAAGTTTGAAATACCTGGTGTGTATCGTATAGATCATATACTTCATGCATAATCATAAACACTATATATCATCGTGAAGTAGTAAACATCATCACACAGCATGTGTACCTTTGCACAACGTCAGGGATCGAGGTTACTGATAAAATGGCAGGAGGTGGACGGAAAATAATATTCCCACTTTTATTGAAGATTCTGTGTGTTTGGATATTACCCTTTAAGTAATTAACAGTTGTCTGGCCAGAGTGACTCAAGGAATTACTAGCAGGGTATTTTTTTTTATTTTTATAATCTGGTTCTTTTGCTTATCTCATTAGAGAATTTCATAATTTGTTTTTCTGAATGATTCAGGAATTGCAGGTTGAAAATCTTGGCCTGACTGATAGGGAGAAATTTGTATTTCTTTTAAACTGGCTTCCATAAGCTGATCAGAACAACCTTGCCATGAGCATGCTGAGAGGGAGTTGAAGGCATCTGAACTTTTTTCTCTGGCAAAAACTCTTTAGTGGTATCCTGCGGTTTCTGGTTTTCTGCTGCTGGGACAGGACCTGTTTGCTGATCACAGATCAGGAGCCAGGGATGCTTTGGGAGAGGGTTTGTTGAAGGCTATGCCCACACTAGCATTTAGTGCTGCGCAGTAGGAGCAGAGCAGTTGCACCAATTTGCTGATCCTGAGGACCTAATGTCCACATCAGTGTATTTTTGAGGTGTTGGACTAGTTCTGATTTGGTCCCATGTGCTTCCCTAGTGGCTCCAGTGCCTGGAGTGTGCTCCTGGAGAGCTGCTCCAGATTTAGTTACACCCCGAAGGAATTGCGTTTGTTGGCTCTGAGGCAGCACTGTGCTCTGTTGGGAAGAGCTGCTGATCTGAACTACAAATTGGTGTAGACACAGCTGTTAAATGTGTGGTCTTATCTCTTGAATAAGTAAATGCAGACTATGGGAACAGGCTCTTGGAGGAAGTGGCAATGTTAGCTCTGACTTATTGTTAGCTAAAATAAAGGTCCACTAAGAATAATACCTATTGTATAAGAAATATTTTAATGTTGTTGACTTGGCTTTAGATATAGGAGAAAAAAAATGAGGAAATTCTTTCTGGAGCTAAAAAACAAAAAGAAAAAAGGGAATCGGCATTAAAACCAGAGGGTAAGATGCCAGAAGCCCTAGTGTAGTTATCGCTGTGGGATAGCTGTAGATGGCTAAGCCACTAGATTCAAGAGCTGCCTGCATATTGAGAGCATAAAGCGGTTATAGTCTTAGAACGGTATTCTTAAATGGTTTTAAATAAATTAAAAAAACCCACTCTACTTGCCTTAAAATGAAAATCTAATTACACAAAATGAAGATGTTTCCTTAACAGTCTCCGTTGGAGCATGGGCTGCCAAACTGAAGACTTCATGCTAAGTGGACTGTGTTACGGTGAGTGAGTCAACACAAAGGGGTAATAAGGAGACTGTAAAGGGAAAGTGCTTGAACAGTTTTCTTACACATGATGTGTTTACTGCAGGCCCATTTTTTAAATGCTGTCACTTAAATAAATGAACAAATTTCTGCTTATTGAGCTGTGTTGTTCAGATGTCTTATAAGCAACATCAACTCCTACAAACCTAAAGAGACTTTTCATAAAATAGAAGTCTTTAGAGTGCTAACACAATTAACTTTGTAACGTTGTTTCATTGAAGGGGAAAAAGCCTTTTAAAAAACTAATTTTTAAGCACTGTGTTGGTTTTTGTATGTAACATGACAGTCTATACTATCTTGGCTTTGCAGACAATAATGTTTTTTGAAACCCAAAACTGGGTTGAAGGAAGTTAGAAATGTGGTTTGCTAAACAGGTTCAAGTTATTCTGCATTAATTTGAACATAACATGGTGCTGGAACTCCACTACCATCCGGAGAACTTCTCAGTCCTGGTTACGTACCTTTTGCTCCTGGTTGTATTGGCTGCTTAAAGTGTACTTAAACACAGCTTGAACTGATTTGGATTTGTTAGTTTTCCTCTCCTGTCATTTCACTCTTCTGCCTTGATTTGTATTCCTGCCCTCCAGCAGTGTTACTCAGAAATCTCATTCTCCTGCACAGTCAGGCCAGCGTCTTTGCTCTTTAAAAAACACGTTGTTGCAATTCCTACAAATCATGGAAGATGATTATATAATCTTAAAAGCTATTGCTCTGTTCCCTGCCTTAAATATTCATATTTGTACCCTTCTAGTTCCATCCCCTCTCACGAGTCGCTCAGCCCAGGCTGACGTACCTTCTGTCATCAGGGGGCTGAGTCCTGGCCTGTGTTCTCAGCAGAACAATGTGAAGTCCTGGCAATCTCTCACTGTCGTTTTAGGAGAGGATTAGCTCTTTAATTGTTTTTACATCAACACCGAGATGATCATAGCTTTTATATGTCAGTGCTTGCTACAGTATTTTGTTCCTTAAATGTTAATTCAATGAACGGATTCTTACAGTTCATAGCTGCTCAGTCGCTCTGTACGGCTTTTTAAATCTCTAGAGGCCAGATGGAAGCGTGATCCTTTCAACATTGCTTGTTTTGCATAACGTAGGGACTGGAATTACATTTGAATAGCAGTCAGAGTTGTAGAGGCATGTATTTTTCTTTTCTGTCCATGTATTTTCTAATGTTTTGGTTTGGTTTTTGTAATGACATTTTTCTACAGGGAGAACTGTCATGACCAAGTGAATTCTATGCCCTGCCAGAAGAGTCTTACACAGAAGAAAATAATGATTTTGGTCAAGGAGATTTGAGAAACTCACGCTCCGGTGCTACGTTTCTGAGACTGACTTTGGTTTCAGGGTACTGCTGGATTTCTCAAATGATGTGGTTTTTTTCTTCTTCATAAGCTTTATTTCGAGCTCTCCCACAATCCTAACTTTGATTTTAGTTGTATTTATGGGTTTATTCTCCACTGTCAGACTGCAATCAATTGATTGAAATCCATAAATAATAAACATCGTTTCCATTTAAGATGCAGTAACAAGACACTGTCGGAAGAATTTTTACGTACTTGAACAGCTTTTTATAGCTAACTCCCTCCAGAGTAAAATCCTGACACGTTCCTAGCGATAGGAAGCCAATGGCTTTCCTGCATGTCTGTTGGAAGCCCACGTGACAAATCCTAGGTGGCAACTGAAGGAGAAGACACTCGTGCACCTGTTTGTTTGTAGAACGGTTACAGAAAAAGTCCTGCAACATATTTTAGCATCTACCAGTAAGCTGAGCAACTTGACCTGCTTTAGGCTTCATAGGACATCTAATATTAATGAGAAATAGAGGGAAAAAAAGACATACTAACATGAAAAAACACATTTTATTGCACTTAAGTTATAAGAAAATAAAATTTCTAAGTGAATCAAACCATAGACACAATCCCTTTAAAGGTTGTTTTCCTCCATCATGTCAGGTTGTTACATAACTAAAATTAACCAACTGGAATCTGATTGTTTTAAATCAGACTATAAATAAAACAAAAAAAAAAAAACAAAAAAAAAAAGGAGGAAAAAAGATCGCCTAGGATACAGTGTTAAACCACTTTCACAGTTCAGCTTGAGTTGTGGCTCTTGGAGAATGAGGCAAACCATTTGACTCTTTCATTTCTCATTTTGTTTGCATGTGACATCTTTACAAAAACCTAAGTTTTTGCTCTGTCAGTTCCTCCCAGCAATAACTGTAACAGTTGTTTATTTCTCAAATACTGTAGAACACTAAGACTGACCAGCAACTTTATTTTCATTTTTGTATTTTATAGTATTTTTTAAAAATTTTGTCAGTTTTTTAATGTATGTTCATTCCATTCACCACAGCCCTCACAAAGAAAAATTTCCCCACAGAACAGGCTGCAATAGCTTTGTTCTAAGGAATGTGTTTTAATTTTTGCCCAGAAAAAAGAAAATAAGCTTTGCACACACACTCAATTCTTTATTTGCAGGCAAACTTCACTCTTTAATTGTCTGAAACTCTTCCACTCTCAGCCTCTTAGAGGCACAGTTGGCTCAAGTTTCAGTGGCAAAAAGTCTTTTTCTGTAACCAAACTAGAGCAAATTTGGAATTCAGTCTGGGACTAAAACGTCACAGCAGAAAAAAAAATAAAAAAAAATAATTTGCTTTTCTTTCTTTCATTTAGCAGCATAAATAAGTTTGGCCACTGGGAATACAGTACAGGGGTGGGACAACAATCCCATAATTGAAGACCTACTTCTAGCACCAGCATTGCGAATCAAATCCATCAGAGGACTCTCAAAACCCAGGACAACTTGCCACCTCAGAGCAACTTATGCATTGAAGAGTGTAGATAGAAGCAACAGTAAAAAGATTAAACAGAGGCTAATACTGTGATTGACATTGGCAATGGTTGGCAAAAAAAAAAAGAGGAATAAAAGAAAAAAAGAAAAAGCTCTGATAAAACTGTACAAAACAATTCACAGTAATATTTTAGCTTTTCCACACCAGGAATGGACTCTTTTTTGTTTTTTTTTCATTGCAGATGCTCTCTAGTTTTTGAAAGTCAAGCAGTGACTGCTCGTCGAGGTTGGAAGGGATCTCTGGAGGTCGCCAGATCCAATCCCCTGCTCGGAGCGGGACTAAGGGACAGCGCGTTGCTCGGAGGGGCTGCTGGGCCCCAGGGTGGCCCAGGGGTGCACCAGCAGGCTCGCCTGTGCAGCTTCTTTCAAGATCTTTGTGGTAAAATAATCTGTTAACAAGAACTGTAATAACTATTTTTTCACCTCCAAACTGCTCAAGGAGCAGCTGGAGGAAAGTAAAGAAATAATTGCACCTGGTTTAATTTCAGAAATCGCGTTTTTGCAAAGCTGCCCCGGTCAAAAGTGTAGCCTTTTTATGTGACGAGACAGCAAATGCCTCTCTTGTCAGTTAGAGTTTGTCATCTTTGTCTTTTCCTTCGTAGTCTTGTAGGTCTTTAGGATCTGTTGCCCCAAGCCAACATCCTGCACCACCAAGGACAAGGGATTTTTTTCCTTTTTCTTTTTTTTCTTTTTTCTTTTTTTTTTCAGGGGGAGGGAAAGGAGAACATCGTCTACACGTTTGGACAAATTCATCTTTCTGCCCTTCACTTCATATCCACGTCAAAGTCCAACACCAGCAGCTTTGTTTCCTCAGTCCCATTGCGGCTCCCAACCGCACACACTAGCTTTGTGTTAGAAGCTCTGATCCGCCACACGACGCCTCCACTTCCCCCGCTCTCCAATGTGACTAGATTTCGGATAAATTCACCCGTTTTCAAGTCCCAAAGTTTTACAGTCCCATCATCTGAGCTGGTAATTACAAAGTTCTTGTTGAACTGTAAACAGGTCACAGCACTCTGATGCTTGTTGGGACCTGTAATAGCAGAGCAAAGCAGTTTTATTTGTAATTGGAAAGCAATGTCAGGCAGCGCAGCACATAAAATAAAATACCGAGCTATTTGCATACAGATTTTTCCACCTAGATGGGTTAACTCCATTTCTGTGCATTAAAAGGTACAGAAGCCTTGCTGTGCTTTCGAAAAGTGAACGCAGGTATAAAACCTGTATTTCCTTCTTTGTTACAGCGATGTCGTTTTGTTGTAGGCAAACAGCAGGGCAAGGGTGCACTTGGACATGCATGAAAATGAACTTAACCGTCCAGAATGAGGTGACCGCTGTAAGCGTTTGTCTCCAAGTCCCTTTGAAGTGTTGTTGTGAGATCACTCTATCAGTAAATATTGACAGTTACATATTGACATATAAATATATACTGTTTAAATAGCAGAGTTTGCTTTGCAGTGAAAGTTAGTTTTCTGCTCCAGCCAGCCATGCTGTGTATGAGATATGGGATAGTAAGGTGTTTTTTGTGGGGGGAAACAAAACAACGTGTTCATGTGCACAATGGCTAAGTGGCAACCGGCAGAATGGAAATGGAAATCTTTCTTTTTACTGAACTAAAGGAAACATCTTCCACCCACTTCTCTTGATTTATTGCAACAGACAGTGTACTTTGCCTCTCAATCCAATTAATCAGTAGGCATTGAAACATCCAAGTGACCCCTAAATAAATACGTTGACTGACTGTTTGGAGATGTCATTTCCTACATATTTCTATGGCTTATTAGGCTAATATACTCGTAGCAAATTGCTATCAGTCCAGACCATCTGCTTTCATAATAGGCAAGTGATTTGAATAGATTAGTTTAAATACATTTTGTTCTTCTAATTCAGAGAAAGATCATACAGCTGTCATAAGAAAAATATTTAAGTTGTACATGGTTCCTGACTGTTTCTTTGTAGGCAGTTTTTTAAGTTTTCTATGTAGACTCTGCAGCGCAGCTTACTGCAGGCAGCCCGATTTACACAAGAGTAGTTTAAACTCACCTTGCAATGTCTGTAAACATTGTCCTGTTTTAATGTCCCAGATTTTGACAGTAGAATCGGCATTCCCAGACACGAGTATATTGTCTTTGAGTTCCATTCCACTTGTGAGAGACTGGTGGCCTGTTAGCGTGTGAATGCAGTTGCCTGTCTCCACATCCCAAACTCGGATGGAAGTGTCAAGAGATCCACTCACCACATGGACGCCATCAAACTACAAGAAAGGTAAATCTATTACAAACAATTACATTAGGATCATGCAAAGGCTGTTAAGCATTTAATTAACCAAATGCAACCCTAGATACCATATGTATATTCAGAAACTGCACTAAAGAGTAAGAATTCAGTCTAAGTAGTGATGGCCATGTTTACTATCAGAGCAAAGGATTAATGGTCAGTGTAATTCCTGTTGCAGACATGGTCTATGAGGCGCACAGTTTGAAGAGAAAGACTCAGAACCACTGGTCTTTTAAATAAAATGCAACTCTTAAAAACTCAATAGAATCCTGTCTATACTGCAACGCACAACAGTAAAAGAACATTGTTTTCCTAATACAGCTGTTAACAAGACAAACCTGGTTTTTACAAGTCAGCAGGATTTAAAGCTGGAGAAGGACAACAACATTAATGCAGAATTATCTACACAGCAGTCAAACCACAGGAAAATAGAAGGAATGGTATTAAAAAATCCTGAATTTAGCCACTTTAGAATCATAATTGTATGCAGTAACTTTACTGCATCAACTACTTAACTTTCTATTCATTGCTGTGAAAGGTACAGAGGCTAACATAGATCCTCAGATTTTTTCTGGGCCTATACAGATATAGAAAATAAAAATGTGTGGAACATGAACACGGAGAGAAACCAGTTAAGAGATGAGACACTGTGGAGCAAGAGGACTGAACATGCAGAGAATATAAAGGTGGAAAGTAACTTGAGTGATAGTGACAGTGACATAAGAGTCCAGAATTCTCAAAAAAGGAAGGGAAAAGAGCAGTAGAATAAAACCAGTGTGATTCAAGGGGAGAATGCTCAATAAATTGAGACTTCCTTCCCATGTGGTTTTTTTCATATCTATTCTCTGAGGGGAAGAAGAGTTCAGGAGAACTGGCACTTTCTTAAAGACACAAACTATCCTTGTGTGAAGGAAAGATAGGAAGTGTAGTAAATTACCAAGACTTGGTTGGCTAAAGTACAAGGAATTGTAAAAGAAGTAGAAACTAGATCAATAGATGTGTTTAAAAGAACACACTGGGACAAAATCAGAAAGGCAAGGCACAAAACAATAAAACTAGCAAGAGCTGTTAAGGATGACAAAACACTATTCTCTAAAAAAAACCCAAAACAAACAAAAACGCAAGAGAAAAGCCAAAATAAAAAAGCTCATTTATGCTCAGTGGGAAGGAAACACCAAGCGAGGGCAGCTATTTAACTTTTTTTGCTTCATCCCTCAGCCATCTGAGTGTAGGCTCACAGCACTAACACCACTGACAACTGAGTACAAGCTTCTGCTAGAATGGGGGGGAAAAACCACATAAGGCAAGTTGTTTTAAGACAATCTCGGAGACATCTGCTGCTATCTTTGAGAATTCATGGAAGACAGACAAGTTTCAGATGGCAAATACAACTCCTTTCTTTATTGAAGGGGATGATGACGGGAGATGGAGAATTATGGATCAGTCAGTTTAACTTCAGTTTCCAGAAGGAACTAACGAATAATCAATCTGGTTGTAAGCCCTTAGCAATGTGCTAAGTAGCACCAAACAGATTAGTGGGAAAATGATCTTAACCAGTATGATTTTTTTGCTATGACGGAGTAAAAATCCATGTGAAACAGCAGATGTCTTGGTTGTATTTCCACAAAGAGGGAGGCATAGTTGACACAGGGATACTACCCCATTCAGAACTTTGTTCACAGCATTATTGGAGAGATCAGAAAGAATTCCAGGAGAAAGGGAGTTCTGGCATTTAGAAATCTGATTAGGATTTGGGTGACAGTTGAAATGGCAGGCATGACCCAAAGCAAAGGGTGTAAAAGTCAAGAGAAAATTGTGAAGCTCTGAGCTTGGCAGGAATGGCCGGTACTGCTGCAGCCCGGGAAAATGATGGCTGGGCAGGAGTCTTTGTTACAGTTAGAGCAATCTGACGCTACTTGTCTGTGTAGACCGACTGGTATCTAATAATGGTGAAGAACAAACCCAATTAAGGGAACTCAACTATCTGAGACTGCTGCTTTCTATAAAACCTGCAGAAACCTAACATCCTAAATCTCTAGAGTCAAACACGGTTGAGCATAGCACCTAGGTTCAAAAGAATGTAGAGAGTATCTGGCACACACAGACTGCCTATCTGCTATATAACATGGCATTTCTGGTGACAATAGAGTAGAAAAAAAGATACTAGTAGCTGAACTAAATAGGGGTACGCTGTGTAAGGCAGTAATAACAGTGGTGACACTTTATGACTGGAATTTTGCATCCCATTTTGGGCACTCCGCTTTCAAAAGAGGGTGTGACCAAACTGAAGTTCAGATAAAAGGACAAGGGGTGCTAAGTAGCCTAGCAGACTTGTTGGGCAGAAACACTACAAATGTTTTTCTTTCTTCAACAGAAATAAAACAGACCGATGCAACAAACTTTGAATTCTACCCTCCCCACCCCCTTCCTGCAAATTAGTTACGTTTCATATACATAAGCTTTAAGACTGGGCATCAAGACAAACTCTACTGTGATATTGCCCCAAATGACAGCAGTTTGGATCAGCGGTTGAACTGTTATCAAATCCTAAGCACCTCTGGATTACCACTTAAGGCAGCTAAGACAGACATAACTAAGAAAATGCAAGATGGTCAGTGGTCTTCAACTGCTGCTTAAGGATCTCTGTGTTAGGAGGTCTACAAATGAAGTTCTGAGAGCAGCAGAGCCTCCCATGGAGTTCTGGTCTATTTTGTGCCAAATGACAGGAGCACACCATACAATTTTAAAGAGACTTCCTGTAGCTTCCTGCCCCCCCCAAATTTGGTTTAGAATACCAAGTTCCATTTACAGAGTGTAAATAGTATCAGGGTGCGTAACATAAACCCAATTATTTGATCTGTTATGACTACAGTATCAGAGCAAGACATGAATATTCATAAGCCAAAACAAGAACCACTGGTGAAGATAAGAAAGAATAACATACACTGTTCGCAAACTACTCTGGATGAAATACAACCTTTGGAATATTTTTAAGAGATAGGTAGAGCATTTTTAACTTGTTTGCTGCTTGCCTAAAGAATTCTCCTCAGCATGTGAATTTAAGAGAAGGGCTGGAGATTTCTGATAAATTTTACTACACATGTTGCAAAAGGAAAGCAATTAGGTATTTTGTTCATATGTAATCTATTATGGTGAGAGATAACCTTATGAAGAAAGCATTTACGAAAACGTCTTTAGCACTAAGCTTCATTTTCTGAGCCACAAACCAGAGCAGTTACATGCCGAATGCAATTTCCCAATTTTGAGCTGTCTTTGTTAATTCCTTTTTCAAGTCCTGCCAGATTGTGGTGAGAACAGGCACAAGCATGAAATTAATTTCTTTCGCCTTTCAGCGCCTGGAAGTGATGCTTTGAGTCTATGAATGAACAAGATGATCTTTTGGGTTAGTAAAGGTAAGAAGAGCCTGCATGGGGCCGACGTGTATCTTTGCCAGCACAGTTCTGATGAACAGCCGGGTGATGGGTAAGCAATCGAGCCATGCCCCAGAGCAGTACCATAACAACCTGCATCTACAATAACATGTTTCTGTTGATAAAGCCTCACAGTTGTAGATCTGGCCTCTATTCAGAGTAGGGGAAGCAAAAGGCTGGAGATTTCCATCAGGGCATTAGAAATTCAGGTTCAGCCTTACTGTGAAGTACAGTTTGGAACTTAAAGATGGGACTACAGAATAAACAGTTCTACATAATTCAGATGACCAGCCCAATAGGGGTTTTAGCACATTTTCAATTATGATATCATCTGATTTATTTAAAATAGTAACACCGGAATTTCTTTGGGGAAACCAAAACTATAGTTCCAAAATACATGCAAGAGTTAAAAAAAACCCCAACCAAATGACCCAACGACCCAGAAAACTACTTACCCTGCTGGTACAGAGATTTGGGCTTTATTGTATTGGGTGCTTTAAGAAAACCCCAAACCTTCTCTAAAAAGCAATCTCAGTCTCTAAATTAAGACAACACATAACTAGTGTAACAAAATGAAAGAGGGGAGTATCACAGATGCCTCTCTAGTCTTGTGGCCTTTGTAATTTTGGAGTAGGTACCCACAATTTAATAAACAAAGTGAAATAAACTGACTTTAAATGTTACACAAGGAAACTAAAGCAGCAGATGAAAATGACATACCTGTAATGAGTAGACTCTGTTAGTATGCCCTTGCAGCGTGTGCAGACAGGTCTCTGTCTCTGGATCCCACACTTTGACCATAAAATCATATGCACCGCTTACAACCCGTCTGCCATCGTATTGAACGCACCGAACCGCAGCTACGTGGCCCATCAGAACGTGTAAACACTGGCCTGTCTCTATGTCCCAAACTCTCAGCGTAGCATCTCGAGAACCACTGACCACTCTGGAGGAACAAGAAAACCCCTCTTGTACTTAGTATTGGACATAGAAGTATTAAAACAATTAGACTTGGGTATAAATTGGTTATGAGTTTTCATTTGGGACATTAGATAGCATTAGTTCACAGGCCACCAAAGATCTGCTTTGGGATGACATATTTTTAGGGCTGCAAATGTCTTGTGTGTTTTTCTACCTTGCCCTACTCATCACTGCCTCAGGATCTGCCTATGTGACATAATTAGCAATCATTATTTAAAAAGGCACTCCATTCCTGGACAGCAAAACAGTGCCATGAGAAAGGATGGGGACTGTTGCATCTGTCCATGAAAGCTTATGGATATGCTGAGCTCAAGCCAGTGCTATGAACAGTCTGTTTTAATGACTGAGTGAACTAATTGTAACAATTAAACAAAGATCATCTTTGGAAGTTTTAGTAAAGTAACAGTTACTCTGCTTAATTTTTTTCAGTCTGTACTTCCAAAAGCTTCTTTAGACAAGTAAAGAAATGAGAAGGAATTAAAAGAATTGATAAAGAAAATCCATCATCATTCCCCAAAAAAGAAGAAATGCAACCTGTCCAGCTCCATACCACAGCAAAGTTGAAGAGCTTTGCCAGTGTTCGTTGAAGCACGACATAGTTTACTATTGCAGAAATTATGATACTATCAGTTAGAATTTTAATAAAATAATGCAATGATGATACTGAAGTCATTCTGTAAAACGAGTTTATAGCACTGACAAAAGGGAGGAATTATTCAGAGTGTGGGAGACCGGATCAGAGCATAACAAGGAATTAGTTTTGAAATAACGTAGAATGTGACTTTAAAAAGTACATGACTCAATTTTCCATTCTTTAATTAGTACTCTTATGCTTTTGCTGCTATTAATCATCTCCTCCCTTGTGCAGATTTATGTAGTTTAGTGTGAATGCTTCACCCGGTTTGTATTTCACCCAGTGCTGGATGAGATATCCAAGTTTAAAAGGCATTTTCTGTGAACACAAGTGTAATGTTACAAGCCAAAACCTGTGGCTGCAGCTTTGGGTGAAGCCTTACCTCTTCTCGTGGAGATGCATGCAACGCACAGTGGAGGTGTGTCCGTACAAGGTGTGTATGCATTCTCCAGTCTCAGCGTTCCAGACTTTCAACGTTCGGTCTGTAGATCCACTGATGATGATATTGTCCCTCATTTGTGATGACCAGACTCCGCCTGTGTGCCCAACCAGTGTTCTCAAACACTGTAAAGAAACGTTTTGCTAGTTACCCTTCTGACAGAATTGAATGGAAACTTAAGTAATCGGGAGGTAACAGTAGTCTCCAGTACAGTAGTACCAAGAGCCAGAAGACCCCTGGAGACTACTCTGCAATTGAACTAAAGAACAAAAAAAATCCCCCTTTTTAGGAAATACTCATCAAATTTCTCTCTCCATTGTCAGTATTTTGACTATAAGGAATTCTCCATGTAACCTTCCCCTTGATAAACTAAACCATCTTTCCAAATTTCTCAACACAGGGCGTGTTTTGCAGCCCTGAGTAATTTTCATGGCATTTTTCTGAGTCACTGCAGTAGCTTTTTGAAGCATAAAGCATTAGAATTTGAGAGAGCATTCTCTCAGTAGTTTTACCACCAATCCATAAACCACGTGCTCTTATTGTATTTTTCTGTCTGTTTTTCCAAGAAACATCACATTCTGTAAGCCACAGCTACTGCATCAATACTGCAAAATCGTGTTTCAAGCCTTTTTCAGACTTCACTGTTGCCCAGGAGAGAATCCCACACTACATAAGCGCAGCCTACCTTCTTTGATCCCAAATGCACGACATAATTTCTCATCATGTAGAAACAGTGTTTGCTCACACCTACTTCTATAAAACCTCCATCACTCTGGAACAATGACTTGTCTCCGTCTCAGCCTCTATTCCTTACAAGTAATGACTATATAAGCTCTCTCACCAGGCAGCAATAAGTGCTAATTAGCACAGAGAAGAAGAGATCCTTGCAAGACCCCTCTAGGAAGATACTCCATGAAGATTCTGCACTTACATTAACAACATGATCGCTATAATTACCCACTTTCTAACCCATTTAAATATGTGCCATGTTGATTTTTGCATTGCTCTATTTTCTTCACTGGTATCATGGGGATAGTATCTTACAGTGCACCTACCCATCTATTTCTGCACTATTATTTTTATCAGTCAAACCTGTAACTGCATGAGAAAAGAGGTCAAGACAGTTTGATGATCTCTTTTTCTGTAATCTAATGCTAAGTGGCATTAATTGCCATGGCCTTCCTTTAACTGTTAGTTGACTCCTTTTGACGTAGTCCAATATTATTTATCTGAGATAATGTATCCTGAATACCCAGTCCTTCAGTTTACTCCATTTACATTTCAGCTTCCTAGCCACTGTTTGGATCTTCTCCTCATGCTCATACTTTCTGGAAAAGCACCAATTTTACCCCACAGGTTACTTTAGAAAAAAAAATCATCAAATACAGATTATCTGGATCAACTGTAATAAGAAAAACAATAACCTCAGTAGTTGCTTAACGTCCTTGTGAGCTTCTGCTGAAACAGTTTCCTATTATCACTGCACACTGTATTTCCATCTCATGAATTTTCTCCCAAATATTCTTCTGCATCAGTGATTGTATACTAATTTCTGTTGTTAATATCCTGTTCTTTCTAACATCCTTGAAAATGCCTTGCTTTTTTGCTGTACATAGATATCCTGTTCTTTAACATTTTTTACCAGTCTTCTGCAATTCCTGGCTCAAAGCCTAATTCACTGCTATCAAATCCATCTTTTTGCAGTTCATAGCTGTTATTCACTTTTACAGTTGCCGTCTTTTTTTTAATTTCAATTGATTTGCTCATATTTTAAGAGATCATCCTTCTGAAGCAGCAAGAACACTGAATTCATATTTTTGGCTTTACATCTGTCAAAAGAATTATTTAGTGGTGTTCATTTGCACAAACCAACCTTTAGGGTTTTTTTTGTTTTATTAATTCTTCAGCATCGGTAAGCATGAGGCCTGATGATACAGCACTCTTCTATCTTTCATATATGATTTCTCGATCTCTTAAAGGTTTGGGGTAAATAATCACACTAGTATTTGTAATTGCTTTTAAAAATTACTGAACAGGAATTGCCAAGTCATGCTACTATAGTCAATTTTATATATTTAGAGGAATATTTTGCTTTTGAGAGGGTGTTGTGTACAAAGGAAGTATTATTCATTTGAGTTTAGGCTGCCCTTTTCAATTAAAAAATGTAAATTTCAATATGGGTTCCTCCATTAGACAGTTTGTTGTAGGGAAGCCAAGAAAGGCAGGGCGAGGCTGCCTATTGCTTTTAATTTCATTCTTTCCCCACAGTCGTATTTACAATCCCATCAAGAATCTTCCAGGCATGCAAAGACAAATGTTTAAAACATTCCGCTTCAAGATTACAAAGTGGATACTTTTTACACCTTATATGTGTCAATCTCAATAGCTGTCCTGCTGTTCACATAACTGTATCATTAAAACAAAACTAAGTACAAACAGTACTGGTCTAGAAGGAAAAAGTACTGCTTCCCTGTGGCCTTTTCTACATTCTTGGAGCCTGGTCAGTCAGTCAGTCTCCTTAAAATAAAAAAATCTGTGTCCTGAGTGGCTGTGATGTTCTAACATAAGTGTAATGCTCAGTACTGTCTTTTTGATTGCACATATGGTTTTGCTTCTTCAAGCCAAAATTAAATTACTGAAGCTTATTAAATTCCTGTCTGAGTTGGATCTGATTTTGTAAGAAATATTTAAACCTAAAGCAAGTTACTTTTTTTGGGGGGGTGGTGGCTCAGCAATATAGTAGTTTAGGAAGAAAAACAAACTGTATTTGAAATTGAAGCCAGTAAAATGAACACCCTGTTTTGGTAACTTAAAAACAACAGATCAGTGCTAGAAGACAAGAAAGAAAGGGAGATCCAGAGGAGTAAAAGCAGGCTAAATTAAGCTTTAAGGAAGATAAAGTAACATATCTGTCCAAATTCTTCAGAATCCATGTCACAAACGACTCCACAAGAATCGCAGAATTGCCAAGAGGACACGGATGTATGCCAGTGGTAACATGAGCTGCATTGCAATTCCACAGCAAGGTGACTTTTTTGAACTAGACTGGTTACTGTGTAAGAAAAATGACCCAAATGTTTACCAGTACTTTTCCTGATTCTTGCACCAGACAGCACTGAAGACCACCCTGCAGTACGGTCTGATGGCACAGCAGCACTTTTGACATACCAGTGCTCTACCTGTAGCTCATTTCCTCAGGAATTCCGCAAAATAACTGACTTACCTTGCCTGTGACTGCTGACCACACTTTCAGCGTGTTGTCATCAGAGCCACTCACTATTCGGTTCCCGCAGAACTGAAGGCATGTGATCACGTGGTCATCATGGCCTTTGAGCACCTGGTAATGAAGAACATCAAAAGGAGATTAGAAAGAAGCACGAGAAACAAAGTGTTCTTCTGAGTCATAAATTAGAGAATGCTAGAGTTGCTTCAATAACAATAAGGCTCCTTAATCCCATGTGTCAAGTCTAATTTACCACCAGCTGGGACAAAACCAGGTATTTTCCTTCTTCCATGGAGTGATACTGCATTGCTTCGCAAGTACACTTACAATTATTGTAAGCCACCCAGAAGAACCAGAAGAAATCACTAATAAAAGTAGGCTGAATTAGTAACTGGACATCACTCAATTCCTCTTCAGGTGTTTGACCTCTTTATTTTTCAGTTGAGGCTTTTTTTTTGCTCAGACTTCTACCTTTTAAGAGTTGTTTCAGTCTTGAACAAAAAAAGATGGGGTTGTATTTGCTGCACATCTGTATTTCGGTGGTCAAGGCTGACTATATCTATTATTTTCTCCTTACCAGCCAAGCATTGTGATCTGTTAAATGACAGGTGGCACCAAAGTAAAAAACTAGAAAACCATTAGCTCAATTAAATACAAACAAAAGTGATAATTTAATGTGCTGGAAATAGAAGTGGGATTTTCAATGCTTGATTTGGGAAAACTGCAATTCAGTATATTTTACTGCACTACAGCAAAAAAATCCTTATCAGAATACATAGCACAAGGAATGTTTTATTTAAGATATCTGAACACTTTTCAAGACGTTCATCAAAATGAAAATGGGCATTTGGATAATGCCTGAGGCTGTAATTTTAATAATAATTCCAAGAAAACTTGATGTGGTGTATCAAAGCAAGAAACACAGAGCCGCTGCCAAGGATGTACATAAGTCACGGTCAAATAAACAGCAGGATATAGCCATAGGTTTTCCATGGCAGTGTTCTTATTTGCATTATTTTGTTGCATAGTAATCAAGAAAACAGGCAAATTGCCTTAAAAGGCTATTAATATGGGGTTTTTTTCATGTTTCTGGCTGCTTATTCAATACCAGGTTTGATTAGACAGTTCCTATTTTATTTGACAAAATGTCCAAAGTATTGCTTCATATCTTTGTGTTGGAAAATGTGTAATGATAAGATAGCAATATCATTAAGATATTTTAATATTAAAAAAATAGTCTTAACACAGAATGAAGCTGTGGTCTTATGCTGCTCAATTTATAAGAACATGTATAAAAACAAAGCATGAGGGGATCACAGAATGTGGAGCATTTTTATGATGCAACACGGTCCAGCTCTACAAATATATAGATGTATTTATATATTATATATGTATGTCTGTTTCATTATAATTATATCCAATCAAGTTTCTGAGATTATCTGTCTCAAAGAGACTGGCATATGCATAGGGATTCACCAAGCATTACAAAAATTTTTAGAACAGCAGTGAAAGAATTCTTGCTGTATCACATTTTGATTTGCTAATAGGGTGCTGAGACAGTAATTTAAGCCTGGGGTAAGCTAAAATACAAATAATTTTTTTTTCCGTAACAATACATTGCTTTTTGTGCATGGATAGCGTAGCTTGTTCAAAGACAAAAGATAACCTATGAGTTCATCCTGCTTTGTTCATGGCACCACGCGCACAGCTCAGAAACTTACCTTAGGCGATTTAAGTTCTCCTCGCCGCCAGTTGGTATCAATCCTGTGTTGTCTAATGTAGGCGCTTTTCCACGGACTGTGTATAAAGCCTGGTTTTATTACTTTCCTCCTCTTGATATGTAATGGTTCATCAATCCCTGAAATGAATTTTAAAAAAAGCAGGGAGAGATGAGGCCACCCTTAAGACAGTAATTTCTCTCCCTCCCAAATTTTCACAGTGACCGCTGACATTAAATACTGCATCGACGTAACAACCTCCCGCACGCCAAGATTTGCATTATGTGTCACTGGCACCACCTCAGCTCCTCAGCTTTTCATACTCCATCTTTCTTTGTCATTTAAGCATAATCATTACTGTAATTGTGGCTGGAAATGCTCTAGTTCATCATTCCTTGCTGGCAACCTACTAGCTTGGTTCTGAATTCCCCTATGTGAGGCAACGCAGCAAAATACTGTCTTTTACAAATGAGTATCGCCCAACAAACTCCATAACCACTTGCATGCTCATTTTGAAACCTTTCAAAACATGAACCTTTCTGTCTGTGGTTCTCCTCTCTGATCACCCATCTTCATTACGTTTAAGTTCACTGTGACTCTAGATATTAGTGATCTCGTAACTCCTTGCTCGATTCAAATGGCTGTGTGCTTTTGGCACTGTCCTCTCCTGGCAGCAATTTAAGTATAGCTATGCTCATTCTGAATCAACACTTACGCAGTAGTGCTTTGTTTTAGCCTTGCTACTACACACTTCTCTCACCTGTCTCTTGTTTTTTCTATGCAGCTCCTATCTCCACTGCACCTCATTGCTAGCAAGACTCTTGTCTCTTGCCAGTATGTGGATTTCACTCTTCTGCTTTAAGCCCCTTCTCTGGCATATCTATCTGTAAGTCTCCAATTAACTGCTCCTTCATATTACTGAGCACCTCACTAAGTCTAATCAGACTACAATACTGTTTCGTTTGTATGTGCTCTCATGCCTGGTCACATTTATTTTTGTTCCTAAGCTCACAAATGTAGGCACGTTTCCCTCTCAGCCTTCTCCTTTTTACTCATTCTGTCCTCTTAATGCGTTTTCACTGAAATTTGTAAGAGGAGAATCCTAGAAAAGTTTTAAAAGGTTACACACGTGGTTTCCATTGGAAAAGAAAACTAATTAATTTAGGTGCCTTTACAAATAGCCAGCTACATTCACACTGTCGTGTTTTTTTAAAGCCTTTGCATCGACCTCTCACAAGTTCTTGTCTCTAGAATCTGAGACAGCCTGGAGAAGTCCTATGTTTGCCTGTGTCCAAGAATGATACTGCTCTGAGATCACATGCATCTGCTCCGCACCCCAGAACAAACTCCTTGTACACAGAAGTCCCCTACAAAATAAAAGCCTACATTCTTCATGTACTCAAATATGTGGCTGCTTTCCTGAGAGCCTTTTGTTGCCCACTGACATTACTGCTGAACTGCTGTGTCTTCTTGATTTGTATTTTAAAGACAACAAACACCTTACATACTTTATAAATAAGATGTTAAAACCTAACTCTGATTTCAGTCCTAGTACTTCATGGATTATTTCTGCTTCTTACTTTCAACAGAGATACGTACCGCATAGCTCAAAGCATCACTAGCAATAAATTTAAAGTCACCTGAACGGCCTTTAAAACTTTAAGCTTACTTTGTAAATGAACTGCACTTTTAACAACAGCAACACTTTGACCATTACATCCATCTTTTTGCTCAGCCTTACCCTCCTCTTTGCATTTCTCTCTCCAGAGAAGATTATCTTCAGCCAGAATTCTCCAGTAACGGCATGTCTGAGCTGCCTGCAGAAGGTCCCTGGGTTCCAGGAATGACAGCACATACAGTGCCAGCTGTAAAAAGAGAAAGTGTATTCTCTGCATTGCTTTTGAAAGGAAAAGCGAAGTAACTTAAAGTATTATCACACATCAGGGGATGAAATACAGAAAATTGAAACAATAAATCATTAAATAATCTCAGAACCTTAACAGAGCTACAGTTTATTCCACTGGGTACATGGAAGTATAACACCTATCTTAAGTAATTAAATCCAAACAGATCACATCAGAAATGACTCCTGTATTTGCAGGGGAGGAGATGTCAGCTGAAATCACTATTATCTTTTTTCTTAAAATGTAATCAACATTATTTTGAACCATTAACGAAATTATTAGTAAAACAATTATGTGTCTGTTATTTTAGCTAACAACTATGCTGAAAGTTATTTTGAGAATTTAACTAGAAAATACAACAGTCACCATGCATGCAAATAGAAAAGTATGTTGTGATGAGTAACATCACCCAGTAGGCCTAAATACAGGAAATGCTACACGCACTTGAGTTCAGAAGCACTCGGCACCCTTAGGAAATGCTGCATACGTATCACTCATTTTCTGATTAGAATGCAAACATACTCCTAAGCGGTGTTACAGGGAGTTCTATGGACTGGGATGCAGAAGGATTGAGAGATATTAAGATGCTACTTTGACACTCAACACACTATGTTGCCAAAAACATGTGGGAAACCCCAATAAGCACCAGAAGACAAAGATGAACTTTTCCATATGACAAAGTTAAACATTATGGTGAGAAGTCACACCTCAGCAGACCAAGCTAAGCCACATGATCACAGTGAGACCCCCAAATCTCCATAAATATCTTCAGATATATTGAAGTCTTAAGAAAGAAAAGAGGCAGCAAAAACACAATCCAAAATACAGGCACAGCTACCCTTAAGCGTATGGTGACCAAGTACAGCTTTTCTACTTGACAACAACAACACGTCTCCTCACTCATGGAAAACAGAAGTGTAAGAGGCAGGAAAGTCCCTTTAATGGCTAAAAATTCTGCAGAAAGAACAGTATCAATGGGAAGTGATGCAGAAAACTACTAACATGCTGGAAGCAGTGAGGTCTTTGTCAGTAACTAATAGGATGCAAAAGTTGTCAAGGAAATCAGATCATCCACTTTTACTTCTGCTTGACATATCTTTTTGTGTTTAGGATTTTTTATTTAATTCTTAACTGGAGTTACAATGTATATAAATAGAATCTGCCCTTCAAAGCAGCACAGACTGAAATTCAGTAAGGAAGTCATAACCATAGGTTGTTGACCTCAGCAGATTTTTTTGACCTTATTATGTGAGAAACATTTACTTTCAGTAATCTAGACCAGGCAGTGACTGAGCAGGAAACAAGAATTCGGTATGCCAGAACCGTTTGCATTTTGACTGCACACACACCTTGTTTGCAAGCCATCACCTGCAGCTCACATTGAGCACGTAGGACTCCACAATTGAGGGACCTGTGTCTTAAGTTATGCATTAGATTCCACACGCACCTCAGCCCATAAAGCTGAGGAATCATCCTTTCATCCCTACTCAGTAAGGCAGCATTTAGGATATGGTGTAAGGCTCTCTATTACAAGAGCAACAACTGTACTCATCCTTTTAAAATTTCTACCTTAATTTCTGGTATGTAAAATGTTCAAGAAATGCTGTTTCTTAACACACATCAAATGATAGTCCTGCATGCGGCAAGACTCAGATGTGAAAGAGATCTTTCCATTTTTGCTGGATGCTCCTTAACTGACAGCAGTTTGTTTAAATACCACTTGTCCTGTCTATACAGATGTGGATGCTTGCTAAGATCATGTTAATTAAAACCTGCGAGCCAACTGATTCTGAAACAGGTTACATACAGGTGACATTTATTTTAGACTATATTTATGCAAATAGTCATCAAGGGTCAACACAGCCCACAGTTGACTTTAAGATTAGCAGTACATAAAAGATGATGTCCCTTTCTCTTAGCTCACGGATCGAGTTGTAAAAGAATTTCAGGTAGCAAAGATCCAACCTTTGACTCAACTGTGGCTACTCACTACTGCAGCATTAATAACACCCAATATTAAGCAGATTCTTGCCTTATCCTTTACTCACACGCAACAAATGTTCTCTGGCTAATTTCAGCAAAACTTATCTGTTGGTTTCTAGACCTGGTTTTCACAAACAAGTAATTTCAATAATTATTTCTAAAGTCTCAGCAAGAAAACAGGAGTATTAATTTCAGATTAATTGTTTGACTACATGTTTCCTCAGGAGGAAAGCAAACATTTTCCTGGTTATTCAGCAATTAAGTTACTCTCTGCATTGCTGGAAACATTTTTGAAGAAGAGCCCTCCTGTCCAAAGCACCTTCTTTTTCTGGTTAGGTAATAAAATCACTGCATCGCATGCAACAGCACTGAAGACAACTATAGATGTTAATGCAGAACGACAACTCAGGAGAGGGTGTCTTCACAGGATGCTGACTTTGATAGTGAAGCCTGTTTACAGAATTACTGACCTTAACAACTTATTCTTGCCCCCATGTCTCAGTTTGTTACTCCCTACTGCAGCCAGGGTAACTACCTGGGGGCAGCATCGCTTAGGAGATCTGAGTGAAGGAAGATCTTCAAAAAGGAGAGGACATGGTGGAATTAGCTTGATGGGGTTTCTGTTTAACTCGGCTGATTTTGGTGACAGTGACTGGGGGGTCACTGTAAGCAAAAATTACTTAAGCCAGTTCCACTGGTGAAAGCCTTTCATGAAGCCAAGCAATATTGACAGTATTCTGGTTTCAAGAGGCAAGAATAAACACTAAAATGTATTAAACAAATTAAACACAAGTATCTTACAATGGAGTCAAGAAACATCTTGAGAAAGTTTTACAGCTAAATGACATATCTTTTCTGTGAAGAAACTGCTAAAATTGAAATAATAACATGATCATCAGTAACAGCATAAGTAGATCATTGGTTGCACTTGGATTAGTTTTGCCACTAAATCTCGCAAAGACAACTGAGCTGTGAGCTACTTTTACCAATTCTGCATTAAATTTCCAGATTTAACAGGTGTAGAAGTGACAAAGTATCTTCTGAAGCTATAAAGTCCTGCTTCCTCCCTCCATGCCTCTGGACTAAGGCTGCTTTGGGCAGCTTCTCTAGAAACACAGCTGCCACATGAGGCCTTACTGAACTCCTCCCGAGATGTCCTTTCCATTGATGAAGGAGGCTGCCACAGGAAGTGCTTCTGTGTGCACCAAGTTAATACTGGTTACATAAATTGCTTCCAACCTTGACAGAGGCCAACCCGCAAGGGAAGGCTGTGACACTTCCAGACTTGCGAAGATATGACAGTATATAAAAGCGAAAAAGGGTCTTGTACATCTAAGTATTCAAAATTAAGTAATGCACCAGAAAAAACATCGGGTACAGACTTATAAAGACTTCAGCCCTCATGAAAATTTTCACATGGAAAACCCAACATGCAGTAGAGCTGGCAAAACAAAATAGACTACCCTCTTGCCTCCAAGTAACAAAAAAAAATCCAATTCCCTAAGATCAATCAAGGTCAGATGCACCGTTTCTATATGAAATAAAACACACTAATAATTGTAACAAACCTTTCATATCCACTGTCATGTTCTAGTTGTGAGGACACCAAGAATTACTCTCTTGTGGACAGCATTTAGTTACAGAGGCTGAAAGCCAAATCTTAGTTTCTCTTTAACCTGATACAACATGGTCTGATTTGCAGCAAGGGACTTACTGTAAGATATCTGGTTGATTAGGGTTTGGCTTTATCCACAGCGAGAAGGGCTTCTCTGGGTTTACCTTTGCAGCTTTTTTTGGTAGAGATTTTAGGGCTCAGTTTTATTTAAAGTGAATTTAAAGACAACATTCACATAAAACCCCACCCTTAAAAGCATTAAACAATAACGTTTATACTTAGAGAATAGTCTGCAGAAAGGTCTTGCATCCAGAGGAAATTTGTGTGCGTGCCCTAACAGAATTAGTTCTCAAAACAAAAAGCTCCACCATTTTAATCTGGAATTACAGGTGCCACGCTATGGCAGCATACCACACTGTGGACCTCTAACAGTTTACATCACTAGGTTGGCAAAACCAGAACACCGTAAGCGGCACAGAAGTTTTTAAAAGGTAGTAGCTGATGCACTACACAGTCCAGTATTAACTTGTGTTTCTCACCTCTTTTGGGAGCAAAGAAATGAAGTCTCTTTGAAACTGGGGCTCTATCACTTGCATCATGTGTTTTACTTGTGTTGGTTCACAACTATCAATCAGTTCATCTAAAGCAAGTAATTTCTCTGGTCCACTCCAGCTCTGCAAGGCAAGAAAAGAAACAGTAAGCTCAGTTTAATATACTAGTTTGGTTTATATTCATAAGTGCCATTGCTTTGCCAAAAAAGCAAGTCGAGTTTCTTTGTTGAGCTATATACAAACTCCTAAAGAGCATATAAAAAGCCAGCAAGATAAATGCTCATGTTAATTACACAAAAATGAAAAGTTAATCAACTCAAAATATTGAAAACTGCTACATTGATTCATAAGCTAAGAAAGGATTTGTATACACACACACGAACAGATTAGCAATTAAATACATAATAATATTTAATCATAATAATTTTTAATCATAATAATTAAGCTTCTTTTGAAGTTGATGAAATCTACACACATATTACTGACAATAAAGGGGTTGCAACAGTACGCGCTCCCTCTTCGTCTTTCTCCATTGTGCATTCCAGTGAAACGATTCCAGTTTTTAACCTTTACTGTCCGTCCAGCAGACCAAAAACTTTAAATGAAATGAGAGGAAAGAAAATAAACTTTCTCTAAAATTACATTACCTTATTGTCTGCTCATTACTATGGCATGTCCCAAAGTGACAATGCTGTAATTTCAGCATCCTGGCTATAAACCAATGTATATTTTGTAACTATCAATTTACGCTTGAATAAACAGGGAATTTTGATTGGTAATTTTCTTACTTCACATTTTCACTAACGGGCATCATAAAATCTGAAGATTTTAATGTGGTACACATCTGAGAGCACAGCAGATTAGCAGCAGCATCATTTGTAGAAGAAAATTAATAACTGAAGATACTCTACATCTGAAAAACATGTCTTAAATTCATCTGTGCTCATCAAAGAGTTTTGATTTGTTATATGAAAACAATTTAAAGAAAAAAATAATTTCTACAGGAAAAAACAACAGCTACCACTAACTGATTTAGCAACAGAATTAGAGCATGAATAAAGCCTTAGAGAGGAGAGAAAATGAGACATCACGGTTTCTGAGAGTAGATTCACTTTCATATTCTTGAATGTATTCTAGAGTGACATTTACAAGTAAATTAGCACATACAAATGATATTACAGTTACCGTATGAGGCTAACTGAAATTCTACAATTAAGATTTCTGTACTAATCTGCCATGGATCTCCAGGCCTCTATCACTCATGCTCTAAATTTCTGTTTTCTGCATTACGTTATAACAATTAACTCTGGTCTCCGCAATACTACAGTGTTTGTATTCTATATTGTGACATTTCTACAGAACAATGAAGCAAGTGAAGAAGGTGGAATTTTTGAATGCAAATGCAAAGCAGATAAATACCCTGCTTCACTCAACACAGAAAGATCATCATGTTGCACCATTTCTCCCTAATTAAAATGTCAAAATACTTAGAATGTCAAGAAAAGTATCATTTACCCACATGAGGACCGGCCTGACTTCCAGGTGACCCCATTCCATCAGGGCAGTGCTAACAGCTTTGAGCTGTCTTAATTCTGTACTAAGGCCCTGCTGGGACAGCGGTGAGAAAGCAGGCAGTATGTAGCAAGCTTGTTCACACCAGTTCCACGCTCTTGCTCTACAGCAAATGGATGGCACACAGCAGACAGTCTGCCCTAACAGAGGAGGGGAAGGAAGCTCCTACGACCTGCACTTTTCAAGACATTGTTGGCAATTGCCAGGATGGTCTAAGCTGGAAAGAAAATATCTCCCCATCCCTAGGCGTGTATGTAGTTTGTCATCATATGAAACGAGGATTTCTGTGTCTCATAGTCAATACCTCCAAATATTAAAAAGAAACAAGACTATCTCAGCATAAATTGCACCAGTGCTGTTATAAACAGCTTTTATTATAAATTTCTTTCAATACAAACATTTGCATCAGAGTGCAGTTCTCCATAAATCATGCACTGAAGAACTGTTTATCTCACCAACTTTCCAAGCGCTGTTTGTTTCACTAACCCAGAGCTTAGCTGGTGTTAGGTACAAACGTCTGCCATCTTCAATCTCATTTGTCAGCGTGTTTGAATTTAGGAGAATTAAAAAAAGGGGAAAGTAATACCTGTGCTACTTCCTTATGTGAATTTCCAAGGCCAGTCTACCCTTTATTTATAAACAGCTACATTTATTAAATTAGAACAACTCAACTGGGTTTTGCTATGGCAAACGTTGCTAGCAGTTATATACATGATACTAATAATTACACTGTACACTATCTCAATCTGTAACTCTTTTATGCTTAGAGATTTCCGGGTTTGAAATACAATAGATTTGAATAGAAAATGAAAAGATTCAAGAATGGGAAAAATATGCTGATGACTAAAACCAGTACTCTTCTTTCATCTGTCCATTCTTTGTTAGAGGGTGGTTGTCGGCAGCTTCCTATGGTTCTTTTTAAGCAATCAGCTGCTACAAAACGTTCTCTCCAGGACACTGTCCCCTTAGTCTTTCACTTAAGCAAACAAACTTCCAGCTACAGTCAATAAGGGTGTCTCTGGGGAAAATGTTTGGCAAGGAAAACTGGGATGTCAGCCTTGCCAGATGAACACAACTGTTTGTGTTAACAAAGGCAAGACTAGTAAATTAGTGTTTCTGGGCCCCATAGTTTGATCCGTTTGCTAAAAAAATGCACATAGCACACTGAGCAGAGAAAGGATGAAATCAACTCGTGGCTTTGATGACAAACAACAGTAAACAAATGTTGCAGATGAGAAGAAAAAGCAAATATGCACTAAATAGTTTGCAACTTTTCAGACATTGTAGATGACCAGAGACTTCTGAGATGTTGTATAGCATCCAGATACCTTGGATTTCTACCAGGTGATTGCTTTTCAAATTGAAGATCCTTGAAAAGAATATACTTTAGCTTTGAAATTCATTTGTTTAACTGGTTTTCCTTGTCTTCAAAATTTAAGTTTAATATTAACGTAAAAGTAAAATAAAGCTTTTATTATGGGCAAGGGTTCCCCTGGAAAAGTCAGTTTCAGCGTTCACACACACACCCCTTGGAAAGTCAGCAGGGACTGCTGATACTGCTCTTTGAATGATCTGAGAGTCCTAAACAAACATCATTTCCTCATTCAGTAATGCAGTTGCTGTAACCATGCCACTACCTACCTGAAAACTACCCCTTCTTTTTCCCCTTGGTTATTATGTTTAAACATCTGTCTTTTTCAGACATGCAAACCAGCTTTATAATCAATATAAACGACAGCTTTGCTGCTTCTACAACATCCACCTTATCCCTGCTGTTTGACCTGCCACCTATCTTTTACCATCTTTGGTTTCTGTACCCTCCGCTCTTCAATGATCTACACTTTTCTACTGCACAGCTCTTATCTGACAGCTCCAATGTGTACAATTACAGTGTGAAGCAATTAGATCCTTTTTCTATTACAGGTATATTTAGGACACCTATAGGAAATAGTTTCATTTCAGGGTACTGTTCTCTGTCACCAAGTTCTGCAAATGGAGGATTCTCGTTACAGTGACCTGCAGAAAGGGACCTTCTGGTTCTTGCTTCTGTCCAACTCTTGGATCAGTTACTGAGATCCCTGCCACCCTCCACCTCAAAGGTATCTCGGTGTGGATAAAAACAGCACAAAAGCAAAATCCACTGAAAGAAAGAGTGCCCACATCAGCAGTTTGTCATAGCAGGAGGGGTTCAGGAGCAGTTGGTACTGAAGCCCCCATACTAACCCACCCCTAAAACCCAGTCTGGCCCCTGGGCTGGACACCAGCACCACGTGTAACATGAACCTGTCTGTATACAGAGGAGCAGTGACTGGCTCAGACCTTTATGTCCCTGCTATGGGTCAGACAAAGTAGAGTTTCTTTTGAAAGGAGTTGTTTTTGTACCAGAACTGCCCCGAGACCCAAACGAATGGGAAATAAGAAGGGCTGATCAGGAGACCTGCTGCAGGTCTGCACAATTCCTCTGAAACAAACTGATAGCGGTGATACATCCAAAACGTGGGGGTGGTGCGTAGTTGTGGTGCAGATCTCTCCTGTTCTGCACATAGGGGTTGTACAGAAACATCAAATCCTTGGCCTAGTCCCACTACAAGACACAGAAAAGAAAATGCTGCAGTGCTGGTTATGATACCATCTTTATCACCTCCTTGACTTGAGGTGGACTGGTCAGTTGTGCATTTAAGCATTCATGAGCGTCTTCAGAAGAATAAGAAATGGAGAATGGTGACTAATTTGAATTTAGGTGGCTTGGCCAAGTATTTATGTAAAAGCAAGGAACAGTACACTCTTGCCAGCCTGAAATGGCAAAAGCATTTTGGACCATATCTACACTGCTGAGAAAAAAATGCTTCCAATTTTAGGTAAAATAATAGTTTTCACTAGCTACTCAAAGTGATTGCCTATACTTGCTGTGTATGGAACAACATTTCAACGTCAATATTCCAAGAAAATGAAAATTTTTTATCACAACACTTTCATAAATCCCAACGCTATAAGTATGTGAAGTAGGAAGAATAAAAAGAGAGAGAGAAAAAACTCAATAATTCTTAAAGCAGTACCATCTCTGGCTGAACTTAGCATCCAGCTGATTTTTTTTTTCCCTCATGGCAAGTGATTTGGTGACTTAAAAAATATATCCTGTTTCAAATAAAATAAAACTTCTTATAAAAGAAAAATATCTTGTAAAGATACACTTGGGCATTGGGTTTTAAAAATCTTATAGTGGATATTAAAAAAAACGAAGCCAAGAGCCACTGCAAAACAGAAAAAATATGGTATTTAAGAAATTAAATGGTCTGAACCTATTACAATGCTCTTCTATTTTTCTTTCCAGACTAATGTTTCATGGAAATCAATATACACCTTCATTTTTAGAGGGGAAGCGCAACTGCACTTCCAATCCTTTCTCCTTTCTGTATTAGTTTTTTGTCATTGTCAAAATAAAAGCCTTAGATCAACTATAATACATAACAGCAGCAATAACATAAAAAATGAACTTAAAAAAACCCCTAAAGGCCATCTTAAGCTTTCTCAATACTAGAAGGGTGGTCTTAATCTGCTTTTTAATTTGCAAAGATAACATAGCAGTAAGACTGAAGGCCAATGTGCAGGTGAGAGACCTCAAAACAACCGAGCCCCACTTGCTACTGCCAGCTTCCATGCCAAAGGACAGTTCTACCTTGAAACAGTGCCTATGTCCAGCTACCCTGGAAATTTAACTCTAAAACTAAACGGAAATATATTTTCATATAAAATAAGGCAGTGCTATAAAGAGGGCTTAGCAGGCATACAGTACATACAGAAGAAAGCTCTCCTGTTTCTGTACAGGACAAATTTTGTATTGCAAGAATGATGCTACATGAGTCATTGAATTCTGTCCTTTACATTACTAACCCCAAATTTGGGACCCTAAACCAGTAACGACTTCACTGTAGGCAAAACTTCCATGGGCTTACAGACTTCTTTTCCTTATCCTGACCGAACAGCAGATAGCATTGCTTTTACTGTCAAGCATGTGTGCACTACACTCTCAAACGTTTCAGCCTTTCATAATCTTTGTTTTTAGAATACGTAACTCTTGATAACTGGCAATCTTATGTGAGAAAACACACACTGTACATTGTAGATAACAAAACAGCTTTTGCTAGTACAAAGGCTTTAACACTACAAAAAGTTAAAACACAATGCAGTATTCATTATCATATATACAAAGTACCATTCAAATATGATTCTTAGGGGTTAAAAAGACATATTTCCATGAAGTCTCAAAAGATACACCATAATAATTAAATCTGAATATTTTTAAGAAACTGAATGATGTGCACAAGAATATCTTAATTCCAAACTTCCACTGTTTTAAGCAATTTTATAATTTGTATGTGTAAAAATAAAGAGGGAAGGAGTTCTACATTATTATTTTAATGTTCAGAACTGACAGTGATTGAGATCAATGGTATTATGTGGCAGCATGAATCAAGCCAAAAGCACACTTCTGCCTGCAAAATTGTATGCTCGCTACTGTAGCTACAATATTGCTCTTAAACCTTTGCCTGTTACAGCAGCTGAAACAATGCCTGTGTTAGTTACTTACAGCTTTTGAAAATGTTTTCAGAAGGAACAGTTGATTAATCAAGATAGGAAGACATAATATTTCCCTTTTTTAAATCAATGACTAGGACTCATCCCTGCTTCTTGAAAATACAGAGCAAAACTGTACAGGAAAGAGAGTTCCATGAGGCAGGTTATGGAACAGGGGCAGATGCCCGCCCCTCACTGTGTCTGTATTAACGTACACAAAATTGGCTTGGGTGCTACGAGGATGGTGTCCATGCAGATTTCACTTTCTACCCATGTAAAAGGTGCATATCAGCATCATTCACACCTTCTCTTTTGTCAGATTAAGTTTCTTGCTGATGGCTGTTAGAAGAATAAAAACCCTTTCTCTTCTCTGTTCAGTTGTGTACGCATGTTCTGGCTGACACTGCGCTCAGTACATAAGGATCAGTAAAAACACACATTGAATTTCCTTTTAATCTGTTTTCACTAAACTTTTCTTTCTGTTTTTAGAAACCACCAGACTTATGACAAATGTAGTGCTCTACCCGCACTGTAGTAAACCACACACTCATGCTTACTAGTCTCCAAGAGAAAACATCTCAGGTTAGCCTGAGGCCATGGAGACAGCTGTTACATGATGGGACACTTTGCAGAAAATGTGAAAGCATCAAACAGGAAAAGTTACTTTATTAAGACACCAGAGAAAGCTGTTACTTTTTGTGAATCCCTACAGTGACTAGCTGAAACACGGAACCGCAATTCCTTAAAGTTGATGCCCATTTGTTTTTGCAACAGTACACAAAATGAACGACAGAGACACCCTGGGATGTGTAAAGAGGACTGCCTTTACCGAAGCAGTCTTTCACTTAAATCACAGAGGTAAACTCTTTCAGATGTTTATTTCTCTAAGCGCTGGTTACCTGAAACATTTTCAGCCATTCCTGAAGGCCTGTCGGCGGCTGCACAGATGTGATGCGTCGACGCTGCTGTCCCTGGCCATTGGCTGCCCTCAGGTCCCCAAAAGTTGTAGGTGTGGCAGAGCATGGCACCAGCCCCGTAGTACTGCAATACAAATAAAAAGTGATAGTAACATGTAAAACACTAAGGAAAATCTAGAAGCCTATTGCAGAAAAACATCTAGTACAGTAGTTGCAACTATTACTTATATGCTTATACTTAACAGTAATAACATGAAAACCTGTTCTACTGATCACTGAAGGCATGAGTCAATTTTATGAGAAATAAAATTTAAGTTACTTTTGAAAGATTCATCAGTGACTGAACACTACTACAGCATATTCGAAAGAAATAACGTTCCTGACCAATTCTGGGAGGAGAGTGCAATGCTTGTGGGAGGGCTGACGCTGACTACAGGGGAAAAAAAGCCCATAAAATGGTGTAAATTCAAACAAGATGGGAAGCATCGTGCCATCAGATCACAATTGTTATGGCAACTATACAGCAAGAAGTGCAAGCTTAAGGTGTGCATCCAGAGCCTACCACCGCTTTTCCATGTTTATAGAATTATAGAATCACTAGGTTGGAAAGGACCTACTGGATGATCAAGTCTAACCATTCCTAACAATCCCTAAACCATGCCCCTCAGCACCTCACTCACCCATCCTTTAAACACCTCCAGGGAAGGTGACTCAACCACCTCCCTGGGCAGCCTATGCCAGTGCCCAATGACACTTCTCATGAAAAATTTTTTCCTGATGTCCAGCCTGAACCTCCCCTGGGGCAGCTTGAGACCACTCCCTCCTGTCCTGTCCCCTGTCTCTTGGGAGAAGAGGCCAGCCCCCTCCTTTCCACAACGCCCTTTCAGGTAGTTGTAGAGAGCAATAAGGTCTCCCCTCAGTCTCCTCTTTTCCAGGCTAAACAACCCCAGTTCCCATAGCTGCTCCTCATAAGACTTGTTCTCCAGCCCCCTCAGCAGCTTCGTTGCTCTTCTCTGGACATGCTCCAGAGCCTCAACATCTTTACCCCACAATGCATCTGACTGGAACAGCAGCAGCTATTTGTGTGATCTGTACCATTCTGGAGTAGTAAGGAAGCAGACTATACCATCACTCAAACGCTTAAACTTAATTTAAAAGTAATAACATGAAAAACTGTTCTACTGGTCACTTGAGGCGTCAGTTCCCTCATTTTCACAAGTTTACCTGTTTTTACCACTGCATTACTAATCCCCCAGATACTAAACCTCCAGGGAAACAGGGATCACCCTTCAAAGCTGAAAAAGTACCACACTGACAACAGCAGACTATCTCTAAAGATGCAGTTTACAAATTCTCTTTTCTTGCTAGAGTATTTCCTTCCCCTCTAGGCCGCACTTGTGCCTTCTGACTGGTGATGTAGGAAGCGAGCTCAGAGTCTCACCTGTATGCAAAATGTGCTCCTGCTGCTTCATTGCCAAACACACACAAAAAACCAACAACCATCTATTTTTAGCTCTTAATACATTTTGTTGACAAAGAGCTAGCAATATCAAGCAGTTCTAGGGGCTTAGTTGTTTGGAATTGCGCTTTGAAACACTCTATACAGCATTTTGAAGTTTGAGTGTTGATGGAGTGACATAGGAATTAAAGCGGGGGGGGGGGGGGGGCTAGGGGGGAAGTGAAGAGGGAAAAGGAGTCAAAATGCTCCCTGAATTAGTTTGATTTTTTTCATTCTGACGTGTTAAAAACCAGCTCACTCATATGGGACGGAGGTTTTAAAAGAACTGGGATTAAGCTGCTATTGTAGGAGTCTAACGAAATACAGCTGACTGGGTTTTCTTTTTTTCTTCTCTTTTTTATTCCCATAATGTAAAGTACTTTGTTCACAGATTGATTATCAAAGTTGTTATTCCCTAGCAGGAAATTTGGAACCTCAGTAGTGTTTGCACAAGCACAAAAATGTTAAATACAGTGTGAGACTCCAAAAACCCCTTCGCTTTTGCGTATGATAAATCCAGCTTTTTACTAGGTATGAGCTTCAGGGTTTTGCTGACTTTTCAGTGGCTACAGAACAGCTTCAAATGATGCACAGCAAGTTCCTTTTAATATTTATCTTATCATAATCTGCAAATACTTCACTCTACTCATCCTTGTTCTGAAGGACAATCATAGCATGTTCTAACGTTTACCCAAACTGGTAAGGAAAAGTAAAGATTGGTTTGAATAGGCTTATTTTTAACTATTAATTTACTGAGTAGTGACAGAAACAGAAGCTAATATTAGAATACTCTTGTTTCACAGACGAAGGTTCTTCTTAATGACATTTGTTTATTGCCTTTACCTGTTACAGGCAAAGAAAGTTCATCAGGCCTGTCAATTTTAGAGAGTATCTGTTCCTAGGCAAAATGGAAACAGGAGGCACAAGAACTGCAGCACTTGCCTAAATATTATTAAATAAAACATAAACAGTTTAAAAGAAAGAGGATCAGATGTTACTTAAAGATTCTTTTATGCCAATAATGACTCCAAATCCAAGCAATGTCAATTGAAAGCATGTTTATAATAAAACCCAGTTTACAGTTTATTCATTTTCACCACCTGTACAGAGACTCAGCAGAAGGCCCACCATTTAAAGCCCAAAATAAGGCTCTTACAGTTGGCTTATATTGGATCTGAGCAATATGAAGCCTTGAGCTTGCCCCAGCAGAACAGTTACACTTCAATTTCTTCTGCTGTGAACTGGTTCTCAGTCAAAAACTAACAGTTATTCAAAACAGAACCTAAAAGCTTCTTCCCTCTGACCTAAGACTGAACCACAAGATTCTTGTTGGTGCTTTATTTTTCCTGTATTCTCTGTTGTTCTCCTGAAATAGCCAGTCAGGTTTCTGCACAAACTGGACAAGTCCAGCGGTTCCTCTGAATCTGACAGACACAGCTGATGAAAAGTGTACTTTCTTTGATGCTGAGCTGTTTACTCCTGTGGGAGCAGAGAGGACAGTGGGTCACCTCAAGAACTGGTGGCCAACAGGAGAGTTCTTCCATCAGACTGGTTCAGAAACTCAGAAAAGCAACCAACTTGATACTCGAGGGGAATGTGGAAACTGCAAAATGTACTTCTCAGCAACAAGACATCACCTCTTTCTCTCTACTGAAGTGTTTAGTCATCTGAAAAGCAACCCTGGAACAGTCTCTCCACACTGCCCTAACTTTTCAGTCATCGCCTGATAAATCTCTTAAAGGATGAGAAATAAAATGCAAGTTTCTTCTGAAAGATTCACCAGTGATTGAACACTACTACAGCATATTCAGAAGAAATAACATCCCTGGCCAGTTCTCAGAGGTGAGCTCAATGCTTGTGGGAGGGCTAATGCTGACTACAGGGGAAAAAAATGGTGTAAATTCAAACAGGACGGGAGGCAAAGTGACATAAGATCACAATTGTTACGGCAACTATACAGCAAGAAGTGCGAGCGTAAGGTGTGCATCCAGAGCCCTACTGCTTTTCACATTTAGGAGTGCTTTACCCCACAATGCATCTGACTGGACGAGCAGCAGTTATTTGTGCGACCTGGTACCATTCAGGAGTAGTAATGAAGCAGACTAGAGCCTGTAATAATTTCATATTGTGGATAACAAGTACGTGTGTGTTCCTGTTAAGATCAGATGGTCTGTTCTGCCTACATAAATTTCCATTCTCTCATTCCTGTTACCATAGCAAAGTGATACATTTGATCACAGTTTGTAATAGTCTTAGGGTTTATCATTACGTCCGTTCTCAAAAATCTGATTGATTTTATTCCCAGGAATACGTCGACCCTCAAAAATTCTCTGAGTAAATGGGTGTGCTATATTTAGAATAAAACACAAACCTCAACTGAAGAAATGCAAACCTGGCTACTTCATTAAAACTCATCTTCAGTTCAGGTAATCTAAATTAGGTAAGCAATATACGAATGCTGATACCATCCTTTCTTCGCTTTACAGTGCTTTCACATTAAGAGGAGCCATGAATCAGGCTTAGCAGCTGGAGAGACGGGATATACTCTAGAGTCAGGATCCAGTGATCTGTTATTGAGTTTAATTACCTTGTGTATTCTGAGACTTTGCAGGGTTTCTTTCCCAGAGAGAAAGAACGGACCTCGGAGCCATGGTCCAACTTTCTCTTCATCTGTAAGGTGAGAGAAAAAAGAGCAACAACAAGGATTTAGTTACATGACCAGCCTCATTTAAGTGCACTTCTGTAAAATTGATCAATTTTTACCTTTAACATTGAATTTCAACAAAGCTGACAAGATGATTTTCAACAAGATGATTTAAAGCAACATTTTAGCTTCAACGGTATTTGGTACACGTTCTATATCGTGCACGCATATATTATTGCTATTCTGATGTTCAAAACCTATTGAAATTACATTCTTTTAATTTCCAGATTTCAAATGTTAAGAATTGGCAGAACTCTGCGTCGGTTTATTTACTAAACTGCTCTCTCTATTCTCCTGGGAGAGGAGGGAAAGAACTAAACCAACCCCCTTCATTCTTTGTGTTCAAGGTTCATTGTCAAGAGTCTCATGGAAATGGTTAAATTTTAGGTAGCCTGTCTGCACTACAAACCACATATTCATTTTATGGCCTAAAAAAAAAATTAAAATATCTTTTTTTCCTTTTGTCTACCTTTTTCAATTAAAGTTGTACATTGAAAACAGTTACAAAACTGCAGTAAAACTGACTGACAGATGAACCAACATTTTTACAGGAAGGGTAAGGATGAAAAACACTAAACCTCAGTCCTGAATGTCACCCGCAATTAGATATGATCAAAACCAAATAATGAGCAGGGCAGCTGCTAAAAGGGGAAGCCAGTCTGCAAAAAATCACGAAAGAGATGGAAACCACTGAAAGCTATATTTATCCATTCAGTCAAATAAAGATTACTTTCTACATATTTGGGTAATCTTTAACCACAGGCTTTTGGACTCAATGACAGATAGGCGAGCCAAATACAATTTCTGAGATTTTTGGTGGTTTTCTTTTTTTAAGACGTGATGCACTTGAACACTTCAGCCAGCAGAAGGATGCTTACTGCTGTTTACAGCTGTGAGCTGCAAAATACATAAACTACCTGTATAACAATTCACACTTCAGTCTGACCATTTGCTCCCTATTTTCCAAATTTCATACTTTCATACGGTTTAAAAGCTAGCATCTTTCTTGCACCACCGATCTGATCTTTTCTAACACTGCATTATAACGTAGTTATTTAACGACTGACTGTATCAGTCTACCTGCCTAAAAAAAGAGCACCATACAGGATTCTCTGAAGCTCACAGTCCATATACTTTCGTAGCAGTTTTTGTTTTCTTTCACTTTTAAAATACCTTTATGGCTTTCCCTACAAACAGTCACTGAAGAGCTTGTGTTTTGCTTTATTAGTGATTACAATAGAAAGCTAACTAAGGTTAACTGGTCCCGGTTTTACAGCAACAGCTACAAGGCAGCCAGAAGAGCCTGCCTTGTAGCCGTGGTTTCTTGCTGGTGCCTCACATGGGACACTCCACAGCATTTCACCAGACAGGCACTCGGCCAGAACCGCCCCGAGCGCTGCCGAACCACCAACCTCAGCCGTGCTGCTTCCCCGGGAAGAGCAGCCCCCCGCGCTTCCCCCATGAAAACCAGTTGTAGGCATCACTGGGAAATGACGGATACCATCTTTTATCACCGTGCTAGATTAGCCAGCCACCAAAATTGCTGGGAGTGTAAAGTAAGACGTTTGAGCACGAATTTTGGTATTTGATGACAGACTTTCCAGAAAGGATTTTTCCCGTTCAAGGAAGATTCTTATTTCCAGCTTGCCTTTCTGAGAGGTTATTGGCATCGCATCCCTCTCCTGCTTCTCCTAAGAAGGGGATACAGTTTTCCTGAAAGCAGACCTTCAAAATAAGAAGCACCCCTTCGAAATAAGAAGCAGGAACACCTTTGAGACAGCAAGCACCCCTTCCAAATAATAAGAACATCTTCCAAATAACAGGAACATCTTCCAAATAACAAGCAGGCAGCCTGCAGCAGCGCAGGCAGCTCTAGCGATTTACTTTCGCGTTAGCAAAGGAAAACAGACGCGGTTCTCGACTCTAACGACAGAACCGCGGGGTTTTTTTTTCCCCATGTCGGAGCTTTTTCCCGGGTATTTGGGGGAACTTTCCGGCGGGGGCGGCGGGGCCGGCGCTCTCCCCGCCGGTGCGAGCCCGCAGCGCGGTGGGAGCCGCGGGTTTGCGGCGGGAGCGGCTCAAAGTTGGGCGCGGGCGGCGCGGTGCGGGCTGCGGCGGGCGGGGAAGGCGCAGCCCCGCCGCATCGCGGCCCCCCCCGGACACTCACTTTGTAGAAGATCATCTTGAGGGTGCCGTAGAAGCCCATGGTGTCGGCGCGCTTCGCCTTGCGGGCGCGGCGGCCGGGCAGGCGCTGGCAGTACAGCCCCTTCTCCGGCAGGTAGGTCACCGCCTCCCGCGCGGACATGCTCGGGCACGGCGGCTCGGCTCGGCTCGGCCCGGCTCCGCCCCGCCCCGAACGCCTCCGCAGCGGCGGCGGCGCAGGCACTGCGGGAGGCGCGGCCGGGACCCGCGGGCAGCGGCGGGAGGGGCGGCGCTGCGGGAGCGGGGCGAGACCTCCCTCCCCCGGCTCCCTCCCTCCCCTCTCCCCTTTTCCTACCTCTCTTTCCCCTCTTCCTCCCCCTTTCCTCTCCTTTCTCTCCTCTTCCTCCCCCTTTCCCCACTGCCTCCCGTTTTCCCCTTTTTCCCCCCTCCTTCCTCTCCTTTTCCCTCTTTCTCCCCTCTTTCCTACCCTTTTTCCCCTCCTTCCTCCCCTTTCCCCCTCCTTCTCCCCTCCTTCCTCCCTTTTTTCCCCTCCTTCTCCCCTCCTTCCTCCCCTTTTCCCCTCCTTCTCCCCTCCTTCCTCCCCTTTTCCCCTCCTTCTCCCCTCCTTCCTCCCTTTCCCCTCTTCTCCCCTCCTTCCTCCCCTTTTCCCCTCCTTCCTCCCCCTTTTCCCCTCCTTCACCCCTCTTTCCTCCTTTTCCCCTCTTCTCCCCTCCTTCCTTTTCCCCTTTTCTCCCCTTCTTACCTCCTCTTTGTCCACTTCTCCTCTTCCTCACCCCTTTCCCCCCTTTTCCCTTCCTCCCCTATTTTCCCTTCTCCCCTCCTTTGTCCCCTTCTTCCCCCTTCCTCTCCCTTCTCCTCTTCCTCTCTTTTCTCCTCTCTTCCTCCCCCATTCCTCCCCTTTTCCCTTCTTCCTCTCTCCCTTCCTCCCCCTTCCTCCACTTCCTCCCCTTCCACCCCCTTTTCTCCCCTTCCTCCCCCTTTTCTCTCCTTCCTCCCCCTTTTCTCCCCTTCCTCCCCCTCTTTCCTCCATTCTCCCTCCCTTCCCCTCCTCCACCCCCTTTTCCCCTCTTCCTCCCCTCTTCCCCGAGGCTGGGGCTCTGCTCCCCCAGCGCTGCGCGTTTCACACCGTTTTTCCAAGCGGGAGCAAAACAAGCTCATTTCCACTAATTATAATTACACGGTCGGCCTCGGCGAGCCTGGCTGGACTCGGACGTGATTGCATCTCGTGGACGGGTGCGAATCAGTCCTCCAGAAGTGCAGCTAATTTTAGAATAATTTGAAATACACTAGTTTGGGGGGGGGGGGGGGAAGAGATGCTGAAATACCCTCTTATTGGCTAAACAATAGAATAAACGGGCTTTGAGGATTTAGGAGTTGGAAGACCCGACTGTAACAATTATGTAATAGACGTGAAAATATTAATTCGCAGCGGAGCGGCAGGGAAGCTGCAGAAGGCGGGAGCCAGTCCAGGGCTTCCCCAGGGTGCAGGCATCCCTCCTCGCACACCTGGAGCAGCCTGCGCACACGCTCCCTCTCCGTGACAAGGCAAACACCAAGCCATCTTAGCCTGGGCTTCAGACAGCCTCTGGAGGACTCGCACCTGTATTTCGGTGAAAGCATGAGGGAAGCCCTAGGTAATTACTTGCTAAAGAACGCTCCTTCTTCGGTTGTTTCCTACTCTGTGCAGATCAACTCTGTTCAATCACCCTTATGGTGCAATTCAAGGGCACTGGAGTTCCTGACATATGGCTGGGCTCTCAGATACCTGCAACCGGCACCGCAGCCAGGCAGCTTGGGTTTGTTGTGTTTTTTTTTGCAGCTTCTATAAAGACAACTCAAATAAGAGACTCCAGCTTCTGCAATTTTTCCTTCTGGTTTTTTTTTCCCCTCCTGCGAAGTTGTCTGCCCAAGTTCAGAGCAGTGCATACCCAGAATGTGATCTGAAGCTGCGGTGTTCCTCTATAATTTTCCCCAGGTGCAGTGGGAACTGGAGACACTCAGCAGCCCTCCAAACCAATGCACTCAAACAGAAGCAAACAGTTCCTGTTGACCTGAGGGAAAACCAGCTTTTTCTTTATCTCACAAAGCAGTTAAAAAAAAAAAAAAAAAAAAAAAAAAAAAGTAGAAGAAAAAAGAAAAAAAGAACACACATCTAAAGGAGTGGAATTACTTTCTGTAAAACCCATCAGCTTCCTCATTAGTACTTTTAAAAACATCTCATATGTATTATTACTTTATACTAGCTAAGCGTGCCAGGTGTTAGCATACTTGGATAATGCAAAATCACTGCCCCATAGCACACAAGATCCTGCTTCTATGCAGTTTTACACATCTCCTATCCAACACTGAGTCCTCATAGTCTTTTTCGTCTCCCAGTGAAAATGGTTCTGCCCATCAAATCTTGGCATTTATGCCATTATCCATTAAACTGCAGTGCTGTATATTTTATGAGAACAAAATGGTCTTGAGTTGACTTCATACCTCGGATATGAACAGAGCTCTACATATCTCGGGAGACTATTACTGTCTTCCTTTGCTAGCACATCACATGCAAACGGGAAGGGGGAAAAAAACATAGGCTGCATATACACATTAAATAATCACAGGAAGCAAATTAATACCCAAATCATCAGAGTAAGAAAGAATTCGAACATTACCACTGTGGGGATTTAGAAGTACTTTCTATGCATGCATGCATAATGCCCTGCAACGTTCACCGCTATCTCTGCCCCTTCTCCCGTCCATGAGTACAGTCGATGAAGAGGAGGGGACGATGGCTACTCTTCCTCCAGCACTGCAGCGGGCACTGGCAGGGAATCCACAGGGATCAGTCTCTCCCCCAGCCCAAAGGCAAGTGTAACCTGACAGCATAACTAGATTTATCTTTTGAACAAAACGTGCTTCAGAGTAAGCAGTCAATGCATTGAATAATAATTAGAAATTACTATTTTCCTCTTTTGGAGTACTACTATTGCCAATTCCTTCTCTTTTGATAATGATTGGCAGATAGTCTCTCATGGTGAAAAACCAACGACTTAACTGCTAATCTTTCCACCTCAGCCAGGACCCATGTAGTAACCCCAACAATCATTTGCTAGTGGCAGAAAACTTGGTGTATCGGGTATTTATTCTGCATGAAAGGTTTGGGGGTTTTCCAGATTTTAGACACAGATACCACAGACAGATCATCTTTCATCTAGCAGCCTGCCTTTCTCAGAGGAGACAAAAATTGCATATGGATATGGCTCTGGCTCTCACTTATTTAGTATTTTTTGCTATAGTGGTAGCATTTTGGATTTTCTCCGAATAAGGAATCATCCTCTCTAGCTCAAATTAAGTTTGATAGTCTCTGGGTAGTTGCAAGACTACTCTAGCTGAATATCTGCTCTTCCCCAAAATGCCTAACCACAGCCTGCTGTTGATGGAGAGCAGCACACTCCTGCAGAGGCTAAAGGCACCAACTGCTAAGCTCCCGACCCAAAATCTTGTCTGGAAAGGGCTTTCTCTCTCTCCTTTGACTTTGAAAACTCCCCTGTCCTCAGAAAAGTTTAGCATCATGAATACAGCATGCTCTCAGTTGTAAGAAATTACTTAAGGCTTTGCAAAAGTAGTGGGGATCTGCCCAAAATGGGGAGTCTGAGCAGCGCTGCAGGTCACAGCTTCACTCTGCACCTTCCTGGAAAATACAGCAGTGGAGGAATAAGATCCCTGCTCTTCAGATGTTTTTCAGAGCCCAACAGCAAGTAGCAGAGATCATGCATTCATTTACATCTCTATTGCCATTTGTAATAATGTACACTGCAATAACTTTATATGCTCTACAAATACTTAATGGCATAAAGCAAATGCTCATCACAATTAAGGTACATTGACGAAGACCACACTTTCTAAACCAATGTTAAAAGAAAAATCAAGAAGTTTCCATATTTCCCTATTTTATATATATTCCACTTCAAACGTTGGGTTTGTTTTGTTTAAGCTGAAGATAATTTTTCAAGGTTTTAAAACCATACACAGTATACAACTCATGACATTTAGAAAAATGTCTACACCAAAATTACATAGCTTCCAGTGGACACAGGTCCAATCTTATTTCCCGTCAGTGCTGCCAGTTCTTAATTAATAAAAATTCACACCATCCAATTCTTTTCCTGTTGGCAACATTTCTAGCACCTTTACCAGTTTGTCATGTGGCATGCTGTAATTAAGACCGTCTATTACTTCTAATGAAAGACTAGAATGAATTACAGAAATCACCCGCAGAGCTATATAATCCCCAGAAGAACAGAGATTACTGTGCAACAGACCAAAGAAACAACATTTTTGGTTTTTTTTGGTTGGAGAAACATTTTTGAGTGGAGACACCACAGGATGGTTTGGCCGTGGTTATGGCCAGTCAGCATTTTGGAAGCACACTGGTGCTTAAACCACGGAATGCAAAAACCGTAATTGGCATTTCACATGCACATTTGTGCGCTAGGAGCATAATGTGTGCAGGAGGAACTGTAGAGCAATATGGTTTGGTATCTCCATTAATATTGGTGAATGCATCACTCAAGACGGTGCCAGAAGGGATTCTGTGTACTCTGCACATTTAGCAGACATTTAGCAGACAGACTCCTTTAGGAACATTTCAGAGGGATTTTTGTGTGTTGTCTAATATGATTGCATTTTTTTCCCATCCAGGAAACCAAACACCCCAATCAAGTGGGGCCAAATCCTTAGCTGCATAAGATTTACCCTGGAGATGGTGAGAAAGACCTGGGAAGGACAGTCGTGCTGAGTTAATTTTCCCTTTCTCAAATTTGGACTTGCTTAGGTTTTAAACACTTCCCGTCTGTTCAGTAATCTAGTTAGGGCAGCTGCAGCAGCCAGTGCTTTGTCTTCTATATTCGACCTCCCATCCGACCCCATACTTCATTTAATTTGCCAAATGCTTCCATTCAGGCAAGGATCTGGCCCCACAGAGAGGTACTTCTGCCATCTGCTTTAGACATTTAACTACAGCTTAGTTTAGCGCACCTACACTTAAAAGCCTAAGTTCCCCATTCAGTCAATGAGAAAGGCAGATGCTAGAGTCCAACTCGTATAAAGTCTTAGACAAGGTGAAAAAAATCCCATACGATTGCAAGCATTAAATATGTTCCAAACTAATTACGGGCAGGGCCTTCCTCTAAAAAAGGGCACTGCTGCTATTATCAATCCTTTTTTTTTAATGTAATTTGAAATTAAGCAAATGATCCACTGGGATTTTGGAAATCCCACATTCTCATGTTTTCTCCTGGTTCAGGTTGGGCAAGGCAATGACCTTAAAGCTGTCACTAATTTGAGATTTACTAGCGTGCATCCTGGGTGCTAATCTGGATCGATTTTATGGGTAAATTCTGTACCTGCAGGCAGGGAGGGACAAAGCGTTTGAGATACCAACCACTTAAGGAAAAGTGGTATTTGATTAACAGACAAAGTTCAGGGGTATAGTGTACAATGCACCTCATCACGTAAGTGTAACCACGTGTTTGTGCAGAACATACAATTAGTACTGATGCAACAGAACAGACTTGAAAAAATGAATTTAAGTGCACCAGTTTGTGACCAACAGCTGCTACACGCGGAGTATGGAGGAATAACAAGTGCAACTCGGCTCCCTGAAACACAGTTTAGATGGAGGAATTTCTCCTCAATTCACTTAAAAGTGCCCGCAGAAGGCTGAGTGAGGTCCACTCCAGCACGCTTCCCTCAGCAGAGCTGCAGAAAGAAACTAAAGCTTCTGATCTCGTACAGTAGAAGTCAAACACAATCCTGCACGGCACAGTGTACTCTAATCAGTAGATTACTGATCAATGACACATTTTTTGCAGTATTGATAAACTTAAGGCTTGGGATGAAGTAGAGAAAGCAACATGAACTCTATTATGTGAGGAAGGACACACAGAAGCATTGCAGTAAATTGTAGGAAGTCTTCTGAGGCCGATTTAAATGGAGCGGAGAATACATATTACAAAGTATGATAGGTACTACTGAATTGTTTTAGTAATTGTATAATGCTTCTTGGCAAAGCATTTTGAAGACTGCTTTCAAACTGAAATTTCCCACATTATTATTCTTTATTTCTACGCAAAGTAGGGTACTGCAGTTAAACAGAATTGTAAACAGCCCCTAAGTTCTGGGTTTGCAGGGAAGGAAATGGCATAGATAACTCAAAAATCAGATTAATATTTATTAATAAATGCAGATTTTATTAGACTAGCATGAACTTTGATTATAAATACCATTTTAAAGGTATCTGTAACATAAAGTCCCATAGAACACTTCCTTTTAACATTTGCCTTTAAAAAAAATAATAACTATATTGTGATAGGATTCAAAAGGTGCGCTAGTTAATGGCTGCAAAAATAGCTTTGACAAGGTTTTATGCATGAAGTGTATGTAAAGACTTCAGTGTTGGATATTTAGAATAAACTTCAAATTATGTTTGGAGAGCAGGAAGACTGCAGAGGCAGGCTTAATATAACATGGCATCACCATGTCTCCAGCAGAGCAGAACTCCCTTCTGAAGGTCATGCTTCCTCTCCTCTTTGTTGGTTTTCTGGAGCTGGGCATAGAACTTACAACATATGCTTCCATGCTTAGGTTATTTTAAACTACAGGCAAGGCTGTCATACACCCATTTATGAGAGGGGACAGTTCCTTGCGCTATTTCTTGGAGGCAATACCAGCTTAAAGATGTCCCAGTCTCAACAGCTCATTCCCATCCCTTCATGGCTCTTCGCCCTTATTTCTGCAAGCACACACATCTGTAGAAATGCTCTGCGAACCAGATCGGGGTGAGGAGAACTAGATTTACATTTTCTCCTTTGGTTTTTTGCTTGTTTTGTTTTGTTTTTTTCAGAAACAGTTACCGGTTTAATTTTCCACCATGCCTTCACCAACAACTGAGCCACCAGAAGCAAACAAGCAATTCACAGGCAGGGCACAACTTCTTGAGCCAGCTACACCACTGAGAGAATGGTATGAGGAACTGGGACCCGAGTGTCCCATGCAGAGAGCATAAGCCTATTACTTACACCTAGAGGCATAAGTCTCTCCACTATACTTTGATGTGCATTTAAGCCAGGACAGCCACTGGGAAGAAAAAGAAAAAAAAAAAGAAAAAAAGTAGTCCCTGCACCCACAGCTGCTCTTGGCCATTAATTCCTATGCTTGGGTCACCTTCTTGGGATTGCCACCACAGCCTTTCTTGTATGGCTCTATGGTCAGCTAGAGTGGCAACTGACCTAGGGACATTTTTTTGCTGGGCTATTTTTCAGCCAGGTCATATTCCCTATCTCCCTCACTGCAGAGTCACACGTGTATCTGTGCCAGCACAGCAAGAGGTACAGCCTGCTCTCCTGTTTAACTTTCCCAAGACTCCAGAAGAGCTACCTTAAATGCTTGCCAAACTACAGCCTCAGGCGAAATGGCAAGGAACTGAGATTTAGGCTTTTCTTCCCAACCCAGGGGGCTGTACTGTTATCACAGGATGACTTATTTGCATTGAAAAAAATACTTAAGTCTCTGTCAAATGGAAATGGCCACTTTAATATTAAAGTTTTACTGTAAAACAAGCACAACAAGGTGAACCATGGGCAGGGGGTATAATGTCAGCCTTCCTTAAACATGTCATGTTAAAACTCCAGGGAGCTTGTTTCATTAGAACTGTATATTATTTCATTGAAAAAAAAAACCAACTCAAAACATTTCTTTCCAAAAGCATTTTTTTTCTTGTTAAAGATAAATGAAACCAAAAATATCAGTGGAGCTAGACTTCATGTTGCTTTTAATTCTTTCTGACAGTAACCACATACAAGTTTCCTACAGAGAAATCTTGTATGGTTTGTTGGTTTGTTTTAAAACTAGCAATATTATCATGTAATAAACATTTTCCATCATGTATATTCATAAGGAGCAGAGTTGAGGTTGCTAATGCAACCTGCACTTTCACGTACTTTGCTTTCTATGGAACGTTATGAGTTGTTTTTTGTGTTTTGTTTCTACACAGTATAGTTACATTATTCATTTTTCAAAGGAAGGAGGAGGTATTATATATAATGCATCTTGCAGAACATGCACTAATGGCAGCAGATCTTCATAAGAACTGCATCTCCATTCATTGTGCTCCTATTAAAGTTAACTGTAATCTATTTATTATATCATTAAACTTAATATATTGTAAGATGAATTCTATTTATAGATGCAGTAATAGCTGTGCTAATCACTCAAGTTCACATTGAACAGGGCTGTGCTACTGCCTGCGACCTGAGCAGTTGCTTCAGAGACCAAAGTACATTCCTAACTTTCCCAAAGAGAGGATTTTACACGTTATGCCCTGTGAAAGCCCAAGCAGCACCGCATAGGTGCCTGCAACCATCCAGCCTGGTGCCACCCTGCCCCACCAAACAGCCCCTGCAACCCCCTGGCACCCATGCTTGATCTGCGAAGGAAGCTGGCACCATGCATCCCATCTGGGTTCCTCCCTTGGCCCACTCTTCTCCCAGACACATGTCACTGAAGCCAATGAGGCTGGCATGCCAGCAGTCGCTTGGGCACAGGATGTTCAGCTTGAGGCAATACAAAGATAGCAGTCCATGCCACCTTCTTTGGGCGTTTCTATAGTTGTTTTCTAATATAACACCTCTAGGCTCCATTTTTAGTAATTTTATCTTCTATTCCTATTATAGTTATTTCACAGATTCTCCCTGTGATGCCACGCACTTGAGACTCTTCTTAAATCCTACTGTAGGCGCACAAAGCACAAGCCTTCCTGCTGATCAACAGATGATGGCCACAATACCAAAAAAAAAAAAAAAAAAAGTAAACAACCCCAGTAGGGATCACTTCCTTTTTTCAATATTGGCAAGTATGTTTCCAAATTGGTGAAGCATGCATTTCTGCCCTTGAACACCAGTGTTCAAACTGTTTTCACTCATATATAAGCAGGTTAGGAAATCACCTTTGTACAAAAAAAGAAAAGTCTGCTTGGACACGGAAGGCTTTCCAAAAACATCTGTACTTTGCACCGAATACAAATAGAACACTGGTATTTACTGCCTGTTTTCTGTTAAGTTTTCCATTATTTTCTTCAGAAATAGCTTAATGCTTAATTTTGATTGCCAAGAGAAGCAGTTATTTATCCAGCACAATGTATAGAAATCTATTTGCAAAATAGTTTCTGTCCCTCATTCGTAGTGCGTGAGAATGATAAGAGGTTAGTGGTGAGCCTTTAGGCTACAGACACAAGAATTCCTGGAATTACAGATTATACCAGAAGGATTTAGGAAGAATCTGAAGGAAAAAAAAACTATTAAAAATGTCAAATCTCTTTTCCTACCTGCTTTACCTAAGAGAGTATAACGGTTAGAAAACCAAGCATTCAAAGGAGTTTGAAATGGCAGGTGTAAGATGCTTTTACTCATAAAAAGCTGCTTTACCAAGACAGCCCCCTGCATGGTGCATACTAAATAAGACTGAGATTCCATGGAATAAACAATGTCTCAGGTTATAGTTGAAGATACATTGTTACCCACATGTGCACAAGTGGGTAGATGCATGTGCACCTGCGTCAATTCTGCAAAGGCAAACTTGGAAATGTTTTAGGCATGGCATCCTGGCAGGATTTTAGAATACCAAGGGAATTTAATTTCCCCCCCCATCCTCTGGCAACACAGTGACTCCCTGTTTGATGCGCCAACAACAAGGAACAGCCAGAGCCTCCATGCGATGCCACACCGCTGCAGGTAAACAGCGGTGAGGAATACAGCTAGATGCCACCCTTGGTGCAACAGCACTAGAGGAAGATGAAATACCAGTACGTTTTAGGGCAGTCTGGTGATAGCAGAAGGATAGGACCCATGAATCTCAGCTTTGGAGAGGAGTTTGTTATGTTGAATGTGTATGAATCTCCTGGGCTCCTCTTGTCCCTTTCTCATCCTCACTTCTCTGTAATCACCAGCCCCAGGGTCCTCTAGTCCCCTGCCCTCTGCTCCCTGTATCTATCTCCTGGCCCAGCAATTTCCCATTGATGTCCTCCCTCCTGCCCTCTCCACAGCACCTCAGTCTAACAAGACTTATTGTCCAAACTTATTATTCCTTTCCTTTCCCATTCTCTTCCATGTTTTCTCCTTCCTTGGAATTCAGAAGCATTTTTCTGCACAATGTCCAAGCATCAACAAGGGGGAGGGTGGTGTCTGGACTGCAGAACATAGAGGATATTTGGCTTTTATTGCCCATATTTGGCCACATCTGCAGAGTAGCTGCACACAATTACTATGGGGAAGACACAGCTTTGCTACGTTGCCTTTGGTTATAGTATACTCAGTGAGTCCGGGGAATGGTGCAAGTGAGTCTGGTCAGCATTACAACCTGGTGGGACACAAGACTCCTCACAGCCCAAAGTGTCTCTGGTACATGTAAATGGTTTTTTTCCCATGCACAGCTGAGACACACACTCTGCTTCACTGGTAAGGCAGCAGCAGTGGTTGCGAAGAGGACAATTACAGAGTACACCTGCTTGATCCAGCTTCCTTTTCATGCCAAAACCCATGCCTATGGTACAGCACAGAGAAGAAGGGGATTTACTCATGTTCCGTGAACCCTCATGGTTTATTGCCATGACAACTCTTCCCTCTCCAGAGGCCCAGGGGAGCCCCTGTGTATGCTGTTTTCCTGCCCCAAGTACATTCTTTGGGCCACAGGGGAATCGATGCCAAACCTTTGCACAGCAGAAAGGAATGCCAGGCATGCTGGGGTCACACCAGACGCTTTGAAGCCTCGCTAACCCACTGTCATTAACCTTACGCTGTGCAATTTCATGTCAAAAGGGGCTACAGGCAGAGCCAACAGGCCAGCAAACCTGCTCCATCTAAACAAAGTCTGCCCTGAACAGGTGCTTCCAGTCTCGAAACTATACAAGATGCTTGTCTGCCTCTGCAAGAAGCACACTACTCTATAATTGATGGTAAAGAAGTCCCTCACCCAGATGAGAGAGAATCGTTAATCAATTTTTTGCACTGAACCTAGCATTATTTAGGTAAGATTAGGGATAGTTACCTCTAATACATTTGAGCCCAGAACAGATATTGATAATAGAGATCTCTCATAGAATGCCAAAGTCATGAAATACGGTGGCACAATTCAGGTGTCTCAGTTGTTTTTATACAGTGCTATCTAGAGGAAGCTTAAATAGACAACAACACACAAGAAAAGTGTCCATAGCTGTCCACTGTTGTCTAGGCTTCCTTTGGGAAACCACTTTGCTCAGTAAGAGCTTATGCTGACTTTATCAAGCCATAATATTTACACTTGAATTAGAAAATTCCAAGTACAAACACCCTGTTTCTGCCCTCAAGGGAAACTGCATATTGCAACCTTTACACATATTTGATCATTTCTCCAAAACTTTTGACAACTTGCTGGTTCAGTGTGATACAGCTCTAAACCAAATCCCTTCACTGTGGGATAAACAGCAAGCCAGTTATCTAAATTCCTGGGGTTTGAAACTTACAATTTCTTTATTTATAGGCAGGATGGAGTAAATTAGAGATTTCAGAGATATTTGGCTTGCTGTTCCATTCACTTGTAACCACAAAATTAGATGGCAACTATGGTTTTGAAGTTTTTAATGCTATGAAGACTCTTAGTATTTCACAAATTCAATTACTGAATTGAACGTAGCCCATTTAGGTTACTGGTTAACCAAAAAAGTGAAATCAATGAAATGCTACCAAGCAAAATATCTTGGAATAGTCCAATTCACCAATGTGGTCAGCTGTATGGCAAAGTTTATTCTTTGCTATTTTAATACTCTAGAAAGATGCAAAATATTACAAACTACTACTTGAAACTAGTACACAAGAAGGATTAAAAATGCTGCAAAAAGCCTTTTCAAATGAATGTCCTAATTGCTATTCTTTCTCTTCTGCTGAAAGCAACTGCTAAAGCACGTTATTAGCTATAAGATCGCTAAAGGGATGCCAGTGACGTTCTGACAAATATTCCATCTCTATCATTTAACCAGTACCAAACTGGTTTACGTATGTCAACTTTTCTCACAGAAATGGAAAAAGAAATCCTGCTGTATGTCATATGCCTCCTGATGTGACTGGGGGAGCCTGAATGAAGTGGGAAAGGAAAGCGGGAGGAAGGAGGAGAAGAGCACCAGTCTGCAGTCTGGGACTTAGCAGACGTCTCAGTTTTTTGATCAGAGAACTGACAAAAATCAAAGTGCAGAGTACCATTAGGTTCCTTGTAATTTAACTTTTGATGTGAGCTTTGCACATCATGTGGTCTCATCCCCTCAGTCTAATTCCATATGCAGAACAAACTAGCACCTTGAAAACTGGCCAGATCTGAATAATCCCAGTTTAACTACCTGCCTTCAACAAAACGTGCTGCAAACCACTGACCAGATCATTCACTTGTCAATCTACATTTAAATCTCTATACAGTCTCAGCTGTTAGCCAAAGTCCTCCTTGGGACTAAATCTGAAAGTTTTCAGTTTTGTCCCTTGTAAAATCATAGACAATGTTTAGGAAGGTTTGACCAGAAAGAAAATTCTGGGGAGAACTCATTTGCTGCTTGTATAAATTCATTTCCCCATTAAAATTTTATAAAATCAGCCTTAGTGGAATACTACCACCTCATTCATGATTTTGAATAAAGTGATTTAAATTGGCAGGAACGAAGTTTAAATACACTTTTTCCCAGCTAACTGTCAACAGCTTTTTTATGGTCTGCAGGGACAGGTATGACTCATGCCTACGCTGTTCTTCAAACACTATTTTAAAATTCAGATTTTTTCCACTGGTGTATTGTGCTTTACAAGTAACTGCAAACTGAAAGAAACTAAAATTAGAAGGCAGACCACTATCACCAGAGGGATTAGAAACTCTTAGACTATGTTGATTCAAAAAGCTGAATTGGTTGACAAATACGAGGCACTCTTTTATGTTGGTTCCTACTAGATTTCTGGCAGACTTCATTCAAAGTCTCTCCTGGTTATGAAATCCCTGTGTTTAGGCATAGCAGGTGGTCTCCGGATTTGCATGCAACATTACACTAAACAATCCTCTGATTCTCTGGTACACAAGACTAATAAAAAGAAGGTGTTCACCTTAACCTATATATGTCAGCATGAGAACGCTACCTGGTCACAACTCATCTGGCAAAGGTTTTGTTTTTTTTAAACCAGCAGCTGTAGTGACAGTCTTTTCATGTGTCTTATGAAAAGTACGCTAATAACTACTGATTCTTACAGAGTAAGCTTGGTAGAAAACTAATTTAAGAAGGAATCCAACAGCCTCAAGTGTAGACTGAGCAATCAACCAGCCAAGTAAAACACAGCAGAAGATACTAACCTTCTCTGTAATTCAGAGTGGCATTTTTGGTGCTGCAGATTACTGGGTTAAAAGCTAAAACAATAAGATACATTTCAACTTAAGATAGGGATGTCAGTCTCCTTATCAGTACAGTCCTTCAAAGAGTCCTCTGAAATTCTCTTCCTTTTAGACAGACAAGCCTCAAATCTGTGGCAAGATATGTTGACTACTCAGTAGTGAAGAGCACCCTAGGTGTTCTCAGAGTAGCATCCAGCTAACAAGAAAATCTGAATCAGCTTTGTGATTCTTTACGCAAAATACCAAGGGAAAAAATGCTAAGTGAAATTTGCTATATCACAGTAGAAAGTTAAATGTCTCTCAGCAGATAAGGATACCAAGGTGCAAGAACATTTACACAAACTGAGATTCGTTCGCTTTCCTGTTCGCAATAGCAACTTAAATTACTACATCACATACATCTAGTTTAAGAATCTTTTTTTCATTCCCTTTTGCAGCAGGTAGACAGCTGGCCGTTCTGTGTGGCCCTCTGAAAAGAGCTAGAGAAATGTGAACAGTGAGCTGGGTTAGCTGTTCAGTACTACACACTAAATGTGGGAAACAGAAAAGAGTAAGACTGAGTCAAAGCCTGCATTGATCTGAAGCATGGGTCAACAGTTCCAAGACACAGAAAATCTAATTCATTTCCCGTTCCCAAGTTCCAGGGGACATCTACTACAATCTAAAAGGTATCTGTTTTGAAGAGCTGTGATCCTAAAGCTGTTCACTAAGCAGAGGCAGTGCACAGCAAGGTTAAAGACATGGCTGTAGCAGAAGGAATCTCATCTCAGAACTAACAAAAAAAGTGAGGAAAACCAATCATAACACCTTCTCTATCCCCACAAAAACTGTACTTTTTTGTTGCAATAGGAAGTGAAACTCTAGCTCACAAGCTTAGCAGATGTACAAGTACCAGCATGAAGAGCAGTCGTAAAGACTGTGAGAACAACCAGCAGGCCGAACCCGATCCTCTCTGTTTTGGAAGGCTATTTTCTTTATCTGCATCTGGAAGTTAGTACTTGTGTAGCTTTTTATCTACCTAAATACAGAAATAAGCAAAGTGTTTTCAGCACCTGAAGACAATTTGTGCTCAAGGGTATGTCATACCTACAGAGATCCCAATAAGTGATTCAAATAAAGTTAATCTTTTCTCTCTACTGAGTTACCATTAGACTCAGCACCTGACGAAACAGAACATGTAACTGGTCTTCAAACAAGACCCTACCACGCAATTAGATGGCTGATGGTGTCAAGAACTTTTTTGACGGTAGTTTGAAATTAGATGGACAAAGGCTGTTGCAGTATCATCCATCTGGGCCCCTGTTTCGTATCCAGCTTGTGCTCTCTAGCATAAGTTTGAGCAGTAACATCTATAACTGAACAAACTCAGTCTCGCCCAACAAAAACCTCAGCCTGAAAGTATCAACCAATTCCTTCCAGACAACACAAGAATTTCAGGAATGCAAATTAACAACCTTATGCCCCTCACAGGGCATTCTAAGCCTTGCACCAGTTATTTCAGCTTTTCATCTTCCCAAAACAAAACTACAGTTCTCAGAAATACTCTGGAAGAACACGAAGCTAAGAAAAAAATTCCCAGTGCTCAAATGTTTAGCCTTCCTATACTCATCCCCACCCCCAACATTACTGTCATCAAAATATTTTTAAATGAAAGGGAAAAGAGGAGCAGCTTGCAGTAGTTTCCATATAATGCAATTATACAACCTTTTATCTGCATGGATGCTGCACGGAATTGCATTATTCCTTTCAAGGCCTTTGGGAATGTGGTGAGAATATTATCTTGATCTGCATTAAACCGGTAAAAGAATTGAGTATATTTGCTTCTTCATGTGAAACTGATTTTAAGGAGCTCCTAATATATTTGTTAGCACTTTTTGGGAGTGATCTTGAAGGAGGAAAGTAAGGGAACAGATAGCTCAATAAGCGTAATAAGGGCTTGTCAAATCACATCAATATTCCTTGTAATAAGATTGCCCTTTCTAAGTAAGAACTATTTAGAGATATGGTAGAGACTCCAGCTCATAGGACCAAATGGAGCAAGGTGCCCACAGGCTCAGGACTTAAACTAATCTAAAGGCAGAAAGGACTAAGATCTCAGCTAGGAATCAGACTTTTTCTTCATATTGCCATTTCCACCTTTTGGTTGTAAAGAAACTCTGGAGCAATAGCTGGGAACACCAAGTCCACAAGCGCACACTCCACATCAATGCCTCTGTAAAGACCAAAGAAGATTACTTCAAACTACATCAGTACATAACTACGGTTCACAAGGAAATAAAGCTTTTAGTAGAGGAGGATACTGTGATTTTCCTAGTCCAAAAGCCATTTTCAAATCTACAGGAAGATGACTACTGACAATCAAATACGTTTTACAGCAATAATAATGCCAGACTAGAGGTCTGTCTACTCCAGAAACAGTCCTTATGTCTAGCACTACCTTCTCCTAACGAAATGCCCACACCCCTGTACAGATTTCCTCCACTGTTAGACAGGGACTGAATGTACCTTTCATGAGTTTTTCTGAAACAAACTAGTCAAAACCAACTCTCAACATGGAAATCCATGGGCATATCTTCTCCTGGATATAGCTGTACCAAAAGAGAAGGTTACTCTTCCCTCCTTAACCTATTTCAGTCAGCGAGCTAAGCTGGCTTATACAACTATATATAGTAGCAAATCTTTGGCAATAAATGCACTTTTTTCCCCTTAAACAGGCTAAGAAGTGATGACATGAGCAGCTTAAGTGGCAGATCTGAAACAGCAGAGGTCTGCTGGCAGGATGCATGACAAATACCTGCAAGTCACCCGAAGGGTGGCAGATTATTCAGCCAATGCAGCTGAGCTGAAAAATGAAATGTTCACAGTACCAACTGGTCAGACTCACAAAAGCCAAAATACATTGGATTCCCCGTTGGTAGAACAAGCAATCCGAATTCACTGTGAACTCATGATACTGCCAAGGTTTCAACAGAGATCTTATAAAACCAAGTTTCTGCTGCTTTACCCATTAAAACCGTCTGAATCTGATACCTGCAAGGAGTGGCATACCTGACTTTCAAGAATGGCTTTTTTTGAATAATTCTAGAGCTAAAGGACATAATCCAACATCAAGAGGTCTGTCACAAAATCCAGTTGTGTTTACTATCCATTGTTGGATAGTAAAGTTACAGGACTTTCTCCTGTAATGGTAGGTCCCAGCTTATTACCACACATACACCCCTGCCCCCCATTGTCTGATGGTCAAGTCATCTGTTCCACAAGTGCTTCGAATAGGTAGATACACAGATAGTATTGCTTCGAATAGGTAGATACACAGATAGTATTGCTAAAATACATTTCACTTATTCAGTTCAAAAGACAACTTGGTTGAGTAAAGAAGTCTTTGATTAAATTCACATTTTCTGCTTTTTAAAGGAGTCCCTGCATTCTGTCCCTCGTGCAGCTATAAGGGACTTTGTGCAACATCATCTGGCTCTGTGAAGGGAAAACTACAGTAACCAACCCACAGGACAGATAAACAGGAGACCCAAGTTCGGTTAAGAATTACATGTTAGTAAACATACACGGGGTCAGCTCGTAGACAGCTAACAGCAGCTGGTTACAGTGAAGACTTGGATTCATGGTCCCATGCTTTCTCAAATTAGAGAAGCGGGGTGAAACAGCTGAACAAGGTTTAACACATTTTCGGAGACCCTGGGTATGTGCTCTGAAGCCTGCTCCACAATGATTCCCTTACCATTGCTCAAGCCAACTAAATTGCACTTTGATTCTGCAGGTGTATAATGATACACCACAGAAACAAACTAACTTCTTACTGATGTGTTTGGAAGTGGTTTTGTTTTCACCAGATGGAAAGGTTTTCTGATAAATCAAAGTCATTCTGCTCAGATGTTATTCATAATGTGCATTTGTACCTGCATAAAGAGTTTCAATTTCAAAAGCAACTGATTTTTATTAAGGAAGATACATACTCCAAATCCACAGATGACATATCTACAATATCTTCAAATCACACATTTCCTTCACCACCTTCCACAGACCTGTACTGATCCCTGGGGAATACCACTGGCTATTGGCTATTGTCCCCAAACTACACTGCACTGCTGATCACAACCCTTTGAGCTCTGCCATCCAGCCAGTTCTCAATCCACCTCACTGTCTACTTGTCTAACGCACACTTCCTAAGCTTACCTATGAGGATGTTGAGACGGTGTCAAAGCCTTCCTGAAGTCAAGGTAGACAACGTCTACTGCTCTCCCCTCATCTAGCCAGCCAGTCATGGTATCAGATAGGTCAAGCACAATTTCCCTTTGGTAAACACATGCTGACCACTTCCAATAACCTTCTTTTCTTTCAGATGCCTGGAGCTGACATCCAGGATGAGCTGTTCCATCACCTCTCTGGGACAGAGGTGAGGCTGACTGGCCTGTAGTTTCCCACGTTCTCCCTTCTTGCCCTTTTTGAAGACTGAAGTAATACTTGCTTTTCTCCAGTACTCAGGCACCTCTCCTGTTCTCTGTGATCTGTCAAAGATGATGGAGAGAGGTTTAGCAATAATATCTGCTAGCTCCCTCAGCACTCATGGCCGCATCCCATCATGGATTGCCCATGGATTTATGAGTGTCCAGACTGCCTAGATGATCTCTAACCCAATCCTCCTCAACCAAGGGACTGTCTTCCTTTCTCCAGACTTCCTCCCTTTCCACCAGGGTCTGGGATTCCTGGGGGCCAGCCTTAGTAGTACAGACTGAAGCAAAGGCAGCATTCAGCAACTCCACCTTCTCTGCATCCTCTGTCACCAGGCCACCCATCTCAGTCAGCACTAGGCCCAGATTTTCCCCAGTCTTCCTTTTGCTGCTGAAGTACTTGAAAGTCCTTCTTGTTGTCCTTGCTGTCCTTTGCCAGACTTCATTCCAAATGGGTCTTAGCCTTCCTGGTTGCATCCCTATATACTCTGACAGCATTTATACATTCCTCCAAAGTGGCCAGTTGCTCTTTCCAGCCTCTATAAACTTCTTCCTTCTAGCTGAGTATTGAGCATTTCCAGAAGTTCCTTATTCATCCATGCAAGCCTCCTTCCTCCTTTGCTTGATTTATTTCCTTAAGGATGCACTGATCTTGAGCTTGGAGGAAAAAGCTTTTGAATACTGCCCATCGCTCTTGGATCCCTCCACCTTCTGAAGTCCTGTCCCATGGGATTCCTCCAAGTAAGTCTTTGAAGAGGCTAAAGTCAGCTCTCCTAAGTTGATTTTTTTTAATCCTGGTTTTTGCCCTGCTTCTTCCACACAGGATCCTGAACTCCATCATCTCATGGTGACTGCAGCCAAGGCTGCCCCCAGCTTTCACTTCACCAACCATATCTTCTTCGTTTGTTAGTAAAAGGTCCAGAAGCACTCTTCTCATCAGCTTTCACATCACTTGCATCAAAAAGTTAACATCAATGCTCTGTGGGAACACCGTGGACTCTTTTCGAGGCATAAGACCTTATAGCTACCTCAGCAAAGTTATTACACAAATGATTATCACCTCTATGAAAAGTATTCTGGCAAAAGCAACCATATTCACATATTTTGCTTTTTTTTTGCCTTGTAAGGCATATTCATCATCCATGTAATTTGACTGTAAAACTATAAGCTGTTACAGATGATCTCTCAATGGATAATGAAAAAGAATATGGTAGTCTACAACCGAGACCACACTTTGGCAATAAAAATACCGAAGAACTACACCAAAAACTTCAACAACGCCTAATCTGCTTACAGAAGTTTAGGACATCTAGTGACTGACTTGAAGGACATCTTTAAAGGCTGTATCTGCACGCTTTTTAAGAAATCCACTGAGGCACAGAAATCTGCAATACGAAAAAAATCCTGGGAGGAAGAGTTCAAATATATAAAAAGAACAAAGTCAAAGACAGTACAAAGATTTCACGACCTTCTCACTGTGCCTTTTTAAAACTCCTGTTTGATTACCTGATCTTATGTGTGGGTTTGGGTTCTTTTCCTTCCCCCTCCCAAATTCCTTCACTGGTAAATAATCAAAACAGGCAATTCCTCTCCCATCTATTTTAGCCAAGTCATAATAGCAAACCATCTTTCTTTCATGTTGCACCAGACACAAGGTGAAAGATTGCTACTTACTTGAGTACAGTAGACTTACTTGAATAATTATTTCATCAGTAAAAATTTTTCTTTAAATACGGTATACTTTTCTTGAGATGAGAAATCTCCTCTTACCTCAGAAACTATTTTCCTTCCATTTTGCTAAGATCAACTTCTTGCACCAAGAAGTGTGCAAAAGGCAATTTATACAAATATTTTTATGTAAAATCCTCAAGGTATTATAGAATAGAATAGAATAGAATAGAATAGAATAGAATAGAATAGAATAGAATAGAATCATTTGGTTGGAAAAGACCTTTAGATCATCAAGTCCAACCGTACCTGTCCACTACTAAGCCAGATCCCTGAGCACCTAACCTGCCTGGCTTTTAAAAGCCCTCCCTGGGCAGCCTCTGCCAGTGCCTCAGAACCCATGTGGTGAAGAATTTTGAATGGCTAACCTGAACCTCCCCTCTGTCTTAGCCTCGCAGAGAAATAATCCCGATTTGCAGCACTGAATCAGCTCCTGGAGAGGTATGAAAGTACCAGAGACAATGCAAAAGAAGGGTCAGGAGGGAGAAGGGCTCCATAGCTGGGGTCAGGGAAGGAAAGCACTCACCTTCCAGCATCAGTGGGCTTTAAGGAAAGTTTAGTGGCTTATGGGACACTTTCAGATGCCTAAATCGCATTTAGAATGGCTCCCGAAGATATTTTACAAGTTCTTGTGCAGCAATTTTCTTTCCAATTTACCTTACAGCTCTGCTCTGTAAGCTGCCTGCACCGTGACTGCAGGTGAGTGCAGTGGAGTACAGGAACCGCTAAGCTTCAAACAAATCTGACTCACTTGTGTACGACCAACAGCGTCACCCCAGGAGCTCAGAACAGGGTGAGAGAATTAACTACATGAGATACCAAAATAGTGACTTTGTTAATAATCAGAGGGCAGAATTCAATGCTAGTAGTTAAACAATATATAAGAACTTTACCAGAAAGAAATATAACATGACATCACCCTTGGCTAACAGTCAGAGACAGCTAACTTTCCTTGTAAGTTTGGAAACGAAATTAAAAGAAAGTAATAGGAAAAGACATGAGCTTTGCTGTTGAGAACTGAGAGTACAGAATTTCTATACTTATTGTTAACCTGTGTCATATCTGAATTCAGCCATTATTATTTATGTCCTTTTAGTTCCAAAAATGCATGGGAACTTCACTCTTGGAACACCAGAAGCTACAAAGATGAAACACAAAGAATTGGGAATGTGACAGAGCAAGTAAGGTGAGCATAAGTCAGAAGTTCAGTAGGTGTTTCTCTGTTATCAGTGAATGATAATTTTCTGCTATTTCCTGCAGAGGCTTCTTTAAGCAGAACATTGAAGAGTGATTAAATGTCCAAACCTTAATAAAATGTCAAAATCCCCTGCTTCATTGTATCTGCAATTATGATGGTTTCCTCCTACACCTGGGACAGGAAAGGAAACAACTTAGTATTCATGATGTTCCAAGTGCTATGCTTTAAGCTGTGGTTTGATGTAAATCAGTTATTTGCCAGTCAGACAGGCATTATTATTACCTTACGTTTTAATAAAAATGGCATTTTTTGTTTTAGAAATACTGCTTCACACCTTGAATACACTTCTACAAATTGAGGATTTTTCAACAGTTAGTGGCTCTCACTGCAAAACAAAAACACGGCCAACAGCTTATGCCACCACTACAAGAACAGAGAGAGCAGAATGGGTTGTCCCCTGCAGTTTCAACTCTGGTCAAGTTGAAATAAGAGTAAAGGCCTGTGTGGAAAGAAGCTGAAAAATCTGTTTTGTCCTCAACACTTCTCCCCTTTGCCAGGGCCAAAGCTCACGCCTCTAAACTCTTGAGGTCTGTCCAATGCCAATGGAAAAAGCAGCCATATACTACTGGGGTGGTCCTGCCTCCACCTCCCACCTCAAGTGCTGTTCTCAAAGCCAGATGGAAACTACAGGCAAACGACTTGCCAGTTACTGGCACTGAAGCAATGTTCATCCTGCCGTCTGGAGCTCCCACCATGTGACAGTTTTCATAGTTAAGGTGAATTACATCCTAACCTGCAGGCTGAAATTCTCTCACTTATTTTCCATAGCACAGATAACGTCTTCTGACAAAACAGAACCAAACTTTTAATATTGATTTCTCTCCGTATTTTGGAAAGACCCTCTTTTTCCCAGTGTGGACCACTACCTGGAAACTTGTTATTCCAAAGAAACAAGCTGCTCAGGTAAGATGAAACATACTTCTCTTCCTTTTTTTAATCATGCTACTATCTACAGACGGTTATGATAATATTTTTCCTCTCTACTGTAGAAAAAAGAAGCACTCTGAGCTTCAACAACCAAACACATTGTAAAGAGTGTACACTATCTGTGCAGTTCCCTTCATAGAAGGAACACATCAAACAAAACTTCTGTCAAGAATGCACAGCTATACGTTGATGGCCGATAACAACAGTTCTTAGTCAGCTTTTATGCACTGGCTGCTGCATAGCTGAATAGCAAATCTTACCACAACCTCCTTGCCAGGAGATTTAGCCCTCCTAAGAGTTAGGCTTTGATGCGTCAGAGAGGGAAGGATAATTCTTGTATTTTCTTCGGAAACAATGCAGTTGTGATTGCAAGACGTACTTGTCTGAATTAGGTGAATAATACCAGGTCTCATAAGAGATGCTCTAAACTTCTAAAGCTTGTCTGACTGCGATAGGAGCTATTAAGGAGTCTGCTTTAATGGATAAGAAATATGACAACTCCCACAGAGAATCAACTGGTGCTGTGCTGGAAAGACTGAAAATGCAGTCCTATGGTTGTGCTTATCCTCACGGAGGGAAAAAAAAAACATGTTTCTCTTATGTTTTTCAAAAGTGTCTGTCTTGATTTTCACCAATAAATACACAAGTGAAGATCTTGACATCTTGTACACCTTCTGAAAGAATTTACTGCCATTAAATTGAAAACTTTTTGGTATTCCCCAATTGGAGGCGAAAGAGCATCTGCAGTGCAAATGCTAACCACCATTTTGAATTTGGTGTCACTAAAAAGATCCTCGAAATACCAGATCTTCTTGGTGAGGCACAAGCATCAAGGTAAGTTCACCATCAGCTTCGCCAGCCTGAGAACCGTTGCTCCATCAGCCAGTAGAGCATTTGTCTGCGCTAGGCCCGCTCTGAAAAATGACATATTGCACCTAGATTATCACCAGCTTTGTGAGATAAGTTTGTTTTCTCTTAAATCGTAACAACTAGGGAGACGAAATAGTAATCTTACTGCTGCCCCTTGCCCATTCCCCCCAAGGTACAAAGGTCAACTAGCAGCCTACTAAGTGGATTACCAAGGAGCATGGGTAACCATGGCCCAGGTGTCACAGCAAAATTCAATTTCTGCCTGGTAAACCATCCTGTCTGGTGTACATTTTTCATCTGATTTATAGCACACACTACAATAGGAAATTTCTGTAGCCAAGAGGAAGGTGATTATCTTTCCGCTTTGGAAATAGCTGAACTCATGATGGCTATTACTGATGAATTCCTCATCAGATATGTTTTCAGCTAACCAGAATAAATCTGTTATACATAGTTTCAAGACCTCAGGGAATTACTACATTGCAACCAACGAAGGCTGTACTCCTACTGTTCCTGGTACACACTGCCTAAACTAATATGGACCAGAATAAGTGCTCTCCATTCTTCACAGCTGATATCGGTCATAATAATTTGTCTGTCTGTTTCACAAATGGGGGATATCTTTGTATTTCTCACATTGTCTTCACAGAGGATAGGGTATTTGTTTCTTTGCATTTCCTATTTTGAATTAAGGCCATTTTCAATTCTTTTACCAACATTATTCTCAGAGGACAACTTGTGTGGTATTCTCTTCTCAGTACATGCCTTCAGGTTGACTTCTCTGACACTGTGTATCCACCCTGCACTTACTGAAACATCTTATATGCTAAAAAAATGCACCAATTTGATTGAGCTTTCCCACCATATATCTGCAAAACTAATGTGAATTTGGATTGTATTTCCATCTCTCCTAAAAACAAATGCAGGAACAGAAATGACTGCAACAGTCACTAGTCATACACAAAATGAGAACAGTAGAAGGTTTATGATTATGCTAACACGCACCCTGACGCGCCCCCTCCTGCAAAGAGACTCAGTAGGAACAGGCTGTATAATTCCATTCTGAATTTCTATAAAAGATCCTTTGTAACCTGAAGGTACTTCCAGAGATAGCTCAAGACCTGGAGCAAGACAAAGATATAGCGCCTATGATTTCTGCACAGCTTCAGAGAATATATTTACAGGACAACATCTTAGAATTTTATTTAATCAAAATTATGGACAGCTATTTGGTGACTGAATTAAAATAAAATTGGAGACAATGACACCAACATAAAAATGGATTATTACAAGGCTTACAAATAAAGCTACTAACTTCAGGATTTGGACACCATTGCAGCTATACCTTGCTAAATGGTATCTCCACCTGCCATACCTCTGGGTTTAACAATACACATGAAGGGCCAACGTGGCAACAACTTCCTAATTATTTTAATCTGTCTCTTATTTTTACAGAAGGCTTCCTAATTGAATACAAAACAACAAAAAAATAATTTGTCATTGAAGCAACACTGAGCTCTTGAGTTTAAAGTAGAGCTGTTACCGCAGACTCCGGGGATACAGGATTGATCTTATTTATTTTTTTTAATTGGGTAAGTTCACTGGCTTGGACAATTCATCCAAATCCCAACATGCTGAAGGCACCAACAGAGTTCTCAAAATCAGAAATTTTGTCAATGGGAAAACTGAGCTAAAAGCCTGCCTTTTACTACAGAAGCAGACAAACTTTCACAAAAGTGAAACACTTCAAACGGACAAGCTCTGTTGTCAGTAACTGTCAACTTTGATTTTGCCCACCGGTTGCAAACACAATGAAGTATCCAGTGCAAGAGATCCAGGACCTCAGTATAACAAAGACAGAACCCAAACATTTCTAAGCACTGTGAAGTTCCAGTAATTTCCATGCTTTCACTGAAAACTGTTTTTGATGTCTTCTTGTTGCCAGCCAGTTGCTTCAGATGCTGATTACTCATTACGCTGATTTCTCCACTGTTTTCAGTTCCCATAGATAACTAGGCTATTGTTCTTTCAGGGAAGCTTTTATCATTAACTTCTCTGAAATCACTCAGTATAAAATACCTTTAGTAGGACACGATTCTGGATGGTACTTCATTCTGCTTCATCTACAGCGGCGCCTGCTGTCTGTCTGCTTGTTAGGAATACTGCAAGATCATCTACTACCGTAAAGGCACTTAAGATCCTACCACAATGCTTCATCATAAAACTCGCATGTAGACAGTGGAAAGGCAAAGATAGTTCGCCCAAGATCTCTCAGTCTGCTCAAATCTGTACACGTATCAATTCTGAGCACCAAATGTTAATTAAACATTAAGTAAACACTAGTAGCCACATGCATTATTTTTCAAACTGAAAATGCAAGGGACAAACTACACACCTGTAAAAACTATAATAATGCAAAGGAATCCTGTAAGTTTTTCAAAATATTTAAGGTAGAAACATACAAAAGGCTTTCCAAAAGGTGGTTCTTGGACAACTTCAAAGATGTAATTTGCTTCTCCTTATGGACAACTTCAAAGATGTAATTTGCTTCTCCTTAGTCTCAGTATTCTGAGACTAAGGAGAAGCAAATTACCACAAATATGAAGATGACATCACAGATCTGGAAGATTCTGATTTGTACCACAAAGGTAATCATTTTGTATTTAGTGTGAAAAACGTAGCCAGACATACTGACTTTTTTTTATAGTTAAAGCTTAAAGTATTTACTAGCTGCCAAATACTCCCACTGAATTAGTTCTACGCATGAACTGAATTCAAATTAACAATTAAACTACATCATGCTTATAAATATCCAGGCTTTATCATCAAGTTTCCTGTCATCAACTGTCTACAGCCTGCAAAGTACCTAGTGCTTTCTGCTACGCAAGAGCAAACCACCAAGTTAATTTACAGCTGTCCTTCTTAGTTTACCTAAAAGGACTTCTGAAATACACTTATAAAGTCTTTCGTTCATCTCTGCTCATCAACTACATAGGAAGCTCTACCGTTTCCTCCATTTGCTTAACCTTAAGCCACGGGGTTGAGCGCAGGGGCCCTTACTCAACCTGCCACCCGTTTGTCACACCTGGACATCATGCAGCTTTTGTACCATGTTCTCCCCTCCATTTAGCTGTGCCAGCAGAAGATGCTACTGTCCCCACCGCAGAATGAAAGGAACAATCCATAGGAGACTTTTTAAATCCACTTTAGGCAAAATTAGCTGGGTTAGCACAAATCACCCATTTAAATTGGCTAAGCTTTTCTGGCTGATTGCCCCACAGCCGGCATGGGAGCTCTGCTGGCTCTAGTGAGGCCCTAGCTGCCACCAAAAGGGCAATAGCATCCAACTAGGGGGAGATGAAGGCTTCTAGTAGCATCGATTTTAGCCAAGTTAATGTCTGTCTACATCCTCCAGCATACGATTTTTAATCAAAGTAGTGATACTAGCATAAACAGTCGTAGAAGGGCATTTACAGTGAGCAAAATGCTTACATCTGCTCAACCTGTGCCACAGATAGATGTTCACGCCAAATAATTTTGCCAGTTAAAGATGTTTTACCTCCAGGTATTCTACCACCTTTCTGCAAGAGGTTACTGACCTTAGAGCTCTGCTACTCTTTTATCTGCTTCACGTAAGAGATTTTCCAGGTAGCTTAAATCACTTTTAATTGCCTTTTAAACTTAACTAACTGTGCTTAAAGCAAATTAGAGCATTTACAGGATATCCATTTGCCAGCATAGCTGAAGGGAGGAAATAACTTCTGGCTAAGCAGCACTACTGGGAAAAGAGGAAGAAAGGAGATGGATGAATTGAAGGCAAAGGTGTGCAAATAAAGCCTCCAGCCAGCAAAGCTGGATCCAGAAGATGGCAGCCATTTATAAACTCTTCTTGTACTTATGTATAACTGCATTTTAAGATAGGAGCAAAAGCAAATTGCTTAGAGTTTGTAAACTCAGGGGGTGGAGGGGAACTAACCCTGGTGCAACAGCTATCACAAGAGCATCTTACTTTGGCCATTGCTTTTCTTGCTGTTGCTGTAATACACATCAAGAATTCTAATAAATAGTATCTGATTTAAAGAACTTTAATGAGTTGCAGTTAGCAAATTCTGCACTTCATTCTTGACAAACAAAGTGAATGTGCTTAAAATATGAAAGCTAGCTAGTGAACAGCATTTAACTTGCAGATCAAAACACATATTCAGTTTCATCTTAATCTTCAGTTTTATCAATATCTTTTTAAACATGATCACTTTAACTCATTTTCCACATGTGTAGCTCATGCTATAAAGCAGCAATGGTATTTTGCAGCTGAAGAGCAGTGTTCTTGAAAATCTCTGGATGCTTTGTAATTATTCTTGAAATAAAACTCTAGGATAATAGTTAGGCAGGCAAAAAGCATCTCAACTTGATTTCTTCTCTCCAGAACACAAAAATCTGGCCTACATTGTACAAATATGTTAGCAGGTCTGAAATCAGAGTTTATCTTCTGACTTCCAGGCACTGGCTTTAGGAACTACAATGGTTTGCTGTGCTGCAGGTCAAACATCTAGAAATACATGCCTCATTTTCAGTAAAGCAAGGTTTGTGGGTAGAGGCAATATCTTCCACTACCCCAAGTAATATAGTTGGGGCAGGGGGGAGTTAGGGGAGAGAGAAACTGAGCTGACTAGGTTCCAGGTATGCTTCTGAGACCACCTGGTCTGCTTTTAGTTATGCATCTGAGACTTTCTGGTTCCCAGTGAGCAAAGGGTTGTGCTAATAATGGAGAAGCAAGCAGTTTGTCTCCAATGGGAAAGAAATGGGTGAAACAAGGGGTAAAAAAAAAACAAACCAAGATCATATCATGCCATGAAATCAATAACCCTACTTAGACTATGGTTTTATTGTCCTAGGCTCAGTGCTTTAGAAAGCATTCTGTAGTTCTTCCTGGAGGATTAGGACTGAGAGGGTCAGAGACAGTGTGGGTACCCTGAGAAATGTTAACCCACTGGTGTTTCCACCCTCCATCAGCTGTCAGAGCACTCCATCTGCACGAGGTGACTGCTTAGTCACCACCTGGTGTCCCAAGGGGTTTGGAGGACTGCATGAACTGAATTCCAGGAAGAAGCCAGGAATCTGATGATCCTGTTACAAGGGCCATGCACTAGACCCACACAGAGCTGTGCTAGCACATACCAACTACCTTGAATTACGGATAGTAAATGATTAAAATGTATGTCTAAATGTAGAGCACCTGTTCTCAGCTTACACGTAGCCTCAAAATTTTCTGCTTCCATTTCAGGTGCAGAAAACCAACCCGGACACCCAAAAGCTTGTCCCCCCTTCCCAGCTATGGCACTAGATCCAGTAGAAGATGTAAAAGCTCCAGACACAAACTTTGTTTGATTATCTCTTCAGATCATTTCAGCCAGTGCAGTACAACCCATACTGCAAGCAACAGAATCAATTTCCATGTATAGGTAAAGGGTTGGCTTCTGGCAAATATTTATGTAATTGTACGTATTGTGATTTCAGTCCAAACATCAAAAGGAAAATTATTTTTCCTTTCATGAGATATGGGATTTTAATGTTTGTTCACTCATTTGTTTTGGCAACAGCCCTGATCACAAATATGGTATACAATCCTAGGTTGTTTTTTTTAAAAAAAAACAAACCAAATCGGGAAATGAGCCCTAAAGTGGGGGCAGCAGGATAGTGTCTAACATTTCTGCAAATAACTCATTTGTCACTTTTGTGGACCAGGGTTAATTAATAGTCTATAAAGGTCTTCCAAAAGCTGAATACCTCTCAAGTTCTGAATTCATGGGACTGACCTTAGACTTGCTCAGAATGATTTTTAATGCAGTCTGTTATCAGCAAAACCCGTTTAAACACATGTCCCATCTGCCAGTACCCCATTTGCAAAAGAGCTTCTTATACTTGCAGACAGTAAAGCTTCTGCCTGCTTCCCTCTCTCTTCTAAATACCAGCTGTATGGTAATGAGCACAAACAGCTGAAAAATACTGCACAGTAACAAAGCTGGTACGAAGCGGGTAGAACAACGCTTCCACTCAATGAAGGAGTTGTAGCATGAATTTAGCAGATTAGCTATTGAACAGGGGTGGGGGGAGGTGTGGAAAAAATGTAAAGGGTCTGCACAGATGGTCAGAAAATGAAAAGAGACCAAAGGGGCACAAGCTACTAAAGAAAAGCCCAAATTCTAAAGTACTTTTGTTGAACTGCATGAACCAATTCTTCAAATTTTCTAAAGCTTATTTCTCGTGTACTAATGATATGCCAAATGCTATTCTGATAATTTGCAAGTTCAGTAAGTTTTTAAAGGAGGCAACTTGTTAATGAAAGTTTTCCATTCATTAACAAAGCTCTTCATTGGCTGGGGGTGGGAGAAATCCTTAAGAGCAGGAACATGCTCTCTTACTTCAGTCTCTGGTACTTTCAGCATGTGTGACCAACAAGCTCCATATTATCAATTAACTGGTTGCATAGAAGCCCTCTCAGCCTAACCATTTCTATAAAGCCTTTTTTTTTTTTATGCTGGTAACATCCACACCGCCCTCCAGACCCTGACAAGCTTTTTAAGCACTGTGCATAAGACATGTGCTTTTAAGAAAATCTGTGCGTAAATGCATTCAGCTGACATGTGCATACAAGGCTTGGAGTTGAGTATTTGTTTATGAAAGTCCCTAATTAGATACACGCTGTTTGCATAAAGACTAAAAATTGCACATGCACTTCTGCTCTTGAAATTGCATGAATCTATCTACTGGCTGATGTGAAGGATGCACGCTGTTTTGATACATAAAGCTGACATGAGGATATGCGAGTTTTTTCATGTTTGTGATCTCCCAATGACATCTAGTGTTGTTGTTGCTTTTGAAGAACTGGAGTCTGACACTTCCTAAGACAAACATACAAGAGGATGCTGCATTGACACTGTCCAAACAAGAACTCTGACAAAAGTTCGGTATTCTTTTTTTTTTTTTCCAAGTTCTTAATTTAAAAGCCTTACTGTTTCAACTCCTTAGCATCCTAACATCTGTCTTTTGTGACAAGTAAGGCTAGTAGGATATTTTTCAAAAATTCATCTAGTAAGACACACTGAAGTAAGAACACATATTGCTTCTACAAGTAGCGAGGCACGAACCCCCCCAATCTGAGGGGTAAATAAAAAATACATTTACCTCTAAGGTCATCATAATGCAGCTCCTAAGAAAACACACAATCTTTTAACCTTTATACATCACACTTAAGAGGGTTAAACAAAATACACATACAAAGCTGGTTGTGTTACTGGCTTCTTTTCACTGGTGATCATAGAATAAACAAAAAAAGAGAAAGCAATTTTCTCAGGGCATGAAAGAGCTTGTCATGTGGCTGTACAATGGCATTCTCAGATGACATTTTTATTGCTAATGTCTATCACAACCCTGTAACAGATAGGAAAAAAAAAATCACTATTAAAGCTCACTGGAGCTCTCCACCTAATTTCAAGTTTTAATGTAGTTCAAATCTATTGAATTTAAGTAAACAGCATGTATTTTGATCTTCCCTGGAAAACTGTAGTATACTTCACAAAATATTTCTCCTATTTTAGAGCTCCTTAAGGAAATAATAAAGACTTTATCAATAAAGACAAGACAGGTAACAGACATTTTTAACGTACAGTGATGAATAAGTACTACAGCCACTTATGGGATAAAAAAGTGTTAAAATTCAGTCTACATATTTGTTACCAGTCATTAAAATCAGTGGTTCCCATAATGTTCTCTACGTAAAATACAATACATATCACTCAGTTCTTAATTATAATCTGTTCAAGCTTCTCAGTATCGTTATATACCGTTTCACACTACAGTCCTGATCTACAGACTGGCATGATAAAGCAGAGTCAATAAACAAGGAGAGCCTGACTTACTGTGGAAGACTTAGACTTGAAAGATTTTTAAATGTTCCATACATTTTATGTGATATTTCCTAAAATTTAATGTTTCACTACTTAGAAACAGAAATAGACATTTACAGAAACAAAACCAAAGTTGTCTTAAAAAAAAAAAAAACAAACCAAAAATTTTACAAATATGACACAGTAAGCAAGAAAATGCTTGTCAGTGAAACTGGTAGAGCTGTACTCAACTCATTCCTAAAGTTTAACCTCAAAAATCTTAATTATTCTATCATGTGAACAGAACACTAACTACACCATCCTGAACACTGTCATAAGAAAAGACAGGAGTGAATGTTGGCTCTGTTGGTAAAACAGTGATACCAAACATAATCACAGAAATACTGAATGTTTGGCTTGGAAAGAACCTTTAGAGGTCATCTACTCCAGACTCCCCATTGTAAACAGGGACATCTTCCACTGGATCAGGTTGCTCAGAACCTTGTCCAGTCTGACTCTGAACACCTCCAGGGACGGGGCATCCACAGCTTCTCCAGGCAACCTGTGCTAGTGCCTCACCAGCCTCATCATCTTTTCTTCCTTATAGTGAAGACTTGTATCTATAATCATTGTTTCAGATCCTATATCCCAAGATGATAACCCTCCTGTTTGCAATGGTGGTTTCAAGAGACAATGACATGGTTCCTGCTCTGGATACCAACTCATTCTACCTGAGAAAAATTTATCAGGCATTTCCCACAGTTCAGTTCTGCAGGGTCTCCTTTATGTCGCAAGTCTAGCTGTACTTTGACAGCATTTGTCCATACTCTGTCTCTTCATGTGCTTCTAATGCATGGAAACCTTTAAACACTAACCAGTTTTGAAAAAATACTGAATATTATGAATATTCATGAGCATAAACTGTATTGAGGAGAAAACAGTGACTCATTTTAAACAAGAAGGATTTTAACTGTATTGACATTTCTTGTATATTTCTTGAACTTAAAAAGATTAACAGATTTCTCTTACAAGTAATGCTTGTACAACACAACAAATAAAATAATCATGTTTCAAACTGTGATCTTCCAGAACAGATTGAAAGGATGAAAACAGAGGAAGATGTATAGACAGCACTACACTGCCCCTTCACGTCAACTACAGAAACAGCACCACAGGCTGCAAGATGTGAAAGAAGTCATTGGAATTTAACACGGCAATGAAACTGAAATTTTCTTAGATCTTTATATCTGAGAGCCAGCTCCCCCCCCCGCCAATAAAACACAAGAAGAGAACTGAAGATAATTAGAACAAAATTAAACTTTTACTTCTGTGGAAAAACACTTTAACTTTGCTATTCATAGTCAGTCTTTTCTCTTCAAAAAAGATACAGATTCTTCCACCTTGATTACATGGTGGATTACAATTGAAAAACAAAACAAAAAAAACTCAGTTAAATTTAATATTTTTCTGGGGAAAACAGAAGTTAACATACTCAGCCATTGCAGAAAGTTTCAAATTAAGAGCAGAACAGTAAAACTTCTTCAGCATCATCTCTAAACGGCATGAGAAATTATTTATGAGAATCTAAGCTATTTTATACTTCTTATAAATTCCCTTAACTTCTTAAATAATACAATTTTTCCCCCAGGTATATTGTTGTTTTCTGATTTAAAATTGAATTGCTATTTTGTTTGTAACTCAATGTTAAAATTGTTGTTCTGACTGTTGTATGAGGTTTTGCTTCAGGTAGCATTAAGTTCAACTGTTCAACTGCAGCCAGAAACTTTCGATTACACCAAAAAAACCCATCTCCTATTTCCACAACATACATCCCCCAGAGTAACATCAGCGGATGCACCAGGCAGGTAAGTCCTTGCTCTATATAAAAGCATTAAGCAAGATTTTCATCATGTCAGGGATAATGTTTTCCAAAGAGTAATGTAATTATTCCTTATTTTGTTGCTGCTTTGTTGACTTAACCTTCCTAAAGACTATACTTGGGAGAACAGTAAAAAAAAAACCAAAAAACCTACACAAACAAACCCCAGTGGATATTTACAACTTGTAGCCAAGATATGAATGCAGAGTCACAGATCATTTTTTACCAGTCTTAGTAGGATGATAATATATTTTCTGAGAAAACATAACCAGAAAATTTCACACACAAAAAAAAAAAAAAAAAAAAAAAGGAGGCAGCTGGCAACTTAATTTGGTTTGCAAGTAGAAACCTAATAACTGTAAGTACTTGGTATTTCACAAGTACATGGCACATCCACACAACTCAAGAACCTCTACTACGGGGAATGTGAACTTTATTCATAAATAATTCAATCTTCTAATGCATAACTCTCATCTCTCCCTCTCCCTTCTTCTTATTTTCATTAGTAATTATATTAGTTTCCTATAACCTTCTTGCAGATTTAATCTCTCAGTCTTTTCAAAACTAAGAACCTAAATCAAATACAAAAGCATGAAATGTATTATGATTTATTTTCTAGTGTGAGTAAATCGGTATTTTCTGCCTGCCCGGTGCAGCAGAGCTATTCGGTTCAAAACTGAATATTAATCTTGAGAAATCTTGAGGCACACTAGCTCAATCTTCACACTATTCTTAACCTACAAAAGACAACAAGATTTTGTGATTCTCCTCTGAATAAAGAAATAACATTAGGCATTATTTTTCTGTATGTTCTACAGACATATGGCAGCTGCTTTCTCTTTCAATAGCTGCAGCTTCCTTGCACTTGAAAACAGTAACCAAAAAAATAAGAGGAGCACTGCATGATATGAGTAAATCTATTACATTAATAAAGATAATTCTTACGTTTTATTAAAATTAATGATGTCTGGCTGCATGTAGGACTATATGTTACAGTTAGCACTTCTATCCAAACCTCCTAAGATAAGTCTTCTGCTATTTTAGAATAAAGTACATTACTCTTTCATAATAGGAAAAAATATGCATGTTCATAACGCTTAGTCAGATAAACTACCCAATATATTTTCATCTCCAGAAACGGATTACTTTTCTGCAATAAATCCATAAAATATATAAATAAATGGCAGAAATTAAGTTCAGGCTCTTTGTAGTTCAGATTTCACTATTAGAAAAAAAGAAAAATTTAGGGGTTTTCCTTTAAGAAAATAGTTTTTGCAGAAAAGATTACTACAGTAACTTGAGGATTTTCCCAGTATAATGAAAACCCTCTCAAGGCAGGACAAAGACTTGCAGCTCCTCCTAGCCCTTCCTACAATATGATATATTAACATACAAGAGCTGCAGACAAGGCTTTTACTGAACATCATTGTGATCCAAAATTTTATTTTTCATTATGAAAACAAAATGGGGTACACAATGAGACCATAAAGAAAAACATTACATTGCGTAGAGGCAAGTACTTTTCTTTTGAAAATCAGAATGGAAAAATTCAATTTTTTTAAATTCATGCTCAAAATATTTTACGTGCTGCAAATGCTCGCATGGTACACAAGATAAGCATAGCCTTAAGCAGAAAATGTACCTCAAAAACCTTTTGCTTATGAAATACCCTAAATCTATTCTGTCCATTATATTGGTGTGGTAACTCTACATAAACGGTACACTTGAGTTCTTCCTTCTATGTGCAGTTTATTAAATCCATGGGACATTTTAGACATGCTACAGCTCACAAGAACATCACAAATGTCTCTTTGGGTCAGGCTAAAAATCCATCTAGCTTAGCAGAGTCTGGCAATAATTTATTTTTTATCATAGACCAAACCCATGTCTACTGGACCATTCAAGCCCCCTGCATACAAGGACAATTTTCTCAAGGAAGAAAATGAAAACGTAAGTGGATTACCAGCAGTTCTGAAAATGGGTGCAAAATGGTTCTCATTTATGTATTTTGGGAATTTATGCACAGAGACTTCAGACTTCAGAACAACTTTAATTCTTTACAATACTGGTAAAAAAAGGACACTTAAAGACAACCTCCCATATCTCACAAAACTCTCCCAATCAGGTTTTACTGCATTATTATTACTGTAGCTTCGTTTACAAATATACTATGTATTTAAGAATCAAGCTTACAAGGACTTCTTACATAATTTCTTCACCAAGATCACGGTAGGGCATGTCCTCAATAGCAAACTGTTACAAAAAAGTTTCCAATTAAAAAGATCATAAATAACTGCATGCTAGGTATATCAAAAACCCATTCTTTATAACCATAAAGATAACATCTAAAGGATATTCTCTACTAACAATGGGAGAAAAAAAATACAAGCTTTGGCTTCTGACTACACACAAGTAGAAAAAAGGGGACTTAGAAGATGAGACAGTTCTACAATAAATCTTGAAAAACAATTGCAGTTATTTCAGAGGCAATATCTGCACCATTATGAATTTTAATTTACCCTCTGCCTTGTCATATGTTTGGGTTTTTTAATACAGAAGTGTCAATCGACAAGCTATATGGGACCTTTCCCTTAAAACATGCATTCCGAGCTTTGGAGGAGTCTGGCATTCAAGGGAACCACTACATCACCTTCGGGGGTTTGTCCTCTATGAAAGAGGTTAGTACTACCAACTTCAGTATCAGGTTAATTGAAAGGTGTTTGATTAAGAACAAGGGGTTATAGTTCTATCACACTGGTGGCACCTAGAGGTCACATCTCTGTTACTACAACCAATCCAGTTTGACTCTGCAAGCAAGGCATAAAGCAAGACTAAAAGGGGAATTATGGCACAGTTTGGCTGTCCAACATTTGGTGTAAGGTTGTCTTTTTACAAAATGAGTGGTTTCTCAAACAAGTGACGATATCTTCTTTCTCAAGGAGATATTCTTGATCAAGAGATTTCACTGTATAATCCACAGTGTCACTTTTTAAAGTAAAGTTCTTGTCAACAGGACTGCTGTCCTGGGAGTACTAAAAACAATATCAATACCTTCTACCACTACAAAAAATTTCAGTTTTCCTGATGTGCATACATAGAAACAGCCACATTCTTAGCAATACAACCCTGGCTGCTTGGTACTGTAGACACTCATTTTTCTATTCCACCCTTTCTCAAGTTTCCCATTCTGTACCTCATGTCATTTGTAGCCAACAAAGCAATGCTGTTATCCATGCCACAAGCCTGGGACTGGTGTGGCAGTGCCTGGCTTTCTCCACCCTGTCATAACTATAATATTGCTAAGTAGTCTCTGAATATGAAGCATCCACCAGAGAAGCGGAAAATGCCATTTCCCTTCAAGCAACCATTATAAAGGAACCAAATCACTGCTGAGACAACATAAAATGCAGCTTAAATTCTGTCTGCAGTAAGCTGAATCTCACAACTTGAAATTAATCTACCAAATGCTCCTGACTACTTCTAATTTTGCTTTAAGGTGAGAATCAGATTTAGAATTTTTTGTGTATTTATGAAAATAAACACATCTGTAAATTAGAGCTCAAACATCCTCATTCACAGATGAAGAAAACACATTTTGAACTTTAAACACAGTGGTGATTTTTAAATACCTATTACATTTTTGTTTACAAAGTAGTACCTTCAGCAGCACTATTTAACCCTCTAGCCTACACCTTCTGTTTTTTCTGCATGGAAAGACTGTCTTTCTCTAAATCTTGATGGAATGAATGCTGTGTATTTGGACTCAATGAGGTAAACATATTTTCAGAGGCAAAATTACCCTTTCAGAAAAAAAATCCTATATAGCAGACAATTTTTTCCCACTGCAAATTAAATATATGTATAACGTATAAAATAGGTTAATTTCGAGATTATATAGGTTCTTGTTTCCTCTGTTATGTGTACAGAATAGAAGCTGTGTGCTGAAGGTAAGTTGGTAGAATTTATTTCCTTATTATTTTTGAGGGATGAAGGGGGAAGAAGCAGGAAAAGAGAAGTTTCCTCACTTATAAATTATTAAAGACAATACGAAATATTTCTCCTATTTAATATTTTTCCTGTTGAAAACAGAATGCTTGTTTTTACTAAAAAATTCAGATACATTAAAGCTAGAATATAAGATTATATGAAGGGAAAGTAAATGGAAAGGGAGGAACTTAAGGTTTGTTCTGCAGGATAATATTAAATTTGCTTATTTGCCTAATTGTGACAACCCTTAACGAGGATGCACCTAAAGCAGCCACGACAAAAACCTTTGTGTTTGATGTAGTTTTTCCTATGTCTAAGAAAACATAAAAACAAGCGCAGAGTCTTGCAAAGCAGCACTGCCACTACTTGTTGGCAAGAAGCTAGAAGGAGATCTTAAAACTCTCGCTGAATGAACAGCTCTGAAAGAAATAGAGAACAGCATCTCTATCTGTGTATGTATTCTGAGGATTGTTATCAAGTAGTGTGAGATAACAAGATGCTATGACTCCCCAGTTCTGAACAGAAGAAGAAAGGAAGCAATTACCTACTAGCTTTAACATTGCATGCTATAGAATGATAATTATATATTGTAATTTAAAAATAGACCGTGAAGTTCAAAAGCACTGTCAAAAGATGTCAAAAGTTCAGAAAGGTTTTTAGCATATTTATAAGTAGCAATTGACATTCTTTTAGAAATACAAAGATGGTTGCATATATTTGGGTTTTAATGGGGCAACAGCTTTGTGATCTGTGTCATTACATGCTTTGGAATGCCACATCCAATATCTGGCATTTTGATTCTTCAAAGACAACGTACATTTGTACGTCCTCTCTGCTGGAATGCATACTGTTTTATTCTCCTTTGAGAGAAAATTTAAGAAGCTTATTGATAATGCTGAGCTAATTTAAATATTAGAATAAAATGGTTGGACAACACACTCTTCAGGTTATACAACACAGAGGGGGCCACATTTTGGGAAAAAAGTGCCATTTATTCACTTGCTTTCCTTTTGTTGGCTACTTTGCCACAGTAATTATTTCCCCCCTTAATTTCAGTATTTGTTTTAGAAAAATAAATTGAAAACATCTATAAAGGTATACAGCATCATCAAAGTCCCAGTGTTTGAGTTTAATTCCCTTTCTCCATCTCGTCCTTCCTCTTCTCCCCCAAATCTGTCTCCTAGTAAGCTTAAAAAAAGGCCATTTTTCAGGTTTTCAAGAGTTTAATCTCAATACTACACACAATATTCCTTTCCCATATATCCATCTACCATCAAAACATGAACTGTTTCTTAAAACTCTGCAAGGAGGTAAACCTCCTAGTAAAGAGAGATCAAAGCTTTAAATTTGTGCTACATTACAGCAATACAGAAAAAAAAAATCAAGAACAAAGTGCGTACCCTATGTTGCCTCATAGCAAGGAATTTCTTGCATGAAAATGCACAAAGAGGTGTCCTGACTTCATGGTTCTGAAGGCTAAGCAGAAAGGCAGAACAACTAAAACACAAGCAATCTGAAATTAAAATTAGAGAAACAGTGGGATATAATTTAAATGACATTTTGAAGTACTATTTAGTACAATTCTGGTTTTTTTCAGTAACTCCATCTTAGCTTTCTCCTCACTGAGGTTTGATTTGTGTCAGCACAAGCACTTTTGCAAAAAGGATTCTATTTACTCTCTTCCAAATACATAAATATAGAAATAGTGTACATTATGCATAGACAGTTGCTCATTAAACTATACAAAGAAATTCACACATTTTGCTGTTTATAACATGAAGATTACAGTTATCTCTTCATAGAGGAGACAGTTCAATTTAAAGGTTTTTTGCTCACTAACATTATTCATGCTTAAGTAGTGCGAATCTAAATTACAAATTTTAAAATTACCAAGAAAATATGAAACCTGAGGGCCAATTATTAAATAATGTCTCAATTTTTACATCAACATACACACGCAAAAGACAGACAATGCTAAGAGCAAATAAACACAGATGTTTCTTGAAAGATTGGTTTTATTAGGCTTGCAGTCCCTATTATGACTGGGTAACTATGTCTGAATAACCTCAGGGGACATAAATTGTCCACTAAAGCCCAAAGAATAGACTGAAAAATTTCGGCAATTATGAATTCAGAGCCTACATGTCCACTGCAAGGCACTGCCGACTGTCTCTTTTCTATAAATTAAGTCTCCCCACTCAGAAAGGTGCTCCAAATTAGAGAAAAGTACAAATTACAGGTTTTAATATACCTGCAATGATCAGTAAGATTTTATTTTTTTACTGCAGGCTTCCCTCTGTATCCTGAAGAGCGAAAGAGAGAAATCAGGGTGTGGATAGGTGTCTGGGGGTGGGGTGGGTGAAGGTTTCCACATCTGCCTCTCTTCACTGGCATGTTGTCAGGAAGTAATTAAATTTTCAAGGGTATCTTAGATGTCTTCAAGCATTTACTTTCTCCACTCACCAGAAAGAATAGGTCATTTCTGGTACAAGGTCCTCCTAATTGAGAAAAGTAAGTCTGGAACTGCTAAACACAGCTATAAAGAGACAAACGTAGTATTTCTGGACATTTAAAACATTCATTTGTGTGCCCAAACTAAAATGGGCCAGCACTGCAGAACAGGAAACTATTTCCTCTTGACCCTCTGAGAAGTTTGGATGCCTTCCCAGAAATCAAGACTGGCACAGGGCTTAGTTCTGTGCCTGAAAGACAGCTGCATTCATTTTATAAGGCATTGAAGTGAGAAGACATCTGGATACAACCCTTCATAGGAATGCACAGGACAAACCAAGGAAGACAGGTTGAACAGACGTAATAAACTGAGGCAGTGCCAGGTCCAGAAAGTGATCCATGTTAATCAGATGCTCCAAAGAAATTTAACTCAGTAAGGCTGCACAATACATAGGCTGTTGGGAAAGCTAACTTTTAGTTATGCCAACAGATCTCATGGAAAGGCACAATCACTCACACAGCTTGGGACCATGCGGTTCAAGCTGCCTCCTCCTCTTCTGCTGGGAGGGAATGGCTACAACTCACTCAATTTTTCCCCCATGATGATCAGCTCTTCGTGCAACAAGAAAACGAAAACAGAGCACAAACTAAAACAGATTTACAGCCAACTAATTTGACAATTAAATGGAATAATTCCAATACAATTCTAACAAACTTTCTCTACACCATGGTGTGTGTGTGTGTGTTTTAAAAAATATCAACAAATAAAGCCTACAATGAACATACTTCTGCAATTTTAATCCACATAATATTACATATTAGGCACCAGCCAAAACAGCCGCTATTATTCTAATCTAGAAAATGCTAGCTGAAGTGAAAAAATACCGCTATGGACATATGTCCTTAATAAATCTGTAAATTAATTTTAGCCCTCACATTATTTGCAATTAGTGTCAAATTTTATAGTGCAAAGTGACCTCAACACACAGAGATATTTCAAGCATGATGAGGAAACTAACAATTTCTATCAGAAGCAATTTTATACCATTAGATAAATCTCAGTCAGAAATAGGACAGATACCACAGATCCTGCCATAGGCTAAAGGCATGTTGTGGCTCTACTTTTTTTAATTTGTGTGATTAGGGGTTTTTGCCATATGCAGTGCCTGTTAGATAATCTTCCTTATTTTTTGCATGACCATGAATGGAAACTACAAATAAGTGGCAAGCTTAGCTTATCTGTCTAATACATGAAACAAATGGAAAATTATTATTGTTTAAAACAAACACATTCCTCCCAAAACAGAAAGGTGCATAAACATGAATTCTGGATGCTATTCAAGAGAAGAGAATTGGTGCTAAAGCAAGAGTGAGGAGTGAAAATTGATTGACATGTAATATTTTAATACTTAACCTATTATACATAAAGCTGAATGCATGTGCTTTAAAAATCAATAATAGATGCTGCAGCAGCTCTATTTTTATTTCTTCAACCTTATAGCTTATCTGATTCAACTAGGAAATATTAGACTAGGCTCCTTGTTTCACTAAAGGGGGTGTGTGGGCAGGAAGGGCTTCCCGGAACTGCACACAGCATGAGCAGAAAGGCAGAGGACAGGAACACCGTGGGTGTAAAAATGCAGGAAAGAAGAGAGAGGTGTTTTAGAAAAGCTATGTGGACAGAACAGAGACTATACAGTAGAGAACTTGCTTGATATCTTGGTATTCTAGACAAGATTTGGGGAGGGAGAGGCAAAAGAGGGGGAAGACTGCAAGGCCATGAAAAAATTCATGGTAAGAATTCAGTCTGAAATCCTACTGGCAACGAACAACAGGAGAAGCACAAGGCAGAATGTAGTAGTGCTGCAAATATGTTAAAATTGCAAACATTCCTGCCAGCTGCTGCTGTTATCATGAGCAGTAATCTTGTGTTAGGGTTTATTAATAGCAGCGCGCTTTGGAAGGGACTGCCATTTGTACTTGCAGAGCACTGTAGCATGCAGATTCACACTGAGCAACAAAATCTGACCTGTTTAAGTATAGCAGTAAGTCTACCTAAATACAGGATAAAAAGGGGAAAAAAATGAGGCTAAAAACACACTAAAAATACCTTTGTAGCACCTCCTCTGCTGTTCTTTTTCAATTTTCAGAAAGGAAATTTCTGTTGGTAGAGTATCCTTAGAAAGAGAGTGGTATAGTGTCACCTACAGACTCTGGGCCTATGAGCCAAGCAACAGTTTTCTGTTCCCAGCAGCTAACAACACATTATGTTTCTATTCCTATTTTGTCATCTATCTTTCATCTCTACAAGCAGTAAGCTCTTCGTGCAGGGACAATTTTGCACACAGCTTTTAGGACAACATTACTATAATACGAATAGTAATATTTGTAAATAAAAGCATGCTTTTTAACCCCATATCTGTATATATAAAAGGAGACACCTAAATAATGAGGAAAGATTCCATGATACCATTTAAAGAGCAGTATGTTGCAGCCCGCTACCTTCATTATATGCTAGCTACATTATAAGCTGAAATATATGCTCACTATAGAAACTAGAGTCAAATACATTTTAGAAATTTCACAGGAAGGCACACATATTAAAATATCAGGTCTCAAATTTGCATATATTTATATACCCAAATTCTTAAGTCTTTTACCTATGTGAGTCTTCTACATACAATTTGACTCTTTTTCACCATTAACAAATAACATTCTATTTACTACTTGCACGCACAAAGCAATGCGGCATCTACGAGCTTAATACACTAGCTGAAATAATGAACCACCTGAAACAAAGAGGAAAAACATGCATGTTTTACTCATTACAACGCAAAGCATGTGCTGCCTTTGCAATATTATTATGGCCTGTAAAATTTACCCCCTGTAAAACAAAAACATTTCCCTAGCTCACAAAGAAGTTTAATATATCAGCATTTACCAAGTGTTATGAGTTCCTTTGATGCCAAGTACTAAATAAGTTAGGTTAAAGAAGTATTGCTAAACTCAGGTAATTCATGAGGGAAGAACCTACACAGAAGAATACTTTTAGACTTTCAGTATTGTTTATGTATTTTAACTCATTCTTTTTCCTCTCCTGACTTTATCAATCAGTTTAAGGTCAGTGGATCTTTGGTGGTCTAGCTATATATTAGAACATGGTCTAGAAAACAAATGAAAAACATTGCACACAAGTGTTACAATGTTTTTCCTAATACTTCAAAACCTTATGATAGTAACAAAGTTACTGAAAAAAGATTTGCTGTATCGCCTTCTTGCACATAATCAACTTTTTCATGTGACATTCATAAGCAGCACTTCTCTTTCACAGACATGTACGTTTGCAGCACATGGAAAATACAGTACAGTTTGCAATTATGATCTGAATTTTTAATGAAATCATTATCCTACTTCAAGGATTGTATATTTTACAATTAAAATCATATCTATTTGAGAGTTTTTTCTGAAATATGGTCAAACTGCACACAGCTACACAAAGGACCTGCAATCATCTCAATTCTCTCGCCTAGATGCCTTGCTATCAAACTGGTTACTAAAAAAAACATTTTAAGGAATACAACACATCAAAAGGAGAGACCTCCTTGACTAAAAATAAAGAAAACTAATAGAATATAGAGAGGTTCTGCTGCTGTCCCTATGCAAAACTACATTTTCAAACAATTTTATCATGAAACGAAGGTAAGTGCATCAGGAACTGGAAAGAGGGGCAAAGGAAGAGATAGGAAAAATAGGCCCACTTTTAACAGAGGATTAATATCAATGAGTAGTTGTAGGGAGAAAGCAAAATTGGCAATCCAAAACCAGAAGAAGGGCAAGTGAGACAGAGCAGACTAGAGCTTCAGACAGAGTTTGGAAGAAAAAGGCGAAACTAGGAACGAGGTGTGATCTCTGCTCTGAAGAATGAACTATTGAAATCGGCAAAACCATCATTCCCTAACAGTAACAGTTCAGCACATAAGGAACAATAATCAATCAGTTGTAGTAAGTGGCAGAGATCCGAAAGCGAAATGCTAATGATACAGCCATGTTTATGATTTGTCTGGGTGTCATTCTAGTTCAATTCAACTTCAAGTCATAATCTGGAACAAATGCCAGAACAAAGACTACCAGTTAAAATTAATTTGCCCTCTTTGTGTTTCCGTACTATGAGATAGTCATGACATGGCATGGTGTTTTTAGCTCACAAAAGATCCTCTCTCCATACCTGAAAAAGACCTGTTCAGGAAATTAAAATTGATTTATTTGTTGTAGAAGGATAAAAGTGTTTATTTAGTGATACAAAAGACTACAAAAAGTGAAAAAAAAAAAAGAGATTCACAGTTAAGGCAATTAGGTTTCAAAGCAATAAATAAAGTATTTAATTACACATTTCATGAATTCCCCTCCAGTATGATCAGTCAACAAAGAGGCAGCTGGGTCAGATCATGGCATTACTGCTGACTCCCATTCCCTCTTTTCTTCTGCTGGATGCTGTAGCCTCCACAGCTTGAGACGATAAACCAGACAGACTTTCAGCAGGTAAAGAGCTTTCACAAAGTCAATCTAGCATGTAGTCAATCTAGCATGTAGTCAATCTAGCATGTAGTCAATCTAGCATGTAGTCAATCTAGCATGTTTTAATAGCTCAACGTGACTAACAATAAAGGTTTCTAAAGACATCTAAACAATCGGGCACAAAGGAGTAAAATTGCCCAGGCAGCCTTCCTTCTGACATCTCCTAGAAGTGACTGACTGCAGGATCATCGTAACATGCTTTTAGCATCTGCACCCGCACATCAGTCTGTTACAGACAGCACTGCTCACTGCATAAGAAATTGAAGTTTTAAATGCATCAAAACCACAAAGAAAAACATTTTTGCTAGCATTAAATATAAATGAGTTTCTGATTGCTGCTTTTATCTTGGCCAGAAATAGGTAGAACAATTTAAATATAAGAGTGTTTCTCAAAGAGTCAGTACAGCGACAAAGAATCACCGAATCACTGAATATTCTGAAAAAGCAGCCTCTGGGAGTGCTGCGACACGCTGCAGTAGAGTTTTGGAGAACCAAAAGAACACACACACCCCCCAAAAATACCCACAACAAACACGCCCCCAACCCCTCCAGAAAAAAAAAAAAAAACCCTCCAATAAAAAAAAACCCAACCCCAACAAACAAACAAAAAAAAAAAAACCCAACAAAAACCAAACAAGTAAGTTTGAGGTTGTCAGGGGTTGTCCAAGTATTTTTTTAACCCAATACAGCAGACTGGACTAGATACGCATAGTTTAGCTAGCAATTTTCTTTCTTCTAGGGGACACAGGGAACAGCTGTTCGAACAGCAAACTAAGTGCTCCCTCCTACAAATGCCTATCTTAAGCCCAGAGCTTCTGTAACATCCCACTGAAGGGAAGGGATAGACAGGAGCACACTTCTACCTCTATCTAGTTCTACAGATAAAAACATAGGCTACATGTGACTGTATCCATGGGTTTGAGATGAAAAAATAAAAAAAAAAAAAACCAAAAAAAAGGGTTTTGCTATGGCTTAGCAAACCTCTTGTATTCATAGCCTGGGAGACCATAGGGCTCTTCATCTGAGCCAGGCTCAACCACCCCACTTGGAGCTGACCAGATAATCGAGGATCTGTTCATTTCTTTCACCTCTTCTTTGATTCCTCTCAAGTACAGTACACAGCCAACTGCTTTACAAGGAAATTGAAAGATATAATTGCAGAAAGAAAGAAAAAAAAGAAGGGTGAAGAAGTAATTTTTAGACTGCTTCTGATCCACATTGAGCAAATAAGTAACATATTGCTTTTGTTCACATCACACCAGAAGACTTTAATTCCCCTTCTGAGAGAAGATAAAAAGCATGGGAAAAGCAGACTCAAGAGTGCAGACACTGCACACACTTAAAAAAAAAAAAGGGGGGGAAAGAGTTCATTATTCAAGATTATTTATCTTCTAAAAGGAGTTACCCCCTAGGCAATGTTACACAAGATTTAGTCTTGCTCCTTTCTGTAACTTTTCAGTATTTCTTTTCACTGAAGACCATCTGCCTTTGTCAGTTAACTCAGGGTGCACTCTGAAACCCCTGCTTTACAGCAATTCAGTGCTACTTTAAACTGTTCGAAATGAAGGAAAGCTGCAAGTCAACAAGTCACTCTCAAATCCTCCAGCTTATCAGCACTTCTTAAAACCATATATTCAATGTGATGAAATCATTATACAGCAGCCTCCGAGAGCAAAAACAACTGGAATTTTCAAAAAAAAACCATGGAAAACTAAAGAGGGGAGAAATCTATTTTTTAAGCATAGCTTTTGAAATAGTTAAGAATTATAACAGTTCAGAAGGAAAAAGATTTCTACTGTTAGAGGTTTACAAGCACTCTAAGGGGAAGATCACACAGTTAAAAGACCAGTTTTATGTCAACTGAAAGTATTTACCATGGCAAACAAATTACAGCACTTGATGTTGGAACATAACTGTCGTGTGACTAAGTACGTTCAATGATCAGTTGCAGTTACACCGCCCTGAAGAGCTAAATATCTGATACAGTAAAGTGTGTCTTAGTTGTGAAAGTATTCGCTGCTTCTTTACATTATACTGCAAAGTCTCCTTCGGTGCCTACAAAAGATATGTCAATGGCTAAAGACAATCATGGCTATGCCTACGTTTCATGATAATGCATCAATGTTTTCAGTGATAGCTTTGAAGGACTAAATACATTTATTGTACGTATGCTCTTAGAGCTATGCACTAAAGTAATTCTCAAGTGCTTTGTAATACTATTTTTAACTGGATTCGTATTAGTAGTATTGCAGACAAGTGTTTTAATTACATGAGCAAACTGACAACATGCATAAGGGCAAACTGTTAAGTCCCGTGACCATTTATAGTGCACTTCTTGACAGAAGTCTGATATAACTAAAGCAGTGGACACAGAAGCTATGAACTGTCAGCTCTTGTAACGGAAGTATTTTTACTCGCAAGGATCAGAGCACACATTTTGAATATGTTTTGCTTGGTTTAGTGTACAATTAAGGAGGGGAAGAAATGAGTTCAAACAAGGAGAAGGTCAATAATCTTTAAGTCAGGTCAGTTTTCAATGGCCCAATCATATACTTGCCAGAAAAAAGTTGGTACTGACATATTACCAACTCAATAACCTAGCAGCAAACTCTAGCTCATGTTCTAAAGCACATCTAGTTTAGGTCTGAACATTAGAGGCTAAATAATCCAACGCATTACTTATTAAAATTACCATTTTTAAAAAATAAGTTGCATATAGGTGAAGACTGTCAGAACTCATATTTTACAAGAAAATACTTTCTTGCTATGTTTAATAAAATTATAAAACTACATAACGAAAGTGTTGATTCTCTCATCTGTTGATATCCAAAATTAGATTGGGTTTTGGCTTGGCTTTAATATACAGAAATGAAAATGCAGATCTTCTATGCAGCCTATGCATGTTAGCATGAAAGGAACCCAATATGGCAATCATTTGGAGCTACATGCAGGCTTCAACTGCTGCAAGGCATGAGACTGAAGGTGGAGCTCTAATCTCTTCCACTATCAGCAGCCATTATATTGAGAATTAAGTTTGAGAAGACAAGATAAACTTAAGTAGATTGATGATAGCTTAGCTGACAAAACATACATTTACGGCATTTCTTAATTTCCTTCTTAGTTCTAATGCTAAAAGAAAATTAGATGCTGACCAGCATCTTAAACCCTCCTAGACCTAAAACTTCTGAGACATTAAACTGACTGCTTGAACATGGTTTAGGACAGGACAACAGAGACAGACTGAGGTCGTTTCAGAACGCAAAGTCTTCAGAAAACAGATTAAGAAATCTTTTCATATTTGTGATAAGATAATGCGTGACCACGCTTCTCATTACAGAAAATAGACACATAAAACAGCAGTACTGAAGTTCCAACAGTATAACAAATTAGTACAGCCACAAAAAGACTTGTGAAATATGTACTAATCTACACTGTATATACTGTTTTATCCAAGACAAAAGAATTAAAAGTACCCAAAGATATCCCAAATCCTTTTTTCAAGCAAACGGTTCTTAAAAACTAATACATGTGAAAGCATGTCTATTAAAATATGAAGGCTTACTTTATCACTTTCAACCTTATGAAATGTTCCTTTTCAATGGTCATACGTATGTAGAGTACCTAATTCCAAACTCCCACTTATCTGAAATACACATGATCCAATATTAAAGCCGTGTGTGTATATATACGTTCTAATTTTTACCTTGCTGCAGGCTGATATTACGTTGACAGCTTTCAACACATACCATACACCTTTTAATTAGAAAGAACATTCTCAGATATTCGAAACACCATGGTAAAAAGAAATCAAGTTTTCAAGGGTGATCTTGTCAAATTTAAATTCTGTCTCTGATTTAACTAAATTTACTAAAAAGGAGTATGTGGACATTCAAGGAAAGCCAATGCATTTACAGAAGCTGAGCTACATTTTAAAACTTACATCAGTAAATGGAAATAGTATTTAATCAGTAGTTATGGAAAACTCAAAGTAGTGTTGGAAAAAAATGGTTATGAAGAGCAAAGTTATTTATAATTTTACTGAGAAAATGATTCAGAGAGTATTAAAAGAGAAAAAATATTTTTTCTTTAACGAGTAAGAGCACAAGAGCATGCAAACTGCGTAACAAAATCATGTAAGTTGATCTGAAATCACTCAATTTTTACTGAAAACTGTATATTAGAGAGAGAACAGAACTTCAAAGGCCTTTTTTTAAAAATTGTATAACGTGCTTTAAGAGTCACTTTATTCATATAGTTCCCGAAGCTGTAGCATTAGACCCGTGACAGTTTGTCAGGCTAGGATTGTCTATATATAAACTATATCGCAATGTCCACATAGTAACATGCTATTTTTGTTTTCTGTAAGAGCAAAAATGTTACCTCCATTACTGAGTTACAAAAGTATTAAAATTATATTTTCAAAATTATTACTAAAACCATTTGAATATTCATTAGTTTAACATCTCTAAATTCTCCTCTTGAGTATCCAACAAGTTGTATGTGCCATTACAATTCAGAACTGCATTCAATGGATTTTACTCCAAACTATGTACATCACTTAAAAGAGTAAATAAAAGTAGAATATGAATTTATGAATGCCCCTATTTTGTACACTGTTTATTTTTATCTACATGGTTTATAACTATAAAAGAATCTCTCGTATGTACTTTTAAACAAGTAATGTCTAAGACAACACGTATGGATTTTAATTAAATTAAAGCACAAGAATTCTTGAAATAAATTACTTGAGGACTCTTCTATGGCACCCTGAGTGAGTAGATAATACAGATACAAGTATTTCCTTGTGGAACTATTGCACCATGACAAAGCACCGAGCTACAAGCCAAGTGATCAAAACTCAGGTTTTAAAGGCTTTTACACTTACCCGCCTACGGCAGAAGGGCAGGCCCTGCGCAATGATGCTGATGCTAAATATCTTCATCACAGTTTGGTGTGGTAGAGGTTCTTTGGTACTTTTAAGATCAACAGGAACCAAGCCATGGTTGACAGTTTTCCCAGGTTTGGACATTCTATCGTAGTTACTTTGTCAAGTTTACTAATAAGGCAAGAACATTGCTAAAAAATTTGTTTCTAAAGTTGCATGATTTCTTTTTAAAATAAAGAAAGTTTCAGTCTGGTAATTCTGCTCCCCAAAGCCTGCTGCTGCCTTTGTCTCTCTACCTTCTCCTGCCAAGTGTCCTGACCTGTCTGCTGCTCAGTGGAGTGCAAGCTATCCTAGTATAGACAGGAATTAAAACTACCAAGGGGCAGGCAGACTGCTCCTGCCAGTCAAACAGCTGGTGGACCTCCCCTGCCATGTCAGAAGAGCCTTTCTCCAAAAAGGGATCCACAGATTGAAAAAGTAAAAAAAAATTTAAAAAAAAAAAATATATATATATATATATAAATATCCCATGGCTGCCAGAAGTTTTAACAGCTACAGCCACTTTAAAGGAAGAATTTTATTTTATTTTTTTTAATGAGTTGGCATTGTGCTTTTAGAAGGAGAACCCAAGGAGATTGCAACCTTCAGTCAGTAACAGTGTTAGTGCAGGATCAACTCCACCACTCTCCACGCAGATTTCTTCTGTCAATAAAATTTGACAAGTAGTGACTAAAAAAAAAACTGACCTGGACTTTGCCATTTCTCAACCACTGTCTCCAAAATCACAATGTATTGCACTAAGTCCAAAAGTTATAAGGAGGAAACAAGAAATGAAAAGTCAGAAAAAAGTGGGAGTCCTCTGAAAGGTAAATGCTGGCTCAAAACTTGCTCTTTTAATAAAAGTGGAGGCTATCATCGTATTATCACCTACACTGTGATTTTTAGCTCCTTTCTGGCCCTCCATCCTTATGTACAGGTACCCCAGCCTGCACCTCCTCCCCTTTTCCTGTTGCTATGAGGGTAGCAGCATCTGGGGGGCTTTGGCTCTAGGGATGCAACGGTACTGGAATAGTACCTTCCCTTTTCTGGCCATCACGGGTTTGGGTATCAGTTTGCTCAGGCCTATCCATCACACTGATGGAAAGGAGAAGGGCTCTTCCTCAGAGTGCAGCGTCCCCTGAAGGACATGGGAAGAGATTTGCCTTCCCCTAGCAACAAACTTGACTGATAGCCATTTTTCAGGAAAGAAGTTCTTGGTCCACTGAACGAAGCTAGAACAGTGATGTGTATTACTCAGATTATCCACAATTAGTCTACTTCCATTTAAAATAATTTCTTGATAAAATTAGCTCTCCTATAATGCCTCTAGGATCCCACAATTCCTTCCTGATCCCTAGGCTTATATGTTTCTTAAAGATAGATTCAAATTTTGAAAATATTTTTGAGCAAAACTAAGTAGAAAAAGACAAAAGCCTGTGAAAACATCTTATGAAATTGCTGATATGAAACACAGAACATCATAAAAGCTTTTATATGAACTGACTCGGTACAGTCCAAAACACAGTGAATAAATGACCATTAAGCAATCTTACAAGTCCCTTTATGCACAATCTAGCAAAGATAATCACCTGTATAATTATGTGAAGGCAAAAGAGGGAGCACAGTAATGCTTTAATGCTTGAAGCACAACACTAACTTGACAAAAGACAGCATTAAAATATGTCTGTGTTAGCATCTCCATTTAGTCCTCTGTTTCCCCTTCAAAAAGCCAAGCTGTAAGCACGTCTCACTTATATATACAGGGCCTCCTCTGACCAAACATTTCCTTGTTAAATGCTTTATGGAAAAAGAAGAGGCAGAAAAAAACCCAACAAACCACAAAATAAAAATCAACCAACAAAAAACCCTATAAAAGTCCATGATGTTTCCTGGAGTATACATACATTACAGGAAGCATTCACTTACAACAAAATATCTCTTTCTCCGGCAAACAAAAAAAAAAATCTTTATTTCTTTATCAATATCACATCCAGAAACGCTAGCACAGAATGCTGGGTGCCACACTATTTTCATATATTTTCACTATTTTCAATTTTGGGGTTTTTTTTTCTTTTCTACCATTCCATTCAAATGCCATTCTACAGGATGCTTAGACATATTTTCTTCTAAAAGACTGTTCTTTATGCTTTATCCTATAAGCTAAAAAAAAAAAAAAAAAAAAACAGTTCACCATTAGCCTGTACTCAACAGCAATATCGTTACATCACTGTTTATAACTTCATTCTGAATCACTTCCTATTTTATGCAACAAATATTAGGTTTTCACTGGCTGAAAGACTTTGGAAAGGCATCTTGGGATGTCAGTTTCACTCAAACAAGAAAACTTCACTGAAGTACTCCAAAGAGGGAGAAAGACTAGCCTTTTGTTTCTATTTTGAATAACTAAAGTGAAGAACAGAACCAAAAACCCAAAAGAGTTCAACTCACATATCTCTATCAATGTAGCCTTCAAAACCAAGCAACAGGTCAGTTTTCCATTTTTATTGTACTAGTTGCTGTCTCAATTTCAACAAAGCGAGTTGTTCAGCAAAATGTATTCATATTATTTGAGATTTGAATAGTACATAACCCAACAATCAGATGCAATATTTCTTACAAAGCAAACTTCAGATTCTTGTTTAATAAATATTCAATAATTTGTTTAATTGCATACCAAAATGCCTGTGCATGTGTGTGTGTGTACTAAGAGAAACTGGTGGAGTAAACTCGGTTTCAAAAGATTATTTGATTGTGTAATTGCTGAAAGGAGAATCTGATAGTGTGGCAGATCACTATTTTCGTACCAGCTGTAATTAGTTGATACCAGAGCCTCGTATCTTACTACTTCACAAGCTTACTCCCCCACTTCTTATTTTTTAAATATTAGCTCGTAACTCAAGTACAAACCAGGAAGATAACTTGGCCTATTTACAGATTTACACATAACTGGGGAGTAGACCAGACTGAAGTATGGAATTCTCCAAGCACTGCTCACAGCTCAAGTTTTCATTCATAGGTTATTCTCATACCTCTGAGAAGACAAAACTCTGATTGTCAGCCCTTCTTTTCTGAATTAAGATAAGAGTCCCAACAGCACATTAGCTTTTCCTCAGGCACTTCCAAAATATTGCACAGGGACACATTTCTTGCTGAAAAAAGCACCATGTTCACACTCAGCGTAGCTTCTTTCTGAGTGGGTAAATCCAAAGCTAAATAAGACTATTTTTGTCCCACATGGAATTGCAACACTAAATTTCACTTTTTACCAATAAGGAAAGCTTACTGGTAAATAATGAAGCAGTAAGGAAAAGCTTTGCGTTTTATCACCACTTATTCTCCCCAACCCCTATCATCGTCTCCTAGAAAACACACTTGCACTAGCAGTAGAGATACTGTTGGCCCAATTTTATTTCAGTGGATCATCACCTCTTTTCAGTCTTAGATTTTCTACATATTACTGACTGTAGGTATTATTGTCTTACAGTAATGTTTAAAGGCCCCAAGCTATGCTGGACAGCTATAAGCATTTTCTAAGGGAAAGTCCTTGGGCTGAAAATATAACAGTCTAATTTAAGCAGTAAGAGGGTGTAACAGGAAGACAAAAATGGAGACGGCTGGCTAAATTAGAAGTCTCTACACATAGTAGATAACACTTATTTTCATATTTATTACACATATAATTCTAATTTAAGCTCTAAATGTAAAGTTGAAAGAGCCACTCTGCCGTTTTTGTATTTAAAAGTTTTTTATATTATACAGGGTGAGAACCTGTATGAACTTATGAAACTATGAAAATTTGCGCTTTAATGCTTTGTAGTACATTTTTCTGACATCCTGTTTCTAAATAAAGTGGGGCTGACTACCAGTGATGCTCTTTTTAAGTGCCTGCCTGTTATTTTAACGCAAAGATCACATTTGAAATCAGATCACTTCATTTAGATACATAAAAGCACCTGAAAACTGAAGTTAGGAAATACTAGTTTGAGATCGTTGTGTCCTATTAACTGTAAACTTAAGAATTTGGAAGACTCCTGTTTCTTTTTGGCCAGTCCAGTGAAGAGGCATCTGTTGAAAATTAAAGCACGTAGTAAGCTGCAATATTTTTTACACCTTCCAGTCAGAGTAATTCAAAGTGATCCTGAAGCAGAGCTTTTATGGAGCTGTTTACCATACAGCAAATGTTACGAAATTAACTAGCTCATTTAGTACACTTAACTCAGGAAGGCCATGGGTTTCAGACATGGATTTAAGAAATTATCCCAACTGTGAAAAACAGCTTATTCAAACTTTACAGAATCTTCTCTCAGAGCTGACAATTGTTTTGCATTAACATCACTTGAAAAAAACAAACTCACTCATGGCATTTTGATATGGTGATGGAACAGTACAAGACCTAGAGAGACGTAAATAAAGTATTTGCAAGTACAGAGAGATGGAAATGCAGGAAGTAGAACTCCAGTTCTTCCACAGTTCTTAACATTGGTGAACAGCTGCCCTCAAATGGAGAAAGCGGAGCACTGCAGCACTTCAAAAAGTCACCTTCCCAAAATTTTATTACATAATAGTAGCATAATAATCCTTTGAATATATTTGATAATATACTTCCTAAATAACGTTTTTGGTAAGTCTGTGTAGCTGTAGCATATAGCATGCACTATAAATTACATTACATACAAGCCTTATTGCTACTTGGATATTCGTGCTGGTACCTGCCCATGAGTAAAAAGAACAAGAACCACTTTGTTTAGCAAAGCAAAGCAGTCTATACTATGATAGTAAGTACTCTTACATAGTGATTGTGGTCTCAAGTTTATTTATGTAGGGTTTTCTAGTACTAGTACACAAATACTTCCCAAATGATGCACTGCTCATTAGCCTGCTTTGCGTAGACAAATGCATAAGTTGTATAGAAAAAAGGCACTGCTGCACAAAACCAAGTGCAACTGTATTAGTGGTGCTGCACAGGAAAAAATATTGCTCTAAAGAGTCTCTATCGTATCCAACCTTACCCAATTCAAAAATCTGCATGTATGACAAAACATAATGACCCAGACCCCTAAAGAGTGTATGGAGGGAGTCAATGCAAAGGGTCATTTTGATCTCAAAAGATCAGAATTACCTAAAAACTGTACACTTGAGTAGCATGCAGTAGGGGCAAAACTACTAGTAAAACATGCAAACTGATGGCTTTCTCTGTGCTTCATGGAAAAACAGCCCAAATGTAGACCTACTGTACCATAAGAAGTAGAACAAACACAGCCTGGCTACCCGTGAGATCATCAAGCCACTCTTGAATTGTGCTTGAAGCACACTACAGCTTCTCCAAGGCTTTATGGTCCCAGAATGTTAGAGGACCCCCATGGAAGAGTCATTCTGAACAGTCCAGCCATACCAAAGCTTGATTTCAGACTTATGCCTTCCGACAAGTTTTGACTAATAAAAGGCTTCTACGGCGTTAAGTAAGGAACAAATGTCAACTGAATCTGTTTACATGGTAAGAGCAAAACCCGGTTCCACAAGGATTAAATGATGTCTCACCAGCTGATGATCACCCTGTAAACTTCTTCCTTAGCAGATGCATTAATAACTCTCTCCTTTTCCTACCTACCTTAATTATCTTGTACAAATTTTTGTATAAACTTAATTTCTGTCAAATTGGTTAAAATTGAGATATGCATAAACTGTGAAAAGGCAGAAAGACAATGACAGGCAGATGTCTCAACTGCACAAGCTTTGTTTTCTTTGGCAACAAAGCCTAATAACATAGTGAAGAAGAAACCAGAATTTCTCCACTTGGACTCACTCGGGTGACACTTCCTAGTCATACAATTCAGTCTCTGGAACCATACTCAGGCATGGCCATTAGTGGGTACTGTGATGAAAGAAACAGGCCAGCTGGAGATTCTAGCAGCAAAAAGAAGAGTAGCACCTTTCCTTGTTACTCTGGCCATTTTATTCCAAACTTTCTTAAACTGGCTGTAGAACTTGTCAGGCTTGTGAGCTCTGAAATGATTCCAGAAATAGGATACTTGAAAATCCACAAATTTTGCTGTTGCAGAGTTATATTTCCACTAGATTAGAAAATGTAAACAGCTCACAAAGCAGCCAGGTGAATGATGAGACAAACACAAGACGAACAGCAGTGTTGGAAAGTGGAAAACAGTCAAGACCTCCACCTTTGGGCAACAGTGAACTGTTAGATCATCTCTCTCTTTAGCACCCAACACTGGTCCTGAAGATACGTCAATGATGAAAGACTCCTAGGCATCTTAACAAATACAGAATTTTATCTCAAAAGAAAGGGAACGTGCAGGTACAGGTGTGGAATCTGCCCTCAGTCAAGATGGCACTAATACAAAAAGAGGAAGACAGAACAAAGACAAATTACAAGGGACCATTTGCAGAAGGTAATTTTTTGTAAGGTCCCATTAAGCATTTATGAAAGAAACATACAGACTGTTTAGTAAACGGCATATTGGCAAGACTATAGAATATCAACACTAATGATGGTATCATATCTTTAAAACATACACTTAAGCATGCCTATTTCAAACAAGTAATTCTATATTTAGACATTCCTGTAAGTGTACATAACCATTTCTAACCAGAGGCCTATATTATTTGGCTCTACTCAAGAAGCCTCTTAACTTTATTTACCGTATTGTGGGGTCTTCTTGCATTGTTACTTTTTTTTTAATCTATCTTTAAAGCATGTGTCTTCATTTCTTCATTTAATATTTCAGAAAACATTCCAGGCATGTAAGAGAAATCCAGCTGCATCATCTTGTGTTTTACAAATATTCCAGAAATGTCTGCCCAGTCCTCATTGGGTATAATATGACTTGCTGGATAAGCAAGTTTAACTCTTTGGTCTAGTCAGAGTTGCACCAGCTGTTAAAAAGAATTGCTCCAGCTGCCTTGCAGGAATTTATTTGCTGACCATTTATTTATGCTGTTGTTGCACCTTTAAATAAAGCCGAGACAAGAATTAAGAACTACAACAACAGGTAGAGAAGTCATACAATATTTAATGCTGGATTAAAATGCAAGTCAAATTCCCAGCTGAGGATAAGCCAGGGGAAAGGAAAGCAGGTGTTATTAGTAAGGAGGCTGTTAGTTATGAAAAAGGAAGATACAAAATAAATAAAAAAAATTTAGTTTTCCATACAGTATTTCACCCTTTCTTATCACTGTTTCACCCCTCCATGTAAAATGCAAGACTTTGAATGAGATATTCTCTACTTGTACATATCCAAACACAAAATATAGCCAAAGCAGTATAAAAATATTCAAAACACAATTATCAGTTTCTGAATAGTGTCCAAAAGACACTGCCAAAAATCAGCTTTGGACTTAGAATTTTCTTCCTTTTTACATCTTAAATGGGAAAAGGAACAAGCCCCAAAATGTCAGAAAGGGTGCTAAAAATATTTCTACCACCGAATATTGTTTTTTCTTCTGTAGTGAAAAATTCTGTCCAGCATTTATAAAAAAAAAAAAATCCATAGCAAATTAGCTATGTTACCTATGCCAAAATAAAAGGTCAAACAATGCCAATTATTACCATTTCTATGTTCAAATCAATATTGATATCAAGGTCTGTTTTGATACAAGATTGTGTTTTTCTTACTAGAATGTAAAACACACATAATAACAAATGCAACAACAGATTGTTACACTGGCATTCATAGATAGCCCCCAAATTAAGCTATATAATCCTTTTCAGCTGGTTAACAGCACAATGCAAAGGGCTGTGAGGCTATTTATAAAGCTCAAGATATGCTAAGTAAAGAATGCCCCAGACTACAGAAAAAAGCAGGTAGTCTGTGGAAGGGCTGGTACTCTTGCTTGGTATGGTTGCCACCTTGATCTATTATTTCTCTTCCTCCCCCAACCCGCCCCCCCCCCCCCTTTTTTTTTTTAGAGAAAGGGGGCGCCTTGGCTGTATTTCTACTTAAACACTGGCTTTCTCTGACTTATTCAAATATAAACATTTTAAATAATAAGTGGTATGTATTTCATAGAAATTGGCCTTTTGTATATGGACAACTAAATCCAGCTTTGAGTTTAATGTGTCTGATAGTCTAACTCCAAAGCTTGCCAGCAAAGAAATGCAGTGCAACAGTTCCGTAATTCTGACTGGTATAGGGTAGGAAGAGTTTCAGCAGTCTGTCCTCCAAAACAGATACATATGCCTACATGTAAACACAGCATTTAGCGTGCCTGAGGATGGTTTAAGCTAAACCCAAAACTTGTGCAAATACTTCAATGTCCCTGAGTACCAACTGAAAGTGTCATTGCTTTGGATGAAATCCAGCTTAAAGAGAAAGAACAACATTATTACATTTGGCAAGAATAATGAACAATTTTGATTTCTTCCATTTATCTGTGTCACTTCCAGTCTATTTATTTCACTTTTCCTTATTCATATGAATTGAATTATTTCCTGTGTGTTTTATAAAATCTGACCAAGCAATCAGAACTGAAGGGGAAAAAAGTGTTCATTATCTGCTGCCTTTAGTTTTTTCTAGGACACTACATATTTGGGCCAATAACAATTAGAGTAGCTGCCATGCTTAAGGGACACTCCATAATTCAAGTGAGAAGAACAAAGGGTCCCCTGCCCGCTTCCAAATACAGATAACCAGTGCCTAAATCACATAATGTGATTTGCATTTACAGGAACTGTTGCTCATATGTTACTTAAAAGTAGTAATGACTTCTGATGATGAATAAGGTGGCATTTATCCCTGCTGGCAGTCTGTGGGGGTAGGCAGATTTTCCACTTCAGCAGAGGCACCAAGGATTGAACAAACGCATTAAAATTTAATAAGCATTAACAGAGTAATATTTCATGACACAGCTAAAACGCATAGCCACTGTCTTCCAAGATTGAATTACACTGAATATTACTAAAATTCACAATTTACTCCTTTCATATTATGCAATTTACAGTCAGGTAGTAAAGCTGGTAGAAAATGTGATCTCTTAGTTAGAACAAGCATAAAAAAGGCAATATTCTATAAAAAAATAGCCGTTATGGACCACTTCGACTTGAGGTAGAAATCTCTGCACTTCCTTAGTAATTGTGTCCTCCTTAGATCCTTTCTCTCCTCCCAATTCTTGTTGTTACAAATTAAAGAAACAATATTTAAAATTAGCAAGAGGACAAGAAAGGAGAAATAAGAGAGAAATAAGAACAGAAGAGATGCCAAGCAGCAATGTTTTCCACTAGTATTTAAGTGATCATAATAGAGATATCCATCTATGCACAGGAACTTATAACTTTCAACTTCAAAATCTCAGTACCAATTAACTATATGTAACATTACATTGCAAGTTGTACTATACAGCATCAATGCACATTAAGTTCTATAGAATTTTTTTTTTTTTTAATTTTTTTTAAAAGCACATTTTACAGTAATTCAATGAAGTCCTGAATTTGTTTGGCCAGGAGAGAAAGGGCAGAAATCTAGGAAAATTTGCATGAAGTTGAAGTTTAGACAGTGCTTACATTAACCACACTACACTATGGACAGAAAGGGAGAATTTGCTTGCAACAAAGAGAACAGTTAATACAAATACTAGCTCTAGGTTTTATAAGAATTTTGCTAATAGACATTTCACCAATAAGGGAAACTGTAAAATATTCACATGCAATCTAAACAAAACATAATGCTAAACTAAAGAATTTACACAAAATACATGTTGCATCATTACCACACAAGCACAGCTTCATCACCAACACCATATACTACCAAAGAGAAACAGTTCACACGTTAAAAAACGTCCTTTGTCAATCTACATTAGGTGCTGGCTGGCACAAACATTGTGCTGAGACAACATTTTTAAATTTAAACATTCTGCCTGTTGAGAAATTATTAAACTAGCACAGAAATTGACACTGTCTTGTTTTCCTCCTTATATGCAAGAATTTGTAAAGATATGTAAATTCCTTTTCTGTGCAGTTTGCTGAATAGAAACATCTTCTGCAGATAATGATGTCTCCTACGAAAATAAAGAACACACTGCTATTTTGACGATTACAGTGAGTGCGAAATGCATCAGGAAAAAATGTCAGTCTCGCAGCAGCTGTTAAACGTAATTCTGGTCCTCAGATCACCTTCTGTTCCTCCAGCCCCCTAAGCTAATTTCAGAACTCATAATTTCAGAAGTATAAAACATCGGTGAACACAAGAAATGCACTGATCGTAATTTATATTTTTAAACACGCACCTCAAATTCAGAGCCAAAAGAATATTTAGACACTATCCATTTGGGAAGGAGGAGTGCGAAGAAAACCGAAAACTAACTCACCAGCATAACTTTTACTTTCTGCACGCTTCAATTCAGTATTTCATGAAGTTTTATAACCAGTAATAACAACTTCAGTCAAGCCCCAAAAGATGAAACAGCTCAAAACTGACACTCAGGGCAACAGCAGCCACTGATAAAATGCTCAGTAAATACAGCTGTATCACTACAGACAGGAGATACCTGGGCTAACGATCACATCAGGCAACAGCACCTGCCACACAGTCAAGAACAACATAAGGCACAAACGTCACATATAAGTGAGGCACATCTCCCAAATGTATTTGTTAGACAACCCATGTATCCCAACAGAGTAAGCATACTGAAAAGTATTGTCAAGCACATTTTTATGATTTCTACTTCATAATGTTGTTACCACATAACTGGTGAGTTAAAATGGTATTACTGCAATATATATATATATATATATATATATATATATATATATTTAATAGCTCATTTTCATTTTGGAAACAAAGCTGTAGAGCAAACACCATACAGGTGCCTAACTGACACTAAAGAAGTGTGAAGGAGAACCTCCACAAAGGCTACGAAAAAAAGCGTGCAACTACAAGACTGCTTGAAGTAGTTATTCTGAAGGCATAATTTGTTCTATACAAAGTAAACTGATATGGTAGTTTGAGTAACACAGGCAAGCTCCTTTCCAGTATTTACCTTAAAGGAGCTCTGCATTGGCAAAGCAACCATAAGACAATTCAAGTCAATACAGCCTTGTGGCAATACATCAGTTCTGAGCAAGTCTAACCCAACACACTGTTCTCCCCAACCACAGTGCCGAAAGTGTCTTTTCTGCTTCAGGAAACTGCTGGAAACATGCCTGTGGACAACCAACCTATATGTCTTCAAAAGAATCACAAGTATGTTCAGGAGCAACTACTGGATGCATCTGATATGAACCATTAGGACACAAGGAAGGTAAACACATTGAGATACCGGCTATAAATTCACAGCAAAGAATGCACAAATGCACATTAAGTCACATACCTGTACAGAGAAATCTAGAACAATCAGGAGCTCTAAGATTATTTTCCAGAACTGCTAGTTGAGGTAAATACCATGACTGGAGCTGAAAGACTGACCTCAATTATTGGCACAGAAGTCAAAAATTGCTTTCACCTTACTCAGCTAGGTCTTTAGTCTAGTAAGCAATCTCCGGAAAATGAAACTAGATGAGAAACTAAATCAGCACTACCTCTTTCCACATCAAAAAACATGGATCTTTCTGTAATGGAGGGCCAGGGGGGAAGAAACCAGTGAAAATCTACTTATTAAAAAGAAGCTTGTAGTCAGAACTATGACCTAAACTGTTAGATGTTTCTTGTTGAACTACTTTCCTCCCTTCCCAGGCACCGAGATTCTTGACTTTTCTGTCTATTAACAATTACTTCACAAATTATAAGTTACCACTGGCATTTAATTCCGCAGTAATATTTGTAAAAAGCATACTGAAAAGAAGTAAGACACCCTTCATTGGGGGGAAGAAAAAACCAGAATTTATTCTATAAGAAATTCCTGTCCTTTGAGTGCAAGTGACATTTTAAATTAACAACTACATTTAATTACTAGGTGTTTCAAAAACTTTGCACGAGAAAGCTGAAACAGATAGCCAAGTTCTTGGACAAGACGTAAAATATATCAGGGATAACCACATTACTACAAACTGGGCCCATATATCAATTAGCAAGCTTCATGATCCGCTTATGGAGTAGGGAAAATTAGCAGAGCAGCAATTATTTAAAACCAGTTCTACTTGCACGTGAAGGTGTACGAGCAATTGTCCTTGCAAAAATACAGCTAAACTTCTGCAAGCCTTGGGCAGCAAGCGAAGCCATTACTTAACACAGTCCAGTAAAAGCCAAGCGAGTAAGGAATGAACACTCTTATTTTGAACACTTTTCAAAGTAAGTGTTGGTATCTATAGTAAAGCAGCGTGCTGCAGGTTAGTACAGATGGGAAAGAACCTCACTACCTACAGAGAAACTGAGAATCTGCACTCCTTCCATGGATGCTTTAATATTTAACAAATTACATCTTAATGACCGTTGCATAACCTTTCCATGCTTGGAATCATTAGCAACTAAACTGTATAGTATATAAATGAGAAAGAAGTCAAAGGTTAAAAGTGTTGATTGAGATTAACCTCAGAGTGTGAATACTTCTAATGTTATTACAGTCCAATAGAAAAATAAGGCTCTGTATCAGAAGATAAAAATATTAGAACAGCAAAACTTGCTCCAAAATAACTGAACTGTCATAATAATGAAAATGTCATTCAGACAGGCAATTGTAAGGATCATTTACTCTTTATCCAAAGTCACTGACTTATCTTGATTCATTGTAATTTGGTGCCACAGTACAGAATAACCAAGGAGGGAGAAAATTTGCCAGTTCCTAAGCTTGTAAAGAAAGTGATATTAAATAAGCTTTAATTAAAAGGAAAATCCCAGGGAGAAGGAAGAGGCAATTTTTTTTTGCCCATATATGGAGTTGTTTATTGTTTGTGTGTTTTCTTTTTTTCCCCACAATCAGAGCAATTCTTCACGCGTATCCTTCCTGACACAGCTTTAGCCAAATTGTTATTTTAAAAACTCTTCAAAGCATTATTAAGATGAAAGGCATGAAGAATCTGCATACCCTATTTGTGACCCCTGCAAAAATAAAGATTAAAAAATAATCTCTTTGTTGTATTTTTTTTCTCTCTCTCTTGTGCACTCAGGGCAAGGAACTGTACATCGCACTCTTATTGCACAAGCCATCAAAATATTTAGTATTTATTTTTCAAAGGAAATAGTTCTACATCATTTCATATACGGGTAACAGGTTTCTTCACAAATAAATATTGAGTCCTTTCGTTCCAGTTGTATTTATTCCCTAGACTTTAAAAATATGCTTCAAGTTTTGAGCTGCAGGAGTCAGAAAACCTTTCGCTAAGAAACGATTCTCTGCAGGGCTGCAGCAAAGCAACAGCAGCTCCCTCTGCTGCTCAGAAAAGAACAATATAACACGTGCAGTAAACCCACCATTCCACCTACACACAATATTCCAACCTTCTTCTCTCAACTGCATGTACTGCCTGTACACAAAACAAAAAAACTGCTTCCAATAATCAGCATTTATCTAATCATCTTCTACTTCCCACTATTCCTATGATGCTGTTAGACTATAACATTCTGACAATAACAGCATAGGAGTCCTTTTTCTACTTCACACATGCACTAGCTCACCACTGCAACATTAACTTTCTTTAGCATTAAAAATTAATGCTATCCTTCCATACAAAGACAAAAATGAATGAAAAATAAATCCTTTATATCCTTGTGGCTCTACAGAGTAGCTCAGGCTAAGCACCTTGCAGTAAAGAACTCCGTCCCACTGTGCTCTGTTTGAGAGCTCTAAGCTAAATATGTGAGCATGGCTTTAGATTTGCTTCAAAACTTGAGATAGGTATTTAAGCTCCAAGGATCAGGTCTTTGTGTGGTCCTAGCTCCACCGAAGTCTGTCCAGCTTATTTGTTCTCTCTCTCCTTCCTCAACTCTCCAGGGTCAACAACCAACCAAGAAAAGGCAATCTTGGAACAGCACTGTTACCTGCACATGCACACTCACTTACAGCCAGACAGTGTAGTACCTGGAATCAGAAGATGCTACAACGTACTCCATTTTCACAAGATAATTAAGCTGCTTCTCAGCCTTTGCCATTGTTGAGAGTAATATATGTTATATATGCAAGGCATTATTAAAAAAAAAAACATATTACTACCTTTAGTAATGAAGCTAATGCTCCAATATGACAACTGCTGAAGAGTATCAAAGTGGGTTTTGGGGTTGCAGATCCAACAATCCAAGAACTTTCCATCTCCATTTTAGCTGATCTATTTTCTGGCTTTTAGGAAGCCCTGGTTAACCAACAACACAATCACCATCGCAGCCCACAACCCTGCTACAAGCAAACACACATTTGAAGAGGACATTAACTCAGAAAATTAGTGGAGGGTTCTGCATACAGAATGTCTGACCCCTTATGAGGGGTCACATCACAATCCAAGCTCTTAGTCTAGAAACAATGTTTCATATTCATACACCCTTAGTTCTTAAGTCTCGGGGCAGCCTCAATAGAAGCAAAAAAAAAAAAAAAAAGGAAATAAATGTTTAAGTAAGAGGCTTTTTATTGCAAAGACTCCTGTTGAACAGTGTCTGTTGTCCAGAAGGACTGAGTATCTCCCATAGACGGGCTCAGAAGCGATTTTGGATATCTCTCCAGACACACAGAGGAGACAAATGTGTTTCCTGAAACTGAACAAGAAAAACAGCCACACACCAGCTAACAATCCTCCTGTTCTACCTGCTCACTTGCATTTTAAAATTCAGGTCCTTACAGAAGACAAGAAAATAGCTTGGTTGCCTTCTGGTGTGTTCTCCTCTCAAACAATTTGTAGAGAAATACGAAATAAGTCCTGGAATCCCACCTTGAATGGAAGGGCATGGCATGAAAACAATAAACTATATGAAAACTCAAGACACTACGTACCTAAAGTTAAGAGGCACACTAAGATGAAAGACAGCTGCCATTTGTGTACCTCCCACCATTTCCTACACATACAAGTCATGGATGCAGTAAATTGCATCTTCTAGTTTCTGCATAATCTTCAGATTGTTTTCCTCTTTTGCCAGAGACCAACTTCAAGCATGCAACAGGTGTGAGAAAACAAGTATGCTGTGATGCCACAATTTAACCTAGAGCACATATATATCTTTCCCTGGACATCTCACACCTGCTAGTCTGATACGAAATAGTTCTTTTGCCTAATCTTTTTTTAATTTATTTTTCTTTTTAGGTGTCTGTTTCCTAACTGAGGTGGCTTCAACTTCAGACACATTTAATATTAGAATTATGTAATGCAGTACCTTATCAGAAGAAAAACTAATTAAAATCATGGTAGGTTCGGTATAAGTGATCACAACCTTTTTCCCTTTCCACAAAATACATCCTCATCATCAAAATACATCAACCCAAAGTTGAAATAACCTGTAAATTATTTTAGCTGTTTAAGAACAATTTCTAAGATAACCAAGAAGCCAATATTCCTCCAATTAAGACCAAGTTCACAGCAGCTAAAGCAAAACAACTCATCTTGATGGAAACTAAAAGCCTCAACTAATAATGAAAGATTTAAGTATATTGAAGATGACAGTCATTAATGTTTAAAAACTACAAAACTGAGAGTTGTTCAAATAGTTAAGCAGAGACAGCAGGGGGTTATGTGGGAACCCTGCCATTTCCTTCTGTAACCACACAGGATTCCTCAAGGCCAATAAGCAAAACCAGGGCAGATTAGAAAGAGATTTTATTCAGTAGGTTAAAAGTAAAGGAATAAAAAGCAGAAAGACAAGGAACAGAGATATCAAAATATTGAGCTGCTCAACAACACTGCATTAGCAGTTGCTAATGCTTTCAGTCTCACTATTCTCTCTTGGTATTTGGTAGGGATGAAAACCACGTGTTGCCAACACTGCGACATACAACCAGACCAAATTAGCAATTGTGTTAGATCAGGAACAAGTGCTTCTGAGGAGCCAGGTTTACATCTGACACACAATCAGTAAGTAGCCGATTCAGGCATCACAGCTGATACTTGTGGCACAAAGCAAATTTCAGAGGACTACCAGATACAGCGAGGGAGCAGGTAATTGAGCAGGTAATTATGAGAAGAACCATATGAGCCTACAAATACCAAAAGACATGTCTGGAAAGCTAAAAATAAACTTGTCAGTCTTCCAGGATTAGTCTATCTTCAACAAGTCGAAACAGAAATCACCTGTAAATATAGCTGATAAGTCTACAAACCCTCCATTTTCTGCTCAAAAATTCATTCATGGTAATTCATTCATGTTCCAGTACAGCTATATTCCTACAACATTTTTAATACAGAATGTGTTCCTATGGTTAAATGTTGGTTTATTAATGAATTAGCAACATTAATGTTGCATTACATCAGTCTTGCTGTGTAACCACGACCTCAAGCAGTGCCAGCTCAAGTAGCTTTCTAACCTGTGCTGTCCCTTCAGGTTCACAGTTAAAACCACCTAAAAGAGAGCTGCACCATGAATCAAGAACAAATCCCAAATACCGCTTGGTACCTACCCAACAGATCTCACAAAAACACAGTGTGGGGACAGAGCATAGACGAAAAGGCCAGCACTGCACAGAAACAATAAGTAAAGCAACTATCAGACCACACAAACTGTGCAGCTATAAAAAAAAAAAAAAAAAACAAAAAAACTTTGAGACAACTTCCTTCAGGATAAAACAGCTTGTTTCAGTTCATATCAAATATGTCTAGAAAGAGGAAGAAAAAACTTGCATTCATTATTTAAGATGATAAAAACACTCTCTGTGTGTATATAATTTGAGTATGGTTATTTACAAAGCACTTTAAAAAGTTTCCAATACAAAGACTTTGGGTTGATTTTTTTAAGTGTAAGCGTTAAATATCAAGTCTATATTGGATACAAGTTGTTACACAATACTCAGTAAGTCATACTAAATTCAGGGAAGCTAAAGCATTGGAATAAAACTAAGAACCTGAGATGTAAGCAGCCAGTTGAATTACATGAAATATGACAGCCTTTCACTCCAAATTAGAAAGCATATACTTCAGTACCTTGAGCAGTAGAACGATCAATTAAAAATATATATAAATTTAGTAAAAACTCATGTGAAAACACACTGACTTTTCAAAAAAAAAATCCAATATGTCAACTGAGAAACACAGAAGTGAATTAAATACTAATCACTATTACAAAAAAAAGTATTGCTGCAGCATCCAGAAGCAGATGTTCATCCTCTTTATCTGTTCTAGTGCACCTTCAAGTGCACTAGAACAGATCAAGACTGATTCACCATCTCTATATATTTATGTTCATACTCAAACAGATAGGGAACTCTGTCAACTTATGTTAACTCATTTTTTGTGGGTTTGTTTTGATTTACATCAGCAGATTGTTGTTTATTTTTCCAAGTAAATTGTAAATATTTGATAGAGCTTTGTTTCATTGTTTGAAAGCTGAGAGGAGGCTAGGTGTTGCTGCTACCAATTCATGACTAAGAAAGAGAAATTGGTACACGGGCCTAGGAACAACATTCTTCCACAAGAACACTCGTCTGCTCTTTTTTATTAGTACATATTTATGACCTTCATTATTCTTTCAGTTTATCCTGCTGCTGAGAGTTACTAGAACTCCTCCTTCCTGAAGAATCTGGAAAATATGGTGAACTACTAATGTGCACTGGAGGACAAACCATTTTTTAAAAAAAAAAAAATTAACATGTTAGGTGATATAAGTAGCAATGAAATACAAATATTTATTTCCAAATTCTTATTGCCAATCAGAAGTTCTCAACAATTGTTCCACACAATTTACAAGCAGAATACCATACCGCATGGTTTAATCACTTTGCAACTGAATGACTAACATGAGTTTTTTAACCTATATTTTGTCAATTAACTCACTATAACTTGGCCAGAAGGAAGAGCTTGATGTTTATGTCATATTCTGTCCTATTTTTTCGTTACAATGTTTTCATCTAAATGCACCAGGTACTATCAGAGACCACCACATACACACAATTGCTTACCTTCCTTCACAAAGCAGGCAAGACGGAAGATACAGTAAATAATGTCGAGAGGGTCTTATTAAGCCTATGAGTTAGCACGCAAAGAAACACCTTGACTTTTTGAACGTAGCCATCAGAGCTCTATTCCTTAAAATATATAGGAGTATTTTCTCGTGTCAAATGCATGCAAATAATTTGACCATTAACAGTTAAAACAGTATAGTTTTTGTGGACTGCGTAAATTCTTCAAAATGCACTCTTTAGGAAGTAAAATCTTTGCTTCATTCTAAAACTTAAGTTAAACATGCAAATTATTTTCTAAAATCCAGAGTTAATGAGGATTAAGAACACAAAAATATGTAGTTCCTCACCTTTGTCTTTATGTAGAATGGTGATGACTGGTGAATGGGCAAGTCCATGAGGCTACTGGTATTTGTGACACTGTTACTGTTAGCATGTTCATCTTCTCTACTGCTGTCATCAGACGGATCAAAATCATCACTCTCCTGGTCCATTTCCTCCTCCTCTTCCACCTCCTCCTCTTGATCACCAGCATGTTCATCATCATCTTCCTCTTGATTACAAGTGGATTCTTCATCCACTGTATTAAGTCTATTGTTATTTTCTTCTAACTGCTCCTGCTGAGATTCATGTCCATCATCAAATCCAGATTCTTCTCCTATCTCCCCATTCCTCCCAATGTGCTGCTCCTCTTGTTGTCGTCTTTGCTGCTGCTCCTCCTCTTCTACAACCCGATTCATCTGCTCCTCATCTACTTGGCTTGAGGAAGCATTACCTCGAAGAGATCCACCAGTTCGTCGCCTCTTGCTGCCCACAGAGAGCAGTTCCTGATTCATTTCCAAAAGCCAGCTTGCTACTTCTTGGACCTTGGCTAGGCTATCTGAAGATGCAAATGCTTTCACATTCTAAGAAGACAAAAAAAGATAAAGTGGGAAATGTCAAAAGTTAATTTTTTTATTAGATAAAGCATTAGAAACTTATTTCATTGTATTACCTCTGACAACTTCAAATTCCAAGAAATGAGGAATAATTTCTACTTTACACACAACTGCGAAAATCCAAACAGACAACTATGTAGAAAGAGTTATTTCTGCTATCGAACACCCTGATCATGGACCTCTGTAAGCAACAGATCCTTCAAAATTCAGAACTACTTGCCCTCCTAGACAATCCACAAGAACCATTCACGTTCATGTTAACAGAAGATCCAAGTAAGTAACATTCCTTCCGAAAAACTGGACAAAGATCATATTCAAATGGCGTTTTATTTTCCTTCTCATTTGATTACAGATGTTACATATTACTTATAAATGATGAGCTGCTTTTGGTCTTATGCCTTAAAAACAGGCATATTTTCAAATGTAACTGTAAGTTTCATTTCTTGTTACTATGATTTTGTTCTACATAAATGAAAATGAAAACACCCACTAAAGAATATATCCTTATCACTTCCACATCTTAAATTGGCCATAGAGATGCCCAGTGGTCAAAAGGAGGTACCACCCAGCAGCTCGTGCAGCCCAGAAACAGCACATACCCCACGTGGCAAAAATCACCGTTAGCAGTGAAGCTCTCCAAATCTAAGAGGCTACAAGAATTGTTAAATGAGTCTGAGAAGTTAAAAAAGTTGCCAAACTTATGTGCATATTAATAGAAACTGAAAATATCCACACATTGAGCTACACATGAGCATGTGAACAGACGGATATAACACAGCCTAGCTAGATCTTAAATTTGGTATTAGATTTCCAACTACACAGCCTTTCAGGCTGCCACATCCTGACTCCAGTTCCCCTACCTTCAAGTGATATCTTGAGTAGGTGAAGTCACACATGAAATCACCAAGTAGCCAGACTTACATGTTGCACATAAAAGCATTCAAAGAAAATAACTAGCTTTTCCACCATGTATAGAACCATTGTCCTGGAGCGTCCACAGACCACACCGCACATTCTGCAGGCTACACTGAGCACAGCTGCTGCATCTCCTTGGAGTCGGAGCAGAGAAGGATATAAGCTTCCATGAGTACTTAAGTACCCTCCTTCTTTAGAAAGTCCTCTATCTCTAGGAGTTTAAAAAAAAATGCAACACAAAAGCATAGTGTCTTGGATGATGGTGTGGAAGAGATAAACCTCAACTTTCCTTTATAACCATTGTAAAAACATTCTGTTCAGGAGGGAAGAAAGTACCAGAAACCATAGCTCTAAGGTAGTTTTCATTGTATACCATAGAAGCCTCCGAAACACATTTACAGGTGGGTTTTAAGTCTTGCTTTGAGAAGGATCCATAGATAGGATTCGGCAAACTTGTCCCCTCTTCCTCAGGGGAACATTACTTACATCCTAAAGACATGGTTCTCAAGTATCTACCAAGCATCCACGTATCTACCAAGATGACAATTGCCTCCAAATGAAACCTTATGAGTTCAAAAGCTGAAATATGTGTTCTGAAAAGTTGTCCGCTAGCCATCAGCTGCAATTAGTGAATGAAAAACTAATACTAAAAATCATTAAGCTCCACATGTCAAGGCAAAGACATGATGGAAGCAAGCGGAGCCTGTGCCAGACTCCTGCATTTTTACCATTTGGAAAAAAGCATTAGGGCACTGGGGTGCACGTGACCCAAACCAGACACTAATGACTCCCACCTTGAGTACAAGCTGCATCAAAAGTGAATGCATTAAATTTTATATATATAGCGAGTAGTACTTGAGAAAGAGTGTGCTCTTCGTGGCATCCAAGAGAAATGTTTTCACTTAACGTTTTTCCCCAAAGCACAGAAATCTTAGCATATAATAACATTTCATCAAATGTCGAATCTGGTTGCATAAAGGTTAGTACAAGCTCTTTATCAGGCTTGCTATGTAGTTTGGGCATTATGAACATGACAACGCTACATCTTCTTTTCTCATGAAAAGATAAAAGACTTGGACTTTTTTTTCAAGCATTAAAACATGTAAAAATCAGTAACCAAAGAAAAGACCAAATGAGACTTAACACCTACACGACCTAACAATTTTAGCTTCAACCATAAGTTATTCTGTAAATGGCCATGAATAAACTTAAAATTTTTCACCACATTTTTCAGTATCACAGCATTATTTCAAAGATATGCATCAATTATTGGTTTAAGATCTACTTGATAAAACTACAAATGCTACATTTGTTTCTATAATTTAATACACACTTTCAATTTGTATCTATAAGCAACCAATATGAAAGGTCAGCATTGGAATACTTAAGTAATAAAATGCATGATTCTGCTAAGTGCTTAAGTGTCAAAAATAACACTATTGTTCCCATTAACATACCCAAATTAAATTCCAGCCAATTAAAAAGTTTAACATACTTTTATATTACTATCCTTTTATTTATGCCCATATTTTTGTAGCAACCATCAATTCATAAAATTAGCTTCAGTGATAAAATGATTTCAGTTTTACTCTGTATTTGCATGAATAAACTCAATTTGTTTTTTTCCAGAAGCCTATAAAATGCATTATCAAAATTTAATTACAAGGAACGCTACATCAGAAATCATCAATATGCAAAGAGGTGAAGCATTTGCTAAAGAACAGATGGATGTACATTATGTGTAATATTTGAAACATTAAAGCTGCCTTCTGTCATGTAAGTGCTTTCAGAATTAACTACTGTCAGCTAATACACAAGATACATCATTTCCATATATAAGGTAGATAAGGAATAAGAAAGGATTATTATTTTGCAGTAAGTGTATTTACAAATCAACTACTAGAGAACTAAAATGCAATGTTCACAGCTAGCATAGTGCCTCCTTCATTTATAGTCTCAGAGCCCCAAACAAATCAAATCAGCTAAACCCCACAAGATTCACAGAGGAAAGCTTCTGTTTTCCAACCCACCTCACACCACAGAGATTTTTTTGTAAGACAGACACCAAAACATTGCAGCACAGCGCTTTGCATAAACTCATTAAACTTGGTCAACAAGTCTAACATGGCAACTCCCAGGCAAGTTTCGTAACAGTTGCAGCAGGTAGTATGGATAAGCACAACTCAAGTATCTCTAAGGAAAAATGAAGTTCTTTAACTGATCCAACTGTAAGTCAGAGTTGATTAATGCATTCCCCCCATGTATATTGAAGATTAAATGCTGCTTAAGCAGAATTCTTCAGCTTTATCCACTGAATTTGCAGAGAAGAAAGATTGTAAAAATAAGCCAGAACATCAGTTCATCAAAACCACCTCTAACAAATACCACGCAATACTGGGAATCTACAGAGAAAACTGCTCAGGTTTATCTACCAATGGGCTCCTCCTCCCTACTGTAATCTGACCCCAATTTTGCATCTACCTTCTGAGGCTTTTCATCAAGTCCTTGTGCCCTGACCTCCCCTCCCAAATGTTTCTGAACAAAGACAATTCCAGTTTTCCCACCACATAGGGTCTACTGTAAGATGTCCTTGCTTCTATTAAGCCCGCAATCCTATTTCATCTGACCTTATCCATTCTCTCCCTATTTTATCATAGAATCACTGGAAAAGACCTCTAAGATAAAGTCCAGCCATCAGTCCAACACCACCCCGCCTCCTAAACCATGTTCTAAAGTGACATGTCTACACATCTTTTAACACCTCCAGGGATAGACTTCATCACTTCCCCAGGCAGCCCATTCCAATGCTCCATCACTCTTTCAGAAAACAATGTTTTCCTAATCTCCAATCTAAACCCTTCCTGGCACAACTTCAAGCCATTTCTTATTGTCTTATCACTTGTTTTTTGGGAGAAGAGACCAACGCTCACCTCACTACAACCCCCTTTCAGGTATTTGTAGAGAGTGACAATGTCTCCTTCTCAGTCTCCTCCAGATTAAACAATCCCAGTTCCCTCAGCCAGTCCTCGTAACACTTTCTCTCCAGCCCCTTCACTGTCTTTGTTGCTCTTCTCTGGACACACTCCAGCACCTCAATGTCTTTCTTGCAGTGACAAGCCCAAAACTCAACACAGCATTTGAGGTATGGCCTCACCAATGCTGAGTACAGGCGGATGATCGCTTCCCTACTCCTGCTGGTCATACTGGTTTTGATATAGGCCAGGACGCAGTTGGCCTTCTTGGCCATCTAGGCACACTACTGGCTCACCTTCAGCCAGCTGTCAAACAGCACCCCAGCTCCTGTTCTGCCAGGCAGCTTTCCAGCCAACATCATCTAAACTCAATTCTTTCTCCCGAGACTGCCTCTTAACACAGCTCTCTATCTAATCCCATGCCTCAGCCTCCCAATCCCTTTTGGCCTGCAGCACAACTTTACAGTCCCAGACACTTAGCTCCGTTTTGATTCATTCCCAACAGAAAGCAAAGGGATTTAGATGAGACACAATAGCAGATGATACATGGTAAAAAGAACATAGAATCACCAGGTTGGAAAGGACCCCCTGGATCATCAAGCCCAACCATTCCTATCACTCCCTTAAACCATGTCCCTAAGCACTTCATCCACCCATTCCTTAAACACCTCCAGGGAAGGTGACTCGACCACCTCCCGGGGCAGCCTGTTCCAGTGCCCGATGACTCTTCCCATGAAGAATTTTTTTCTGATATCCAGCCTGAACCTCCCCTGGCGGAACTTCAGGCCATTCCCCGTAATGCACAACAGAGCCATGCCCCTTGCTATCAGTTTTGGGGACAAACACAGAGAAGTCATTAAAAAGAAAACTTTGGTTTAACTCTGGGCTGGAAAGACAAAGGGGTATGGAGGACCTAACCCATAATCTTATCTCTTTTGGTAGACACGAGTGAAGTATTTAAAATAGGATAAAATATAAAATAGCACACAAAACCCATCAGAGAATTAGAATACAAAAAGTAGTTTAGGAAATAAGTAATTGCTACAAGAATTTACATATATTTAGCAGTACATAAGATAAGTGGCACGATAAGGAAATACCAGAGATAGAAGAGGGATGAATACATCTTTCATGAGCAGAAGTCAAGAAGAAACAGCTTGAGCTACAAGCAGTCAAAATTTTATTATAATCTAAAGAATAAGTATGTATGATCATATCTAATGACTTCATACAGACCAAGATATTTTATATCACGAAGAAGAGAGTCCAGCACTCAGACTGCATTCTTCTTACCTTCAGCTACATTCATACATAGGACAGATTTTCATCTGCAGATGTCGAAACCCTTTTTAAAACTCAACTGCTGAATCAAAGACAAGATTTTCTGTTCAATAGGCCTTTGACCTGTTTGGAACAATAAATGCTTCCATTTTATGGATCTAGCATTTCTTCTCTTTACACTTATTTTTTTTCCATAGTGCTTCCAAGTTATCTCCATTTGTGCACATTTAACATCATCACAGAAAATTAACTTTTAATGTTCATTCTTTATTCAGAAACAAAGAGCACTGTATTGCATGAGTAAGCAGATGAACAGAACACTTCTCACTCATTACTGTAAAAGCCCAATCTCTTCGATACAGGCTCGCTTAACCCTCACAGATAATGATGGTGGGTAGAGTAGGAAATGCTGTCAAAGGTGCAAGATGTTTACTTGCAGTGTACAGGAAGGGCACACATCGATTCATCCCATTCCTGTGAGCAATGCAACCTGTGGAGTTCATGTACACATAAAACAACAGAATCTGAATGCATTACAGCTAAAATATATTCCATGGATGCTCTTTGCTTTTGTTTTAAAGCATTAAGATTTGACACTCCTCTTTGCTGTTGCACTTTTCTTCCCTCCTTGCATGTCCTCCTCAAAAACCAGACTGCTGTGGCTAAAATTTTACACAGCAGATATTAACTCAGAAAGATTTATTGCGGAGGGGTAGAGAGTAAATCAATTGAGTTAAAGTTGTAGCAGTTTTTAAGGTTCCAGCACAGAGAATCATGCTATAATATGTATCAACACAGACCTGACGACAAAATTAAAGCAACCAACACATAAGAGGAAGAGAAGAAATCGCCAATTTTTTTTCTATAAACACTTCTCCATAAATAATTTGTGACCCTGATTCTTGTACTTGAAGTGTCGAAAAATATTTGCATTTTCCTTGTTTCAAAAATGAGAAGAATATCATAGCAAGTAATTTATGAGTAGTGTGTTACACGAGTTTTGGATTTACTTTAAAATTTGACAAATAAGAAAATGATAATTACTGTGATAAGCATGGGGTAGAGATAAGAGGGAAATGCAAAAGTGACCCATAAGGAAATTGTTGAAAGCTTCCAGTAATAAGAAAATTGTATTAAAAAAAAAAAAAAAAGAGTCCTTTTCCTCAAAGCCATATCCCAACTCTACAAGTTATTAAGACCAGTACAGTGTTATTAAAGAAGTGGGGAGCTCATGTCTGTTCACCAGACTCTCGTTCATATGGCTTAGCTCCCCGGAAGCCAAGAACAACAATAAAAGTACAAAAGTTACTGCTTATTTTTAATTCTGCATTGCTATGTTTTCATAAAGAAGAGAGAATGGATATAATTTAGAGTAAAATCATTTAAAGATCTTCAACAATATCATGGGGGCTAACAATCCACAGTAGGAAATCAGTATCATGACTGATCTTCCTGTGTTCATGTAAATAATCATGTTATTTTTAGTAGTTATATTAATAATTTCTGTTATACAGAAGATGGCTGGTTTGTCTTTTCAATAGCAAATCTTAAGAAAAAGGATTAAGCTGTAAAATGGGACAAGTTAACTATCATATGCAACTAACGAAAGGCCTCTCCCCCCTTTTCCTCAGAAAAGGCTTTTTTCCTGCTTTCCCTTGAGTTACCTGAAGGGTCCCAAGTTTTCTAGCAGCTACTGAAAACATAACAGGCAACCCCTCCCTATAATCCTCCATGCTCTACTTGACCTTTAAAATCAGTGTCCATTTTCTTACTGAAAGGATCTCTGCACTAGGAAAGTAAATCACACATTTTTCAATTACATTGTCCTATCCTTTCTGCTCTGACAATTGTACCATTACTCAGGTTCCTATATTAAAATTTGTACCTCTCCAAATACAAAAAAAAATTTACCTTGAATAATTAATGAGCACCTGTGTTTTCAATTCATTTACTACAATAAACCTATACTATCGTTGCTAGCAATATAGCACAAACACACTTGTTTGCTTGATTTAGAGTAGCAACCTCCTATGTGTTAATAGTTCGGTCTCCCATAAACTATGCCTTCTGTGCACACTAACAAGGAAGACTTTCTTGCCAAAAGCAAACATTCGACCATACTTACAGCAGCATAAACAGAGTATCTTTAGTTACATTAGTTGAGCACCACGTGGGCTGAAAAAAAATCTGATATTAGAAAAATAGACAGGCAGTTTATCATACTTGCTGGAAATTTAAAGATGCTCTTGCATGCATACTTAACAAAGACTAGGAATGCACAAACAGAATCATCCCAATTCTTACTTCATGATAGATACATATGTAATACGGAATTTCTCTATTAAAAAAACATCATGAATCTTCCTACAGTGCAACAGGAGAGTAAGCAGTTCTTAAAATGTAACAGGTTTGGATAATTTTGGGGTTGAATTCACCTCTCTTTCCCACAAGTAAGGAAACAAGGTTTCTGGGTCAGTAGTAGTTGTGATAGCTTTCCAAGCCAGCCCAAAATCTCCACAGTATCAAACACTGCGTTCCATTTTTTTAATGTGACTTTCTGCCTCCAAACCAGATCACCTCTATCCCCTATAACAGAAGTCCTCATGGTCAGTTTTCCAGCATCATCAACAGTGCTGCATATGGGGACCTCACCAACTGCTTAAGACAGTTTTATGCAGCTCATGGCCTTTGATCCACAGGAACAGAGCCCATGGAGGGATAAGGATTACATTACTAGTCTTCCTTTATAGCAGTAAACTTCAGTTAAACTATGCTGAAGTGTTACCAAGTCATGGAAAAATCTACTGAGTTAACACACACGTTAAGCTATAGGTACCAAGAGAAGGAACAGGGAATTTCAACTACAAAGTCCAGAGCAATCAGTCAGTGACACTTATTTCCAGTAAACGGGCAAAGTGATTACAATGCAGAAACAGCTACTTTCTTCCCAAGTATCTAGGTAAACAGGGATTTTCTCTAACAGACAAGAAGCAAGATCCAATCACTGAATGCTGAAACAAGAAAAATCCAAATGGAATTAACTAAAAGGATAATTACTCACTGTAATAGCTTACTAGGAAACCAGTAAATTCATCACCATTTTAATTCTTAGATTAGAAATAGACTCCATCTTAGTTTGACACACACATTCAACAACTGCAGAACATGCAATGTGCAAGGCTTAGGTAGCTGACCACCCCTCCCTGAGAATATACACAAACAAGAGCTCCTGTTGGCACCTCCTCTCTGCTCCCACAGTGACACACAGACGAAGCATACCGTCAAACTGCTGATTAAAAACTGCCTAGTTCCAGTGCAGACTTAATTCACAACCACCAGGCTTAACACACTGGCCAGCATGGTATGGCCAAAACAGCTTTAATACAAATTTTTTGTTCCGTATCCACAGCACTGCTGAATGGAGCCTTGGGGCTGGGATGCATTTCCAACTGGAAAAACTACAGACCTTAGCAGTACAATACGCTAAAACGCCTTATGAATCCATTCACACAGCCTGTTATCTAGTGTGGTACTGCTTTGCAAAGCTGTATCATAAAAGCAATACATAAATAACTTCCAAGTAGCACTGCTCATTATTAATGCAAACTATTCTGAAAGCAAAAAGCAAAATAGCATTTGGCAGCAAGAACACTGCCATTAAGACATTTGGTCTGAAAACTTCTAAGTGATTTACAGAGTACCCAACTGACTTCTCTGTCTCAGTTTCTTTCCTGTCCACTAATCATAAAAGTCATTTTGGGTACATTTCCTCAGATTATGGGTTTTACCGATACTGAATTGTAATTTTACCAGATGGCTGGTGTCAGCTTCTGGCAAAACAGGAACATGATTTCTTGGACTGAATCTCCAATTCAAACGCTGCAGAAGTGCAGCACAAACAGGCAGAAATGCAGAACAGCAGAGACGGTCAAAAAAAAAGGTCAGCTTAGAACACAGAGCTGAAAAGATGGACCAAAAAGGCTATCTTTAACTGAAGTGGGGGAATAGACCTTGAGGATAAATAGCAAATAAATTTAGTCGCTTTTAAACTTAATTTAGTTAAGTTTAAATGGCAGCAAGGAAGGAAATGAACACCAAGTACTAAACCCTTCCCTACCACAGAGCTGTTCAAGATAGACACTTAATGTGGAATGGTAACACAAAAAACAGATGGAAAACACGTATATCCTTTACAATGAAAGGCATTCTAGAGGTTAAAAAGAAAAACGCAGCAGGACTGAAGCTGATGGAAGTCAGATTCAAGAGCAGTGACTACTATTTAAGAGTATTTTTATTTGAATGATTAAAAAAAGTATACAATAAATAAACCTCTTTTCAAGCAACTCTCATACTACCTCTGATCACCAACAATAATCAACTCCCTTTAGTCCTGAGAAGCTTCAAGGCACAGAACAGTATTTTCAAGCCTCTTAATAATGACTAATGAAGTAAAGGAGAAGCAGTGCAGGTTATGTCATGAAAAGTGCAATCCCTTCCGTTCTGACACAGGCTTCTATATCAGACTAACCTTCTAGAAAATATTATCAGATTACCCTAAAAATAAAGAATACCCTAACAGCGATGAAATAGCCACCTATTAATTCAAACACTACACTTTTTAAAAAAGGTTATTTTAAAATTCCCAGTCCTTCTATATTATTCTAACCATACAAGGAGATGACACATGAGGGAAAAGGAACAAAAGCATTAAATCTTGCCAAGCTGTCATCAACAACATTTTCTACCTCAAGATCCATACTAGACAATGTTTATTCCAGGCTACTGCCAAAAATATCTACTTTAATTTCCTGTTTTCAGTTGCTTATTCTTTAAAGAAGTCTGAAAGATGATTATCCATAATATTCATTTGTCATGTAGTCCTAATTGCTAGGGGGAAAAAAAGAAGTAATTCTATCCATACTATTACAGCAGCTGGGAGTAAAGGCTATAATATTTTATGGACAAAGATAATTTCTTATTTGTGTTTAGTTCATCTGAGTTATAAACTGAATTTCTGAGGTAAGAAAAGGTGTCAGACTGGGGTAGAAAATAAGCTTCGTGCAAGCAACGCCAGATATTAACAGTTACATATTTTACCATTTCGGTGGGAAAAAAATACAGCTTAGCCTTACTCCTGTGAGGTTGCTCTAAAAGAGCAAGGAGTAATATGTATTTTATGAAGAATGTCTATCTGTCCTCAGTTCCAATTCATATCTTATGAAATGTTCAGCTGTGTCCACTCAATGAAATTTTGTGCAGTTTCCACTGTGCAATATTGTCTCCATTCTGAATATCATCTTTTCAAAGATGAACTCCAAATCAAGTACTTTCTTCCAGAGGTAGTCAATGAACTCGTTAGATGCCTTTGGGTCAACACCCGATAGGAAGCCCCTGACCTGCACTATTTTCCTTTCAATAAAAGCAAGAAATACAAAGACAGAAGCAGAATGGTAGCATTTACCAGACTTGCTCAAATCTATTAATACATTGGTTTGTCTGCGTTTTCAGCATCTTCAGCAGTAGAAGGACAGTACAACAAGGTCACATACTACTAGGACACAGCAGAATTAATTCCCTTTCCTGGTATCTCACTTAAAAGAAAAAGAAAAACAAGAAACAACAATTATAGTCTCCACATGGTATTAAAAAAACCCAAATGCCTTCTCATTAACCTCACATCTTCAGAACACTGCCTACCACACATCGATTCTTAAGTGTTATGTTCTCTCTATCACGGGGAAGCTTTCCAGCACTAGATCTAAAACCTGACCTTGCAGAACACAGCACTTGCTGGAAAACAGCATGCGAGATTGCCAGGTTTGAAGGAAGACGATACCCCAACCTGTCTAAAAGAATCTGGCCCCAGCCCAAAGAGACTCTTAGCAGGCTCCAGTGGAGAAATGGAAATGGTTGCAATTATTGTTATTGTTTTAATGCTCTTAAAAAGGCTCCCTGAGAATCTTATTTCAGTAACTGATTAAGCAGTATGGTTCAGCAGCAGGGCATTTGCCTAACAACCTACAGAAACCTAATTTTACTTGGCCAAACAATGTCTGGAACCAGGAAAGTAATCTTTTGCATCTGCACAACCAGAGGTGAAAGCAGACGCCTAGATAAGAATGTACGGTGGCCTGTGATATTAGTGTCAGGTGGGCATTTAAACTTGCTTTCAAATCCTACAATGCCATAAACTCTAAATGTTCTATACTTCTGTTCTATAGCACTCCCCCACTACAGAAAGATAGCATGAATACAAGCAGTAAAAAGAGCAGAGTCCAACACTGGAAAGCACCGACTACAATTTCTGTGTTGAGGAACTGATAGTTTTAAATTACTGGTCAGTGTAAAGTTAGGCAGTTGTGACTGGGTTTGGAACCTCTGGCTCAAAGGCACTTTTTACAGGCTGCCCAAAGAGGCTTGTATTCCTTGATTTTTGAATCTGTGTGCACGGAAAAAAAGCCTGCTGCATTTCTGGCTTGGGAGGTTGAAATGTCCCAGAGAGCAACATCTGCCATGCTCAGCACTAGGGCTCATCAGAAATCTTAACAGATTTGGAACTGATTGCACGCATACAATTCCAGTGGGAACTGAAATATTAGCTTAACTTTTTATAGCAAGAGATATACTAGAACTATAACAAGTATGAAAGGGAAATCTTAGCTCACTGAATTAAGAGGTAAAACTTCAAGAGTGCACTTAAATATTTTAATTTTAAGAAATTTAGAATAGGTAAGGACTAGTAGCCAATAGGAAGCTCAGCAAGCTCCCCAGCATGCTTATATTGCACAAGACTTACTTTACGTTCAACTTGTACTTCCTGACACAATAAAATCAGCTATTTAAAGAAACTTTCAAAAAGGAGTGTGGATAGTCATGCATACCCTCTTCCTGAGGCTCAGCCTCCTACACCCACCCTGCTTATCGCTGCATCCAACCAGATCTCCTGGCATACCTGCACACATAAGCATCACTAATCTGCTTCAGTCAGAATGAGCCAGGTTAGCTTACAAGTTTAAATTCTCAGTTAAGCAGATTCGGTTCACCCAAAATAGATGAGAAGCACTCACACGAGCAGTTCCACAAACAGATTAGAAATGCGAACAATCTCCTTTGGCAGAGGAGCAGGGCAGGCAGCTGTAACCCACAATCAATCAACCTAAACTCAAACTGAATAACCACTAAAGCCCAGCAACGTCCACCTGGGAAATTAGGAAGCGCTCGTTTCAGACTCAAATTCATGGTCTGGGCTGTTCCACAGCCTCCTCGTGTTGATAAGACCCAGTGAAAGTGAACCACGCATATCCACTTCAGTTTAACAAAGTAGCTGGCATCCACAGCCTACAAAATTTGAGACGTAAGGCGTATCTCACAAATGTGAAGAAGCATACAAAAGCTATTTATACACCAACTGCTATCACGTTTCTTCTTAAAGCAGAGAACAACCTGTTAAATACAATGAATTTGATAAATATTTTCCAAGGGACAAACTTATTTTGTTGTTATTTGTTTGAAGAAAAGTGTACTGATTAACTGGAATCGCCAGCTCTCACTACCCCAGAAGCCTATTCATGGGCTTCTTGCTGCTTTTGGCGGTCACTTTCAGAAGTAACCACCCTGAGAAAGCTCATGAGGAGAGAGAATTTCAAGGGGAAGAAAAAAAAAACTATGCATATTTCCAGACGGCAAACTCACCACAGAATTTACTACTTAGCTAGAGTGCTTTACTCCCAAAGTATTTTTAAAGATTTTTTTTTAAAAAAAGCTTCCTAAAATTGTTAAAATAACCTCAGAAGTTTAAGAAAATATAAAACAAGTCTACAAATACTTGGAAAGAATAAGCAAATATATCACCAAGTCTTTCAGCAGCAGCTTCAAGAAGATGCGACATGTAGGGGCATATACATTCTAGAACTGGAAATATGAAAAAAGTCTTCCTAAAGGTAAAGGATTTAGTATTTTTACTACCATTATGTTGCATTCACACATCTGCTTCTCTTCTGCTACCATTTCTTGTTATTCACCACTCTGAGATGGTCTGAGAGAATAATTTTGCCCTAGCATTCTTTCTCTACAAGTAGAAAGCAAAGCAATCAGTTGAAACATAGGGAGAGCCAGAGATGCAGACATACAGACAAGACAGCTAAACTGTTCAGACTGATGGCCAAAAATAAGGAACTAAAAGGCTAAACCTCTGAAACACATTACAAAAAAAAAAAAAAATCCTATCCTTTCCTAAACATCTATGTTAATGAGATTGTGCTGAACCATCCAGTAAACAACTAGGTAGGAGAGGCAATCACTTTTGTACTTGGATCATTCATCAAGGAACTGATCATCACCAAGGACTTACCCAACCCTTTTGTATTCTGTGAGGGTTGGTTATGTCTTGTCTTAAAGCAGGGATTTGCGGGAAAGATTAGAAGGTAAGATACTTCATGAAGACTCAATAAATTTAACATGATTGAAGAACTAGGAACTTCTAGCTACCAAATACAGTAGCGTTTAAGAACACAAATTGATGAGGATTTGACAAAAACAGTAAGCGGCAATGGGAAAGATCACAGCCGGACACAGAAACATCCACAGACTTTTGTTAGTCACAGATATTGTAATAAAGTAGCAGAAACAAAACACAGGTCAATGTCAACTGATTCACTTCTGGCAGCAGCGGTGCCATGCGCTGCTTCAAAAGTGATCTGGAATTAAGCAGCCCTTAACTCAAAACCCTTAAACACTCGTAGATATGCATTTATTCATATTTTATAAAGCACTTGTTACCATACAGGTACAAGATGTTATGAGAAGTCCAAAGTATCTGAAGAGAAGATTCTTCTCAGATACTTCTGAAAAGTATTTGTAGTTAGTTTTGAGCATTCATTTATTTGCTTATGTAATGACCATACACTGAGTGACTGAATGCTTCAGTAGTAATGAAAGACAGTAGGGGTAGTGAAAGCTGGTATTGAAGTGGCACGTAAAAGCCCCACCCTATCTTTTCAAAAGAAAATCTGAGGGGGAAGAAAGACCAAAACACCTTTCCAAATGTTAACATCCTACAAAAGGCTCTAGGAAGTGAATCTATCGCCACTTGTTCAGATATTCAATTTACCATTTGCACTAATACAATAGCTCCATGTCTGAAATACCCAATAGTGCTCCACAGCCTCAGCCTATTTCTGAAAAGTCTGTTCAAGTCCATAGGATCTGTAGGAGTAGAACAGCCACAGGATTCGCTTCCTAATATGCACATATAACCTCCAAATCAGTCGCTGGTAGGCTTCATACCCAGTATGTAAACATGAAATCCAAATGCAGGTGCTTTCATTTGCCCTTCACAGGGCAAATCCTTTCTCCAAGTACAGGTTTGACAAATACCAACTAGGATCTCTCACTGTCAGTACACACGCACCTTTCCAACAGAATGAGCCAAGTGGCTCTTGTATAGTAGAGTTCATCATTTGTACTACCTGAAGGACAGCATTTGCTCAACAGAATTCACAAATCTTAGACCAATAAAAGAAGGACTATGTAATAATCGAGATAGCCCACTAGTTACTTGCAATGGGATGGATATGCTGCTTGTAAGTTCTTCCACTACTGTTTAAGGAAACCAGAACTAGTAACACAGCAAAGTGGGACTTGACGAGCTCAGAGGAAAAATGTGTTTTGAAAAGAAATTGGAAGGTGAATGTTGAAGATGTGTGTCACTACAGAGAATATTCCAGGCAGATGTGGCAGCATAAAACTAGAAGTGAAGCTAGCATAAGGGGACAGCAAATTAAAAAAAAGTGAAAAATAGGATAAATTATGCAATATAAGGTCTCAGGCGAATTATAGATAATTCATTACTAGATATAGAGTAAACAGGATCAGATCTGTTCAGCACCTGCAGCCAAGAAAGTGGATTATTGATCTACTGTATTATGCAGAGCTTGGAAAAAGACAACAACTCAGGAGTAAGTGTTCTAGCATATCAATTTTTATATTTAGTAACAGCTGAAACAAGCAGAAATGGACACTTCATAACATTAGTACTTGATTGTTTATTTTATGGTTCAAGATAAATTGGCTTTGTGCACCCAGAAGTGGAACGCTGTCAGAAAGGCCAAAAACTCAATTCCTTAATTTAATAATATTTAATGCTTCTCTAATAATGCAGATTAAGGGTGCCCAAGTAGCACTGTCCTTGCAACATGTTACTGACATTGTTAGGACAAGACTTTCATAATGGAAACTAACAATTAAGATGTTAAACCAGTCAGCTAGTGAAGTTCACCAACTAGAATAATTAATGCCTAAAGTAGCTGCAGTGTTTAGAAACAAGTGTTTTCAAAGTCTTCACCTCTCTGAAGACGTTTTATTTGGCACATCCAACATATGCTTGTGTAAATACGTGTGCAATCCTGAAACGTAAAAGCTGCTAAAGCACAATCTGAGTTTCACTTGTTAAAGCAGCAAAAGCCTATTTACCTTTGCACGGGACTCTTGGCAAGAGCCAAGTTATTTAGAGCTGGTATGATAGATCTGCAACAGGATTCAATGAGAGTTATTGACCAAGTACACGAGCAAAATCAAATTCAGGATTAGAAGATGGCAAACACATTGTGACTAGTAAAGACAAAATTTGACATTGCAACAGCAACTGACTTTACAGAATTAAAAAACATGAAACACCAAAATAATGCCTTTGTGACTTCTGCCTAAGAAAATGCTAAGACTGTCCTACAATCCTTGTATGAAAATGAAATCAAAGGCTGTTGGTGATAAGACTTCTACTGATACCAGAAGCTTTTTGCCAGCCATCAACACAATCATTAACGGGAAGACAAGTCTTCATGTATTAGCAGCGTTTGCCTATATTCACAGTCATAATAAGTTTTACTGTCGAAAATAGTGGAATTTGGGCTCCAAGAATATCAGTCCTGTTACTACAGCAGATAGCCTGTCAAGATACAGTAACCGCTGTGTACTTACATATTAAAAAAGAACCCAAAATTTACATAGCAGAAATACCTGCCTTCTTCAGCATCAAGGATATGGTAACTGGCCATTTGAGAACTTTCTTTTTAAAACCAAAAGTATAATTGCATTCAAAAAGCATCATCAGTACACACGCAAAATCTGTAAATTTGTGAATCAAAGTGGCTAAACAAAGTGCAAAAATACCGGTGTGTCCTTTCTGCTCCCTCCTCAAAAAACTATTCCAACTACAGCTGCAAGTAAAGTTTGATGCCATCTGTCACCTAATTATACCTTATCTAATGGATGTCATCAGGACATTTACTATGCCCGTCACTGTGCAAGCCACTGCACAAGATTTAAATGCTTGACTACCTATATTTTCCTGCTTGAGGAACCAGTCACAAACATCTGTAAAGCTTCATGTGCTAATAAAAAAATCTTTTCAGATGCAATAGCTAAAATAAACTAATTGCAGAGAGCCAATGAACTTTTTCTCTTCTCAGCTATTCTCATAAGCAGGTACTTCTATGCATTATTTTCTGCAGTTCCTGTGCTGAGAATTTTAATTCTGAGAGTCAAAGATCAACAGCACACATTGGAACAGCATCCGCTTCATTCCATACGTGGAGAACTAGCACATGTAGGAAATTTTTTAAGTGTGTTGCTTACATCAGCAGAGAAGGGAGGACATTCAGAGCCTTTTCCATGAATTACAAGAATATGATGCCACTGGCTTTTAGCACTTCTGTAACCCACAATTATGCAACCAGCCACTCTATCCCCTAACAGAGTGAGACAGCCTCGTCTACTGACTTGTACAGAAACCAAATCCTGTGCCCGCTTCGTGCTATGGGCACACTCGGTACATCAAATGACAGCTGAAGTGCTTGATACTTATTAAGACTTTGTTGTATTAACTTCAATATATTTTATTCTGAATTTGGCTGTATCTATAAAACAAAACTTATACTAAGTTAAAAGTAGACAAAATCCCTGATAATGTACTGATTAATTTCTTTATAGAGGCTCTGCACTCCCTTAGCTCTGCTCTTTCCTGTTTCACAGTCTGCATTCATGTTTGATTTTCACTATATTTGTAGAATGTGAAAAAAATATCAGATTCTTCTCTGCTCAACAAGCAATGAAAGTTAGCCACCCATAACAAAGCTGAGGATAAATAATAGCTGTCAGAAAATACCAGATTACCCTGCTGCCTACTGGCTGACCAGGATCTTTGCATAAAAGCACTCACCTCTCTAATGGAAAACAATGTCTGCACTATCCTACAGATTCTTCTTACTGCTAATGTGCTTTCTCCTCCCATTACTCAGATGTGATGCAACAAAAAAGGTGCAAGATTTGGCTTGGTGTGTTTAGAGAAAGCATAGTCACTGCCATAAAATAGGCTCAGGTCTCTAACGTATCAATACACATTCGTTATCTTTGTTCCCTCAGAACAGGGTTCATGGCTGGGTTTTGTTTGGAGATTTTATTTAAATGCCATGGGATCATAAATGATCTGAAACATTCCAAAAACCAAGCCACTTTTGCTACCTTTGCTCGCCACTGCATCAGTGTAACAGCTCAGAACCACTGAATGTAGCTTCCAACACTATGTTGCTTCAACTACTTTTTTCCACGGACATAAAATGGCTATTTTACTTCACTTACAAAAGCAAAGGTGTACAAGAAACTTCAAAGTGGAATACCACCAGGGAAAGGAAATTAAAATAATTTCATGTAAACAACTAGCATTGTAGAACAGTGAATCGATTAACGTTATACATTGTATAAAACACGTTTGAGGAAGCTGTTAATTTGAGGCTGAGACATAAAAAATACGTTATGTTCTCCATACAGAAAGATGCCTCTACTTCAAGTCTTTCCATAATGGAACCTATGGCCATCAAATAACCAGGAACCTATACAGTTCGGGTAAGATAACTCTGCATTTCTAATGACAATCGAAGTGAGAAGTGGCAATTTTTTGTCTCTTCAGGGTGACAATTATCCTTACATGCAGTATTATTATATATATTATACATATTGATATCTAAAACAAATATATAAGTAAAACTGAGCCTCAAACAGGCATGAGCAGCAGGTATAATCTATCCACATTCTTCACTTGAATTAGGTTAAGTACCTCGTCAATTCACACTTTGTTTCAACCCAGCTGGTGCACCACACTAATTCTGATGTCCTGCACTGACTTACCAACATGATTTGCAGATCTTAAAATTTTGAATTGCTCATGTCATGCAAGGTATCTTTCTTAAGTAGAAAAAATAATGTCACCAATCTTTCATCAGTGAATTACCATTCAAAATTAAAGGTTGTTATAGCTATAACAGACAAATTACACCCAGCTCCTGTACTATCCTTCAGTCCATGTGGTCTAGCTGTTTTCTTTCTTCCTCAATTTATGCCACCTGACTAAAATCTGCTCAAGAAAAATATTTTATTGTCACTCCACATATTGTGAGAAATAGCTGTGGGAGGAAAGCAGATGGAAAATGCTTTTGTATACACTAAGCATGACACGCACAGGAAGCCTCTTCAACTCCTTGTCCTGAATTGCAAGTATGTGCAGAGTCTCTGGAGGAAGGAAAGGTGTAATCTGCATCCCCTGGGGAGACTGGGCAGGAGTAGGGGCACAAACTGGCTATTACTGACAACTATGCATCTGGGAGGCAGCACAGTCAGGAGCAGAAAGCAAACAATGGAAGTGACCAGGCAAGCAGATGGAGCCAAAAAGCTTGGAGGGGTGTGGGGGGGGAGGAATAATCAAGCGACAGCTGCATTAGTTGGCACACAGTCCCCAATGGTTGGCAAAGACGCTACACACTTACTTGTGAAGAAGTGGCACAGAGAAAACTGAAGCAATATGGTCCACCTTTCTATAAAGACAAGGCCACAGAGACTAATTTGTTTAAAGTGTTATAAAGATAGGAATAAGATCTAATTTTTATCCCAACTTCAGATGTGAGTCTGAGTCTTCCCTGTACCCTATTTCTCCAGCTATGTCAAATGAGAATCACCTTTTCAAGGTACTTGAAGTAAACACACACAAAAGTTTTGCCACCTTTCAGCCACTTGAAGCTTAACTTTTCTTTGCACCTTCTCCACAAAGGGAATACTATGCGGAGCAAAGGTTATCTAATGGGAGAACAGCTGAAGTCAGTCTGAGGGGGACTCAGTTTCCACGCTCAGATTCGGAAGGGTCCTGAAGAGGTACCCTCAGCCTTTTCACTTTCAGAGTTTATTTCTCCATTTATAAAGTGAGTATACTTCTCTGCAAAAGTGATACGAAAAAGTGAGAGGTAAGTAAAGGATCAAGAGCATCATTGTCAGCCCAACTTCTTCCTGCATGTGCACTACAATAGCCTCATGTATCACTTTTGGCCCTGAGAACTACTCAACATGCCACAGAATGCAAACAAGGTGTATTCAGTGATGGCTTTTTCCACCCTCTGTGCAAGTGTCCAAGGTATATTTTATTATAGAAAATACATACCCGATTTTCTAGGTTGCTAAATGCTATAGTATGTGTGTGCATTTCATAGTTAATTGCTTTATCTTAGCAACAAATACGAAGTGAAAGAGATATTTTCTCTCCCTTTGCAGACAGGCCTGCACAGACTTCAGCAAGCTCAGCTACAGTGAACTTAACATCGACTTGTGTGAAAACCAGACTTGTATCAGCTACATCAGAGTTTAAAGCACAGTTACCCCACCCCTGACTCTTCAATCTTTTGAGCACTATATATCTTCCCTCTTCTTTTGACTGGTTGCACCCATCACCATTTACTTGTGCCAGCCGTTTCTTTTTCCTCTAGCGTTCTCCCGCCCCAGATTAGCCCAGGGACCAGGCTCACACTCGGCCCTAAAGCAAAACCAAAACAAAAGTCACAAGATCTTAAGATCTTAAGATCTGTATGCCAGGCTCAGATAAGAAGTGAAGAAACACACAAATCCACATTATCAGAACAAAATCCATTGAGGGAGACAGAAACCAGCATTTCCTTCTCCTCGGTGCAGTACTCGAACAAGACAGCACAGAATAACAGAAGAGATGAGGAGTCCAACCAGTCACTAAAATAACAGCTGGGAGAGAAAGCTCTTATTTCAGACCTGCTGAAATTTCACTGCTTATCAAATTTTTGATGGAGACCTGGAAATAACACAGGGACCACATTCTGGTACTCTGACATCTCCAAATTCAGGACAAAGCACACCTGCAAAATCCTATTCCTTCCTGCTTTCTTTCCCTCTCATTCTTTATCACGCAGGGGCCCACACTCCACCACAGAGCTGGAAGATTCGCCCACCCAAACCATTTCTCAGCACTCTTTTAGGAAAGGGAGGGATGTGTGTTTACATGTTCGCAGGATGTGGAAGACACCGACCCCACTTCGAGTGCTCTAGCCATTACCGTTTTGAGCAAAGGGTAGACACTATCACTAAAACCATTCTGAAACACCAAGTCCAGTTCATTTAGGCTGCCATCATCAGGGAATAGTATTCTGCTTTGGATCACTAGCCAGCATAGATATCAAGTGCACAGACATTTCCAGCAGCCTCAGTCTGCTATACTAGAAACATTCTTCTATGGTAGTAGCTTTTATTTTTAGATATATATATATATATATATATATATATATATATATATATATATGTTTCTAATACAAGGCAGAAATTCCCCTCTGTACACATTATTTGCTTATGTGAGATTCAACATTTCATAAATACAAATATAGCAAACAACACAACTGAGACAGTCATCTTTCATTCTCACTAGGTCCCCTCCTCAGAGCAACTGCAGGTTTGGGAAGAGGGAAAGGTAAGGAGGACGAAGGCAGAAAAAAACAAGATAAAAGAGGCAGGCAGGCTCAGGATCTCCTGTAGGTCCCCGAGGGATGCCGAGAGAACTGGAGTAGTAAATCCTGCTGCTTTTGAGAAACTGCATTACAGTACCTCAAGTAAGAAAAACAGACTCAAAAAAAATTTAAACAGAGTTGCAAGCACGCAAAGAGTATGTGTGTCTAAGAGAAGTTTATAACCTTTCCTTAACTCAGGTTCATCTGAATAGATTTTAATACAGTGAACTCAGTATTACTGACTCACCCTGAAGGCTAAAATCTTGCTATGACTTACCTCAAAGCAATTTTTTTATTTCAGTATTAAGTTGTTGACAAAAATGAGGAATTTAAAAAGTAAGTGCTGACACAACTCTAACTACAGAGTTCAGCACAGCATAGTGGCACAGTTATAATTAAAAAAGCCTGCATCAACTGAAAAGCTTTGTTCCAAACCTTTTTAGTCGATCAATACAGTATCATCAGTGACATCTCAATAAGGCGGATAAAGGAAAAAAGAGGCTTCTTATGGAATTAAGAAAAATTACATGTATTAATAAAAAAAATTGTTTTAAGTCAGTGAAGAATAAGCTGTTATATCTACAATCTTATTCTAATGTTATTCAAAAGCATAACATACCAATATCCAGGATGTTTGTTTCTCTGTTTGTCTTGCACTACAGTATAACTGCAAGGATAGTTTTGGAGATGAATAAAACGCTACTAAAACTGGAATAAAAATAGCGCTGGGGAAACAACTGTTTGAAAGCTTCAGTATTGAAGCTCTAAAAAAGAAAAATGCAAGAAAAAAAGTCACTTTACCAAAACAGCAATCAGAGTATGGCATTCAGCTTATGAGGATGTAAGGTATTTTTAAGCAACTGGAAGTGTTGCAAGAATGACCAGAACAGCTCATACTGCATCAGCCACCTTCTTGATGTGTCCCTGAATTCCATCTACTAAGGCTGAAAGTCAACAAGCTCTAAGTCACAGCACAAAGTCCCAAAGAGTAAAGTCTGGCATTTAGCAAAATGAAAATTTACTCACAGGAGCAGCAGGAACATTAATTAAGCTAACAGTGGGCCTTCTTGGAAGGCCTTTCAAATGAGCCAAGGTATGCATGTATGTTCATTTTTCTCCAGTGATACCACTGCTCAAAACTCTGAAGATCTCTACTGCTGTTGTGACATTTCACTCACCATAGCTCATTGCTGTCTTGTGTAATCTAATAAGTAAAAAGCAACTTTTGGGAGGGAGAAATCTGGGGGAGTAGTTAAGATTGTGTATGAAATGTTGGTTTGATTAAAATTGACAGTATCTAATTTGAACCCCAGAACCTCAGTCTTTAACTTTACTAACAGGATTGTCTGTGTTGTAGCACTTGTAATACCATTGGTAAGACAGTGATTGTACTCAAATCAAGACTTGCGATGTCAGCCTGTTGGGATGAAGAAAAACTCTACCACCTGGTAAAACATCCCAATTAGGACTTTTGGGAAATCTCATTTCTGAAATTGATCATCTTTTTCTAAATTTGGTTTTGAGTAAGAGGACATTGCAATGGTTTTGCTATCTTTTACATCACTGTTCTTCTGTTAATGACAATATTGATGTCAGTAATAGGATTTTACCACAAAATGTTACTGTTTACTACATTGTCATAATTTCTCCTGTTTTGCCAATAGCAGGAAAGAAATTATGTGCTGCTGTTTAGAGAAAAAGGAAAATAGAAACCACTTTAGCTTGAGAAAGACCAAGGAAAATCGAAATACTAATACAGAAAGGAATCTTTAAAGAGTTAATGGGTGACAATGCAATGAATGCTGGATTAGGGCTTTGTGGTACAGAATGGGTCTGCATCAAGAGAATAAGTAGGACAATTTAGCTCCAAATGCTGTTACAGTTGAACCTCAAACTCAGAGTTGCAGCACGGGTGCAATCCTGAGCTGCACTATGCAGATGGTCTGACTAGATAATCATAATAGTTCCTCTGACCTTAAAAATGTATTTGTCCTTTCTCCCCATGCTCAGTTCCTCAGCATAGTCTGTTGCCTCCCACACACAGAAGGCTTCTTCCTTCTCAGTTCTGCACCCTCACCACCATGTCCACATTCAAACACCACCAAGGAAGGCTCTCTGACTCCCAATTACTCAGAAGACAAAGTCTCTTGCTATTAAAAGTTAAACTTATTCCTGGGGGTATTCACAGTCCATCTCACCCTCTCTGCCTTTCTGATTATAATGAGGCACTTTTTCTGAATGCATAAGATTTGTGCCCCTTCAGTCTCTCTCCCATAAGTCTGCAAGACTCCCACTGTACAGCTGCTGGCAGACACTACAGCCCACCTATGCTGAGAAGGATCAGTTTAAAACACACAAAACATCGTTCCATAAATGAACATTCACTCATAAAATTCGCGGGCCCCCATACTTCCGAGTTCAGCAAAGTCTTCTCTCTTCTATTGTGTTATAATTACACCAGCATCTTAACCCAGAAAGTGGAGTAAGACAGCACAATGGAAGAAGTTCCAAAAAATACCTATCTGCTTGCTCACCTGAAATACTTCATGCCACTGTCACACAACATGTTATCTGTTGTGCCATGTGCAAAACACAGGAAAGAGATATCTCTACAGCAAACAGAAGTCAGGAACTTTGAGTCTTCAGCATCTGTTTGATGTAATATTTAAACACAAAAACCCATTTGCAAGAAGAATTAATCTTAAATTTACTAGACATCTTGACCTAAAAAGGCATAATCACACTTTTTTTGTTGGATATATCTAGATTTATATTTTCTTCCCAGTCTACCAAAAGGCAAAGTCTAATTTTCATTTTTATTTTTTATTTTTTTAAACATTATTCTTAGCAGAGCTAAATTTAGTCGTGCGGGACTTACCAGGTTTCTTTTAGATACATTAGGATTGCTATCTAAAATGCAGAATTACGATCACAAATTTTATTTCTGGGAGAATGAAGCCTGATGTTCAGATCCCACTATAAGCTTCTAATGACACCAACTTGGAGGGCAGCTGGAAGCAAACAAGAAAACAAAATGCCAACTATAACTCTTATGTGTGTACCTAAACACACACACACACTGCATGTTATCTGCAAAAGCAAAAACAAAACTGTGATTCAGCAGCTGTGCAAGGCATTACATACACAGGTAATGAGAGCAGTGGTTTACAGCAGGGTTTTCCATCCTCCCATAAAATACCTGCCTGTTTATACTTCTAAATTACTACTTCTCCCCTCAGTGTCCCATCTTTAGCTTCCTCAAATCTTCTTCCAATTTCATGTAGGACCCCTATTTTTTCTTTTTTTAAAAAAAAAATTTCTTTTTCCCCACTATTGGTACTTTTCCAGTTTGAGATGACGGATAAAAATACAATAGTCATCTACATTTTGATAGAATGAGCATGTCTGACAAATTCTGAGATGCAAGATATGCCGTGCCACCCATTTTCACAGTCACATTATTTTATTCCGGACTTCGTTCAAGTTAGATTTAGAAGGCCCTAAACCAATCCACAATTGCCAGTGGACTAGTATTTGCTCCTATTGAAACCACCAGGAAGGAGGAAGCTATTAATCAATCTGGTCAATTCTTCATCAAGTTATCAGGTACAGAAGCCTTCAACCAATCTGGAAGGTCAGGGAGAGCAAGAAAAACCAGTTGAGAAGATCATTATCATTTGTCTTTAGCTACATAGACATTCACAAATAGCAAAGCGCTCCCTGCAGACTATTGGAGATAGTTTCACTCCACAGTTCTGCATTAGAATGAGACTTTGCTCACTGCCAGTATCCCAAACCTATTACAGGAGTTAGGATCAATAGAAATAACTTGCTCTCCAGGTAGCTATATTTCTCCCATTGTCTTACAAAATTTAATTCTAGCCTTACTCCTCCTCACCCCTATTCCAACAATCCCAAGTATGGCGCAGACAGCACACACCCCAGGGAACAGCCTGACTCGCAGAACTGCTCCTCTGCTCAGTTACTCTCTCCCTGAAGCCATCCACTCCCCAGAGCAAGCACTGTCCAAGTGAGAGTCGAGACCCTGCTCGCCCTGCCACAGATCACCTGCAGAGGCTGAGCTGCTTCTACTTTCAATGGAGACTGACGATGCCATTATAACATATGTTTTCCACGAAGAACTCAACATCATGTGCTATTCATATCGCTGTAATGTTAAGTCAGAAGGGAATGAAACATACTCCATTTCCAGAACACAGAGAAAATATTAGAACTTCTGAAACGAAGGACTGAAATATTTTTTAAGTGTTACACAGTAATTTTTTGCAAGAGATCAGTAAACAGAAGTACAGGGTTTCTGCTATTGGTAAAAAGCATTCACTATTTAGTAACACTTCCAATTCCCCTAGAAACTAGCAGGCTTATGCAGAATAGCACATGCACACAAAAACCTAGCGCTATCACATGTCAGCAAAATCAAATTAAACTAGACTTGGTAAAAATGAAAATCCTTCCAGGAAACATCATTTTGCCAGTTATTTCTCTGGGTAACACCTCTAAGAGTTCTGTTAAAGCAATTTAAAAGTATATCAGGAGCATTGATTTTTCGTAAATTGATATAATTCTCTCACTTTCTTTTTTTAAATTAAGCAAATTAATTTGTTAGGCAAATCCTTTTTTTGACGCTTTTTTATGACCCCTTGCCACCACCACTGCCTTTGAACACTACTCCTCTTCAGGTTCAAAAAACATGTCTGGGCTTATTCTGCTTCTCCAGCACAATGATCAGTTCTTTCAGACTGAAGAAAAAAAAAAAGTATTGTATGTTGGAGAAATGGGAATTTGGGTTTCTTTTCACACATTAAACACGCAATATTTCAGATCTACAAACTCATCTCACTAAATGCTGTGCACAATTAAATCAATTTTGGCAAATGTTGAGGCTTGATTACCAAGGTTAATTTACAACAGTGACCATACCATTTAAGAGGAAGCCAGTTTCTTTGCAATTTTAATACAGGTTTATACTATAATGTTTAGCCTAACGTTTCACACAGTCAAAGTTTCCCTCTCGTGACAATTTCTTTAGAAAACATGTCCTTTTCAGGGCTACCACTACAAATATCTTCTGACTGAATTCTAACACAGAAACTCTCATTTTATATCTTCTAAAGTGCTGGCTTTTGTTAATTACAGCACTGCTGAGTGCCAGGACCTGAATTACCACGCTGCACATAAGGCCTCGCTGTCCCACCAGCCCTACAGGTGCTGGAGCTTCAGGAGCTGGGTGGCCATGGGCAGGGTATCAGGCAGAGCACCTTGGGTCGCATCACTCAAGGGCCACCACCGTGCACTGGAGGCACTCCAAACACATCTCCAGCTGAACTTTCAGACCGTAAAGCAAATTTCAATGATTCTGATACTACTATTCAATTAAATTTGTTAGTCCTTCTGCTCTGTTAGCACAACAGTTCTCCCACAGCACATATTACCCGTATTTACTACCACTTCAGTAAAACATCACTCTCAGCAGAGAGGTCCTTTCCTCTTCCCTGCCCTAGCTACTTTGCCATGCAGTTCTGCACACAAAACACTGCTATTTTACAAAAAGAGCCTACTTTCCATTTTCTCTGAAAAAACGCAATTCTTTCCAACTGTTTTCCTCAGTGGTTTACAAAGATTTTCCTCTCAAACCTCAGAAAGTAATCCATTAACTCTTTGTCATTGTGTTTAGGATCACAAAAGACAGCAGATCACATCAACTTTCCTGCAAATACTTTATTATATAAAGACAACTTTATGGTGGTGAAATTCCCATGTAGTACAAACTAACCTTGAGAAAGATGTGTAAAAACAAAATAAAAGCAAAGTATTTAAGCTTCTTTTTCTCAAGTTAACTCCTTTAAATGGAAGTGATTTTTAATTATTCTCTCTCTCAAGCCAATAGTTGTGTTCTCTGTTGCCTGTTAGAGCAGCTTAAAGTAAATAGTTGAAACACTGCAAGACTGTTGCCTCCCTACACACTTTTTTTGAAGTCAAATAACTAAACTCAATAATCACTAAGTAAACCCTGCAACCTGAGCTCAGTAAAGTGCTACCCCCTGCCACCACCACCACCTTTGAACACTACTCCTCTTCAGGTTCAAAAAACATGCTTGGGCTTATTCTGCTTCTCCAACACAATGACCAGTTCTTTCAGACTGAAAAAAAAAAAAAGTATTGTATGTTGGAGAAATGGGAATTTGGGTCTCTTTTCACACGTATAAATTGGTGAGATAGAAGCTTATTTCACAATTTAAATAAAAAAAAAACCAAATCAAAAACAACAAACCCACACCAAACAGATGAGAAGAACCTGAGTGTTAGGTAATGCACAACAGGAACAGACAAAGAAAAAGTAGTATGTTCTCCTCCTTAGGAAGAAGGTGTAACAAATTATGACCGAGAATCAATTTTCTTTTAGTTACTTTCTCTGAGGCATAAATGGAAAACAAAATTAAAAGCTATTGGGTCAAATCAAATGTTTCTTGCTCACTGATTTTGATCGAGTGACAACTGGCTGAAGGATCATAATTTTTTAGTTTAATTTACTTAAGGTTTCACATCCAACCACCTTGATTTACTTCAAGCCACTTAAATCATATAAGAAATTGTTATGCATTTGATCTTAGCTATTAGTTATTTAATCACCTACTAGACACAGCATACCGATGTCCTCAGGCTAAAGTGTGATCGTCTAAACTTCAGCATACTTATGCTACCTATTGACTGCTTCTTACTTCGACGTCCATGCAAGAGTTCCTGATACAATTTTTGCCCCATCAGTTTTCACTTCAAAATAGGCACAGCAACAAATAAAAGCCATTTTTAATAACTCAATGAATTTTTTAAAAAGTTTTCATTCTCAGATGATACGGCATCTAACAGTGAATAAGCACTCGAATAGGCATGCTAATTCTTGCACAATAATGAACAGAGCTTAAAACTTTTTTTTTAAATGAAAGGAATTAGGTGTAAATTATTAATAACCACTGTAATAGATTCTGTGTTCATGCTACTCTCCAATTAACCTGGAGATAAATGGTGCACTATATACCTTAAAAGCTTAAGAGTTTAACAACACGTTGCAGTTTTATCAGCCTAAGACAGCTTGGTCCAAAGGATGGACCCAATTCATCTCCCCAATTTCATTCACTGGATCACAGCTCCTAATGACTTTTTCTACAGTAAAATCCATATTCTGATATGGAATTACGTTTAGTTCTTAGTAGTCATATTTCTGCTCCAAAAGCATAATATAATAACAGAAAAATACAATATTTAATAGCAATCCAGAAAGAGTTGCTGTATACTCTCTTCTAGGCACAGAAATGAACTATGTTTAGCACAGACCAAATTCTCAGGAAATGCATAAAGCACATGCATTAATTTGTTTTAAGTGGCTACCAGGAAAGTGGATAAGTTAACAGGCATTAAGTTGACTAAGATGATTACCAGTTCTACACAGAAAGGATTTTACACAGAAACTGGAATCTGAAGAGCCAGCATTTTAAAAATTCAATGAATTTCCAGTATTACTGGAGAATACAGCCAGGGAAGTTTTTATTCTGACAAATAAGATGTTCCATCTTTGAGCATCTAGCAGTTTCAGAGCAACTCAAGGCTGCAATCAAAACATCCATTAGAGTGCTCCACGTTTCAGAACAAGCAAGCAAGTGGTTGTCAGTGCAGCCAGTAAATCACCTGGATCCTATTACAAAATCAATTACTGCAGCACATTTCTATTGCTACACAACCTGATAATGGCAAAATGATACTGGATAGCTACAGCAGTTTTCTTGACCTTGCAAAGAACATCTGAAATTTGTCTTTTTGTCACGTAAGTCTAAATTACACAGCATCCTTCTAATAGCACAGTTAAAATTTAGAATATAGTTACCTTCTTCGGCTGATTGAGACATTCAATGGATAGTCGCTGCAACTGCTCTGATGTATGACTGCAAGATAGAAGATTGGAGCAGCAGGTCGAACAGCCCAGCCTCTTCATTAAAGAAGAAATAATGCTGCAGCCACAGCCACACATTGACTTGCTCATCAGACGAGTTTATTCTTAAAGAAATTGGGACCGGTACTGTCCCATAAAGACTCACAATTGGCCAGGTGCCTCATTCTGCAGCTCCCTGGCTGAAATTAAGATTGCTAAACAGAAAGCAAAAAAGTGTTTCTTAAAACAATGTCAGCCAGTCTCATCAGCAGAAAACACCTCCCATTTAAAAAAAACAGTACATTTTCCTCTCTACTCCACTTTGCAAAGTAAGCCGATTTGAAAAGATGGATGGCTGGCTGACAGAGGAGTAAATTCAGGGATGGCAATCTCTCCAAACTGCTCACTGACAGTTCCTTCCGTGGCTCTTGTCACTTCAAGTCTGTTTTACCCTCCCCAGCAGCGCAGCCTATCCAGCCTGGGTCCGGGCCAGAGGAGGCTCTACCAGCATCCGAGAGCCCCACCCCACGCTGCCCACAGCATCCTCCGTGCGGCGAGGGCCTCCACTCCCCGCAGCCAGAGCACAGAGCAGGTTGGTGCACACGTTCAGAGCTGAAGACCTTTTGCAATGCCTCTGCTTGAAAAGGACCTTCCAATTACACAGGAGAACAACCAGACCTGTCTGACTGCTGCACTCCCAGACTGACTATTTGCAGCGTCTGGGAGGAAAAAAAAAAACAAACCAAAAGTAAATGTCTTCTTGAAGGGTCAGAAAGCATGAGAAAAATGTTACCCAGGCCTATCAAAACTTGATATAAGAATGGCTGCTACAAAGCTAAGCAAGCAAGAACAACACTAGAAAAAGCCAAGAGAAATTTAAACACGGGATGAAACAAGCTTGAGAGAATTTATAGTAATATGTCCAAAGGTATCACAAACAATTCTCAAAGCAAGTTAGAGGTAGGTTGTAGAAGCAGCTTCAGTAAAGTCTTTGAGGATCCATTCGTTCCAAGGAAAACAAAAAAGGCAAAACTAAATCAAATGAGCAGTCAGATATAAGCAGGTCTTCTAACCCTTACAAAGAAGCATGCTCTGCTCATAATACTGAATACCTTTACACACACACACACACACACACGTAATTTAATGCTGGAAATGTTCTCTCATTTGCAACAGATACTAATACAATAACTATACACTACAACTTTCTTTACATTTGAAAAAAATGCAAGTAATACTGTAAAAAGCTCATTTTAATTGGTTTAAGATGGTATGCGATACTATTTCTGAAAGTAGAAGGTCTCACATTAACACAACTGCTTAACCTGATTACTGGATAATCTGACTTGATATAATTGTCACTTACATTTATAGAGCTATCTGTGCTTGTTCAACAGCATCCTCTTTAGCAAAAGGTTAAGAAAAATGCAAGTGTTGTAAAAGCAGCTGAATTGATTATAGTTGCAAAAAAACTTCTCATTTTCACACTACATTGAAAGCTTAATTTCCCTCTTGCTCTCTCCCCTCCCCTTCACTTTCTCTCTTCCCCCTCCCTTTCTCTGGTTTAACGCTGAACTGAGCCTCTCCCTTCACCTTGCTCTGCCCTTTTGATATTCCTGTTTCTATTAAATCAGTTTCCAGTAGTATCTATATACAAGCATGCACAACAAATTGAACAATAAAAAAAACCTTCAGTAGATAGAGACTACAGATGCAAACAAGCAAAATAATGCAGTAACCTTTTACTCGCCTGCTGGAGGTACTGTCTGCTGCACAGAATTTTAAATCCTCATCTGCAGATGCAATTGAGCTGGTATTGCCAAGGACTTTGCTCTTCCTGTGCTGATTCTACACAGCTATTCATCGAAAGAACACATTATATAGAAAATTTAAAGTAATATCAGGTGAAATTACTTAAATGGCTTGAAAGGAATCAACTTCCAAAAAAAGCAGCTGTAGCTCTGACCAGCCACATTTCAGAGATGTCAGACACAGTAGTGAAGAAAGTCTTATTGCTGATGCATGCTTGCCAGCAATGTGCAGGATGTGGAAGCAGAGAGAGCTAATGAAAAAAATTAATATACAGATTTAAAGTGCAAGGATCATATTCTAATGCTCAACATTTCACAAGTCCTGCATACCACAAAAAATCTCTTTTCACAAGCATCAGTTGTTTATAAAGCCAAGAAAACATTGTTAAAAGCAACCCCCACATCCCCCTACTTCAAATCCTCGTTGCTCAGTAGACTGCAGATCAGTTCCAATACAAATATTCCTACTGTACCTGTATTTCTGACAAACAGAAACGCTACCTTTTTAATTCGTCAGCATATAGGTAAGGATTACACATATATGTTTTAAGAAACACACTAAAGGAAAGCATCAATATTAGGAGTAAAGGTTTTGAATCTAATAGGATTAGGAAATACGAAGGTACTTCACTAGAATTTGTATTATTCTTGGTAGAAATGAAGCACCAGCACTGAAGCCTGCTATTCATTATTTATGAATTTTTCCCCTCCTCATGTCAGTTTCCTTAATGTACTATTGATCCCAGGGCACATGCAGACAGAGCCAGTGACTGGTAGTCACAGTTACACAAAGTATCTGCAACATAAATTAATATCACTGCGGAATATTGGGGTTTTTTGCCTATCTATGGAGAGTAAAACTGAAGTCCCATGCATAGCAACATACTTGGAGATGAACAAACTTCCCTCCTCCAACCAAAAATGTCATTTAAAACACAAAGATAGACTTTCTTAAATTTTACATTGGTGTTACTGCTATATTTGTTTCTTCTACTTTTCTAGTATCTTACCAGCAAAACTTTTAATACATCTTTACTCCCTACAACGTGTTTCACTTGTTATTACAATTGCTTGCTATGAATATCTTTTGTTATTTCCCTGTTTCTAACTAAAATATTAAATGCACAATGTTCTCTGTAATACTAATTGCCAGGACAAAGTCATAAAGATAACATTCTCAGAACTGTGGTTAACTTTCAGAATACCAGCTATTCTTATCATTATATTAGCTCTCATGACTTCCACAAACTTACTCAAATCCAAACTTAAAAACACAGCAGGGTTGTTTCTACTTTTAAAGAAATATTTATCATACCACCAAAGCTTTCTTGCAAGAAAAAACGTTCTTCATTGCAAGCCACAGATGCTTTCTATTTAAAAAAAAAATGCAACCAAGAGATGATTTCATGCTAAGCTAAGGCCATACTCTCCTGCATGCAAAATCTCAATGGGCAAACAGCCAGACACACTCTTAGTTACAGAGCCTGGATGAAATATCACTTGGACATGGAGTGTGGAAAAGACTGTACACTATGAAAAGAGCGAGTGCCAATGAAAAAGAAAAAAGTGCAGAATATATACGTCACCTAATTGTTCACAAGGATATACATATAGAAACAATACATGAATTATGAAACAGTTACTGCAGAAATAATCAAATAAATACAACTTTGAACTGGGAGGAAAGCCTTCCTACAAAAAGAGATTCTTGCCAAATACTGTAGTATATACAACGCATCGTAAAGTTTAAATGACTAAGCATATTGCTAAGATCTAAATCAACAACACACCAGATATACAGCAAGGTACGCAAACTGAAAGAAGCCAACAGGTTCTTTTTTTACATATTTAAAAAAACAGCAAGACAACACAAGAGAAGCTACAAACTCTGAAAGGTTTACAAGAACAGAAGACACTTTCCAATAAAGATGAACAACTTCCAAGGCAGCTCTCCAAAAGGCACTCGGGAACACCAGAGGACCCTGGGGCTTCACCCAGCTCCCCTGCTCCATCTGCAGCCAGTTCCACTGTCTCAAGAAACAAATCTAGTATGAAAAGCAACCACCTACACTATACTTTTCAATAGCTGGTCAAGAAAAGGACTTGTTGATATACTTGCTTGCAAAAGAATCAATCTTGTCAAAATTAATGCTCAAATCGTTGCTAAAGAAAACAAGCATTTTCAATACTTACTTAACAATAACATAACAATGCAGTCAGAATATGCATTTGTCTGTGCAAGGCAAAAATTAGTACAAGATAAGAATTAGGGGTTTGGGCATTATCTTTAAAGTGAGGATGATAGCAATCTGAAAGAAACTCTATAAATCTCATTAAAAGAATAAAAGAACTTGTAGCGCCATGAACTGAACCTAAGTATTGCTTCATAATTCAAAAAGCCGCTTTATTGATACATATAAAGGACTAAGAGTTCTTTCGTATACCAGTACAATAGGTAAATAGGTAAAACATAGCTTCTAATTGAAGGTGTGCTGCTGGGTAATAAAAAGTTTTAGAAACCCTCCACTGGGAGAAGTGACAATCTGCATCATCTGCTACACTGTCAGGATTCCAACTTGAAGATGTGAAACTGGTCTTTGGATATTTGCATTATTGTCACAGACAATGAAACAAACTAAAATATTTAAAATTTTAAAATAAGCAATCACAATAGACAAGTATACTGTCTTCAGGCACAGACAGATTTCAAAACAGTTATAGGAAGGATGTAAGAAGGAACATCTGATTTCACCCAAGACAATGCGACAGAAATGGTGGTTTTCAGCTCTATCAGCTTTTCTCAAGGTCCCTTCCTTCTCTCCAGGGCGGGGAACGATGAATGGGTAATCAAACATTCTTTCCTCTCTTGCACAAGAGGAATCATTAAAAAAGAAAAAAAAAAAACCTTTTTCAAGTGGTAAACAACTCTGTTTGTTCCAGAATTGTGCAATTTGTACAAGCTTATGCAGGATGAACACTGTGGCTGCATCTCTTAAGACCCCCACCTCATACCTGACCCCCTTTGCTGATGACAAGTTTTCAATTTGGAAAACAAAACATACAAACAGCACATCTTTCCAAAGGCCAAACAGTGGTACTCGTCCCAATTTCACCCATAGAGGTAAAAGGAGAACACAGTCCCAGCATTTGCAGCACGAGGATGTGTTTTCTGGAATGTCCTTCTAGTCATCAGTGGACATGTCATCCTGCCCCTGTGCAGCAAAGGCAAGTGACCCAAGCCCTGGCTTCCAAGAGCACAAAAGCACCGTAAGGCTGGGAGCCTTGGAGCCCATGTTTCACTTACCTGCTCCAAGAGCCCACACCACTGTCATTCAAATTTCTCAACACCATTTACTGCAGGAAATTCAGCAACATATCCAACTAACTGAACTTACAAACATCTCAGTATAGATACATGACCATCACCAGCAATCCAAATTAGAGGTTCCCTTTGCCTAAAAGCACACGCACACTGCCTTCTCATTAACTCCATACCGTGCTCATATTTTTAGTATTCATCTTGCATGCTGTCCATCTACCTGGGCTCTCTGTTGGAAAAAAAAGGTATCGGGATAAAAGATTACAGAGAATGAGTCGGTAAGAACCACTCTATCACTTACCAGAATTGATGTGTTTATTCATCATACCTAAGGGAGACCCACCTACTAACTGCATTTCTTTGTCTCAACTTTGTTACAAGAACCCCCCCCAGCCAAAGCATCATCTGATATTTATCGCAAGTTGATGCAGAATGGAAGAAAAAGTTGTTCCTATATATGATTAAACTGTTCTCAGCATCTATTCCAACATGCTTATACAAAGCCTAAAAAAAATAGTTAAAAGGATGGAAAAATGTTAACCTATCTTTTAAAGTCAGGGTATTATGCAGTCTAAAATTCACTCACTCCAATTGACAAAATTTACACACCATGAAAAACTGTTGTAAAACTTCTGAGAATGTCCCGTACCTGCTCCTCCCTAAGGGCCATGCGTAAGCTAGCCTCCCTGCTCTCTTGGCCATGCAACAAACCCACAGTCTTTCTCGCTCCACCTGCTCAGTTGTCTTTATTGCAAGCAAGCAAGGAAACAAGTAGAAAAGGGGGGGGGAAAAAAGGTAGACTAGAGAAATGCTAGCATTTCTTTGACCAGGGCTGCGGTGTGTCCTCCAGCCACTGATCTTGCCTCTGCAGCTAACCCACCCATACTTCACTCCCCAGAAGGGTCACATATACCTCTTCATCTGGGCTGACTACCTAAATAAAAAAAACAAAGAAAAACAAAAAGCCCACCTTAAAAAATTCCCAGGACCAGGTAAAACAGAAAAAAAAAAATCTTTTCTACCATCTTCCAGCTACGGGAGAAAAAAAAGGTTTAGCCCACACAGTGAGTACAAACTAATGAGGGTAATCAGTGTGGGGCTTTTGAGGACTTCTCCAGAGAAAGCAGGAAATGACCCAGTGGCAAATTTCTGAATGCCTTTTGGAGTGGGCTTAAGGACAACAGATTTCATTATTTGGCTTGCAAGCTAAAAATCACTTAACTTAAGTAGTGCTGCAGATAGACATGTGGTTCCTGGCATTAGATAGGAAGCCTACACTTGAGTCATGAACACAGGCAGCAGCAACCACTCACACCAAATTAGGTATAGAACCATTACAGCTAAATACAGGGACATCTGCACAGGAGTTTGTCTCCTCTAGTCCTCCCAAATGCACTTATGGCTTTACCGAGAGTCTGTACTTCCCCTTAACTTTTTATCTCTTCCCTAAAAACCACCTGTACAAGACAGTTTTCTGCACAACACAGGAGAACAATTAGAGATTATAAACCAAATGAATAAGAGAGGTTAGTAATCCTTCAAGTAAAGAAGGACCAGTGCTGTTCAGTATTTTCATCAATGATACATTTAGCAAGATTGACTGCACCCTCAGCAAGTTTACAGATGACACCAAGCTGAGTGGTGCAGTTGCCACACTGGAAGGACAGGTTGTCATCCAGAGGGACCTGGACAGGCTGGAGAAGTGGGACTGTGTGAACCTCATGAGGTTCAGCAAGGCCAAGTGCAAGGTTCTACACCTGGGTCAGGGTAATGCACAGTTTTAATACAAGATAGGCTGCATCAAAAGAAGCACGGTCAGCAGATCGAGGGAGGTGGTTCTGCCCCTCTAGTCCTCTCTTACGAGACCTCACCTGGTGTATTGTGTACAGTTCTGGAGTCCTCAACGTTAGAAGGATATGATGATCAGAGAGGGCTGGAGCACCTTCTAAATAAATGAGGACAGGCTGAGACAGTTAAGGTTTTTCAGCCTGGAGAAGAGAAAACTCCAAAGAGACCTTATAGTGACCTTCCAGTACCTGAAAGGGGCTACAAGAAAGCTGGGAGGGGACTTTTTACAAGTATACAGTAAAAGGATGAGGGGGAATGGCTTCATATTGGAAGGGGGAAGATTTAAATTAGATGTTAGGAAGAAGTTCTTCCCTATGAGGGCAGTGAGGCACTGGCACAGGTTGCCCAGGGAAGTTGTGGATGCCCCATCCCTGGAAGTGTTCAAGGCCAGGATGGATGTAGCCTTGAGCAGCCTGGTCTGGTGGGAGGTGTCCCTGCCCAAGGCAGCGGCGAACTGGATGATCTTTAAGGTCCCTTCCAAGCCAAACCATTCTGTGATTACCTCGTAAGTTATTAAAGAAGACCACACATGACTGTTTTTTAACAGCTGGTGTTAGTACTCCCTTAGAGGTCTGGGAAGCAGTTTGAGACAAGTACTTAGCTAAATGCCAAGTTACAACCCAGTATTGAAATAGTTAATAATTTCCTCAGAAGTAACCCTCAGTACAAGTACTGGATGTTTCTCTCCTTCAGAGCTCTTGTTTCAGGTTATCTGCTGGTTTAAGACTGAAACCCTATCAATTTATGCTTGGTACCTCTTTTTAGAGGTGACTTAATGATGAGTGCTACCCCTTTCTGAACAAAGGCAACGAAAAAAAAAATCCCAAAGTAGTGTAAAAGAAAACCAACATCTTAGGGGAAGAGGAATGCTGCTATAGTGCATTTAGCCTGTAGTATCACAGACAAAGCAAGTGGCTCATCATTTGACTGCAAATTTCAGAGCCACCCATTTCCATTACTCCAGATGGAGACAAGGATGAGGACTACAGACTTCTCAGAACAGCCACACTGTCATCACTGACAGGATGGCATTTTTTCCACAAGCAGCACAGGATAATGACCAGGCAATTCCTGCTACACCCTTGGAACAGAACGCGACTGACCTAGCGAGGCTGAAATATGAGTCTTAAATAGTGGTTTTCAATCCCTTTATGTAGGATTGCCACAAGTAACTCAGCCCAGACTTCACATTTGACCTTTGGTCCCTTTGTCTCCCTGGGAGGAATGGGGAGGGATGAGAAATAACAGAGAAAATCTTACTTTTATGCATCATGAAAGCCTAATGCTTCCAAAAAGTGTCAGGCTTGCTGTACATAGGCAGACTGACACCATTGCCTATTCATGGCCAAGTCCTGGACAGCAACAACGAAGGAGAGACCACACTCCCTTCCTTGCTACTGAAAGATGTACCACATCATCCAGCAAGCTGCATTTCTGGGAAGAAGAGGCAAAACAGGAGAGAGGCTCTCTGGCAAAACAGCTAACCCTTAGATACAGAAATTGTCATGTCCCCATGTCAAATCACACCATAAAGCAAAGCTTGTAATTCTTTTCTTCCCTGTAATATCAGGCAACATTCAGAATTACTAAGTTCTTTTAAAAGTTGAACTTAGTCTCATCTATAAAAGAGGTCTTCATAGAACTGCAGATAAAGTCAGCTTTATGAAATCCATGTTTTCAGCAATATTGCTTTTTAAAATGCCCAACCACAAAACAACACACCAAACCAAAATCAAGAAATATAAGACTTAACTATGTCTTTATAACTATTTAATATTTAACATTTAACTACATATATAACATTTAACTATAACTAACTATATATGAAGGAAAGCAGACCTTCACTTTCTGGTTAACCAACAGGAATATTCCAAACCAGAAACCTTACAAGCTAATTTCCAAGTTCAAGAGAGACAAGAGCCTTACAAGATCAATGTTCCCGCTATATTTCATGTTAAATCAAGAACAACAACAACAATGAATCTATTCTAATTGTCTATGCTCTTCAGGTTGCAGGAACAAGTGGATTTGCCTTCATTAAGACATTGAATACTCAAAGATGACCGGCTACTTCAATTAAAAGTTTATAATATTAACGTAACCATTATCAACAACAGATATTTTTGGTCCCATTTCTCCAGTCAAGGCTCACCCTGCACCTCCAGGCTTACAGTAAGGCAAAACACTTACTATAAACATTACCTTCTGCAATACTCTCTCTGAAGTCCTTATTCACTGCCAAATGTGTTTTTATTACCCCTTTGCAAGTCACGGTCCAGATCTTTCTGCACAGCCTCACCCACAGCTGCAGTTAATACAATCTGTATGAGTGACTAAAGTGAAAAAATGTTAGCTTAACATCAGAAGGTTATAAAAGTTTAAAAACCTATTTTTAATATAGGTAGACATTCATTACAACACAATTATGTTCTATGCCCCCATTAACTTTCTGGTGACAAGCTGGCGCTTCTTGATAGGAGAAACAGCCTACATTTAACAGCAGAAAACACTAACAGGTATTGATGTAACAGGATGTAAAGAGTGCCTTGCCTGTTCACGTTTTTCATATAATATCAATCTGTTAATCCTAAAAAGGGAAACTCCTGTTCAACTAGGAAAAAAAAAAAGTTAAGGCAATCCAAAGCTATCAGTTAGAGAAAGTGAGCATTTTGCAGACTGTACTTCCTAGAGGACACTTCACATTTCCTTAGCAAAGACCAAGTGAACTTCAACACGAAAAGTAAGAGAGATAGAAGTAAAAAATTCAATCTAAGTCAAGGTAAACAGAAATTACATTCTTTCATCAGCCTCTTCCCAACAAAATGGAGATGGCAAAAAAAATCCACATACACGTAGAATCATAGAATGGTTTGATTTGGAAGGGACCTTAAAGATCATCTAATTCCAATCCCCCTGCTATGGGCAGGAGCTCTTCCCACTAGATCAGGCTGACCAAGGCTACATCCAGCCAGGCCTTGAACACCTCCAGGGATGGGGCATCCACAACTTCCCTGGGCAATCTGTTCCAGTGCCTCACCACTCTCATTGCGAACAAATGACTCCCTACATCTAGTCTATATCTTCTCCCAAACTAAAGGCATTCTCCCTAGTCCTATCACTCCATGCCTTTATTAATAGTCTCTCCCTGGCTTTCTTGTAGCCCCTTCAGGTACTGGAAGATCACTATAAGATCTCCCCAGAGCCTTGTCTTCTCCAGGCTGAACAACCCCAACTCTCTCAGCCTGTTCTCATTTAGGTGTTTCAGCCCTCTGACCATCTTTATGGTCCTCATCTGGACCTGTTCCAACAGCTACATATCCTTCTTACATTGAGGATTCCAGACCTGGACACAGCATGGGCAGAATCATCTCCCTTGACCTGCTGGCCACTCTTCTTTTGATGCAGCCCAGGATACTGTTGGCCTTCTGGGCCGCGAGCATACATTGATGGCTCATGTCAAGCTTCTCATCAACCAGCACCCCAAGTCCTTCTCCGCAGGGCTGCCCTCAATCACAACATCCCCTATCTTGTATTGAAACCCAACCCAGCTGTAGGACCTTGCACTTGGCCTTGCTGAAACTCATGAGGTTCACACAGGCTCACTTCTCCGGTCTGTCATGGTCCCTCTGCATGACATCCCATCCTTTCAGGGTGACAACTGCATCACTCAGCTTGGTATCATCTGCAAACTCGCTGATGGCACCCTCCATCTCACTGCCTATATCACTGATGAAAATATTAAACAACACTGGTCCCAGCACAGATCTCCAACTGGACACCGAGCTGTTGAACACTACTCTCTGAATACGACCACTCAACCAATTCCTTATCCACTGAACAGTCCACCCATCAAATCCATATCTCTCCAATTTAGAGAGAAGGATGTTGTGGGGTCCATGTCAAAGGTTTTACAGAAGTCCAGAAAGATCACATCAATTGCTTTTCCCATGTCCACTGTTGCTACCCCATCACAGAAAGCCCCTAGGTTAGTCAGATAGGACTCCCTGTGATGCACTTTAGCATAGCTTCTAGGAGGATCTGTTCCACAATCTTCCCAGGCACAGATGCGAAGCTGACAGGTCAGTAGTTCCCAGGGTCATCTCTTCTACCCTTTTTAAAAACGAGCACAATGCTACCCTTATTCCGGTCACCAGGGACTTCTCCTGACTGCCATGACTTTTCAAATACCATGGAGGGTGACCTGGCAACTACATCAGCCAATTCCCTCAGGACTCTGGGATGCGTCTCATCAGGTCCCATAGATCTGTATATATTCAGGTTCCTCAGATGGTCATGAACTTGATCCTCCCCTGGAGTGGGAGGGGCTTCACCTCCCTGGTGCCCATCTTCTTGTCCATTGACTCAGGAGGTATGAGAGCAGTTGTTAGTGAGCTTCAGTACAAAATTTGTTCGCAAAAATATAATAGCATGTCAGTTCTTGATCTGGGTTCAGTAGTAAGGAAAAACCTCCAAACACATTTGCTTAGTGATATGATTTAGTAGTGGATGGGTACGGTTGGACTTGATCTCAAAGGTCTTTCCCAAACTAGGGATTCTATGATTCTATGACATTCCATACTTATGACTGCTATATACTGAATTTCTTCATGCATCTTATAATACTTTCATCCATTAAAAAAATCAGAGACTGATGCAAAAAGAGCTGAAGAAATAGTGAAGTCTTTTCTAAACTACCAAATGTTTGTATTTATCATACTATCTACAGGACAGAAAATGACAATTAGCTTCTTCCTACCTCTTTATGCCATACCATCTATTTTCTCTGCAGAAATATTGAGGTATTATCATATGTGAGCTTAATCCAGACAACATGAGCAAAAATAGCAGTACAGATACTTCAGTACAGGTTTTAAGTGTGTGCCAGAATGCAAAACTAGAGCACTCTCCATCATTATAGACACTAGCTAAACACACACTAGCAGCGGCGTATTAACTCCCACTTCAGTCACATCTTGAATTTTGCTGAGCTAGAGCAGACCAGCATCAGTGCTCGCTGCAGGAAGTTCACCTGAGGCTGCTGCAGTCCAACAAACACTGGCAGCTGAACCTATTATGCTAGATTCAAAGGAGTACTTCATTCTCCTCTTCGCTGTTTCCATCCCCATGTCACCCTGGCCTTGGCTTGGCACAAGAATCTGTGCAGACTGCACAGGTGTTATCTAGATAATTAGTTTGAACCTGCAATAGTTCTGAAATCTAGTTCACTGCACAAATGCTCCAAAACTTCTCGAAGTTGTCAAAAGTCAGAAACTAATCATAAGAATTTATTCCAGTAGCACTGCCTACTTCCAAGTACTCAAAAACTACATCCTAACCCCAGTTCCTCTGTTAGCAGCAGTGTTGCTTATGCCAGGTCAGAGTCTTCGATCCCTTGTTTCAAACCCCTCTCTGTCCCATACAAAAGGAGTAAAAACTATAATTGTTCATTCATCTGGACAGGGAAGAATAGGAAAATTGATTTGAATGAAAAATAATCCATGAAAAAAGGCCACACTTCATAAGATGCCCAATCTAGATCACTATGCTATGCTACACATGACTTCATCAAGATCATACAGAGGTGGACGATGAAGCGGAAGGTAGAGAACAGCGGAGATGAAGGGGGCCAGGGGCAGCTGGGGATATTGCCTTTTGAGCCAGAGGGGTTATCACAGGAACAAACCAAATTCTATGGATGTCATATGGGGCACTGATGAAATTATTTGTTGCTTTGTTCCTCACATCTTTGGCTATAAAACGGGACTAATACTATGCTTAGGGCACTGAAGTACAGTAAAGAAGTTAAAGACTAAGTTATTTTCTTATTATATTAGTAATGAAGGGATAGAAAGAGCGATACAATTTTTTGTGGAGACAGGACACAAAAACCAGCTAACGAGAAAAATAAGTAGATTTTTTTCCTTTTCCTGTAATCAAAGTATAAGAGAAATAAATGTTAAGGGTTTTGACATGATGGAGACAGCTTGTCAGAGAGAAAGAAGCGGTCAAAACAGAGCAGAACCACAACAATAAAAATTCTGAACCCTGCTCAGAAAGAGATGGATGAGCTCTAATGTGCTGCTCAAAGCACTCCAGCCCTTAAATTGTCCATGGTTGCGCCTTTGCATTTGAGCAGCAAGCAGACCCACAGCATGACAGGGGAAGAACAGAAGAACAGAGTCAGAACTAGCGTCCGAGCTATACAAGATAATTAGCTGTAACATCATAAACTTCCATTTGTATTACCAAACAAGATTTTACTTTTAAATGACAACTAGTTCTTGTGTTTTAAGGCCCATTATTTTCTTGGATGTTAACAAGCTTTAATTAGTATCAAGATATGGAAGACCAATTAAGTAGTGAGGTCACCTCTACACATAGTGGGAGCCAAGTTTTACATAGACGCATCTCTGCAAATGTTCAGCAGCACGCAGCTGACACAGATGAATCAAGCCATACAAAGTCATGTAAGGTTTAGTTATGTTAAAATGATTAACTGGAAGCAGAAATACATATACAAGGATCTTACAAAATTCACATCTGATAAGCCTTTTAGCAGTTCTTTTAATAATTATGAGAAAATACTCAGTTTTGCTACAGTTCAAATGTCTTTGGTCTAAGAATATCCAATTTACAAGCCACCTTTAGAATATATAAGACTTACTGGTTTTCAAATTTCAGGCAGTATTTTCTCCCTAAAGCAATGCCCAGTTGAACTGATTAGTATGTAAGTACATGCAAGAACCTTAAATGACAACCATGTCACACTCTAGGTTGACCAGCAGAAAAACTAGCAAATGATACCTGAACAACTGAGATCCTAAAGAACAAGCAGTTTATTATTCTTGTTAAGATCATGACATTCTTTGCTCCAGGCTTCAGAACCAGGTTTGCGTATACTTGGGATAAGCTTTTTCCTTGACCTGTGACACACAGAAAAGATAACATGCTCTGCAAATTCTCTACAATCACCTTTGAGCTAATTAACAGGACACATGCAGGCACCATTAAAAAAACCCCTGAAGTCAGAAAACAATACTACATCATAACATTATCTTACTATTACTGTAATTAACTAATGCATAGTACACATGGAGCTTTTACCAACATAATTCTAAAGCATTTACCTGCAATACAGAACATTTTTCATAAAGGTTCTTCACCTAATGGGATCTTTATACCCATGAGCAGCACACAGGTGATGCAGTGTACTTAGTATGACGCCTCACAAGCATCTCATTCCCAGATCAGTTTCCTAAGGATCATACTGAACAATGTAAAACCTACAGTACAGCACAAGATCTTGTTAGAACAGCTGATTTATTTTTCATGTGTTTGGGGGTTGAGGTTTTTTTTTCTTTTATTTAGTTGGGAGTGGGTGAGAGGGAAACAATGACACCAAGACTTCTAAGGACAAAGAGAGTCTATTGTCATTCATTTTGTGTAGTCACCATTCAAACACAAACCTCATTTTATTTCATTTGTTGTAGCACTGTAAATAGAGTGCTTAAGGACACACAGTCAAGGTGAAGTCTCAGTTTGCTTGTGCCTTTTTTTTTTTTGCCATAACGTAACTAAATCAACTTCAATTAAATTAAATGCTTTAGCTAGCTAATCAGTCTAAGTTACCATTTGCCATTTAGACCTAAGAATTCACACACTAGAAAATTCCACCCCCTCCCTTTTTCTTCGCTGGTACAGGAAGGGATATAACCCTTCTTACCCCATATGATGTTATGATTTTTCGTACCCACTCCTCAGAATGCTCGGTATATCCCGTCTCTCATTCCACAATTCAAAAATTTTTAACTAATTTTAAAACTCTTAGGCACTAAGCTGCTAATTGAGCATAAAAAACCATACAATCTGGGCACAAATATTTAATTTCTCAGTGACTAAGATTTAAATCAACAAGACAAAAGGAAAAGTTCTTCCACATTCTTTCTTTGACCTTTTTAATTGATCTATCTTCAGTGTTTGAGTTTTGCATAAGTGTTATGCTTCCTGATTTCACCAGCTATGAATGACTTTATTAAAACACACAAATAAGTCATATCTGCATTTGTTATATTCACTCCATCAGTCACTTTTCTCCATGAAGGAGGGCCATTGTCCCTCCCAGTACTAGATTCTAACACCTGGATACATCACTTGCATCCATAGCCCTGGCTCTCTGCTAGTCCAGTTCCCAGACTCTTAATAACCTAGCTTTGAGTATTCCTGCTTTCCGTGGTCAGCCTGGCTTTCATCATACTACTCTTCAGAGCTGCCGCACAGCTTACCACCGCTGAATGCAGCATAGACTTTCAGAGCAGATACCTCCAATCATTTTACAGGCTGATCTTGGCACAGTCTCTGAATATTGCTTCCCCTAGCTGAGCAGCAGTCTTTGGAACATGTCAGATAAGCTGAAGTTCTTTAGGAACTCTTCATGTCATCTTTAGGAACTCAAACTCATGTTTTCTTAGCTTTCTGCAAATAGTTTCTATTCCAATCCACCAGTTTTTCTACTCAGTACTCTAATGCAATGTATGTAATGTAAATAAGTCTTCACGGAACATGTCAACCAGTCACATATTGAACCCATTAGCCGAAATATTGTGTCAGTGAGGAACAGGAAATATTGTATAATCAGCTCTAGGTACAAACAATGCCTGTAACTCTACTTCAGATCCTCCCCTCACAATTTTAAATTGCAAGATTATTTTAGTCTAGCATTTCAAACAAGTTTAAAAGTTCACGCAAATTTAAGGAATCATTTCCCTTAATTTTTTTCCAAAAGACATTTTTTACTAGAGCTTATATTCAACTAAATATTTCACCATCCTTCAGTAGCTGACAAACCAGCATACACTTCAAAACTTCAGTTAAAGAGACAAATGCAAGTATGTTATTAAATATTCATGTATTTTGTGCAACTGAAACTGAACTACAAAAGTGAGTTTCTGACCCAAACTAAATTGGTACTTGTTAGGTTAAAAATGCCCGACTAACTTCCAACAGTAGAGGAACTGCTTCACAAGCAGCTCAGTCCACACGCAGAGATGTTCTCAATTAAAACCATCTCAGCAGGCAGTCTCAAGACAAACTTAATCCATGAACTGTTCTGCAAAAGGTCTTCTTTTGCCATCCATCCCTGCAAGCAGGCAGCAGCGACTACCATCAAGACAGCTAGGTTGTTTAGCGTGAGGCAATGCGATGACTGCTGCTTTTCAGATTTTATGTTGCTGGAAGCAAGTCATCCGCCTAAACACCATTCAAGGAAACACAAGGAACAGCAGCACTCTCTTCACAGACGTTAAAGAATGAAGGGTTGGCTATTATATTAAATCACTAGCAGCAATGTTCTCTTACAAAGAGGAGACTTTGACAGCTGAAGAATATTTCCCATGATGTTCAGCTCTGGAACAAAGTGGAGTAATATGCATGAAGAGCCCCCCTGGAAATGCACTTGCGGTTTTCCGAAGTAAAAGGGGAAAGAAGCACATAAAGTTACTAATTTGTGTTGTTTGAACTGTTAAAGCTGAGGAACAGCATTCTAAATTCTATTTGTAATTGGTATCTAATTAATTTACTAGAAAACACCCAAGATCTTTGTGTGGATAATAAGTCTAGTGCAAGTAGTTTCATTTAATTATTCAAAATGCATCAAGCTTAAGATTTGAGCAATAGGAAACATTACACAAGAAGATAAAAAGATTTTTTAAATGGATTTTTTTCAGGGAGGGATATCAAACCCAAAACACCAATTAATTAAGAGTTGCTTAAAGTAATCCTCAACAAAAAAATAAAAGCATTATTTTTAATTACTGTCCCAAGAGATCCTATTTCAAAAACACATTACTTTTCCAGCGAGAATACTGGGGGAAGGTGGTGTTAAGTACTTAAGACAGCTACTTTTCAAGTGAAACCAGAGACAATGGGCAATTTCACGTTTGAAGGTTTTAGTTGTGGATTAAACATGCTAAATCATCAAAACAATTTTTTATTAAATAAACTTTTCAGAAATAATTAATGCATTATTTTGAGTTATCTTCATTTTACTGCAAAGTATTATAGCTAAGAAAGTTTACAATGCACACAATTCATGAACCAAATAGCACAAGCACACAAACAGTCCAAACAAGAACCAGAGTTGACGGACAGATGAAAGCACACAGGCTGCAAGAAGGGGACCATATTCTTAAAGTTAGTGTGACCCTTGGCCAAACCCACCAAGACAAGCTCCCTTTAAAAAGCTCATTCATTAACTACTAAGGGATAATGATTCAGATGTCTTCCAGGAAGGCTGCTGAGAGTTTTGCAAATCTACTATCTGCTGGTTGGCAGTTCAAGGAAAGAATGGGAGGTGTCTGTGCTTCCTTCCACAACTGGGATCTCCCGTGGGACCAAAATCCAAAGGTTTTAGAGTTCAGCCTGCTTTGTTAGGTAGCACAGACCAAGTAAAAATATTGCATAGATTCTAAAATTACAGAAAACTAGTTTTAACAGCAGACAGAATAATGAACAAAGAATATTTCACCGTACTTTGGCTTTACTGAAGACAAATTCTCTCTATACATCAAAAATCACAAATAAGCCTACCTTTGCAACCCACAACTCCTGTGAAGACAAATATATGGGAGGGCAGGGAGGTGATTAATGGCAGCCAGCACGGCTTCACCAGGGGCAAGTCCTGTCTGACCAACTTGTTGGCCTTCTACGATGGGGTAACAGCAGCAGTAGACACAGGTAAACCGATGGATGTGATCTATCTAGACTTCTGTAAAGCCTTTGACACAGTCCCATGCAACATCCTTTTCTCTAAATTGGAGAGAAATGGATTTGATGGGTGGATGGTAAGGTAGATAAGAAAGTGGCTGGATGCTCGTATTCAGAGAGTAGTGGTCAATGGCTCAAAGTCCAGACAAAGATCCATGACAAGTGGTGTCCCTCAGGAGTCTGTACTGGGACTGGTGCTGTTTAATATCTTTATCAATGATATTGACAGCAAGATTGAGTGCACCCTCAGCAAGTTTGCAGATGACACCAAGCTGAGCGATGTAGTTGCCACACCGGAAGGACGGGATGTCATCCAGAGGGACCTGGACAGGCTGGAGAAGTGAGACTGTGAGAAACTCATGAGGTACAAGAAGGCCAAGTGTAAGGTCCTGCACCTGGGTCAGGGCGATCCCTGTTTTCAGTACACGATGCGGGATGACACGCTTGAGAGCAGCCCTGCAGAGAAAGACTAGGGAGTGCTGGTCGATGAGAAGCTCAACATGAGCCAGCAGTGTGCACTCGCAACCCAGAAGGCAAATCATGTCCTGGGCTGCATCAAAACAAGCGTGGCCAGCAGGGCAAGGGAGGCGATTCTGCCCCTCTATTCCTCTCTTGTGAGACCTCATCTGGAGTATTGTGTCCAGTTCTGGAATCCTCAATGTAAGAAGAATAGAGAGTTGTTGGAACAGGTCCAGGAGGGCTACAAAGATGATCAGAAGGCTGGAGCACCTTCCCTATGGGGACAGGCTGAGAGGGTTGGGGTTGTTCAGCCTGGAGAAGGCTCAGAGGAAATCTTATAGCAACCTTCCAGTACTTGAAGGGGGCCTACAGGAAAGCTGGAGAGGGGCTATTCATAAAGGCTTGTGGGGATAGGACCAGGGGAAATGAGTATAAACTGGAGAGGGGCAGATTTAGACTGAACATTAGGAAGAATTTCTTCACCATGAGAGTGGTGAAGCATTGGTACAGGTTGCCCAGGGAGGCTGTGGATGCCCCATCCCTGGAGGTGTCCAAGGCCAGGTTGGATGGGGCCTTGGACAGCCTGATCTAGTGGCATGTCCCTGCCCGTGGCAGAGGTGTTGGAACTAGATGATCTTTAAAGTTCCTTCCAACCCAAACTATACTATGATACTATGATACTATGATATTCTTACACTAATTCATGCCAGAGAACAGCTTACACTGTACCACTGCTCAAATTTATGTCCTACAGACTATCCAAAGTATTAATTTTCATGTCTTAAAAGGAATACTGTAGAAATGTTTTCAGATCATTTCATACATCATGGGTTTTTTACTGTCACAGAAAAGTAACTAAGAGACTTGAACTCCGCATAAGTGACAGTCTATACTGCAGAGAATGTCTCTGACAGACTTCTTGGAGGCACATAGTGCTGGGACAAAGGCTAAGGGCAGAAGTTGCAACAACAGAAATTCTGACTACATATTCTGAAAGAAAGTTTCACATCACAGGCAGTCAAATATAAAAGCAGGCTCTCTAGAGAAGCTGTGAAATACCTGTTCTTCAAGATATTAAAAACTTCTCCTGAATAGATACCCTGTGAAACTTCATTTATGCTGGTCCTGCTTAGAGTAGGTGTCTGGACTAGATGACCTTTAAAGTTCCTCCTAATCTTATCACTCCATGAAACTGAAAGAAGGACCAGAAGCCAGGGGTGGGGTGGCGTAGGGTAGAGCGGTGTGCGTTCAACTGTACCACGTGGTAAAACAATACATTAACACATACACAGAGCGTTCAGACTGATGTTCCATTTTTTGTCTGTAAAAAGAGGAAAGGGTTGTAGAATCACCCACCCCTCCTTTTTTTTTAGTCTGTTCTCTCCCTGTAGTGTTATTCTGTTCTGTCACCTTATAACCAAAATCAAAGCTTTTGTTTCAAAGTCAATCGTCAATAACATCTAATTAACAAAATTCCAGCCTCAAATTTCTTGAAAATGTCAGCACTTTCTTCTACAACAGAAGACCACAAGACTTTCTTAAATCTTATCAAATGAACTATACTGGTCTCAATATTTGAATGATTTATTTCTGACTACCAAAACAGGGCAAAGCTGTAGAAGTTTTAAAAAGAAAAAAAAAGGTATAAACAGTTTTTGATGTAAAGGCGATAAAAGACGGCAACCATACAGAGACATGGCCAGCACAAACTGACAGATAAGAACAGAGGTTATCAAGATGTGAAAACACACAACACTAATAACGCTCAAGCCACTTCAGAGTCTGGCATCCTCCACAGAGTATGGAGTACATACACACCGAGAGCCAGGAAGCTTCTCCTGCAGCTGTGCACGTGCATTGAAGCACATCGTAGCAATCCATCCAAAGCAAAAAGACAGGAAAACACAGCTTATTGGATATGTTTGTTTGGCACTGCAATACACTGATAGAAGTCCATGGAAACTGAGCCCATTGGATTAGTCTTCCAGCACTGAAGCTTTGGCCCCTATTATTAACTACAGAGCCAGATTTTCATTCTATGTACAAGAACAAAATATCAGACTAGTTTAGAATTAAGGGATGTCAATAGGTCTCTAATCCAACCTTCTGTTCAAGTGACAGTCAATACTGAATTCAGACCAAGTTGCTTAGGGTTTTGTTCAGTCAGGTCTTGGCAACTCCAAGGACGTGGTGGAGGGTTTGCACTTTGCATGGCAAGTTTTTCAATGCATATAGATAATTACTAGTTAAGGACATTTTAAAAAGGGAATACTCTAAGGCAAACTGGAATGGAATTCAATAAATGCAACTGTCTGTGCAATTACAAACACAGTCTAATGAGTAAATGATTTTAAAAAATCCTGTGTGACCTAATCTGAAATGTTGTACATTCACGCTGTGTGTATACATACACACAAAGGCATTATATATATACACACACACAAACAATGGCACAGAAAAGATTTTAAAATTACATGAATTGGCATAGGGCCAAAAATGGTTGGTGCCAAGAGCCATAGTATCCCTTCCACAGCCTCCTGGAAGCACTGTCCAAATGCTTCTGAAATGGGTTGTTGTACAAGAATAAAATTCATCATGCAGCATCAGTCTGAGCCGATACAGAAAACGCAAGACTGCATTTCTAAAGACCTGATAAAAGGATGCTGCAGCAATCATGATGCCAGATGATGAGAGCTGGGATGAAAGGTTTAACTGTGTGGATAGAATACGAATCTCAGATTTTCTGCTGGAAGAATCAGGGTGATTGCACATACAAAAGAGCAGCAGTTTGTTTCTTTGTGAAGACACGCTATTTTTTCAAACTTGCACTGCGGCAACGTGAAGTGATGTTGAATGGGGGAACAGACCTTATCAATGTTCGTAGCATTCTCTCTGATTAGTGGGCTGCTACAGATTCGACTCACTTCCCGAGTGCTGATCCTACCACTCAAACATAAAACGACCCCTTCCCACCTCAGTAAAATAATGGCTGGTGTTTCTCAGGATACCACTTCACCTGGCACTGCCTTACCAGCAAACAGAAGCAGAGAAAGATCTGCCACCGGGAGGAGCTGTAGTCATTCATACTTGATTTCAAACCCTTGCCCTCCTCCCTAGAAGACTGCAAACCTGACAAGAGCACACCAGGTCCTGCCCACCAGACAGAAGCTGCCTGCTTCAGCACACAAAACAGTGACTGAACAAGAACGGAGAACTAATTCTATGTTTTATAAAACATAAGTCAGGCTTTTGGACATTAGAATAGTGTGTCATTTGTGTTTTTCTCTAGGTCAGTCCAAAGTTTTGTCTGAAGCTATACTGCCTGGACCAAGTGTAGAGAAATGAGTAACCCAATTATGAAAAAGGTACTGGTTTCCATGAATCTACAAGTGTGAAAATCAGACTGTTTCTCCATAATACCACTTTCAAAGAATGACGTAGTACTGCAAATAATAAAAAAGAAAAATACCAAAACAAAACTAAGGATGTTTTTTCCGTTGACCACACCTTCACCAACAGAAAAAAAAAAAAAAAAAAAAAAAACCACACTTCAGTCTTCATCTTATCTACAAGTAGAGGAAACAGCAATGAACAAAACCCCATAATGGCAACTTACAACACAAGACCAGAACTGGCTGGAGTTGTTCAGTCCAAAATAGTGCATTCTTCATCTTTTATAGTCGTGGAGTCTAGCACGGCACAGCAAATCCAGCAAGCTTCCGGGTGACGTCTTCAGGCCACAGCCACCAGTCTGCGCTGCACTGCTCTCCTGGTCACAGCCTCTCCTCAGCAAGGCACGAGTTACAAAGCATAAAATCCTGAGCCCTGGCAATGCACCACAGCTGACACAGAGCCACCTCAGAGCATTAGACAGCTCAGCAGAGCCAAAAACTGCCACAGGAAATTATTTGAGACACCAGCACCCACCACCGCTGAGGATGCTACTGTGCCACAGATTTGTTAACTCCTGGCTTAGATGACAAGAGTGAGGAAATGAAAAGAGCACCTTTAAAATCAAAAAGCATATGTGTATGGAGGAAAGTAAATACTATTTCTCGGACCTATGGCAAATATCGAGAGCAAAAAAATGGAACTGAGCTGAAGGAAAGGTGACATTGAGAAGAAGGAAGCAAAGCAGTAGGGCAAGTCTATACATCACAAAGATGTATAGATGGCAGAGGAAAGTGCTAGGGAAAATACAGACTTGTCTTCAATAAAGATTTAGAGAGAGATCAAATCATTCCTGGCAGACACTGGCCTAGATACAGTAGATTTTTGTCTTGAGGAAGAAGGGTCTCAATGATCTCTCAAAGTCCCTCCTGGGCCTAGTTTTTCTTAATGAGCACATGTGACAGGGTAACAGGAGGTTAACACAATTTCTAATGACATTTTACACCGGACCAACTGTCACATCACCATCAGCATTTCGGTAAATACATGAGAGGCCTTTTCAGTGCAGCTAGTAGTGCTCTCTAGTGGAGAAAAAGTAGGAAATGCTTCAGAGTTCAAAGCCATGGTGGGTTCCCGAAACAGAAAATAAAATAATTCTGCTGTATTTCAAAGATCTAATTTAAATAATCACAATTCACTGTAAACAGCAATACCGCTATTCAAAGCTGAAGAGGCAAAAGCAGAGTGAACACTTCCAGGACACAGGTTTTCTAAATACCTACAAAAGATAAAGGGTTCCGCCCCCCCCCCCCCCTTCATCAGCTCAGTATAGTGCTTCTTAACAACTTGCTTCACTAAAAGCATACAATAGAACAAGGAAGAGCCTGAAGAAGATCATTATGCAATATTTGAAGTGTGCTTTACTATACAGATCCAAAAGCAACAGATATTACAGGTAACTACTCCAAAGCGTTAAGGTGGAACACAGACAACGCGGAACCCTTCTACTGTACTAACTACTAATGTCATAGTTGACACTACTTCAGAAAGATCACATCATGCAAACACAACACAGTACTTAACTCTAAACAATAAGTTACAACCACAGGCGTTCTTTTTATTGCAAAATTTTATATCAGGAGTCAAAGAAGCTAAAAAGCTTCTTTGGAACTCTGTCAAGCATTTTGAAGTGCAACACTTTTGTGACAAAACAAAGAGTATTCTCACACTGCTGCAGGCATAAGATCTCACAGCTGAATACTTTTGAGATCTCCTGACCCTCCGTCCATACACATTGCAAAAATCTTAATGGTATGCCAAAATTATTTTCTCAATGGTATGGTTACATATCCAAGGTAACAGGAAGGGAACAAACTGTTTCATGTTCTGTCAAGATTACCCAGGATTCAGCTGGAGATTCAGAGCTAAATCTTTTGCGTTGTTGGTGTTGACTCTTCCTTTTTATTTTGAAGGAGGAAACAAGACTGTTGAATAACTTCTGTGGGCTGACTGAAATTTTGGATCAAAGTGGATGCTTATTATCAGAGCTGATAACAGGGAACAGAATGGGAACATCAAGATCATCTTCCACAGTTTCATATACAACAGTAGAGATTCTAACTCCCAATTAGATCTTTGATTATCTTTGCAGCCTTAAAATGTTCAAATCAAAACCTATGGGCATTTCCAATGCAATCTCAACTTCTTTACGGTTATACATTTTTTTCTATAAAACAGAGCTGAACAAAAATCTGGAATGGCTAGACAGGGAGGAATTATTTCAACAGTTTAGTGGTGACATGAAGAAAACAAATGCGTGCCATAGCATACACACAAACCTAGAGTGAGATAATTTCAAGTTGAGTTTACAAAGACATCAAGATTTAAGCTATGGCCACTGAACAAAATTCATAGTTATTTGTGCATTTTGAACACCAACTGTCCAAAGAGACAACCATAAAGAGGTATGGCATTGCATTAAGCTTGTCCTGTTTGAAAGATGGAGACAATTTAACAGAACTATGAATGCCAGTGCATGCTTACAGATATTGATTTGATTAGGGTGACTTTGGTGGAAACACTAAGCCACAAAACAGACTACATATTAATCTCTGCATTTTCTCAGTTTTCTATAAGAAAGTTTTAACAGCTTCCCTGAGGTCACTGGTTAATCAGTTAACTGAAGAAGAACAGAGAAACAATTGCATGCAGCCTCACACAAAGAAATACAAAACATTAATATGCCATTAACGCAGAGCATTTAACATTGATCCTTTGGTTTCATCAAGGGCTCATTCTCCTAGGATCTGTCTGAAACTACCACCAATGATACCTTGGCTGTAGACGATTTTTATTTCTTTTTTTTAATAAGCATTGGAATAACAAACCTTTCAGGATGCAGTAGTTCCCACGAGTAATCCACAATCTCAAACATTTCCAACCCAGTGAATCAAGCTACTCACACAACAATCCTGTCTTGCAATTGCAAGATAGAGGAAATGGAACAGGCAAGGCATTTTTTCCAATGGTGCTTTCAGAAACCGAGGCTCATCTCTTCTAGAAGGGGTAACGAATGTTACATTACCTTCTCTCAGACTAAAGAAAAACTACTGGGCAGGCAAAAAAACTTATTAAAGACCTTGTACACCAGTCTGTTACTGGCTTACGTGCCATTAAGTTATGTACGTAAAGTTAGATAAGCTTATTGTCTGTTACTGTTCTAACACACTACTTTCCATACTTATTTTCAGACCATGATTAAACAAATTAAAAAAACCCAAACAACTCACAGAGCAACACAGATGCAGATACCTGCAGAAAGGCAGCTGAATTTACAGTAAAGGGAATTTGCAGTGTCAAGAGAGATAGGATGCCAAGTTATCCACTGCAACAGCCGAAGAGCCTAGCAATCAGTCTCTGATATTAAGGAGGGTTTGCAATTTTATTTTCTGTTCGGTTTAGTTTGCGTAAGATTAAAGAACAGTATGTCAAAGCAACTCTTAACAGTCCCTGGGGTCTTTCAGATTCTTTGAACAGTCAACCTAATTTTAGCACCAGGTATGGAAAAAACAGCAATTCTATTTACTTACTTGGTACCAGCAGACAGAATAAATTTCACTTTCTAGCAAGCAGAACATCATTGAAGTGGATAAACATCAAGAAATTCTTCATCATGGTCTTGGATAAAAGTCTGTATCAAAGGCATCTAACATTTTCCTACATTAATATGCTAATGTGGAGCTAATTGTAAGAGCCACAAATAGAGTAAGTACTGCAGTCTACAGCATCAGATAAGGCCTTTGACAGTCCACCCACAACATCGTTCTGTCTAAACTGGAGATATATGGATGTGACGGGTGGACTGTTCAGCTGATCAGGAACTGGCTGGATGGTTGCATTCAGAAGGTAATGCTCAACAGTTCAATGTCCTGATGGAGATCAGTGACAAGTGGTGTCCTGCAGGGGTCTGTACGGGGACCAATACTGTTTAATACTTTCATCAATAACATAGACAGCAGGATTAAGTACACCCTTAGCAAGTTTGCAGATGATACCAGGCTGAGCAGTGCGGTTGACAGGCACAGGCTGCCATCCAAAGGGACCTGGACAAGCTCAAGAAGTGGGCTTGTGCAAACCTCATGAAGTTCAACAAAGCCAACTGCAAGGTCCTGCACCTGGGTTAGGGCAACCCCTGGTATCAATACAGGATGGGAGATTAAGGGAGTGAGGGCAGCCCCGCCAAGAAGAACTTGTGGGTACTGGTGGGTTAAAAATTATATGAACCAGTAATGTGCATTCACAGCCTAGAACACCAATCATATCCTGGGGTGCATCAAAAGAAGCACGGCCAGCAAGTGGAGAGAGGTGATTCTCCCTCCATACTCTGCTCTGGTGAGACCTCAACCACAGAACTGCGTCTAGCTCTGGAGCCCTCAACACAGGAAAGACATGGACCTGTTGGAGTGGGTCCAGAGGAGGGCCACAAAAATGGTGAGAGGGATGGAACACCACTCATATGAAGAAAGGCTGAGAGAGTTGGGGTTGTTTGGCCTGGAGAAGAGAAGGCTCTAGGGAGACTTCATTGCAGCCTCTCAATAATTAAAGAAGTCTTATAAGAATGACAGGGACAAACTTTTAAGCAGGGCCTGTTCCAACAGGACAAGGAGTAATGGTTCTAAATATCAGACTAGATATAAGGAAGATATTTTTTACAATGAGTATAGCGAAACACTGGAACAGGTTGCCTGGAGAGGTTGTAGACACCCCCATCCCTGGAAACATTCAAATTCAGGTTGGACAGGTATCTGAGCAACCTGATCTAGTTGAAGATGTTCCTGTCCAAGGCATGGGGTTGGACTACATGACCTTTAAGGACCCCCCCCTTCCAATCCAAACTATTCTATGATTCTATATTTGTCATTCAATTGTATACCCAGAATCCAATGGACCCCTTTGAAGCAGTTGGTCCATTCATACACTTATAATATATACATGTAGGTAGGTATGTAATTTTAAGAGTTAATTACCACAAGGTACTCAATAGGCAGAAAATACTTCCAGCAATTTTGAAACTGCTCTCAAGAAGAGCTTGACTCAACTTCTCAGTAACTTGCATAGAGACACTCAGTTTGTGCAATACTCTAGTGAATTGAGATATTTAAATTAGCAGCTAAATCTGCATCTGCAACCAGATTCATATGCAATATTGCAAGATCCTGCAAGATCTTTCAGTTCTGTGGCCACCTTAACAATGATATTATACTAATGATATTAGTATTTAAACAGGAAAATAAGAATTGCATTCACTATATGTATCCTCCTATTTTAACTGGATAAAACTCAATTCTTTACAATCCATGCTGACAATCTGCAATCATCTGAGATAGCATATCATCAGTGTAACACTAAATTCAAGTCTCAAAAAAAAAAAAAAAGAAGACAAAAAAAGAGAAAGTATTACTGTAAGAGTTAGCAATGACAGTAAGTCTAAACTAAGACCAAAGACACAAGACGACACCAGTTACCTTTCAAAATAAGTTTATCAGTAATCTTAACCATTTCCCACAACTGAAACATTATTATCATTTCCAGCCTGGCTATCAACTCAAGCTTGGCCCATGACATAAAATTCTATCTAACAAATAAGAAAGAATAATGGAAACAGTTACTAGAGAAGAAGGGGCTGTTTGCTTTATACTTCCATTTGTTTGCTAACAAAACACTGTCTGACTTCATAAAATAGCAGCACTCAGAATGAACAAACAGAAAAGAATTAAAACTTAAATGAGATACAGAACTCTGTCCCAGTAATCACTCAAGTAGCACAGCACAAAAATGTATGGGTAAAAGTGAAACAATCTTGTTAAAAAAAAAAAAAAAAGACTACTGTCTTTGCTAAAAGAAATCTATTTTAACAATCTAATCTGGGGAGTATTTCCTTCCACAAATCTGGATGTCCTTTATAAAAATTTCTGAATGCAAAACAAAGGGAAAAAGTCAATCCTATCCTAATGGCATACTGCCTGCTAGACCCTCCTGTTGGTGGTTGTTTAAATTAGCATGACAGTACTCAGATGTGCCAAACCTACACTTAGAAAAAAAATATATAAGCCAGCTAATGAGCACCAGCAGTAGATGCAGATGCTCCAGACACCAGTGTCCACCAGGGCATGGATTTCTGCAGCTCTGCTTCTGTCTGCATTCAAGGACTGTAATTCTACCCACACAAAGAAGGATCCCATTCCTTCATGCAGTGGTAACAGGAGCATCTGTAACATGTACTATTTTTAGAAACAACTAGTCCACTGCCAGCTGAGAGAGGAATGAGAAGCTGCAGGCCAGAACACTGGATCTGCCAGCTAGCTACTGCTGTATCTGACCCCAAGGGATGCATCAAGCTCCCCTTCACCCTCACTACTACCTAGGACATAGACTCAAACTGAGACAAGCTTGCTAGAGCTATCCTTTTGCCTCTCCTCACCCTGCTTTAGGATTTCCCAGATGCTCACAGCAGTTTTTGTCTGCTTCCAATCCCAGGCAAGCAGTGCTTGGTGGATTACACTCTGGTGATGTCTGCAGGTTTCTCATTGCAGCCCACGTGCTCAAGCATTTTGTAAACGGTTCAAAGCTTTGATTTTATCACAATGGCAAGTGCCAAAACCAAAATTTAAGCAAACGCATATGAATTATAGCACTAGCCCTGTTCAAAACTTCTTTGCATTTAATTTGACCTACAGGAAAATAAGTGCATATCTGAGCTCCAAATGATTTACAGGGTTTTATATCTACCCCTACAAGCACAGCATAATTATTCATATCTAAACTGTACACTGGAAATCAAAATAAAGCACTAGTTCATGATCCTAGCATGAGAAACTTTTCAAGCACTAACAATCAGCATGGCTGTTTTGTGAAATTCATCTCAGACATGGGTAACAAACAACTTTTTCAAATAACACATATATAGCCCATCTCACAGACAGTGATTTACAAGATTCAGATAGGGCATTTAACAGCTCATAGAAGTCAACTCATATTCAAAAGAAGAAAGGTAAGCACCAACATCTTTTCTCAGAGGCAGAGAATTTTGATAATGTTTCAGAGTTCTTTACAAACTACATTAAAAATTATAGGCCAAGCCTTCACATCATAAGCAGGGAGAAGAAAACTATTGTACCCAACATCTGACTCGAAAAACCCACAGGGCTCACTTTCCAAATATTGAGTCACGTAACTGTACCTTTCAAACTCTAGCAAAAAACAATTCATGTTGCTTGAAGATCGCACATTCAGGTCCTACTAAGCATCGAACTCAAAGATACATACATCAATCTCTTAACTTTCTTAGGCTGTACAAAAAAATGTGCAGTTCTAGCCATAACGTATTACATGAAAACCTGTAGCAATGCTTGTCAGAGTACCCTTGGAGGAACCAGACTGTTACTGAACTTCCAATAAATACTCAGTGTCAATAAATATTGATGCATTCCTTCTTTCAATTGTCTTTAAAGCTTTAAAAACCCACATGCATAATGTGCTGGCATTCCTTCAGCTACAGGTATAAGCCACCCATACGCATTCTTTGCAATCAGTAATGTCTTTAATTCAAGCATTTTACTACATCCAAGTTACATGGGAGCTTCAATGTGAGATGTATACAATCCTGAACTTCAGAAGAGTCTTAAGGTCATGTATTTGTGCATGTGTGCTACTAGAGGTGTGCTGGGTATCCCACAGCAGTACACTGAACTGACGCAGTTCTTGCCGAAGCAGAAGGGTCAGAATTCATTTAATATTATATATTTAATGCAGGCCAACTGTATGGATTTAAGTAGTGGCCTGGTTATCCCTGCACTTGTGACAGCTGAAATAACAGAAAGAACAACTTGAGCCTGGGGAGCTGATTGGTTTATTGGTGTGGTGTTTTTCCTTGAGGAGGAGGAGGAAGAGAAAGGATACAATTGCACCTTAAAATTTTACTGTGAAACTTTAGTGTGTATATCTTTCACACTGAGAAAGGCAAACAAGCCATTCAAGAGCTCTGTCTTATTTTTAGCAGAACTACTGCCCACAGTGCACTACAGACACATTCTTTTTCTTCTCTCTGCCTTCAAACCCTCAAATAAATCCCCTTTATTGGATTATGGATTAATGCAGCAACTATAGCAGTAAGCTGTTTCCATGAGAGTGAAAAAACATAAGATGTGGACCATTAAGCAGAGTAACTTCTCATTTGGAGTTTGTGGGTCTGCCTTGGATATTGCATGCATTATAGGAAAACAGTATTAATGTTTCATTAAACGTGTTTTGAACACCACCAACAGGACAGAAATTTGGCACCTGCTAAAAGAGTTCCACAAGTACTGAAGTAATACAAAACCTAGTTTTCATTAAAACATCTCATGTCCAGTAAAACTAAAAGCAATTCATTTTAAGTCACTGCTCCCATTAAACAATGAAAAGTCATACACATTAACTTAAGAATATTAAAGGCTACAGACTGCCATTTGAATGCAGAAAGGTGAACTACTGGTGCTGCTTCTTTTCCACAGAGAAATAAAACTGTATTGTTATACTATCACCACACATTGTGACCCCCTGAAACACATATAGATACTCAGAATAGTGTTTACCCAAAGATCTCAAAACATTTTACAGATGTAGCTAAGTACTTTCATTTTACAGAAGATGAGGCACAAAAAGGACTATTATGCTCTTAAATATGAGAATCTTGGAGAAAATCAGTGGCAGAAGCTAGGAATAGATACCCCGGTTATTCCAACTATCATGCCACTGCTCTGTATACATCTCCACCCCCAAATGACTAATGAAAAGGCAGCTATGCAAGTTAAAAATAACTTCCCATTAGCAAGGCAGTGATGAAGACAGAAGTCCTATGGAGAGAGAATAAGGCAGAGTCTCGCCTAACTAAACCCTAAGCTAGGGAAATTGAACATGGGTTAACATTCTACTCAAATTAAGTGAAATTGAGTTTTCTAAGAAAACTGATTTGATCTGGAGAACAGTGTTAGAAGCACTGATACTACAAAGCAAAAGATCTCTTCTATTAGTCAAACTGATGTAGCTGAAGAGATCAAGTACAGAAGACATCCAGATTTCAAAATGACAGGAGAAAAACCTTCAGAACAACTTTAGCCGAGAATGAGCTCTGATTGCATCTGGACTATGTTAATTAATATGAGGTGGCTGAAACCCTGTGGACTGGAGAGATGTTTTTTCAAGGAAGATGGGAAAAGTTAGAACGTTTTTATCATTCAAGGAGGGCAAAGCAGACAATTACTATTCACTTGAGATATATCAAAGATTTAAAGGACTGGGAAAGCTTATGTCATTCCAGAAACCCCTCTCGAGGCCATGATAGGCTGCATAATCTTATACTTAATGACTCAGATTTGTCTTTTGAAGGTTCCTTTAGGCTCACCATGGTCAAACTCCCAACTACTTAGCTCCTCTTGATACCCTCTTGCCTGAAAGAATAGAGCCGTTAGGTCTTCTCTCATTCGTAGACTTGAGTTCATTTGGGTGGTTTGCAGTTGTTTGCTTTACTCCCATAAGAACATTTGGTGAACTACATTGAGTACATTACATTCTGGTGTGTGAATATGTAAGACCCACAGATTTTGTTGATTTTAGTAGGGAGGAGAGCAAATATTTACTGTAGGATGGTGAAGATTCATTGGCAAGCTCTTTATTTGTTGCTCTGTAGGGCCTGGTACTATTTGATCCAAATTAATCTACAAAAAAGTTTAGCTCTGATCATGAACTTGAAGATAGGAGATTATTAGCAAGCTAGGGAAAAGAGGCAAAAGAAAAATTTCTTCCGCATACATTTTCCACTATAGCTGGTAATGTTTAATCATTTTCTGTATAGATTCCAAGCCACAATGTTAGACCACTACAGGGAATTCTCTTGCTGTATTGCAGCAAGGTCTTGCATGATATTCAAAGATTTTACTGTTTCTCTAGAGGAATGGTTTTCTGAGGTATAAATTTTGAAAGATGAATATCAAACACACTCTCTTCACTGCAGATGCAGTGATATCTAACAGCTAAACAGTACACATTTTACCATATGTTACAGATGGTTGCTGGTTTTAAAACAAACAGATGTTAGTTGTGTCTTCTTTATTCAATACGTGCAGTTTATGGGCTGCCATTTGTTATTGAGATGGATGTTTAGGAAGCTTATATTGATGAGGAAATGTATAATGAAAAAGCTAACTGCACCATAGCTCTGGATAGCTAGAATTCTGCAATTTTTTTTTTTCTTTATCTTTACTTAAACTATCTTTCTAATGATAACTACAGCAGAATTACTAGTTTTCTTTGCCATGTTTTGCTGGCATCAGTTGCCACCACATACTCAAGTTACAGATGGTGCGCAGTCGTCGTAATGTCAACACAATCTCAAAACCAGCTCTCCAGCAGCGGGCTATTAAAACACAAGTTTCCACGTAGTGGGATGAAGAGTTAAAAAGCATTATTCAAAGCCTTGTAACATCTTCCATTACATTACTCTTAACAATACTTCAGACACCTAGATTTTTAAATGAGAATTGTGCTAAACAACTGCTACCTCTGTACCAAATTTCCATGTTGACTACTTTTACAGTAAATAATTCTGAAGGTATAAGTTAATTTTTACTTTGCACCTCAGGGAGCTGAGCTACAGACTCAGTGGCAAGTACAGAATCGCTGAGGAACTTTTGTGAATATCTGACAGAAGGGGCTAACGTGGCCTCTAGAAGAGATGGCTCCTTCAAAAATCAGGGCTGACTAGTAATTTTTTAGGCTCACAAAGGAAATTCTAGTATTTTGAAGACTTAAAAACTACTGAAACAGCACTAAAATGCAAAACAAGGTTGGAAGGGCAGAACTGGACAAGCAAAGGGGAAGAGGAAAAAACCTGCAGCCAGAAGGACATAGAGAGATAGCAGCAAGAAAAGAACATACTAGAGAGCAAAACAAACTTCCTGGCACATGCCTAATGACCACAGAAAGAAGAAAAGCAGGGAAGACAGTAACCAGAAGAGGTAGGAAAGAAGGCACTGTGTACAATGCAACAATGAACTCCAACCCATCTCCTTGTGGGAAGGGGAAATGGGGAAAAAAAGTGCTTTCCTGTTCTAAGTTTCCTCCATGCAAAGACATGCAAATTTTACTCTAATGACATTTTGATGCCATAAGATTCAGAAGAAAACTAAAGAAAGTAAAAAGGTACTTCCTTTATATAGCACTTCTAAGCTGTAGCTGGTAACCAGTCATGACAGCAAGTCAGGTCCTCTGAACAATGCATACAGTTTTCTTCAATTTATTCGTACAAAAGCTCACCCAATCTCATTCCCAATTTCATAAACAATTTTATAGGGAACAACTGTCTCAAAATGAAATCCAAATAAATTTAGACAAGGACAGTTTCACTGTTTGACATAGTTTTCCCCAAGAAATTGTCTCGGGGAAAACTTGCTTTCCTGAGAAATTAGGAACAAATTAGGGCACAAAAGTTTTCCACAAGAAAAACAATAATTCACACATTTCACTGTAATACAAATAGTAACAAAACATCCTAATTACCAAGCATACAACACGATCCCTACAACAAAACTTGAAGTACAACTGAAGTGTGAAATAAACTCCAGCAACTGTTCCCTCCAAATGGCAAACCTGCAAACCAGAAACCAACCAGAGACAAAACATCTGAGCAGCAGTGCACCCTAAACAATATCTTCAGAGAACAGTAAATTGTTCTCATACAGTGCTTTCATTAAAAATAAAGTTCCTAATCCTTTTAATCATGATTATAACTTCACATGTTATGTATTGTCAATGCATTTGGCAAATCTATCTGAATATCCAGCTTCAACTTCAACACTGTTATTCTAGTTTCAGGAAGATGTTAATCTTTTATAAGCAAAATGCCAAGTTATTAAATCAATCTGGTAACTCCAGGAACGTGCTGGGGCACTGCAATGTCATCCCACCTCATCTAGCATCCTTTCATTACACAGACATCAACTTTGAAAACTAATTATCATCATTAACAAGAGTCCAAAGCATCTAACACAATTCTTTTTTGTCTTATGCCTACAGCCAGAAAAAAAACACTATTTGCTCATTTAAACAATTTCTTAGGAAGTAATACAAGACATAAAATACAGACATTTAATTCAATCAAAGGCTATGGTTAAGTCATGTATGTTAATCACTTAATAAAACAAACCACACCATCAATAAGAAAAGACATTTTTTTGAAAACTAACACACTTTTCATTCAGAAGTAAATGAGTATCTACTTGCTATGCTTCCTTACAGATACAATACAAATAATCTTACTTTACACGCAGGTTCCATGCAAATCAGTCTTCAAAAAGTCAGTCTCACCTTTTCTCGTTTGAAATGATTCACTGTACTAAGCTATCTAGCAAGAAAAGCAACAGGAGAGGCACACAGCCTCTTGATTTTTATGTTGCTGAAATCAAGTCAGAGAACCGCATTGCTCTTTTCCTTGCACACTTTCCTTCTTCACAAAAAAACTTTTTCTTGTGCTTTAACAGAAGGTCAATGGCTATCACTTCTCTACTCTAGCACAATGGTGAATTGAAACAAGAACCCATAGCTGTTTGGACCGACAAAGCAACCAGTATGTCTAAGCCAATAAAGCGATTTGTTCATTAAAGCTACTAATAAAGCAACCTTTTGTTAGTCTATGAAACATCAGAAGCCTCATAGCATGCATTTAACTATGCTTTCTTAAAAATCACCAACTCAGAAGTTCTAAAATCTGTTCAATTGTCCACTTCCTTAAACTCATAATAAAAAAACTTTAGCACTGACGTCTTAAGAGACAGTAAGTGCAATGCAAACTTTCATGCCTATTCATCAACAGAAAAGTTTAAGGTTCTTGCTGAAGGTATCTCTCCTGCCAAAATCTCAAGTTCATAATATTAAAGACTCACGCAAAGTTTTCTATGCAACACTGACAACCTATAGTAAACACAGCACCATAATTCTGTACAACAAAATCGCTCAATTGATTGGGTGCAATCAGTATGGATGCAAAGATTCATTTGGATTTGACAAAAGAAATTAGAAGACGTATAATGAGCAAATTTCAAAAAATCTCTACATACCTGTGACCACTGCTTTCAATTAAACTGAAGCAGACAAAATTTGAACTCAATTCCCCAGTGCTCAGCCTGGTTGTGTAGGGTATTTGTAACTTTTCTTGATAAGCAGCTGTAACATGACTATGGTCACAAACATCCTCCAAGCAAGGTCACTATTTTGCCCTAATAACTTTAGCTATACAGTAACAGCAATCCTTTAGAGAATTAATTTTAAGTCTCCTCCCTTATTCTCAATTTCTAAACTTGATCTATTAACTTTTAGCTTTGCAAAAAATCCAGAAAGATATTAGTTCCTCTAAACCACTAGATTTAGAATCTGAAAGACATGTTTACCAGCAGTAACATACAAGTATTGTAGCTGCATAACTCATGAACACAGACAATAAATCTTAACAAGACCCGAGCATGGAAAAGTATGTATACGCACTCCACTACTCATGTTAAACAATGCAACATCCCTTGGCTGTGGCAAGTCAGTATAGAAGCAATCTGAACTCATTCTTCTGCTACCATTTCTCATCTGCTTCTTTTTGTCAAGCACAGTGCTAACTATTGGGTTTTTTTATACATACAACCACCCAAGCAACAATAAATAAGCAAGTTTCATCCTTATTACAGCAATTTCTCAGGGACAAGATTCCCATTTGTTACACTGGATGTAGCCTTTGAATTCTCAGCAAAAGGTCTTGTAACACAATGATGGTAAAATATTTGTCCCCACTCAGAGATATTCACAATTCGCCAAAGTTCTATCCTTCGCTATTCAGAAAAAATAATCTGTATTTATAAAATAAACAAGTCTGCTATCTTGGACAGTGATAGCATCCATCCCCCTACACTGTGCACTCTCACTATCAAGCTGTGAGATTATATCCTCCTTCTGGAATCAAGTGATTATTCTAACAATAACACTTGAATAGCATGTGAAAATTTTCAATTAAACAGTTGTCAAGCAGCCTGATAAGGCACAGAAAGACAACTGATAGCTGAAACAAGAGTCATACAACAAGTTTTGCAATCTTCCTAGCTAGTGGCAAACAAATCGTTAATCAATGAGTAGGCAAGAAGCAAACTATACTTCACAGCAGAAATGGTCAGGTAATTTTACTTAATTGTAAAGTTTCGATCATCTCCTAAGGTTTTCACTTAAAGCTTTTCTTGGACTTTGGAGTCTTTCACCTACTGCAACAGTGACGTACTGGCAAAGGAAACATCAGTACAATAACTACTGCAAAGACACCAATTCTACAGAGTTACACAAGCACTTCTCTATATCCTCCTGAGAGTGAATACATGACTTCTAAACATTGATTAGAAATAAATCTAAACATAATGTTTTCTTAATTAAGTTCTAAATTCACATTTTGCTAATTCTCCCTGCCCATATCCGACCAAGTCTTTCAACAATTTTAGAGTTGTATTAATCTTCTTCAGGTTAAATGAACATCTAAGAGTAAGACCTCCATAAGACAACATGCTGCCTGACACTTTTGATTAACTGCACTTTTCAGTTTGATTAACTTCCAAAATTAATCCTCTGCTTCAGTTCAATTCTGCTTCTCTCACAGTATGAAGTCAATGGCATTTATGCTCCTGAACTACTTGGCATACCTGAGAAATCCTCCTCTTCTGAGATTAACCTCTTGCTTTTCCAAATAAATAAATGCAAGCTTAGAATAATGAAAAATTCCAGGTACTTTTTAGATTGTCATCAATGAAAAATTGATAATCAGTTCTGTTTTGAGGCAAGTACATCACTAAAAAGTCTGACAAATTCACATTTGTAGATACTGATGAAGCAAACATTCATGCAGACACTTAGCTTTCTACAGGTATTCTCAGCAGCAAATTTAAGCGTATACCCCAATGACTGCAGGACCAGACCTGGATTTCATTTATCAGTCTTCACAAGAACTGATATTATACCACATCATTAGGGACAACAGAAAATTAAACACAGTTAAAATGCATCACAAGTGTCTTCAGATTTGTCTTTGTGATAGCAATCAATTTGACCAAAAAAAACCCCAGAAATTAAAAAACTCTGTGATCATTATTTTAAAATCAGCTTTTAAGGAAACACTTAAAGTTACAAGCCATTAACACCTCAAGGAGATCTCAAGATGTGTAGCGTGCAGAATATTTTATATATTCATCTTCTACAAATTACCACATTCAATAAAGGCTTTAGAGGTTTACAGAAAACCAGTAAGACCTACACTTTCTTTTCTTTCAAAAGCACTTGTACATAGGATGATAATTAAGAAATGGAAATCGACAATGCACTATCAACACAGCAGAGCAAAACACAATTCAATTACAGGAGCTGAATTTTTGTTTGGTTTGCTTGGTTGTAACAGTTGTAATAATAAGATAGAAAACTTGCTGTTTATAATTTCAGAAAGATCCAGAAAGATAGTGTTGCAGGGTATTCTGGTTTGGGTTTTTTGTTTTGTTTTTGGTTTTTTTTTTGGTTTTTTTTTTTTTTTTTTTTTTTACAATCCATATCATCAAGACACTGAAACTAAAGAGTTGCTGAGTTGATGTTCTAACCGTGTTAAAAGACGGCCACAGGAACAGCTATACAGGAATTGCCATTTCCTGGAGACACAGATGAGAATTCCTCATACTTTAGTACCCATCATTTCCACAAGGTCAAGCAATTTTTCAGTAAACATCCCCCCTATATCCTAAACTTCAGTTGCTGTTGCTATTCCTAGGGTTGATTTAAATCTTGAAACAGTGGTAAGCGCCAGTGCCCAAATAGCACCTCTCCTTCGCAATAAAAAAAAAAAAAAACAAGCAGTTAGTGAAGAAATATGTTTTCTTACAGATCTGCACTGTTTCAGCAATGATTTCTGAAGTATATAAGAACAGCATCTAGAAATTGGTCTCTTTTGGACCAAAGAGCCCAATTTAAGGGACTATGCCAGAGGAAAGTAACAAGAAAAGCAAAGGATAGTAACTGACTGTTCATTGCCCCTTCCAACACAAGCTCTAGACAGCAGCTAATGAAGCTAGTATGAGCCACCTTCAAAACATGAGTGACGCTTCAGACAACTGCTAATAGATCTGCTGAATTTGTTATGCAAGGATACAAAGGAGATGAAAAATTTACATCGGTCCAAGGAGAAACTGGACAAACTGGCAGAAAAGAAATCATTCAAGAGTTTCTGAATAAACATAAACAATCCCTGGCTCAGAGATTCCATAAACTGAAAGTAGCTGGAGAGCAAGCACAGAAAGAAAAATATCTAACACTTATCTTGTCTATGTCCCTCATGCAACCACTTACAGATGTTTTTGAGATGTGAAGAATTAGGGAAATTCTGGGTTTCTATACATCCTATACATTAACAGACTAAGAAGTGGCATTGAGCTAACAAACCTAAACCATAAACACCTCATTTAGAGAAAATCTGGTACTTTGCATTTTGTCATTTTATTAGCAGAAATACGAACTGAGTTATGTCAGAGGAGTGATCAGAAAAGAAATAATTTTCAAATATTTAAAAACTACATTAATATCCTACTTAAAATATCTCATATAAGAAAGTGACAAAACTCAGGACTTGCCTACATTTAAAAGGACCAGTAAAGATAATTTAGCATGTTACAAACAAATCCTTCATGCATAAGCAAGCTGTCTGAAACAATTATTTAGAGAATACTATTGTAAAGCATAAGCAGGTTGATATCAGAGATTATACACAGCGTGGTTTCTGAAAAGAAACATGCTTTTTCGGGCTAGTATAATTTTACAACAGCAGCAGCAACCGAGGAGAAACAGCTGAAAAACGCGACTTTCAAAAAGCCTCCCTTGAAGTCTCAAGAGGGCATTAAGTAAAATTAATCTTGGTGTTAGGGGAAAATTTTACTTGCATTTAAATCCTAGCAACAAAGCCTGGGGGGGCGGAGAAACCAAGAAGTGCAGGGAAGGGTTAAAAGCAGAAAAAGTCATGGTTCTGCACAAACTACTTCACATATTCCCCGATGGTCCAGACAGCAACAAGTGGCAAAACTGACTCACATCAAGATTAAGGCTAAGACAAGAGAAGGAACTGTAAGAACTTCAGGCAGTCTAACCAAGCTAAATAAAATGACATACAAAATGAACAACTGACAGCACGTCAAGGTCAATATTCTATTTAGTGACTTTCTGGATTTTAACAACAAATTCAGAAAGAGACAAGTTGACTCTAGATAGTCCAATGACTATCTTTATTTAGTACTATATTCAGAACAATATTCAGTAAAAAAATGTTAGGAGGTATATAAAATGTTTTGGAGAATATTATAATGGTGCACTACAAATAGAATACAGGCACACAATGTAAAAAATGGTCTGAAATGCTAATTAAACTAAAACAATTTAAAAGAAGGTAAAAGTTGATGACAGTCATCTTAAGGAGATGCCAAAAAGCATCAGGAAGATCAGGTATGTTAACTAACTGATGCAGAATAATTCACAGGAAAAGGTATAGGGAAAAAAAAAAACACACTAAGAAATGGTTATAAGACTGCAGTTGAACTCAGAATTTTAAATTATAAAAGTACATTATGTTGTAGTTTAATCGACTACATGTTTTACTAAACAGCATAATAAGCTGTAACATCAACTAAGACTGATCTTGAAGAACAGTGAACTACTAAAAGTTTTATAAATGAACCTTTTCAGCAGCACAACAGTTTTGCAAAAAGTGACTCCTAAAACAAAGGGAAGACAAAAAGAGGCATCCTGTAATGAAATCCTAATTTTTTTCTGGAGATGGCTACTAACAGAGAGATATAACAGAACAAAAGTTAAACTCCCAACTCCACAATCAATAGAATTCTTGAATATGATTCCCCTCCCTGCCTTTGGCTGCAGCCAGCAAGCATACACATAGCCCTGCAACAGTCACAGCACATGCTGCCTTTAGCCCAGCTAACAAACTAAAGAAGGTTTGGTGGGTTATATGGGAGTAGCAGAGTAGCCAGGCTGCAGGATGTGAACATACTGAACATAAGGGAAGTCACAGAGGTCAACAGGACAGTAACGAGGACTCTGTTACTCCAGTGGTGGGATACACCAGCAGCAGACACAGGATACACATCTACAGGAAACTAGGTTTAGTTAGTTCTGCTGGTCATAGAACAATTTGTTTCCCTTGTGGTTTACAGATTTGAATACTAATATTTCTGCACATCGTAGCTTTGATCGCTATGTTAAATGTAGCTCTACTGAACAAAAGGATTAGCTTGTCCAGATCGGCACAGCAATGACTGTTATATGAAAAGAACTCCAGGGAAAAACCTCTGACGATCAAGTGCACACTTGATTTCATAGGTTGGATCAGCAGTAGTAGCTGAAGGTGGTTTTTGTCCTGCATACAGTTTACACTACAATACATATGACAATACTTTTACAGTTTAGTATATAGATTATAAGCATTTTTATACTAATTCAATTTGTCTTGCTGTTAAAAGGGACAATGCAATGCTTCCCTTACCCAAAGGGCTAAGTCAGGCAGCACTAGCACTCACATGGTTCACAACCAGCTGGATTTAAGAAGTGAATAGCGCAACCACAAAGCCAAAAAGGGGGGAGGGAAGAGCAAGATCAGCCCTTTTGGCTGCAGCACATACTACACACCAGCGTTAGCAGATCATCAGACCACAACCGTGAGGTTTCAGGGCACATTTAAGCTGATCTAATGGCCAGCCCGTGCCCAAAGGATTCACCACCAGCTGTGCATCCCCTGTGCCAGCTCTAATGCACATCCCATGTCACACTGAGCCAACTAAGTTTGATTTTTAGTTCCCTTCTCACTTATATTCAGGAAACTAAAATGGTAAAAAAATCAACAGCACAAAATTAATTACCAGAAAGTCAGATTAATGCAATAGCTAGCACAGGAAGAGGCTGAGAGTGGAAGAAGCTGTCTGGAACCATTCCTTTCCACACCAACCAAGCAGTTCATAGGCAATAAGAAATGACAACCCTGCAAATGACAAATGAATATACACCTTGGGAACCCTCAATCTTTGCAAAGTTCAAGAAGATTTATGAAGGAAGGGTAAATTGTTTGAATTTTAAGATTCTCTTTTTCAATCTTTGCCAGGTCATGCCTAACCTACGCAATCAATTTCGTTCCCACCACACTGCAGTGTAAATAAACAATAGGAATGAGAAGTACCAAAACAGTAACATTTCTTCTGTGCCACCAAACAAGCTTTTGTTTTTCCAGTCATTCCCAGCACTCTTTCGAAAGGTTCCCACAGCCCATGTAAACAACATGAAAGCTGAGCGGGATGACTGTGCATACCTGCTAGATAGGCAGTCAGCAATCGCAGCATGCAGCTCCCCTAGCTAGACAGCCACACGTCTACCCCACGACACGGGACAACACCTACCTCTACCCTTCAAACAAAAAAGTCCTTCTCTGTGCTCCTGAGTCATACTGAGTGTTATCTAGTGTTCCCACCAGGCACAGTCAAACATCAGTAATGAGGTTTGACCCTAAGTTATTTCAGCATCAGCTTCTTTTCTGTTGCATATCAGGAATTACTTGATTTCAAAACAGTGAAGCATAACAGTATGCAAAGGACAAATAACAACAAAAACAATTTGCAAAATTTACCATGGTAATAAGCTGTAAAGCTGGGAATACAACACAAAACCTGAAACGAAAAAACAGTATGCCCTGGAAACATATCAAATACTACCAGGAATGTCTAAGAACCACCCTAGCTTTAGTGCACTCTCAGGTACGTAAAACTTCCAAAATTAAGTTAAACGTCTAGACAACGTAAGAAAATGCCATTATGGAGATAATCAGGGTCACGAACACAAACACAGTTCTGTATTACAGCTTTGTAAAATTGAAAGTTCAGACACCTGTCTTATTAGAGCCCACCTAAGATTAACAGCCCATGAGATATTCTTAGTAGGACCTATTCCATGCATGTTATCACTTTCCATCATGTCAAAACGTAGTCAGAAGTACTACTGTGTTACTGAGGGGCTACCAAAGCTATGTTTTGCCATGTCGCATGAACATCAACAGGCCGTTCAGGACCATGTCCTGCACAGCTGGTAGTTCAGAGCAAATCCAGGGCAAGACAAAGTGCAAGCCAGGAGTCAAGCAGTGGCGAGTCTGGCTCTTAACCCAGTCAGAGACAGCATAGTCAGAACCCCCTGATACCACAAATAATGCAACTAACCTGTCATCAAAGAGGCATGCAATCGCTGCATATCTGCCCCTTCCTTGGCCACACAGAGAATTTAAATATGTACCAGGAGGGCAGGTTGGCACGGGGGGGGGCAGGGGTTGGGAGGGGAGCATAGCAGGTCAAATCATTGTCTCCCACCCCCAGGACTCTTGCAACAAGAAGCAAATTTGAAGAAAAGCAAGTCCCAAACACACTGTCCCAAGCAAACTGATTACTTCAAATTCCATTTTGCTGAAATATCCGATAGGGCCTACTATCTAGGTAGGTGTGGAAACTAACAATGTCAAGTTTCCTTGCACTAAAAAAAAAAAAAAAAAAGAGAGAGAAAAAAAAGACATAGCAACTTCGCCTTAGCTTCATTTAAAAGATGCTGAAGATGCCCTGAAGATCCATAAAAACTGTCACTACTGTAACTGCAGTAAAGGAAAAAGAGTTACCTGTCATTGCGGTGATCCACCCACTCACAGAAATGCCACGGATCCAAAGACATATTCATCAGCTCTGGCAACAACAGATGAAACTGCCAGAGCAGAACTTAGAAACAAATGTTATTAGGATCACAGTTTCAGGGCCCTTTTCTATTGTGCTAGAAGATCTCTTGCTTTGAGTATCATTGCGTGAATTAAAACAAAATTACAAGATATAAAAGCAATAGAAGCTAGGACTCCTGGCAAACTGCAGGTTTACTGACCACCTGACCCAAGCTCAGGGCCACAAGTAACACTGCACAGCAAAGACACGTTTAGTAGAGCAAAGGTGTAAACATCTCATCTTCAACAAAGATTCAAAACCATGCCAAGCTCCACAGGACTATACCTGGCCACAAAATACAAGTAAGGTTTCTTCAGAGAGGCCTGAACCCAAAGTCACAGTTTTGTTTATCATTATTAAGTGGTTATAGCCTTGAATGCTGAAGATTTTTTTTCTTTAAAAAACAGCCTTATAAGCAATGGAGAAATCAACAAAAGCATGTACCCAGTCTAGCAAGGAAATGCCAGATTTTACGGCTACTGCAATAGCCAGCAAGCAGCTTGTGAAGCATGAACTACGCTACAATGCCGAAAGGCTTGTGCTTGCCAGGGAACACATTGAGCAGCTCACCCTTCTAAAAAGGGGAAGTTCGGAAAAAGCTTGAAACCTTTTCTTCCCCATTGGCTTTGGCTTGTGGTGTTTTGGGCTTGTTTGTCACATAGTAAGACAAGTACCTTGTCCTGAAGTACCCTGCTGGCTTCTGAAGGCATTGTGACTGTTTTCACCCCTGCAGATATACAAGGACACACATTCTATTCTATAAAGCATATCACATTGCAAAGACAGCAATATCCTCTCACATTCAGTTTGTAATACAGCAAACTACCTATGAGGGTAGGCAGATCCTCCATGCTACTGCAGATCTAAACATGAAGTTTCACCCTAAAGAAAACATGACAGACTTCCTCCTGAAATACGTGTGCTCCAAAAGCGTCAGCATCTGTGAGAACACACAGCCAGTGCGTGTAGTAAGGACCTTAAGCCAGTCAAAGAGGGCAGAGTTAAGCAGATACTGTCAACAACACACGCCCTGGGTTTGCAGTTCCTGTCCTTCAGAAATTCAAAGCAATTGCCACAACCTTCAACACAAAGCCTCAGCTGAGCAACCCTGACTCTGCAAGACCAAGTTTAGGAGTACTTCTCTCCATCAAAAAGACACCCCATGTACAGTCAGCTCTTCACCATCACTCTTTGACAATCCCAGCAAGGGAACACACGGAGGAAGGTTCTGGCAACCTGTATGACATCAAGGTCTCCTCCCACCTTCCTAGCTACACAAGTGACTTAAGAAAGAAGTGCTGAAGAGGGAGAGTGACAAGCTCAGACATCAGACCAAAAGGCTAAGAAACTGGATAAGGGAAAAGAGAAACAAGCACTATGATTATTCCAGAATCAGTTTAGGTTTCTAATTTTCAAAAAGACATCCATGCGTGGTGAACCAGGGATGGGAAAGAATGAATCCATGGCTACAACCCAGGATACTGCAGTATCAAGACTCATTGATGAAGGTTTATGAAGAGTTTATAGGAAACTATTGCAACTCCTCCTCCCCTGGTGTACTCTTCCCCATAGCTCCAGGTCCATAAGACCTGGTCTCACTACAGCATGCATACACACTTCTTGGCTCCACCTGTGGGCAGCTCTCCTGCCTTGGTAAGGAGGCAAATCTTGTACTTAGGAAGTGTTGCTTCAGCAGTATGCCCTGCCCTGTGAGTACACCTCACCTCAGCCTGCCCACACTGAAGAGCTCATAGACCTCTCAGTGCTGCTTCTTCAGAGAAGCAACAGGCAGCTCACACCATCCATATCATTGAAAAGCCTTCAAGAAAGAAAGCACTTGAAAACATTCACATTTTGGACAACTTAGTCTTTAAACAGGAAGCATTACTTAAACTAAACTACCTCAGAGCTGTTCCTCTGTTGTAAGGAGCCATTCAATTTCAGGTCACAAGAAAAACTAAATTCACTTAGGCCACCTTGTCCATCCACTACCTACCACAGGCAATCCTGAGACTGCAGCTACTAGAAAGCAGTCTTGTGTAACCAGGCAAAAAAACACAGAGCAATTTCAAGACACCCATTACATCCCCCCCCCCCTCAACCCCAATGACCCATGTCCATGTGACATCTAGGGCACATCAAAATGTTAATCACCGGCATAATAATGTATTTGGGTTACAAAATCCTAACAGCACTCTCAACCTTTTGCAAGACTATTAAAGGGAAACTCTTTAAAAAAAAAAAAACCAACACTGCGAGGTAAATAGCATTGGAAAACGTATTGTATTGGTACCACTCTAAGTTACAGCCCAAACTGAAAACAGCAAATACAATTAAAAGAAGCTGTGCTTCCCATTTTAGATCTTTATTTGTGGTTGGTCAAAAAAAAGACAAATTCTACTAGTTCATACCACAACAGCCAACGCTTATCAGGCTGGAGGGATTTAGGAGGGGGAAAAAAATAAGCTGTTTGAGAGTAAATCTTGCTCTTGTAGCTACTTGTGAACATGCATCTCTTGAAATCACCACATGAGAATCGTACCAGCAAAACAGCACACACTCAGCACTCCGCACAAAGCCAATCTTCTCAGCTCTGGACATAGGCAAAGCTCATCCGAGCTAAGCAAGCTAGTTGCGGACAATCAAGAGTGTTTCACACACCTCCTCTTACCATCCAAGCTGCAGGTGCTGCATTCTCCAGACAATAGTAACATCTTCCATTACCTCAAAAAATGGGAAAACATGTTTGCTGCCAAGTTTAAAAAAAAGGGCATTGGGGAAAAAAATACATTGTTTCACCCTTGTAAGAATAACTGCAGTTGTTTCAGAGAATACTGAGAACACAAAATATTGAAGAGCTACTGAATAATGAAGATCTGTCAATTTCACAAAGATGAACAGTCTTGAAGAGATGAAGACTGGTTTTGTCAGTGTGCACAAACACAAGTGAATGCATTTTATTATAACATACACGCATTATGTTTCAAAAACTAAATTATTCTGATCAAGGTCTGAAAAGAAATTTGCTATTTTGAAGTAAATATAAGGGGAAAAGAACCCTCACACAACAGGAAACCCACTATTACTAGGCTTATTTACGCATAAACTTCAGGAATACCAGCTACAAGTGCAAGTGCTTACAGATATAATAGATTACTGACAAAAAAAACACATCAGGTATCTATCAGAAAATGCTTGGCTGCAATGTATACATTGATACAGGATGAGCACAGGATTCACAAGACTGCAACAGAATACTTGCTCCCATTCCCTCTCTCTGCCCAAAAAATGTCTCCTTACAAGTGAGCTGCAATTCCTCCAGCATTCACTGCAGCCAAAAAATGTCTTGCGCATGCAAAGTTCTCAAACGAGAGAAGCAAATGTGTACTTAAAGTAAGCGCATAATCAAGCCATTATGTTTTATTTACTGATTCTGTCTGATCACAGAAAGGAGCTAAAAAATTATTACTTCATTTTTTCACTCATATATAAAGTGAAAGCTGGAGAATCGTGTTCCATTTACTATTGAATATGTATCTGTGAGAGGCCAGGAGTGGACAAGGTTCAAGTATTCTTCCTATCACAGGACTCAGGAGGTTGCCAACACAGCTGATGACTTGCATATTTCAAATAAGTCACTAAGCAGTGAATTGCCCACTCTTCCCTGAAGCCACCAAACACCCAAGAGGAAGTCACTAAGGGTTGCCTAACACACAGAAATCACACAGCCCTGAAGCACAGGCTGATAGCAACCAGAAGGGTGTTATGAGCACAGAAGGACTTGTGAGCACGTAATGCTCCCTACAGTCTTTCAGACATCCACGGGTGACTACTGAGACACAGGACACTGGGTTAAACTGCCTTGATTTAAGCCAGGACTGCCTGAGTAATATCCAGTGGCCTTATGACCACAAAGCAAGATTAAGAAGTTTGTTAACAGTAAGTTAACTTTCACACTTACGTGGTTCCAGGTCTTCATCAAACAAATATTTTAAGCCTTTGTAGCCTTTACTGCCACAAGAGGCTACCCTGATGTCCGTAGAAGTGATAACGACAAATTTTGTCTATCCTGTGACTATCTGGAGCATTTCAGTACAGAATCATCTATCAATTTCTACAAATGCACCAAATCACAACACTTTCTGTAATGGAAGAGCATTTTCAAGAGCAATTACATGTAATCCTCATCATCTCTTTCACGAATTACCTGACATACACAGCCCACACAAGAGAAGGCTGAAGCAGCTCTGCAGATACGGTCCTTAGTGCTACTTCATGTTCCATTACTTCAAATGGAATGTACATGTAGTCAGTTAACAAGCATGCGTTCTTCAGAAAAAATTCCTGAAGATTAAACATGTTCATTAAGTACAGCCTGAGTTTAGAACATGCTGACCAAAAGATACTTAACTTAGCTTACTTTAAAGAGACAGAAGAATAGCATTCCTCCCTGTTTAATAACATTGCCAGGCCTAAATCATCACACATCATGCCTTTCTTTTACTGATTCAGAGATAAAAATTCCACTGGAGTGACTTTTTCAAAGTACCACATAATGAGGGGAAGTAAATTTGCCAGTCTAAGAGTCTAAAGATAAAAAATATTTCTTTCCCTAAACTGAAAAGATACTTATAAAAGTTTCTCTAATAGTTAATGTGAATGAAATTTACATACTTTACAATAAACATTTATGTTTCCAAAAATTAACATAAGAGCAAATTATTCAGCTTGAACAAAGGAACTACATTGATTAGATCTAAGCTGCAATAGGAGTAGGAAAATATTAAACCTTGAAAAAAATAATTTAAATAACACAAAGCGATGTATCCTCTGGAGATATTTATGAACCTGGAACACCAACAATGTTGCATAAGTGCCATCAAGAGACACAAGGAGGCTGCCATTAAAAACCGGATGATGCTGGAGTGGGAAAGGACAGATATAAGTTTGGAACCAGGAAGTGACATAAAAGCAAGTGTAATCATCGAATCGAAAAAAGGCCATAGTGCCTTTTAGCTCCTGTAGATATTAAATACAGCATAGCACTGACCGTCTCCTTAACGCAATGGTCTGAAGAGAATGCAACTTCCTGTCCTGACCTCTTAGTTCCGGGGCCAAGAAAAGCAGAGAGTGAACTGAATGGAGAGTTCAACTTCTTTTACCTCTCTTTGTAACAGCAGTGATGACAGGAAGCTTAAGATACAGAGAGATTCTTGGCTAAAAAAAAAAAAAAAACAAAACAAACAAAAAACCAAAACCCAAACAGCCTTCCTACCTGGCAGCATACTCAGTCTTAAAAGTGAACCGCAAAACGTGAGGTACCCTGTCTACCTTTGAACTTCCTACTGATGTCTAAGTTCCCCCCAAGTTTTCACAGTCTGTCTCTTTCTCAGTGGAAGAAACTAGCACACAGCTATGAAACAGACTGTACATGTTCTCAAGTGTGTAGCACAAAAACTAAAGCACAGAGCAAGCACATTTTGCTGGAATTCTGGTGTATGGCTTTTTGTTCACATGTATGTACTTTAGATCTTCAGCCACTACATATTTCTACTACATTTTCTCCTTCTCTACTTTCAATTCCATCTGGTAAAGAAAATGCAGAAGAGCAAGACACTAGTAACTGACTCACGAGATGTTCACAGGATTTTCATTCTTCTTTGAACGAAGAACGAGACAAAACCTGCAACTTCTTCCTTCAAAGTCTTTCCAGACTCCAACCAGACAGATGTAGAGAGGAAGCACCGATAAGGCCGGACTCATGCAAACAGCTTCTGCACAGTTAACGATTTCTGGATCTGTGGCTGAACACCATCTCATCAAATTAAAGAGCATTCAACCTCCTCTCTCCACTTTTTAGTACATCCTCTCTGCGTGAAACTAAGTGTTGTATAAATTTTAGCTCCTGAATAGTACAATTTAACAGGGACGGAGCTTCCCTGACTACATACTGTGGCGTCTTCTTCAGTTAAGAGCAAGTCAAGACAGTCTATTGTAACAACCTAAGCTTTGCCGTCGTTTTTGCTCAGAAGGAAATCCTGCGCGCTGCAGAAACGTTAAAAAGCAAAGTCAAATAAACACCACGCACACAGACGTTCCCAGAGGCGACCCTTCGTTCCCCAGCCTCAGGGAGAGCTCTGGGGTGAGAGCAGGAGGAGTTGCCGGTGCTTCGCGAAGAAGCAACTTCTCCGATAAACAGGAAGAGCCAACACTACTTCTGGCTTTGAAACTGCCTTTAGAAAGGCGATAAAGCAACTCCTCGATAACGTTTTCCCGTGACAATAACAGCGGCATTTTCCACCCAAGTGTTATGTAAATGAGCAGGCAGGAGGCAGCCACGGGGTCTATTAGGAGCCACTCAACCCTTTAAAGGAAAAAAAACTCGGGGGGGTGGGGGGTTGGGGTGCTCGCCAGCCTCGCCGCTCCACGCTTCCAGCCTCGCACAACTTTCCGCCCCGACGGTTCCGCTCGGCTCCCGCGGGCGGGGGTCCCCGGCCCCCGAGCCGCCTTTGTTCGCAGGGGCCGGCGCTCCGGGCTACAAAGGGGACGGCAGAAGTCGCGGGGGAGACCCCAGCCCTTCCCGGGGCCACGCAGCTCCCTTCCCCCCAAATCCCCTCCCACCCCGTGCTCCCCAGCGTGGAGCGGGCGCAGCCAGCAACAGGAGCCGAGTGGGAAGCGCCGGGGCACCCAGCCCTCCCCACCCCGGTCCCGGGACACCCAGCCCCCTACCCCGGCGAATCCAGCCCTCCTGACTACCGGGGCACCCAGCACTGGGGCAAACAGCTCACCCCTACCCCAGCACCGGGGCACAGCTCTCTCCCGCCCACCGGTCCCGGGGCATCCAGCTCTCCCTCCGGTCCCAGGGCACCCGGTCCCCTGTCCCGGAGAACCCAGCCTTCCCGCCCACCAGAGCACCCGGTTCCCTCCCCCTACCCCCTGCCCCGGGGCACCCCACTCTCCCCGGCCCCCTGCCCCGGGGCAACCAAAACTGGGGCAATAAGCTCTCCCCGTACCCCCAGCATCAAGCAACTCAGCTTCCCCCCCCCCCCCCACCTCGGTGTCGGGCCCCCAGCCCTACAGGCCACCGGGGCACCCAAGCTCCCTACCCCACCATGATCCCTCCCCAGCCCTCCCCAACCCCCGGTCCCGGGGCTCCCCGCCCTCTCCCCCGCTCGCACTCACTTTCTAGGACGGGCTCCGCCGGTCTCTCCCTGCGCTCGCGCCTTCCCGCCAGGCGGGCGATGCCAGCGACGAGGCGGAGTCGCCGCTGCCCCGGCGGGCGGTGCGTGAGCCCCGGGGCCGCCGCCGGGGCCGGCCGGGCTGCGGGCAGGGGGAGCGGCTGTCCCGGCGGCTCAGGGGCGCCGCCGCCCCCGCTCACATGGAGCCGCCGCGCGCTGCCCCCGCCCGCAGGGCTCGGGCCGCACGCACCGCGGGGCCCCGGCGCTACGGGCCCCACCGGGAGGCGCGGGGCGGCGCCTCGGACGCCCCGGTCTCCGGCATGTGCGGGCGGCGGGGGCAGGGCCGGGCGCGGGGGATGCGGCGTCCCGGGATCCGCGGCTTTTCCTGCGGCGCCGGGAGGGGGCGGGGAAGGAGAGAGAGAGAGCGAGAGAGGGAGGGAGGGAGGGACAGAGAGAGAGAGCGCGGCGGCGGCGCGCGCGGATGACAGCCGTAACCGGGCAACAGGCCCCGCCCCCGTTGCGGCGCGCCGAGATGACGTCAGAGAAGGCCGTCCCCCGCTGCGGCTGTACGGTTCAGCCTGGGACAGGGGGCGGGGCCCCGCGCGGGACGGGGCGCGGCACGGGGCCGCCCCGCCCGGCGCCAGCGAATCCAGTCGGGGGGGGGGGCCTCTGCCAGCGGGGCCCGTGGGGTCACAGCATCGCAGAGTCACGTAACCATGGAATCACAGACTGACGGAATGACACAATCATAGAACTGTAGAATTGTAGAATCATAGAACCACAGAATCGTATAATCACATAAACATAGACTCATAGGTTCATAGAATCACAGAATCCTAGAATCATAGAATCAATCGTAGGATCGTATAGTCACATAATCACAGAATCCTAGGATCGCAGAATCCTACAATCATAGAATCACATTATCATAGGATTGTATAATCACAGAATCGCATAATCATAGAATTATGGGATCATATAATCACAGAATCATTCGATCACAGAATCATAGAATCACAGGATAATAGAATCCTAGAATCACAGAATCAAAGGATCCTGGAATCACAGAATAACAAGATCCCACAATCATAGAATCACAGAATCATAGGATCGTATAGTAACAGAATCACAGAATCCTAGAATTACAGAATCCTAGAATCATGGAATTCTAGGATTGTATAATCACAGAATCAAAGGATCACACAATAACAGGATCATAGAATCATATAATCACAGAATCCTAGACTCATAGAATCATAGAATCACGGAATGGTTTGGATTTGGAAGAGACGATGAAGGTCATCCAGCCCAAACCCCCTGCAGTGAGCAGGGGCATCTTCAACTCCCATCAGGTTGCTCAGAGCCCTATCCAACCTGACCTTGAGTGTTTCAGAGAATAGATCAATGGAATCCTAGCGTGGTTTTGGTTGGAAGGGACCTTAAAGATCATCCAGTTCCAACCCCCTTGCCATGGGCTGGGACACCTCCAACTAGATGTCTCCTATTCCTCCTAGATCGGAGGTGTCCCCTCCTAGGGATGGGAAATCTACCACCTCCCTGGGTGACCTGTTCCAGTGTTTCACCACTCAGCGAAAAAAAAATTCTTCCTAGTATCTACTCTAAACTTCTCTTTCAGTTTAGAAACATTACCCCTCATCCTTTTGCCACAAGCCCTGCTAAAATATTTTTCCCCACCTTTCTTATAAGCCCACTTTAAGTATTGAAAGACTGCAATAATTGGAGTCTTTTCTTCTCCAAGCTGAACAACCCCAGCTCTCAACCTCTCTTCGTAGGAAAGGTATTCCACCCCTCTCACCATTTTTGTGGCCGTCTTCTGGACCTGCTCCAGCAGGCCCATGTCTTTCCTGTGCTGAGGGCTGCAGAGCAGGATGCAGTATTCCAGGTGTGGTCTCAACAGAGCAGAGTAGAACCACCTCCCTCAATCTGCTGGCCATGCTTCTTTGCTTTCTGCACTTGAGCTTCTCCGCAATGCCACCAAGATCTGGGTGCCCAGAAGATAATCATAGAATCATATAATCACTAGGTTGGAAGGGACCCACTGGATTATCAAGTCCAACCATTCCTAACACTCCTTAAACCATATCCCTCAGCACCTCATCCACCCATCCCTTGTCCCTTAAACACCTCCAGGGAAGGGGACTCAACCACCTCCCTGAGCAGCCTGTTCTAGTGCCCAATGACCCTTTCCGTGAAAAATGTTTTCCTGATGTCTGGCCTGAACCTCCCCTGGGGCAGCTTGAGGCCATTCCCTCTTGTCCTGTCCCCTGTCACTTGGGAGAAGAGGCCAGCTCCCTCCTCTCCACAGCCTCCTTTCAGGTAGTTGTAGAAAGCATGGCTGTCCAGACCCTGCTGCCCTTAAGAGTAAAGAAATAGCAGCCTCTGACATTGATTACATAGTTGTGGGCACCACATGGGAGCTCTGCCAGGTTCCTTGAGATGATACTGTTCATTGAACACAAGGAAAAAATAAAATACTTAATTGCTGCTCATTAAGCGCGTGGGATGGCTGCTGGCAGCATCCAACCTCCATCCAAGAAAAGCTTAGGCCTTGTGGGGAAAAGAAAGCAATATGTGGTAGTGTCACTGTCATAAAACACATACACAAGAGCAAAATTAAGATTAGTCATATAACCTATGCCTGGTGTTTCCAACCTTCTGAGCGCCACTCTCTGCCACTCTAGTGCACCTCCCAGGCAGAGTGCAGGCAGTCGGAGCTGCTCTGCCAGACCCCAGGCCAGCTCCGGGCCAGAGGCTGGCTAACCATGCTAAAAGCTGCCTAATTGCCCGCTAGCTTTTTGCCATCTGCCATTCATTTTTAGTATTGCCTCTTATTCTTCGTCATCTTCTACCGGATGTTTCTTTACCTTTTTCCATAGCTTTGTTTACCTGATTCTTCTCTTCCCGTCTGTTAGAAAGAGATGTTTGAGCTTACCTGAGCCTCCAAAATTCTCCCTTGTCCCCACCAGGACAACACAGTGGAGGAACCCTATTGCTCTCCACAGCTACAGCCAGGCCAGGTCCCTTCCCCACTAGCTGAAGCTCCACACCTCAGTCTTTGCCCAGCTGACAATTTGTGCCACAAATTTGCAGGGAGTACTTTTGCAGACAGTAGCCTCCTTCACCAGTGAGTCCTGTTTTCTTATGGAGCATCACTCACCTTTCCCACAGAATGACAAAGCAGCCCTCTAGTAAATGCATAGATAAATATATAATCAAGTAATTAATTTAAATTTTATATTCCCAGAGCAGACAGGAATTAAGCCTGCTTGAGTACTACCATTCTAATACTTTCATGTTTTTAATGCTTTTTTTTTTTCCTAAGTTTACAAAAATGCACGTGCATTTTTTGTCCTCTACAAATCAAGGAGCAGTGCTATAACTTTCACATCCACAGTGTGAATCTCTGTCCCTTGAGCTAAGGGAATGGAGGTCTCTCCCCTCAGACCTTATACGTGTCAAGGGGTTACTGGTTCCTGTTTCCCGGACCCATAGCTTATTCTTCTGGCTTTCCATTTTATTTTGGTCATCTCCCTCTACCAGTTGAATAACAGATTTACATGTAGATCAAACATATCTGGGACGCTAATATTGAGAATGTATTACTTAGGAGCAAAGGGAAGAGTTGGCTCTAATTAGTGTAGGTCACCAACAATGGCAGATGCATTGCTCGAGGAACAGAGAATTGCTGCTCTGCCAGCACCAATGATAGTGCTGAGATTCTGTGTGGATTTAATGGAAGTGTTCCGACTTTTTATTAGTCACAGATTTAAATGGTTCAATGCCTAGTCTTTAATGGAAATGCATTCATGACTGACTGTACTTCAAACAGTAGGGATAAAAATAGCAATTGTACTGCAGATCAATGCATTGGCAGAACTAAGCAGGGAGATTAACACTGTTGTATGTCAGACTCTAATGCCACCACATGTACAGTTTCACTAGAACTTACTTTTAAAAATAAAGTATAGAAGAGTTTTAAGTGGAACTGTACTGTTTTCAACATACAATCCAGTAAGAACACAAAAAAACTTGCCAGAGATTATTACTGTGCATGACATAGTGACAGAGCTGGAAAAAGACTGGTTTTGGGCACTCTGTCTAGAGGCTGAAGGGCTATCTGCTGACTGTCTGGATATATTTTCTTCCTGTAGCTCTTCTAATCTTGATGGACTACCATCTGTCCAAGAAGTTGGCGCTAAGCTTAATGGAAAACTGCAATATATAATTTTTCACTACTGTTATAGTGGACACATGAGAAAAACTGCACTGAAATATATTAAAACTTCCATGTGACTTTGGTAACTGAAAAGATTACATGCTAAAAGGCATAGAAAAATTAGATGATGATTTGAAACTGCGAGTTAGCCAGGAGAGGGCACATGCATTAGAAACAAATCGGCAGGGAAATTGTTATGATAGAGGAAAATTGACTTTGTATTGTATTATGTCATCTTTAGAATTGTATAAATAACAAGGTGGAATAACCAAATGAAAGGAGCAAATTCAAATACTAAACCACCATTTGTTAAATCTGATTCATTTGCCCATATTTCTGGTTTTATCAGATGTCTATGATAACTTTTGTAAGCTTGGAGTGCTGTTTGCAGATAGAGGGAGACGTAAACAATTGCTTTTTGGGAGTAAATGTGGACCCAAATGAAGTTAACGCTGAAGGAGGCCTTCTGTACAAAGTTTAGTCAATTTTTGCTAATGCAATTTAACTTCACATCCTGATTTCTTTTATGAGTATTTGCCCCAAGTGTTTGCAGATAGACACATCCTAATGGCTTGCAGTGCTATGCATCAGACCACCTGCAGAAACGAGACTGGAAGCCAAGTGCTGTCTCTGGTGAATGCTTCTGCTTCTCTAACCTGCCCTTATCCAAGGCTCCATGTGCTAGGGTTTGGGATGGGAAAGGCAGGCAGCCCACGTAGTGGGGTCACAAGTGGGGAACTCATATGGAGGTCGTAGGGTAGGAGCAGATTCTGAGGCAGGGATGCTGTCTGAGAAACAGACCCTTTGGCAGGAGTACTGTGAGGAGGGAGACACACTAGGCACGAAGTCCTGGCTTTCTCTGTAGTGCTTATCCAAGTTATGGATCCTCCCATGCTACACACAGGCCAGAGCTGCAGGGAAGCTGTGCTGTTGCACTGCAGGTGTAGGAGGAGACAGGCAATGGAGCAGGGGATGCCAGATCAGCAGCTTTCTTAATTATAGCGTATTCTGCTAGGTGAGAACAAAATCTCGGGAGCAGACAAAAGGCAGCAAAATGGGCAAGATAACCCAGTCAGGAGGGAGTAGAGACACACTTTTTGTTGTTAGTGAAATATAGATTGGTTTGTCTATCTCAAGCTTCACTCTACTAGCTGTACTGCTGTTGTCAAAACCTTCATGCTACATCTACTAATCCAGATGGCCTGCTGCCACTTCCTAAATGGCACCTACCTGTCTGCATTGTGTTAAGGATATGACAGACTTCAAGTAAAGAAGGAAAGAGCTCCTTCTGTTAGAGGAAGCCTTCCTGGCAAAGTCATGGTTAATTGTACCTTTGATTCCCAATAAATGAAACCACTGTCCTACCTGACCTTGGGAATGTCATTTTAAATACCCGACAGGATGGAGCTGAAACCTCCTGCCTCCCAGCAGCTACGTTTGCTTCATTTCTGTTTTCTTGATTTTCTGTTCAAGAATATTTTTAGAGTGACAGTAGCATATAGTTCACATTTCTCCTGTGGTTTTACTGAATACTGTAAAGCTGTGTGGAAGCAGGTTGCACAAAACTTCGACAATAAAATCATGATTGTAGATAGAACCTATTACAATCAAACAAAATATAAAAGATACAACAGAAGTGACAACAAGTATGAAAATCTTCTTTCATCTTCTTTCCTGTAGGAACAAGGGCCTCACAGACATACTGAGCTCCAGTAGATTTATAATGTAAATGATCTGTTTCACTAAAAGGAACAGGTAAAGAAAAAAAAGAGGTAGCCAAGATCTCGTTTTCAAGAGGTATAACAGCCTAACGCTTCGCAGTTGCAGAGGGAAGGTTTGGTAAAGAGAGAAGAAATTTCCAAGATAGATAAGGCTGATTTTCAGAGATGCAGCCAAATATCTGGGGCTGATTTCACGAGCCTACTCCCTGCTTGGGAGACAAAGTAAATTTACTGCAATCAACATCAATGAAAGTTTAACCACACATAACTACAGCAGAGCCAGGATCGGGCTGCAACTAAAGGTAAAGGATGATGCTGTAGCAGCATCAGCTCAGGAAACTGGAAGTACAGATGATCTCATCATCAGGGAATTTGGGTCTCAAACCACAGGTCTTGGTGACAACACCATCCTTTGCAATGGAGATCTACTTATAAATTTCATAGCAGTAATAGGGATTTTTGAGTTCTTAGCCTGACTCAGGAAAACAGCCTCATTTTTTATACTTACAGAGATGATACAGTATGAGACCTCTTGGGGATTTTTTGCCCTCCTCTCTTCCTCCAATTCTGCTCATTCTGTTATCTATACTGTAATAGTTTTGGCAGCAATAACTTATTTTATAAGAGAAACAGTGCAATCAGGGGGAAGGTTGGCTAAAGATTGTCTATGTAAATGTACCAGTTTTAATGAGGGGGCTAGTTACTTTTGCACATCTGGCTATAGTTTAATGCAAATAAAACTGGAGTTAAAACAGATCTGGCTGACGCATGCTGCATAATGATATTTTAGTTTGCTTGTGCTACAAGAGTGTTGCTGTTTTTTTTTCTTTGCAATAGTGTTGAACACTGCATGCAAAATTGTACTTTTAAAAGACACAGCTTTAAACTAAAACACTGGGATTTATGAATATTTGGAACCAAGCCTTAGTTTGACCTGAGCTGTGCAACACTGCAGGCTCAGATCTGCGATCTTAGAAACCCTACAGGCAGGTATTTAACTTCATCCCTACTACTAACACACCAGACAATCCACTAGAGTGAACCAATTTCTGAATGTTCTCCAAATCCACACCAAATCACAAAGTTTGTCAGGTCCACCAAGACCATGATTACAGCAGGAATAAACCAGCATTAGAAACTTGCTTAAAATTAACTGTACCCTGGAAATGTCAGGGCAGACATAGCAAGAGCAGTACGGATGAATGTGTTGGCAAAACTGCGTTGGGTAACTTGCCTGAAAGCTCATGGCTAGCAAGCTTTGTCAGTCTCTTGCTGCTGTTGGACTTGAATTTAATAGTGATAAAGAGTGCTTAGATATCTAAGAGCAGCTACTTGTTCCCATAAGAGCCACAGAGGGATCACAGAAAATTCCCATGGGAATCAATTCTGTGCCTCTGTCAAGTACTAGTTTACAAAACATCAGTCTATTTATAGTATTTGTCTGTGTACTCGAACTTGAATGCGTTAGCACCTTTCTTCTATAATGTATCTTTAGCCATGGTAGTCTAACTGTCATGGTAAGCAAAACAGATTTGGAGGGAGCAAATCCTAATAAGGTATCCCTAGTATGGAAAATAACTGAGTCACAGTTGTAATATTTAAACTATATTACCATTAGACAACAGTTCATAGGAAACCACTGTTGAAACCTGTTTTCACTAAGAGTGCTGTTTTCTGTGACAGGTTGATCTTTATCTGAATTAGGCTATTAGTACTGCCAGGGAGTGTCAACAATATCTCATCAAATTCCAGGCTTTGAGGCTTTTCTGAGATTACATTTTGCAATCAAAAATACTGGCAAATGCATATAAGCCTGGAACTTAATTTCAACTAGCTTACATACTCTCCAGTTAGTAACTCGTTTCCTGAGTTGTTGTTTTGTACTCAGTAGTACATTCTTACTTCTCTCGTGTCTAAACAAATCAAACTCTTCTGTGACTGAATAAAATATAATCAATACATAATTATAATAAAATATAATCATATATGATTATGTATTTGTGCGGGCCCAGAATAAAAATACTTTAATTTAACTACTTATATTTCAATAGTGATATTTTAATTTTATATGCATACATACAGAAAGAGAGAAAGAACAAATTTTAGGGTACTTTGCTGTGTGCTAAAAAAATCAAGACGTAGCTGTTACACAAAGCTGCACAATGGAATCTGAAAAATATAGAGATTTGGCAAGCCCTGTGAAAAAGGAATAATGTTGCTGTCTCTAAATGGTGTAATCCTAAATAGTAGTTTTGGTTAGTCAGTCATTCTGATACCCTTTCTTATTTAGCTTCAGCTAAATAAGTCCAGGCCTCTAGGAAGAATGGAAAGACAACAAGGTTTAACATTTTACACTTCGTCAATGCTCTTTGCGTAATTTTTCAATAAATTAGCAACAATTTAACAGGAAACTTATAAATTATGTAATGAAGAATGGCTCCTGGGTGGCAGGTTGAAAACACAGTGCTATACTCTCTGGCTTCCTTTAGAAAATTACTTTTCTCATCAGGCAAACCTGTATCGCATGAAGTCCAAAGGCAACCAATAGCATTGAGAACTAAGAACATTCAGAATGTAGGGAGCACTAAACACTGGAAGTATCTGCATCTGACAGCTCGGCTTCACAGAAAAGAATCCCAAACTTGCTTTTCAGAGGCAGAACCCACAAACATAACCTGAGGAACCAAACAGATGGCTGCAGGCTGGTTCTTCCTTCAGAACATGCTTTTGCTCTAGGCAGGCGACACAAAAATTTCCAGAAGACTGTAGTGTAGAGAGCTAAACAAGCTCCCTAGAGAAAACCCTGGTTCATGGGAAGGGAAAAAATAATACCATAAATTTGTGTTGCACACTGTCTTTTCCCGTGAAAAAGGAAGCACTAAAGAGAAGTGGTGTTTGTTACAGTTCTGACAATTTTTCTGACGATCAGTCCCTTCAGATTATTATGTTCTATCTAGCTCAGGTATAAAAGTTAGCAGTGCGATATAAAGTCCCTTTCCAGAAGGGGAAACCTGGAGAGCTCCAAGAGTCAGCAGGAAATATAGTCCTGAAATACAAACAACAGAGGGGAATAAAAAACATTTCTGATCCCCTAGTGCTTTCAAGGGTTATTTTGAGGGTCATCTTCGCTTTCATAAATGGTGCTTCTGTACAGGCTATAACATGCAATGTTAAGTGCTTTGAAAGTTTTAATTAAAGAAACCAGCCTGAAAGCAGTTGCTTTCAGTAAGAAAGTGAGAAGTAGTCTCAGCTGCCTGAGAGGGAAAGCTGAAGGCAATTCCAGGATATTTGGAGGCAGTCCAAATAAGTTTTCAAAAATTTACAGGATTCTTATATAATTAGACCCTTCTTACTGACCCTGTCATTATAAAATTAATTTTTTTTTCAAATGAATGGTTTATGGGAATCAAACTGTTAGTCTGAGTATCCTTAAATATGGTTCTCGTTAGCAAGGTGTTGCCACAGCTTTCTTTACTAGTAGCTGGTATTCCTTTGGGTAATATTAACAGCTGCAATCAGAGACTGTTAACTATTACCCAGATTAAATAGCTTGTCATTCAGATTTATGTAATTGGGGAAGGAAATAAGGATGAATTTCCTTCTAGCACTCACAGGTCAAATAATTATCGTAGCCTAGGCAGTGTAATGGGCTTGAACCGTGTCATACACTTGAACAAAAGCAAGATAACATAATAGCTCTTCTACAGCTCTGCTCTGGTCAAGTTCTTCACTCTTTCTGCTAAGAAAAGCAATGAGCCTACACGATATTTTGCTGAATTACCCCTTAGCAAGAGCAGTACTAAAAAATGACTGAACAAACAAAAATTCCTCAGCCAGAACATCTCCTCAATTATCAACTTCAGTGTTGCTCAGAAAGCTACCATGAAATAAAACTTATCCTAATTCAGCAGAAAAACTCAAGACCCATGTTATTTGTGGAAAAAAATGCCTAGAGTTTTAATGCTTGCTCCACTGCATGAATATTAATCTAGATAGTTCTCAGACTTTACAGACCTGTTCAGCATTATGCTCCTCATGCCTCCTGGGAGCTTCTCACTGTCACGGAACTCAAAACAGTTGCTAGAGCTGAGGGAAAACTCATACTGGTTCCTACCACCACTTGCAGGGTTGCTCCGCACGCTTTAGCAGCAGGATAGGGGAAGGGAGGGTTAAGATAAACTACAGACTCCTGCATACAAGGCTGCAAAGCAAAAGCAGGAGGCTGACGCTCAGCAGGCAGAGCCTGGCCGGGTGCACACCAGCAGACTGCATCGCTGCCTTCCCCTGGGAGTCTGGGCTGCAGCAGGAACCACTCCTTCCGCCTCCAATTTGTTGCCTTAATGGTGCTACACACAAAACCTTGTGCTCCCTAGCAACTGCTGCTAGACAGGGTGTAGCCTTCTGGATTTTTGTTGATGCTGTTACCAGTAAAAAAAGCCATCATTTTACTGTTTGAGCTGTCAGCTGAGCCAATCTCAAAAGGTAAAAAGAGTTGCAGGGGTTTGGTTTTTCACTCAAGAATTGAGGGGTGATAAAAAAATGCTTTGAAATTTCAGACTCCACTTGGCAAGTCTTTATACATGTCAGGTCTGTCTTAGTTTTGCTCCCTGACTTGGCAGCAGGCTGGGCTTTCCCACATGCAATTGCAGAGGATGGGGTACTGAGTGTCATGCCACAGTTTTGCTGCGTGCCAGATATGAGAGCCCCTTTCACCTCCATGCTGCAAAGCCTTGTCCCCTTCCCCAGCTATGATACCAGCTTTTTGGACAGCCTTCATGAAAACCAAATTTCTTAGGAGGTTTATTTTGAAGACCATTCAGATAACCACCCTTTTTTTCTATGACATGGTGATGCTGGGGGCTGCTGCCCTGAGCCTGCCTGAGAACCAGGAACTTTCCTAAATCCAACCTGCTATCGAACCTAGCATACATCAGACTGCATTTCATATAGCCTTCCAGAGGCTTCACTCATTTCTGTAAATAGTTGTTAAAGCAAACATAAAATAGTGCCTCCTGAACAGTTGGCAGAAGTCACATTGGCCTTACTAGGGTGATTAAATTTAAATAAAAGGGCAATCAAACATATCTTGGGTGTCATTGTAAAATTGCCTGTCCCGCAGCTGCCATAAAGCTTTCCCAGCTGGACACAGCCCAATCTTGTAAAGCAAAAGAAGAAAGACCACATATTTCTGAATTTTCATTTTCCATCAGGAAGGAAAGTGTGAAACTTGGTTCATTTTTTCCTCTTGGTCACTAGGATTTCAAGTGTTGCTGACTGCCATATGAGCTTGATATTCAGAGCTCAGTCTCTGAGCAGTGTGAGGGAAGCCAGGGGGAAGGTCTGTGCCATGACATTCAAATCACTTCCCTGTCATTTGGATTTGAGTTTTAGTTTCACCTCCACTTTTCTTCCAGTGTTCATATTTCATACACAGCGATAGCAGCTTTTTGTTGTTATACTTTCAGGATAGTCACTAAATACCTTCTGATAAATTACATATGCTTGTGTTTCTACTTATTTATGAAATGTGGCTGTGGTTCCTAAAAGTTCAACTACATCAACAAAACCCAAAGCATTTACTTTGTCTTACTTCTCTCTACCTAGCAAAATTCAGCAGGCAATCCAAGTTAGTAACGTGCTAAGGATTGCAGAGTACTTCAACAAACTAGCTGCAGAGCTCAGCTTTGGTGTGCAGTATTATGATGGAAGAAATACGAGCACTTTGTTGTTTAAATTGTTACACGAAAAATAGACCCCTTTAAAATATTGTGGGAGAACAAAAGCTGATAATTATATAAAAGGTATAGAATAAGCTGCAATTTTTAAGTAACTGAAGTTTGTAGTCAGATAATAAAATCCAATACAGGAAGCAAAGAGGAATTTTTATTGTTATACACCCATGGATTCTAGATATACTGTAGGAGGATTTAGCAATAGGTGTTTTACCTGGGCAGAGTCAAGATATTGAATGTGATGAATCAATTGCTTAATGACACATTTTCCTGCTTTTTTCTCTTCTTCATCCCTCCCTACCTAAAATAGGTTACAATCTTGTGCATCTTCTGTTTTTTAAATAAAAAGTAACTAAAGCAGGTTTCACTAAGATACATTTAGGACAATTCGAGCATTAGAAGCACAGCAAGGTTAATGCATTAGGCTTTCACTGATGAAGTCCCAGATTTTGTTTCAGAATAGCTCCCATGCAGGATGAATTTAATTATTCAAATCCAGTATTAATAGCCACAATTAACAGTGTCTATTTAAGTGAAGAGCAGCACTTAATTGTCAGATTTCTGCCTTTTACATTGTAAAAGAAAAGATTTCTACTACACCAAATACAAAGAAAACCATTACCTGACAGCACCTACTGCTCCAAGCTTCTCTCACTCCCTATTTTCTTATCAGCCATAAATTTCCTTTTAATCTTAGGTAGATGCCACAGCCACTAAACAACCCAGGTGGCCAAAATCTGGCTGAACTACTACCTAACCTTTGCGGCTTTGTCTGCACTGACATCAAAACCTGCCCTTCAAACCATCCTTCACCAGAGCCACCTAACAGCCAGCCAAACTGAGAGTCCCTGTATCTCAGCCCTTGGAGCAATTCAGCCTAATTTCAAGAATAGGTACCACCTGGACTGACCTTCTCCACCGATTTGCTTTAGCGTTGTCATCTTATACTGCAGACTTCAAGGAGCAGTACTACAATTTTTTGTTCCTGACTCAAGATAAGCGCAAAAGTAAAAACAAGGCTGATTGCCTGAGGGCTTTTGACAGGAGAAGTAGGAAACTTCTACTACTTCTACTACTGCTGCTAGTTCCTGCCGCTCCAGGGTAAGTTGCACATTAGGGACTTTTGGCCTGATCAGACCCTCAATAATGGCTTTTTATGAACCTGTTGAAACTTGTGTCAGAAGTAGGAGTTAGGATTGTTGAACTTGCGTGCTTCTAGGAAAACAACAGATGCCTTGGAGTTTGCTCTTAATAAATGATACGTTTAATCAGAAAGAAGCCATTACATGTGAATGCTGAAGATGGAGGTTTTCTAGGAAGTCTTTTTCCTCCCCCCGCCCCGTGTTCTTGGAACTGTTTTCAGTTGGTCTCCTTTTGTGTTAGTAGTGAAGAGCCAGATAAGGAATTGAATGTGTTCTCATGCTGAGTGTTTCTGTTGGTCGGTTCTCAGCAGTTCCTGGCTCAGCTTAGGGGTTTTCTGGACTGCTGGGAGTCAGGCAGTTTGTAATGTGACCAAAGGCAAACCAAAAAGACAAGCCATCAGGTTACACATGTCCTATAGGCTAGGCCATTACTGCTTCAGATCAGTGGTCAGACTTGTTATGTGACAAATAGTGCGTGTGTCATATTGTTATTATTTGTTGTTTCTTCTAAATGTTTCTAGCTGACTAGTGTTGCTTGAAATTGGGTATTTTGAAGTATTTCAATGTGTCGGTAGCAGAAAAAAGAGGGAGAAAAAGAACAGCAATTTTAAATGCATACTTAGAATCAACTGTGCTCAAATTTGTGTAGCCTGAAGTGGTGGAATATTGGTGAAAAGAGATCAGTAGCAAAACATTTCTTCCAGTGATACAAATTGCAGGTATGGCTCTTTGATTTCTTAAGGTATTTACTGAGAGAGAGGGAGAGATTTATCATTTTGACTTCAACGGTTGTACACTGATTTACATCAGCTGAGGAGCCTCTGTGTGCATTTTAGCCTTATCTGCTTGACAACTTGTCCATCTTCTCATGCAACTCAGCTGTTTTCTGTTCTTACGCTCTAGTCTTCTGCACGTTAATGGGTGTCATGGTAACTGAGGAGCAACTACTTGCAGTAGGCTAGAAAAAAAAACCTGCTGAAGGTTAAGAAATAACTGGAAGGAGTATTTCACTGATGTAAAAAGCCAAGAAAGACATTTCAAACTGATCTTTGTGGGGTTTTTGTGAAGTAACGCAGTGGCGGTACGTTAGTAGCACAGCTGGAATGTCTAATGTCAATGTGATGGTTCAGTTAGCCATGTTGGCAAGCAACAGGGTATGGGTTGAAATCTGGGCAGTTCCTTCTGCCTATGTAGGAAGGAGGCTGAAGGTAGCAAACTCTGGAAGTGTTTAGGTTCATGTTTTGGCAGGTGTCTGGCCAGAGAAGCAAAGATGAAACTCACCTTTGCGCAGCTAGGAACTGGATACAGCATTTGTTCCCAACAGGCCTGTAAGTACAGTGGGAGCTTGCTGTGGTGGGGGTTTGTGAGATGGAGCTGCAGTGTGGAATGTGCTAGATTATGACCCACCAGGTGGTTGGGGAGCAGCTGAGTGGTTTGGGGGTGCCTCAACAAAGAGGTTCATTGTGAATTTTAATCCAGAGTAACATGTGCTGAGGGATCACAAGTCTGAGAAACACTGATTCAAAGAAAATCTGGTTTGCAATTCAAATCCACTTATCCCTAGACTTTCTAGAAGGCAGTAGATTAAGTGGAAGATGGGGAACAAGCTCAGCCCATGAATCCCAGATCCTGGACTTTCTCCTCTGCTGATATCCTCTAGCCGTATTCAGGTGTCCTTGAAAAACAGGCTCTTTTCCTAGTGCATTGAAGACTGTGCACAGGAGGCACTTTCATAACTGCAGGACCTTAGAAACTCTTCTAACTACATCTCAGCCAACAAACACATCTGCTTTAGCCAACTGCTGATGGTAGTGAGGAGTTCCCATGTCATGGAGGGGAAGCAAGATTTCTTCTAAACATGTCTTACGATAACAAATGCATCTTGGTCCTACGTTAGTTATCCTTTTTATTAGAAATGTTTCTTATTTCTGCTATGTATTTGTCTAGCTCCAGCTTTCATCTATTGGATCTTTTAATATAGACCATAGATTCAAGAAATTGCTATTGTAAAAATTACCCAGTGTTGAGACTTGTAAAATGCTAACATCTCAACTGGAATATGTCACATGGAAAAATAATTCCCGAAACATTGATTTATAAATAAAAATAACACTTTCTTCATGGAAAGGATTTATATTTGGAGAATTACAGATTTCACATAGGGTATCTGTCCAGAAACCTTTTCTTCTAGGCACATCCAACGCTGAAAGAACACTTATGGGAATGAGGAGGCTGAGGAGTTTCTCACAGGTCTGTGATCAGAAGCCCTTTTCTCTTTCTCTCTTGGTCACTTTCAGACTGGATGATTAGAAATCGATGTGGTGTTCTAGTTTTCTTTCATAATAAAATTTGTAACTGCTCTGCTTGCTTGCTTTCCATCAGTCACTAGAAGGTACATCTGTCTATATAAACGAAGTCATCACTATGCGTAGATGTCATCTAGTTTCAGTGCCTTTTTATGGAATAGGGATCTCAAGAGACAGCAGTTGGAGTCTCTGGCTCTTGCTTTTCACCTGCATCTTCTTCTGGGCTATTAGACTGGAGTCTTTCACATTTTCTTTTGAATATGTACTCAGTCAGCTTTGGCTTCCACCTCTTCCCATGCCAATATTTGTCTTGGATTAACTACCTTCACCAGTACAGGTGAACACATTTCTCTTGACCTAAAGCATACTGGTTTAGGCATGATACTGGGATTCAGAATGTATATATTTGATTAGAAAAAGAAAACAAACCTGTTAGCTTTATCTCAAAACTAATGATGAATACAGACATAAACATGCTTGTGCAGTCTGCATGTAAAAATTGTCTTCTGACCGCTCTGCTCGTGAACATCCAGCGGCTCTGTCTTTCAGATGCTGCTGATGCTGCAAAGTTGAAATGCTTTCTCTGCTGCTCTTAGCAGCCCTGCTAAGTGTGAATCCCATCAGTAATTCACAGCACTGACAGATCGGGTGCTGGAGCTGTTGCTTTGGGCGAGAGGGGAGGTGTGTAGCTGTCCTCTGCAAGATGCATGACTACCTACCCGGCTGCCCAGGAGGGCAGGACTGTAGATGGAATACCACCTTGCTGCAGCTGTGGAAGGGGAGCCTGCCTCGGGAAATGGGGATGGTGCAATGTCTCAATTGCCTTTGCTTTAGGAACAGTAAAGAACTGAATTTGCAGTTGGATAGCAGAAGCAGCATCCTTTGTATGGGTGGAGTGAAAGATTGCTTTAAGCCATATTTCTGCTTCTCCCCAGCTCAAACCAAGGAGGGGTAAACCCAGTCCCCAGTAAAACCTGGCACAGGCCCAGTCCTGCTCTGAATTGCCCCTCACCACCTGCAGAGATGCCCAAAGCTCCCTGCGGCAGCCCTGCACTGCTCCTGTGTGGAGAACGGGGTGCAGAGGGAGGGAAAGGTCGGGAAAAACAGAGCAGCAGATTATGCCAGGAAGAGCTCTATTATATTTGTAAGGCAGCCAGGTTGGGGGCTAAGGGGTAAGATGCTTAGGTGGTAAGGGAATATATTCTATAAAAGCAGTTTAGAATGGATGGGAGGATGCAAGCAATCAATTTGTTTCACTGATTTTAATTTCAGCTTTATGTTCAAGTGTAAAACATTTCACATGTGCAAATGCAAGAATATGCAGACTGGAAGTAAAAACAATACATGTGGATTTTCATATTAATCTGGAAAAGGTTAAAGGGTTATTGCTGGAAGAATCACTGAGGGAGTTCGGTTATTTTTAAGCTAAAAGATGCAGGTTATGTCTGTCTAGGATTGTCTTGAGAAGAGCAGGCAGAAAAACAGCAGGAAAATAATGCACAGAGCTGCACACAAGAAAACAGCAAACAAAACCATAATTTTGGGTTCCAAGGTAAGATAAGGGTAATGAGGCGGGGAGCTACTGGGTATAAAATAAATGCCTGTGTGCATGGATGTGGTCAAAACTCTGAAAAGTGTTCCTAGATGACAGGAAGAAATCATTAGTTTTTTATTTGACATTTTGAATAGACTGGGAGGGGGGAAAATATATAGATACTGAGTAGATCAAAGAGCTGATGGCTATAAGATTAGAAATTTCTTCGATTCAGTTCCCCAATGTAATGTGGAAAAAGCCCTAATAATAAAACTGTGGATGTCCAACCAGCATGTCTTCAGTGGGAATGGAGTCCCTAGTGGTCCATGCCTCCATGATGTTTAATGGGTAGGGGACAGATGGACACAGATGTGATGCAGATAGCTGGGCAGGGAATTTGCCAAACCTTCCTTGTCAAGTTGTACTTCATAGAATCATTAGGTTGGAAAAGACCTTTGAGATCATCATCTCCAACCGTACCTGTCTACTATTAAATCATGTCCCTGGGTACCTCATTTACCCATCTTTTAAACACCTCCAGGGGTGGGGACTCAACCACCTCCCACAGTGCTGCAGGGACGGAGCCTGAGAGGATGACTGGGACTGACTTTGGTGCAGAGGTGTAGAGGCACTTGCCAAAGCTCCCCAAGATGCTGAGCCCTTGGAGTGGCTCTGCCTGGGCACAAGGAGGGGACAAAGTGGGCTGCCAGGGGTAGCATTCCTGCTCAATACAGACGGGCTGTGTGAGGGAATAATGTGGCTCCAGGGCTGGCATAACTGAAGCGTCAAGTGTTACTTGTTTTAAAGAGTTTTGCCTGGTAGGTTTCTTTACCTATGTTTCCCAGAACTACACAGCTTCAGTTGACTATCCCAGCTGATAGTTAATGACAGAGAGATAGGAGGGAAGTTAATCACTGAGGCTACAGGAAAATTTAGGTAGAACAATAATGCCATATCAACAATTTTTTGTTTGTCACTTAATAGTTCATCAGCCATAAGGAGGCAGCTTGGGATCTCTGTAAACTGAGAGCAATGGTCTGTCTACAGCTGAGTTATTTCAAGATTAAAAACGGCTTTGTGATACTTGTATGAGAGTCGTAGAAAGAGTCCTATAGAGATGAATGGTAGCTGGGCTGAGGCCAAAACCATCACATCTCTTTGTAGTAGTTGCATGCACCTAAGATCAATTTCTACTCTCTTCTGCTCTTGCTTAAGATCTTTCTTGTCACAGATAATTATAAATCAAAAATAATGAACTTGCCCTTTAATACATCTGAAGCTTTGGTGTGAGGTGGTATAAACAGGTTCCAAGGTCTAGTGTGTGGGAGCATTAAACTTCATTATTAATAAATAAAACTTGATAAAAAACTGAGGGAGCAGTTTAGGGCTGGTGTTATTTTATGGTAATACATATCTCCATGAATAGTATTAACTCAAGACTTCTGTGACTAATCTCATGTCCACAGAATAGGTGCAATCTGTGCAAAATAAATAGAATAGAAAGGAGTCGGTTTATTGTGTTGCCTGCTTGGACGTACAAATCCTGCTCCAGACCTCAGCGCTTTCTGTGCCCCAGGAATGTACAAGGCTAATACTTCAATTCATGCCGTCTTCTGGTTTTCGCTTTCAGTTTGGCAGTTTGGCTCAAGCAAGAAAACACAAAGATCTGTCCTTTTTAGATTATGGTCTTTTATGAATTGACTAGTTCTGCTCTTGTGTTTTTAAGTTTTCCTATAAAGTTGCCTATGACATTAAAAACTGACAGTAATTATCTACAGTTTAATTAAGTGCTAACAGTATGTTTAACCTTAAGTATTTAAATTATAGTGAAGAGGCATGTGTTTATCTAAAAATAAATCTCTACTGCAAATGCAAATAATGCATGGCTATACAAATCCTTGTTTTTCTTCTAGGGTTATATACTCCTTATTTTATACCTAATCTATTATTTCTCCATGGTTGCCTCTTATCTGTGTACTGACAGTTACTGCTCCACAGACAATGATAGTTTTTGCTTTTATCCCTGTAGCATCATCCAAACACTGGATGAACCATCTTCAGAGACATTTCTGCTTTACTATCTCCATGAGCCCTATTTTCCCTCTTTGTTGTTTGTGACCAAAGCATTAAACCCTTCAACATGTACAGCTACGTTGCTGTCTGATTTCTTCTGCATTAACTTTGTGTACAAGAACCTTACAGCCTAGCAGAAAAGAAGTATTTCTTTTGCCCAAGGAAAATTCTTATAGTTATTCTAGAGGGGAAAAAAAAATATTCTATTTCTTTGCTCTCTTAAACTGCCTGTTTTGCTACAAGATGAGATTTATTTAAAAATCATTGGGGAATTAAGTGCTGCTTTTAAGCAGTCAGGACCAGCCTTGCAGTCCTTACTTGAAGTCCTGTTTAAGTTTGAGGAAAGCTGTTGAAATACAGATGAAGTTTAATTTTCAATGCATAAAGAAAAGTCTCCTTACATCATTCGGACTAGCCTGCATGACTAGTGTTGAATAAGGCTGAAAAAGTCAGGCTGAAGATCATACTCTCTAGTGTGCCATGGGAACGGAAGCTGAATTTTCTGGTGGAAGAAGCTTGGGCTGCGAGTAATGTTCCCCACACTGTGTGGCACTGACCTGCACAGCTTCGTGCCGTGGGGTGATCACCCTTACAGCTCATCCCACCAGCTGCAACGTGCCCCCAGGGTGACAGGCGGATAATTAAGGTCAGCATTGCTCCCCAGAAGGTGTTAGGCACCCCTTTGCTGGAGGGAGAGCAGTCGGCTTATAACCAACACAGGCCAAACCCTGGGGAGCAAAGCAGACAAGCCAGTGTATCCTGAGGAAAGAATATTTCCTTCCTTTCCTGCCCCCATGCATCAGGCACTGCTGCCAAGGCAAACCATCCCCAAGTCCTGGGCTCCTTTTTTCAGTAATGCAAGTTACAGTTTGATGTAGAATGTGCACTGCAATAAAAAGCACTTCTGCCGTTGCAGATTGGGATTCCCTCCTGGGGGTGGCACTCAGAGTATCATTTTGAACCAGAGTTGGTTGCATCTAAGGCAGAGCAAAGCTGGTGCCGGAAGGGAATGTACATCTGGGAAAGTCCTCAGCAGCATGACTTGAAATGAAAATGCTGATAACTAGGAGGCTACACAGCAAGCCTCCAGCAACTTGCTGAAAAGAAGACACTGGTTCACTGTATGCCAAATATATGTGTATGTCTATATATTTTTTTCAGGAAATCTGAACAAGGGCTTTTTGATAATGTTATTCCACCCTGTGCATAATTTGTTCATTTCTGATAGTTCACTGGACATTTCCCTCAGTGAATGCTGTTTGCTCTATTCTGCAAGAAAAGCGTAAAGCAGGATGAGGAGGGCTACAAAGGTGATCAGAGGGCTGGAGCGCTTTCCACATGTGGACAGGCTGAGAGAGTTGGGGTTGTTCAGTCTGGAGAAGAGAAAGCTCTGAGGAGACCTTATAGTGACGTTCCAGTACCTGAAGAGGCTACAAGAATGTCAGGGAAGGACTGTTTATAAAGGCTTGTAGTGACAGGACGAGGGGGAAACAGGTTTAAACTGGAGAGGGGCAGATTTAGACTAGGCATAAGGAGGAATCTCTTCACTATGAGGATGGTGAGGCACTGGCACAGGTTGCCCAGGGAAGCTGTGGCTGCCCCATCCCTGGAGGTGTTCAAGGCCAGGTTGGATGGGGCCTTGGGCAGCCTGGTCTGGTGGGAGGTGTCCCTGCCCGTGGCAGGGAGGTGGAACTGGATGATCTTTAAGGTCTCTTCCAACCCAAACTGTTCTATGATTCTAATTGTGCAGGTACTTTAATCCAGCAAAAGTGTATGCTTATTCTTGATAACTACAGTCTGATTACAGTAAACCAAATAATAGAACTTGTAGGTAATCTGTGGTAAAATGTAAGCTCAGAGGTCTGAGGCAGATATTAAGTTATTGCTACTGTTACATCTGCTTAAATGCATTTCCTGCAGAGGTGGCAGAGACAGTAAAGATTTTGCAATAAGCCCAGATGCTACCTGGAAAGAAGAAGGAAAAATTTTCAACAAAAAGCCCAAACAGCATCCCTGAAATTAGAAAGCCAATGAAACGAATCCACTCTGCTTGGGTTTTTATTTAATTAAAATTAAGGGGCGGCAAGGAGGGTGGGCTGAATTTGCTAGAATTACTTGAATAAGGAAATAAAAAACCTGCTTCTTCTGTTGGGGAAACCCGCTGGTTTTGATGGCTCATCATAGAGATCCAAATGACAGCAGCATTATGTACGCTATTTGTTCCTTATTTCTGACTGTAAAATGGAACAGAAGTTTCATTACAACAAGCAGATCCATCCTAGTATATTTCTGTAACCTGTAAAATATGGTAAACGTTAGAGATCTAAGACAGGTCTTCAACTCCTACTACATGTATGTGTGTGTGCAATATACAAATGTATAGATCTCTTCAGCTTGTGAAGAAAAAGAAAATTGAGATAATACTGCTCTTGTGGTGTTGACAGTAGGGTATGCATCTTCATTTAATATTGCTTCCCAAAATTAAATATGTAAGTTGAAACTCACACTTGATTTTACATTTCTGTATCAGTATTTTTAGCAGTAATTTCTGGGTGGGTATTTTTGTTAGTAGGCTTGCTGTCTTCTATTTTAAAGAGCTCAAGTCTCTAATATTAGCTTTTCCTATGATTTGAAGCAAGTATAAATAAAAAATTAATTGATTTGTAGCAAGGAAGGAAATTAATTGAAGCAATATGTTTCATTCCACTTCTGGACTTGTATTCTACATGGAAATACACTTCTGTTTCAAAACATTTTTCCAAAACGTTAAGTTGCTTTTCACAAGTTTTAAAAGCTTTTGCAGAAGTTAAAAATCACTTAAATGTCTGTATTAACAAGACTTTGGTTTTGAGAAAAATAATGCTTTTCATGAAAAAGCAGCTACTCATAAGATGTCTCAATCCTTCTATTGATGTCTTTTTTAAAAAATCAAAATTAGCTGAATAAGTGCTAGATGTATTTGTGTTCCACTTCCTATTTAAAACTTGTAGGACATTTAATCTCTTAAAAAACACTGGGAGAAAGAATGAATCATCTTTGTGCCAAAATCCTTAGTGTGTATCAAATGACTTCCTGTGTCTTTCAGGTGCCCAAATCAGCAATTTTTATTTCTCCAGCTGCCAGAACCAATCTGACAACTCTCCAACTACAGTAATGCATTTGTGGTATAAAAAAATAACAATTGAAGATCTGGTAATAGAAAAAAGCAATTTAATATACAAATGAAAACCTGTAGGAGAACACAAATTGGGCTGTCATGATGCACTACTTAAACAATCCCCAACTTGTTAGCATGTCAGTGTGATAGTGCCTCTCATACCATTGTGTTGCTGCTGCTCAGGAGCCTTGGTGTGGAAATGAGAAGCAGTTTCCTCCCGGAGCCATGCTGCGTTTATAACTTTTCTTCTTGTGAGTGTTGTTTCGAGTATGCTTTTAGCCTTTGTTAGCAGAGAAAGGTGGTTTCCCGTAGAGCAATAGCACTAACATACATATAAAACACTCTGTGTCTATGACCATTTACATGATTGAGTGAACCAATGGACCCAGGGCTGTGTTATGCATTGTGGAAGGGGGAGATGATGCTGCCTGTCCTCCGGTATGCACCCTTCTGCAACACCTGCTTGTGTGCTTTGAGGATTGTGTAGTAGCAGGGAAGCACTCCCAGACCTCAGCATACGCTATCCTACCCGAAACCAGGCCACAGAACTGATCCAGCACAAAACCAGACCTGAAGCAACCACACTCTGGAAAGGGCAGAGCAGCTTATGGGCGACCGACTCATGTTGCCCATTGCTGTTGTGTCACACCAAGCTGCTACGATTTTCACCAGTGTTCATATGAAGTATGACTGAAGTCCTTTTTAAAAGTTAAGCGCAGAGTTTGTGCTCGGGATGCATTTCCGTGTATGTTGAGAATCACGTTGGTGAAGGATTTGTCCTTTGCCCATCCCTCATCTCATTTCCCCTTGCCAATCCAGCTGCCCTATGACCCTTTTCAGCCTTTTAACGTATGCTGGAGAAGCCCCTGGTCCGTGGGGCCACGCACAGAGGCAAAACAGTGCAAGAGGGGCGGAACAGGGCACGAGTGAGCACCTGGCTTTGAGGAGTAACTCTGCACTACTTCCCAGGGTGTCAAAAAAAATCTGGGACTCTGCGGTCAAGTCCTCTTTTGCACCTCCCTAGAGCTAGAGGAGCATTGCCCAAAACCACAGATTTAGAGACTGTACTTGTACCAAAGACAAGTTCCTTGCTGATGTGGTGTTTAGGTGAGGGGGAGGTGACTAGTTTCTGCCTGGTCATTGCTATGATGCTCTCATATTGAGGTTGTTTGAACACTAAAATCGTTACACGGAATGAAAACTGACTTGAGTTTTCCAGATATCTCTGGGCCCTCTAATGAAAATGTCTGTTGCAAACATGGATGAAGGTAATGCTCTGCTTTATTCATCTTTTCCAAATCTCTGTCTGGAGATACCTTTCTCCACGCCAACACCAAAATCCTCTGAAAATTGTTCTGGCAGCTTTATGCCATTTTGGTGCTTAACTGGAGTAACCTGGGAAATGATTGGTCATTAAAGTAAGAAAGATGGCTACAGTCACCCAAGGAGAAAATACACAGGTTTGGCCAGCTTCACTGGAGCCAGAATGTGACCATTAATAAAGAGAATCTGGGTTATTCTAACAAAAATATAATGAAATATAAAGTAACATTTTTTTTTCCCCTCTAGTTAAAATAATTTCCAACCACGCTTCTGAAATTAGAAAAGGCTACTGAATTATCCTTTAAGTTTTGTTTTGCCTGTTTTTTTAACTAGCTGATGAGAATAACTTATCTGCATACTACGTATGTCATCTAAGGCCTGAGTAATCTGGACAACAACAAATGATTACCACCCACTGACTTGAGTGGATTGTCAGGGCTATGGGAAAAAGAGAACTTGTAGACACTAAAACCAGCTATAAGCCTTTATTAGAAAAAGATTCTTAAAATCTCAAACTCAACAACTGAGCGATATTGTAACTTGGAAATATTTACATTACAAAATAATTTGAAACAGCTATTTGATAAAACAATTGCACACCAATTTCCTATGCAGAAAGTAAACGAATTGTTTTTTTGACAGCCCACCATTAGATTTAGCAGTGCAAACCAATTTACTTTTTTATCTTGTGTACCAACAGATATCTATGGATACGTGACTACCTAGAAACTAAAAACAACATTCTTTTTTGCTGAGGTTAACTTAAGGATTGTGTGCTCTACACGTGCATGACCATTATGGTATAAATTAACTGTTGGTAATTCCAGTAAATATGTAACTTAAAGGAGGAGTTATATTTGATTTGCTGAAAAAATCTCTAAAATGCTGATTTTTAGCATATGTAGGAGAGATGCTGGTTTTTAATTATTGTTCTTTTTATTCATGTAGTTCTCAAACAATCCCTTGTCTGGATCTGTAGTTTGTCTGCCTTCTGCAGGACAAAAAGTGCTCATGCTGCAACTTAGATGTCAATCTGTCTTGAGCACTGCAGGATAAATACTGAAATACTTGAAGAAGAGATAACGGTTCCTCTGTTAGACCATCACATTTACTAAACATTTTAGAATAATACACTGTTCAAGTGGCTTTCTATTTACGTGCTTTTTTTTTTCAGTTTCTGCTGAGGGAGAGCTTGAGTTATGAGTTGGTGGTAGATGTTGTAAGATGATGGTGAGATAGGTCACCATTATCAGACTGATAATGAGGATATTGCAGCAGAAGCATAAATACTGTGTAGTGCATGGCAATAATATTTTTTTTTTTTTTCCCAAATCTGCTAGTATCTTATCTCCTGGCTGGTTTTCTTGAACCAGACCATGTGCATCATTTCAGGGAAAATTAAGATGCATCAGCAGACGTTCTAAAGGTAATAGTTGTAAACTGGAATATTACAACCTTTTGGCTGTACTAATGCAGGAATAAAATGGTCTAAATCCTCTGTAATTCAAACAATCTACAAGTTTAAAATACTGAGATAAACTGTGTGTGAAAGGGAATTGCCAGAAACTGATGACAAGTTTAAAACAAACAGAGTTGCAATGTAAAAAAGCAGATAAAAGGCAGAAACTCGAGGGATGCAGTGGGGCAGCACAGAGGCAGGCAAGTTATCGGATGAGTGAGTGATCCCCTCCATAGTTTAAGACTAGTGTTTCTGTTTGGAGGGAAAGAGTTACAATGGTGTAGAAGTGTTTAGAGAAAATAGAAATCATAAGTATTGTATTTGTCTAGTACGAGGGGAGTCTATTAGAAATATCCATTTCTACAATGAAATCAAGTTGTGACTTGTAGGACTGAGTACTTGACAGTTTCACATGGGGAGGGCACGATTTTATGCCAGCCAAGATAAGATTAAATGCTATCTTTTCCAATAATAACTGAGCAACTATGAGACTTGTATTTTTTAAAAGCAGCAGATTCAGATAATTTATATCCAAAATTGACCAAGAAAGTGTCCTAACCATTTATTTATTTATTTATTTACTTATTGTGCAATGCTTAGAAAGTTCCAGAATAGAAAAAGAAATTTCCTCGCATGCCAGATTTGAGAGAGTAAGTGGCATGACCTGGTTAATTATAAAGCTCTCACCTACACATTAGTTGCAGGCAAAATTGATTTTAAAGCTTGATACAGAAATTGATTAATCATGAACTCTGGAACAAGAATTAACGCTCATTAACATGAGTTTACAGAATATACATTCCCTCAAGCTAATCTATTTTTAAGTGAAGCTAAATCTCTGCAAGGAACTTACTTGAAACTGTACAGCATTTTGTCTGAGGAAAGGATCACCCGTGAATAACACTAATCCCAAACCAACAACAAAGCTCACGCAGGGCAGCCTCTTCTCAAATGCCACAGCAGACTGCGTTAGCGTGTTGCGCTGTGGTAGGGGCATGGCTAGGACAAGGTGAAGGATCATCAGCGTGTCAGAACTGGGCTATGCCATATAACGTCATTCTTCAACTCTTTGTTGCAGCTGTGTTTCAGCTCTCCTCAGGCAGAAGGCAGTGGCTGTTGGATGCAGAGCTGTGTGGGCTAAAGCAAGGTAGAGTAGAAGTCACTGCTGGACAGTAGCGCTGCAAACTTCTGGGTCACCGTGGATTGCCCTCCAACCACACAGCTGATAAAGGTCTCTAAACACTTTTTTGTTCAAGAAAACATTCACTGTTCTGGGTATCTTCAGGTTACTGCTTTGCAAACTGTAGGAAGTCTGAGCATAACATCTTCATTTGTTGGGAAGAAATTGCTAACAAAGCTGCTACCAGAAAATATCCACTTCCCTCTTTTAAATTTTCTATAGTTGTCTTTAACTTTTTCCAGGCCCTGTGATTGCATTATTTTAAACCAATACTCCAGAGATTGAGTTTACTGTCAGAAACTTCTGAAAATATTAAAAAAAAAAAATTGTGAAAGATGAACTTAAAACACTTTTTTCAAAATAAAAGGTCATCCAAGAAGAGAAAATGAATTTACCATCAGTCATATTAAATAAAATGTTTGCAATAAATTGTTTTGGAACAATGGAGAAATCTTTTACTCAGAGGAAATTACTAGTTAAGTTGTATTCTGTAATGAATGGATATTGTTAACTGTAAACATTTTTTTTCCTTTTATATTTTGACACATCTTCAATTACTCTCAATGCTTTGTATTTGTCACCTGTTAGTGACACTTAGCTGTCATCCCAGAGGCTTGCAGCATTTTTTGTTCGTTTTCTTTTACCAAGCTACGCATGATAATATATTATTGAAACATCTCCAGGCAAAACAAAACTGGTTGTATTGAAAATGTATTAAGTAGGAAGAAATTATATACTTAATAGAAGATGAGATATGATTGAGTAGGATGTAAGATATGGTAGGATGTGAATTTAATATTCTAAATAAGGCAGGGGAAGCTTTCCAGACAAGAATCCACCGTCACGTGTATTAGATATTTAAACTACATCTATAAGAGACAAGCCACTTAAAATCAAGGGATGCAATTACAATATTCATATTCCCACCTTGAGGTATCTCAGAAGTCTGATATCTTTCAGTGTAATTGGAAGTGACCTTTAGAAGTCCATGTCTTTTAGCTACTCGAAGCTCAATATTCAAAACCAGAAGAAGCAGAAATCTCATTGCTGAACAACTTGACCAGGTTGTTACCTTTAACACATGCTTATCTAAACTTGTGTTTGGTGTAAGCACTGAATTGTTCAATTTTTCAGCCTCTCATTTTTAAAAAGGAATGTTTTCAAGCTGAATATTCTTGAAGTAGGTAGTTGTCAGAGAACAGCACTGGAGGGTCAAGTGGTGAGAACCAGCCCCACTGAACTGTGGAGATAATGAACTGAAAGGCAATCACAAAATAATATTTTTCATTTCTGCAATGCCTTTAATTTGAAAACCAAAAAGCACGTTACAAAGACTATGCCCTCCTTGGGCTGCAGTTGCTTCCAGTGAATCCTCGGAGAGGCTTTTCAGTTGCTCTGTCTGCCCTCAGAACTAGTCTGTCAGTCCTAAGCTGGTACCTCCCTGGCACAAGTCCTATGCAAATCAGTGCATCATTACCAAAAAGCATATTGAAGAATAAACAACTTATAGGCATGAGCTTCACATCCACCAAGCCAGGGCAGTCCAGAATTATGTATGCTCTTTCTGTATTTTAAAACAATTGCCCACAAAAAATGCAAAGAAATCCACCAGACTTGGAACAGAAGTGGTATTAAGTGCTGCACAAAACACAAGTGGAGAACTAGACAGAAACACGGATGATTGAGAAGGTGGGATGTAAGGGGGGCTGGGGGAAGAGACTTCCTGATTTGTGATGAGTTTTATTGCGGAAGAAATTTAAATCAGCCCCTCATCTTACTACAGTGATTTCATTTTTTGTCTCTTTTTCTTCCCCTTGGTGATGTTTTCTTTCTGAAGACAGTATGTAGCAGAACACAACAAAAACATGTGCTTCTCTCGCCTTTCGAGATGAATTATATTTAAATCCATTCCATCCAGTAACTGGGAGCTCGTGCACTGCTTCATTTTAACCAGTTCTTTACTGTTCTGACTTCATGATTCGCCATCACTGCGTGTACATGGAAAAGAAAAACACATCAGTGTCATGCTGCTTGGTCAGTGGTCTCAGCAAGAAATAATATGCAAAAGTATCTCTGGAGTCCATGAGAAGGGTGTTATCAGAAAACAACTGTCAGCCAGGCAATGCATGAAAAGTCTCCACCTGTGGTGCTAGATGCTGGTAGCAAGGGCTGAATCTGATTTCTCTGACTACCTGCTTTCCTGTGCATGCTTTCTTCTGCTTCCAGGCGAGGACTGAAAAAAATTCCTTTTTTCCACAGGTGAGGATAATTTTTTTACAGATGGAATTTTTGAGTTAGGTCCGGCCTTGTAAGAGGTGAATTTTCTTTGTCCTGCTGGTTTCTGCCCAGCTAGCATGCTCCCTAGCACTTTCTTAATAATGTCTCGTTCATGCCAACATCAAATGCAACATCTTTTATTGGCTGGTTAGATATCAGTAAGCATTAACAGCAGCATTATAAACCACCACTGAAGTTAAAAGAGCCACTGATACTCTTAATATTTAGCTCAATTTTTTTATGTACCTTACCAAACTGATGCACAGCCTGGAAAGGGAGTATCTCTTTCAGTACTGACATATTCCTCACCCGTAAGAGTCGCCTTCTTCTGACAGAAAGGGCAGGAAGGTACCCAGCATTGCCCAGGGAAAACCAAACCTGCTTGGGAGGTGTGATAAAGCAGAAAGGCATTTGTTTCATTGTCCTCAGCAGCCTATAAAGAGAGGTGCTGAGAAGGGGACAGGCTATGTCCCTATTTGCCAGGGGAGTAAAGGTCTCCAGAGAAAAGATCAAGGAGCATCAGCCCTTGCCTGCCACCCCTGTGGATGCCTGCATGCACAGAACGGGACTCTTGGCCCCAGAGAGGCTGGGGAGTCTGTGGTTCCGTGCTCTACCTACAAAAGAGCCTGGGCTGTCATGTCTTGCCTCTTGTGCACGAATCTGCAGCCTTGATGCTCATGAGTGCAAACCTTTGCCATAATGGCTTTGTTTAGTTTTACTTCATAGTCATTCACTTGCTCAAAAGAGCTGCTGTTTATCTGTATGTAGTTCTCTTTCTGACATCATTTATTCAGCTATGAGTTTGGTCAGGAAAAGCAGCAGGTCTTGGTCTGATAAGGTTCAACTGCAGAAATAAATGAGAACCGATTTTTTTGTTGTTGTTTACCAGGAAATCTCACCACTTCAGATATCTTTTCACTTTGAAATGAAGCATTTTTCAAAATTTCATGTAAAATGAAATTTGAAAAAGTAGTTTTAAGGGAAACACTTAACTTGGAAATATTTGCCCACCACGGGGTTCTGTCCTTTAGACCTTTATATATTTTATATTTAAAAGTCGCTTACTCTGAAAAGTAGTTTTGGAACAACTTCCATTTTGAAAATGTCAAAATGTCATTATTGAAACATTGAGTCTCGGATGTTTTCAAAATGTCTTATCAAAATCAATTCACAGTTCAAAACTTTTGGTTATTATAAACTTTTCCCCCAGCATCTTCGCAAAGCAGGAAAACAACGTTCATCCAGCTTCAGTGAGGCCTTGCTGATTTCTATATGGAAATGATGATGGATATCATCCTTAAAATATAAAGTGTGCTGGGTTTGGCTGAGATAGAATTAATTTTCTTCATTGTAGCTGGTATAGGGCTATGTTTTGGCGCTGGAAACAGTGTTGACAATTCAGGGATGTCTTCAACACTGCTGAGCCAGGCTTACATAGAGTCAAGCCTTTTTTTGCTCTTCACGCCAACCTGCCAGTGAGTGGGCTGGGAAGGGACAAGAAGCTTGGAGGAGACAGAGCTGGGATAACTGACACCAACTGACCAAAGGGATCATAGAATCACTAGGTTGGAAAGGACCCACTGGATGATCGAGCCCAACCATTCCTAACACTCCCTAAACCATGCCCCTCAGCACCTCATCCACCCGTCGTTAAACACCTCCAAGGAAGGTGACTCAACCACCTCCCTGAGCAGCCTCTGCCAGTGCCCAACGACCCTTTCCATGAAAAATTTTTTCCTGATGTCCAGCCTGAACCTCCCCTGGAGGAGCTTGAGGCCATTCCCCCTTGTCCTGTTCCCTGTCACTTGGGAGAAGAGGCCAGCTCCCTCCTCTCCACAACCTCCTTTCAGGTAGTTGTAGAGAGCAATGAGGTCTCCCCTCAGCTTCCTCTTCTCCAGATGTTCTACACAATATGACATCAGGCTTAGTATATAGAACTGGGGGGAGAAGGAAAGAGGGGGTGTTTGGAGCTGTGATGTTTTGTCTTTCCAAGTACCGGTTACATGTAATGGAGCCTTGCTTTCCCAGATATGACTGAACGCTTGTCTGCCAATGGGAAGGAGTGAATTAATTCCTTGTTTTGCTTTGCCTGCATGTGCAGCTTTTGCTTTACTTATTAAACTGTCTTTATCTCAGCCCACGAGTTTCATGCACTTTTACCCTTCTGATTCTCTCCCCCATCCCACCAGGGAATGGTGAGTGAGTGGCTGTGTGGGCTCAGCTGCCGGCTGCGATTAAACCACAACAAAAAGGAGTTACCATAATTTGAGAAGAAATTTGCCCAGCCTTTCAGAATCTTAGGTTGAATAATCTTGCTATTTGTATTCAACTAATATCCTTTGTCTGAGCAGCTCTAAATGTCTGAGATATAAATCTCCTTTTTATTTGCATTTATTTGCTTTCCTGGAATTTAGAGACAAATTTCTCTACAGTCTGATCCTATGATATTAGTCATAGGAAAATATGCTTAAAAACATGCGTGCCTTCATCTGACTGAAGCATGCTCATCTGAACAGCACTGCTTTTCTGCGTCAAGTCTTAAGCCTCACAATAGTGCTTTGAAGTGACAATATCTCTGTTTTACAGGTGGGGAACTTGTGTTAGGGTGTAGCCCAAAGACACCTTCTGCCAGTCAGGAGCCCTTCTGATGGGGCTAATGCAAATCCAGTACAAAAACACTTTAGCAAGGGTGATATTTAAAATCAGTTCAAGCTGGTAGGTAATGATTTTTTCTTTTTTTTTTCTGGAAATGAAATGTTTAAATTCTGTAATACTTAGGGTGTCCTTGTACCTAAAAAGCCTTTTACAGTATGACTAACTTCTGCTGGTGTTAGCATGTGGCTCACTTTGTCCTGTGGTCCCTTCTAGAGTCAGGTAGGCTCAGCAAATCTGAAACCCACTATGTAGTTGCCTCTCCTTAACAATTTTTCCTCTAATGTATCATTCGGAGGCTTGCACACATCTGGAATCTAGGATCTAAGTTTGGTTTGGTGTTTGGTTTTTGTTGTTTGGTTTTTTTTTTAAAAAAAAACCCAAAATGCAAAAAAAAATAAAACCCCAAACTCCCACAACAACAACACTTTTTCTTGCAATAGCCGTAAGCAGAAACCTTTTAAATAGAAATAACTGCAATGGAGCAGCCCCATCGAAAAGCTGCCCCGGAACTGCAGCTTTGGAGCAACTGAGTTGAGGGCTCTCGGTCAGTAATGATTTAACATCACTGCTATTTCAATCCTGAGCAAGGAAACCCAGAAAAGAGGGGAAGCAGGACTTTATGATGGTCTGCAGTGGGAGGTGCCGCTTCACCAGAAGTCTGTTGAACCAAGTTATCTGGTGTTACGGGAAGGGGAGACTTAGGTCCTCATCCTGCCCACCCTTCTCACACCGTCCCAGCTGCTGGCCTTGCCTTCTTGTGTCTGCTGCTTCCAAGGCATCAGGGATTTTCTTGCCACACAAGAAGGTTTAATTGTTTGTTATCATAGCCTGGCACAGACGAGCTGCTTTGCTCACCCCCCAAAATGCCAGTGTAACGTGAACATGCAGGCAAGGGTGATGTACATTTTTGTCCTCAGCTTTCAATTGAAACCAGAATTTTTAATGCAGGAAAATGTGAGTTTGGGGCTCTAGCCACAATCCTGAGGAAACCAGCCAGGAAGTTTTTAAGTTTACAAGCTCTCAGGATTGTGGTTTTACATCCCTCTAGAATCTCTGCTTGGGCCATGAGCTAGTGCTCCACGGCAGCACTGCACAGGGACAATGAGAACACCCTTTGGATTTATCCTGGGCCAACAGCTCACAGCTCTAGCCAAAACATCTGGCAGTGGCTCTCTGGGACCTATAGGCACCCGGTGGCTGGATGGAGGGGAGCTGGATGTCCATGCTGGTGCCAAGGAAGCTATGCTGAATGCTTGTATTAACACCTTGGGAAACTGTGATTAAAGTCTGATCAGTGAGTGAAACTCCATCTGTGCCATCTGGTTGTCTGTCTTGCACAGGTTTACAACCACAAGATTGTTTAGGAGTGCAATTTACAGGCAGAGACTGGTTTAGAAATAAGAGCATCAAACCATTTGTTTGAGTTGAAATCAAAGATCCCTTATGTATAAGAACCTTTAAAACTTAAGTGGATCAAAGAATCACTCATAATTATATACTAGAGAAGTTGGATTATTTTGGAATGACATTGACCATATTTCTTCAAATAGTATAATGAATTAGGAGTACCTTGGGTTGGCAAGTGATTCTTTTTCTTCTTCTCTGACAGTAGGCAAACATTCACAGTCAGCTGAAAAAGGATAAAACCCAAAACTAAAGTTACTCTTGGAAGCTATTTGCCATTTATTTCAAAACTGCATCAACTCTGCTAGCGCAGTCTCTCTAGAATGTAAAGCTGCAGATACAATTCTGCACTCTTTTTTTCCTGTAAAATCAGCATAGTGTAAATGTTACGTGTTTTAAATTCTTCCTACCTGTGATAGGTGCTGTCATAATGTCTTTATTATATATATTGCAGCTGTTTATGTACACACTGTTCATACAAATGAACTACTTTTGAGGACTTTTTTCCTTAACCTACCCTTGGGAGGACTATTTGTTAATCTTCCACTGCTTGTAACTGCATCTAAGCTTTATAGTTCAGCTGGGAATTTAGGGCTGTAATTTAGGGAACACTAACAAAAAAACCCCCTGTATGTAAACTATTTGCTCCCTTCTAACCACAGAACTTTAAAAAAAAAAATTACAGCACTATTTTCCTGTGTGCTACACTTAATGCCTTTATTTCACTGCTGCTGCTGCTGAGCACATGTTTTCTGCTAGAGCTTACAGACCGCGAAGGTCAAAACCCATCATGTGGAGCACTGTGCTAACGCAAAGAAATGCTCTATAGAGTTTTATGTCCTGAAAAACAAAGCACCCCTACGAGGTTAGGAAGTGAGCCAGTTGGATGTAAGGCAAGGGATCAGGAATGAAAAAAAAGTATCAAGGTTTCAATGTTTCCTAGCCAGTGAAAAGCTGCTAGCAGTTCAAAATCATGCCTTTGTTAATTCATGCCTTACCAAAGACCTGCTTTTTTTTTGAGGAAAGCCTCAAAGAAGGACACAGGGCCCTTGAAGACTTTGACTGGGAGATTTCAGCCGGGAGGAAAACAGGGGTGGAAAATACAAAATACTTAGAAGTAACTAAGAAGATGAAGATGCTGGTGGTAGTTACTGCAGGTACTAATTGCTCCATGGGCTTCTAGGCTTGCCAGAGCCTCATGTAGAGGATGAACAGTGCTGGGAGCTAAGAGCAGCTTGCATTTCACATGGTAGAGATGGCAAGCAAGTGAAAGGACACAGACAGGGGAGGGATGCATTAATATCCTGGCAGCAGTAGTTTACAGTGGTCTGAACTATGAGTAAACGCACGTTTCTTCTACAACAGCACAGTGTGGAGCACAGAACAGTAGAAACTCTGAAAACTGAAAGAACTAGACGCTTGAGGAAAACTAGTATTTAGCATTAAAAATACGTATTTAAAAATGTCATTCACAGCTATGTGTGTGTTCAATAGAAGTGCCTACTGGAAACTCAAAACATTTATGATATTCCCTCATATGTTAAAAATAAGCTCCCACACAAACTAAAATATTACTCTGAACAATTCTACCTCTGACATTTGTGCTGCTATTTTAGTAGCAAGGAGTCAAGAACACAACTAAAAGCGTTATAGGAAAAGCAGTGACACACATACAAAATATCTTACATCGATTTTTCTATGCATGGGATCTACACCAGCTAGAAAGAGAGGGAGGGTGGAGTAGAGGGGTTACTGTGTACCATTTTTGTTCATGCTGTTCATCCATTTATCGAGTTCTTCCATTTCTATCTCCATAACAGAGGGCGTGTCTTCTTCAAAAATAGGACTTGAGAAGAAGGAGAGGGAAAAAAGGCATTACACAAAATGCTTAATTCAAACACTTATAATGTAATAATTTTGTATCTTTTTCCTCATTCTAGGTGCACGTAGCCATACTAGCCTAGTACACTAAGAAACGATCAGCCCAGCAGGTGTGAACGACATGTCTGGAAACAGATGTGAAGGAGCATTTGTGAGATGCCAGTCTTGGGCAGTGGTAGGGCGGGCTGGGACATTGCGTGCAGAGGGACTTGGGTGGTGCAGTCTGGGATATGCCAAGAGTAGCTGTTTGAGAACTGTCCTTACTGGAAATAGAAAACTGAAAAATAAAGTAGTTTGTCTCTGCCCTGGTGGAACACGTGGAAAAAGTCCCGTTGCTCCAGTGATAAAACCAGGCGATCTGAAGTTTCATCCTAGTTGTGACTGACGTTGGCAGAAACTTCAGAGGGGAAGGTCACGAGTAGAGTAACTCTTCATTTATTTAACTGCTCTATTTAGCTCCCCTTTGCTGATCATTCCTGGAGTCACATGGTAGAAAAATTACTTTTAGCAAAAAAATTATATTTTTTTCCCTGTGAAGCCAATTTGATATAATAACTTCTAGCATTGATTAGCAAGATGGAGATCAATAAAAGGCAACAATAAAAATTATCACTCTGATAAGAGCCATGGAGCTTTTGGCTTGTTTTCCCAGCAGCCTAAGGCATTGCTTCCACAGCAGCTGGGCGAGCCTTTCTGCCTCGCCTCAAAGTGAGAAGACAAACTTGAAAAACAGGGGAGCAAGAGGCAGAGCTTATTGCGAATAGTAAAAGCCTGTGATGAGCCTGGGAACCGATACCCTTTGCTCATGGGCCACTTTGTATGTCCTGCAGAAGGGGAGGCCACGGGTGCCTAGGGCAGGTGGAGGAGTGGCTGTGGGCAGTAGATGCCTGTAGAGCAGCCTCTCAGACACTGTAGCGCCTGTTCTTCTCTTGCAGTCTTACACCGTCAGCTAAATACTGAAGCTGTGCTTTAGTCACCTCTCAAGATAGTTAACTGAAAGAATTAATAGCAAAAAGTAATGAGGATTATTGTACGGTTAATAAAACAGATGATGAAGGACCCCAAAATCATAATATTTTGTTAGAGTAAAATAATAATAATAAAAAAGTTATGTTCACAAACTTTACCTTTTCACATTTTCACTTCCCAGCTCATCTGGAAAAGAAAAAAGTTGATGTTCATTCTGCTCTTTGAATATACAGGGCCCAGACTGCAAGCAAGTCTGGAGCAGGGTCACATAAAACAGGTTGCGTCTTCAAAAGGCATAATAGTTAACTTGTAGATGAAAGACAAAATATCTCATCCCTTTTGTAATTTTCAGAAGAACCCATTATATTTAATCTTGAGCATGCTAAAAGCAGCTCATTTTTAGGTCAGCCATGCTGGGAGAAAACTGACTGTTAGAGCCGCAGTGGGCAGGACACGGCAGTTGCACGCTTCCCTGAGCAAAACAGATGTCATAACACCCTAAAAAGGAACCACTGCTCTAAAACAATGTTTAGTGGAAGCATCGGGGCATTTTGCTGCAGGTGACAGGCAAAGAGTCCGGCTCCATCTGGAGGCTCTGGGAGATGCTTACGGAGAGAAAAAGGAAGGATGGATTTGCATAGATTAAATCTCAGGCAAATGAAGCTAAACTAGCCAGATGTCAAAAGGGGTCCAAAGCATTCCAAAGCCAGTTAGACCCCAAGACAGAGTAAATATGTGTGGGAAAAAAAATAGTGCAACAGACATTATTCATATTAATAACTTCCCCTCCAAGAATCAAGTGACCGAAAAGGCTCAAAAAAAATTAAGAACTACATATAGGATTCACATTGCATACAGTCTTAAACCAGCTTATTTTTAACTCATTGTTGCCAAGGGGTGCTGACACCTCCAACTTGTTCCAGCACATTCCCTGACTGCTGAGACACCCCAGGGCAACAGAGCCATCTGCTCCCATCTTGAGGATGCCCAGAATCCCAGCTCCAAGCAATAGGCACAGGACAAGAGAACCCAGGATCATACTGCTGCAAGGCACCACATTACCCATCCCTCTGAAGAGTGTACTTGCATTTCAGGTCATGTAGAAACACAGGCAACTAGGTGCCTGCTTGTGAATTCAAAGTTTTCTAGGAAGGTGACCCAGTGATAAGGCTGTTGCATCCTAAAACCGGACTTAAAATCTGTGTCACTGTTCGCAGGCTCAGGAGCTTACAGCTGCACTCCTGTTCTGTAGAGATGCTGACACAGCCATTTCAGGACTTCACTTACAATCTGCATAGTTTTAATATGATACCTCAGTTTGTTTTCTGTGGCTTGACACTCCAAGTTATTGATTTCTTTGATAACAGGTCCATGTACCTTCCTGAAGTACTGCTCTCCCTTATCACAGCACCCAGGCAGTCTGACCATGGCATTCCTAGCTTGTTTACTGTTATATCTTCATAGCTGCCACCACCCTACAGGATCCGATAAAAGGGTGCCTTAAAATAGTTTTGCTTGTTCCTATGTTATTGGAGCTCTGAGCAGCTTTCCCTTGTGGGCAGTATGGGCGATGGAAGCATTAAATTCACCTTGCATGATGTTAGCAAGCATAAAGACAGAATAAACATTTGCAGCCACAGGGTTTCATCCATACACTGTTCCCAGCATCGCTAGGAGCCGGCGCTCAGTGCCATGTGAGCAGGAGGTGCCAAGGAACAGAACCAGCTCACGCCTAAGGAGAGCTGCGTGCCTAGATATCACTGGCCGGGGGTGGATCCCTTTCCTATCTGTCAAACGTGCAGCTACATCCAGAGAAATACATCCTAAATTTGGCATCCCAAGCCTCCAAATAGCATTTTGTTACTGTTGAGCATGTGCTAAAAATATACTTCTGATGTGCAAGAAGACAAATTTACCTTGTTTAGTCTTTTTCCTTTTATGATGTATTACGAAAAACATGATCAGCAAAATCAGCAGGACCAGCAGCACGACGGGGACAACATATGTCAACGCAGACGGTTCTGCTGCTTCTATGCTGTCCTGATTGTCCACAGCATTCAATTCTGTACTTAGAGTACTTTTTGTTTCAAAACTGCTTTCAGTAGCTCTTGCAGTGACAAGTACTGACTCATTGTCATTCTCAGTCGAAGAATGCGTAGCAGGAGGCATTACTGTAATGGTGGATAATATCAGTGATCCATCTCCTGAACCATCATTGTCGGAACCTGCCAAATATATGTGGACAACTTAACATATGGCTTTTATGGTATTATCAGTGAGTCAAAGCATACAGCTTTAATATTTATTTTCACTTGCTGTCTTAAAAAAAAAAAACCAGCAGATTCCCCAAACACACAGATTTGAAGTCTTGGGCATGAAATCTAAAATTATATTGCAAATTAGTCACAAAATCTTACCAGTCTTGACTATGATTTTTAGTTAGCTTTTACTGGGACACATCAGCATGCACGGTCTGTCTGCATGCAGCTGTCTTGCACAGACTGTTTTCCTGCAGGTTGGCATCCGGTCTTGCTCTCATGTAAAAGTCTTCTGCTTCTCAGTAAACCATACCATCCTGCTTTGCTCCTCAGCCTTAGCCAGTATGGCCACAACCTCTGCCACCCCACCCTGTTTACCCAAGGAGTTAATACACCCTTTGGGGAGACCATTATCCCAAGCTAAGGAGTTCCTCTGGCTCTCTCATCTCCCTGATTCTGTGCCTCTCTCAAATTGTTAAATTTGTCTCACTGTGAAAAACAGAACTGGTGAGAGGAAGTGTGAAGCCCACAGAGGTGCTGACTTTCACTTCTGCATGGACTAGAAGAGGTAGTAATAGCACAGCAACTTTACTGGATAAAAAAAGCAACTAAGTGCTCCTCTGTTTGACGCAGTAAAGAGTCAGTGCTGGGTACTCTTCACAAATTCTAAGACTGGGGATTTTGAATCTTGTTTTGGATATGTGTTTCATTTAGCATATATTTTGTAATGAAGGTGGCTGAAATTGCCTGTATTGGTAATAGCAAAACAAGACTTTTTGCAGCTAATTAAGTCCGTGTTGACTGTCACAGAATTTAAAGCTTAGCAGAAGTACAGCAAATTCTGGGCTGATACTGTATTACGTACCAATACCAGAAATCCTATTGTTGACAAAGGTGCAGGAATCAGTCCTTAGATAAATTACACCAACATGTTTCCAAGTGCAAAACCTTCAGTAATTTTCTTAGCATGAAATTAGATGACTTTTTATGTTATCTGCCCTTTCAGATACAATGCTGGCATGGTGCTGCTCTCTTTTTATGCTATAAAGCAGGATGGGATTTCGTGACTTTTGCAATGACATGTTTCTCCCTGTTCTTGTAAAGTGCTGGGCAGCCATCGTTTCCACTAGAGTTAGCAAGAGCTTAAGCCTTTCAGCACCTCAGTGCTGGCATTTCAAATCTCACAGGGCTGGAACCAGAAGTACTTAGCATTTTAAATGCTTTTGTAAACACATTAATCTTCATAATGGCCCTGAGAGATGAGCAGTTATCATCTCCATTCTACAAATGAGAAATTAGGAGGACAGCATTCTGTCCTTCCCAGGGACACCAAGTGAGAGAGGAAAACTGGGATTAGAGCGCTATCTCTTGCTTAATCCACTCTGCAGCTCTCCTGTCAGATTTGTCTCAAGGAGGAGATGAGTATCTCATGAGACTGTGCTCCAGGAAAACCAATTTCAAACAACTAAAATTATTTGAGTGTGACAGCAGTGATTTATCTAGGGTTTTATGCTGTGCGTATCAGTCAGGCACCCAATTGTTTCATCCTTTCCTAAAAACTATGACAAAAATAAATAATACCTTATGCTTGAATATAGTATTTAATACTGCAAAGGTCACCAGACTCTTCCACCACAATACGACAATGAAAATGTCAGCTTTTCAGTGGCAAAGCACTTCCTATCAATAGTCAGTCTGTCACTTACTTCTGTGTTTAGTGTTTCAATCAAGAGCAAAACACGATCACTGCCTCCCTTGCAGATAATGACCCCTTACTGGTGTTCTCCACCACCCCTTCCTGTGCTCTGCCGGGTCTCATTAATCCTGTTGTAGAGGACAGGAGGGAGAGCTCCTCTTCCTTATTAGTTTGGCCACTTTTCTTTCCTGAGGTAGTTTATAGCCTGCAGTGCCTTCAGCCACTCCATTTCGATTGCTGTTGTGCAGAGCAGTAAGGTATTGCTGGAGATGGCCATACCATAGACCGTGGTGTGATGGACCACCTCAGCCACAGCAAAATGCTTTGAACACCTTGCTTCATTCTCCTCCTCTGGCCATCGCCCTTGAAACCTGTCATCTGCTTCATTTAATACAAACCCATTGCTAAAGATAGTACAAATGGGAAAGGGTGTAAGGAAAATACCATATTTTTCATTTATTCTTAGAGCTAAACCAGATTTTTTCTGATGTCTAAAGTACGGTGTGACTTTAAAGCAAGAGCAAACAGTCACACCTCATTAACTGCAGGGCTAAACTTTCAGCAGCAGTGTATGCTGAATTTCATTTCCAAGAGAGACTCTTCTAGTGTCTCTAGTACTTTTTACTTGCCTATTTTTGAGCTATGCAGCAGATTTCAAACCATTTGTCTTTGTATGAAACAGAATTACCTTTCCTAGTCTCTAGGTAAAGAAAATGGCAAATTGCAGGGGGTGACCCTGCTGCCATGTATTTCTGTTCACTTTGCATAATTCCAGGGACAAAACAACATCTCTCCTGTGAACGCCATTTCCTCTTACAGAGGTATTTTCTCCAAGCGAATTATATATGTCTTTCAGCAGAAGGGCAGCCAGTTGCATAATGTTCTCGCAAGGATATTGCTCTTGTTTCCTGTGCTTCACCTGCTGCCTCAACACATCTTCCTGCAGCTCATCTGCTCATCACCACTGAGGACCAGAGCTCAGACCTGAGGGATCCCCTCCCTGTCACACAGGGGCTGCTCTCATTCTTGGGACATGCATGTCACATTTTTTATGCAGTAGGAAAGTCCCAGCCTGCACCTGGGTGGGCCTGGTGGCTTGCACCAAGGAAGGATTTGTACCTCCAGCCCGATGGGAAGGGACGGACTCAGCCCTGCTGGTGCAGGCACTGCACTCGCTGCAGCCAGCTGCCCAGGCCACATGAGACCCACATGGTTGGCCACAATGTAGGTGTAGTTTTTTATTGTGTTTCAGTTTAAAGTGCTCAAAATAGCAAGTGGGCTGTGTTGCCGCTGGCCCCAGAGGCTGCTTTGGAGGGTGAATGAAAGCTGAAGATTGCAAGGTTTGGAGCAGGGCAGAAGAGTATCTGAAAGTCAAATATTTGGTGGCATGCTATTCAAACATTTTCTCCATGCCTGCAAGGAGACAGATTTGAAGTGGTCATTCATACCATGAACTGTCTTGTCAACTGTGCTTAGGTATCACCTTGCAGAGACCTACTACCTCCCTCCAAAACGAATTCTGACCATGACATGACATGACATGACACGACACAACACAACACGACACGACACGACACGTCACAACACAACACATGGAAAAAAAGGCTAATGGAGAGCAACAAGGAGCAAGGCACATCTGATCACGCGGATAACTCCTTGACTTCGCAAAGCCCATGCCTTTCCTCTTGCAGAGTTCAGCCGCATGTGGTTGGCTGCATTCTGACGTCAGTGCTCGGTTCTCTGCACACCTCAGCCACATTTTGTACGAGCACCTCAGGTACTCATACACTCATACAAAAACAGAATCAGCTTCAGCTTTGTCTGGACTTCTTGGGGCATGAGTGCTGGCAACTTCTCACCATGTTGAGGGAAGTGAGAGCACGCCACAGCTTCAGCCCAGTCCACATTGCCCCCTTCCATGCTTTCAACAGCAGAAAGGACAGGGGCTGGCATGCAGCGGTGTCCCACCCTGACGCGGAGCTAGGCCCAGCTGGAAGCTAACAAGTCCTCAGGTTCCCACCACTAAGGTACAAGAGGATCTAGTCTTCAGGGGGCCAAAATGTCTGAGCAAGCACTAGCAGCAGCTCAAAAAGCGTTCCAGTTCTTATAAATTACGAAAAGGCTATACCAAAAAGCCTATATCTTATACCACGCAGATACTATCGTATAAATATTATTCAGTATTTTCTACTTTAAAAATATGCTTGGATTACTGATGAACTTGGCATGAGTTTTGCAGGTGCTCCCAAGCCTGCCTTTCAAAGGAGACAGAAGGAGTTGAATATACCGAGTAGCTTTGCAGACCGGAGTCAAAACAACTAACTGCATCTCCAACAAAAAAGCAACATTTCTCTTGTTGCAGCATTTCTTCCTCTGAGGTTTGTGCTGCAGCACTCAGAGGTGGCGATATGAGTTTCTTGATGAAGTAAGTGGGCAAACAGGTTTCTGATTTCAGTTGGATGTGAGGCAAAGGAAAATAGCCAGCAGTCAGCACATTCAGTTCTGCTGGAAATCAGCAGTTTCCCTGCTGTCTTCTCATCAGACTTGAGGATTGGGGTCTCTGAAGGGAATTTTTCAAATTACACTATTGTACTTTCTTACAGAAGGGACACAACAGAGGAAAAGCAAGAGGTAAGTTAATGGGATAGACAAGCGTATTGGTTTGAAAGGCAATTCTTCATTTCTCCAAAATTTCTAGTAAGTTATAACAGTGCAGTGAAAGGAGAGGCTCACAAGAGGGTGACAAAACAAGAAAAGGCTACAAAGCTGTGTATGATGATGTAAAGCTACCACATCGTATATTACTCTGCTTCATACACACGTTCCTTCTGGTGGTACAGTCATGCCACTCCACGTGGTCTGTATGATCCTCTCTCCTACTCCTCGACTCATCCCTGTTCTGTTCCTTTCCCTGCGCCTCACGTTGCTATAATCAGGGCCGTTCCTTGCCGTGGCCAGGGCTTGCCCAGCTGCCTGTTGCAGCAGGTCCCGCCTGTCAGCCTGGCTAGAAGAGGAATCATTAAAAGCCTGCAGGCTAGCTGTCGGGCGCACACGCTCTTTTGATGAGGGAGTACAAACATTTCAGGATGGCTAATCTGTAGACAAGATCCTATTAAAACTGAATGCTTAGAAAGTGTTATCTAGGTATTACCTGAAAGTGGAAACGACTGTTTAGGTTCATTTCTAGACAATGGAAACTCCTTTCTCCTCACTGTACTTCCATCCAGCTGAAGTGCTGGCATTGTGAATTCAGTTACATGTCATAGAGTCAAACTGTAAACCTGTACTCTCATTTCTCAGCCCAAATACTAAAGATTTTGAAGACCAATTTAAGCATTTAGTTGCATTTATTTAATCTGATGGCCTTCTGGTTCTGCATCAGTGATACCCATGCGACCTCCCTGTGATGCCAATCTCTTGGTGTTTCTTGCTCTCAGGAGGACCCTGAAGTTAAGGATTCAAAAGCTCTACAGGCTTTCCAGCTATCATAAAATGTCTTGAGGGAAAACAGACCAGGGTCACAGTCTGAAATTAAGTATACAATCTTGCTGATGTAAAGGAGAGATTTTCTGAAATGCTCCTGAAGCACTTGAATAAAACACAGTGGGAGTTTGTGTACGTGGATAAAAGGACAGACAGGAGTAAAGATGTACAAGGAATTGATGTGTTCAGCAGAAAATGTTTTTTTATCTGCTTTTTAGGGAGTTGTACTTTGGCAAGAGATGATGTAGAAAATTGTCATTTCTTAGATTGCTGCTTTGCTAGAACATTGTTACAGGGGACTCTGAAGGGTTCAAACCCATTCCTAAGTTCGTTACTCGATGGGGGAACGTGTAAAAAATATCAGTCCCTTGGAGACCTTGGCTTCGTAGGGGACTTTAACTAAAAGGCACTTCTCTGCAAGAGAGAGCTGTTGCCTGTGCTCACAGCACAAGAGGCTGAACGTTTGGGTCTTTGATAGCATGTTTCTTTGAATGGCAGCTTGAAACAATAGTGCAGCACAGCAAAAATAAAGCACTACCTGCAACCACCCCAGCTCTTCATTTAATGACCTTAAGTGCTTTACTCTTCCTCTCTTTCGCTCATTTTCTTGCTCCCAGAGTCAGACCACTTACGCTGCAATTTCCTCCACGTTTCACCAAGCACGGAGGGAGGTGGTGTACCCTTGGAAATGCCCATAGGGTCAGAACCTTTTCCTATAAGCAGTAATAAGGGCCTTAATACTTGTTCCTAGGGTCAGCACATACTTAGGTAAGTCTTCAAGGCTGCTGTGAGGCCAAGCAGCAGCCAGCATCACCCAGACGAGGGAGGGCCACTGCTGGCCCTCAGCAGGTCGACAGCAGCGCTTTCTGCCTGCATAGAGCAAGTGGATGGGCAAAAGGACAGGGACTGGTGCAAAACTCAATAGCCCCTCAGCGAGGAGTGGGGAGAGGGCTGGTACCCAGTACTGACACTTCAGGCACGCTCTTAGAGCTACTAGCTAAGGTAATCGTAATGTAGCCAGAAGAAAACTGTCTGTTAATCATAATTCAAATGACAAGACTAGGATTTTATAAGGCTTTAGCATTGTATGGGATCAGGACTTAAAAGGGCTTCAATCTGTCCATGCTGCAAGATTTAATCATACTCTTATAAGCTATTTTGTTTCTAGACAGTGGAGGTGAGACCTGAGAGACCACAGAATCACAGAATGACCTGAGTTGGTAGGGACCCAAAAGGATCATCAAGTCCAACTCTTTTTCCTGCATATCCTCAAGAGCTTCTGCCCTCTTCTTCAGCAGAAGTCCTCACTTCAAAGGTGAGGACTGTGTCTGGGACTGGAGGAAAAAGGAAAAAAGCTCCTCTAAAGGTCCTACACTGTTGATCTGCAAGCAAGCAGGGTTGAGAGCAAAGGCTACCCCCGGCAGGCTGCCCTGAGCAAAGTGGCTCCTGACCCTATGTAGACCCTCCCCACTCCAGTACACGTTCAAGTCCAAGGCCCAAGTTCACCACTTTCCCCCTCACACCCTCACAGCCAGAGTAAGCCCAGGGAACGTTTTCAGGCTGGCTGCACAAACAAAAGCCGCATTTATGTAGGGAGCAACGGTCCCTGCTCTTCTCTGTGTGTGTGCTCTGCTCCCCTTCCCCAGCAGCAGGGAGCTGGCTCGGGACAGCCAGGGCTGACAGCAGCTGGGGAGAGCTCTGGAAGGAATGACTCACTCCCACCGAGGAACTGTTCCAAAATCAACCAAAACTTAAAAGTGGATTTACAGGTAGGAAGCCTCTAAAGACAGTGAGGAGTGGGTTGGGTCATCAGGTATGTGGCATCTCTGCCTGATGTTTTGTGCAGCCTTTAAGGCCACTGACAGAATGAAAGTGAGATAAAATGTATCAGTTTTTAAAAGGACTGGGGCCAGTTTCTTGGTCTTTTATGCGTGAATAAATTAGGGTTTCATTTCTTTGCAGAGCAGCACAGGAAATTATTAAAGACGCCCCTTTAATGCACCTTGCAAAAAATAAGGGGGAAGAGGGCACTTGTGGCCTGAGGGGTGGGGGACTGAGGCTTCTCTCCTCTTCCCTGGGACCTTCTTTTCCTCTGACCGCTGATTCTGAACTATGTTCAGTGCTTGCAGATTATTTCTAAACGTGGCTGTAATGCAGCAGGGCTGTAGCAATACAGACAAGACCAAATCATTTTATACCTTGCTTAGTTCACTTTTACAGCTAAGCAAAACTCCCACGCTGGGAGCCTACAGGCCAGTTTTGCACCCTGCTTATAGTACTGTTTTTTTACAGTAAAAATGGCACCTAAACACCTATTTCCCCAATGCCCTTCAAAATCTCAAGAGAAGTCCAGTGGTACCCAAGAGCGACCATCCTCCCCCCCGCTTCTGGAGAGCTTCCGCTCACTACAGCAGTACAGAAGGAGCAAACACTCCTACTCCATACTGTCCACTTTGGTAGTGATTTGTTTGACGCCAAAAGGTATATAAACACCACCTGGCAAGGTTTTACTAAAAGAGCTGCCTGTCTTGCACAGTTCCTGGCTGCCAAAATGCCAACAGAACAAACCCCCTCCTGCAAACAGGTGACAGCCTCTGCAACAACATCCCAATGCTTCAGCATTTCGTCTCAAGTGGCTTTTCCACTCACAGTTCTGCCCTTCAGAAGGTCAGGAGCTAAATCCACTGCGCTGATCACTTTGCTCTGTAGCTGGGAATTCAAAATATTTGTCCCTGGAACTGGCTGTTTTTTCTTAACCTGGTTTCAGTGCACCTGGTCTATGGAAAGTGGCAGCCGTCTTTTGAATGGAAGCAGTGCTCCATTTTTAACTATACAATTAAACGCTGATAGTACAGATGTGAAGTTTAAAAAGCACAACAAATAATAAATTAGAAATAAAATGCCCGGTGGGCCAACACGGAAACTCCAGCTCCCTACATACCTGCAATTTAGGAACTACAGGAATTGTAGGATTTGGCTGCTATTCCGGGTTAGGTCTAAGGAAAAAAAGTCAAAGCTTTGAAAATGTTAAGCAGCTGAAAAGAGAGCTAAAAGAAGCAGAAAGCAAGTCCTCACAGATCTTCTCCTAGCACTCAGATTGGAGGGTGTTGCCCTCTGACTCGGTCCCATCGCTGCAGGCATGAAATGCAGTCCCACCTCAGAAGGAGAAAGGCACTTTCTTACTCACCGTTCCCATCGGATCCTCCAGCCAGCAACAGGATAGAAAGCAGTGCGACGAAGTTTTGCTTTCGCATGTTACCTTGGTGGCACTCCCACCCGAGGGGTGTTTGGCTGTCTCCTTGCTTCACCAGAACATTTACGTTTCCTGTTTCCTGCCAGGGTGCATCTGAGCCGCATTTCTGCAGGAGATGGACTCCCTTTGATGGGTTTTAGGAAGTGATGTAATTCCGTCTGGGCCTGTCAAGCAAGCAATGATTGCAAAAGAAAGAAGAAAAAAAAAAAAAGTTGCTCTTCGAGCACTAACTCGGCTGAAGCACCTTTATGCTGTAGATGAGCCCACTCCTACTCTCATTTGGTTTTTGACTCCCAGCTTTACTACCATCTGTTTTCATCTACATGCAGCATCATGACATGAACATCACACAAATACAAATCAGACAGAGAAGATTGTTTATGTGTGTTAGCAGGAAGGCTTTAGTTTGTTTTTCAGGGCGGCTGAGCAAGCAGATTTCAATAATGCCTCCCCCCTGCCTTGGTTTTCAAGCTCTGATTCTCCCTCCAGCACATCGTGGGACATCGAATGCCTTTATGATCCCAAAAGGCAGGCTCCAGGCAGGGCTGCCTCCGCAAATGGGAAAACTGGCTGGTTCACTCGGCAGCCGGTAACTGAGTACTTCGGGTTGGTTTGAGCCGGGGAAGAAGAAAAAGCAGAAAACCACATCATTTTTTGTTAGGAGCAGGCGGCTTACCTGGAAAGCACTCCAATGCCAGTGTGACAATGTAGATGACAGTGTTCAGAAGGTTTCGAGCCCCACCAGGATACAATGCCTGATGTAGGGGTTTGTGGTGCTATGGTTGATGAAGGTGGTGAAGGGGCAAGTACCTCCTGCCTCTCTTCCTCCCTCATCCTGATTTTTGCTACCCATCACTGCTCTCTGGTTGGGTGTGCAGACCTCAGGTCATGTTTGTGCTCCCTGCCACCGCCCCGTCCTCTGTGCCTACCACCCCACCACCACCTGATCACTCAGAAACACATGCGGGCTCCCACGCATAGTGTGTCCCTGGATAAGAGCAACAGAGGACCTCAACATTAAATCCAATGTTTTCAGACTTCTTGCTATATGGGGTGGGACTAGCCAGGGCTCAGAATTTGGACCTGGATGTAAATCTTTTCCTGAGAGGCCGGTGGGGGTAGGGGGGAGATGGAGGAATGTCTGTGACTGGACCATAAGTTTGGGTTATTCCACTGTAAAAATAAATACTAGGTCTGAAATTTATTCCTCTGAGTCCAAGAGAGCATGCATCCCAGATTCTACTCTGGAGCATCCCAGGTTTGAGACATTTTCAATACTTGCATAACATTTGCCAGTAATAAACTAAGGAAGAAGAGACGTATGTTGCCAGCATAGCAGCTTAGCAGTATTTCACCTAGACATTAGTCTGTGTCAAAATGTGATTTCTGGTGAATTAGTTGAAGTCGGCAATGATGAATCTTTCTGTTCAGATTGGTGGAAGCTGCTGAAGTGATCAATTGTTGCCGTGCTTCTGCAACTAATAATTTCTCTTAACACACTGATGCTTTTGTAGGTCATCAGTTATAGTTTCTTATCTTGAGTAACTGAGAAATACGTCAGTGATTCATTTAATGACCAGTTTGTTAATATATTTAAAAGAGTTGAATGATTTAGTTAACTAAAAATCCCAACTGATTGCTTTTTATTGGCAATGTATTGTTATGCACTTCATAAAACAGTGGGGAAAAATAGCAAAGCAAAATTAGAACATTGCAGCTAAAGGAAGATAAAGGGGATATCAGAGTTATGAAAACACTGACTGAGTAATTAAATATTTGTGGGAGATATTCTTTAATATGATGTCATGGCCGTACATGATCCTCCTTACCAGACAGAAGTGTTAGAGGTGGGATTTGTGATTGCTTTTAAGATTTTCCTGTTAAAGAATTGCAGAAGTTTCAAGTATTAGTAGCAGTGTCTAATTAATATAGATACTTTCAATTCTAGAAGTGCAGAAATTGAGGCTACCTGGGCATTTCCTATGTGCTCAGAGGTGCTGTGGCTTTGTCTAGTCCAGTGATAGGAAAAACTGGTAACTGGCCATAAAAGCAGCACAGGCAAGGACTGTCTGCATTTGATGACCATAAACTCAGTCCCTAAGGCTATTACTACCGTCCAGCCTCAGCTTATCTTAGCTTTAGTCAATAGTAGGCAAAGTCATGCTTTTTAAGAGTATTTTTATCTGTCATTGATTTAATGCATAATTCTCCTTTCCATTTTTCCCCATTTTCCACTCTCAGTCTTTCCAATACCACATGGGCTACAAACATTTTTTCTCAGTTTATCCTGCTCTGCATATTTGGCTGTTTTGCCCCATTCTGTACACTTAGACCAGCTCACTCATCCCTTACTGAAATATAAGCATAGATAGAAAGACTGGAAAGGAAAAAAGGAAAGGACTTGTTATTTTTGCTTTGTATCTTTGTGGCATTTTATCCCCTATCTCTAATACACAAGACTGTCCTTTCCTCTTTTCCCTTCAGTCTTTCTACATGGGTTGTTGCATTTCTCACTTGGATTCCCATCAGCTACTTTTGACACACGTTCGGCTAACAACTTATTGCTGCCCCTTGACACCAAGATAGCTACCCACTTGTTTACCCAACGAATGATTTCCAAGGCAAATTGAAGTTCAGTAAACTTCGTGCCACATTACATTTTAATTAAGACTTCAGAGTGATAAAAAGGCAGCTTGGCACACATTTGATTATTTAAATTAAAAAAAAAACAACTTAGAGAATGAGGAATTAGATATTTTGGACACTGATGTATCGGACAGTCACGGAAGGGCAGTTATCTCAGTCCATCGCCACGAGCACCGTGATCGTGCTCCCCCTGAAGCACTCCCAGCGGGCCCCCTTTTGGCTGTGAGGGCAGCCAGGTTCGTACCTTTGCCTCAGATATCACCTCCAGCTGCGCGCTTCTCTCTTCACGGTAGAAATGCAGAAACAAAAAGCTACAGTGACAACCTTGCTGAAAAACTAAAACTTGTGTATTTGGAAACCCAGGTGCCTTCAGTCACAGAGGATTTTTGTAAGAGGAGTAGATAGCATCTGATAATTTCATAGGCTTTGGTGTATTCACTATGGTTCATGACACACCATAGCAAAAAGAAATGTCTTTTAACAGATGCAGCAACTGAGTTTTCTGGGTGTTTTCAGTCTACGTTACCCAGCTGTAAATATTTGTGCATGCTTTTGGTACTGTTTCATCAAATCTTATGTTATAAAGAGCATTTCTGACCCCCTACATATGCTGTTTGCTAATATTCTTCCCTGATAAGAGAAAAGTTTGCACCACTGAGACTACAAGATGCCATCAGTGGGACGTTTTCAGAAAAACAGAAATGTTTTGTAACACTGCAGGCAGTTGACTCATGCTCTTCTTGTTCCTTTTTCCTGTGAAAACTCCTGCACAACAACAACAACAACTAAACTTTGGAGAGTGATGGAGCAAGCTGTTGGTTAGTTATAGAGCTTATGTTATGAACTCCTGCTGGAGCAGCTTCTTTGCCACTGATGCCAGCAGCTAATCTGCCTGCTCTGAAGTGCAGGCAAGGGCTAGTGCCAGTTGAGTTCTTCTGGTCCCTTAATGACTAAGTGCTGCCTCTGACATATATTGGGAAAAGACAGATACGTTTTTCCCACAAGTCACCATGAAAGAATGGGAAATTATACTGTATTGCAACTCACTGCAGCATAAAATAAAATAAAATAAAATAAAATAAAATAAAATAAAATAAAATAATAAATCCCCAAATCATAGGAGGTTTTGCAATGCCCCCAGGAGTCTCCTCATGCCAGCTACAATGGTGCTTCTGTGGGCTGCAGAGACAGGTAGGAGTTGCAGAATCAAGGCTAAAATCCACAGCACCCTTCTGTAGAAACCTCACACGGATCTGGAATGCATGGTTGCATTTGTTTCAGAGCAAGCTTTGCCTGGGTGAATAGCAGTAAATAAAGCTCTCTATCCAGTAAACTCTCTCAGTTTGAGATGACATGAAAAGGCAAGTTATATTTTATTTCAGTTGCAGAGGTGCTCAAGAAAAAAAAAAATACCTTTCTGAAACCAATGCCACCAGTATAAATTAGGCTATCGGCCACAACTGGGCATTACAAAGTAAAATAACTAAAATTAGAGTAATGATAGAGGCATAAAAACAAGTACCTGCCAGTTTTAAGTATCTCCCTGCTTAACTGGGTTTCTAAGTTTCTGGTTTCTTTTATTGTCTCTTTCCTTATTTTCTCTCTTACACTAACACAAGCCATTAAATTGTAGCTATAATGTTTTGGAGACTTCAATAGAGAATAGAAAGAAAACACAAAACTGTTCTTGAAAATATCTAGATCTTCGTACAGAAGTTTCCTTTAACAAAATGAAAACTGGATTGAGAGAGAGACTTCTAACATGGCAAACCTCCTCTGAAATGAAAAAGACCAGAGGGTGCAGCTAGAGTGCTGGCAGACTTAGGTCAAAGTGTAGCTAGACACTTCATTTCTAGTCTTTTCTGGAACATGGTACATGGATTTTAAATTTTGCACATGCCAAACACTTCCTAAGTAATTGTAATTTGCATAAAATCCTAAAATAGATGATGCCTGTATTATTTTGTCGTACTGACTGTGTTTTGAAATATGCTTCCTCTTGGAGGCTTAGCTTTACCGTGGGCAAAATCCACAGCTGAAGACTGCCCTCCTGAAAAGACTGTGTCTGGTCAGCAAAGTCATCCTGTTTGGGATCACTAGTGAAACATAGCATCATTCTGTGATACAGGTAGTCCCAGGCAGTGTCTCTATCTAGTCTAGTGTCAGGATTTGATCATGAAACTCTTCACACACAATCTTCCAAGACTACTGGAATCTAGGTGAGACTCCATGAGATGTGTCTTTGTCTCAATGCAGGCTGGATAAAGGTAAATACCCCTAAAGTACAGCTTCAGGGTTTGGTTTTGGCGTAAAGCTGTGCTTATCTCAGCACGACCAGCTTCATGTTCCCTCCAGCAGCTAAAAAGTAAGGAATTTGTCCCAACTTTGCAAGGGCCGAGTGTCCCACAGTAGTTATGCATCTCCCCCACTGCCCTCTCCTGCATCCAAAACTATGTTTTAATGTGGAAAATGTGGGCAGTTGAGCCAGGAGGCTGTGCCCTACTTTATTTTGAAACTATGCAAAGCACCCTTGTTAGACATGAAGCCATGAACATCTCAGACAAGCAACAAAGGTCCGCGCAATGCAATTCTGGGAATCGATTTTTCAGGCACTTTTATTAATTCTGACAATACCACTATTGTGACAGAAATCTACAATTTATTATTCTCTTCTATTTGGATCCTTCAAGGCCAATGACAGAATGAAACTGAAATAAAATGCATCAGTTTTTAAAAGGACTCAGGCCAGTTTCTTGATCTTTCATATATGAATAAATTAGAGTTTAATTTCTTTGCATAGCAGCACAGGAAATTATTAAAGGTTTGTCTCATTCTTTGAAAACAATTATGTAAGTAATGCATTACAGTGCCTAGGGTCTAGGGTGGAATTAGAGACTGAATGATTTAAATACAAATTTTCTGCAGGGTTGCAATATATTCCAGACTGGCATGGTAAGTGCACATTTGGTATAAACAGTCCAAGTGGTTTACTGGAGCACTGCAATTCTGTTGGCAGGAGACAGTCCCCTTCCAGTCCTCCCCACACAGAGGTTTGGAAGATAGCTGAGCAGAATCGGATGCCAAAAGCAGAGTTGCATGTTTATGGACACGTGTGTAATAGGGTAGGAGGAACAAGTTGCTCCAGATGCTTCAGAGTGGGATGCGAGTGAGCTCAATTGCTTGGCCAGAACAGGAGCTGACTGCAGTCTCCAATATCAGGAATAAAGCCTTCTTGTATGGAAATGACTGTATAAGTGCAGGAGGGGTGCGGACCTTGCAGTACAGACAGATAAAGGACGCAGTAAAGACAGATACAGAACAGACAATACAATTGTAATACTAAAAAGAGTATCTGTGCAATTTGGAAAAACACATCAGAGAATGGAAATTCTGTATGACTGCTTTCAGAAGAAAAAGAAGAAACACTGCCTGGGTGTCTGCTGCAAGCATCAGAGCCTTGTCTGGTCACAGGCTTTCATGTGCTCGCTCTGTTAATAGATGCGTAGTCAGTACCCAAAAAGGGGAAAAAGCTGTTGGCCAGTGAATTATCGTTATATGAATCATCAGTACCGCGTGTCTCACGCAGAGGTGCCTACTCATTAGCCGTCACTTTCAAGTCAGTGTTAGCTTAAGATTTGTCTGCGATAAAAACCTCAGTGCTCTATAGAAAATGAGATATTTTTCCTAAAGAGATAATAAAATATGAGGTTGACAAAGTAAAAGATTGAAAAAAACCCCCACAAATCTGCCTTAAGTGTATTCGTTGCTGAATTTAGTAAAATAAAGAGTAGAGAAACAAGGTACTTGAGAGAAAGTAAACTATTTTCTTAAATCCTTGCAATTTTTATTTCTAGGGTGCTTCAACTGACTGATTGAAAGTTATTTTCTTAGCTGTGAATGATACATAAGAAGATAATAAATCTGAAAAGCACATTCATGCAGTAATACTCTACCATAAAAAACACACCAGCACATCCAAACTGTAATGTGAGTACTAAGATTTTTCCAGCCACACCTTAAGTATCTGAAGATAAACTTTGATGTCCAAAAATAATGCTGCTTAAATGTTGCTTGATACTTTTTTAGGCTGTGGCAACTCTCATTTGATCCTCCCATTTAAGTCCCTTTCTCTATTCTTGCATTAAAATGTTCTCTGCTTTTTTCCTTGGCATATTTTCACTGTAATTACTGAACTTTATTTCACAAATAGCTAATATAGAGTCCAGACTAAAACAAAACATGAAAGACAAGCTTTTTTAAAGCTACTTAGATACCTATAGATGCAAATAAACACTAACCACTTCCAGGGGTACGGATAGCTAATCTGGGGCAAGTTTGTTTCCTAGATAATTTGAAAAAGTGTATTTTCCTAGTTGGTCATTTAAATGTCTTTAAAGAATCTAACCCAAATGCACAGTTCTAGTCTAGTGTTAGGAGCCACTCTAAAATCAAGCAGGCAGCCTCCAGTCCTGCCTTAGTCCAGCTCTGCAGAAGCTGTGCAAGTATTTAAGAACGCAAATAGTCCCAGTGGAATCAAGGAGGTGGCGTCCGGCTGAAAAACAAACAGATATTAAAGGAAAAAAAGTGTGTTAGTCCATAGAGAGATTTTATTTATAATGCATATACAAGCAAGAGGCCAAATTAAGGCTGCTTGGACAGCTTTCAGCCTGCTTTTCGAGCACGTGCCTTTCCAACTTCAGGCCCCAGTACAGAAAAGTGTCAATGCTTCTGAAGGTATTTTGCCTGCTCTTCTATGCCAGTGGAAACCAGGGTGTTTGCAGTTATTTTAAAGCAGACCTAAGTATATTTTTGATAAACTAGTTTAAAAATAATATGCAATTAAAGTATTTTCTATGGCATGACATTGTTAATGCTATTTTGACCATCACAGATGCTAATATATATGTTCCTTTGTAACTGTGATCCTATTAAGGATACAGATTGCTAATTCTACAATTTTTCTACAGTCTTTGCAATGTTAGGGATGCAATTTCAGGAATTTGTAAACTTCTGCATGGTGTCTGAAATCATTCAGTCACCATGCTGAAAACTGGAAAGTCACATACTCACTGCGCCCTCATTTTCTGTAGGGAATGTGAGTAGTGTCTCTCTACAATTCTTATTTCTCTGGAAACAGTGCCCTGTCCCAACATGTGGTGTATTTAATCACTGACCAGCTCTTCATGCAGGTGATAATGGCGGGGGGATGGAGGTGGGAGTGGGTTGTGATATTTTACTCATCCAAAATGCCATCAGTCACAACCCAGGGAGGGATATGTTCAATGGAGTCAGGGCGGAGAACACCACTTCTCAGTACCCTGTCTTTAAATCTAACTTTCAGTTCAGTACAGAGGACTACAGTGCTGCAAGACAACCTGAAAAAAAAAAAATCAGAGATTTTGCTTTGTGTCTTTTCTGCAACCTTAGCTTTGTTTCTTTCTCTCTGAGATACGCCTTTCTTCATTCTTCATTAGAAACCGTGCTGGTTTATTACACAGTTAAATTAAGTTTATGTGTTTGTTCACTTTATTTTGTCTGAATATACACAATGGCTCAATATTTAAATTGCAATGTAGCAGTCACTTAGTGAAACCTCATAAATTTGTACAAATTGTAGAAACATTAAGTTTGCCAAAATACAAGCAGATGCCTATGTCGCCTTTCTCCTGTTTGAGTCTGGTATGCAGAGAAATCCCTTCCAAACAGCTGGGTCAGATATGCTGTAGCTCATTCTCAGGCAGATCCATATGTTGACCTGTATCTGTGACAGTGGTGCGAGCAGGCATACCTTCGCTAGGGATTTTTTCGTTGCTGTAGAGAGTTCTATTGGGCTAGCGGCCCAATTACATATACTATACAAACCAATACCCGTTGACTCCTATGGCTCCTTTTCTATGTACCTGTCCATGCCATAGTCTGCGTCAAAGTGTAGATGCAACAAGTGTGGTGCGAAGTGAGAAGTTCCTGGGTCTGACAGGCTGCTACACTGCCCATATGCTTCTCTCTGAAGACTGATCTACAGTCAGAAAGTACCATTTTTATACTTGTGTACCTTGTATATGAGGTAAGCAGTATTAAAATTCTGCCAGAATTTGCATTCATACAATTCTAGGTGTCTGCATCAAGAGTAAAAGAGGTCAATTCTAGTGGCTCGTAATGAAACTCATGATGGAAAGAATCATGGATATGATTCTATAGGCAACAGTCTTCCTAGAAGCAAATGTATAATTCCTCTGTTAATCCATTTTCATTTTGATAACCTAATTGGGAAATTTCACATCTCCTACCATGTTTGCAAAGGTCAACCCACACATAGTCTGAGTCTACAACTCTCTTGAAAGTCAGTAAGAGCAGATCTCTGCCTGGTATAAATTCTTATAGTTGTATCTCCACATGGAGAGAGGAACAGGTAGTTCATTTGAGGTCCACAACTCATTCTTTTGCCATTAGAGCTGGCATGCAAATATCAGGTACTCAAAAAAAACCCCCAAAAAGCAAAAGGCGCCTGCCAAATATAGGAACTATATTTAAAGCCTGTAAATCAGGCAAGTGGATGGCACAGAACTATTTCAGGTTTCTGAACTGGGGGACTTATCCAATCAGGCAGGCAGCTGACAGGGAATTTTTAATCTCCCAGGAACTGGAATGGCAAACACAAAAGAGAATGCAGGATAAATGATGAAAAGCAAACCAGTACCTGCATTTCTGCTTTCTGAAGATGTAATCTCACAAATACGTTTCTTGCCTGAGGAGTCAGCATCATAGTAAGAGGCTGGCTCAATCCACTTACGGGGCAGAACAGCATTTACACCTCCCACTGGCTGAAGGGTAAGGGCTGTTTTCCATACGTTGCAGCATTTCCTCATAATTCTTGCAGACTAATGAGCTGGCAAACGCTAGTAGAACTTCTCACAAAGAAGGTCGTTCGAAATGATCACTGGGTTCTCCCCTCTGTGAGATGAGGTGGGAGGATGAAGAAATCTGAAGGAAGTTTTAAATTCATAAAGCTCCCTAATCCTCATTCTAAATAATCCCTTAGGAAGCTTACATTAATGTAAATTTCATATAATCTCATTGTCCAGGATGATATCTGCCATCCCAGTGTTACTCCTCAACAGATCAGCACAGTGAATGCAGGCATTTAAATAGGAATACAGGTTTGCCGTTGCACAAGTTCTTTAAGGCTGTTGGTATTGTTAGGGAAGGATCAAGTTCTATTATTTTCCTAAAGAGCTCAGTTGCTATTTAACCATGAGTATTTAAGATGCAATCGCAAGCTGGTTTCTAACCATTCAAGGAGTAAGTTTGCCAAACGCTCTCCTCTTAGTAGTAGTGGGCAAGCTGCTGGCACTAAATTAGATTTTAATAAATCTTTGAAGGTGCTGTGTGATTCGGGGGACTGCATAGGTCTCCCTTATATCAATGCTGTTAACTCCACATGGTCTGGGTCAAGGCCAGGAAAAAATGTGGCAGAAAAACCTGCAAGCTTCATTATTTAAGATTTACCTTTTGTAGTTCTGGTTTCTGCTGCCAGCTTCTATGTGCTACAAGGGTAAGAAGCACGACATTGCCAGGTTGGCAAGATATTAATAAATCTTGAATCTTTTTAAGTTCATAAGAGGATGGGGAAGCCTGATCTAATGGGAAGTGTCCCTGCCCATGGCAGGGGGGTTGGAACTAGATGATCTTTAAGGTCCCTTCCAACCCAAACTATTATATGATTTCCTTTGCTCTTTCGAAAAAATGGGTTGGTAATGCGTCATGTAGGGAAAGCACCTCTGACGGGGCATAGGACAGTCCTTCATAGTCATTCATCAAGCGAAGCTGAGAGCCTGTAGCTCTGTCTGCCTGTACTTGTCTTTTCTGTCTTGCTATTGCATGTCTACAGCATATGCCACGTCTGCATCTCTGCAGGCACTCACCATATATGCACTGCGTCTGGTCACCCTCAGCTTCCATAGAGAATTGAGGATATGTCTCTGCTGGAGTTTGAATTGTAATGTTCGTCTGTGCCATGTGTTGAATGTACACGTAACCCTCTTTGCCATATTTTCTTAGAGCTGTAGAACTGATATCCATCAAGCCAGTTTTTCAAAAACAGTTCAGTCGTTGTTGGGAACTGCATGTAATAAATACCTCTTTAACTCATAGATCCCAAGTCTGTACTACAAGACGTCTCTCAGTAACTTGTGAAATGCAATGCCAATTTTCATGCTCATCTGACTCTTCCAGGAACTTCTAGATTATACAGAAATACAGCTTTTACACAGAAATCCTGATTCAGTCTTGCTTTGTCTCTAAGCAAACTTCTATTTGCTTATTGAACATAGACAAACCCTAGGCAGCGTCATGACATGTAGTTTACATAGACAATGCCTCCTTAGCTCTGGGGAACAACCCTTGTATCAACTGATTTCAAAGTGGAGCTAAATTACGAGGGGCCATTTCTTGTCATCCTAAATTCAAACAACCTGTGGTGTTCTCTCTTGTACTGTTTTTTTCTGGCTAATTTGCATATGGAAGTGGACTTCCAGAGGACTCTGACTATTGATTTTGAATAAAAAGTTCTGCTTAACCTACATTACAAGTTCTCCCCAAGTTCCTGTAGGGGAATCTCAATGGACCCAAACCTCACCTTTTAAACACTCTTTTTTTATGATCTATCTGCTTTTTTCCATGATTTCAGGCTACGTAGTCTGGCTACAAAGCCAAATAGCACAGAAATATCTGAAAACTCACAAACTATTGAAACAAGAAAATCAGAGCTAAAATAAACAACAAAAACTGTAAATTCAAATAAAAAACCTTGACAGAAACTAGTTAATGTCTAAAGCCAGCTTTCTGTCTGATTAATTTTATCCAATATTGTAACAAGATTAGATATGTAAAAAAATAGGCCCAAACTCTTTTTTGGTGCAGGTTTTGTTTGGGGTTTTTTTTGGTTTTTTTTACAAGCTTAAAAAAATAAATCGAAATCATGCTGGTGATCAGGAGTGCAAAAGAAAGATTTAAGCAAAGGAAAGACTTGAAAGTGCTAGAAATGAAAAAACAAATGGGTGAAAACAAAATGCAAAAAGGTAAACTTAGGGAAAACAATATACACTTGTTCAAAGCATAATCTTTGTTCTAAAGGAATCAGGAAGACACACTAAGTAAAAGAGATACTATAAAATTTGTTGACTCCAGAAAGAGTTAAAAATTTGGTTTTGGCGAAGAGATATAGACATTGATAAATGGTAAGGAGGAAAAGTGAGTTTGAAATGTAGTTTGAAGATTAAATGGGGCCAGTAAAAAGAGATCCAAAGAGCTGAGGTTAGGGGTATGACATTTAGAACTGGAAATGTAAAACGGAACTGTGGCAAGGATGCTATACAGGCAGATAAGGGTGAGAGATGAAAGAGAAAAGAGAATGGTTTAGATGAAGATACTAAATGTCAAACTGAGAATCTCAAAAGTACAGATCAGAAGGGACCACTGACAGAAGGAAGAAATGAAGACACCTGAAAGGAGAGAAAGAATACCTGTTTTATTACCAGTTCTCTCAGACATCCCGGGTGACTAATAGAGGAAACACTGCTCACCCTCCTCTACAAAAAAGAAAAGACAAAAACAAGTATTGATGTACTAAATGTTCTTGGCTAAATGAAGCAAGAATTTGGGAAGCCACTAAATAAAGCAATGGAGAAATTAGGGCTTGAGATCACGAGCACATATTCCAAGAGGGTGATACCAGCTGATATGTGACATGATTAAAAAAATACCACCTGTAAAAGATAATATTAGAAATAGGGAGAGTAAGGTGGAAAATAGCTTGCCAGAAGGTTGTGCCAACGATCCTAATGTTAACACTAGAATTAACAGCATAACAATAAATACAAAGTGATAGAAGGCAATGGATGAAAAAAAAAGAAGGAAGAGGAAAGAAATAAAAATTTGAATAGTAAAATAACATATTTCATTATTTATACAGCTTAGAAGTATGAGGCACCAACACTGCTAAAAGAAAAGCAGTAAATTGTTTCCTTGTACGCGTGATATGGCGGCAGTCCTACAGCACATCTCTCAAGAGAAGTGGATGACTCCAGATGAGAAATCCAGCAACTAGTTATCCTTCTTGAATAGTGAGAGTTTGGCAAAGACTTCTCCAGAAGGCAGAGGTCTTCAGCTTTGCTGCTGAGTCGGGGCCAGGAGAGATGAAGCCTCTTACCACCCTCCAGGGATGTCTTTATTGGCAATCCTGGGTCCTGCACAGTTTTTAAGTAGCCTTTCAATATACTATGAATGGTGTTGCATTTAGCATTTGGGGTGAGGTTGCACCACCCTATTGAACCATAAACTTCTTAGACAGATGAGTCACAACCCTGGTGATTACAACCAAGCGCTCACACAGGCACACAAAGCAACATGAAGCATAAGTGGAGGGTGAAAACCAGATCTGGAGATCAACTTCCCGATGATGTGGCTGACAACCGGTGTATTGGATGACAATTTGCACGGATTGTAGCTACGTGTGCAGGGGAGGGATTGACCTGTTCCACTTGTTCCCATTCACACACAAGGCTGGGAAGGTGTGCCAGAGGTAGGGTAGCATGAAAGCCTAGGAAGAAAAGGGTGTTCAGCTCAAATATTGAAAGTACAATAAGGCATTTTAAAAACAACTGTAAATGTGACATCTTCTCATTCAGCAGATCTGGTAATTCACTGTGGTATTCATTCACTTTACCGATCATAGTAATGTATAATTTACACTTTCGCATTCTACTCAAACAGCTGAGGTGACAAAGCTATGGAAAAGTTAGCAAGACGTTACTGGTTCTTCCACTCTGCCTTAACTCAGAAGCTGTATGGTTTTAATGAGATCAATGCAGTTAAACAGCTACAGTTGTAAGAGAGAAAATACATCTCAAATGGAGTAACTATACTAGCAAGAAGGGCAATGAGCTACACTTGAATTACTAATCCTGTAAAACAATGGAGTGGTTATACCACAGTGCAGCTACATCAGTAAAAGGGAATCACATGTCTATACAACGCTGCTTTACCAATACAAAAGCTATGTGTAAAAACAGGCTGTCAGACATAAAATTGTTATCTTTTCATCTGATGCAAATATTTTTCTGTTGTTAATGAATGTATTGATAGAAGTGCCACTTATCACAATGCAAAAATGTCAAGTAGATTTGTTTGCTGATGGACTGACTGGGTTTTCAAGGAAGAAACTCTCAAAAGAGGCATATTAAAACATCTAGATAAAAATCCTGACTTCCTTGCTTAAATACAAAAACTTTTCTCTGGTGCTAGCACCATTCAGTTCCCAAAAAGAACTTTGCAAAGCCTTCCTTTAACAACTGCTTTCCCAAAATAAGAACCACCAGCTTCTATTTATGTTAAAGGGAGAAAATACTGTGAAACCCTATCATTGCATGCCATGGTTGCCCAGCCACCACATCTTTTAGCTAACTGTTGAGCAGGCCAATATTCAGTCTACCATTTCAATGAATGCAACCACCAAAAAAAATCTTGAAGTTGTTTTACTAGTATTTTCATGTTATTATTTAATTTAAATTTAAGAAAATATTGCAGTTACAATTTAAAGCCACTAAAAGTTCTGCGTGTTTGAGACTATCATTCTCAAGATCTGCACTTTAGACTAGACATAAGGAAGACTAGACCACACATAAGGAAGAATTTCTTCACTATAAGGGTAGAGAGGCACTGGCACAGGTTTCCCAGGGAAGCTGCCCCATCCCTGGAGGTGTTCAAGGCCAGGTTGGATGGGGCCTTGGGCAGCCTGGTCTGGTGGGAGGTGTCCCTGCCCGTCGCAAGGGGGTTGGACCTAGATGATCTTTAAGGTCCCTTCCAACCCAACCAATTCTATGATTCTAAATAATGAGAAATGGTCAACTTACTCCCTCGATTACTTAGCTATCAAAATGTCACATGTTGATTATATTTCTTAAACTTTATATTTTCAGTTCACAGTATCAAATCACTTTGGGTAACTGAAAGTGACCTCACTTACTTCATGCCAAAACACCGCTACCATTTCAGATCCAAGGAGTCTGCATTTCCCTATGAAAAAACATCTGAAATAGCAACAAGAGTTATAATGGATTTTATGTCCTCTGTTTGACAATAAATATGACCAAAATCCAAGTGAAAAGAAATATTTGGGCTCCTAAATAATTTTGAAAGCTATAGCATTAGAATACGAAGCATCTGACCTAAAAAAAAAAAACCAGTTCAGTGAGTGCATTTTAGCTCGGTTTCTCAGAATGGACTAGGAGGCTAGGAATAATTCACATATTCTCTAAAGATACAGGATTTCAATGGGTTGTATGTTTTTCAAAGCAAGTTCCACCTTCAAAGTCCAGGCCAAAGAAGTAAATTCATCCTGTTGTTTTCATGAGGGAGTACAGCACTCAGTAATTTAGTTCCTTTGCTATGAGTTAATGATGATATTTCCTATCACTTGATTTTCTAAGCCTCATCTTGCAAACACTACATTTGTAGATGGAGCCCTGGTTTAACCAAGATATGCTGATTACTTATGCAACTCTTTCTCACTCAGATCCAACACTTCACATTGAGAATTCTCTTTGAAGGAAACGGAGTTTCCTTACTGGCTCCCAGGCTAACAAGGTCCACATGGAGCTGCATCTTAAAGAGCACACAGATTTACTATATGGATATTATAAAATTTTTCCTAAACTTGCTTTTAGTAGGACGAGCTGTTATAAAGAAAAAAACAAAAATTAGTTTTTAAAGATTGCTATAAGAAAATTATCCATCCCTGTGAAATTTCTGTAAAATCATAGAATGGTTTGGGGTTGGAAGAGACCGTGAAGGTCATCCAGTTCAACCCCCATGCAGTGAACAGGGGCATTTTCAACTCCATCGGGTTGCACAAAGCCCCATCCACCCTGACCTTGAATGTTTCATAGAACAGAATCATAGGACCATAGAATCATAGAATGGTTTGGGTTGGAAGGGATCTTAAAGATCATCTAGATTCAACTTCCCTGCCATGGGCATGAACACCTTCCACTAGGTGTCCCCACTTTGGATGAGGCATCTACCACCTCACTGGGCAACTAGTGGAAAAAATTTTCCTAATCTACTCTAAACTTCTTTTTTAGTTTAGAATCATTACCCCTTGTCCTATTGCCACAGGCCCTGCTCAAACATTTTCCGCCATCTTTCTTATAAGCCCCCTTTAAGTACTAAAAGGCTGCAATAAGGTCTCCTTGGAGTCTTTTTTCTCCAAGCTGAACAATCTCAAGTCTCTCAGCCTTTCTTCATAGGAGAGGTGTTCCATCCCTCTGGTCATTTTTCTGGTCCTCCTCTGGACCCGCTCCAGCAGGTCCATGTCTGTCCTGTGCTGAGGGCTGCAGAGCTGGATGCAATATTCCAGATGGGGTCTCACCACAGCAGAGGGGCAGAATCCCCTCCCTCGACCGGCTGGACATGCTTCTTTTGATGTAGTGCAGGATATGATTTGCCTTCTGGGCTGCAAGCACACATTTCTGTCTCACATCCAGTTTCTCACCCACCAGGACACATAGGTCCCTCTCTGCAGGGCTGCTTTTCTGAATTGCAAACAAGCTTAGCCAAAAAAAAAAAAAAGTACTTTTCACAAGCTTGTTCTAAAGTATTTAAGCAAGTAAAATGCATTGATTTATTTGACACAGCTTCAGAATTTAAAAGACTTTGCATCTGTATTTTAACAAAATAGTTAATAGAAATAATACAGAGGTGTACCCCTTTCACAGAATCTATAAATCTCTCTGTGGGACTTTATTGGAATTTCAACAGATATTTCTTATTTCATCGAAATATCCTTTAGTTGGAATTCACATCAGATACTGCATAATAAGAAACTAGAGGTTTGTGGGGTTTATTTTTGTAGGGGTTCTAGTAAAACATTTGTATGTTTTAGCCATAGGCACTTCCTTACCCCTCTTCCCCCTCCCCCCATATTTTCACTCTTTTCCAACAATTTGATACAGTTTTTGAAATTATTTTAGAAATTAATAAACTATCTGCCTCCTGAAAGAACAACGCTTTGGCTAAATTTCTTATTGAAAACTGAAGATTCAAGTAAGCAAGAGATTGTTTCTCATGGTTGACTTGTAGATGCCATGATAGATTCTTCATTACACAGGTTTCATAAATATTTTATTCTTCCTCTAAAAGAGAAATCTCTAACTTTTGAAAAAATTTAACATCAGTAGATACGGAAAATTTTTAAAACAGGTTTTGAAAAAAAGCTACAAACCGTGTGTCTCAAACAAACTGAGATTTTTGGCTCCAGTGTGATTACATTGCTTGAAGCCTGTACTTGATGTTGCGTTAAGCGTACAGTGATTTCCTCAGTTCACACTGCATTTCATGCAAAGAGCACCATGGGTAATGGTACCTATAACAGTGAACTGCATTGTTACATTGACTCCTACAGCAAAGCCTTCAAGTATAGTAAATAAATCCTGAGTTCAGTAAGGTTTTGAATACTGATATTGCACATGATGATGTTGGATCTGTATTTACTGTAGAAATACATGGAGTTGCATAGAAGGACTACATCAAATCCAAATAGCAAAGAAGCTTAAAGGAAGTGAGCAATCTTCCTTTTTGTCCTCTTCAAAGATGAAGTAAAGGTTTGTCTTTTTAGTCTTGGATAAATGATTATGCTATTCATGTGAGTCCACACACAAGCACCTTGAAGAAAACAAAACACACCCAAAGCTGCTAACCTTCTGCTGTTCATCATCTGCTATAAGAGTAAACTGTGGCCAGAATTCTTGAAGACAGACAAAAGAAAAGAAATATTTTAAACCCCTCCTTAGTTCTCAGAACTCATGCATGTGTTTTCTGTGTTATTATTTTTCTTTTAAGTATCAAAATCACCAAGCTGATAAATATTTACTGTTCCACTGTCAACAATATTAAAGACATCGGTGAAGTTATGGATGTGAAATACTAAACGCTTCCTGAAGAAATAATGCCAAGTGGGCACCAATTCATCCTGAATGCATGGAACCTGCTCAAATAATGGCTTTTGCCTTCACTGTGCTTACTACAGTCATGACTTTGAATGTTCAACTTATTTCCTCTCCCCACTCCAAATTTTGTATTCTTTCCTCTTGATTTTTTGGAAGACATCACTTCACAGCCCTATTTCATAATTTCAAATTTCTTTTGTTATGTACATTTAGGCACACTAGAGCACATTTAGGCACACTAGGGAACATTGCAGCAACACTTGCTATTAAACTGCCTGGTGGGTTTTTTTCCCTTACAGAATTCCTTTTATTTCAATTACATGCTTTCACACTTAGCTAAAATATTTATTTAGATGCTACACGTTGAATAAAATTCTCCAGGTCTGTGAGGGAGTCATGAAGAGAATCATTCGTGTCCTGACTTCTGAGAAACTTCCGAAGGGTGTCTAAAGCATGCAAGGCCTCATTTTTGGATGGCAAAGGCTGTTCAGCTCCCTGAAATCGATCACCTTTATCCTCATCTTCATCACTAACAAACATTCCAGCTTCATCTGATGTGCTTTCTTCAGCACACATCCTTTCACTATTTACGGTCATTTCACATGTTACCAAGTCATCATCTAGAGTTGCATATTCCTCCAAAGATAAACCTTCTGGAAACTCCACTCCAGCTGCCTGCGCATGTGCAATCCAATCAAATTCATTTTCAACCTGTGCATCATTACCATTTGCCTTAGTTTCTAATTCAAATCCTGTCTCATCATAGCTTTTTACAACAGCCTCTGGTGTTACTTTCTTCCAGCAGAGGTGCAACATCTCAACTGCATCAAGGAGAGTCAGCATAAACTCTTTATTACCTTGCACACAGTCAATAAATCTCTTGATAAGACAGCACCTGTATCTAACCTTTAGACTTCTGATAGCCCCTCGTTTCGTAGCTGCACATGAAGAAGAGTCTGAAGGAGAGAACACCAATTTGACAGACTTTAGGTTCTCCACTTCTGCGTGAGCTGGGAGAGAATCAACAAGGATAACTACGCGTCGATGCTGCGCTTGGAATCTGTCATCGAGTTTACGCAGCCAGTGTTCAAACACTTCCAAAGTCATCCATGCCATATCATTTGCTTCGTAATCCACGGGTAGCAACTTCATAGCTTCGAAAGCACGTGGACTTTTGTTTTTCCCTATAACGAGCAAAGGAAGCTTCTCGGAGCCATCCACGTTGGCGCCCAGCACCACTGTTATCCTCTCTGTGCTTAGCTGACCTACAGAACAAGTTTCCCCTTTGAACGCAAACGTGTTTCGCGGTAACATCTGATACAACAAGCCCGTCTCCTGTAGATAAAACACATTTTTGGGCTGATAATCATTCAAACAGTGAGGAAGAACGTCGCGGTAGCAAAGCGCGGGTGCTCCCAGCGCGGCGGCGGCTGTTTCTGCGGGCTGGGCTCTGAACACCAGCCCGTTCCTCGACTTGAAGCGGTCCAACCACCCATTGCTGCACCTGAACTCGCTGTGCCCGAGCTTCTGGGCGAAGTCATTGGCCTTGAGGCGCAGCATGGCGCCGCTCACCGGCACCGCCAGGCGCTGCGCCACCCGGTACCACCTCACCAGCGCCTCCTCCAGGTCGCTGTGCGACGCGGTCCTCAGCCTCTTCCTCTTGGGATCAAACCGCAGCGACTCAAAGGCTTCCAGCAGTTTGTCTTTGTTCTTCAGGATGGAGGACAAGGAGTTCTTCTTTATGCCGTACTTAGCCGCGACGTCTGCCTTCCTCTCGCCGCCCTCCACGGCGCTGATGATGTCGATTTTGTCCTCGATGGAGATGCTTTTTTTCCTCCTCGCCGCGGGCTGCGGCGGAGCGCTCCCCGCACCCTCCGACATCTCGCTCGGAGCCGCGATCTGGGACGCGGCCGCTGCGCCTTCCGTCGGGGATGCGGGGGGGGGGGGGGGGGGGGGGGGGGGCAGTCGGGGCACCGCGGGGCGTGGTGAGGGGCGTGGCGAATTGCGAGGGGGCGGGGCGAGGAGCGAGAGGGGCGGGGCGAGGGGACGGGGCGAGAGGGGCGGGTGTGGCTAGAGGGGCGGGGGAGAAAGAAGCAGAGAGAGGAGCGGGGTGAGGGGCGGGGCAAAGAGTGAGGGGGTGGTGCGAGGGGGTGTGGCACCAAGAGGCGAGGATGAGGGGGTGGGGCGAGGCGCGAGGGGCGGGGCAAATAGAGGGGGCGGGGCTAAGTTCTCAGGGTTGAGAGGGATGTGTCTGAAGGGGCGTGGCAGAAAGTGGCGGAGCGGCCCTAAGGGGGCAGGGCGAGAGGGCCCTGGCGGAGCTTGTGGGCAGCGAAACCGAGAGGGTCGAAGCGTGGAGGGGCGGGGCGTGGTGGGGCGAGAGGAGCAGAGCGGGGCGGGGCTGAGAGGGAAGGGGCGAGCGGAGATAGGAGGGGCGGAGGTGGGGGAGCTTGTGGGGCGGGGCTAAGGTCGGGGGCGGGGCTAAAATGGCGCAGAGGGGGCAGGTTAAGATGAGAGGGCCGGGGCTAAGGGGGGGCGGGCTAAGACGAGAGGGGCGGGGGGGTTTAGATGGATGGGCGGGGCGAAGCGGAGGGGGCGGGGCTAAGATGAAGGGGCTGTGCAGAAAGGGGCGGGGGAAGGCTGAGAGGATGGATCGGGAGAGGGTGTCCCCAGGCGGCCCCGGTTGCCATGGTTGCGGCTCGGCGACCACAGAGTCTCGCGCCACAGCCTAGAGAGGCGCCGCCCCGCCCTTCCCCCTCCTCCCCCGGCGAGGCCTTTCCGGCGCGGCGCTTCCGCCTCGCGCTGGCACCTGAGAAGGAAGGAAAAATAAAGCTGGAGAGGGGGCAGCGGCGCTGCCGCTCCGGCCCGTTCTCCCCTCCTCCTCCTGCGCCTGCCGCCCCGAGGCTGCAGCGTCGCCGCCGCAGGTGAGGCTGGGCCCAGCGGAGAGTGGGAAGTGATGGCGGCGCTTCCCGGCTCCGTCCTGTCCTTCGCGGGGCTGAAGGGAGGCGCGGACCCCGGGCGCTGAGCTCTGCCTGCCTCTTCGCCGGTGTGCGGGGCGCCCGGGGGGCTTGGAGAGGGTCGAAGGTGGGGTTCAAGAGGGAGAACGGGAACCCGGTTGTCGGTGGAGGAAGACGAGTGCCTGCTGCGTAGATTTGGTGCCCCCGGGGCTTGCTCCGTGCCCTGACAATTACTGGTTTAAGTGTTCCAATTTGTCTTTTGCAGCTGGCTTGCTAATCTTCAAACACGGAAACGCTGTGCTGCTGTGTGACAAGCAGGTGTTGCATCTGGTGTTGTTTAGAATCATAGAATAGGTTGGGTTGGAAGGGACTCCAAAGATCATCCAGTTCCAACCCCCTGCCATGCGCAGGGACACTTCCCACCAGACCAGGCTGCCCAAGGCCTCATCCAACCTGGCCCTGAACATCTCCAGGGATGGGGCAGTCACAGCTTACAAATCATAAGCAATTCTTCTAACGTTGCTTACTGCACTGGTCTGGCACTCTTAATTGATCTCTCTTAACAGCCTTTCACCTTGTGTCATCTGAACGGGATGTAGTTTCAGTGTCTTAATGTGTGCATTTTATACTTTGTGGAACCGGTAACAAGAAATTAAGACTTGCACTCAGTGACTTTGTTATCTAAGTGTTGATTCCCCAGAAAAGATAACAGAAGGGTTCTCTTTTTTTAGGGCTGGAGAAGGATGTAATTTGATCAAAACCAAATGGCTGTCTGAACCATATGTTTATGTATGCATGCACACAGTTAAAATGTAAGGAAAATGTAATACAGTTGAACGTTAGATTGGAGAAATTGGAATCAATATCTTGATTAGGTGTTTCTTTCTGTTTTGATAGAAGTTGAAACCATAATGGGAGCCCATGCCTTAGCTAATCTGGAGACAAGCAGAGCGTTAATGCGCTTAAGGGCAGGTTGACCTAGAGCAGGGAGTGTGGAAGTTAGTGGCAGCCCTGTTCTCGAGTCCTTATCTTCATTGTGTCTTGTATCTTTCAAGCATACTTTATATATTGCAGGTGGAGCGGCCAGGGAATTCAAGAGCATAATGAGGAAACTGATGTGATTGTAGCTGAAATGTTTAATACAGTTCTTTAAATTATTTTTTAAAAGCATTTGGTCTTGATCTTGACAGAAATTAGCGATAGTGTTCTTAGTTAAAAATTGAAATTAAGAAAATATGCTTTAAATCATTATTTTCCACCAGCAGTTGCTTTTTCTGCAGTTACAAAAACTTTTATTGCTTATCAATATGGTAGAGTAATAAGACAACAATAAAACAGTGTAATAAACTTTATTTGGATAGAAGATATCTTGGTTTTACCTTACTGGCACTTTAAGTGAAAAACCAAAGTGAAGAAGCTAGTGCATACTTTTAAAAGAAGTGGAGATAATTGTTGAGAATCCCATGGTTCTCATTTTTGAGACTGTATCATTTATTTAAGTAATATAACTACGTTAAGAATAAACCCCTTATTCAAAATTAATTCATTGTTGATGACGTTTGATTCATATTTGCATGAATGAGTAAATATGAATTTGCCCTTTCTGTGAAAAGGCATGTAATACCTAATTTTAAATGGTTAAATGTCCCAGAAGTCTTTATTCTAGAGGGAGCTTAGCGTACTGATCATAAGTTTTTGCTTTACTTTGTTTTTTACTTTGGTAGTTGTTGAAATGATATATGAATTGCTAGAGCTTAAAAATCACGCGGTTTTATTTATGGTGAGCAGAACTTAAAATGACTGAGTTTGTAACCTGATGGGTATTTAAAGTGACTTTGACATGGTGGAAAGATTCTCAGGTATATTCTGTCTCCTTTGTTCTTCTCTGGTATGGTATTCGTGCGGATTTGCAGTATTGCTCTAAGAGGGAGGGGGAAAAAAGAAAATGCAAAAGAGCATGCATGATGAGGTTGGGGTTTTGGGCTTTCATTTAGGTCAGCATATGGATCAGGCATGCTTTTTCCAAGTGGAACATCTCTGATTTGTTGTTCAGTTATATGTCTTATAAAAGATACCTTTACCCTACAGTTTTCCTCTTCTCATGTTTTAAAGTTGGTCAGTGTGATCCTGTAGAGCTGTTGAAAATGTTCCTACTGCTTACAGGAAAAGAATACTATAGAAAAAGATGTGTGTGAAGGTTTTATCAGAAACAGTAAATTAATTTGGATTTAAAAAAAAAATTGTTTATCTTCATGCAGTATCCTCTACATGGGTCTGTGAGATGGCTTGTGCCTCTAGATAGCTTAAGAGTTTCTAAGTGTATGAAGAAAATATTTTTTTTTCTACTTATAGCATTCAGTGATTTTACACAGCACTACCATGGTGTGTAAGTTATGTGAGGTATAAACCTAACTCCAGGATCACTAATGTGGCAAAACTGAGGTACAGATTGTCTTAACCAAGACCGCACTACAAGGTGAAGTTAGCTTCTTGTTTAACCAGCAGAGCAAAGAAATCACTTGTACTCTTCTGGTCCATCAGGGAAAATTTTTATCCACTTGGAAATAAGCTGTTAATCATGGAGGTTGTTTTCAGCCAGAAGCAGAATTTGGGCAGGACTATGTGGGAAAGCAGCACCTCTGCTGCACAGTCTTTCATATTCAAAAGAATTGTAGAACGTTGAGGACGATACATGAAGGAGTTATACTTAATTACTTCATTACTTGGAAAGGAATTTTGTATTGTTCAGAGAAAAATCCAGCTTCATTCAGTGATAACTCTGAATGAATTGTTTTTCTGGAGAAAATCTCTTATTTTACGTGTTGCGTTTTCCAAAGTAACGTAGTAGGTTACACGGTGTAACGTGATCTAGATGGTTTGGTTTCTTAGCCTTTGTGTCTTTATTTTATTTCCCTTGTCAAGCGAGCTGCATACCTTATTAATTATTTGCTTTAATTGAAATATCTTACATAGCTTGGGAAACTGCAATACGATATAAATAGTGATCTCTTTATAATTTTGCTTAATCTGGTATGTGGTTGAACATGTATAAAATGGTGCAAGTCTTAATGAACCAAAGTCATATGTGATTATACTCAATACTGTCAGACTTTGTTTAATTTTTAATGATTGGTTGTCTCTTCCTCTCAAACAGCTGAGTGAATTGCAGTGTCACCAGTAGTTACCAGCTGTTTGAAATCAGTTTTACATAGTTTTCCTATTTAAGCTGTATTAGATATGTGACTTTTCTTTCATGATCTCTCCGCTTGTGGAGTTGATTTCATGTGCCTGTGCTCAGTGGTACCAATTTTCTTTGCCTCTGTAGGCGAGATTTTTTTGGGAATAACATGCAAGTGATTCTGTTTCTAGTTAGGCATAGCAAACTGAACAGCTGGTTCCAATGGTTTAGCATCAATACAAACTTGCAACATTTGGATAATTCTCATGTTTTTACAAAACAGTGATCTTTGCAGTGGTAAGATATTGTCAGTTTATTTATTACTCTAGGTGACAGTAAATATCAGCTGAAAAACATTGTTAGACTTCCTGGATTGTATGTTGCAAGCTTAGCCATCTGTGCAGGCAAGCTTGCTTTGGCAGTGGGAGCTTAGGACAGACTATATTTCTAGTTCAGTTAGATTTTGGAGGGCTAAAGTCCTGGTCATCATCAAAAGAGGAAGGTTTCCTTTTGCTTTAGCTGAACTTGTAAAACAAATGTTTTCTGAACGCCTACTTCCGTTTCTGTAAGGTGCAACATCCAGCCCCTTTCACATCAATTAATGCATGCCAAACTATTTTATTTTCAGGTATGTCAGAACACAGCAGTGAATCCACAACACTTGATGAGTCTCATCCAGCTGCAGAAGAGGTCCAGTCTGACTCTGAGGTGACTGGGTGATAGTTATATTAGTGTAAAATCAACCAATCCCAGCAACAGTTTCAAAGTGCCAAAAATTCTGATACACATAGCACAGTGAAGTTAGTATGGGAGTTCATGCATATTACCTTGAATGGGTGGGTTAAATTTTGAGCAACTAATGAGAACATTCCAATTAATTCATAACAAAGGATTACTTCAACCAGTAGTCTTTTGCTGTGTGCAGTATTTGTTTTGTAAGTGGAATAAATTTAGGCGGGGCGGAACCTGAAATGTGTTAGTGCTGCAGGAAGAAAGGATTGGTACTTAAAAGGCAGCAATATTTGTGTAACCTCACTGTAATGAGGCTTTTTAACTGCTGCTGCAGTGGTAAATATTTTTTCTTGGGAGCAAATACAGCTTGCACCTTCGTTATGGAGAATTGTGTGACTTCTAAAAATAATGAACGAATTCCCAAGGTTCTCAATAATACTTAGCCAGTCAGATGGCTTGGGAGGCTGTGTAAGAAAAGCGAAGAATAAGCGTTTCCCTGGCTGCTCTAGAGTGAGAACAAAAAAGATGATGCTGACCTTATCAGCATTAGAGTTTCAGTTCCAGTGAGTTGTTTTAAACGTTTTATAAAAACTTAATAGTGATTCCTTAGATATTTAGTATATCTCCAAACCCAATACTTGCAAACAGAGATGCATTAGGAAAAAAAGTTACTAGAAGTTTTATATATTTCTCTAAATAGAATACCCAGCTCAAGTGTCATGATTTTCCATAGTTCTTATTTCATTCATGCCTAACACATCAATGCAAATTTTGGGACATCTTCACGTTTACTTTATTGTATCATAGGAAGAGTCTAAATTTTCTTCTGAGGATGCAGTTTCTTTATATACCTAGTTTAAATCGGCTGTGGGCTGCAATGTCAAAGGGATGTTTCATTCAGCAAACGTACTCACTCTTTTAAGAGAAGTACTGTTGTGATTTGATGGTCGGTTTTCTTTCAGATCAGTAAGCTCACCAAGATTGTGAGGCTGCAGGATCATGCAGTTATAGGTAAAGAGAAATTACTGCTGCTTTTGGCAGCAGCCTCACTGTGGCTGAGAGCAGTCCTTCATTCTCGGTAGTTTCTTCCTGCATCGTTACGCCCTCTGTTTCATAGGTTCAACTGTTGGCCCAGTGTGAGGAACTGTTTTAGAGAACCCATTTCAGTGGAAAAATCATCCAGCCCCTTTTTGGGCATAGGTTGCCTTCTTTTAACCTGTAGTGTTTCCACAGTGTTGTTTGCTGTATGAATACATTGTTCTGCCCGAGGGAAGAGGCTGGGGAAGTGGGGAAAGATGATAGGGGGGAAGAGTTAGGGGTGAAGGGCAGGAAGATGAGCGAGCACTTGTTTTTTGTAACAGTGCTAGCTTAGACTGTAGACTAAAATGCAGGTGGTGATATTTCTTTTTTTTGCTATGGCTGAGTCAGATTAGCAATTTATCCCACTTCCCTTTTTCGGCTCTAGTTTCGTGTGTTTGCTTGTCTGACCTCATTGCAAACTGATTCAACTCACTGAAGCTCTGGAGAATTAACCTGGTGAAAAGGTCTTGCCAGGCTAGTGAGTTGAGTCGGTTTACTGTGCAGTCCAGTGAGTGGCTGGGAGATGGGACACTGTGTGGCTCACAGTAGGGACTGAGAAAGCAGAGTGGTGAAACCTTTTCCTTTCAGCAGTGGAAAATGGTGGTTTAGGTCAGACATGACATGAAACTGAAGTTAGTAAGTAATTTTTTGTGTTTTGTGAACTTCATACATAGGTTAATCTCAAGTAGAAATGCATAAAGAATACATTAATTCCTTTTAGGCCATCCTAGATTTCAGAAGTTCTCCAGTGAGGCTGTTGAATTTTTGTTTTCTAGTACATGTATTTACTAGAGACATCTGTGCATGAGGGCGTATATCTCTGAATAAATGTATAAACATGTATCAATGTGCAGTGTTAGCAAAATTATTTGAGACTCCTAATGACAAGCACACAAGCCAAGTATTTGGTTTGCATTTAATTAAACTTGGAGTATTGTTTGTGATCCCTGCCAAATGAATTGTGTCCCCTGATGGTACAGGACTTCCCCTTGACACTGTGTTCTCTGATGGTTTGCAGAAAAGAAGAACAAAAATATCTGTTAGCCTATGCTAACATTTCACTATTGTGCAGGTAAATGACAGGCTAAGTGTTTTGAAAGTTACCTGAATTTAATGTGTCTAGTAGAAGTAAAGCTCTGAGCAGTCTTGGAGTTCAAGCAGATGTGACATCTAGAGCAGGCTATAGAAGCTCGAGCTATTGGACAGATTTCGTAAATTAAAATCTAGTACAGCAGGTAACTGGAACATTTGATCTAATGATGTTGTATGGCAACTCCCTGCAAGAAACGGGGAGTCAGGCTTGATGATCCTTATGAGTCCCTTCCAACTTAAGCTATTCTATATCTTATGAAGTGTTTTAAAAGTACTCACGTAGACCTGTTGGTGTGCCTCAGTATTTTCTTTTACTTAAAGGCTGAGTTTTGAGTTTGGTCTGTGGTATGAAGAATGACCCAAAAAGCCTGTTCTGTGTTTGAGTTGTGGGTGAAGGCTGGACTACGTGGGGAATCTGGTTTGCTAGGCCAATGTGAGTATATAACATGCAAGCTATTCCTTCCCAGTGCTGAAAGAAATCATGCAGTGGATCCTAAATGAGAAGGACCGATGGAGTAAGTTAGTATGTTATAAAGTCACTTTTTCTTGAATTTGTACCACACTGATTTTTTTTCTTACATGATCTGAAATACGTTTTCTGTGTATTTAGAATTTTTTCCAAAGCTGTACCTAAATGTTTAGCTTCTGGTTTTGGGGAAGTGTTCCATAAAGCACTGTTTGTTTTTTTTTTTGGAAGAGTGGCTTTCGATTCAGTTTAACTAAGTTAGTTGTAGAGAAAGTCTTGATCCTTAAAAGAGTCAAATATATTTCCTTGGATGGTATTTTGAGTGTGTATCCATGGGCTGTAGTTCATGTGTATGATTCTTAGGGTAGGTTGACCTTAGCCTTTTCATTTCTCTTTTACTTATGGCTAAAAGGCAACCTTTACTAAGAACTGGATGGACTTCTGTTTCGTTGCTTTTTTTGTACGTGTGTGATGGCAATGTTTTAGGCTACTGATTGAAGAAGCTTATTGTGCTTTCAGAAACATAAATCAGATTTTGTAGATACCAAGTAAAATTTGAGTAGCGAGCTCCGCTTCACTGAGACTTCACCTCTGTTGGTCTTTTAATTTACAGTCTTTGGAATAAGTTATGGTAACATAGCTTTGCAAGTGATCTGGAGTTAGAGGACCATGTTTGTTGGAGCTCTCTCGAGATAAAAGGTTTGAGGTCTCAAAGCTTACTGAGGAAATCAAGCTTACTAATGTAAAAGAAGTGATTATAGGTGAAAGTGGACTAAGTATTAGCAATGGGGTATGACAGAAGGTATTGCCAGTTAAAAATGGTGTAGGTGATCCTGAGTAAGTACCAGTAAAATCTTTGTGTTATATGGATGTCCTGTAAAATCATCATGTGGAGAAGCTGCTGGTACTTAAGCCTGATATCAGACTGGGCCTCTTCCTGACCCATTGACTGAAAAGAGCTGGTTTGGTTTGATTTAGATTTACGGGAAGAACGCACCTATTCTCAAGTACTTGTTAAAGGTGCACCATGTCTTGCCAATCTTGCACAGGTGCAATGGCTGATTTGAAGACTTCAGATAAGTTTTATGGAAGTAGTTGAACAAACACTGCTTCAGTTGTGTGTTGATCTTGCTACTGTTAACGCTTTAGTTGCCTAATGAAGCTGTCTTGCAAAGTTAGGGGTAGCTTTTTGAGAGGGCCAAGATTTTCAGTTTCTTGTATTTTTGAAGAGTGTTAAAAAAGTGCCGTTCACTCCTCGGGTGCTTGTAGACAGTGTGCATTTCTTCTGGAAGTGCCCCTTCTAGGTCATACCATTGGTCATTCTTGAAAGCAGTAGTTTTACAGCTTCTGCTACTGTTCATGATGCAGCTGCATTTTTGAACTAACTTTGATCCTTGAATTGTGTTGGTGCTTTTAAGATATTGTTTCTGCATTTCACTTTAGATTTACTGCTGTTGGCTGAATGAGAATTGTATACCAACAGTTTAGTCAGAAGGTGGCAGTAATATGATAAAATAAGAAGGAAGTTAAACTATTGAGAGTTCGGAATAATTACTTTTCTTTTTGTAACACATAATTAAACTCGCTGCACTTCTATAATTTCTTGCTTATTGGCTAGTACAGTTTTTTTCTCTAGTCAAGCTCACTTTTTATGGGTTAACATAGATAAACTACTCTAAGGGTCAAGTGTAGTAGAAAATATTTAACTGGCCCCATGTCTCATTTTTGTCTGACATCTGCCAACCCCTCATATCAATGGGTTAAATTTCAGTGTTTTGTTTTCTCTTAGATCTTGAAATTTTAAATCATTCTGTCTGAGCTGTGCTAGCATGTGGATTTGTGTGTGTGATTAAATGGATTTATACAAACCTAGAATATCACCAGTAGGAGTTCGGAATAAAACCAACCGTTATGAAATCAAACATTTTCATGTAGATTACTCATTGGAAGTTTAAGACAAATGCTAACCTGCTTCTTCTTATACTATAGGGAGGTGCAATGGCTCAAGAGTCACCCAAAAATTCAGCAGCAGAAATTCCTGTGACTAGCAATGGACAGCTGGAAGATTCTCATGAGCACAGCTTTAACAGGGTAAGAATTTTCTTTGCTATCTAACAAGGTACCATTATCAGAAATGCTAAAGTTACAGTACAATGCACAGCGGACTTATTTGGCATAGTTTTGTAGAGCTTTAATGGAAAAACTCTTTTTGAAGCTCATAAATTATTGTCGAAGTTGACATAACATAATTTGATTGCACATTTCAATAACCTTTTTTGTATAAAAGGCATGGTAGTGATGGAAACTATTTCTAAACACGAAATAGTGTAATTAATTCGGTGCTGTAATGCAGTCAAGTTTATATGCTTCTACATTTGTGTCTCTGATCCTTAAGGATACTGATTTTTAATCCAACGATTTTATCTATAAAATGGGACAACAAATACTTTTAAAATATGAGACTTGGCAAGTCCTGTGTATTCAGGCTACTAAATACTATTTTTTTTGTGTAGGAGTATAAAATTGTTTGAGACAAACTTCTAAGGGATATTAAGTTTGGAGGCAACATGCCTAAAAATAAAGATAGTCACATTCTTATTTGAAGTTGTAAGGAGGGGAGAAGTAACTTTTCTTGTGTTGAAATTGCAAAATTACTACTGCATTGCTGTGTGCTTTATGGATGAGATGTATCAGAATCCACCTCATTTGTTCTACACTGGAAAAAAAATGTTGTACTTCCATAACCAATCTGTATGCAAGTCTGAGTTCTTCCTCTCAACCTTGATGCATTTTACACTCAGTTCTTGTTTGGCTGTCCAGCAGAGGGTGCCATGGTATAGTTTATGGAAATTGGGGTTGAGGTGATAGAAGTTAGAGCTCTTATTAAAAAATACTGCACTTATTACTGGGCTTTTTTTTTCCTTTTGTTGAATGGGCTGTGATTTTTTTTTTTTTTTTTATGAATAGCACTGCAGTGAGGGAAGGCTTATGTTTCTTAAGATTTGTCATTCAAACAAAATCTACCAGTAACATAATGAATGTAGAAATGAGGGTGATGTTTAATGAACAATTTTGATAAAGCTGTACCTGTATTTAGGGAGAGAAACAAAAAGACACCTTGAAGTGGTCATGAATTTGGACTCACCTGGAAGTAGAGAAACAGATTTACTATTTTTAAGCCTGATAACCTTGATGCTGCTGTGACTTGACAGCTGTTGTAGTTACCTTTTCCTTGTGTTTTAATTACTTCTTCAGTGTAGTGCATCCATTACTCATATTCATTAGTTACAGTAAATGGAACTTGCAGTCTTGTTTAGTGGGTCAGAGCCCTCATTCAGTCAAAATATAATCATGATTTCTATGGGAAGTTGAAACTTTAAGGTAGATTTTGTCTTTGGCCACCTAGAAGTTGAAGTAGGTTTTGGTTGGCATATTACTTACTTTGCTGCCTTGGAGTTAACTGTATTTTGAAACTACCACAAAAATGGGTCATAGATTTGGTTGACTTGCAGAAAACTTATACTATGCAAGCATAGTTGCATTCGCCGCTGTAATTACTTTCACAATGCAATTCTGAGATCAATAAAGATGAAGTGCGATTCAAATACTTTTTTGAACTGTCTTGTACAAGTTAACACCTGCATGTGTGACCTAAACTCACAATATGTGATAATCAGGGCTTCTTAAGCAAAACAAGGAAAACAAACTTCTTGGAATTAACATCTAGGTTTGTTTACTACTCTGTTAGTCTCAAATTCTAATATTTAGCTTCTATTCATCTTGCTGTCTGTTTTGTTGTTGTTATTTCTAATGCTTAATGCTATGCTTTCTCTTTTTTTCCTTGCCAGGTAATTTTTTATTTTAACCTAAAGCAATATGCACTGCACCACAAAATTTCTGTCAGGTTTTCAGGGCTATTTTTTCCTATTGCTTTATGGAAATGGCAAACGAAGTACTGATCTATATAAGATTGCTTTAAGAAAGGGGCAAGAAACCATTACCACTTTAAGTTGTGCTGTTACCCCAGTGCTCAGTATGTGACCACCATAGAGTTCAGAGCACTAAAACCCAACTGTACTGGTTTCAGTTACACCTTCTTGGGAAGCTGGGAAACAGGGTTATTTTAGTTTCTTGTTTTCTTATTGTTGTCACTAGGGAGCCATTCGTCTAGATGTTGTACAGTTCAGATGTAAACAGTAAAACATCCTTTATCTTGTATTTTATTTGGTTTTCTGCAGCTATTTTGTGACAAACACTTGAGTGGCATTGATTGTATGTTTTTGATAGACCGAATAAAGAGAGTAGTTGTATTACCTTTTCTTCAGGGTTCTTCAAGTACAAAACCAAACTTTCCTCTAGACTCATGTTCTATTTAGCACTTCGATTAAACCTCATCCATAAGTTGCTCAGGCATGAAAATACACATTTATTTTCCACCAAGTGCAGTATTTGTATGTATTCAAGCACGAGAAGTATTTAATTTTGCAAGGCAATGCAGTGCAAATGTATTTGGCTGGGAATGGCAGGTCAGGTTCCTCCTTCTTTGAAGAAAAGTGCCATTAGTTGAGCAGAACATCAGACAGCATAGATTACCATAATGTCGTTTCAGAAGGAAGCATACTTGTTCCAGTCTTGTGGGAATGTGATAGATACTTAATGCATCTTCTCAGTGCCTTATGTTTAAGAAAAAGAATCAAAAGCATATTTATAAGGTAACTTCAGTGAGCGTTTGTGAATGTTTGCCTAACTGTGAAGTCTCGTTCAGAAATGTGCTGCTGCATTCTAATTCTCTTGTTTGTAAGAATAAGAAATGCCTGTGGAATTCTGACAAGATTTGTCTTGCCTGTATGATAGATGGAAACTCTTTTTAACTAAAAAAGCCTGTAGCTTCTGTTGTCATTATGATACCAAAATGCTGGCAAATAAACTCTAATACTGGTTTTGGAGTTTTAGAAAGCAAGCATCCTTTTTTACAGGGCTAGATGCTGTAATATTCTTGTATCAATTGAATGAAATGTCTAATGTCTTTAATTATGAATAGGCTTTACCCAGTGCTTTTCAGCTGTTGGAACTCACTTAAGCTTTAAAGCCATGGTATATTGAACTGTTTGCAATGTTAGGGTGTTTGTTAGTTTATCTTAATAACAGTGAATTTGAGCATTTCATACTCAAATGTTTTTTCCTTACTGCTTTGTGCAAGAAAACTCAACCAAAAAATGTCTTGCTGGTTTCTGTTCTTCACTGGTTTATTTCACTTTTCGCTGACTTCTAGAACAGTTTTCTTCCAATGCTATTATAATTATGTGACTTGAGTAGTGGTGTTTTAATGTTACTGAAGGTATTGGGAGTCAAGGACTGTGGGACAGAGTGAGGAAGTATATTATTCCTAATTTAATAATGACATGGAGTGTGAAATCACAAAACTGTTTGGTCTACCTGTGAAGGTATTTAGGCAGCTGTAGGCTGTTTGTTATGCTTAAACTACTGTACAAAATCTATGTGAAGTTTTTATGGGTCTGAGTCTCTGAAATTGTTGTACCAGTTGTTTCCTTTCATTTTTAGTATCGACTCTCTTCTCCTGGCTCTTTTTGTGCTTTTATGGGGACAAAACTGTGACTGAAGATGTTACCAGTAATAAACTTTGGGTGGCAAAAGATAAATTAACTTTGTGAGTCTTCAATTTATCTTACTAGAAATATGAAATAAGCTCTCAGATGTGATGAATCCGAGTGCATGGGTTCAGTATCTTGTTCTCTAATTCTATTACCAGACTGTACAGATAAATAAGGTCAGTTCTTTTTGTCTTTTGCATTCTGGAAAAAAAGCCAGCCTTGTCACTCATGTTCTACCTGAAACATCTGAGTTAATCGCTTAGGTTTTGATATATTGACTGGCACAGCTTAGATTTTATTTTGGACAATTATATTTTCATTAGCGTCAGCCGATTTATAATACATTTTTGCATGTCAGTTCTAGAAAACTGGTTTTAGGCAATGAAACCATGACCACCAGTCTTTTTATTTTTGTAGCCAAGCAGTCTGCTTTGTGGAGTCTTAAAAAGCAAAAATATGAGCAGAAGGGAAGCTAACTTAAAACAGGATCATGGTATGACATTAGGTAATAAGTTAGAAGAGATGTAGTGGAAGAAAGGGTCTTCTCAGTGAAGGGTGATGTATTGGATGATAGAATAAATGTTGTCAGTCCATGTTGTTTGCCACTTCAGCATAGGTTAAAGCCTTCATCTCTCCTCCCATTTATTTTACGCTTGAGTTTATATTGATGTGAGGATCTAGTGGCTTAATTGACAGACAATAGGAGCTGAGTGACATAATAGGGCAAAGAGAAGAAGAAAATGCCAAACAGCTAAGGAGCTCCACTTGCACATGAATTAGGGTAAGAAGTTAAAAGCTCAGAGCCAATTATCTTACCGGAGAGATGTTGTGTCCATCTACATAATGCTCTGTTTCATGGGACTTGTGAAATAGGTTATTTTGTGGGATCTTTAAAACTTTAAACTGTGAGCTTTACAGTAAGATGTGTTGCAATTTTTTCCTGAAGGTAACTTGAGTAGTTTTATTTAAAATATCCGTCATTAAAAATGTATATGATTGTTCCCAGTTTAGTTGCTCCACTTTTAACGGACTCCTTGAACTAGCTAGTGATGTAGGGGTTTTATAATACCTTTATTTGAGGTAGTAAAAGGCAAGTGAAACTGTATTTTTTAAACTTAATGTTGGTAGTAAGCAGAAGATTATGCTTCATCATGCATTAATAGTAGACTAAGAAATTAATACAGTGTTGTTTGCTTACTTGCTTCTTAGTATCTTCTAAGTTTTGACTAGGCAATTAAGTTTTGACTGGGCTTGGCCCAAGCAGACTTTGAATTTTCTCCTCAGCTGGTTTCTTCTTAATGAAATTGTACTAAGCCCGCTTCAGCTAGGCTTTTGCTATGCTTCTCCTAAGCAAGTTTCCACTAGGCACGCTTCTGCTGGTAAACAGCACACTTCTGATATTATTCTCCTCTTCATTTTAGATTATTATAGAGAGAATGGATGGGAAATATCTTTCTGGAAATAGTGTTTAAATTCAGCCAGCATGCATTTTGAGCAACGTCTTTACAGTGTCTGCTGTCTCAACAGGATTGATATGTCAGAAACTCATACTGGTTTTTCTAGATGATCTCTATAATAAACTGATGAATATCCATGTTAGTCACATAAACAAGGCTAACCCTGCTAAAACACATTTTGTTTAATATGGTGGTTTGAACTAGTTAAAATGGGATTTTAACAAAGAGTTAAGGTGTTTTAAATGTTATAAACAATATAAGTTTGCACTGTCTTTACTAGACCAAATTAAGCTAGTGCAGCTGTTATGTTTACTTATATTTGATAAAATTTGCTTCTTTGAGCCTTTACCGTGCTAAATGGCTGAGAGTGGGATAGGCAACCCAGCCTTTAGACTTCTTGGGAATCTCTGGAGTTGTAGGGCTTTTGTATCTCTGACCCTGTGTCTCAGTGAAGTTACAATGTTAAAGTACTTCTGCTTAGGTAATTGGGTGAGTATGCAATGGTTTTCAGTCTCCTACAATTGAAAATTATGAAGAATCTTTTTTTGTGGTAGGAATCCTTTAGCAGATGGAAATGTATCAACAAATTTTGACAGATTTAAAGACTTTCCCTTTTACAAAGATCGGGGCAAATCTCTTGTGAGTTTGAAAGCCGATCTTTGGATCATCAAAATCACCCTCTTGGGTAGAAGAGCAATACATAATTAAAACATGATCACTTTGTTGTAGTAGGGGAAGCTGTCTTCACTCCCCATATTGTAACAGCAAATCTGCATTTGGTAGGAATAAAAAAGAAAGCTATTTTTATTCCCTTTTTGCTACTCTAACATCTCCTTAAGTCATGTCATACCTTCTCTTAAATGTGAAGTTTTGTGCACATCTTTTATTACTCTGAAGCTGTGTCTACATTATCCTTAATTGTAAATTATTGAAGGGATAAATTGCTTTGCCAGAGTGATTACAGATTATTGGTAGCTTTTTTTAGTTTTCTATACTTGGGGGGCGGGGGGAAGCAAGCACAATCACTTGCAAGAATGACATGCTAAAACTTATGCGCAGAAGTGTCTTAACTGAACAGTAACTTGCATATCTGTAAACAAGGTGTATTGATCACTGGCTTTCTAATGACAATTCTAGTCAGTATAGCTCAACAAATTGTAAATCTTTTTTTTTAGATTCGTATCCAAAGATATCTTCAGCAGGGTATATTTCAGCTGGTTAATGTTGTTCTTTAAAAACAGGCTTGAATGCAATTCTTTACACTGAACTTTGCCTTTTTGCCAGTGAAAGTGTAGCTCTCTTTGAACAAATAAGAGTTAGTACGTATACATACATATGTATATATGCTTATTGGAAAAACACTATATACGTAATTGCAGATCTTAATAATTTTCATGATCCAATTATCAGTTTTTTAGTAAAGAGATGGATGTGTTGTCATATGCTGATTTATTTAACTCTGTAGTTTGTTCAGCCTATATTTAGCTTCAAACTGGAATGAAGTTGAATGTACAGAAGTATTATGATTGCTTAGATATAAACTTCTGTCTTTATAAAGCAGAGGATTCTGCAATTTATCCTTAAATACCGATGATTGCTTAGATTCCTATTGCAGACATGCTTAAGCAGGTTAGCTGTCTACATATCTTTGGCTACAGATTTAGATATTTCAGGAAACTATAAAACGTGCCAAGGTGCCTTCAGGAATAAAAATTGATGCCATGTCCTTTTTGTTAAATCAGTGTATCTTCTCTGCACTCTGGTTATCCTGTTTCAAGTCTCTGCTTTTTCAGAGCCTAGTGAATTGCTACGGTTTGAATTAAATGTACTCTGTCTATTAGCCTCAGTTGAAGCAAAGGCTGTCCAGAATACTACGGACTGCCAGTGGTTAAGTCATTTGTCAAGGCTGAAACAGTATGTATCCAATCTTGTGATACAAGAATTTCTTCAGTACCAGGGTGGTGAGGCACTGGCACAGGTTGCCCAGGGAAGCTGTGGCTGCCCCATCTCTGGAGGTGTTCAAGGCTCGGTTCGATGGGGCCTTGGGCAGCCTGGTCTAGTGGGAGGTGTCCCTGCCCATGGCAGCGGGGTTGGAACTGGATGATCTTTAAGGTCCCTTCCAACCCAAACTATTCTGATTCTATGATATGCTTAATTTATGAAATCAGGTTCTCCATGTGACTGCTGGGTTTTTTGTTGTTCGTGCTGGCTTTGGGGTCTTTTAGTTGGTGGGTTTGGTGGTTTTTGTTTGTTGGATTTTTTTTTTTGGTATTGTGCTTCAGATACACAAATGTAGCACAGTCAAATAGCCAGTTCACATGAGTGAGAGTATGGCTACAGGAATTGGTTACTCTGACTGCAGTCATGACCGGGGTTTTCAATGACAAGATTTCTACTCTGCTGCAATTCCAGCTGTTTGTAGCTATTGTGTTTTTTTCCATCCTTCCAGGAATTTGTCTTAAACTAAAGACAACTAACGCAATCTATGGGGACATGATCCAAAGCCACTTCCTAACAGTCTGGGCCTCTAGGCAGTAGCATTCTTATGCACTAGCTTGCTTCTGGTTTCTGGATCAAGCAACTACAGTAACAGGTCCAACATGGATTGGATTTTAAAGGTTGTGTTTTCTATGTAGTTATAAGCTTTGCATGTATCATAAATAGTTACTGCACATGTCCAGGCACTGACATCTTGAAGTTAAGTGTAGTTTTTTTCGGCAAATTCACTATTGCTCCTCTATACTTTTTCATCTTTTTTGCCTCTGTATGGAAGCAGAGAGGTTGCAAATAAGTACCTGACTTCAGAAACTACCAGTTTTCCAATTTCTTAATGCTTAATTTTTTTGTAAGTGAATTTTACCTTTCTGCTTTCCTTTCCAGATTAGCTTTTCACTCACTCTTTGCTTCTACAAATTAGTGGTTCTAATTTGCTTTGAATACCAGAATGTCTTTTAAAGCACTGTGTATGTTCTGTAACACCAGAAGCTTAAACTTCAGTTAAGTGTCCTGGAAAAATAGTCTAGGAAACCTTTGGGACCTGTTTGTAGAGGTAGGTGAGAGAGCGAAAGTGGATAGTAGGGTGATATGTGAATTGTCGTGTATGAATTTGCAGTTCAGTAACGGGCTTGCACTAGGTTTCTGTGAAGACTTCAGTTGCTTGAAAGTTGATTGTAGTAGTTAATCTAGCTCTTGAAACTTAAACAAGGTCATCTCAGGCACTTTTAAATTAACAGATTTTAAAAGCAAACAGAAGTAAATGGCAACTTTGTGCTGTGAGCACTTGTGATGTGGAGTAGGTGCTCAGAAGGAAGCTGTTGTAGTGATGCCTTTGTGAATGTTTGTTCCATGTCAAATAAAGTCTAGAATAAATACATAGGCTGTGCTTAGTATTTCTTATTAATTTTTTTCTTGTGCATCATGGTAGAAAGCTGCAACACCAGTGAAGACATTCCAAATGAAAGGCAGAATTGCCTGCCTGAGGGCTGCTGAAATTAATACTACTAAAATAAATAATAGTTTTAAACCACTTTTCTTTTTTTAAAAACACTAACTTTTCATTTTTATTCAAATATTTCCAAGGACTTGAAACGTTCATTACCAGTTGGACTTGGACTTTCTGAAACCAAAATAACTTCTCATGACTTTGACAGCACCAAAGAAGGAGTTGTTGAGGCAGGACCATTTCCAGGTAAAGGTAAATTCTTTTTTTGTCTTGATTTCTCAATTTAAATCTTTAGGCATGTTTTCATATGGTCAGGAATACAGTGTTCTGTAGCTGCTTTCAGAATTTTGGTGTAAATGTACACACAGAGAAGTGCATTAGTGACAACCAGTTTATCTTCTCTGGTAGTTAGGTTGTTAAAATAGACAATGCTACGCTTGCAGTATCTGTGAAGGCTCTAGTGGAAGCTACTTAGTGTTAAATTGGACCATGATTACAGGAAGGGAAGTCCTTGAGCACATTGAGGTGGTGTCAGACTGTAGAATTAGTTTCTTTAAAAGTTGTGTGTATTGTTCTGATTGGAAACAAAACTGAAGAGTCATTTATTTCTTTATACACAGCTTACCTGGAGTAGATCAATGAGTAAAATTCCTCTTTAAATCTCCCTTTTTTTGTCATAGTGCATATACTCCTTTTATCTATTGTTACTAGGTGTCATAAGGCTTTGGGTCTCTCTTTCTGTGTAGTACCTAATGAAAAGCATCTGGTTTCATATTTTCTCAGTGCAGAGTTGCAGTTGTTTATAGCGGAAGGATTTTAGTTAATATTTAGTTAATTATGCAAGTATTATTGCATATTTATGCTTTACAGAATCTAAGCTAGCATTAAACAATGACAAATATAAAGTGATAAACAAGCCAGTAATGTAAGTGTTTCTTATCTGGCTAAAAACAATAGTGCCGCAACACAGTGTGTGAAAGTGGTATTTTAATGAACTATGTAGCTTCAACAGTTTCTGAATTTGAAAGTCTTGAGATTATCTCAAACTAGCAGCTGTGAATATAATTCTCTTTGTAGTCAGACATTTACTTTACGTTTTGTTTCATTTCCTGTTTGGTAAAATGTTGTGCTTATGAAAACAGTTATTTACATGCTGTACTTTACATATATTGCAAAGTGAATGCTGTGGTTTCTTTAAGTCCTTGAAATTAGCAAAGTATCCAGCTAAAAACCTGGGCAGATGGCAAACTACTCACCATTCCTTTTTGTACTGATACCAAAAATACGGGCAAGTAAACTCTATAATACTCATTTTGGAGTTTTAGAAAGCAAGCATCCTTTATTACAGTGCCAGACACATGGGGGGATGATTCATGATTCCACCAATCATGCGTAACGAGACAAGAGCTGGTTACAGAACATATTTCCCATCTACATGTGTATGTATAACATTTCCCAGAAATCTCATGCATGTTTTATTACTTTCAAAGGACTCATTTTAATGTTATTATAACCTTTACAACAGCCAAATCTCTACTAATTGGTGCAGTACCAGTTACCTCTCTAACTTTACATTCTTTACATAGACTATAAACAAGGGGAAATGATTACAGATGATGCATCTGTTAGCATATTTAGTTAAATATAGTATATTTAACACACGGAGTTACTGTTTCTCAAGAGAACAGTGTCTGAAAAAACACAGTTTGAAAACAAGTTGTCTGAGAGGCGTCTGAAAAATAGTTACTTAAATGAGACTTTGCTGAAGTCAGAAAATGATTCTACTATAGGTGAAACCAGAATATTGCTCTATTAACTGCTTCTTGCAATATCCTATATTAGCAGCATAACCGTTGCAGTTAAGCGCATTAGCCTGTAAGGGGGGAAAAGTGTCTAACGTAATTCAAGCTATGCTAATATGTTTTGAATCTAAATGGTCTGAAGTAAGTACATATGCAAATGATAAGCTTTGGACTCGTGTTTTTTAACACTTAGATATCACAGTGTTCTTCCAAGGATTTTCTTCAGATTTTTCCAAATGCTGCAACCAGATCATGGCGGAGGAGAGAGAGAAGTGATAGAAACTAAGGCTTCTTATGAAACAATGGACAAATTGCCCTATTTCTAAAAACTCTATTTTCTGTTTGCATTAAAAAATGAAGCCCAAATAAGGAAGGACACTCAAAGTAGACAATACTAAAAGGAAAGGGCTTTTAGGATTTGGGGGATGTTGAATGATGAAGCATCCTTAAGGCTGCATTAGTGCTTGGTCAGATGATAAGGATTTTTAAAACTGCTTGTCTTAGCTCGCTTGTTGAAGTGATTCAGTCTTTAGGCCTTTAGCAGTTTCTTGCAGTCAAACTTTTATGCCTGCATGAATCCAGTTGCAGCTCTTATGCAATGTATCGCTACAGAAAGACACAGCAAGTGCATTGTCTTTCAATCTTGTCTTTTATGTGTAATTGGATTCAAATCATTGGATTAATAGTACCATATGTTAGTAATGCCCTAAGTATGTTTAAAAGACAAAACTGATTGTTGATTAAGTTACTTTGAGTGATGTTTTTGGTGTTACTGACTAGAACTTTTGTTGAACCTGCTGAAGTTGAGGTTTGATTTTCTTTGCCGCCAGCACTGAGGCATCTCAGAATTTCTCAGCAAAAGCAATAAAAGCTCCCCCCTTGATATGATAATTAGTCATTCCTGTGGTGGAAAAAAAGGGGATTTGCTTGTTTGGTTTTTGAATCCTGAAGATTTCATAAGAATGCCGCTTCACTTTTATGTGAAATGAAAGAGTTGTAAAGCTCCGAAAAGCATAATCCTAAAACAGCTTAGACAACGTGCATGGTGCAGGTCATTTAAAGTTGGTTTTCTTTTTTTTTTTTTTAAACAGAACAGGCAAGTGCTGTAAAATCTTTCCTTTGGGAGGGAGATAACACACCTTAGCAGATAATGGCTTGTATGATCTTTGGGGTAGTTTATTGCTATGTGTTTACACAGACTTAGGAGCAGATGTTAATCAAGTATATCTGAAATTGGCACAGATTCCAGAGCTTGCTTCACCCCTTAATGCTGTCAGTACTATTCAGTGACAATGCAGAGTAAAATCTACTTAGACCTGAAAAAGAAGATTTCAGGTGTAGAAGCTGTATTTAACAATCTTTCGTGGAATTTTCTGTTGATAGTATATACTTTACTGATGAAGTTGTTGGTTTTATTTTGATTACTCTTAAAAAAAAAAAAAAAGTTTGGCACCATGACGTAGCAAGTAAGATTAAATCATGAAAACTTGGAGTGGTTCACATGAGCAGCTGCACCACTTAAAGCATTTCCATCCTTAATTACAGCAACTTTTCTGTGAATGTTTCCATTTAGTTTGTTGACGAAGCAAATGTTTCTTTGTTTTGAAAAACACCCTTTATCTGTGTAAAAGTGCGCATTGCCTTCTAAGGGAAGATGATGGATTTTCATGGGTAAATGTGTCCACTTTTCAGGTTCCTCAGCATCACCCAAATCATCTGTTATATCTCCTAGCAGTGCAGCAGCTAGCAGACTGGCTGGACAAGGTTGCGATTTAATTATTCCCGCAGGTATCATAGCACTGAATGGATAACGCCCTTGTGTCTGCTGATGCTGTACTAACTCTTCCGTGTCTCTAATTTGATTTACTGTTACTTGGAAATATAACTCATGGATTTTTTTGGTGGCTCTCATTTCTGGCTTGTAACAGTTCACAAAGTTAATCTCTGCTTTCCTTTCTGCGTGCTGCTTTTTGTTCTATAAAATGTTACAAATAATTACCAAATATTAATAACAAACATTAGCTAAAATGGGAGTAACCAAAGTCTTTTATTTAGGTTAAAGCTGAAACTTTTACCTTTTTTTGCCAAAATGATCACGTATTCCAGTAGAATAGTGTGTGAGGTGGCCATTTGGAATTCACAACGCCCAAACTAGGCTTTGCCACTTGACTCATTTTGTGCCTATGGGCAAATTACTTAACGTCTTTGTCTGTTTCCTCCTATATAAAAGGAGAAAACCTATTCAGTTGCCTCATAAGGATGCTGAGAGGATTAATTACTTAATGTTTGCGCAGCATTTTGAAGACGTCAAGAACATAGTAGAGCTTGATGCTGAAGGGGTATCTTGAGGCATCTATGTAGACGTCTTCCAAACTCCTGCTTAAATAAATAACCTGGCAAGGCTAAGGTGACTGTAAGTAGCAGTAGGGATTTAGGCAGGAGTTGTCAAAATTTTGTGTGAATAAATAAAAATGTAGAAATAGTAGTGCTTAGCAGTCCTTACTGTTTAGGACAGTAGGAAATATTTTTGCAAAATTAAAACTTAGAATCCACATGATATTCCATACTAGCATGAAAATGCTAAGTGTTGGCAATTAATGTGTGCTGATTGGCCCTAGGTATTTTAATGTGTTGCTTTAAGTCTTTTCTTTCTTGCTGCTTTTATACTGGTGGGTTATAGAATTAGTCATTCCAAATAGAATGAGGTAATAAACATAAAATAAGCAAGTATTGGTGGAATGCATCTTCTGGGAAGGATGATGTTTGCTGGAAAAGAAGAAAAATCTGTTTTGAAATTTATTAGCTGTACTCTGTGACCACAGTTTTTATATGCCGATAACTTTCATTTAATAGTTTGCAGATTCTAAACAGATTTGTAGGTTGGCTAAATCCAAGAAGGTGTGCAACTTCTGGAATTTTAAAATGTAGATTAAGTAATAAGCATGTCTTAAAAGCAGTTTTAAGTTTGGTTATTAAAACTCTATGCATTCAGGTAAGCTTTATTCAATCTATTACTACATGAAATACTGAGATAGATACACACTTTATATTGGTTTTAAAACAAATCTTTCTTTCTGGAATTGAAAATCTGCATATTCATCTTAAGCTCTTACTGTCTCTCTGCTTTTGCGCGCGCAGTTGCACAAATTTTCTGTACCTGCTGTTAATCTCTTAAACCTAAAAAACCAAAGGCCTTGAAGATTTACTTTGTCTGACATAGGGGGCAAAGCTCAGCAGAAGAGTGGACCTGTTGTGTTAGCAGAGGAAGTAAAGAATCCAGCAATGGAGAAATTGGAATTGGTGAGAAAGTGGAGCTTAAACACTTACAAGGTATGCAGACGTGTTTGTGTGTTTCTATGTTATGCATTCTAGGAGTGAGTTTGCTACTAGATGGGACTAAAACTTTTCAAGTATTGTACTGCTCTATTAAAGTAGTGCTGTAGCAGTGAGCATAAGCAAGAATGCATAGGGAAAGCTTAGTGCTTTTCAGAGTGTAGCATTCTTTGTAAGCCTTTTTAAATGCCTGGTTTTAAGTGGAAAATCCTTCATAGTTACTATTGATTTAACAAGGTAAAGAATGTTCTGTTTCTAGTATCCCCTTCAACATACAGAATATACAGATTTCAGCACTAATGCTTGTAATTAAATCTTTTTGCTATCCTTGGTTGCTGATACAATAAATGATAGATGATGGGGACCAAGTCAGCTCATTCTACAAGTTTCATACTTGTCACTTAATCACTGTTTTGATGGTTTTGCTCTGTTCTTGGCTGGTTGTTTTTTCTTAGTGTTGGAATTTTTGCTTTGATTCATGTGTGTTTTACTCTTGTACGGTGCTTCTTTGTGATCAATTGGAGTTTGATGAAATTAAAATAATAACTAAACAATAAAGAAAGGGTACTTAAAGCACACCAGTTTGCCTGAAGTGACTCCCATTGAAAAGCCATAAGGTAAGGAAAAATTGTCAGGGAATACATTACTGTCAGGCATTTTAAACAAAGACCAGTTTTGAAAAATAGCTCTTTATTATGCTTGCGACTTATGACAGGGGTGTGAACAGGTAGGTTGTACATCAGTGGGATCTACCTCAAACCATGAAGAAATGAAGAATCTGTGGAAAAAACTTCCCTTGTAAAGCGAAGATCTGAATTCCTCCGGTGTTCATAAGTCTAGATAAGGACTTCCTCTTCAGGGAAGATGGGAAGCAGGGGTGGAGGCATTCTACTCGCTAGTAAGTGCTTATGCTGCTCTTTGTGTTAGAATCAGAAGTTTGCATCTTTGTTCTGTCTAATTAAGTGGCTTTTAGGAATTCTAATTCTCTTGTAATCTAAATTTTGTAGCAACTGCGGATGTCTGTTCGCTGCTCCTGGACTGTGCTGTGGTCCAATCAGATATGTGCCTAAGCCATTCTTTAATACTCTGCCTGTTTAAGAAACATTACCTCTTGAGATTGAATCTGCTATACCATAACTAAATAGGAGAGAACTTGACCTTATTTTCTCTTTTTGGTGCCTTCATTTAGACAACAAAACCAAAACAATTTCTGCGTCTCAATTGCAGAAAGATTGCAAACCCACTTATGTGAGGCGGTAGCCAGAGGACTTGTTAAAATGGTCTCAAATCCTTGTTTAGAACGTTATTTCTTTGGCAGTAGTCTTTGCAGAGTCTGTGTTTTCTAGATTCCGTTACTGGTTTGAGCGTCCCCTTCCCTGAAATCCAGAATCCCACCAGTTACGGAATAGCAAACAAAGACTAGCACTTTCAGGAAACTGATCTGCTTTCTTGATCTGTAAGCTTGAAGTTGTTTCTCAAATATGCCTAAGGAGTTAAGTCAGTTATGATCTACAGTCCCATACTGATTCCTTGTACAGCTTTTTTTGAGGAATAGGATTGTTCAGAGAGTGCTTATGAATTCATGAATTCATTTGTAGTTGAGGGAGCACTATACAAATGTCCCTGGATATGCCATACACTTGGAAACACTATTCGTAGACTACATTAAAAAGAAAAGTTTAATTTGATTAAGGACAGTATTTCAGTTTGTGGACATACTGGCTTGCTTTGTCTCCCATTAGGAGGGTTGTGGGAAGATGGCTTCTCCTTGTCTCATAATAGCTGACTGATTATAGGTTAGAAGAAATAAAGGGCTGGAGTAAATGGTTAGTGGAGGGAAGTCAGTAGGAGAACCCCTCTAAGCTGAAAGTCATGCTATTCAATATACCAGACATTAATCTGCATGTCTAGTTAGTGGTGAAATGCACTGCTAGGAGGTTCTTTAGGAATCTGGTATGAGTTATTCCTCTGTCACAGTGCCTATATCAGGAGTTGTGAAATCTCAATTATTCGATACATTCAGGTCATACTCATCTGTGAACGGGTGATTAAGTATGCCTTCATGTATTTTGAGTACCTTAGTTTTTGTCATGTATGCACTGCTGTGAATAAGGGACAATTGCTTTTCTCATCTCCCACTTTTATTTCTGTGTTAAGAAACTGTTCCCAATTGAAAAATCACAAGTTAAAGCTGCTCTGTCTAGCCTACCCATGAGTTTTCTTAGACTTAGTATTTAACTTTTTCCTCTAATTTATAACTTGGTAAGATTATTCTGTTGCCTTTGCAGCTATCGTCCCTCTTCACTCTCTCCAAACCTGTGCTCCCTAGTAATTATGAGTTAGCACCAAAAGAAACTGTCCTTTCTGAAATCTAGTGGCAAGTGCTTTTTCAGTTCTTTCTCCTCCCCTGCCTCCCCCTTTCGATGAGAAAGGTGGTTGCAGTTTAGCAAAAAGACACAGGCGTAAGAACGTTGTGACTCTCGACTTTCAGCAATTATAAAAAGCTTGTCTTTTTGGTTTTCATTCAGCTTCTTAAACTTTGAGATATTTATTTGAGACATTTCCAGTAATGTCTCTGTTCATCTTTTAACATATACAGTTTAAAATGTGTTTTTCTTAAATGTATTTTGGTGGATTTTTTTACTTTGAGATGGTTGGGGTTTTTTTTCCTATTAAATTTAGAGAGGGCGTAAGTTCTAGCAGTTTAAATGTGTGTATTTCCTTTAGACTTAAGTAAAGACTGGATTAAACTAAAGTCCTTGAATTTGGAAACCCTGGGAGACTGTGCTGTAATGTATTTGGAGAATGTGATATAAGATAGGCTTGAGCATTATTTTACCTAACAAAATAGGTTTAAGTCCCTTCAGAGTAGCTGTGGCTTTGACTGCTAACTTTGTTTCCTTACAGTTCTGTTTCTAGCAGTAGTTCTTCTTCACACGTAACTTGGTTATCCCTTCACCTCTTGGGACCACAGATTAACTTCAACTAAATTTACTATAACAGTAAATAATTCCTGCTTTCTGTAGAGAAATTGTATGACTTTGCTAGACATCTGCTTGTCAAATGGCTTCTCCTATGTCTCAGTCAAGGGAAACTCAAATATGCATCTTGAGAGGCTCGCTGCCAAGTTGGGCTCGAATCTCTGGCAGAGATGTCACAGATAAGTGGAATGTGGTAGCAGCCTCAGCTGTCACAGCCATTGGCTGGGTGAAGGTGTCTGCAGTCTTGTAAGAGCACGTTTTCTGCTCACTGAGTTAATGAACTGCAAGCCTGTTGACTTGCGACAGAAAAGAAATAGCTTTTCTGATGTGATCAGTTCATTTTATTTATGTATAAGTAATGAGAAACACACTCTAATAGTTTTACATATCTCTCAGTACAAGTTTCTGGTTTCCCAGTTAGCTTTAAAAAAATGCTGAAAACCACCCCAAGTAAATGTCAAAAATAACATTTTGGGGGAACATAATGTGGATGGCTTGGAATTGGATGGTTGACAGACAAAGCCTGAAAGATCACTAACTAGATATTTTTATGCAGAACTAGTAATACTCTCATTAAATGACTTTAATGAAGTGGAGTAAATTCCTTCTTTTAACTTAATGATATCCACCAAACCTTAAAAAAAAGATAAGAATTCTTTTACTTGAGAAACAATTAGTTATGCTCTTGATTTGCTAACTTGAATATTCATCTTAGTAGGAGTCGAGACTTGTCCAACTGTTCTTGACGAGTCCTGATAAACTTCTAAAGTGTGTTGTTTTTTCAGTTTGTTGTGCAAACTTATATTGGGAGGGGTGATTGTGAAAGAATTGTGTGTAATTATATGTCCCTTGAAGCTGAAAATGGGTGTATGCTGTGTTGTCTTGGATGTACTTGATTCTTTATAATTTTAATTTTTTTTCCCCAGTGTACACGTCAGATCATCTCTGAAAAATTGGGTCGTGGCTCAAGAACAGTAGATCTGGAACTAGAAGCTCAGATAGATATATTGAGAGATAACAAAAAAAAATATGAAAATATCTTGAAACTGGCACAGACGCTGTCCACGCAGCTCTTCCAAATGGTACATACCCAAAGGCAGCTGGGAGATGCATTTGCTGACCTGAGTTTGAAATCATTGGAACTTCATGTAAGACTTTTATAGTGTTAAAAAATAAAATGGCAAAGATGAAGATAAGCCTAATTGACTCATGCAGAGTGTATATAGTAGTTAGCAGCTATTTTTCTAAACATTGTAGTCACAATATATTACATGCTCCATGTTAAAAGCTTGTGTAATTCACTTAAAAATATAGGAAATTATTTAAATTACTGTAGTTCTTTATCATTTCTTAAATGTTTGTGTTTAGTGAACGGTTGCATTCAAGAATTGACTGCTTTCCTATGTATAGAAAACGTGTTTTACTATTTATTTTTACTTTTAATGAAATGTCAAAGTGTTCCAGCGTTACGTCATTTCAGTTACAGGATGTCTTTTGGGAATATGCCTGGGAGTAAGTAGAGTAGGGCGCGTTGCTTCACGTATGCACATTGAATGTGAGTAAATTGTTTTTCTGTAGCATATTCAAGCAATGAAATTTCATCTCAAAGTCCTTTTTTAATCAGAATTTTGTTACTACTAGGATTAATCTGTGTCCGTATGTTGTGTGGAGTTCCTGAGCAAGACAGACAATCTTTAGATGCCTGCATTTGGGTTGTTGTGGCTCTTTGGTTTAGAAGTTTATGTAACACTTGCACTTTTTGTTGTGGACAATGGAACTGTCTACTGTAAAGAGAGAGAAGGTGGATGTTGCATACAAAACATAGTGGCTGGCTTGCTTCTACATTAATTGTTCTGTACTTCCAAAATTAAAGCAATTTGATCCTTTGCTACTGATCCTTTCAAAACCAGTATTAAGGGGCTTAATGATTACCTGAAACATAGCTGCTGAAGCAGCCCAAATACTCTTGTGGTTATTAAACTGAAAACCTCTGTTTATTTTTCCCTTTTCATTATTGTCTATTCCTATAGAGTTTTAAGGGTGGAGGTGGATTTCATGCTTGCACAGAGGAACCTTAACCGACAGCTTGTTGTACTCGCTGGAGTACAGGAATTTTTAGTATTACGGGATGACAGATGAAAATCTGTGCAAGTTGAGCACTTCTAGCAGCAAAGAAATTATTTAATCTGCTAAAAGAAGTTTTTGATAATTGGTTTACTCTTGACATAAATATGGGCACATGGTTTGTGTCAATTTAGTGATTGCTATGAAGTATGTGCTGAAGCTGGATGTTTCTTCTAGAACTTGGATTAAAACTGGCCTTATACTCTTTTTTTTTTAATGAATGTGGGTTTTTTCCATGAATAGCTTGTAACTTCGAATGGGAATACTGTTCTTCCAGGTTCTTTCAGCATCTTGTACTGGTCTTGGAATTTGTTTCAGTCATTCATCTCTTGTGTGGATTATTGAATGGGGCTGTTGATGCAAATCAAATAAAGGTTTCTACTGCTGTAATAAAAGTTATCTAACCTTTGCCTCTTGGAGACTTGCCTGATGTTTGTCTCTTTCCTCTTTGTGTTTCCCTTTTGTTTACTCTGTACTGTATTACCATCTGTAGCCTGACTTATTCTTCTCTGATAGCATTGTTGCCTCTAGAACTTGTGCAAGGCTAAAAGTAAAATTTTTGAACAGTTAGGTTTTAATCTTTAACATAATAACAGTATATAAATTGGGGGAAAAAATGAAAACCAACACTACTTCTTAAGGGAGTATTTCTTATTTTATATGCATTGACAAAATCAGATCTTAATGTGGTATCTGCAGAGGTGTTACTTAATATGAATGTTTTGCTCTTTCTCTTTGGGATACAAAGATAACTCCTGGTTCCAGGCTCATGTGCCTCTAATTATATAGACAGATGAATTCCAATTTTAATTGACCAGTGCACAGAGTAAGAACCAAGTGTAAACCCTTGATACAGAAAGGATTTCCTGTCTGTTTCATAAGAGGTATCTGAAGAGGTTATGGGCAAAACCCAAAAGTTTTTATATGAAACCATACGAAACAGGAAGAGGGCAGTTTTGGTGGCTGGCATATTTTAGTACTGCGGGCCACTGCAGTCTCGTTTTTCTTAGCCCCCTCCTTTGAACTGTAGGTGTTGCTTATTTGGGTCTGTGATGATCTGGGTCAGAGGACCAGCTGGGAAACTAATTGCAATCTTGCCTGCAGGAGGGAAGAGATGGGATTAGACACTGCTGGAAGGGGCAGTGCTGCTGTCTCTGCCTGTGTGCTCCTGCTTCTTCCCTGTGCTAGTGCTTGTGTTGCTCTGTAGCTGACAATGTTAGAGCAAAACCAGCTGAAAGAGACTTAATTTTTTTTATTTCAGCAAGATCTGTCGTCATTCAGCTTGCTGCTTTCACCATGCAAGCAGCTGTGCAAAGCAAAGGTGACAGATCTTTAGTGGTGTTTAGAGGGCTTAGCTCATGAAAATTTGCCCTAAGCCCTCGTCCTTTTTTTTCTTCTCCCTTAAATTGCGCACTTCACTGCACCTCCTTTTCTAGAGGCTTCTTCCCTTACCATTGCTCATTACCCCAGCTTCATGAAGTCATTAACGTTAGCATGAAATATCATTTGGCTTTGGTGTTTGTGTTCAAGACAGATGAAAGGAAGCTGGGATAATGCAGCTCTGAGTCAGTTGTTGGCAGTGTGCAAGTCTAAAAAACCAAGTTCCAAATATGAACTTAGTGTGGTTTACAGCCATTACAACTACAGATTGTATTTTTTTGTGAGAACTCCCATCTGCAGAATATGAAGATGCCATATGGATGACATAAATAGAATAATTGGACTTTTTCGTCATCCATGCATTAGGAAAATCTTTGCAGCCTTGGTCAGGGCTTACAGTACGCTTAAAGACATGAACGAACATATGTCCAAATGTGACTGAAATGCATTGGGAACTTTCACCCCCGTCACTTTAAAATTTATGGCTGAGCTACATGATAATTTTTATTTGCTATCCCTTAGAATGTTCTGCTCTTCAATTATTTACAGCTTGTTAAACTGTGATAGATATTGGGGATTTTTGCAGTGCTGTTTTCCAGAATGTAAGAGTAAAACTTAATAGCTAATTAATGCTGTGTGCCCTTGTGAATTTAGTTATATTACTGTACTTAATGTGGTTGTGTCTCTGTTGGTATTAAAGCATTACTTAGACAACCACATGAGATGCTGGATTTAAATCCTGCTGAACGACAATGTAAAGATTACATTAGCACCTACTTCTGAGCAACATTCGGGACTTCAGAGTGCAGAAAGATCACTTTATAAAATAGGATTTAACATCATGCATGGTAACAAAATTGTAAACTGTTTTACTGATGTTAGAGAGATTTCATAAAAACTGTGAACTGGATATTGTATTGAAATCATATCTGTTTAATCAAAACCATACCCAAACAGAAGTGATAGAACTTCCATGTCTACATGTTTGTATTCTTTTAATGTGCTTGCTGATGAATGTTATGATTTTTAAATGATCTACAGTTTTGTTTTCTCTGCTTTTTGTTTGTAGGAGGAGTTTGGCTACAATGCAGATACACAGAAATTTCTTGCTAGAAATGGAGAAACTCTTCTCGGGGCAATTAACTTTTTTATTGCCAGTGTGAATACATTGGTGAATAAAACAATTGAGGATACATTATTGACTGTGAAACAGTATGAAAGTGCCAGGTAGCTATTCTGTCTAGTTAAATTCATTACAAACTAATTTCTTCAGGAAACAGACTTTATATCAGTTTAGTCCTTTTATTTGAGTGACTAACTTGTCAGATAGAAACCTTATAATGCAACTCTCATATAATTAGGATTTACAATTAGTTGCTTTATTGCCTGTATCTTCAAATGTTTTGTAAATGTTCTGTTTCACTTGTTAGCTCTGTATCTAAGAGTAATTATAGCTCTTTTTTTCTTCCCTGCTAGATTAAGGTGGCTTTCGAAGCAGCATAACAGTGCAAGATTAACCCTCTTATTTTGCTATAATGCATTGTAATAGGTGAAACAATTTCTTTGCCTGAAAATCATGTGTGCTTCTGTTGATCCACAATATGTGCAATTCATACTTTAACTTTCATGCGCAATTTGTAGGCTTGATTGGAAAGGGGAAAATAAAAAAAAAGAAATTTCTTATTGAATGAGTAATATGTAGCCATGATAATGGGTTTCATGCCCTGGAGAAGGTTACTTTCAGATACGGCAGGGCACTCTAAAGCCAAGTTCCCTTCTCCTGCCAGGGTCTGGATCTCTGGTCCTCACTGACTTTATTTATAAACAAAATAGTACATTATCGTTGTGATATTTAGGTAAACTTTCAAAAGGCATGAAAGGCAGAATTAATCTGAATGTAAATTATAGCTTTATTTTTTACAATAAAGTTTTTAGAAAAATAGTTTTACACATTTTCCAGGTATCCTTTTGAAAACTTACACAAAATGCATCTAAGGTTGTTCTTGCCAGTCAGTTTCAATATATTGCACTTCCCTCCTGAAAGATTCATTACTTTCCTTTTCTGTTCATTAAAGACATGGAGTATTTTGCCATTTCAATGAGGCAAATAAATTACAAAGTTTCTTTGCTTACATAGCCAGTCTATAATTTTGCGGCATTAAAATACGTCACATTTATTTCTGTGCCTCTTCTTCTCTGTGCCAAGTTGCACTTCAGCATTCATCTGTCCCCCTCTTCTATCAACTCTTTTATTAGTCTCTTTCCTTTTTCTAATTAAGTCATAAGCTCTTTAAGCCAGAATCATAGTGACAATGAGAATCAGAAAGCCCTGTGAATATTATCACTCCTTTCACCTTTGGAAATTTCTTTTGGAGCAGTTGTACCAACTAAAAAGTTGTAGTTTATTACCAATTTTTAATCCTGACTGGTGTCTAGTTTTAGAAGTGCCTTTTTGTGCGAAAGCATATTTGGAAAGCCAGAAGCAGGTTAGTTTGTTAGTATTTGAAAGCTACAAAGAAGTATGGAAGGAAGAGTGAGGCTTTGGGCAGGGCTGCCCATGATTCTGGAGTTATTTCTGGATATTGTATGATGAAGTGGAGATGGCTGTGAACGAAGGAGCTCAAGTTGCATAGGAGGTGGAAGAAAAAAATGACAAGTCAGAGATTGTTATTACGTTTGTTTCATCCACCTGCAACAGTATTTTACAATATAAGAATAGTTTATCTGGCAAAGATCCTGCTTTCAACAGATTTGTCTGTAATGCTGGAAAGCATAAGATTAATTTAGTGATACAATCTTTAAACTACAAGCATTCCATAGGTACTTTTCCCCACTTATAAATGCTATACTTTATTTAATTTAAGCTTTCTCTTGAATGAACTTTCTTGCGGGGGGGGAACACAACATTTTTTTTAAGAGAAAACTGAATATTCAAGCTTCCTTCTGGAGTAAAAAAAAACCAAAAAAAGCTTTGTTTTTTTCCAGTAAAATGAGAAAGAAGGCATGACTGGTTCATCTCTATTCATATAATAAAATGGTGCAGTCTAATATGGAAGGATATCAAGGTTTATAACTTATTTAATATGAAGACCAGCTAGTTCAATTAAAACCTTGTCAGATATCTGCAGGCAGGAGCCTATCTTATAACATCAAATCTGTTTTGCTAGCGGTATCCAGGATAGATAATTTGGAGAAAACAAGAATAAATGGGAAAATACTTTTCATCTGTCTTATCTAGAAGTGGGATATATATGTTTGCAGAGTTAGCTTAAATACTTACCTGGCTACAAATCTTAACCATCTGTCTTTCTTTTTCCCATGTCTCCTTCAGTGGTGGTATTGATCTAGAGTCTGACTTCCCTAGGAAACATAAGTCCTTACTAGATTATAAATAATGCATCATCTTTTTTGCATTTTGCAGCCTGTTTATTCATAGGACAGACAAGTTCTTGCAAAACTATTTGTGGAAGAACTGTAAAACAGTTCCAGTTAATGCATACAGAGAAGCCTAGAGCATGGTGGAAAAAGCCTTGGGACAGAGTTTAGTCTAAGTGAGCCATTGCTCAAATATCTGCTTAAAGAAGATGTCCTGCTCTTGGTGCTTCTCTTGCTCTCAGCACTAACTCTTCACTGAACTGATTCAACAGAGAGTAACCTAAAAAAAATTAACAGCTTTGTCTGGGTTAATAAGCCAAGATGTCCCAAGGAAGGCTCTGACCACTGAAGCCAGCACAAAACAGAGCATTGGGAGCATGTCACTGAGATGGAAACAGAAGAGAGAGGGTACTTTTGAGGCAGCTGTATATAGTGTACTTAAGGGTAGGTTTACTTCATAAATAAATAGAAGGTGGGGAAAGAATTTGCCCAGTTTTATTTGTTCCATACTTGACTGGTTTGTTCATCTTCTATTGTACTTGGCCCTGTGTGCCAGGTCTATTTTAAGACATTTTTACCTTTAGATATTTCTTTCCTCCTCCTCTTTCTTCTCAGGATTGAATATGATGCCTATAGAACAGACCTAGAAGAGCTGAATCTTGGCCCTCGTGATGCAAACACTCTGCCAAAGATTGAGCAATCACAACAACTGTTTCAAGTGCATAAAGAGAAATACGACAAAATGCGTAATGATGTATCTATCAAATTGAAATTTTTGGAAGAAAACAAGGTAAGATATTATGCTTGGGAGTTTTGTCCTGTAAGTTTCTGCATTTCTAGAAGTACTTCAGTTGTTAGATCTTAAAATACATCTTAACTTAGAAGTAGAGTGAGCAAAAAAAGTAAGATGAGTGTTCTGAATTCTTGCTGTATCACTGGATGACAGCCTTTTTAGAGCAGGCAGCCTTATAAGTTTAATCAAACTGCTCCATCTCCAAGTGGCAAATGCTATGGTAGTAAGTTTTTTGTTGATATGGAAGGTTTCAAGTTTCAAAAACCTAACTTTACCAGTTCATCTTATTTAATGGTTAAATGAGTCATATAAATACTGATTTAAGATTTGAAGAAATACTTAAATTTAACAACGCTGTCATAGAGCTTATGCACAAAGGAAAAGAGAGAACTGTGAAGAGGCTTCTTCGAAATTAAGCTTCTTTTAAACTAATAGCTTGCACTGAGAAATGAAACTTTCTGTAATTAATGCCCTTATAGTTTCTTAATTCTAAACAGAGCTCTTGGGCTGTTGGTTTGAAGGCTTTTTCCCCCCTATATGTTTATTCCAACCATTCCATTTCATCTATTCCCTATTAGTGATGGAATTCTTGGCCCTCTTATTCTGTCTACCAGGCAAAAATAGAATTACCATGCAGAACATACTTTTAAATGGTGTTTTCTTTGATAAACAAGTCCTTATGAATTGTTTCTAATTAGATGTAAAAATTGTAGTCTTTCAAGACCTGATTTTGTTTTCATACCCATAATAAATGAAATGGTTATAATAATCTATGATGATATTTCCTGTGTCTTCAGAGGGAGAAAAATACAATCAAAACCTACGTAAAAGTTAATAGTTTGTGAGTCTATCCCTGTTTAGCAGTGGATTAACATATTCATTATGGGTTAATTCATGTATTTGCAAGATCTGAATGTAGGTAGCAGCTGCCTGTCAGAGAATACAGGAGTGATCCCAAATGTAGCAAACCATGCACCTTGCATGCGAGGAGGAGACTTTAGGGAAAATCATGGGGACATGCAAAACCAATTTAAACTTATTATTCTGAATTCTTGAATATATTATCACATATGCGGTTGCATCAGCTACTTACGATGAAGATGGAAGACAGGGAAGAAACATGAACTGTCAACAGATGAGAAGAAGAAAAAAGAAAGTGGAGAAAATGAACAAACATTGTGATTTTCAAAACAATATATGCTAAAAATGCGGCCTCAAAGCCCTGTTACTTCATACAGGCATTTTCCTTACAACCAAGGGTCTGGTATCACATAATCATTAGGAGTTGATGAACCAGATCATCAAATGATTAAAAACCAGTATTGCCCTGACTTTCATTTGTTGTTCTTGCTGAACTCGTAACCCATTAACTTTAAAATGGAAAAAATCCGTATTGGAATTAATTTTCTTGAATAAACTGAAATCTAATCTAAATGCAGATACTTGTGCTTAAATTGGAAAATGCTCATAAGAACTGAGTTTTAAAACTATGCTAAGTTGAAAACGGTTATACTGAAGGTGTCGTCTTGTTCCCCCTTTCTTTTCGTCTTCTATTAAGTTGCTTGCTACTAATATAATGTACTTCTGCTGAAGTTGTATGATTCTTTTAGCTCATATCTGTAAAGCAGTTGTGATGCTGAAATTCAAATTAATTGAAAGTAGCACTTACCCTGCTTCCTCTTGGTTTGCATTAATTATACTGTAGACTGGCCAATTCATGTTTGTACAGAGAGGAAAGCTTCAGAATGGAAGCATTTTATTTCCAACTTGTATAAAAAAGGTTTCCATAGTTCTTAAGATATTAGATTAGATAATTTAGGGAACACTAATGGAGTTGTCTTCCTAGTGGCAGCCTCGAATTAGATCAAGCATCCTGTTAGCAGCCACAGCCTGTACATTTTGTTTCTGAAAGGGATTGTTTTTTCCTTCCTTTTCTTTTAGACTAATACAGAGAGGACTTTCACATGATTAAGCTTTTTTGTCGGTGGTTGACATGTCTCAGTTTTGACACTAGAGATGTCAAAATATTCACTAAAGGGCATGTGTAATTTTGTTCCCAAATATGCCACAGAAAGGACATCCTTTACAGTCAAATATTGACTTAAATATAATTATCTACTGGGAGTTTTACTCTCGTAAGCTTTACTTTGGTGTTTTGTATTTATTGTGTAGGATTCTCCATAGTAAACAATATGTAATTTTAATTCCTATCTTAAGTTTTTACTTCAGGAGCACCTTTTTTTTTTTTTTTTTTTTTTTTTTTTCAGTTTGGATCTGTTTCTGATAGTTGCCCAGAATGTTTGTTCTTCTGTTGCCCAGAATGTTTCATAGGGTGTAGTGGGAGGTAGCAGTTATTTGAGATATGTTCTTACTAATCTGACATCTTTATTCCTTTTTCAGATGTCAGCCAATTTTTTATTTTTTTTAATTAATGTAAATGGAGGGAGCTCCTGTAAGAGTTCATACTTGTCTTGCAGCTAGTATTTAGAAATCGGAACGCACAAGACACCAGACAATTATGTAACCATTATAAACATTACTTATAATTTTTAGCCACTTAGAAAGTGCATGTACCTACTCTTAAGTAAATTACTTTTGAGTTAGTAATCCTTAAAGTATAAATAAATACAAGATCAGTAAGTGTAGGAACTAAACTTGAATTTCAGTTAGATTTAATAAACCTCTGGTCTACTTTTTCCCAAGGTACATGATACCAATCACTATGATCCATCATCATTTAAACATCTATAAATACAGCGTGTGCGTAATGTGAAGGAGAAGAAAGGAAGGAAGAGCACAACGGGTACAGCTGTATGAGCGTGTCTGTAATACAGCTGCTTCAGCTGTGGGAGTAGCACAGTGTTTAAGAGATGGCCTAAAGTATATGATGTTAAATTTTCAAGTGGAAGGGTGATTTTTTTATACTGTTAAGCTGTTACAGTAGTCCCAAGGGGGAAATTATACTGGTTATACTTACAGTATATCCTTAGTATCAGGAACTTGTCATTTAGTGTGTGTCCCTAGGACCGCATAGGTGCCCCTGTAATAGAATGGGAGGTCAAAATAAAAGAAGATCAGATGGACAAAATACTGGTTTTACTCAGTCTCTCACAAAGGACCTTTTTGTAGCCTGTTTTAGAAAGCCTTTGTTGCAGGCTTGTTGCATACAAGGCAAATGGGATTTACTATCCGAACAGCAATGGCAAGGCATGGCCTTACCACGCTCATGTTTAATGTACTAGAACATGCAAATCTCTAATCATCAAAATTATTAATATGTATTGTCATGGTGCTGCATCCAGGTGTGAATTAATATTTGTTCTGAGTCTAATTAGAGAAGCCTTTTCAGGTAAGAAAATAGTATGGTAGCCATATAATATTTCTATTGCAGGCTGTAAACCTTTGGGTCTCAAGTCTTGTATGTATTGATACAGGATATAGTACAATGTAGTCTCAAGCTTAGTGGTTATTATTGCTTCTGTGTTGAAAACAGAATTGTGTAATAAAACCTTGCTGTAGCAAAGCAATTAAGCAACATAGGGTTTAATTTTAGATCAGATAAATCGGTTCATTATTATGTCCCAGTAAATGTTTTTACAGTCTAGCTGATATTAAACATTTTAAGAAAATAAATTGCCTATTTTTTTGCCTGATGAATGTCAACACGAAATCCTAGATATTCTTTTGTAAATGCATCTTCACTAGATGCACTCAGCTATGTTCCTACTCAAAAGTGTTGTCCCATGTTTGGTTACGCAGGACATACGAGGAAAGTAGGGAAAACTGGAAGGTGATTCAATCTGCCACTGTAAAGGAACTATCAAGCCAGTTTAACTGGCTGGTGGGCTCCGCCTGGTCTGCATTGCTGCAAATGCCACTGAACAGCCATAATCTCGCTGGCATTATGTTGTGGTTGCAGTCTCTTTGTGCTTTTTCCTCTGGGTTCATGTTAAAACTTCAGTTAGAAGCCCCAAAAGGTTCAGAAAATTGAATTGTAGTAAAGCTGGAATTGTAAGTTTCTGTCTGTAAAATCAAGATATACCAGATTTTTATTCAGTTCTGTTGTAGCATTTCATCTTGAAGTGAAAACTATTTTGGGCTTTTTGTTGTTTAATGAGTTGCTGCAAAGTTAGATTGGTGCCATTCCCAGCTGGCAGAATTCTGAGAAGTTTGTGGTGTTGGGTAATGAGTATAAGAATAGCTGCCATCAAAATCCCTTTTTTTTTTTTTTTTAATAAGAATGGTGGCCTGTTCTTAGTTTAAAGATTTCTGCTGCTGAAAAAATTTTTAAGAGGCATTGCCTTTTTGAGAAAGGATGAATTGTTATTCATGTGTGCGCTTGAGAAATGTCAAATCTTGTAGTGTCAAGAAAGAATTACATGTGTTGGAGAGTTGTACTTCATGAGTTTAGACGCTTGCTTCTACAAATGAAAGCAATATGCAGTCTAATGGAAAGCCAGACAAAGTAACTGTTTAGACCAAATAACTTCAAATAAAATTAGCTAGGGGAAAGAATTATGATAGTTGTGAGGAAGTACGAGCTAACAGAAAGATTAGAATGGGGGTAGTCTTTTTGATCGTTGAGATGATTGAAACAGTCTGAGGAGGATGCAAAGACATCTGTATGTACTGTGTCATGGAAAAATTGGTGTTTGGAGGTAGTGGGAAATAGGACAATATTTAAAAAGAATTGAAATGCTAAGAGCATCCAGACAAAATGTTAAAATTCAAATCCAACCTAGTATCGTCTGTATGTGAAGCTTAAGCCTTCCATTTAGGCCATGTCCATTTTTTTATGCTTATCCACAAAGTTCAGTTTTGCTTTGAGACTCAAGTTTGCCAAGTCTTATTAGGGAGTGCTTACTCTGCTCATAATTGGAAACAAACAGGTGTCTGTAGTTAATTAACAATGTACAATGATTTTAATTGATACTCAACTGTAAAACATGATGGCTTTTTGACAGGCATGCTAGTCATACACTGGAACCTGTATTTTAGCAGCATACCAGTAACATTCTTTTATTAAAAGGCAAATCTTCAAATGCTCTTTCAGTGGAAACAGGTGCTACGGCCTCAGTGCTGAAGAGTTGGCCGTTAGGGCTGTAGTCTGACAATCACTTCAAGGCTTTGCTGGAAAAAGAATGGTCCCTTCATCCTCGATCCCCATCCCCCATATCATGTTCTGTTGTGTTTACAAAATCAGATTGGGGAACTCATCTAGGCCAATGCAAGTATGTAGTTAGTTGGATCAGGGAACAGATCTAGATTAAAACTACCCAGACAACAACATAACTGCATGAATATTTTGCCAACAGAGAGCTAAGGTGAAACAGAATGGAAGTAGGAATCGATGGCTGGACAGTTGGCAAGGCTGAAATTCTTTTGTGGGATAACTGGTTAGGTTCTAAGTGAATACTTGTTGTCCAGTTCTTAGCTGTGTTTGCAGGTGTTTGCAGTGGACATCAGGTGATTTGAGATTATACAACTTTCTCTCATTTCTCTTAGCTGGCTGCTGCTTAGGTCTTCTTTGTTCAGTGTCAGACAGTTCAAGTGGTCTTTTTCTAGAAACTTAATTTTGACGTTACATGAATGAAACTATGGGTAGGAAGATCCCACTTTTACTTTTGGATTCACGTAGCAATCGGCTGCAGAAGTTATAACATCTTGAACTTCTGCAGCCAGTTTGATAAGGATCATGAAATTTACACCACAGTGAGGTAGCTCTGGCTTGGAGAGAGAACTTCATACAATGAGGTATCTCTAGTAGATCAAAAAACCCCACCAAAACAAAACATCTTTTCAGTCACAGAATCATAGAATCATTTGGTTGCAAAAGAACTTAGAGATTGAGTCCAACTGTAAAAAAAAAAAAAAGTCAATCATCTGCCTCTACATTGTTAATTCTTGCCTCTGTGTATGTCTGCATACATACATACGTGAGCCTAGGCCTGACTGAATTTATAAAGTTATCAGAGGACTTCATGGCAGTTCACAAAACCTTTGTGTTAAAAGCTGCCTGTCATGGTTTAGCCCTCGCCCAGCCAATTTCAGCAGCTAAAACTGAGTAGTTGGACTCCCAGTTCCCTTTCCCCTCACACTCCAAGGGAAAGGGAAATGAGAAGAAAAGACTTGCGGGTTGGAAACTAAAACTACAGCTTTGATTAAATAGCAATAGTAGTACTACTAATAATAAATAAAATGCACACAAATATATGAAATTGCACTCTTCCTCTTCATGACTATATGTCACCACAAATGCTGTACAGCAGACATAGGGCGCGTGTGTGGCAGGAGGGGGGCTGGCCACAGGAAATGGATTCAGGAAAACGCAGATCTGGGATCAGGGGAAAAAGGACAGGCAAGGTCCTCACTGGATGCCCGTTGAGGAAGAGAGCAGGACCCTCGATCTCTCGAATTTATGCGAAGCATGATGTGTATGGCATGGAATATTCTGGTCAGTTTGGTTACCTGTCCTGTCTGCATCTCCCTGCAGGTGTGACCCTTCTTCGTCTTTGACTTGTGGCACTCCATTAGCTCAAGCGTGGCCTCGGTTACTATAAGAATAGGTATAAGCATTGGCCTTTCCGCATACCAAGGCCCCATGTTATCACTTTTAGAGAGAAAGACTGTCTGAAAAACATGCAGTTAACTTTTAGAAAATGGCGTTATTTAGATGAGACTGAGCTGAAGGTAGAAAACTGATTCTGCTTTAAAAGACAACACTACCCTAATAAAATACCAAATTTTGTCTCAAATTGATGAACTTGGGCTAGAAGCTCCCCTTGTGCTCTATCAGCCTTCCTGTTCCTCCATTCTCCTCTGTGTTGGCTAAATATTGGATTGAAGTCTTGTCGGCTGAAAACAGGTACAGGGCCACTACCTTAGGGACATGCCCTGGCACAGAGTATGGTTATGTGCTGGGCTAAGAGTATACTCAAAAGAGACAGATTTTGGCTGCAGGAGAAAGTGGGCGATGCCCTTTCCAGCCTACTACTGTTAATCATTCGCAATTTCAGATTTATTGGTGTGCCAGGATGAAAATGTAACATTTCTTTAAATTTGGCTTCATCAGTGCTATAGCTTGTCACTATAGATCAGACCGGAAGAGAAGCAGTGATGCCCTTCAGCTGCTCTTGTGCTGTTCTCCCCAAGTTTTGATTACAGCTATGACCTGTGTGTTTCATGACTACTTTGCACGAATGTTGCAGTCAAGATATTGTCCGAGAGCTGTAAATGATCCTGTGTTACAGGGGATGGGTGAGAAATATTGACGGGAAAAGAACATCAGTTTCATTTCACTTGGGTATATGTGAGCTGGAAAACAGAAACTCTCTGCGAGGAGGGCAAATAAATTAACTGTATAGTTAGGTTTGTCATGTATTGTCTCAGAGAACTCAGTTTTGCCTGCAGGTAGGCATCTTAAGTGGAGGTTTGACATCTAATTTAAATGAATTAAGTACTTGCAACAAGTGTTTAATATTTGATAACATTATGCTGTTTAGTGAATTGCTTTTGGTCCATGAGTTGGTATTGACTGTTAAGCATATTTTTTGAAAACTCTAAATGTTAAAGAATTTTGTATTTGCATCTTCTGTTTGTATTTTTAAGCCTTTATTAAACAAGCCTGTATGAACTCTGAGCATCTCCATTTTTTTAATAACTGCCCTGTGATGTTGTTAACGCCTGCCTCCTCCTCTTACCCTATCTCTGTCGTTGCCTGCAGGTCAAGGTATTGCACAATCAGCTCGTTCTGTTCCACAATGCTATTGCAGCATATTTTGCTGGGAATCAGAAGCAGCTTGAACAGACACTTAAACAGTTCCACATCAAATTGAAAAATCCTGGAGCAGATGCCCCATCCTGGCTTGAAGAACAGTAATCACATCAGAGAAGAGGACCCAATTTTAACCTAAAATCTTTAAATCTGTTCATTATTAAGGGTTGGGGTTGAAGGACAGTTGTAGTGATTCTTGCACCGACAGCTTTAATTTTTTTTTCCCCCCTTTTATAATACTGTAAAACTGAATTTGGTGGGAAAGTGGGTGACTTTGGGATAACCAAACATCATTTCTGTCACTTCAAATATAGAGCACTCCTTTTGTAAGTGAAGGTTGGTGGTTATTTCTGTAACTGGGATGGGGGAGGAAGAGAGGGCGGGCGGGAGGGAAGGGAAAGAAAAGAAAACTGTTATACATTTGCACTGACAAAAGATGTTTGTGGTTTCTGGTCATTTTGGTGGCTAGTCAAAATATTTCCAAATGGAGGTTTACGTGATTTGTACCAACTTCTGGTATTTTATAGATTAATATAGCAAACATCTTCAGTAATTTTCGTATGACTTTTTTAAAAGGAGAAGTTAAAAGAATATTTTGCAGATTAATTATATAAGGCCTACGTGTGATATCTGCATATAAGGCAACAGTAGGAGATGGCTCATTGACTTGTGGAATTGCAGCAAATGCCTTTCTAAAAGATGTACCTGTCCATCACAAGTTCAAAAAAAAAAAAAAGAAAAACACTAAAGCAAGAATTGCTGTCAGACTGAGGCTTCTAAGCACGTGTTTTTTGCTTTGCACCAAGTGGTTTCCAACCATGCAATGTACTAATTTCATTTAAAATTTTACTTTATGAAACAAATACCGTACTAGCCTTAAATCACAAGTATGTGCCTTTTTATAAGATATTTTCCACCATTGTACATAATCCAAGAATCCTTTTACGTAACAGTTTGTCAGTTCCCAACAAGGGAAAGGAAACTGTGTAAATGTTTCTTTCTACACTTAGAGCAAGTTAAAGCTTTAGTTAACCTTCATGGTATGATGTTGAGAGAGGAAATTGGGACAGTATGGTTTTTCTATTTAATTGAAAAGCATACTTTGGTAATGGGAGTAACATGGAGGTTACTTTTTTAATTTCTCAGTCAGTCGGGTAGTCCTTAAATGTAAACTTCTGTGTCAATTTTATCATAGATATTTTAAATTCAATATATTGGAGTCCTCATTTGCACATGTTATGTTGCTTTGTGTTCTATTAAGTAAAATGAAATGCTTCAGATACGTTATTTACAACTGTGTGGATTGTATGATTTATGTACTGTATGTTCAAATGCCTTTCAGCTGACATTCTTAAAAGTTTTCAGTGCTTAACACAACTGTAATGTAACTGTAAATCAAACTTTTTAATCATTCCTCATTAAATTCTTAGCCTGACAGAGCCTTCTTTATGGTTTTGTTCTGTCAGGATCTCTTGTAATAGTTCATTTATGTTCCCCAGAATGTATATCCTATGTGAATTTTGTATTCATATTAAAGATGTTTGCAGTCAAACTTCCTTCACTTGTGGTGTTTTAGAGCAGAACCCAGCAAAACTTTGGGGTTTTCTGACCACAGGTTTGCCTACACACCACCAGGGTTGCTGACAAAAAGATGGGGTACTCCTGTCCCCAAGGGGTGAAAGGATGCTTACCAAGAAGTTAAGCAGGGCTCATCAATAGAGCTTTAAGCTAGACATGAAGGGGGGGATGGACAAACCCCGGCTTCATAGAAAAAAGTCTGGGAATGGCACTCCAGTGTCTGAGGGATGGTGTATTGGTGAGGCCATTGGTCTGCCACCTCAGAGGAGGTGGAGGACAGCACCCCAAGCGGCAGCGAAGATGCAGAGGTTATTGATGGGTTAGAAAACTACAGCAAGCAGTCACTTTGGAATCAAGACTATTCCCCTGAGGAGTGTGGTGGGATCAACTGCCCCACTGAAGTGCATCTGCACCAATGCATGCAGCGTGGGCAACAAACAGGAGGAACTTGAAGTCATTGTACGGTGGGAAAGCTATGATCTAACTGCTATCTCAGCCATCTGGTGGGTGCGTAACTGGAGCTCTGCCGTGGTTGGCTATAAGCTCCTCAGGTGGGATAGGAAAACAAAGAGAGGTAATGGGGTAACCCTCTATGTTGGAGAGTGTTTTGATAACCTTGAGTTTAATGGTAGTGATGATAGGGTTGAGTGTCTATGGATAAAAGTCAGTGGAATGCCCAATAAGGAAGATACCGTGGTGGGAGTCTACTATAGACCGCCCAGCCAGGAGGAAGAAGCTGATGAGAAATTCTACAAAGCAACTGGGAGAAGTCTCACAGTCACTAGCCCTTATTCTTGTGGGAGACTTCAACTTGACAGATGTCTGCTGGGAGTACAATATTGCAGGAAGGAAACAGTCTAGGAGGCTTCTGGAAGACAGAAAACCTCCTAGGTTTTGCACAAGGTATTGCACAAGACAATACTTTGGAAGGAAGGTAGACAACTTCCTGACACAACTGCTGAGGGAACTTTTGCTTATGAAGATCATACAAGTAAGACACTTCTGAAGATTTTAATGGGAAGTAAACACGGTTGTCAGGCTTTCTGATTCTAACAAAAAAACCAATATAAAGATCTTAAGGTTGTAATGCTGACATTTATCTAGGTGGTTGTCAAGATGGAGTTTTTGTTTGGAGAGAGGGCCAATACCCACCTAGTAGAGTTCTGACTGTGAAAGATTTCGTCTCTGTTAGAGGGCTACAAAGATTATCAGAGGGCTGGAGCACCTCCCATATGAGGTCAGGCTGAGAGAGTTGGGCTTGTTTAGCCTCGAGAAGAGGGCTTTGGGGAGACCTTATAGAGACCTTCCAGTACCTGAAGAGGCTACAAGAAAGCTGGGGAGGGACTGTTTACAAGGGCGTGTAGTGATAGCACTAGGGGCAATGGGTATGAACTGGAGCGGGGAAGATTTAGACTAGACATATGGAGAAATTTCTTCACTGTGAGAGTGGTGAGACACTGGCACGGGTTGCCCAGGGAAGCTGTGGCTGCCCCATCCCTGGAAGTGTTCAAGGCCAGGTTGGATGGGGCCTTGGGCAGCCTGATCCAGTGGGAGGTGTCCCTGCCCATGGCAGGGGGGTTGGAACTAGATCATCTTTAAGGTCCCTCCCAACCCAAACTATTCTATGATTCTAGTGCTGTGTGAGGCTGTGTGAAGTGCTGTATGATTCTAGTGCTGTGTGAAGAAGAATTTAAAGCAGTCAATAGTGTTTCAGATATGCTGTTGTAACTGCTCCACCAAACAGAGGCAGAGAGTTGTTTCGTTTCTCGGTGACCACACTGCAAGCTATCTGCACTCCTGTCCTGTTCCAAACTTTTAGCTCCTGTTATTCTGGTTTGTGTGAATTCTATCAACAGCTCTTCCGCTCTAAAAATGCTCTTTGGCATACTTCAGGCTTTGTCAAGTCATTACAAAGAACCTTTCTTGTTATAAAATGTATCCATACTTATATTTGAAGAGAGATCTATGCAAGCAGACTACATAGAGAACACAGCCTTGGACACAGCAGTTTCATTAAAGTAATAGTTTGATCTCAATCTTCTATCAACTGGTTTTCCCAGCAACCTTATCTCTGTTCTGTCTCTGCTTCAGAAAATGATCAAAGTGATGCAAAAGGAAAGCTAAATGTTCCCCTCAGCTCTGTTTTGAACTGAACAGGAGGCATGTTAAGTTTGTATTCTCTGCTTATCTGTTCTTGTTGTTTGTTGTGGTGTTACAAGCATAATAAGGTATTATAATTATTTAGCATTCCTCATCTACAATTATCTTTTTTTTTTTTGTCTTATCTTTTTCATGCTGGATGCTTGATGTGGGGGTTGAACTAATCACAGATGGTTTTAATTAGTCATTAATCCTTTCATATTTTGTGATTGCCCCCCTTCAACTTATCCAGCTACTGGTAGCTAAGTTGTGTCACACTGAAAGTTTATTTTTCTTACGAGAAGATCCACAGAGGAGTTCATTTGCTTGGTTTATATTTTCTCTGTTCTCCTTGATACTTGGCCTTGCTAGTAGCTCTTTGACATCTTTGTGTCCTTTCAGGTGTTTTTGATGTTAAAGCTAGTGATGTACAGAAAGCAGAGTTCTGTGTCTACGGCAGCAGTTGTCTTCACCTCAATGCACCAATTTTCACCAAGGTCCCTTCTCTTCATTTCTGTCAGTCTTTTATCGAAACCAAGTGGCCAGGTAGATAGGGGGGTGTTCACACATTTTTTGTCATCACGGTAATAGTTAGAAGTGAATAAAGAAAGTACTTTACCAAGTAGTGGAAAAGTAGCAAGTAGGATGGCTTGTGTCTGCCTTGGAGAAGAAAGGCACAAACTGACAGAGCAGTAGTGGAAAGGAAAAGTGATGTGTTGCTGTTTCATGAGAGTCCCTGTATGGAAATACAGCAAAACAGCACATGAACCTTGCAGAGCAATGGCCTTGGACATAAAATCTTCATCTATGGCTTGCACATCTTCTGTTTCCTACAGCGGAGAGTGCTGGCATAAAGCTGTTACTTTTTACACTTTGGCTGCCTTTCTGAAAAAAAAAAAAAAATTAAGAGGAGGGCAGAAGCAGCAACAATTCTGTGCTGTTCATTATTGGCAGTGTATTTCTATTAAGTACTTACGCTCAGCAAAATGTATGTTCAACTTTTTTTATGATGACTATAGGTGAAAAAAGCCTTGTGTTCTGAACAAATACACTCTGTCTCACTTTATGAGAATGCATTTTCAGTATAATAGCTATTGGAAGAAGGGAAATACTTCATATTCCAAGAGAAGCAGAAAAAGATATTATATTTCTAGAGTTCCCTTGCATCATTGGTTGGTAGAACTCAGAGGAGTACCAGTGTGTATGATAACACTTCATAAGTAAGTGCAGAGATCGGCTGTAGAACAGAGTAAGCCCGAAATAAATTTTAGTTCAGCTTTGCCCTGTTATTACTGTTTATGCCAGCATAAATCCACCGGTTCAGTCAGGAACTGTTCGGCTATCAGCAATGTGTTCCTAGTAAATGGTGCTTGACAAATGGTACGTCCTACTGTGCTAATTAAAAAAATAATTATACACCTTGCTGCCTTTTAAAGGATATTGAAGGCTGTAAATTCAAGCATTTAAAGGTTAAATAATGCAGAAAACTAGTGCTGCCTGTTCAGTCTTGATATGCCATTCTTCCACATGTGTATGCATCATGTTATTTTTATGTGATAGCGGTAATTAATTGCAGGGGTTTGTTTTGAGAGGTTAACTACCACAGTGCTTAATTTTGAAACCAAATGGAATTTGGTTTTAATTTGACTGAAGTGTCACAATTATCTTTCTCTCCCGCCTTTGTCCGAACACTGTAGAAATGAGGGCTTGTAAGGAAGATGACGACACCTTTTCTTCAGGTGGTATAATTTGCTTTGTTTTCCATTAGATCTCTCTGGTCATTAAATTTGTGTTCAGCCTAAAGTGTTAGAAACACCTTGTGCTCTAAACAAGAGAAGAGTTTACAAAAGCTATTTTTTTTTTCTCTTGTAAGAAAAAAAAAAGTAACACCTTAAAAGAAGTAGTCCTCTTGAAAACTGTCTGGAGCAGTTCTTCAACTACAAATCTTAAAATATTAACAATAGGATTTGTTTTGGTAGTATACCAACCCATCTAAATGCTACCCATTCTAGGGAGGTGCATTTGGTACTTATTATAGGTGGGGCTGCTTGATCTACCTATTATTAAAGTTGCCTAATACTTCCTACTGAAGACCTGTTTCCAGTTGTTTGTAACTTGCGTTAGTTTTATCCATGTGGACAAAATCTTCACCTGCTGAGCGTTCACATTTTTAGGTGGCAGGGGGGAAAGTCAGCTGAAAACTTAAAATTAATTTGCTAACATTGTGTTTTAGAAAAATTCTGTGGGAAAAACCTACAGGGTGAGGAAAAGTTAAGAGTTTAACTTAACATCCGGACTGGCTCCCAGGTCCTCTGCTGTCCTGTTTGGGTTTTGGTTTGCTTGTGGGTTTTTTTAATACAATGCTATTATGCAAGTCTCTCATTGGCTTGCTCTTTCCATCTTTTCGACTGAACGTTTGTGCTTATGACTGGCAGCAATGAAAACAAATCTCTTTAGTTCCAACACAAGCAGCTACAGTCCAAGCAGCAATGTGCTTCCTTGCTGACGACCTCAGGGGTGACCCGACACTCTCGAGGAATGTCCATGCTGGCTCAAAGCTGAGCATGTCCTCCCCAGCTGCCGCTAACCCTGCCAAGAGGAGATGTGTGGGGTGATATGAACTGCCATTTACTGCAGCTGAACTGTTTCTGCTCAGTGAATTTTGAGCTTAGATGACCAGGTTCTGACATTGCATTCCATAAATTTTCCTTTTGTTTTAATTTTTATTTGTTTTTTAAATCAAGTGAATCAGACAGGCTGTCTTGCCAGACCAGTAGGTCAGATCTCTGGCTGCAAAACCTCAGCCACCACAGGCACAGGCTCCACGTCATAGAATGTCCTGAGCTGGAAGGGACCCACAAGGATCATAGAGACCAACTCCGATCCAGGCATAGGACAGCCCCAAAATTCACACCATGTGTCTGAGGGCAATAGTCCAAATGCTTCTTGAATATTGGCAGGCTTGGCACTGTGACTGCTTCCCTTGGGAGCCTCTTCCAGTGTTCCACCACCCTCTGGGTGCAGAACCTTTTCTTACTATCCAACCTAAACCTCCCCTGGCACATCTTCCTCTCATTCCTTCAGGTCCTATCATTGGTGACCAGAGATAAGAGATCAGCATGTGCTCCTCCCTCGTTGTGAAGAAGCTGCAGACCGTGATGAGGTCTTTCAAGTCTCTTCTTCTTCAGACTGAACAGACCAAGTAACTTTAGCCACCCTCATACAGCTTTCCCACTAAAGCCCCCGCCAACTTTGTGCCCTTCCTCTGGATGCTCTCCAGTAGCTCGATATCCTTTTTATACAGTAGTGTCCAAAACTGCACACAGTACTCAAAGATGGGGCTGCACCAGAGTGGAGTAGAGTGGGACAATCACCTCTCTCAACTGGCTGTCAGTGCCATGCTGGATGCACCCCAGGACATGGTTGGCCCTTCTGGCTGCCAGGGCAAACTGTTGGCTTGTGTTCAACTTGCTATCAATCAGATCCCCCAGATCTCTTTCTGCCTGGTCTCCCACTTTTTGTGCAGTTCTGGCCTCCTGATCCCTGGGCAGAGGCAGCGGGGTGCAGGTTAGGCACTTCACACAGAGATGAGACACGCTTTTCTCCTCCTGCTCCAGCTTCCCACCCCTGGCCATGCCAACGTATTATTTTCTCTCTCATGCTGGGCGCAGAAATTCAGGTTAGCTGATTGTTCTAGGCTAGAGGTGAAGGTTTTTATCCCTCCCTCCTTCCTCAGGCGAGGAAGCATTTCTGATTCTGCCTTGGAATGGGCCTCCTGTAAAAGGCAGTGTTGAGGTGTGCAGGCTGCATTTGCTCCTTGCACCTGTGACTGCTTACGCGCTTGAGTGAAGTTCTTCACCTTCACTCTTTGTGGGAAAGTGGTTTTATTTTTGAAGCGCGATTGAATCTCTTGGTGAAATCTTTTAGGACAATGCATTTGTTTGCTGTACAACCTGTGGATGGCACCCAGTGGCTTTCAGGTGTCCACCAGTCATGTCAGCTGTGTCACAAAACCTCACCCAGGGCTGTGATTGTGTTATAGGTGTGTCTGAAGTTTTCTCTTGCAGTCTGCTCCCCCCGATCCGAGCCCTGTTAACACAAGGGGCTGGGAAGGCGCCCTGTGTGCCCACCTTGCCTCCGTGCTCCTCCAAGCAGCACCTGGCACAGGGGTGATGTGGGAGGTGGATGGAAAGGGAGACCCTCTGTCTGCTGCCCGTGTCGCTTGTGTGGTGAGCCTGCTTGGGGTTCCCTTCCCAGCTTGGCTGGTGGGGAGGTTGTGCCATAGGAGAGGTTTTGCTGGATGCATTAAGGGATGAAGCGCCGAGTTGCTCTGAGAACACGAGCTGCATCTTCTCTGTAACACACGCTTTGGTTTGCTGGGGAGCAGATGCAATGGGCAAAAAGCTTCACCCCCAGAAGGGAGCCCGTTCCCTCTCCACTGACAGCACTCATTCTACAGAAACAGTTGCTGTGCATTCGGTGACAGTGTGCAGTAAGTGACATCCCTGCCTGTACGACCATCCCGCAGCTCGCCGGGAGCTCGCTCAGACCCAGACCCACCGCAGTGCCAGCACGCACCTCCACGGGCTTTGACTGGCACCGGGATGTGCAGCTCCCACACAGCCGCTCCGGAGGCTCCAGCAGGCATGGAGCGGGGCGCGCTCCTCCCTCCTGCACACACATTCCCGTGGCTCCGCTGGGCACAAAGCGGGATGTACTCCTCCCACACACGTGGTGGTGGCTCCACTGGGCACAGAGTGCGACGCGCTCCTCCTTTCCACACACGTGTGGCAGTGTCTTCACCCGGCACAGAGCAGGACACGCTGCTCTCTCCCGCACACGCATTCCAGTGGCACTGCCAGGCACGGAGCAGGATGCGGAGCTCCCTCCTGCACATTTATGGCTGTGTCTTTGCCAGGCATGGAGCGGGACATGCAGCTCCCGCACAGCCAGGCACGGAGCGGGATGCGCTCCTCCCTCCCGCACACGCGTGGCAGTGGCACCACTGCGCACAGAGTTCAACGCGCTCCTCCCTCTTGCACACGTGTTCCCGTGGCTCTGCCCAGCATGGAGCGGGACACGCAGCTCTCGCACACATGTGGCAGTGGCTCCACCTGAGCATGAAGCCAGACACAGTCCTCCCTCCCTCCTCCCGCATACGCATAGCAGCAGCACCGCTGGGCACACAGTGCAACGTGCTGCTCCCTCCCGCACATGTGTGACGTGAGGATGGCTCCACCTGGGCACGAAGCGGGATGCGCTTCTACCTTCTTCCTCCCTCCCGCACACGCGTGGCGGTGGCTTTTTGCCGCTCCTCCTCCCGCACACACGCTCCCGCGGCATCGCCAGGCGCGAGGCAGGACGCGCTCCTCCCGCACACACGTGTCGGCGGCTCCTCTGGGCGCAGCGGGCGATGCCGCTCCCTCCCACACACGCGGCAGTGGCTTCGCCCCTCACAGAGCGGGACGCGCCGCTCTCTCCCGCCACGTTCCCGCCGCTCTGTCCGTCACGGAGCGGGACGCGCAGCTCCCACACGCACACACGCGTCGCGGTGGCTCCGCCTCAGCACGAAGCAGGACGCGCTCCTCCTTCCTCCCTCCCACACACGCGTTCCCGTGGCTCCACTGGGAACGGAGCGGGACGCCCTCCTCCCTCCCGCACACGCGTGGCGGTGGCTCCACCGGGCACAGAGTGACACACGCTTCCCCTCCCGCACAGCCGTTCCAGCCACACCGCTGGGCACCAAGCGGGACGCGCTCCTCCTCCCGCACACGCGTGGCGGCGGCTCTGCTCGGCTCCCCTTTCCCGCACACTGTTCCCGTGGCTCCGCCCGGCCCGGAGCGGAGCGGGACGCGCTCCCCCCGCACAGCCGTTCCCGTGCCTCCGCCCGGCACAGAGCGGGGGGCGCCGCTCCCGCACACGCGTGGCGGTGACTCCGCCCGCACAGAGCGGGACGCGCTCCTCCCTCCCCTCTCCCTCTCCCGCACACGCGGTGCGGCGGCTCCGCCTCCCGCACACTCGGCGCGGCCGCTGTCACCTGCGCGGCCCCTCCCGCGCCTGCGCGCTGCCCGCCCCGCCCGCCACCGGGGAGGCGGTGGCACCGGCTCCGGAGGAGAAGAAGAAGAAGAAGAGTAAGAAGGAGAAGGGCCGGGCTCCCCGGGTGCGGAGGTGAGCGGCGGGAGCTGGGGGGTGCTCTTCTCCGCCTCCCCAAGGGCGCTCCCGGGAAAGCGAGGGTCCTCTCCCGTCCCGGTGGGTGCGCGGGGACCCCCGGGGATTGCGCATCCCGCAAGGGGGGGAGGGCGCGGGGCGCCCCCTGCGGGCGGGGTGCGCGGCGGGAGGATCCCCCGGGAGAGCCGTTCGGTTGAAGGGAGTCGGGAAGCGAGGAGGGATGATGGGCAGCTCGGTGTTCCTGCCCGCCTGTCCGGCGAGATCCTGGGCAAACACCCGCTCCGGCCGGAGAATGAGATGGTGAGGCTGAGGGCTCTCGCCTGGCATCCCCTTCCCTGCGGTAGGGGGAGAGACCATCTCCTGGGAGACTGGACAAAAATAGCTGGAATCGAGCCCCCTTTTGGAATGGAGCCCACTGACAAAGGCTGCGAGGTCTCTGCCCCATGCGGAGACCCTGCATCCGCTGCCCGTCTTGCTTGCTTGGTTCCATTCCCCACCTGGCTGGTGGAATCTTTTAGAACGGTGTATTTGTTTGCTGTGGATGGCACCGAGTGGCTTCCACCGCTCACATCGCACACAACCTCACCCAGGGCTGTGATCGTGTTTTAGGCATATCTGAAGTTTTCTCCCGCAGTCTGCTCTCCAGCAGCTCTGCTGGCACAAGGAAGGTGCTCTGCGTGCCCACTTTGCCTCCCTGCTCCTCATAGTGCCTGGCACAGGGGCAATGCGGGAGGTGGGTGGAAAGGGAGACCCTCTGTCTGTTGCCCGTGTTGCTTGCATGGTTCCCTTCCCTGCCTGACTGGCAAAATCTTTTAGAACGAGGTGTTTGTTTGCTGTACAACCTGTGGACGGCACTGAGTGGCTTCCACTGGTCCCATCAGCTGTGTCATGCAACCTCACCCAGGGCTGTGATCGTGTTTTAGGTTTATCTAAAGTTCGCTCCCGCAGTCTGCTCTCCATCCGAGCCGTGCCGACACGAGGAAGGCACTCTGTGTGCCCACCTTGCCTCCGTGCTCCTCATAGTGCCTGGCACAGGGGTGATGTGGGAGGTGGACGGAAAGGGAGACCCTCCGTCCGCTGCCCGCGTCGTTTGCGTGGTGAGCCTGCTTGGGGTTCCCTTCCCAGCTTGGCTGGCGGGGAGGTTGTGCCATAGGAGGGGTTTAACTGGATGTGTTAAGGGATGAAGCGCCGAGTTGCTGTGAGAATGCAAGCTGCATCTTCTCTGTAACATGCGTGTTTTGGCAAGATCAGCAGCTAGTTCTACGAGGCGGCGTTTGCAGTTTCTTTATCTGCAGTTGGCAACTGGTTGCTCCGTTTACCTTCTTGTAGGGTTGGGGTTGATGCTCAGACATCCAAATTCTGTGGTTGGGCTTTGGTGTCAAAATCAGCGTTGTTCTCATGAGAATTTGGAGGACGCCTGACACACAACGTGGGCAGCAGGGAATGTAAGGTGCGAGTTAAAGGCAGCAATATCTTACAGGATGAAATACGAGATGCCCTTCAGCACATCGTGCATTTCACCTGTTAATTTGTGTATGCAAATATAATGTGTGTCCGTCTCAATGGCAACTGCCTTTTTTGCAAGAAACAAATTACTTTAGAGTGTTTGTCTTTTTACCCAGGGAGAAAGATCTCCCCACCCTTTAACTTTGAAATACATTTCCAAGTTAGATTAGGTTGGATAAAACAATGAACGCGACTAAGAAATAAAATATTGCTTTTATGCCAAATATGGACACAATTAAAACGTGCCGCAACGGTGTTACTTTAGAGCTCTCACACTTCTTAAGCTGTTTTGGATAACAAACGTGCAATAATGAAGTGTAATTGAGATTTCATAAATGCTTGATTTTGAGTTTCTTTCTTTATCTTCCCTTTAATCCTTTGAAAAGTGTGGAGAGGTACTTTAGGAGATAAAATTTTCCTTGGATTTTGTTACGCATCCCTGTCTGGGCGGTGTGTCTCGATAATCTGTGGTTCACAGCTGCGTTGTTCCTCACCTTCTCTCACTGTACTTCCTGCCCAAAGGCACCTGCTGATACCAACAAGCGGCCCAGAGCCCGTTCTCGCTGTCAGCTTTTCTCCTCTTTCCTCCCTGCTAATGGCGGGATCACTGGGAATATCTTTGAGCTGTTCCTCAGGGTAGCAGCAGGAGAAGGGAGTGTTGACCAGTCTTGTGGTATCTGGTAACTTGAGACTGCCATCCTCTTACAAGCAGGTGATCTCTGTCACCTGCATTGTGCTTACCTGTCAGAAGACAAAGCTGAATCCCAGCCTTTATGCTATGCCTTTCCTTTTATGCCTTCCTTCCAAATGCTGATCCTTCCCTTTCCTGGTTCTGGGTGATGGTTACCTCATCTAACGCAGTACAGGGCTCCTTTGCTTGAAAACAGTTTTTCCTGTTCTATCTATCTATCTTTACATCTAGGTTGGGATGTTTTCTTCTCCATGCCTTCTCCACTCCTTTCACTAGGAGTGTCTCTTGTCTAACTCAGAAGCGCTCAGGTCTGAGATCAGTCGTTTTCCATTCTTGTGTGTTAGCACTGAGACTGATGATTCATTGCCTACAATTTTGTTTCATTAGGATTTGATCCCATTTTTCTTAAAGCATTTGGATTTATTGGAAGTTTCAAAATGAGGTTCTTGCACATTGCCCAGGGCCGTGGTCGGTCTGTCTGTCTCTCCTTTCCTTTTCTTTAAATCTGTGGGAACGCAAGCGAATTAAATAATAACTGTTGAATACAGCTTTGTGATGGTGGAAGAGTAGCTAATACATTTTTCATTTCTAAATAAGTAGTAGAGAGGAAAAGATTTTTTTCCTAGTTGAGTATTTCTTTAAATTAATGCAACACTTAATTGCTTTGAGTGGTTAATCTCTTTCCACCACCTTGCACCTGCTTTTTTATGCCTCTCTGCGTCTATGATCATGAACTTGGGAGGAGAGGCATGACCATACAGAGCTCTGTAATAGCAACTGGGTATTAATGCTGATTTGAATTTGAAGCCCTCTGTCCTGATCCACTTTCCTTTGTAGGTGTTCCCCTTTTTACCCTTCCATTAAAATATTTTCCATCATTGCTATGACTTAAACCTCATACAGATTTTTGTATGTATTTTCTATTCTTGCTGGTACAGTGATAGTGTAAGGTGTAAGGTTAGAAAATCTGAAGCAGAAAAGAGGAATTTGGTACTTATACCAGCTTTTGAAGAAGAAAAGGTACAGTGGATCATTTTGTGTCTGTTTCCTTTGACTTCAGTGAAGCTGCGAGTGACTGAGTCTTTGCAGACAAAGAGAGAATGCGCCCTAAGGCTTGTTTCTGTGACTTGGGTCTGTTTGTTCCTGTTCTCTAGTGATGGATCTCTGGCAAAACCAGCAAAGGTTTTTCATCACTATTATAAAATGTCAAATTGATCTGGATTGCTATTAGCTCTCTGTGAACCTTGCTGAAGAGGCGTGCAACTAGATCGGTGCCAAATTTCTGATTTGATATTTTTCTTGTGCCAATGTGTTACTTCAGCTTTTTCTGCTGAGCTTCCCTGCAACTGATTTTTACTCAAGGGCTGTCTGTCTTCTATCTCAATTTGTATTGTGGGGCATCTTTGTTTTTGTAAATTCCTGAGGGGTTTTTTGAGATAACTTACAGATTTCTGTAAAACTGTGGAATTCATTGATCTGTATTTGAAACACTTCCGTTTGTGTGAGACTTGTGAAGTAAATCTGCGTTAATAGATTTGTCTTCTTAAAACTGTGCCTTTTGCGGAAGTCATACTCTTACTTGAGAGTTTACTATCAATAACAGCGTCTTCATTTAGTATGTGACAGCTTAAGAAAAAATTGCTCAAAACTATTGTGATTCCTGATAAGCTGCTGTATGAGGTAATCTAGATGTAAAAGCTTTCCTGAATGTTTCAAGCTTTGCATATGTACCTTGCTTAGGATGTGTAGATTATTATTGCTCTCTGCTCCTCTGTCCTTTCTATCTCCCTCCTAGTTTATTGAACTGGCTATATTGGCCCAGATAGTGAAGTAAATTGTAAGAGACAGCTTAATCAAACTGCAGTCTCCCTTCTCTGAGCGCGTGTTGGTAGGTTGTGTAACCAGACCAGTAATGGTAAAATGCAAATAGTATTAAGTTTATGCTTAGCCAACGTAGAGAGTTTATGGGCTGCATACCGTGTTCCCCTAACTGACAGATGCTTGAGAAATACAAAGGTAAAAAAGCAGTGCATTAGGCTAGATAATTAGGTCATCCTGTATATTTTTCATTATTCTAATGCCGCTTGGATTTCAAATGTGAATTGGAAGGATTCCAATGGGGTCTCATTGACTCAGTTAGTCCAGTATTGTAGTTAGTACTTGTATTTTCTATGTGTGTGATCACCTTGTAAAAAAAAGTAAACTTAAAAGTGGAAGAATATTTGTTTGTTTTAATAATTTGGGCTAAATATATCCTCTTATGAAATTCAACTGAACTGGCATTAATGCATGAGTTTGGTATCTACTGTGGGCAGTTTAAGAGGTGTTCTTATTTTTATATATATTCTTGAAATCTAGGTGCCCAGAACTATTTGAAATCTTGGTGTGGATACGTTTTATACAATTGCCCAAGGAGGGACTTTTGATGCACTAGATTTCTGTTCTGGGTTAAAAACTCGATAGCCATTACACCTTAATTTCAGTGTCTTTTCAGTACCAGGAACAATATCCAGTCTCTCTGATCTGAGTCTCCCTATTGTCCTTTGTTGCAGGTTGCAAAGGTGATACGATCCCCTCTTCTGTTGCTGCGCTCAGTGTTCCATGCTTCCACCTGATCTGAGGAACTAACACTCTCCCCTTTGGAAAGGACCTAAAATGCATGTTATGAATTGTCTCTCCTTGGTCAACGATAAAGAAAATGGTGCTATTCCGGTTGCAACAGGATTAATGAACGAGGATACAACGGCAGCATCTCAACTTCCTCAGACTGCATCGCCCCCGTCCCCTCCACCATGCCCTCTCACAGGGGCACCCTCAGCCCCTCCGCTCCCCGCGGGGATGCCACCCCCACCACCTCCACCTCCACCGCTGCCTGGGCCAAGCATACCTCTGCCCCCGCAACTGATAAATGGGCACGACAACCACAGCAAAAAAAAAAGAATACGGAGGTTTTCCTGGAAAACTATCCCCGAAGAACAAGTCCGCGGCAAAAACAATATCTGGACAATTGCTGCAAGACCTCAGTATCAGATTGACACAAAGACTATTGAGGAACTTTTTGGGCAGCAGGAAGAAACCGAGCCTCAGGACCCCAGACGTCGATCTTTAAAGTCCTCATTCAGAGAGAATAAAGATGAGGTAAGGATCTAAGTAAAAGCTCTCTTTTACATTCTGACTCGCCTTTGTTCCTTTCTCTGTCATGTTTCATCCTTACTGCAAATTTGTCTTGATTTGAAGGCGAGGGGAAGGATGGGGAGGATCAACTCTTTGTCACTAGTGGCACACGTTTGTTTTTCAAAGAGCTAATAGTGTTTTATTATTTTAACTTGTTAAGTGCTGTGATTTGATCGCCTGTTAAAATAAATAGAAATGAGTCGAGGGAGCTGAAGGCCTCTGTCTTTACTCATGTTGGATATCCCTTGAGTTTTCAGTGTGAAACATAGGTGTATTGTAACTTTTCTCTTCAGCTCTTCCACTATGTCTGTTGTGTAAACAAAATGTTCTGCATGCAAATATGTACCAGGTGAGAGGGAAGAGAATCCTCTTGCAAGGGTTTGCACTGTATAGACTCCTTATATTGTAGAGATGTCAGGAAGTGAAGTACCAGTGTAACAGCAAGGAAATAAAATATAATATAGTGATTAAGGGAATTTGTTGTTTATTGAGATAAGTTTTAGTTTTCATAGATGTTGCTTTCCTGCTAATGAAAAATTATTTAATCTACCCTACTTTTTCTGGACACTAAAATACCCTTCCAGGAAGGTCTGAAGACTGTAACTGAATTCTGTTCTGGTGGTGAGAAGGTATATATCAAGCGCTTCTGAGTTCAAACACTCTCTGGTGAACCTGATAAGTAGTAGTTTCTAGTTCATAGCTTCTGATTTATAGCCTCCTTGTGAAGCCTTCCTGAATTGTCTCAAGTGTTCTTTCTGTGAAGTAATTGGAGGGTTGAAATGCAGATTCAATCACTGGTGTATGTCTATATACCTGTTAGCTTGTAAACAAAATACAGAGGGCAAGGGTTGAGAGATGTAACAACATCTCAGTTTTTAGAGAAGCGGGGATGTGAAGTCTATTGTATCTTGCAGGATTCAGATGTCGAAATAAGATCAGCAGGGACAAGATGAGAAACGAACGTACTGATAGTGTGTGTGTTGTACATAATTAAAGTAAGGGGTTTAAAACAGGGATGTGTATTGCAGACTCTGAAACCCTGGCATCAGGAAGGAGTAATTGGAGCCATCGTCAGAGGTAGTCATTAACCTGTGCGCTGTTTTCAGGATATGTTCATCTTTGAATCAGGATTGCAGTGACTGGATTTCCTGTACCGCATACAGGTGTACACAACTCCAGCCCCGTGTGTTTCCTTAGAAGCTCCCCCTTTCACAACTCGGTGAAAATCTAGTTACAGTAAAAATGATGATCGGTTTCGTAAACTGAGTGTAGCCCCTGCTGTACAGTCGCCTGGGCAGAGAAAACCCCTGCATGCTTCAAAACTCATGCATTTTCCTGCACAGCTTGAAACTCAGAGCATCCCGGGGAGGTTAAGAGCAGTGTTAGAGTTTAAAATTATAGGTTTGCAAAACAAGGGCTTCTCCAAGATACTGTGCCTTGGAAACAAAAACCCGCCTTGCTACAAGTTAATGTTTTTGTGCCTGATAGGATGGTCCAGTGCATCTCTAACACTTGATGCCTGTCTGCCCTGATTGAGGGCTCTCACAGTGCCTTTGCACATGGCAGGCAGTGAGGCAACAGGGCTTGCCTCTGAGTTGTGCTAGTTAAGTGACAAAATGTCCAGCTCCGTTGCTAAGCTTTGCCAGCAGTGTGTCAGACAGTGATGAGCAATATCTTGTGTGCTAATGGACTTTGCAGTACTAGCTGCTTAGTAAGGAGGGAAGGAGATAATCCTGAAGAGCTATGTGTTATTGGAAGTGCGGAAGCACAGATAGGCAACAGCTTGCATGCTTAACGTTACTGCAGGCGTCATTCAGCGAACGGATGGAGATTTGAGGCATAGGCAATCTTTGTGATTTCTGTCATGAGTGCTGTCAGTTGCTGCTCACTTAATTTAATGGTATGATGGTTATTTTGACTTCACTGAAGTAAATAATACAGAGGCTGATGTACACAGGATCTGCGTGACCTTGTGGAGAGCATCTTAGTGTGGGACTGAGGAGGCAGTAGTTCTGGCTGTGTCACTGACAGGGGAAGGTGGACAAGACACTGTGTTTCAGTATGTCTGTTCCTTTTGTGTAAACCACAGTTGATTTTAGAAGGTGTTCTATGGTCTAGCTGTGAAAGATGTTCCTTGGAGTTTAAATAGAAGAATTAGTCTAATTGCCAGAGTAGGTCAACAGCAAATTTTCAAGATAACTTCAAGTGCATAAATTCAAATACTGCTTAGATCCAAATCTGAAAAAAAATGGGCATGTGTCCAAAGAGCTGTACCTGTGCGGGGCCAGCAAGTCTACTCTTTTGGCTCAGTGGGGTTCCTCTCAGTGCAGTGGTGTAGCTTCAGCGGGAGCGATGGAAAGTGACTCTTCAGCCGGTGCTGAGGACACTCCCTCAGAAACTCTGGTGGATACGGGTTTCATACTTTCTGCAGACAACACTGTTGGTTATGAAATCATGAGTACTTTGGGAAAAAGTTCTCTTTACATGTAGCAGCTTACAGGACAGCATGTCCCTTTAATTCTTCTCTCGCTAGTGCTTTATGCAGGGAATTTAGGTGCCCAATTCAGGTTATTGAATCCCTGTTCTGGAGGGTCAGCACTAAACATCATCATTATAACAGAAGTCCCTTTCAAGTTTTGAGTCAAACACCTACAGTAAATGCTTTCCTTTTTGTAAACAATCCCTCGCCAAACCCTTAGGAGATGAATTAACATGTTTCCTTGACTAAAGGTTTAATTTGCCCTATGGTTTCATGTAATTTGAGCCTCTGAAAAACAGGGGATATAGACTTGAGTTTACACACCAATTTACTTTCCCCATCCTTTAGTGGTATCACAGTATGGCACAACACACACTTAGCTAGGCTATAGCCAGCAGGGCAGCAGAATGGGCAGAACAGCTGGTTCCCAGCCAAGGGAATTGGTCTTGCTTTCTCCTTTGAACCATCCCTCTGCTCCTGTCCTTCATCTCCTCCTGTCTGTGCAGTGTCTCTGGTAGATATTGGACCCTCTGTAAACAGGTTTAAGCCAGTAGCTTAGTAGAATGTTGATGTGGTTTTTTGCGTGTTTTCTAGTGGAGTAGTTTTCTGCTGTCCTAGGGAGATTTGTGGCTTGCTGCAGTGAATTCCAGAGCCTGTGCAAGCGGCTAGTGATAACAGGAGAGAGAAGGAAGATGGAAGGGGCAATGGGATGTTTCTTCTCCCTTCTCCTGGCCATGGCCTCTCTCTGTTTGCCCTATTCTGGCTCTGGTGCTCATTCCACCTTGGCACCTGATTGAACTTATTAATCCAGCAGAAAACTAAGACTGCAAAAACCCAATGAAATGAGTACCAGTGCCTGCCTAAGGTGAAGTGTGGGCTGGGAGTATGACAGAGAAGGTGACATGGAGCAGGACAGCCCTGGGCTAAGCTGCTAGGTTCACTCTGCCCCACTGTGGAAGTTCATCTTTCCTCAACCACTCCGGGCAGCGTGTGTGGCTTGGAGGATAGAAGCCAAAACATTAAACTCAATAGTCATGGTTAGTGCATTATAAAGTGAAGTGGAAGCTGAAGCAGGAAGTTTATGTCCTTCCTAACCTCCAGCACTGAACCTGTGCCACCAGGCTGTTCCATATTTGCTGTAGTTTGTAAAGTCTATCCCACCACGTGAACCCCATTGTTCTTATCTAAAGAATACATATAATATTTTACTTTAATCTGTCATAAATCCACTTGGTCGTGTTCCGTGTTCCTCACTGACAACCTCATGGCGAGAAACTCCAATTGCATTTCTGCAGTCGCTACAAAGTCAGTATTGATGTAGGTCTTTTTGTATCTCCCAGAACACTTTTGTGAATCTTCCCTGTCATTTGCAAGTTAGTGTCAGAGTTCAGGAATCATAGGATCATAGACTAGTCTGGGTTGGAAGGGACCTTAAAGATCATCTAGAATACATTTCTTTTACCATCATCACAACTTTACCGTGGTACTCAAGCTAATTCCTCACTTCAAATGTTGCACTGTTCATGGAGGAGAGGTGGCAAGTGTGTGAGGCAATGGCACTGGCATTGGCTGGCAAACTGCAGGTGTGGACATGGTGCAAAGTTGCTGAGGGAACTGTAGTGTATTTCCAGTGTAGGATCAACCACAATTTAACAGTTTTCCCTGACAGGGGAGTTAGAGAAGATGAGAATGGAGAAAGCACTCAGAAATTCATCTGAAGTAAATCATAAGAAACCAGATGAAAATTGTCTTTGGTATAGAGGATTTCGGTGAGACCTGAGAAGTCTGTTCTCTGTTCCTGTTTATATATGGTGCAGTGTAACTTCTTCAGTCCAGAAGTCAAAGAGTATCGCTGGTGGACAGTACTTTAAAATCTCTTCAAATGTCAAACAGAGTTTTGGAACATGCTGTGCTGCCACCAGTGCTGAAGGTGTTGAATGAATAGAAGAATTGAGCAGACTTTATAAAAAGCTGGGATAATTTTTAAAGGGTAAAAACCAGCTTGGTAGGAAGTCACATGCAGACAGCTTTCTGCAAGGACAAAGTTGATTTAAAGCTCTGTGAGGAAGAAGAGTAGACATTAGGAACAGATGTAAAGTTCAAGATTGTGAATCTAACGTGGAAATGAATGTGACATGGACGATACTGTATTTGTGTCCAAGGAGTAGTAACTTGTATTTATGGAGTATGTGCCAGGTTCCCCGTTTCTCCTCCTCACCCTCCCATCTGGAAACTCTGTGAAAGTAGTTAAGTAATGACAGATTTTTCAAACACTTTCAATAATCTTGAAGTGGACACCAAGCGGAGAATGACCAAAAACTGAGCCATGAGTTTTGATTGTGTACTTGAACAAGAAAGTAGGAAAAACAGAGTACAGTCATATACAGGGCAAGAAGTACCTAAGATCCTTGTACTTAATAGAAAAAACAGATATGATGTTTGGTTTATATTGTCCTGATAAGGCAAATGCAGCTGCGTATGTTGCCATCTGTTGTTTTCCTTCAAGGGAAGATGTTAAAAAAAATTCTGTAGTTTTGTTTGAGGTTGTTCTGTAAATCTGAGTTGTGCCATGGAAACCAAAGGTTTGCCCAGCTGATGATCAGTCTTATTTTAACAGTTACCTACTGTGACTAAAAATAATACTTACAGAAGGTTAACTGTGAATATGCTTTAAAAGAACCAACAAACCAAAAGGCAAATCATGATGGCAAAGCTTATAGGCTTAAACTAGTACAGAGAAATCGGAGAATTAGGAGTGACCAGAGCAATTGGAGACTGGAGCTGCAGTCTTAAAGGTCAGTGAGAGGTTCCTGCAGTAAAATGTTTGAAAAAGATTAGGTACTGCAGGGGGAGGGATAGTTGAATCTATCCTATGTTAAAGGGCTTTTCCTTAATGATCTGTTGGGGGCCTCTCAACTCCTAAGATAACAGGAGGATAAACCAGTCTGTCCTCTTATCTTTGCATATGCTGAAACTGAAGGGCTTCAGGCTAGCAATCACCTAATTAAAACTAATATGCTGATATTTCCTGTGTTTTCCACTCTTTGCTGGTTTCAGAAGAGAGGAAATTCCAAAATTTTGGAAAACTCTTTAATTTTATTCATTATTTTCTCCTGGGTGTATGTTGAGGATAGCACAGTAATCCTAGCTGTATTTTCAGTGTTAGCAGCTGACTGCAGGCTAGTTCAATTTCATGATGATGCCAACATTGCATTTATATAAACATTTCTGATTTGTGCACTGTCACAGAGGTTAAGACACGTTCCCCATTGCCGAAACCTCAAACATCATGTGAGTCCAACAGCAGTCTTGGACATCTGTGTGTACAGAATTGTATTGTAGCAGTCAGGTTGCATTGTTGACCTAAAACAATTCTCATGTCCCTGTAAGTCTCACGACTTTTGTCGCTGTTATCACCAAAATAGCTGCGGAAAATTATAACCTGAATGACATGATTTGCTAAAGCTGGGCAGACATCTCAGGTTTGAAGTTGTATGTTGTTACAGGAAGAAAACTATTGTAAAAAGAACTAACATTTCTAATTAAATTTTTTTTAATGTATTAGGGAAAAAAAAAGTTGATTTGTTTTTTTTCTCTGCTTGATCTCCAGAAGTGTACGTGTAAGATAATATAGCAAATCCACTTGAAAATATACAGCAAGGGAGACTATTATTTTTATTATGGGTTTCTGTTTGCCTCTAGATAAAGCAAACAGATTTGAGAATTATCTGTCTTAGATTTTGAGTCAAGGTCAGTGTACATGTCTTTCTGTGGCTGTTAGTTCGCATGAATGAAATCAGTAGTGCGTACTGACCTCTGCTCAGAAAGCCCATCCTCACATTTATTGTGTAACCTCTGATATAAGTTCATTTTGAAGTGTGGTGCTCACCAACAGTGAGTTCTCCGAATGCAGTACAACATATTAATTTATAAGCAGCATTTTGCAGATGCAGTATTATGAGATAAGCAAGGAGAATGTTTTTACTTTGTAATGAAATAGCATTTATCTTGATTCCTTCCCTCTGTAAATGTTGCTATGGGTTTTTTGCTTCTCTTAATAAAGGTGTTGTGGGGGTGATGTGTATTTCCCTGGTAAAAACTAGTTCTGTAATATATGATCTTTGTTAATGAGCAGTAACTGTGTTTTCATTTGGCTCATGATCTGGTGGCAACTACAAACAATTGTAGCAATTTAAGGAATGATATTTGCATTATATGCTATTTTCTCAGGTATTAGTAGATTAATGTCTGTTGTTTTGTCTCTCAGATTTCCATTTTGGATGCAAAAAGGAGTATGAACATTGCGATATTTCTCAAACAATTCAAAAAGTAAGATATGATTTTTCCATGCAGCTAGTGCAAGCGACAGATGTATGGAATTCTTTGTAGCTCTCATCAAATGTAGTGTATATTGTGTTCTGTTCCTCGTGGTGTTTACAGTTCTATGCAAGTTTGTTATAAGTCACTACATTTAATAATTTGTTTTCTAATATGTTTGTTTTGAGTGACGTTATGACTTAGTGCTAAACATTCAGAATTTACTACTGTTAAACAAGATGAAGTGAATTTTCAGATATAGTTAAAGGAAATAACTATATCTCATATCGTACTGCATGAGAGATGCTGCATCATCTTTATTTGTAAAGAATTAATTGAAAGGGGTGAGGTGAGGATATTTTTTAAGAGCAAGCTGATTCCATGCTGTCTTTATTCACTGATAATGTTGCCCTTTAGTGAAGGCAACTCTGAAAGTCGTGTTAGAACAGTGCTGCTGCGGACACTGATGCTTAACTTCATTATAATTCCTTTGCGTAGCGTAGGTGTGGGGTTTTTCAATTTGTATAACTATTCACCTTGCAAGTGTTATAAACGCTTATGCTTAATTGTTTTTTTTCAAGGTCTGCTGAATCAATCGTTGAAGATATTTATCATGGAAGAAGTGAACCCTATGGTTCTGAACTGCTGCATGAATTTCTTAAATTATTACCAGAAGCAGAGGAGGTAAATAATAGTTTTACGTGGAACTTACGTTTTTGTTGAGTTCTGTAGCCTGGGATTACAACATGAGGGTCTGTAAAAGAGGAATCCCAAAGCCTTCCTGAGGTCAAGTGTTACAAAACCACTGAATGCAAAGGTTTAGTCTTCATTTGACATGTAGTATTGAGGTTGAAGTGTAGCAGTTCCCTTCAGATCACATAATTTCACTTAGTTTTAAGGTGCTTCTTAATGAAGGTAGTGATAAGGTATTTTCAGTTCTCTGATGTCCCTTTTTTTTCCATAAACATCTTACCAAAACCTGGAACCCTTCTCTATGCCATGTAGATAAGTTTTTGCATTGGTTGGGGATGGTGTCAGAAAACGCAGAATGAAGTATATCCTGATGTGTACAAAGTAAATTTCACTACTTCGGCACCTGCCCCATACTTTCCTATTGCAGTGCCTTTGAGCTGAATATTGGTAGCCCTGTGCTACTGTCTCTTCTCCTTTCTGGTTTGCTACCTGCTTGGTGCATCTGGGGTCTGTCTCCTCGTGAGCCTGGGCCATTGGGTTTTAACAGGGCAGAAAGGCTGCTACACTGTGCAGCACCCATAGAATTTCCAAAGGTGGCTTGGTGCTCCAAAGGAGACATATTGGAAGGCACAGAATTACCAGCAGCACCATCTGCGATGACGCTGTGCTTACCACATGACCAAGACGCAAGTGCTGCTTTCTGCCCTCCCAGTCCCAACCTTCAAGTCCATTCACATGATTAAAGAGGTGAAGCTTCATTGACTGACCCGTGAGCCCTGCTTAATGATGCAGAGTTCCTTGTCTGCTCATGTATTTGCACTGATCCATTTGTATGTACTTGAGAGAAATGCATACCACGAACTTGCAAAATTAGTATTAGATTGCTTGAGTGCGTCACATCAAAGCCATAACTGAAACATGGGAAATTGCTGTTTTACTTCCACATATATATCAACCTTGATTCGTGTGCTTCACCACTTCAAGGTCATACTGGCAAAGCACTCTGTTTCGTCATTGTAGCAGCAAATTTCAGATCCAGTCAGCAGAAAAACACATTGTATTACTTTGCTGTCAAATATTTAACCTAAAATTGGACCACTTTTGCAGGGAATCTTGTAAAACTTGTGTTATGTTATTGTATTTGATTAATATGTTTTTTAGAGTTGGAGGATATCAACAAGCTGAGATGTAATTGATCTGAAAAAAAGAGGTGACAATACTTCCACCTTCCCTCTTTGTTTGAATTTCAGCAAATATTGCTGTATTTAAACAGAATTTATCTCCTTCCTCTGAAAGGGTCAAAGAAGAACAGTGAAGTACTAACTTAAAAGAAAGTGACTCCTAGTCAACTTTGTATGTATTCAGTAGATTATTTTTTTCTTCTTTTCCTCTTTCTGGTTTACATCTTGATTTTTATTTTGCCACAAGTAGTAAATATTTTGAATAGTGTTCTCTGATGTGATATAAATGCTGTAATTCAACTATAATTGTAATGTAAGCTATTCAGTTTTGTCTTTTGGTGCTTGGCAGTGGTGAAAATGTGTCATTCTCATAACTATTGTTAGGTTGTGCGTGGTTTCTTCATCCACAGGAGATTGTCTGCAATACTCAGCCAGATGCTTTAGATATCCAATAGGTGCAGCTAAGAGTGTGTTGTGATTTGATCTAAAGTAGGATCAGTTTTCCAACTTCAACTAAGTCTTGTTTAAGTAGCTCCATTTTCTGGAAGTTAACTGCATGTTTTTCAGGCAGTGTTTCTCTCTAGAAGGGATAACACAGGGCAGTGGTATGCAGAAAGGCCAGTGCTTCTACCTATTCCTATTGTAACCGAGGCCACGCTTGAGCTAATGGAGTGGCACAAGTCAAAGACAAAGACGGGTCACACCTGCAGGGAGAGGTAGACAGGACAGGTGACCACAAACTGACCAACAGAGTATTCCATCCCATGTGTGTCATACTCGCTATAAACTTGAGAGATCGTGAGGGTGTCTCTCTTCTGTGATGGTTGATGTCCAGTGAAGACCTCAACTGCCTGTTTGCCCCAGTCCTGGATCCATGTTTTCCTGAATCCAGTTCCTGGGTCTGGACCCCCTCCTAGCCTTGGACCCTTTCCCTCGCATCTGCTTTGCAGTATCTGTGGTGACATGTAGTCATCGAGGGGTGGGCATGCAATTTCATATATTTGTATATATTTTATTATTTTCACTATTACTATTACTGTTTTATTAAAATTCTTTTAGTTTAGTTTCCAACCTGCGAGTCTTTTTCTTCTCATTACTCTTTCCCCTTTCCCTTGGAGTGTGGGGAGGAAGGGAATTGGGAGCCCAACTGCTTGGTTTTAGCTGCCAAAATCGGCTGGGCCGGAGCTAAACTGTGACAGAGTGAAAAGGTGTATTTATTTCCTAGCAGGTGATTGGACAACAGGCCTGCCCCTCAAGATAGTGGGCCCAGAGCACTTAAGAAGTCTTTTTAAGGAGGTGCTTGAGAAATCAACAGAAGAGATTTTATGGTGCAGAGGAGCGTTAGAAATTAAGGGTCATTAGATGTTAGATTTGTTGCTATTCCCAAGGGAAAGCTGGAAAGAGTCTTGTTCCCAGCATGCAGGGTTTTGTATGTATTTAATTAGTTCCATGCTTCAGAGATCTCATTGCTCACCATCAGGAAAAGTAAAGACCCCCTTTCCCTTTGTTATTCTACCTATAATTGTTTCACTTCTTGGGAGGTTTCCCTGCTTCCTGGGGAGCACCACAGCAAGAGCTGGTGTCGGGGTGCAGAACAGGGAGAAGATCCTGAGTGTGAGGGACTAGTGGATGCTTCTGCTAGTATGGAAAAATGTTTCAGTGCCTTCATGTCCTCGTGCATCAAGTGTTCAAAGAGTAGTTGGGTCCAGTAACATCATCTGTGGCTCCTACAATTTTAGCGTTAGTCAGTTAAAAAAATAGTTCTTTTTAGGAGCCTTAGAGTTTTTATTGTTAATCTTTCTCAGCATTTTTTTCCCTCTTAACATATGTTCATTGTTCTCCTTGCATATCTCCATCTTTCTTGTTAGTTTATTGCCTTCCTCCTTCTTGTCTCCTAGAATACTGATTCACTGTTTGCTAGGGGAAAGCCATCAGAATTACACAGTCCCTCCCCAAATACAAATAATCCAAAGTCACGACAGGTATCAGATTAAGTGGTGTTATTTGTTCTACTTTTCCCTCTTCTGTTTAACAGTTCTTCATTTCTCTTTGATCTGGTGGTCACATCACATTAAATAGCTTTGGCGAGATGTCATTACATTGGCCTGTCCCTGCAGAATGTTGCATCTCTCCTCATCAAGCCTTCCCTGGGATTACCCTTAGGTACTTCCCATTCTTCTGTTTTGTTGTTGTAGTGGTTGAGAATTACTGTGAGCAGAGTCTTAAGCAGTCAGATCCTAAAAGGTTAGTTGTTATTCAGTTACCAGTGCTAACTGCCTTGGTGTAACCATGGGTGGGCTTCTGAGGTTCCCCTTTGTGTACTCCTTTTCAGCAGCTCAGTTATTTACAGTCACGTTTCCCAGTAGCACAGTTGTCCTGCAGGTTGGAATGAGAGCCAAGTGCCCCCTGCCAGGCATGTGCTCCACTCCAGTAACTGTGTTTAGAGAGGTCTTCTACTTTTTCTTTTATACAATACCATAAATCCTTCATCAGTAAAAGTGAAAGGAGGGAGAGAGGAACCCCATTGGTGGTCGTAGCTGTAGAAAGGGCAACTTTGGACTGTCACATTTCTTCTTTTTTACCAGCGACCTTTACAGTTTGTCTAGTGTGAATAAACAGCGGCTTTATACTCTATTCTTATCTTATCTAGAAGTGTTGTGATATATAGTCACATTACCTAATGTTCTCCCGGTCACCAGTTTGACATACGTGACATATTTTATTTCATTTCAGTCCATATGATCTCAAGCACCTAATGGGTGTTCCAGTATCTTTGAGATGGAATGGCTTTCTGACAGCGGAGGCCAAGTATTCAGGCTAACATACATTTAATATCTGTTGTCTTTAGAATTATTCTTTCTTTTTGCAGTATTTTAATATGACAACTCTGTTTACATGCAGAAATAGGTGTCACTGCAAGTAATTTTATAGCTATTTTCTATGAAAAATCCCAAGAGCTATGAATGCAGTTGGGATTTTTGTGTATTAACGGCAAATACTGGCTCTTTGATGGTTGATTCTGTCAAATTGAATAAGACCATTAAAGAAATATTGGCACTGCAGTGAAAGTCTTTTGTCAAACTGAAAATGTTTGGGTATTTTCAAATGTTTAATTTGAAAAACTTGACTAGTTCTTGAAGGTGGCAAACCCCGAGCTAGCTGCAAGGTTACACTCCGTGTTTTCTCCAGGGCTGTGGGTATAGCACCAGCCTAACCATCGTACAGTGGTTAAAAAAAAGGGCTGAGAAACGGTATAAAATTTCTCAATTCATTAAAGAGTAAGATCACTGATTTTGTGTAAGCCTTGTTAGAAGTCCTGCTGTTTGTACCTTACTGTGGTTAGCAGTTTTGTAAGAGGAAGAAATGCCTATTTGGAATCTCCTCTGCTTCATTCCTTTTACACCCCGTCTTTTTTTTTTTTTCCAGGGAGCCTTTGCCTTGACTGAAACAATGCCCTTCACTGCTATTCCACTGCTAAAAAGATTCCTAGCTGTTTCTTAAGGGTATCCTGTTAAAATGGCTGACAGCTCTCGTTTACTGGCGTCCTAACCAAAGCAGAGGAGAATCTTAACTGTTTTTATATGCCTCTCATTGCACTAGTCAGCAGGCCCAGACTGGTAAAAGTCGAGAGTCCAGTATTTAACAAGCTAGAATACTCAGAATTTGTACTTTAAATACATAGAGAAGAGAGCATATCATACTGCTAATCAGCTCACCCACACACGCACGCCCAGGTTATCAACACAGTGTCTTAACTTCCTTTATTATGTTTCCAGCCTGTGCTACGCTCATATACTGTTTTAAAACCCTAGTCATCTGTTAGTTGTCAGCTTTACTGGAATTGTTTCTGTCCATCATCTCTACCCTTTTCAAACCACGTTTGTATAGTTAATTACCCTGTCCTTTCCTCAGCCAGTGCTGTATATAGAATCATAGAATAGTTTGGGTTGGAAGGGACCTTAAAGATCATTCAGTTCCAACCCCCCTGCCATGGGCAGGGACACCTCCCACCAGATCAGGCTGCCCAAGGCCCCATTCAACCTGGTCTTGAACACCTCCAAGAATGGGGCAGCCACAACTTCCCTGGGCAGCCTGTTCTGGTGACTCACCATCCTCATCGTGAAGAAGTTCCTCCATATGTCTAGTCTAAATCTGCCCCTCTCCAGTTTATACCTGTTGCCTCTAGTCCTGTCACTACATGCCCTTGTAAAAAGTTCCTCCCCAGCTTTCTTGTAGCCCCTTCAGGTACTGGAGGGTCACTACAAGGTCTCTTCAGAGCCTTCTCTCCTCCAGGCTGAACAACCCCAACTCTCTCAGCCTGTCCTCATATGGAAGGTGTTTTATCCCTCTGATCATCTTTGTAGCCCTCCTCTGGACTCATTGCAACAGCTCCATATCCTTCTTATGTTGGGGATTCCAGAACCGGACACAATACTTTAGATGAGGTCTCACAATAGAGGAATAAAGGGATGGAATCACCTCCCTCAGCCTGCTGGCTGTGCTGCTTTTGATGCAGCCCAGGACACATTTGGCTTGTGAGCATGCATTGCCTTCTCATCAACCAGCACCTCCAAGTCCTTCTCTGCAGGGCTGCTCTCAATCACATCATCCCCCATCCTGTATTGAAACTGGGGATTGCCCTGACCCAGGTGTAGGACTTTGCACTTGGCCTTGTTGACCATCGTTCATAACTTTCATCTCCTGCTTCCTTTTTCACTCCTTATGATAGTTTCCTGCAGCCCAGGTGTGTGCTCAGTGGTGCTTCCCTACCTCATACATTAGCTGCTTTCTCATGTGCCATTGTAGCTTGCATTCCACTGTGATGCCTTTTGGGGTTTTGGTATTTTTTTAACTCTGTTTTACTTTAGTGCCCTGAGCCTTTCCAGTGGTATGGATGTATTAAAAAAAGAGAAAATGTTTACTTCTCTGGGCTATTGCACTTGGCTTTACTTATTTATTTGTAATGTGGGGCATATTTAACTTATTTGATTGGGAAGCAGAGAAATATTTGGCTACAAGCCTATGTGAGGATGAGTGGTGTACTGATTTATGCTCTTTTTCAAAGGTCCTGCATAGGAGTGCAATATACCTGCTTTGTGCCATAAAGTAAAAATCCTCTAGTTATAAATAAGTGCTACTGGTAGTGCAAAAATGACTGAAAACTTGAGTGGCAGGAATGCAGTAGCTTTCCTGTCTGTGAGGAATAATGAGTTACTTGCAATAAGCGTATCTACTCCAATTCTTCAAAAATTAAATAAAAGATCAGTCTTTCTGTGTTCTGCAACTGCTTTTAAAATTAAGCAAATTACATATGTGAGAATCTTCCGTATCTAAAGTCTGATTAAGTGTGCATGGGCATGCATGGACAATACAAATGCATATTCCATATACAAATATAATGAAAAAAATTTAGTTAGTAACTCTGCACCCAATTTGAGTAATACGGAATGGAGCATACATGTAATTATGCTCTCTTGCGTGTCTGCACTATGCTGCCGTATCTTGGGACATGGCTGTATGCTGTTGTGGAAAAGACTTTGGTTGTGCTTTAAGAAAGGAGGTCAAGGCCAGAAGTGATAGAGTTATTCATTGCGACTTTAAAATAAACCGCATTTTTTAGCTCTTTTGTGTTCTCAAACTAATTATAAACCTATCTACTATATCTGTTAACATGATTAATGGTGAGCATTGTTGTCTTTCTCCACGGTTTCTTTGTAGTTCCTTGATGAATTTGGTATTTGAGGTTGAACTCTGCTTCTGGGAGCCATCAGAGAATCTGGGTTCTCTTTGGCAAGATTTGAACAGCATGGCTGCAGGGAAAAAGAGACCAATCCCACAGACTTTTGAGTGGCCTCCCTTGGGATGTGTAGGGACAGCCATCCAAAACGTGTTTCAGTAATTTTTAGCTTTGGGATTCAGAATCTGATTTAAGTTTATAGCTAGTGTCTATTTAGTCAAATAACTTTCTATTTCTCCCTGCTTCGTGGTGAGATGACTGGGCTCTTTCAATTATGAAATTTGTAATAAAGAGGGAACGCAAAATAAATCATTGCCCTAATTTACTATTTAGCTATGGCATAAACAGCAGCTTTTTACTGTTTTAAGGCCAAGTTAACAGAGGATTTAGTCTCCTGTCTTGAAAACTTGAGGCTTGTATGGAGAACCAGACTATGCTGTGCTGAATTAAAAGGACCTTAACTCTCCTGTATTTCTGTTTTGTCTGTTTGTGGAATGGGTCACTATCCAACACCTGCTTGGGTTTTAGGCTTGTCACTGAGCTTCTTTGCTGCTTCTTATAAAGGTAGTTTGGGACATCTAAGGCAAAACCAATGTGGCTTAGGATGGCTGATGTGGACTGGGAAAAGCGTAACCAGATGGAGAGCACATCTTAGTTTTAAGGCTGATTACACAGACTGTCTTGGGTTGACAGCTACCGAAAGCTTTTTGTGCTGCGACATTCATACCCCATCCTACCCATCAGAAGGCAGCCTCATCAATGTGTTTTATTGTGCCTATATAAGGAAGTTCCTCCTCTGGATGAATTCTAGGATTTGGTATCCCCTTTTACCACGTCAGGCTCTTTTCTTCATATAATGGAATAGAAGAATGAGGATTTAATCCTGTGTTTGTAAAATACTTCGAAAAGATCAACACTTCGGGAACAAAGTTTGCACTACAGCTTTAAGACTCCCCATAGATAACATTGATTGCAGCTTACTGGCGAAAATATGTTTAAATATAACACAGCTAGCTTGAATAAGTTAGTATTCCTGTGAGCATTTCAGGATCTCTTGTTCTTTACTTTCAGTGCATTTGAATCTTAAAATTGCATCTTCCTGTAACTGCCCGTGGTTTATATGATCATGATTTTGGCAATTTAGGGTGAGTTTTTTGGGTGGGATGCTTTTCTTCCCCCACCCTGGAAATCTCAAATGCCTATGTTCTTTTCAGACAAACTTTGGTATGTACAGTATACTAAAATGAAGTTGGAAAATTTGCAATATTTGTTGCTTAGGTTGCAGAACGCTGTTTCTTGGAACTTAGGTTAAAGAATACCTGCAAAGGCTGACTGAGATAGAAGTTGTCTCCCCCCACATCGTGATGTAGAAAAAAGTGTTTATTTTTGTTTTCTCTCTTGCTAGTTTAACACCTTAGAAATATCAGGAATGTGAAGTCTGGTCTTTCCTGTTTTTTGTTGGCAGACTTCTTGAATGACTCTAATTTAGGAGTTTTCTCAGGCCTCAAAAAATGGGTTTGCTGTTTATCTTTAGAAGGGCCTTTTGTCTGAGTGTCTTCAGTTAAATGGGGAGGGAGGGGGTGGTTTGTGGTGTTAGGAAATTGAGTGGGATAGCCTGAATAAAAATTGCTTTTTGATTAGAACTATCTTTCTCGGTTATAAGTTTTTATTTTTTTGTTTGTATGTTTGTGGGGTTTTCTATTTGAAGTTTTTTCTGTTCTGAGTTTTATTTGTAATTTTTCTTTTATCTTTCTTAATATGCTCTCAACATTTCTTTTTTCTTATGGTGTGGAAAAAGAATGAGAATGAGGCAGAACAAAGCTGTTAAAACAATCCTTTTCTTCTGCTAGTCCAGAGTTTGTTTTGAATCCTTGATTTAGCATAGCTTATGTTGTCTTCCACTACAAATAATTTACTTTTCTTTTTTTCAGTGCAAAAGCAGAAAAATAATTTAAGTGGTTAATTTGGAGCCTGATGCTTAAAAAAACCTCTTGGATATTTTGCTAAATTTTGGCAACCTTAAAACTGTTGATGTCCTGAGGTACTGTGCTCCACTCTGGGATAGCTTAATATACTTTCTGAAACTGAAGACCATCTGTGTAAATGTGGTTATGAATGGGCTTGTAAGTGCAGTGCTGTAAAAGGAAGGATGACAGGCTGGTGTGTAAATCAGTGGAAATGTACAACTGATAGTGGGTGTGAACTTGTTGGCTGAATGAAGAAATAATGTAATTGAGAGTAAGCTCTGCTTTTGGACACGGTTGCTGTGTTGGAAAACGTGGAAGAAATTCCAGTTGTACTTAAACATATGTGCATGTATTTTTCCAGTTCTTTATAAACAAATAGTACGTGGGCAGATCAGTGGCTTCCAAATCATGCAAATATATGGATTTTGGTGGAGCTGGGAAGGAACATTGACAAAATTAATGCAGTGATGTTTCTTTAGCACGTAAATGGTGTTCTCAAAGTACTGACAGCAAATTACTTACAATGCAAGATTTCATTTATCTTTAAAATATTTCTTATGAATTAAAAAAACCAAACTGAAGAGCATGAAGTTTATCCTTAAGAGAGTTTTAAAGGAAACAGTTGAAGCAAGTATCTGGAAAAAAACCCATAACTTAAACCTTATCTGCATTGTGCCAAAGAGATCTAGGGAATCTGCTTCTGGAAATGCTGAATGCAGTTAACTTGAAGCTGTGCCTAAGTGTGTATCATGATTGTTGGAGAGTTGAGGATCATTTTTTCAAATCATCACTTAAGCAGCTCGAAATCCTAGGAGAACAAAAATTTGGCTAAAGAACAGCAAATGGACCAGTCAGAAAGAAAAAAGCCAGTTCTTATGGGGAAACTGGGAACAGCAGGGTCGTGAACGTAGTGATGAGAAATCAGAATGATGAATTGGAAATCACAAATCATTGATCAGAAATCAAAATCACCGATCAGAATGATGGCATTGTAGTTATTCCATTGGACTGTGCAGGTAGTTATTTTTGGGGAAGGGTGATGTTACTGATTTGGGGTTTTTTCTGTTTGTGGTTTGTGCAAGTTATAGGAGCTTGGACAGTGAAGCCATTCAGTCACTGAGTGGACTTTCTAATGCCTCCTGTTAAATTTACTGCTTTTCAGGTGTTTCCTTCCAAAGCCAAGTTAATATTGATATTTGATAAAATTCTTTGCTAGTGTTTTTTTCTCTTTTCTAGGTAAAGAAATTAAAAGCCTTTGATGGAGATGTATCAAAACTGTCTCAAGCCGATTCCTTCATGTATTTACTAATCCAGGTGCCAAAGTAAGGAGACAGTTGGTTTATTCTGTTCATGATAAATGTTCTTTTGTTAGCTGTCAGTTCTAAACCTGTTTGTGTGCTCCAGTTATGCTCTTAGGATTGAAGCTATGGTGCTAGAGAGAGAATTCTCACCCTCCTGTGCTTCTCTACAGAATGACATGAAAATTATAAGACGGGCAACAAAAGGTAATTAAGCATGTTGGGACGTGCATAATACTTTTGTTTTTGTTAGCATGTTAATTAGTCTGCATTATGAAGACTAGAGCTTGAATTTCAGGTACCTTAGCTATTAAAAGGAAGCTAACTCCCTTCTGACAAATGCCATCAGGGTGTGCCTGGTGAATCCTTTGCTTCCAAAATCAAAAATCTGGAGACTTTGGACACACTGGTGATGAGTTTATGACCAAAGCCTACAAGTAGTGAATACAAAACTGCCAAAAGCAATGGTGTCCATGGCCAAATCAGGATTAATTGTCTTTTGAGTACAGGTTGCTCATTCAATGCATCTCTGTCTCTGTGATTGAATGCAGTTGTTGCACCTCTCTGTGCACTCTTTCAGTGATCCATGGTTAAAATCGCTGTATAGTTTCCAAATTTCTGTACATGCTGTTGCCTTTTAAGGTGGCAGTATTAATGGCAGTAAAATCTTTTATTGTAGAAACTGAATACTATTGCTGTTCTTTGTTTCCTATTTTTGTTCTCTGTGCTTCTCTAAATTTTTCTTTCGTTCACTACATGTTCTTTAGATTTCATGAGTTTCGAAATGGTGCGTTGGGTTATTTGAAAGTAATCTGTTATGTTTTACTCTGCAGGAAGGTAGTTCATCTCCTGGTTTTATTTTACTGACCTTCTCAGTGCCTTAAGTGCCTGTTTGTCCTGTTCCTCGATATGAAATTCCCATTTCATGCTGACAGTTCTTTTGAAAGACTACTAGAGCACTCTTTAAGCTGCTTCTAGTGGTATAAAAAGGCACAGCAGTAAAAATACTCAACTACAAGAACTAGTGTTTAGGTAGCTGTTTTCAGTGAAAGGAAAGGGAGAAAAGCCTGGTGTGGTTTTTCCACCAGTGGGGTTTGATCCTTCTTGACTTAGAAAACTGTGCCGTAGCTTAGGCTGAGGTTTGAGTTTGGCCTTATATTGATATTCCTTTCAAATCATTTTTCTTTGTGTTTTGAGCAACAGACGTGAAGGAATATGTTATGTATAAAAGCAGACGTGCCCTGTTGTTCTTCACGTCCTTCATCCAGGACATCTGTGAACTAATGAATTCATTCCCTCCAGAGGAGACACTTTGGTCTCCAGCTCCTGCATTAGGCCCATCATGCAAATCAAACTGACTGACCTTCCCTGTTTTCAGTCCACTTGTATCATGTGCTCTCCTCTGTTTGGTCATTTCACTTCAGGGCTTGTTGACAGCCCGAAGTTGTTTAGGAATTATGTCTGCTTTTCTAACCCTATCTCCTCTGTTTCTTTCCTTGTAATTAAGATGAGAGAATATTTACTTAAATTCTAAAGCTGATAATCACTAAGGGTTATGATGGTCTAAATAGCCTGGTGGATTCTCATCTAGCCTGCAAATGGATGCATCTAATAGTGATGCTGAGTAGGTTCTTACTATGCAAAATCTGTAGATGTTGCCTTCTCCTTTTTGGCCTTATGAAATTTGGTATTCTTTTGCAGTCTCCTCTCTTTTTTCCTTACTTAGAGCTTGTTAGATCAAAGATTATTTAATTAGTTCTATGTTTTTATGTTGCTAATACTGAAATCCAAAGATACAAGGGCTGTCTACTTCCAAAATGATAGATTAGTGTATTGTATCGAGCAGTTAAATGCAGGGCAATTTATAGAATGTGAACTTTGAAGCAAAACATTTTTTAAAAGTATTTACACTGCAATCAAAAGGATTCCACCTTTTATTATGTTTATCAGTGTTAAATATAATACCTTACATTAAAACCAGCTTGTGTTATTTTTCTTGCCATGTGGGAACTTGCAGATATGGTTTGCTGTGCCTTGTGTAATGCTGATGTATTAACTCCTTATAGTTCTGAGTGTCTGTAACTTATTTCTAAGGCACTCCCTCTTGATGACTTACAAGCACATGAATTGTTTTGTGTTCATATGTGGACAGGTGAAAAGGTGGATGAATTCAGATAGAGCACTACTGGGCATTTTGCAAAAAATGGAAATCTGTGAGAAACAGTTTTCTGTCATGGAAAAACTGTAAAAGACAGTTCTGCTGCGTTTGACTCTTTGCATCACACTGAATATAACTCTGTGCTAAATCATCTTTGATGTGGCTGAAGTAAAATAAATACTGCTCTAAGTGGGTGATCATACAGAAATAAAATGATGATTCATAGTGGGAGTGGGATAAGCAAGGAAAATTTAAACACTGCCTGTTATGTTTTCAGGTCTGGTGGCTAAGTCTCCCAAAAAAAGAATAACTGTTAAAAAGTCCAGTCCTGGCAGATGGCAAATAGATCCTGCAAGGTGCAGAACACTTGCCTTACACTAAAATTAGTAGATGGTGAGGATACTTAACCACTTACATGAAACTCTGCACATTGCGGGATTAGGACCATTTAGGGCACCTCTTCCTGCCCCGCGACCCCTGGACAGTCCAGTTTGGGTCACAACAGACCCCAAACGTTTTGTGACGTACTGGGAGTTGCCCCGGAATTATGACACTTGCTAAGCAAAATTGTGAACGTATACTTGGTTTATCAACTGTGCTTATGATTTTGAATTATATAGCACTATTTTTTTCCCTATGACTTTTCTGTTTGTTGTGGTTTCCTGTTAAAATAAAATATTTCACCTTTAAAAGTGTGAGGTAAAGAGGTGTTTGGTAATTGACTGTATATTCCTAAACAAACAATTGTTAGACAGCAGTTTTCTTATTCCTTACAGAATTAATGACATGTGAAGAGCTGCATTCCATATTGCACTTGGTCCTTCAGGCTGGGAATATTATGAATGCGGTAAGCGACGTCCAAAATGGAGATGGCCAATTGGCCAAACCTCCTTGTTAGTATTGCAGTCCACTGATGTCATGCCTCAGCTGTTTGCTCATTTCTTTTTAGGGAGGTTTTGCGGGCAATGCTGTTGGATTTAAACTGTCGTCACTGCTCGAGCTGGCGGACACGAAAGCAAACAAACCTGGAATGAGTCTGCTGCATTTTGTTGCTCTGGTATATAAAAACTTTTGCTGGCATAAGCAACTCTTACAAACATAGAGCCGTAGATAGAGGAGGGGCCATTTGCCTCAGAAAATGTAGCTTTTTTTTACAGCTTTGATCCTAATCTTTACCTTTCTTTTGCTGCCACAAGTCACCAGTTTGCCTGTATCTGGTCATCCTATCCAGAAACCCATGGAAAACTTAAGTTTTTTACAGCTTGTAAAAGCTTGCCTTCAGCTAACTTCCTCATTGTATTTTTTTCTCTTTTTGTCCTGAATTCTTACACAGTGGAAGTAGATTATTTTGATAAATACTCTTTCAGTCTTCCTCTTGAATCTTGGTAGGGTTATTTTTTTCTCCCTCAGTGACTGACACATATTTTTAAAGTTGTGGCAGACTTTTTTCAAGTTAATTTTTCTTTAGTTTCAAACTTCTTGATTTTAGGAGGGAGAGAATTTCAATGCTTCCATACTTGTCTTTCTTTATCTGTGTACAAACTGGCTTAACAGATTTCCAGTCAGCTAACAATGGGGTATTAATTGATGTTTGTGCAGGAAACATTGTGTCTACTCAAACAATGGGAATCAGTAAATTGTTCTTTCCCTGACATTCACTATTAATATATATGGCTTGTCTTCACTGGTAGAGGCAGCTGTTATTATGCACTGCAAAACTGAAGCTGTTTAAAGCTTCTGGTTCTGTTCCCTGCCTGTCTTTAAGGGATATCCACCACTCAATTGTGTTAGGATTGAGTAGAGGGGAAAAAAACAGTGCAGGAGAGGAACCTTTAAGTGCCATCGCAGAGGTTTTAGAACTGATGGACTCGGGGATTTTGGCATGATGGTGGAATGTTAATGGATTGTGTGTGTTTTGGTTTTGTCCTGTTTGTTTCAGGAAGCCCACAAGAAAGATCCTGCTCTTCTCAACTTCTCAGAAAAAATTAGGAGTGTTCATGAGGCCGCCAGGTTAGTTAAAGGAAAACAGAGAATTTATGGATAGACTGTGACTTGGAATTTTCTAATTTGTGAAGCAATGAGGCTTATTCAGAGAAGTCTTGGCACAAAAACTGAGATCTTACGAATGTTTACTATATCTTTGAGGGCTTCATTTCCATTTATTATTAGAAGTATGCCTGCAATGTGCCTTTAGGTATGAGGTTTTTTATGACATGATTGCCACAGGTTTTTTTGAAGTTTTGTCTCTGTCAATTACACGTGCAACTATGTTACCTTTAAGAAATTGAACTAAAGCCTGTTACTGTTTTTCCTTAAATCAATTTTCATCTGTCTCTGAGCAGGCTACAATACTTTTCCAAATCTGGTACCAGGTACAGGTACCGGCCCTGGCTTCTGTTAGATGTTTTTTGATATTTTGGTTGCTTCTGTATTTCTGTCTGGCATGGAAAATCTGGAGGATTTGGTGCTCTGTCTTATTTTCATCTTAAAGTCTTTAGCAGCATAATTTTAACGTGAACTTGATTTGTACTTTGATAACTGTACTTGCTTTTGTGAGACAATGTGATCTAGAGCCCCAGACTGGAAGCTAGCAGTGCCGGAGTTCTATTCCCAGTTTTACTCCTTCTTTACTCTTGAACTTTGGGCAATCTACATTCTTTTTCCAGTAAGAAAAATGGATCCAGTCTTTTAGGTCTGATGCATAAGTAATGTCTTATGGACAAAGGACTCTGAAATCTTCTGAGGAAAGGAGTGGCCATGGTGGAGTTAATCAGAAATTTTTTGAGGGACCACCTGTGTGGCTCTCTGCCATCCAACCCACACACCTCTTTGGCAGTCTGCCACATGGCCTGCTGGGGAATGTAGCTTCTTTCTGCATTCAAGCCCCCTGGCAAACAGCAGGGGAACAGGCAGAATCACAAATATGGTGGTATTTTTTTTGTAACCACTTTGTTCTTTGATCACATTTGGTAAGGCAGAAAATCTGTTGTAACTCATGCTGAAATCTGTTCAGGGAATGCACTCTGTACAGGAAAAATGAAACAAAACTAAATACATGTCTCACCATTGGGCATGAGGAAGATCTTTATTGGAGACAACTGTCGTGTACAAGTTGCTCATAAATCCTCCCAATTAGAGCATGTTAAAACAACTAGCATTATGTTCTTTGTTTTTTATTGTCTTGCCTTCTTTACTTGTAGGTCATCATCTTCCTTCTTCAGAGGCAGAAAAATATTCTGTATATTCTACTCTTTTTTTTTCAATTTTCAAAAACCACCCATGATCTAGCCAGAACAGGGAACTAACCTTTGCAGAGGAAGTAAGCAGAGAAAAAACAGCACGTATGTTATTAATTTTGTGCACTGACAAACTTTTATTATTTTGAAAACCAGTGCTTCAAATCCTAGGCAAAGCCCAGTTCTCTTGTGAAGGGAATGACATAGATTTATAAGCATTTGCCTTCAAAGTGACTGAGAGGTTTGGGTAGGAGCTCTGGTTGTACGAAACGTGGGTCTCCCAGGAAAAAGCTTAAATTACATCAAATCAGAGCTCTTTCCTGTGGTCTATGATTTCTGAGTTACCTCTCTACAGAAGCAACTCCGCTGGCGGTATGTGGTAGAGGGATGAAATGTTACAGCTGCTGAGTTGAGACTCTGTAGGCTGCATTGCTGTGACTGCTCGGAAGAATGTAATACGCGATTTCATGATGCCAAATGCTTTTGCCAAAATAGGTAGTCCTGGCTGACAATTGCTTGTGACCCCCTTTTTTCTTCGAGCTGCTGCACTTGAACAGTCATGTAATCACCTGGCCCAAGCAAATAGTCCATCTGGAAGCAAATTGTTTATTGCCTTTTCCTAGGTTAATTTTCAGTACACGGATGTGGCTGGCCATCTAGAAAGGGAGTGCTAGCACAGGCAACAGGGAGAGAAAAGGAATATGTGGTCAGCTGCAGGGCAGCATTACCCTTTCTCATGGCCGGGTTGTATAGGACTGGCTGGAGTTAATCATGAAACCACACCCCATAGGAATCTTTTCAGTTTGCAAATAAGAAGAAATTTGCTTATCTCTCTCCTTACTTTCAGTGTCTGGGAAGGTTGCCTGAACAGGCAGATCTTGTTTGATAGCCAGGTTGCACCTCATGTTAAACATCCATTTTTGAAGCATTTTGTGGCTAACTTGTGGACAACTCCTTCCCCTTCAGTAAACATTCTCTGTATATGCTATTTGTAGGGTATCCATTGATAATATGGAAGCAGAGCTCCACTCGCTGTCATTGAAGGCAAGATCTGTTAAAGACGGCGTTCAGCGAGACCCAAAACTCTTTCACCAGATTGAAAGCTTTCTCCAGGTTTGTACACTATGTTAATGTGTTGCTGTCGCCTGACTACAGGAACATTCCTCAGCTCGATGTAATTTGTGTGGACGTGTTAATAAACAGAAGCATTGTTTTAATACATCTACCCTATCAGTTGTACAAAGGTGTTCCAACTACATGATGCCTGTCAAGTAAAGAGTCTGGTTTTTATGGGGAGGGATACTGAGTGCACATTGCCCAAGGCTTGTTTAATGCCTCTGAAATGACTGATGAAGATCAGTAGTTGAAACATAAGACAATTTGGATTGGTCTCTGGTTTTGTAATTCACAGCTGCCCAAAATATAGTATCTGCATGTTATGTTATACTGGAGCATGTCAGTTTTAGCTGAGGCTGTGCTGTGCATATGAATCTTCATTGTTGGTGGTTGAAGAGATTAGGAGGTTAAGGGATTGTTCTCTCTTCTTTTACCCTTAGCACATCGTGTATTATTGTGAGCCACGCTATTACTTCTGAGTAGGTTCTTCTTTTCTTTCTTAGTACTGCAGTGACTGTATAGAATTGAAGTGCATAGCACTTGACTTTGAAACAGAGCTCTTGGTATTTTCTGAGTACATGGTGATGCCTGGAGAAATAGGTATTATACTTCAATTAAATGATTTTTCTGTTTCATGCTATGTATAATTATTAAAAGTAAGAAAGCAGGTGTTGATCTGGAACTTAACCTGCCCTGATTTTCAACTTTCAAATGTAGTTAATAGTCCCTGCAGTTTTTCAGGAGATGAAAAGCTGATGAAGAAAGGGGCGGGTTAAGATTGAAATACCTGTCCTCATTCTCTCTGAATTATTGGCTTTTATCCTTTGCACCCAGACTCTTTAATGTTATGTTCTAACATGTTTGGGATTTTTTTTTTATTTAATAGCTGGTTTTATGTAACACTACAACCTTGTTTAGGCCACATTCCAAAAGAAATGTTGGGAAGAAAATTATTTTACAAATGCATAACTTACATAAACACTTCCGGTTTTTGTTTCTACATTACAGGTGATAACAAGCTGATTTAGCAGTCAGCTTTCATTATCTCATCCTCATGAATGAATTACTGAAATATGTTGGAGGAACTAATTTTCTATATGTGTTTTTATCAATTGTCCAGTTTATCTTCAGTCCATTTTTATATTGGGTGCATTTTTGTTTAAGACAAGATTTGTAAGGTTTTAAGATTTGTTCTTACTGTACTGTCGTAATTTGCCAAGTAACTTTTTGACAGCAGGGTTGGCTTAAATGGTCACCGATGCCTCCAACTGCTTATTCCCACCCCGGTGCTGCAGTATCGAAAGTATTCAGGTGATTATAAGTTAAGACAATGTCAGAGAACAGATTGGTGTGAAAATTAACCTTTCTCCTCAGGTTACTTTGAGCCATGTGTGTTCTGGGATTGTGCAGGGATGGAGGTGAATGGCTGGTGGTGTGGTAGAGGAGGTGGAGGTGCAACTGCTGAAAATGTTTTGAGCAGTTCTGCTGCTCAAAGACTAACCACAGCCTTATCCTCTTCCTCCTGAATCTTTGTCCACTAATCTACTGCAGCCCTGTCTATATAGTTCTACATTTACAATTCAAAGTGTTACGTTATGGGAATGTTTTCTGGATGTCTTAAAATATACATATTTCCAATGCTTCCTTACCTTTCTGGCATGAAAACTTTTTTTGTTGTGGTCTAGGCTCACCTTAGGAAGGAGTTGATTCCACGATGTAGATTGAATTTATCCACTTGTTTTTTTGGGGAAAAATAGGGAGGAGGAATTAATCTACTTATGCTTAGTTGAAAGTTGTAGGGAAAATCAGGAAATAAGACATATGGAGATTTCAAGGGGCTCCTAAGTGTTCTGTCAGTGTCCTAGAACAGTCTTTGATTTTACTTTCCTGAAAAATAGAGTTCTAGGTTTGTCCAAAGGGCTTTTGGACTTTTGCCTAGTTTGTATCCTAATCATGAGGATTCATGTTTTGATTGATCTCTTTGCCCTGACCTTCCTTATTCACTTTACGGAAATGACACGTTTCTTTTTGTTAGAAGGAGTTCTCCTTCAAAATATTAATTTCCTGGACTCTGTAACAGCTTCTAGGTTGGAAAGTGAACTTTATAACTTCTTAATGTATATGTGACCTGTTGTGACATCAATTTTTCTGTCTGGTTCATGCCATACATGTGTTCTGCTACAGTTTGCTGTAAGTCATCTAAAGGAGCTTGAACACCAGAAACGAGAGTTGCAAAAGGACGGAAATGCTCTCATTGATTTTTTCTGTGAAGACAAAGAAACCATGAAGTTGGATGAATGTTTCCAGATATTTAGGGACTTCTGCATAAGATTCAACAAAGCTGTTAAGGTAAGAGCTCTAAGTGTGGGTCACACATATTTTAAATAGATATTGGCTAACATGGATTAAGTTATTTTTTCCTGCTAAAGAGACATTTTATATTTTGTAGGATTTGATGTATTTGCTTGAATAGCTACAGTAAACTGCAGTTTTGTAGGCATTTCTTGCCAGAGGCCAGGTGGGAAATGGTCATCTTGCCCAGCTGTGTGTGCAGTCCTGGCTGCTTGACATCTTCGGCTCTGCAGGCTAAGTCTACCACTGAGATGATAGATTGATAATTTGAGTTGGAAGGGACACTAAAGATCATCTAATTTCAATCCCCTGTGATGGACAGATACACCTCTCACTAGATCAGGCTGCTCAAGGCTCCATCCAGCCTGGCCTTGAACATCTCTGAGAATGGGGCGTCCACAGCTGCTTCCCTGGGCAACCTGTGCCAGTGCCTCACCACTGCCGTAGTGAAGAATTTCTTTGTAATGTCTAATCTTGATCTCTTGCCTTCCAATTTAGAGCCATTTCCTCTCCTCCTATTACTACATGCCTTTGTTAGAAGTCCCTCACCAGTTTTCTTGTAGGCTGCCTTCAGGTACTGGAAGGTCGCTATTAGGTCTTCTTGGAGCCTTCTCCAGGCTGAACAACCCCAACTCTCTGTCTGTCCTCATAGCAGAGGTGCTCCAGCCCTCTGATCATCTTTGTGGCCCTCCTCTGGACCTGTTCCAACAGCTCCATATCCTTCTTGTGTTGGGGATTCCAGAACTGGACACAGTACTCCAGGTGGGGTCTCACAAGAGCAGAGTAGAGGGGCAGAATCACCTCCCTCACCCTGCTGGCCACACTTCTTTTGATGCAGCCCAGGGCACGGTTGGCCTTCTGGGCTGCGAGCAAACATTGACAGGTCCTTTCGAGCTTCTTATCAATCAGCACTCCCAAGTCCTTCTCTGCAGGGTGGCTCTTAATCATGTTGTACTCCAGCCTGTATTGAAACTAGGGGTTTCCCCAACCCAGTTGTAGGACCTTGCACCTGAGCTTGTTAAACCTCATGAGGTTCATACAGGCTTACTTCTCCAGTTTGTCCAGGGCCCTCTGGATGACATCCTATCCTTCCAGTGTGGCAGCTGTGCCACTCAGCTTGGTGTCATCTGCAGAATTGCAGAGGCTGCACTCATTCTCACCATCTGTATCATTGATGAAGATATTAAACAGCACTGGTCCCAGTACGGACCCCTGACGGACACCATTTGTCACGAATCTCCATCTGGACATTGAGCCATTGACCGCTACTCTCTGAACGTGACCATCCAAACAATTCCTTATCCACTGAACAGTACACCCATCAAATCCGTATCTCTCCAGTTTAGAGAGAAGGATGTTGTGGGGCACTGTGTCAAAGGCTATGCAGAAGTCCAGACAGATCACATCCATTGCTTTTCCCATGTCCACTGCTGTGGTCACCCCATCATAGAAGGCCACTAAGTTGGTCGGACAGGATTTGCCCATGGTGAAGCCATGCTGGCTGTCTCAAATTGCCTCCATGTCCTCCATGTGCTTTAGCAGAGCTTCTAGTAGGATCTGTTCCATGACCTTACCAGGCATCAAGGTGAGGCTGACAGGTCGGTAGTTCCCACTCTTTTTAAAAGTGGGCACAAAGTTGCCCTTCTCTCAGTCACCAGGAACTTCCCCTGACTGCCATGACTTTTCAAATATCATGGCGAGTGGCTTGGCCGCCACATCAGCCAAGTATGTCAGGGTAGCCCATTGGTCTGCTTGCTCCTTCCTCCTCTTTTGGTGAGGAGATTGGTCATTGCTAACCTGAGCAGTGAAACAGATTGCACAGACTTCCTGGTTAGTGCTCACTGTTCAGATCCTGGACTGTTAATGTTAGATTGCTGGAAAGGCCTTGAGATATACTAGCCTGACTCAACACCAGTTCAGACTCTTCTCTGTCCTCCTTTACACAAATAGGCACCGTTTGCCAAGTGAAGTAGGGACTGTGTCTTCCACATGGTTCTCTGGAATGCTTTCTGTGGGTGAAAACTGAAGAAATTATGCAGTACAAAGTTACCCATCCCCAATGTTGACTATTGATTTGCTGACTACCCTGAATTGGACACAAATAACTAAAGAAGTATGCTAAGATGAAGGAGCAATATCAGCATTGATTACAGTTTTGGTTCAGCAAAGTCTACCCATTGTTACAAATACTTTTTGGGCCTTTATAAGTAGCATGACTTAGATCCCCACGTCTTTATTTTTTGGCCTTACGCAATCTGCATTAGACAGCGCCTTGCTCTCTCTTTTTTGAACTAAAGCTCTTATACAGTCTTGATTTATAGCAAGATATCAGGATGTTCAGCTAACACACCTGCTACCTGTTACCTTACCCTGTACCACCCAAGACAGCATGCAGTTACGTGTCTGTGTGAACTTTATAAAAGTACATGAAGCCAAATGGTGGTAACCAGTGCAGATATTTTAGTGAGAGGTGACTTTGTGCATCTATGTTTGATTATTTGGGACGAGTTGCAGTTCCAACAGATGAATGTGACGTGTGGAAAGCACAACCAGCTGTTTAAAAAGATGGCTTATACCATAATTGCCGTGTGCACATATTTCAACTGTTTAAACATTTTTTTTGTGATTTTTGAACGTGTCTGTGTGTGCTTAAAATAGATTTTTCATTTGAATAAAATCTTCTGAAACGTGTTTTGGGTGAGGTCAAAATGTTCTGTGTCTAATATGGAATACGATAATAATAACTACAACTATTTTTAACCATTTCTCTTTACCATGGGATATTTAAAGTTGAGCTTTGGCATTTGGTAAGAATCCACTCTGTAATTCCATACCTGTGAAAGAAAGCTCTCTGCCACAGACATTTTTCCTGAAATGCAAGTTTTCTTTTTCCTTTCTTAGCTGTTAGGGTTTCTTATGTCTGTAATGCATCTTATCTTTCAGAGCTCAGTGTAGTCTCAAATCCACTTCAAGAGGTGTAGATTAACCCATTCATCAAAAACAGCTTCAGCTTAGGCTTTTGTTTACTGAAAGCTTTCAGGCACTTTTTCTAGTTGTGCTGCTCTTCTGTTGTCACAACAGTGGGAAGATCAAACCAGGCAGTGCTTCAGACAAATATAGGTGCGTTTATTTAAACAGTGTGTCATTGCTCAGAACAGATTGAACAACATGCTGGAAAATTATGTAGGTTTTGAATCCTCTGTCAGGTCTGGCCTTACCCTTCTTTCTCTGCAGCTGTACTGGCTGTAGAAAATCACGTTCTCCAGTTCAGAAAATAACCTGGAAAGTTCAGCTGAAGGTTCAGCTAGATTAAATCTGAAGCCTAGAGGTGACAGTTAAATGATGATATTTGTAGTAATCCACTGCTAATGATTTTAGTAAAAAGGTGTTACTGTATTGCCTTTCAAACACAAACTACCTCTTTCTATGGCTCCTGAACCAAAACCCTTCAGCCTAGCTGCCAAAATCTCCAGCCTGCCCTGGGCAACTCCTGTGCAGTAGTTGCCAGTTTCTGAAGCCAACAGTGAATATGAGATTCAAAACTGGAATAAGGCATTTATTAATGGTCCTTGCGTGGTGTTAGTTGATGCCTAAGTAATGATCATGAGGCATTGTATGAACTTCTGTAATTGCATTCATATGGAGTTAAGTAACCTCTCCACAAAATTTCCAGTCCATAATGTTCCGAGTAAGTAGCACCCCGTAGAAACTGCATGTGCCGAGGCACAATTTCCGTTGTGATAAGGGAGGACTGTAATGATCAGGTAGTGGTTTACTCACCTGATAAAACTGCCAACTTTAATTTTAGTGGGGACTTGAAGCTCTCCATCCTGTAGCAGGGAACTCTTTGTCTGGGCTTGACGTCTTGCTGGGTTTGATAGGTCACATTCTTGGTCTCTGCAGGCACTTTCTTAAGCTGACCAGACTGATGTCACCAGCATTAGTTATGCAGGGAATGGCTCTCCATATGGTTAATGGTTGCAGGCTGTGGTTGCCGTGGTGATTTCCTGTGTGTATGTATTGGGGGTTGGGGGAGGGAATAGCAGTAGGAGGTAACTTCGATGGGAAGACATGAAGGGAAAGATAAGACAGTGCCACGTGTTCTTGTGCATAGGACACTGTCCTGAGACATGCATTTATGCTTTTCCTCATCAGGAAAATAGGGAACGAGAGATCCAGGAACTTCATAGTCTGCAAAGGCAAAAGGAGCTGAAGGAGAAACGTCAGTCCTGGGCAGCTGGAGAGCTTGGGAGCTTTGGGCGGAGCAGCAGTGAAAATGATGTAGAGATGTTGGCCAAAAAAGGACTTGAAGAATTTCTTCCCTTCTTGCAGCAGAGACCTCAAAGCCCTTCATACAGAAACCCTAATTCCAGACGCTCTCGACACTGCCTGGGGGTTACTGCAGACAGGGAGTTACAGAGTTTCCTGGAAATCCACAAAGATGAAGATCCAAACAAGTTTAACAGCCTTCCCCGTGCAATCACTCGACAAGCAAGACCTAACGTAGCCTGGACTGAATCCAAAGAAACGGGAGATCTCAACTTAAATACTTTGCACTTACACCAACAGTCTGAAACCAAAGTGAAAAGTAGTGGCCTACTGCAGGTGCCTCCAGCTCAGTCCAGTCACTTGGGTGGCTCATCCAGTCCTGGTGCCCATTACTCACAGAGAAGCACCGACTACAGCATGCACACTTCCAATGTGTCCTGTGAGGAGTCCTCAGATATAAATGCTCTGGCCCTTGCAATTGAGGAGCACGAACTTGTTAAAGGATTACGTAAGTTTGATATTCAAGGAGCAAAGCCTGCAGAGGATACACCTTTAATATATTTAGAGGACACTGGTGGAACAGATTTGGAGACTCTAGACGATCTAAGCTTTCATTCCATTAGCACTGCTGATGATGACCTGCCTGCAGTGTGCAGAAGTTCCAGAGAGTCCCACGACCATAAAGCCAAGGCAGTGGGCTGCAAGAGTGAAGCTTCAGAGCCCAGCAGCAGCAGCCCCATGTCTATGGATACAAGTGTTTCAGGAAGTAGGGAAGACGGGCCAGTGTTCTACGTGTCAGATACAACGACTGATTGTTCTTTGACATTGGACTCTGAAGAGGGGAACTATTTTAAATCAACAGGCAATGAAATAAGAAGTGAGGCTGGCAAAGCGTGCTCTTCTGGGAGTGATGCTCAATACAGGGCTAGAACGTTCTTTTCAGGCCTGGATTCTGCTGCTGCCAAGGATCTGTCTCTTCACACTTCTAGAAATGATAAACATGATGCCAATAGCAAGCACACCCATCCTAAAGAAAAGCCCATAAAAAGCAAAGACTCGGCAGGACCAAAGAGAAGCTCTCTAAATGATAGATCTCCAAGTTCCTCAAAATCCAGCAGTACTCGCCCGAGCCACACAGCTCCTTCCAGAACTGTAAGAACTTTGAATGCCTCTGAGAATGAAAGTATGAGGAAAGTGGTGCCTATTTCTCGGTCAAACAGAGCAGTGAGCAGCATGAAAAAGACAGAAGCCAAGCCAGCACTTCGTGAAACTGGTACAGTGGAAAGTCGACTGTCTCATCGCAGCTCTGTCCGAGGCACAACAGACACACTGCCAAGAAGTCCTTACAGGCATAGCATGTCAGTAGAAGAGCCAAAGCTGCAAAGGGGCACTTTCAGCTCAAGTAGTGCTCATTTTGAGAGGGACAGAGTCTCTTTGAAGAAGCCAAGCTCTAAACCTGCTAGAAGTAACGTCAGATCAAAGATGGATGACATGAAGATGTGCCGCTCCAGTGTAAAACCCCAGACCCCTACAGATGACACCAAAGTTGCCACAGTCAGTGTTCCCAAACCACCATCTACTGTCCCAAGCTTTGCAAGGAATACAGTGGCTTCTTCTTCAAAGCGTGCAAAAGTGGATCTGTCGAGCTCATCCAAACCTCCAACCATCACAAGGTCTGTGTCCCAGAGGCTGCCTAAAGCAAAGCCGGCAGTGGCCTCTGATGATCTGAATCCAAAGGAGAACAGTGTGAGTACCTTAACAAGGGCAAATAGTGCCCGAGTGGTCAGAAGAAACATCCTGCAGGGAGAAGCTGTGAGCACTGAAGTGGAGCCTGCACCAAAGGAGCAGGGAGCGGTGGAAAAGTCCTCTCTTAAACTGAAAGATGCAAACCGGACCACAATTGGTAAAATACTGAAGCCATTACTGAAATAAGGGAGAGGATTTTTTCAGTCTTGGAATGTGAACACTTGTGGAAGCACTGGATGTGTGTCGTGAAATTCCTTAAAACAGTAACATTGCTGATAAGCAGCATCACGTGCTTGTTGAAGTACAGCATGCTGCTGGAAAATGGCAAGTAGCTGTGTTCTGGGCTAAATTCTTTTTTATGAATTTGAATGTATTTGAAGCTACTGTGATAGAACACGAGCATAACAGCAAATCTTCGTGTATTTATGATACAGAAGGTCACCAAAAGCCAAAAACTTTTAAGAAGTTAAACTATACGGTGAAATGCTTTGTGACAGAAAACATGGATAAAGGCCAGTTTTTGTGTAGATAAGATTATTCATAAGACTCAAGCCTTTGTGCTGGTTGGTTCCTTATTCGATGTCAAAGTAAATCCTGTGGAACAGTACCGAAAACGAACTTAGGTGATTGTGCTTTCCCTTGCTTTCAATTCCTTGGATTCAGGGACTCTCTTTGCCTGTTGTGAAGTCCATTGCTGGCAATTGGACAGACTGGGAACTGCTGGCCAAAAAATATTAAAATATGGGATATTTGCTGTTCGTGGCTGTCTTTAACCTCACTGAAGAATTTATAGCATGTTTTATGAATGTGTATGTGTGTCTGGAAAAGGCTTTCTGCTGGACAGGTGGCTTATTCTCCAAGAATGTGGCAGCATTATCTTGCATGCACAAGTAGATACGGCTGGTGCTGCATCGAGTAGCACAGCTGGAGGCTGTGTCTGTTGGAAGTCCCACCACGTAACCATTAGGATGATGACTACTCCTAATCTGACTTGTTTTGCTCATAAGCAAACTTGCCAGCTTTTGGTCATACAAAAGTGCCATATATTTATGATACATATCAAGGATGTTTGCAGTTCTGCTCCTGAAGGCTGCGATGTAGTGCCGAGCACTTTCTTACCATTCCATGTTTCCACTGGTTTATCTACTACCAAGTTACTTGAATGTTGCAATGGCTCTGATTGAGCCATTAGTTTCCTTGCCTCCTCCTACTCTCCCTCTCCTTGTCAACATGAATATTTAGCATGAAACACAGAGCTTACGCATGACAATGTTTTTGTAGACTTCTTTGGTTGCTTCAAGTGTGGTTTGTAATGTTTAAAGACTTTAAAGGATGAATTAAACTAGTATTTGATAAGCTTTTTACAAAATAAAAACACCTTTTTTTTTTTTTTTCCTGCAGATACAAATTTTAACTCCTGTCAGACTAATGTACAGAGAATCAGGGAAAACATGTTCAGCATGCTGTGCGTCTTCCCTAGAGAAATATATGTAGGTGGGGAAACTCATCACTGTTCTCCTAAGCATCTTATTTAAAGAATTGCCTTTTTATTCACTTATGAATGAAGCCTCATTTAAGAATAAATTAAAAAATAAAATAAAAATCTCTTCAGACAAGCAGCATTGACTTACAAGTGGCAGAGCAGTTTGTCTGCTCTATCCTTCAGTGCTGGGAGTGCATAGCTTGGAGAGAATGAGCCATTTAATTGCTCACGTACTTCTCATGGGCTAGCATCAGGGCTGGCTAGCTTTGTGTTTTCAAGGGGCCTTTAGCTCTTCCCACCTACCAGCAAGTCTTGATGCAGGCAGCATACCCAAACACCAGAAAGTATTACATAGGACTTCTTGTTTGAGTCTGTCCCACGGGGAGAATTTATATAGCCCGCTTTTCAGCATGGGTGAATTTTTGCTTGAAACCCTATAAGCTTTTTTGGATACTGCCTTCCTTATGGGTTAGATACAAAAGCATCTCCCTTCTTTTTTTGTATCTGTGTGTATGTATGAGCTTCTGCAAGAGCAGAGGATTGACTTTTTTCTTTTTTTGAAAGAAAACAACAAATTTTATTGGTAGCAAGCTTGAAAAAAATTTAAATGTGTTTGGAATATGTAGGAAAAAAGCTTGGAAAAATCTAAATGTGTTTGGAGTATGTAAATAAATTTCTATAAATCTGTGTAAAAGAAAACTGAATATTTAATGGAACATTTATACATTTCGGAGTAACTCGGTAGTTTAATAAAGTTCCCATTTACTGAGTATGAGGTTTGTACTTTCTCCTTCCTGTTTTACCCTTGGCTTTGGTCCTGGAGATCTCAGGCAACTGGAGTCTGGGTGTAGGTGACTGTGGGAAAGTCCCCAAAGGAAGGACTTTACAGCAGAAATCCTGGCATTTAAAATGCTAGGTTTGTTTTTATACAAATACACACAATTTAGCTTCACTTTCTGAACATTTCTGAGGTGGGACTTTCTGTGCAGTTTGGATATAAAGTGGAAGATATAACATTAGATGGTAGAGGCAGCACTTTGTGTGTACATGGTATGTGTGGCCAAGAGAAGTGTTCATGGCACTAACAAGTCTGGATCTGTCACTATCTTCATGCCTTCTAGCTTAGCACACTTTATTGAGAAATCCTGGTTTACAACTCCCAGGACTTTGGAAATAAGGAATAGCCTGTTTTGCAGGACCAGGCGGTGACTTTTACACTAATTCTGAATTTTTACATTTCATCCCATTCTCCCATTACTTTTTCCTTCTTTACTGCGTACAAGAGAACATCTATTCAGCAGAAAAAAAGCGAAAGCCAGCCAACCTCCTTGTCCTCAGGGAGCACTTCCTCCCCTCTGCTATGGAAATGATTTTAGGACTGGAATTGCTGCTATTTGCAAACTTGTTTAGCCCCTGACTTTTCCTGTTTGGTGAGTGCGTCTCTCCCCGTACAGAGCGGCAAGCACCTGCTGTCTGCCAGTGCTGAGTGATGGCTGCTGGTGGAATCTACGTGGGAAAGCCCTTCACCATCAAAAGGTGTGTCTCAAAACTTTATGTTTTTTTTAAACTTCATTTTTATTTCAAAAGGGTTTGTAATTACCAATTCATTATTTAAACTACCAGCTGTCAGAGGCAGCAATGCCCTGTAGGTTTCATTTCCCATGTCATGCAATTTTCCCAAATGCTAACAGGCCATGGCATTGGCGCAGCTGCAGTTTTCAAGATAGAACCGAGACCTCTTCTACAGGTTTTTTTGGCCAAATGGCCAATGCTTCTAACTGTAACCAGGGGCACATTGCTCTGCGCTGGAGGCTGTTGAGGTGGCAGTGAAGCGGGAGAGCTTCGGGGATCATGAGGGGATCTGGAGCTGGGGAGCTGGTAGAGATTGAAAGATAGGGGAAGGAGTTGTGGGAGTAAGAGGTGCTGATTCATACTTAGAGGAATTTAATATTCACATCTCATGTGGGAACTGCATACAAATGAGGGGCTCAGTGCATCCCTCATTACAGCAGCTCATTAAATTATCAAGAAAGACAGAAAGTTCCCATCACACCTCCCACAGTGTACAAGTCCAGACTATGTCATTCAAAAGAACCCATCAGTATCTTTCTAATCTGAGGGTATGTCTGTGTGGACAGATGCAGACAGCCACGCGTTGGCTCCGACCTAACCAGACACGAGTCAGTTCCAGGCTGGAGGCGTGTTAGCTCAGCACTGACCCCGAGCTCTTATACCACGGCTGTAATTGCACACTCTCAGCTGAGCTTGCTGCCTCCAGCTCTGTGCCTGCCAGCAGGGCTACGCGGCTTCAGCATCACTGCAGCAGAGTCCCGGCTGTCCGCCCTGGGAAGACCTGGCCTCCGAAATCTATTCCTGCTGCTACACGTGAGAACGTAATCCCTGTGAGAGAGGCCCAGCTAAACGCAGCTCCTTTCAGATTTGGCTCTCATTGTTTTTCCATTAACTTGATACATGCTGTTTACATCCTACTGCCGCCAGTGCCAGAGATAACTGCCTTGGGAACAGCTCTCTACAGGTATTGTTAACAGCTGCTGAAAACAAAGGAGTTTGTTTTAGCCACGCCACTATCTAAATAGCCAGAAATACGTTACTCTATTATTACTCATAAGACAATATTAAAAACTCTGTCTTGTTCTTTTGGCTGAAAGATGCATCCTGGAAATCTTGCATGCTGTTAAAGCTGGCAGCTGAGCAAATATCCCTGCGACTGTAGAAGAAAGTGACACTGAGGCAAAGGATGTGTGAAGGGTTCCTGTTGCAAGAAAGCCCGTTTCCCTTCCCAGCGTACGATTGCCACCAACCAGCATCAACTACTTCTAGTTAGAGAAAGTTGTTTCCTGCCAGCAGTTGTTCCCTGCCGTGTAGTTGGTTTCTGTGCCTTTTCAGGCTGAAGGCTGAGGTTGCAGGATATGCACTGCCTCAGCTGGCAACTTGCTCCAACTGAAAAGAAAAGAAATGTCCTCATTAGCCTCCAGCTGCTCTTAACCTTCCTTTTTTGCACTGAACCATGGGGTCTTTAGCACATTGGCTTTAGTGGTGGAGTTCAGGGTGAGGTTTGCAGTGCCCGAGAAATGCTCTACAAAGGTAGCCTTGTCTGCATGGAGGGGAGAGATTCTCTTTGAACAGAGATGTGTCGCTCCTGCTTTTGATCATGTCTGAACAACAGCTCCTTTTTTACCCTATTCCATCCTTATTTGTTGGGAAGAAAATGCAAAAACTTTGATGACTCCTTTTGGGCCGAGTGGAGAAAAGATATGAACTCTACCTGCTTTTTAAAAAAAAAAATAAACAAAAAAAACAAACCAAAACAACACAACAAACAATAGGACCTTGGCTGTTAAACAACGCTGGTAGCTTCAAATCACTCTCTGATGCACAGGGGCACCAGAGATTTTCAGTGGCTGCAGTGATCCAGCAGCAAAATAGTCATTAAAGCGAAGACTGTGTTTAGCTCCAGACCACATACAAGTGACTGTTCTCTCTATACTCAGATACACAAATCCTAGCAACTGAACACAGACAACGCTTGTTTGGGCAAAAGGAGCTGGCTTTAAAATATTTGATTCCACTTCTGAATAATTGTTTAGCAATTAATTTTATTTCCCATTTGATCAGAAGTAAAGCTACCTTCAACAAAGAGCAATGAAGCAGGGCCAATGGGTGCAGAACGCCGCTCCCCAGCTGCATCACTTTCCTGGTGCTAAATTCTTACAGTCCTTTCCTGTAGTGTTAGGGAAACAAATGATTTGACTGTCTATGTGCACTTTGGATAGTTTCTTCAAAAGAGTAAGATTTTGCATCTTTCCAGTAGGCTAGCACAAGCTCTGGGAAGGAACTAAATATGTTTCTAAGATGGATGCGCGTGCGGTAGGTGTTACGAATTACTGAAACCCAGTAACTGATGTGCTGCCTATGGAAATTAGGGAAACGTGCATAAGAGAAAATGTGGTGGAAACAAATGGATAGGCACAACTGGAGACACATTTTCAGAAACCATATGGGTCCTTTTCTCTCTATTGTTAGCATCCTCATGCTTCCCAGAGTGTCTGCTCTTCCTGGCAAACCCAGGTTTAAACCAGTGTCTCCAGGAAAAGTTGGGACTCCTCTTTGCCCAACTTTGCTACATCACCGAGTTTGGCTGAGAACTGCTGGGGCTTGCCTGAGTTCTGGGGATGAAAATATGAGCATTGCTAGTTTTGTGCTTTGGTTTCTGGTGTTTCCTCCACAGCATTTTAAACTGATTCAGACGTATTCCTTATGAAAGTTTTTAATCTCCCATTCTAGGGTGAAAAAATGATATAAATGTGGTTTTGATTTTTCCCCACCCTTTTCAGCTGTATTTGCCCCTTTACATCCCACAACCGCTTCCTCCTACTCCTATTTTCCCTATTACAATTTTTCATTCTCCTATATTAAGTTTTCCAATCTCTGCTAATAACTCATACTCCTTTTTTTTTCTTCTTTTCACATGTCAAACTTTCTGTACTCTTCCATTTGCTTCATTCTACTGTCTCTCCATTTCTTGACTCTTCTGTGGCCATTTTGCTCCATCACTTCCTTTCTTCTTTCTGCCAATGTGAGTCTTTCCACAAACATCTGTCTACAAAATCTGCAAGCTGAGACTTTTTGCTGCCAACTTCCAGTAAGATGTGGGAATAAAGCAACAAAACACACTCATATTTTAAGGTTTACATGTCTGCGTTCTACAGCTTTGCCTTGTCACTGCGAGCAAGTAGCTGGAGGTGGCTATTACTGAGCAGAAGTGCATCTTTGCATCCTTTTTATATGAATGTCCCTCACCCTCTATGCTGAGCAGCCTGGGGGAGGGGCGGGCAGGAGGAGGACCTGAGCAGCTGAATCCATGGGGTGATTTTGCAGAGGTGGGTGAGGGAATTCTGTTCAAATAAAGGTGTGAATAATTTAGCTTTGAGGTTCCAGTCTAAAAATCTCTAATGAAAGACTGTCCACAACAGCTTAAAAAGCTATTATGCAAAGTGATTCCTAACCCGGCCATACTTGGTACCACAAGCAAATAGGTCTGTGCAGTCAGATTGGTGCTGTTTCCCTGTGCATCAGGAGCAAAATAATTGCATTATTGTTTCTTAAATTAGCAAGTAGCTTTTCATGCTATGGGTTAAGGCTCCTATAGATTTTGGTTTTCTCACACAGGCTATGGACAAAGACCTTTTTGGAACAAGAGGTAGCGCTTGAAAGCCCAAAGATGGCTCTTGAGGAATATTTACTCAATTTTTCATTCTGCTGGAAGATTAATCACTGGATAAAATGGAGAGCACTTGGAATGCATGCATAGCGTATTTATATAGGATACACATATAGGTTATGCACTGTTTATAGCTGCGAGTGCTTGTACTCACACGTGCACTTTCTAAGTACTGAATCCCATCTAAGACGATCTTTCCTCCTAGGAGGTTATAGCCTAAGACATTGAACAGCTGAGCCGGGAAGGCACCTCTAGAGGTCCCCTAGCCCAACATCCACTTCACATATAAGTCACTTTGCTGAGTGCCACAGGATGTTGTTCTTGGTGTGAAGTAGTTATAAGAGGAAGGTGTATGATTTTACTCCTGAAGGTGAGAAAATCCTAAGGAAAATGTTAGTCTTCTGTAAGCTATGGCTTGAAAAATGCTTGCCACCTAGTTCAAGGCATACTGCACTTTTTAATGCTAATGTGCCTTACATGGCTGATGGTGATATGAAGTCAGTAAGGCAAGTAAAGGCAGGAGTCGGGAAAGAAATCCGAGGAAAGCCCAGAAAGCAGAAGGGAAGCTATGGAGTACAAGAAAGAAAAGTTTTTCTCTCAAGAGAAATCAGAGGAAACAAAATCTGAGAGTTGCAGAGACTTGTGGGAAAGGATGGACAGCTGGAGTTGGGGTGGAGAGAGAGGAGGAGAGGTGAGAGATGTGCGGTAGCCAGGCCTGTGGCTGTTACCCTGAGCACAGGTGAATGTGGACAGCTGCTGGCAGCACCATAATTGATCCATAGAAATGGAGGAAGGGCCCTTGTGAGCTCGAGGAGCCTGTCCGTCTGCCCTAAGGCAAAGTTAGCTCTAGCTCAGCCTTTCCTGGCGGATGTTTGTTTACCCTGTTCTTAAAGGATTTAGGGGCCAAATAGGGCAGTAATGTGATGTGATGCCCATTTGTGCATATAGAGCTAAGGCACAAGTCTCCTGGTAAATGTGACACTTCTGATGGATGTCTGCAAGGTGGCTTTTCTAATGGAATCAGCACTCCACACTTATGACAAAGCCACTATGGTCATCCCAAGGAATTAAAATGCTCCTATTGAGTATGTAAAGCAGCAGCTAACAGGTGGGCCTAGAAATCTGGGGAATATTTTTTCTTTGCAGAAAATACTGCCTGTGTTACTCTGAAGGATTCGATGAAGTCTGTTGTCAGAGACTTGTTAACTCACCTGGATGGAGCACGGGCTAGACATTGTGGCTGGTTCTGCTGGTGCTTTCCGTGTCTGCTGCAATGAGTGAGACCAGTTCATAACCTGGTGGAGATGGCCACAGATGAGAGCTTATGCTCTGAAGGACCTCATATTGAGTAAGGCAGCAAGGAACTGGCTATAGGCAAAATATGAGTGCTCACACCAAATCTTTAGCCCTGCTCTCTCTGTGTGTACCTTGTAGCAGTAGTGTAGCCATTCTCACTGACCACTTGCACCCACTAAACAAAATAAACAGCTAAAACCAGACCCCTGCAAGACAGCTGGAGATTAATTCCCAGCTGAAGATATATTACAGAGGCAGGGATGAGTGGCTGGGAGTGGGATGTTAGCAGGGGGAGCTCCTTAAAACTACTGTGAGAAATATCCCTAAGATCACGGGCCGCTCTTCATCTGCACAGCAAACGGAAGAGTGAGGCCACTGGGCACAGTCCTGGGGTCCTGGTGGCCATGGTGCCTCCAACCCGCACAAAGATGGTATCTACTGTAATGTGAAATGTGGCATAAGCAGCCCGTGGGAGAAGGGCATGTGGAAAAAGAGCAGGAGAGGCTTTGTAATTGTAGAAGGAACTGACAGCACTATAAAAGACTATAAAGCAGAGATTTGCGAGAATGTGAAGCTTGAAAATTAAGCATGAATTGGCAAAGTGGGTCCATGACTAATCACAGAGGCCCATTGTATGTTTGAGTCTAACCTCTTGTTTAATGAAAATACTTTTCTGAATAAGCCTCATTTAAACTGCAGTAAATATCTTTGAATAAAATGTCCAGCCTTAGCATACAACATTTTAAATGACAGAGAAGTCGCCCCAACCTTTGGTAAATAGTTCAAACAGATAATCAAGCTCTCTGTTTAAAACTGTCATAGTATTTCTAGCACAAATTAATCGGGGTGGAGTGTGTAATTGGTGGTAACTGGATCTGTTACAATGCTGTGTGCCAAACTGGCAAGCACTTGTTGTCGGATTTCTTCTTCTTGGATTAAGCCTTTGCAGGAAAGGAGCTGTGATTTCCCCCGCTGAAGATCCGCAGTGGCTCTGGGGGCAGCCAGTGCTCCAAGATGCAGTGTGGCAATGTGTGGAAGAGGGCATCGTGGTGTGCTCCCACTGCCTGGCTGAAGCAAGGGCACCTTCTTCTTGGAGGGCACAGTGACTTTTGGCATCAAGGGCAGTTTTTGTGCCCGCCGGGGCTAGCTCTCAGCCTCTGGCTGGTCCCCTAATGGCAATACATGGTTGAAGGCTGCCCTGGGAGAGCAGCTCTGGCCAGTGGGCTGTCACCTGCCTGCCTGCTGGCCTCGGGAGTGACCCACAGGAACTATCTAGAAACCCATTCAGCAGAGTTTATTTTGACATTGGATGGAAGCTATGGAAGGTTGGACCTGTGTTTGCTGCAGTGGTTTCCCAAACCAATCTCGCTATCCTAAGTTTAGTCTCTGTCACATTGAAGAGGTGACTAACAAAAGGGACTTGTATCAGTACTACGTGATGTTTGTGTTTAAATGCTTATTTTTAATTGGGCATCCACTGTGTCACCAATTATGGAACCTGAATGCTACCGGAAATCACCAGGTCTGTCTTTTGTCACACTTGTTGTAATCACTGTTCCTTTCTCCCTGATGGGAACAATGTGGATACTGATAAACCCTATCACCTCTTCCTTTTGTTGTCTTCTGCATCTAGCCTGCAGCTCTTTTGCATTTTGTACTAAACCTCTCTCTCCCCCCAACTGGCACTGTGTTGAGTGTTCTGTAATCAAGGAGACAGTGATAACATCTAATGATTCATTTACTTATAATCCCTTAAAAAGGGAGCCACGACTCTTTTCTCCTAGGCTTCCTTCAGTCCTTGCCTTACACTGATGAGGAGCTTGGAACTACACTGCAGTTGAAATGATAGCTATGCCACCTGTTTCTCAATTGACCATTTTTTACTGTGTTGACCATTTTCTCTATTTTAAGGCTGCCTTTTAGAAAGAATTCCTTTTTCTCTATTTCTTGTCCATTTTAGTTCTCAATCTTTTTCCTTTTTTGAGCCTACATGAGCTGTGCTGCTGTCCAATCGCTCCTGTTCGCTGTGCCATGAAAGTGAAACGTCTCTAAGTCGAGCGCAACACCTTTGCTGCAGTGCCTTAAGGGGACTATAAAACGCATGGCCTCATCCTGGGTGATTTTACTTTATTGATGTTATTGCAGAGCTCCATGCTATGGCAACCAAATTACTTGTACTCTTTGGAGCGGGAGCGGGGCGGAGGGAGAAAGAACTCTGAAATTGCTGTTTGGGACCAGCCCTGCTCCAGCAGCCGCAGCTCGCCCAGCTCCAGCGCGCTGCCACCTCACTGTGGCACAGGTGTTTATCCAGCAAAGCTGTGAGTCACAGGTGCCATGCTCCACCAAAGCCACCTCCGGCAGCTTCCCCGTGAATCATTGCAGCCTGAGAAAACTTGCAGCAATTCCTCGGCCACCAGAAGGATGATCTCATTGCTTGCTTAGGGGAATAAAGATAAAGTCACATGGAGCTCTGCTCTCGGAGCTGGAAAATGGCATGCCAGCAAGGAGCTTGTAGATGACCTAATCAGGCATGTGATTTAGTGTTATGGGACCAAACAGGGAAGGAAGATACTGCAAGATATAAACAAATAATTTGATGCTGCCTTCATAACAAAACCTGTAAGGCAAGGTGGAATGATATGATACAGGGTCCACGAAGGACTTAATTTAAGTATTTCTCTTTGCCTCTCCTATTTTCATGTACTCTTACTCTCCAAGTGGTATTGCCAATCCTGAGTGATCACAACATGGAGTCTGATGCTGTAATCTTTGCATACCATGTCCTGCCCACGGAGCTGTGTTACCATGATACCGGTGCAAACTCATTTGCCAAACCCAGCTGAAGGATTTACTCAAGTTTAACTCCAGCTGAAATCAAGGGCTTTTGCCTCTTCTGAAACATTAATTCATAGCAGCTTTCCATTTCCATTGGCTTTGTCATTATTTCAAAGACGTTCCTGATTTCTGAGCAGGCATTAAGTATTCCTTTCTGATTTCAAATGTAAAAAATAATAACCCTGTGCTTCTTCTCCTACAATGAATCTTGAAATACTATCAAAAGTGCTAGTTATTTATTTAAAATGCATGGTAAATGCATTGTAAAATCAAGACCAGTGCAGAAAATGGATACATTTTTCTTTAATCATCTTGAAATTGTACAAAACTGAGAATTTTCCAGGAATTAAAAATCAATTCTTTTTTTTTTTTTTTTTTGTCAAGAGAGGCTGTCAGGGTAGGTTTGATGTAGGTGGAATTCACATTTGTGACAGTGAAGCAGCTCAGAGCTGCTCCATGCCTCTCTTGATGGCAGCCGGCTCTCAGACCTCAGGAGAAAGAGGAGGAAGCTTCATCCCAGAGATCCCTGGGGTTTTGAGGTGCTCCAACTGGTGTTTCTGAAGCATGCGCCCAGACTGCGAGAAGCCAGTGGGCTGCAGTGAGGAGCAGTCAGCAGGGACCAGCTCCTGCATACACTCGCTCCTTGAGCTGTGAATGTGATGGCCATTATTTCTCTTCCCTGACAAGCTATCCCCACTCATTGGTGCTAATTGGATAGTGCTGACAACCCCAAAAGTAATATTGTGTTGGCTGCTTTTGGTTCCTTGACTCTGTTAGGTGTACTGGTGGTTAACCACATTTAACAGCCTATGTGAGATAATGAAATTGTTGGCTAAGCACTGATTGGATGAAGAAACAGATACCAGATGTGACCTCCTGGACATAGACCATCAGATTGTACCACCCAGCCCACCTCTCCTCACGTCCACTAATTTTCACTTCCCTGCGCCTGAAGTTCATGTGTGTCATGGAAAAGTCTTGTGAGAATCTCAGCTGAGTTCTCAGCAGCACGTTGGTCCAAAGCTATCAAGCCTGAAATTTGAAGTACTTGTGAGAATTGGCCTTTTATTCCCTTCTTCTATTCAGCTTCCCAGCCTTGTCCACCTTGGGGCAGCCTGATTGCTTCCTTTGTAAAAGACTGCTAAACAAGGGCAAAGGATTCCTCTGCACCTGTGGGATGCACTGCATGATCTGAGAATCTCTCTAGTGATTTGGAGATAAGATGGAAACAAGGCTCTTTGCCTTATCCAGAACAGCCACTCTGCTAGTGCAAGTGTGTGTCAAAGCATGGCCTGAAACACAACTGGAGCACTAAGGGCACTCTTCGCATCGCCTTCTTGAATACCAGCTCTGTTCTGGCTTGCATGGTTTTAAGGAAGTGAGCTGCAATCATAATGACATCAGGCAGCTAATGCCGAATTTGGGCTCGGTGAACTCTAAACGTGCACGCTTCTTGGAGGTGAATCCGGAGCCTTTTGAAAGGACTTTCCTCAGCCACTGTGCTCACCCTTTTGAGTCATAACCACAACGTGCGCAGTGCTGCCCAAATGCAGCGAATGACATAATGTTTGCTCCTTCAGAGAACTGTCTCAACAGCTTTCAGTGTGGCATGTTGGGTAATCTTGGAAATACAGGTATTTTCCTCTTGAACAGGTTTTAAAAAGTCGTTGTATGTGTGCATGGGTGCACGTGTGCACATGAATGGGAGTGGGGCAGATGCTGCTCCCTGCGTCTCGCTTCTACAGAAGCTGGAATTGCAGCACCTGCAGCTTGTTTCCCAAGGTGACCCTTGCTCTCTGAAAGCTTTAGAGATGAGCAGGTGGGCAAAAGAGCCTTTGAGTCCTGGCTATAAAAAGAAGAGGGTGTTTGAGGTCTTCTCTAATGAAGTGGCTGAAAAGCAAGTGTTTGGAAATGTTCTGAGTGCAGAGAACTTGGGCCTGCTTTGTGCACAAATTTGGCCAAAAATTTTTTGAAGAGCTACGTAGTGATGGCAAAGGATGAAGAAGCGAAGTTGGTGAGTTGCCCTGCTTGCCAGAGGGAAAAGGAAGCCCTGAGAGCCTCATGCTGGGGAGGGGATGCTCTGGGGAGAGAGTGCTCCTCAGGGCACCGTAGACAGCCAAAGGTTAAACACAGCTAGTGTATCCCTGTTATTCACCATAATACAGTCAAAGGAACCTGCTGTTAGACCTTCAACAACATCTGAAGTTTATCCCTAGCCTCTGGGCCTGGGCAGGTGTCCGTGTGTTGGCAGTGACTGAATGGGGTCTGCAGTCCCGCTGTGTGTAGGAGCCTTTTTGCCAAGGGGAGCACACGGGTGAGCACCCTCCAGAGAAACTCAGCCCCTCTGCCCCTAAGTCAGTGCTCATCCCTGCATGCATGGGCACCGGCGCTGTGTTTTCATTAATAGGAAATGCTCGGTGTGTCCCAAGATGTTTTTTCCACTATCTCTTATCAGTTTATTTGTCATAATAAGATTATATTAATGCTCATCTTGGCCTGATCCTAGGGGTGCTTTGTATCAGCTAGGAACGACCAAAAGCCAGAGGCAAGCCTTTGAGTTTCAAGACAGGTGTCTGGGACTATTGAACCACATGCCCTAAAATTAACTATGTGGCAACAGGAGTCCTCGCTGTTGGCATGACTTGTTAATTGCTGCAACTTCAGTGCAGCCCACTGTCTGAAAGGAGGGCTTTCTTCTGGCATGCATCTGAGTTTAACTAGAGAAGTGTACCATGAGTCATCCAAAATATGAATTAGAGATCAATACAAAGCACTTTACAAGGCACTTTGGATGAAGGAAATATGCTGTATGGATATGGTATATAACACAAATATTCTAAAGACTCCTTCCTTTCTTTAGAGTGTTTTATGTAACCTGCTACTTCTCTGGCAAATTTTGATATTTTTAGCTTTTCAGAAGTAGGATGCTGATACTTCTTAGTGAAGAATCTGGATCTACTGTCATGCATTTAAAACAAAGCTTTGCTATTTATTTATTTAATTGTTGAAAGAAAGAGGGAAAGAAAGAAAGAGAGAAAGAAAGAAAGAAAAGAGCCCGGGAGAAGGCTATGGGGTGTGAGATGAACAGATCCAAAGGCATCAGTAGGCAGTGACCAAGAGGTATGAAATATCTGCAGGTAGGAGCAGGTGCCTGGTGTGATTCCTTGCAGAAGAAGCTGCTCCAGGAGCTGTCAGGTTGAGGCACGCACCATATAAGCGGTAAGCTGTTCATCATTACTCAGGGCAGCAAGACAAATGAGAAATCAATTGAACATCAAACCATTGTTGCTGATTGCCTCTGTTGAAAATAAGTGATTCATCGAGTGCTTTAATTGATTCATATACGCGGCAAAGAGTTCCAGTCTTGATTTACAGACCTCTCCACCAGTCAGGCAGGAAAGTCTTGCTTCCACTCACTTTATTTGTGCAACAAACATCCTTTTCTTTTGGCATAGATTAAGCCAACTCACTTACAACCTTCTTTTTCCTTTCTGATTGTTTACTTTGCCTTTAAGTGATTGGTAACTCCAGTCACTTACATGGTTACATTTTTTTTAGTTTTGATTCTGTAGTGAAGGAGCCCGGAAGGGATTTGGAGATGCTTATGTGCAAAGTGCTGGGCTCCACGCCCAGCAGGGCAAGCAGCTGACCCCATCCTCAGAGAGCTGCAGTCTACAGTGTACCATGGATTTACAGTGTCCGCTGCCAAATCAGTGGGAGACGGGACGGTTGGAGATGTAAAAGCCCTTTGTAACCCCTCATGCAATATACTGTGGAGTACTTTGTTTCTTGACATCTATATGTCCTCTGGAGATAAAAGCAGTTTCTCGCAGAGGTTGGACGAGACTGTGCCTCCTCCCTGCCAATCTGACTATGCTTACCCACCAGCCCGAGGAGGAGGTGTTGGAGATCTATCCCTGCTTTTCCACAGCAGTTTGATAGGGTCGTCAAAACAGAAGGGAAACAAGAGGGTGTTTGCTGTAGGTGAGGGAAAGGGAGGGTAAGGGAGGTGTATCCCAGCTTGCATAATCAGTGGGTGGTACGGCGGTGGGGAAAGGTGTGAGGAGAGCTGCAAGAACAGGGAGATACCCCTTGGCTGATTTGGGAGGCCAAGTCTCTGGCGGTGCAAGTGGAAGAAGGAGAGAAAAAGAAATTTGACAGCTACCTCCGAGTTTTTCAGGTGCCCTAGGCAGAGGCAGCCTCTCACTAGCTCTGTGCGCCCTGAGACGTCCGAAAGCAAAACAGCCTGCCTGGCTCTTCATGACCCAAGCCACCTGCCACTGCGACTGCTGTTGCCGTTGAGTTGCAGGGTTTTGCCTAGTTTTTTCCAAGTATCCTGAGGCCAGGCTGCAGGGAAGCAGTGCGTATTAACTGAGGACAGCCTTTTCCACCTGAAAATCCAACCATGCCACCAAGCTCCTTATCTGCCAGCAACAACAAAAGAGGTGGTGACCAGCAAACTGGGGCTGAGACTGTGTGCAGTTTTGGATACTGAAGTATAAAAAAAGAAATAGCAAGCTACTGGAAAGTGTCCAGAGTGGGGCCACAAAGTTGGTAAAGAGTTTAAAGGGGAAGCCATATGAGGGGCAGCTAAAGTTACTTGGTCTGTTCAGCCCGGAGAAGAGGAGACTCAGGGGAGACCTCATTGCAGTCTACTGTTTCTTCACATGGGGAGGAGGAGGAGCAGGCACTGATCTCTTCTCTCTGGTGACCAATGATAGGACCTGGGGGAATGGCAGGAAGATGTGCCAGGGGATTTTTAGGTTGGATACTGGGGAAAGGCTCTTCACTTGGAGGGTGGTGGAGCACTGGAAGAGGCTCCCTGTGGAGCCAAGCCCGACAATGTTTAAGAAGTTTTGGACAACGCCCTCAGACGCATGGTGTGAATTTTAGGGCTGTCCTATGCAGGGACAGGAGTTGGACTCAATGATCCTTGTGGGTCCCTTCCAACTCAAGACATCTATGATTCTAACAAAACAATGGCAATCTCTTGCAGTTATTTCCACCAAGTAGAAGAGTCATAACTCAGTTGTCTGGGAGATGATTAAGGATGGAACCCGATTAGCTTCTAACTTGTTACAGCCCACAGGTACTGTTACAGGATGAACTGGATTGCAGAGTTTGTCTGGATAAGAAACAATGCTTTCCACCAGGTTGTTTTTCAGCTGGATAATTTTTTTCCCCAAGGACTTTGCACCGGTGCTGGGGCTGGCAGTGTGGGAGAGGCAGCACAGGAGAGGGGAAGAACAGGTGTGAGCAGAAGCTGCTTTTTTTCCTGTAACAGTTCTGCTTCATTCCATACCATCACTGTAGAGACTTAGGCTGGCAATAACTACATCAACCTGGCATAAAGGGTCTTCAGCCTCTACATGCACAGGACTCCTTTGCAATTTGATTGACTGATGTTTTCAGTTTGGTCTGTTTGGCAGTGAAATGTCTAACAGTGCTGTTACATACATTTGTCCTTTTTTAGGTGATATATTTTTGTGTCGTACTGGAAAGAGTTCATGTTCTGTGTGTCTGCTCGAGGGATTCCTTGCAAATGAGACGAATAAACCCAGAAACACCTTCTGTGCCATGCCTGAGATGTCTCCTGTTCTTGTGAGCCTGAACCTCCTACTGCCTGACAGCATAGCACAAGTATGTTATCCGCCTTTTTCTTTCCCTAATCAAATCCTGTTCTGAACCAAAAGAGTTTGAAAGCCTCTAGGGGGTGGCTCCAAGAACTTTGCCCCCTGCCCAGAGAAGCTGTGCAGGGAGGTGCTGATGGGATGGCTCCTGTACCACACCTTGGTGTGCAGCGCCTCTCTGGCCACAGTACCTGAGGGGACAGTAAGCTCTGTTGAAGGCAGGTCTTTCTGTTCCTCTCTTTGGTGTGCTACTTTTCTCACTCGGCAATGCTTCTCTGAAGGCAGCATGGAATGTGTATGGTGAGGGAGAGTGCAGTTAAGGATTGGAGACTTTGACTTCAGGATAGGGTTTCTTTGACAGGGGATGTACCTTGGAGTTCAGAAATAGTAGTATGTGGTGAAAAGGAAGAAGAAAGAGATGCAGAAGATGTTGCTAGGCAGATAGATGTGATCAGATAGGTGCAGGCAGGGATCAAAACCTAGAAGGATGGCAGCTGTGCTTGTGCTACTTGTTTTTTCTTCTTTTGTTACTGGTTAAAAGTCAGTGATGTAAATTTGGGGAGGAATTGGCATTCCCCATCTGAAGGACATACATTAGCAGAGAAGCAACTCTGTAAGCATTGCTTCAGTGCTGGTTCTCTAAAGAGGCTGCAGGAGCTCATTATTCACGATTTTATCTTGCTACCTGAAATACATAAGTAGCCTAAAGGTTCCTCTGATGGACTTCTTCCAGTTCTTTGATGTGCCAAAGATAATTTTTGTACATACTCCCTCAACCTGTCCCCACTCCCTACATGAGGTTTAATGTTTCTACTTGTTATGTTTACCTGTCTGTACTGGACGGTAAGCTCTCCAAGGCGGGGACCTGGCCATCTTTCATGTAGAAGTACCTTGAAGGAGTCATAACATCAACAGCCATAAAATATGATATAAATTATCAAAGCAATGTCAACTAACGCAGCTCAACTCTTTGGCCTCTTCTGCACTGGGTGAATTTTCTGTGGGGCTGCTGGCTGCTCCTGACACTGGGTTGGCATGATCAGTGCCAGCAGAGTCGGCAGCCTGGCCCCAGTGGGCAGCTGCTGTCATGAGAGCATGCGATGCCCTGCGAGCAAGTCCCATGGCTGTTAGGACACCTTCCCTTCAAAGAATTCCAGAGTTCCTTTGTGCAGCCTGGGATGTGTCAGGGAGAGACCTTGTTTTTATAACCTTCTGTTATGGCTGGAGGTGAAGCTTCTGCGGTGACAGCTGGGGAGCAGACTTTGATCTGGTGCATTGATGCCTCCTCTGGGAATTCGAGCCTCTGAGTCTTATTTGCCCTGGGCCATAGTCATGAGGATTTCCCGTAAGTAAAGAGCCATCAAACCTTATCAGCTGTCTTGCTATTCCTGTGTCACCAGCCCTTGAAGACGGCCACAGAGAGGTCAGGCAGAGAAATCTCTGGGTAAAAGCCCAGTGTGTGGCCCAAAGCAGTGCAGAACAGGGGGTACACACCCTGGGATTGGCCCAGCCCCTCGGCCTGCTCAGCAGCTCAGGGACTAGCTGCCATCAGGCCAAGAACCCAACTCTCAGTTAACTCTCTGCCAAGTGCATAGCTGCTCTGTCCTCCCTTTAGTTTGCGGTATGTGTGGGCAGGGTGCTATCAGCAGTCTCACCAGCATCGGGTGAATCCCACACACTTAGGAAAAACCCCACGCAGAGCCGGCTGAGCCCTGGCCAGCAGTAAGGGGGGCAAGATGGGCTGAGGCTGCGGGCGGGCAGACAGGTGTTCAGTCCTGTTCATGCTCCCCAGCACCCTCCACCTCCAACCAAACGCTGTGCTGTGCTTCTGTGGCAGGAGAAGGGCTCGCTTTTGGATTTTGCTGCTGACATCACTGCAGCATTCCAGAAAACAGAAAACCAGGGGCTGGTGGAGCAGCAGGGTCAGGATTAGGGATGGGAAACTGGGACATCCGTGTTCTGCTTCTGACTTTACTACACGCCCTTACTTTTCCTACCTGTAAAAATGTTAATGCCTTCATGTTTTTCATGCCAGTTTGGTTTCTGGAGGATTGACCATGAAATCTGGAGGTAAACTAAGCTGAGCTATAGTGCTATTGCACATGCAGGTTGCTTTTCTTCTTCAGTGAAACTTATTTCCAAAGAGAGCGGAGTGGTGTGCTGCTAAAGGCTCCATAAACTGGTTCACAAGAGGAGGTGCAGACCCTACGCCCAGCCAGACTGCCTGGCTGGACACGGGCTCTGCATGAGACCTCGAAAACACCTGCATTTTTAGTTGCCTCTTTTGCACATCTGCTCCTGCAGACTTCTCAAGGCTCTTCCATATTTCATTTAAACAGAGCTATTATGTCACTGACACAGTGGGGCTATTCGCTGATGAATTGGATGCTGTTCATTGCAGCGTGAAATACAGTTTTGCTACTCTTAATGCTTCCCATTCATTTTCAGTGGCGATTGGATTCATAACAGCAGATATGCAGCTTTCACTGATGCTTCATGCAGCAGCAGTACCCTCAGCAAAAGCTTTTTTGTAAGTAGGGCTCCAAACCTTTAGACAGGCTATCATGGAAAGCCATAATGTCTCCTTTCTGCAATGCCCCAAGCCACCTGCAGCTCCTGAAAGAGCACATTGTTTCCCCAGTTAAAGAAACAACACGGGCAGTGTCTATGCTGCTTGCAAGGGGGGGCTCTGGGTGATCTCTCTTTCCCCTGCCCCCATCCTTCACACCGCTCCCCATCCTGCTTGAGGCTGAATTTTGGCCCATCGGTCATTCAGCTCTAAATGGAAGGATATTTGCAGTGTGGGGGTTTTTTTAAGTGCTAGATGAGCCTCGTGGTGTTATGCTACCAGATGGGGCTGACTCTCCTGGGGTGCTGGAAGCAATTCCTGGGTGCTGACATTTTACATGAACCACCACAGTTTTCTTCTTCTTGCTGTCTCTGGAAAGCCATATGCCTCTAAGTGACCAGTCAGGGGTGGGGGTGTTGTTTCTTTTTCCTTTTTTTTTTTTATTTTCCAAAAAAAGTAACTTGTGTGGGGAGAAGATGCTGCAGTACTTTTTTTTGTGCAAAGAAAAGGAGTCTGACAGCTTAGCACAGCTCAGAGACAGAAAAAGTACTTTCTCTAGTGAATATTCTAAAGACATGAAATAACAGTGCACAATCAAAATCCTGCTTAAAAGAAGAGCTGTCTCACTCCTGCTAAACCAAAAATTTCATTGTTTTGCTCATCTTTTACAGAACAAACTTAGAGAAGAAAGGGTGGAAATGCCTGTAAATGCTTTCTGCTAAAGAAAAGGGAGATTCAGGCTGTCATTCATGTTGGCAACCAGAGGAAAAATCTTTGCCTCAACAGATAAGTTGTGGTTTATTACAGGCATATCCTTCCTTGCTTGCACTTGCCTGTTCCAGCGACTGGAAAAAGGAGTTGTCACCCTCAGCCTGGCGCTGTCAAGCACCACCCAGCAGCAAGGCGGCTGCCATTTGGCATGGTGTGATACCAACCCCAGCTTGTTTTCCATAAACAGAGCTATGTTTGGAAGGGAACGGCAATGTTGTTTAAGAAAAACATAGTACTTAAAGAAAGATGGATTATACACTGAGCTAGAAAAGCACCAGAGATGGCAAAGATAATCTCTATGCTAGCAAGCTGGCACATTGCAGCTCCTGTTGAGTTTCAGAGCACCACAAGAAGTGGCTGGCAGGTTGTTATCCCACAGCTGAGAGCTACAGGGAGGAGAATCATACTTCGAATCACGGCTTTTTCTCTGCCCCACATTTTGTCTTTCTTTCTTGTGAGAGGGGAAAGCCGGAATCACCTCTGCATCTCAGGGGTAAGAGAAAGCCACCTTATGTGGCCAGTCCTTGTAAATATTCCACTCCTCCTTTCCAAACCTATGGCTGGAAAACCAACCTATCTTGCTTTGAGACCAGGCGCTCTGGGGAAGCAGGGGTCCGGTGGCATGGCCCTGCCACAGGGCAGCTTTTGGGGTGGCCATCCCTTGGCTCCCAGGAATAGTTCCTGCTAAAGCCCCACAAAATACCTGGCACGGGAATAGCTGTCTGGGATTCCTCTTTCCTGCTATTCCTTTACAGCGCTGAGCCACTTGTTTGTCTTGTGGGAGAAGTCTGCAGCCACAGTAGTGTTGCATATTTGATCCTGTCTGAGGTAATTTCTTTTCCTATCTATAATATTTCTATTGCAAGCACCTATACTTGTTTAATTGAGGTAACATTTACGATTGCTCAATGAACATATTATTTCTATTGTCCCCGTGATCTCAAATACAAATGTTGTGGCAGTCACCTATTGTTTGTGGGCTTAGTGAAAGAGAAGCCAAGAAATAAGTGCCAGAGCTAGCCATGGGTGGCATTCCAGAGCTGAAGCCTGCAGAAGCCCTGCGTGGTGCTACCACCCTGCCACCAAAGGCAGGGTTAGCGCTGAACGCCTCCAGAGCATCTGCTGAAATGGCTGTAGTCAGTTTTGCTGCACGACTCACAGCAGCAAATTTGATGTTTTAAAGAATGCAGTCTTTGGTTCCAACCAAACAACCTCGAGGCTGCGGGCGTGTGACACTCCTGAAATTCAGGCTGTGCTTGAACAGGAAAGGGCAGACAAAGGTATGATGGGAATGATCAGAGATGTGCAATGCTATCTGCATGAGATGAGACTGAATCAACTCCAAACCAGAAAAGAGAGGACTCTGGGCTGCGGCAGAAGTCTATACTGTGACAAACAGCAGGAGGAAAGGCAGTGCTTGCTCATACAAGACACAAGGGATGTTAAATGAAATCATCAGGCAGATATTTTTTTGAGGCATAGAGGAGGAAGTCTTTTTTGCACATAACCATAATTAATTGGTCAAACTCATTGCCATGGGATGCTTCAGGTGCCAAAACTACACATTGGTTCAAAAAGCAATTAGGCAAATTAATAGGACAGCAGTCTATGGAGGCCTGTTAGGGCTGCTGCCGCCGATGCAGCCTGTGGCTTGGGCAGTCCCTGCGCTGCCGGGTGCTGGGGTTTGCAGGGTTGCACCAGGCTCACCCCTTTCTTGGCCCTGTAACCCTTATGGGCCAGAGCTGCAGAACAGCTGTAGTGTGTCTTCTCCCTGGACTCATCCACTCCCCAACTTCATGCTGGCAGCAGTGCTGCCTGACCAAAGGCAAGCCGAGCCACCAGGAGGGCCAATGGAGTGGCTGCCAACATGAGGTGTGTGAGGCTGTGGGGGCAGCAGGGCAGAGAGGGAAGACAGGCTCACGTCAGCTGCTCTAGCTGCACTTTCAGTGTTGCATCCATACATATGGACACCTTGTCCTTCACCTCGGCACACTCTGTTTAATTCTGGGATATGAAAGTGCCACTAGATGCAGGTGCAACATCAAGAATTTGTGAGGAAATAGACCCCATGTATATACAGATAGAGAAGGAGAGAGGGGGAATCTGCAAGCTGTGATTTAAGCTCAGTGCATTTACATTTTAAATGCTTCAGTACCCAGTCAGTTTAGACAGCTTAATCTTTGAGAATTAGATAGCTTAATCAGACAGAAATAGAAGCTGCACAAAGAAGGCTCTGTAAAACCCTCGGGCTGTCAGTACAGGAGCCCCAAGCTCGACTTCATTTTTGTTTAATGCAGTAGTTTGCTAGGCAATTTTTAGATAAACATAAAGACAAAGTGCCGGAAAGAGATTTAATGTGTGGAGATTTGTGAAGCACGACCTGTGATTTCTTTATTACATTGAAGAACACAGTTAGGGCTTTAGGATAAAAGGGTGTAAAATAAATGTCATAAACCCAATTGGCAGCATTTTTTGCCTGGCAAAGAGAGAGGTAGGACATGATTGTCTTAAGTCGCCTCTTCCATGCCTGCCTGGGGTTGAAGCAATACTAACCTTGGTCCTAGGTCTGCCAAAGTAAAGGTTTCCTGGTGTTTTGCAAGGAGTCACAGTTTTGGGGTGTTTCTTTTTTTTTTAATGTGTCCACCCAGACCTAGTGTGCTGCATGTAGGACATGGGAAAGCAGATAGGATGTTGGCTCTGGCTTCAGTGGGAGTCCCTCAGGGGATATAGGCTTGGGGTCATAAGGACACTGACTGTCCTGATAAGAAGTCAGTCAATGGGTGTGATCTACAGCAAATAAAATATAGAGCGACTCCAAGGCTGTTTATTGTAAACAAAAAAATATCTTTGGAAACTGGTCTTGGAAAATAAGAGAGGTGACAGCAGTGTTCACCTCTGCCAGCATTCCTGAGCCTCTGTAGAAATTCATGAGCCCTGCTGTATAATTTGGTCTTGCCTGGTTATCCTACCTTGATCACCTGGAAAATCTGTTTTCACCCAGGAAAAATGTACTCGCCCAAAGGTGTGCAAGCATGGGATAATTTACCAGTGCTCCAGAAGGGCACAGCTGCTTGGTGCGGGGCTGAGGAAAGGAAACTTCCTGCAGGATACTTGCCCTGCAGGGAAACTGTGCAGGCTAGGGTGAGGCCATGGGGCCACGCTCAGCCTTTCCACCTTGGCAACAGGCATTTATTTTGCCAAACTGAGAGGAGTTGTTATAAGGAAATGCTGGAAGGATCTGCAAGGTGCAGGGTCATCTCCTATGCCCTTCATTGATCTCCTGGGTCTTTTTGCTTTAAACTCTCCATCCAGTTAATACCATACTTCTTCCTTCATTGTTTCTTTGCTCTGTTTATTCTCCTTTATCTGTCTTTTTTTTTCTTCAGTGATACTTGAGAAACACCAGAGAAATACTCCTTTTGGGCAGCCTCTTACCTCTTGTCCTGCATTGCTTGCTCCAAGTGCACTCAGTGAGGCTTCCTCTCCTTTCCATTTGCCTGTTTTCTGCTTTGAGGGTGACCCCAGGGTTTGTCTCTGCAAACAAGCCACTCCCCGCAGGATGATGGGAGCTCCTTGGGATGCAGCACTGCATCGTCACACCCCTGCCCTATCCCTAAAGCTGAAGCTATGCTTTAAGGCCTGAAGCAAAGCAAAATATCTCTGCAATTCCCATTCCCTAGCCAGACAGTGCAAGGCAGCAGGAGGGAGGGGCTAATGCATCCCAGGTCATTAAGATGTGGGCAGAACTCAGCCTGTCCTAACGATTCCCTTTGAAATCCTATATGTGTATAATTCATCTTGTGCTCCAGTGGATCCTGCCTGAAACTGGTATTGCAATTCTGTTCCTATGCATCTGCTTTTGTATTCAGTAATTTGAGGTAGTTTACATAAATGGGTGGCTTTAATTTGCGTTCCCATTGTAGCTGCCTTGCAGCTGTGTGGGGCTAGGCCCTTTCCACCCAATTTTTGACAAGGGCAGGATTATTGAGGGTGTAGGAGGCCTTGGCTCTCACCTGGAGCCCCCCAGGAGGTACCAGCAGGCGCGTGCTCTGCAGCAGGGGATGGGGCAGCCCTGCTTCCCCTGGCCCTCCCTGCTGCTTGGCGGGGTCTGAGCCACTCACACCATGCAGAGTGGAGGGCAACAATGGTCTGCATAAGCCTGTGAGGGACAGTGGAAGCTGGCTGGGATAGCTTTCAAAGCCAACTGGCTCTATTTGTACAAGGGTTTGTTTGGTTTCCTTTATGACTGATTTTGAAGGATCAAATTGTTCCCAGAACTTGCTTTCCAGGCTGATAGGATTGCTATTAGCGGTGACCTTACCCGTACCTCTTCCACATCAGGGTAGAAACTGCTTATGGCAGGGTGTGGGACGTCCCGTACCAGTGTATCGCTCCACAGCATCTCCCACAGCCCTGCTCCAATCTTGATTTTAAGGTCTTTGGATGAGGCCTTAACAGACACATCGGGAGAAGCAAGGCAGGCCACTTCTAGGCATGAGCATTACTGCTGCAGACAGGTGCCAGCTTTATTTTGGCAAAGCAGATATGGCTTCTGCATGCAAAGCTAGGACAGCAAGAGGCTTTTCTGACAGTTGTGCTTTCATTGTTACCCACCAAAAGGGTCCTAGGAAAAAGACACCATCCTGCTGCCTGCAGGGCAATTCACACCACTCGAACCAGCTTTAATGTTCACATAACTCTGTGTGTGTGTGTGTGTCTTTCACTTCTACCTTTGTACTGGAGGCTTTGCTTGAGTTTGTGGCCTGGAGTCTGAACACACGGCAGATGAACATGACCAAATGATTTGTGATATCGAACGCTTTCTCCAACTGCACTGATCTCAGCTCAGAGCTGAAGCTTTCACTGTAAGCAACAAATAACAGATGCTGGACTTAATCTCTCATCTGTCTTGAGAGGGCACATAATTCCTTTGCAAGTGCAGGAACCAGTCCAGGGGGTTACAAAGCAGAGAAGAGGAGAAAGGGAGGAAAATCCAGCACCACCATGTTTAGTGCTGAGCCTGTGATGAACAGTGTCAACAGGCATATTCACACAGAGAAGAGACACATCACTTCACATCTTTCCTGGCTAGATATTAGAAGTAACATTAATGCTGGCTGGAAAAAATGATTTTGGAGTTTAGAGGCCAAAAAGAAAACCCAAGACACAAAATATTTCTGACAGATCCAAAAAGTAAGGGGTCATGCTGTCTCCAGGTTGTTCAGACTCCTTAGTGTCACCTGGAAGCTGAGAAGCGGAACCAAAACAACCCCTTGCCATTTCATCCAGGTGACCCTTCTCATGTGCCAGCAGTTTTTAGCCAGGTTTTCCTGTCTTTCAAGCAGGAAGCAGTGTTTTTCCCAGCTGAGCCCTGGTATCCAACATCACTGGCCCGGCAGCTAGCTCTGCACCTGGATGGGCTCACAATTTTAGTAAGTGACTACCATCAGGCAGAGGCTGCTTTTACAGGTCCCTATCCAGCCACCTGTGCTGCGAGGCTATGTGTAGGCAGCAGTTGTAGGATCACTGTGCCCTGGTTATCCCCATCAGTGAGTGGACTCTTTGGAGACGCCTCCTCAGCCCAGGCATCAGTTTGGACCAGTGTAAACCTGTCAGAGGACAAGGGATTTATCAGTCTCTTCCACATCAGTCAGTGGGCAAACCAGTCTGCCCTTTAGAGAGGAAGGGTGTTTTACCTAATTCCCCAACTAACTGGAAGGTGCTGCAAAGCAGGGCCACACATCAGAGATTTGGCAGCATTACAAGTCCACCTGCTGAGAGAGACCCTCTTCCTGCTGCTCCCAGTATAAACCACTGCCTTTCAGTAAAAAAAAGTACCTTTCACTCAGCTTACTGCAGCAGGTGATGTGCCATGGACTCAGCTGTGCTGTGTAAGTGAGGGTTTCTGGTGGGAAACAGAGAGACAGCCCCCTTTGTGTTTCTTCCCATGTGCTGTGACTAACCAACTCTCCTCCTTCTTTGCTTGCCTTTTTATTCAAAGTCATGGTGAGGTGTTTTAAATGAAAGGTGATCTGAAACTGGCTGTCAGAAATACTCCAATTGCTCTTTGCCATGTCCCTAAAGCAGGTACCACCCACCTCATCCCCTGCCTCATTCCCTTTTTATCTGTCTCTCCCTCCCTTCTTCTTCCATTTCTTGCACTGAGCTCCTTGGCTGCACCATGCTGTGTGAACTTGTAGTAGGATTAAAGTGAGTTGAAGCCTGAGGCTAAATTCAGCTCAGATTTGCGTCAAAAGGCACAGGATCCACAATGCTGGAAAGCAGGCAGGCCAGTAGTGGCTGAAAGTGCTCATTGTTATGGCTGCAGCATCAACGTGCAGGAGACTATGGCAAGCTTGGGGAGCCAAGAGCTGAGGATCCCCTGGACAGGAGGCCACATGGCTCTTCCTCTGAGTCAGTGCCGTGCTGCCATCCCCCTTGTGGCAGTGAGAATGAGGGAAGATCTTCTTCATGTGCACTATGACCGGAGATCGAACTGAAGTTTTTGGCAGCGTGCTAGCTGCTCCGAGCCCCTGTACAATTGGAGATTGCAGAGCCAGACAGGGCCCTTAGCAGTGTGAGGCCAACATGTGTTTCTTACAGAGCAGAGGTAAAGTTTGCAAACCCCCTCAAGCCACGTCTGCACTCGGGGCAGGCTTTGGCATGCTTAGCCCTGAGATCTGCACGCTCTCGTGGAGTCACCTGGGCTGCCAGCTGCACAGCCGGGGCACGCAGGGCTCAGTGCCATCTGCGTCTGGCTCCCCTGGCACCGCAGTTGTGAAGGGTTGGGCTTGCATAAGAGTTCCCAAGTTTTCCCTCTCTGAAGAGTGTTCCGGGACAGCTGGAAGTCCTGACAAGCGGCTGGCGTGCAAGCGCACTGGGTGGCCAATGAGCCTCAGCAGGTCTGAAGGCAAGCCTCCTCGGTGGCATGGGCAATGGTGCAATGCGGGCCCTGGGAAACGGAGCACCTCTGCACGTTTTAGAGGACAGCCTAGGAGGCTTTAATGTGACAGCACCACATCAGGACTTCCATTTGTCTAAGCAGAACAGCTGAAGCCAAAGGCTGAAATATCTTTGGATAAGGACGCCATGTAAATTTTCTTAAAAGTCCAGTTAGGTTAAAAAAAAAAGTTTAATTTTCTATCTTCCCAACATCAAATTTAAGCTACATTTGCTTTCTAAAGACAAATTAAATTAACAAATTAGATCAGAAATCATTAAAAAGCTATTTCTATTCATTACAGTGTAGTAATATGTGGCCAGACACTTAGAAGTTATCAGTCTCCTCAAAATTGTTCATCAGGTGCAGAGGGTGCAGTTTTTCTCTGGTTATAATCTCACAGCTTCACTCCTGTGAATCACTTCAGTTGTGCTCCTTGAAGATTTCTGTAAGGCGCTGGATGGTCATGTCACACTTCAGTGCCTGTGTGTAGCAAGGGTTGCTCATGCTTCTGTTTAGTATTAATGCGGTTGCCAAATGTCACCTGTCATAGGCAGATAACCAATGTGACATTGGTGACTCATCCCATGTTTCTGGGAACACCTTAGCCACAGACACACTTTTGTGAGCATACTACACCCTTTCCTGCAGGCTTTAACACACCTTGACTGAAAAGCATCGTAGTATTGTTGGCTTGAGAAAAGTGGTCCTCCGACTGGTTAGCCGCTTGGCTACCATTATAGAAACCTGCTACTGTGCAGCTGGCTTTGCATAATGTACCGTTAAACCACCTTAATGGTGTTGGCCTGAAGATATTTTCAACTCAAAGAACAGGGATGCAGAAATCATTAGTTTTATAATGATGTAAAACTGAGGTTACCACAATATGACACACACGTGAAATAAAGAAAGAGAGATGATGTACGGTATCTCTGTAGATACATCCACTTGGTTAGGTAAATAAAAAATAGACTTATTTTGGACAAAACATTTAGGCTTGGACAGAAACAGCATATTTGTAGTTCAATCCAATGATTTATTAATGATTTTTTTCTCTCATGAACATATAGTTTGCACAAATGCGTTGCAAAATTTAAAATCTTACTCTTTTTTCACACAAGTTTCTCTGCAGTTTATATTGGACCCACTGCAGTGCAAATTTAGCTAATCCCTATTTCCATTTGAACACATAACCTAAATAATACTCAGTGTTACAAGCTGTGGTTTTATTATCATTCTAATTCCAGCTCACGATAGACTCTGGAATTTGTCAATAGATATCACTGAAAATTAGCCTGATAACCTGCATTTGAAAACATTTTTAGATGTTGCTATTCCCTGACTTGCTTATATCATTTATTTTTACCTTTCCCCCCTTTCATTTCCACATTTGTTTTTCTCCTCTAGTTATAACATCTTTAAAAAGTTATACACAGATTTCCCACCACCATACGTGTTTAGATATGGAAGCATTTCTTGGTAAACTAGTTTACAAAATAAATGGAATGGTTTTAACCACCTTTATGGTGGGATAATCCTTTCTGCTGTGGTGATCTGAGCACTCTTAACTCTGCCTGCCTCCGAAAAGTTGGATGCCAACACTCTGTGTAAACAAGACCTGGCAGTGTCACTTCTTTCAGGTGGGGCATCTCAGGGCTGCGTGTTTCCACCTTGCCAGTTTTCCAACTCTCAGCAACACTATCCATGTGAGATGAGAGTTACAGTTGTTTTGCTACCAGATGTGCCCGCATTTTGATTATTTCCCTGAATTTTCTGCTCTGTCTGGACCATGGAATTTACCAGAGCTGGGATTTATCACTGCTTTGCCCCCTATCTCTCTCTCTGTCGTGGTACCACTCCCCCCCAAGGAAGACAGGCAGTTTTGCATCCAGTTTGCTGTCATTGGGTCATTTAAAAGGCCTGAGAGGCAACCACAGGGAAGCAGAGAGACTTTCTGCCTGTCTCACAGGCTCTCAGGAGGCTATTGATGAGTAGAACTGTTTAAGAGCCAAGAGCTGCCAGATCCCCTGTTGCCTGTGTAACCCCAAGAAGCTCTACAGAGAAGGCTTTCCCACCCCATAAACTATGGGGCTCACAGAAGCCCCTCTTTTTTTCTCCAAATAAATGATTTTTCGGCTCTCAAACCTACCCAGACTGACATCATCCTCCACTAAGAGTGAATCAGCATGGCTGGGGAGTGTGGTTTTGCAATCTCTTAATGACAATGCGCCACAGCTTGTCCCTGTATCAACCGGCCAGGGAAACAACATTGGTGCCCCATGAGCAAAAAACATGTTCCAACCTGTGACTTGGGCAACGCAGCTGATGCTGCAGCTGTGCACGTGGGCTGCGAGGAATTTTGTTGCTCAGCTCCACCTAGTGGTGTCGTCTTTGGAAAGATGTCTGAGCCGTGGGAAGGTACACGGCCCCTGTGGATGGTGGGTGTTCGTCGGGCGTATTTAGTTATAGCTTTTCTCCTTTTGGATGGATATGTGCGCAAGTTGATGCAGAGCTCGATGTGTTATTATAGGCACACAAAACTATGCAGAAGCGTCAAAATGATGCAGAACCTCCAAAATTAGGCAGAAAGCTGCTCTCTGTAATCCTTTGTTCGCCTGTAACACTTGTGCTTTATTTAGGGGGACATTTTGCTCAGTTGCTGCATTTTGTCTCAGCTAGCAGATGAGCTTGGTGGCCAATCATACCCTGGGCTGCATCAGAAGAAGCGTGGCCAGCAGGTGGAGGGAGGTGATTCTGCCCCTCTATTCCTCTCTTGTGAGACCCTACCTGGAGTATTGTGTCCAGTTCTGGAATCTTCAACATACGAAGGAGATGGAGCTGTTGGAACCGGTCCAGAGGAGGGCTACAAGGATGATCAGAGGGCTGGAGCACCTCTGCTAGGAGGACAGGCTGAGAGGGTTGGGGTTGAAGGGGCTACAAGAAAGCTGGGGAGGGACTGTTTACAAAGGCTTGTAGTGGTAGGACAAAGGGCAAAGGGTATTAACTGGAGAGGGGAAGATTTAGACTAGACATAAGGAGGAATTTCTTCATAATGAGAGTGGTTGCCCAGGGAAGTTGTGGCTGCCCCATCCCTGGAGGTGTTGAAGGCCAGGTTGGACGGGGCCTTGGGCAGCCTGATCTAGTGGGACGTGTCCCTGCCCATGGCAGGGGGATTAGAACTAGATGATCTTTAAGATCCCTTCTAACTCAAACTATTCTATGATTCTATGACCACCACTGGGTGTGCCTGGGCAGTACATCATGAGGCAGTTCTTAATCCTGAGTTAGGGTGCTCCCTGCTCCTGAAATGCAGTAAATAATATCCAAAAGAAGAGGTGAGGTGTGAAAGCAACCAAAGCGAGCATGCTCCCAAGTAGCAGTGTGGTTCTGGCATCTGTTTGGGGAATGTTTGGTCTGGGTCTCAGCTTTGGCCCCAGAAAGGACCTGGCCAAAAAAACTGGATAAGGAGTCACAAAATGCTCTTTATTCCTGGCCAGGGATTAACTGGGCTTCAGTGAACCTTGTGAAGTCAGTGTAGCTCCAGGAGCCAGAATGCACAAGATTCATGTCAACTTGTTGGCAGGTTGTAACACTCTGAATTTTTTATTTCCCATGGCAACTTAGTGTAGGAGAAGCAGAAAGCGAGAGTGACTCAAAGCAATGGAGAAGACATAATGCCAAAATCAGCAGGATTGTGAAAAGCCTATTCGCATTTTTCCCCAGGGATGCTCGTTTTTAATATAGAGAGGTGCTAAGAGTAAGGATATTTGCTTATAATGATACGGAGTTTATTAATGACATCCTCAAACAGGAATTTCTTAGACATACTATTCCATTTGGAGATTGAAGTGTGTAACAGAGAGTCACACTCTGCGCTTTGCTAACCAGAGGCATATTTTGAGTGGCTTCCTGGGTCCTCAAGATCAACAAATCCAGATGAAAGTAATGCTTAGCTTTTACATGCTGCAGAACCTTTCAACTTCAAACTGCTTTGCACACGTTAACTCATCTGACATGCGTTCCATCACGAAACTGTTACACCTTTGTTTTTTTTATACCACACTATTATTATAGACATTAGCCTGGTGCCTAGAGGCCCAACGGAGCTCAAAGCTCTGCATTACACAGACAGAATAAGAAAACAGTTTCTACTCACATGAGTTCATGATCTACAAAAGTAGAAAGGGGTAGGAAAGGAGAAGGAGGGAGAGGCACAGGGAAGTATGCCTTGTGTCACTCAGTCAGCAGCTTGCTGGGCACAGGCTTTCTGAGTCTGATGCATGCAATCCCTTGGCTTCCATGCCTCCTGTTAATATCAAAGTTGGCAAGAAAGCCTGACAACCATTTTTTCTCCAGCTCAGAACAGGCTAATACAGGCAAAATTGTATGCGACACCGTTTTATCAGTCTCTCAGTTGGGTGGGTTTTAATATTATTATCCTTCTGGTTCCTTAACCCAGACTAAGGGTTATTCTCATTGAAATCACTCTTTACACACCATACGTGAAGAAATCCCCTCAGTTGTAGTGTCCACTGTCTGTGACCTCAGTGGGTCGACTTGTACTTCTAATGTGCAAGGTTGTGTACACATACACGTGTGCTGAAGTGGAGATTATGTCAGGTCTGACATTTCCCTGCTATAGATTACCCTTGTACCTGCACTGCGGTATCTTGAGAGCTTGGGCACAGAGCAAATGGATGGATTTGTTAAATCTGAAATTCTGCTAGAAAAGCTTTTCTAGCAGCTTAGATAGTTAATTTGTTCAAAGATTCAAAAGAATAGAAAAATAACACGTGCTACTATTACTAGCAGTACTTAGCATAAAGAGTTTGGCCATGCTAGTGAGGAGCAGTCCCCCATACCCACAGTAAATTCAGAAATGTACACGTAAAGTTCTAGGGGACTGTGCAACCTGGGGCATCTTTGGGGGAGGGGAAAAAAAAAATGAAAGAAAAGAAACCCCCTAAAGCTGGAAATACAGATAACTTGGTTGCAGCCCATGTGTTGCAAATAATATCTCAGGAGACTATACATACAAGAGACTGTGTCCAGATACCGGGTACTAAACTGCATGCCACATTTGGAGACTTGCTACCAGGACCCTTGAAGCAGGGGGACCATGAGCTTCCTGAGAGTCAATCTGTGGGATATCAGCCATGAGGATGAGATAGGCCCTAAGAGTTTACCATAGACTGGTGACTTTCTTGTGGGATTTGATATTAATTTCTTTTTTTGTAGCAGATCTCTGGACCAGTATGGAAAGGCTGCCATTTCAAACTACCTAGGCAGGCATATTCCTCATAGAATAATTTCCAGTGCGGTTTAGAATAATATCTTAATATCACTTCCACAGCTAGTTCATTCGGCTTATATTTAGTCCTTTTCTCTCCTACCTTATACAAGGATCATGTAGATCTTTTTGGGGCAGAAACTTGTTCTGCTTTTACGTGCCTAACATAATAAGGGCCCCACCTTGGGGGAGGGGGCTTAAATAAGATTCAAATAAGATCCACCTCAAATAAGCTGAATCAATTGTAAGATCATTTCCTTTAACCATGTGGGAGGAATAATGCTACTGGACTGTTTTTTTCCATTGTCAGTTTTCCAAAGTTTGCTTTGGACGTTCATGGCAATTCAGGCATGTGCTACAGAACTTGCCTATGCAATCTGCCTTGGTGAAGAGCCCCACTCCTACGCCTTGGATCTTTTCTGGGGATAAACACCATTTTTAAAAGGTCACCTTCCACTCTGGTGGATCAGCTCCCTCTGATGACTCTCTGTCCCTCTGACCAATTTGATCCTAGCTTGTTAATGGCAACAGGAACAGACAAACAGCAAATCCACAAATACTCTAAATTGTAGAGAAGCAAATAAATACTTCTGAAGATTCTGCTTCATTTGCACTTTGCCTTTATGTAATTTATCATCTTTCAACATCTTGCCTGCACTTTTTAATTACTGCAGCCCTTCCATCATTTTTGTAATTTTAAAAAAGGCAATTATATGACAATCTTGATTGCTTAATAGTTGTAGTAAAATGTGCACATGTGTATGTAAGGATGATTGTTCTTTCTTGTTTGTTTTTGTACTGTTCGCCTTTCAGATTTCTAGGTTACATAATTGTTCTCCTTGGCTTGCATTCAAATTTTCAGATTAACGATGGCTCTGCTGTAGTGCACTGGGAAGTTGACATATGGCTAATCCACCTGACGGGCTCTGGCTCCTCATTCCTTAGAAGCATGTAGATAGAGGATTTTGCTGTTAAAATGGCACTGTCAGTCATGTATTAAGTGAAATCAAGGTCCTGATCTCCATCTCTAAATCAATGCTAAGAACAAGTTCAGTGCTGGAAAACAGTGCTACTACTCCTCTTGCAGGTGAGCTTGCAGATATGTAGGAGTCTCAGCTCCCTCTGGCTACTGGAGGGATTGTACATGCTTTGCAATTCTGAAAATTAGACATGTAATACCCAAACCCACCTTTGTTTTCCCCAAAGTCATCACAACCGGAAAACACCCTTTTGAGTCCTTCTCTTATGTGTATAGGATATATGATATTTTGTGTCCTACCTCCAGAGAAACCTTACTGGTGAAGTTTCCACACCTCAATTCATTACTTGTCATTGCTTGTGTGTATTGACAGAGTATCTGGCAGACCTTCCAGCAGGATGTGACACCAAAGTGGCGAGCACTGAATAAGACCAGATGACAATAGAGTCCATACCCTTTAAAGGATGTAAAATTGAGACAAAAATTATTTGAAATGTATACTTATCTTAAAACAACACTTAAGTGTAAGGATGGGACCAGGTTGTGCCCACAATTTCTCACAGGAATGCAGGCCCACGCCCACCAAGAATGGTTTTGTGTGGGTATAGGTGTGTGTGCCCATTAACAGCAATTTGCAAGGGAAAGACCTGTTAAACAGCTCCTTTTCCAGCTGTTGTTGGAACACTAACATAATAAGCTAATAGAAAAATAGCTTTTTAAAAAATGCTTCTTAGATACCCCAGGTGGTGTCTCTGCAGATGGAGAAGGACAGGCTGTTCTGGAACATGTGTTTGCATTTCCCTCTTCAGAGAGAAGATTCTTGCAGAGTTAAAAAGGCAAATATTAAACAGCAGTGCTAAGAAAAATGACATTTTCAGAATTTGGAAAGAGGATTATAAAAAAGCAAAAGCCTTTGAGAAGGCTTGAGTGAACCAAAAATACAATTAGATTATCAGATCGCTTTGTAGGTAACCAAAAAATAACACATCATCATAAAAATTACAGCATGTAGGAAACAAAACAACTGGGAAACACTGAGATGCTGTCTTCCTTGTGACTAAGGATCAGTTCATTGCTATTGAAACAAGACATAAACGAAGCTATGCCAAAGACATCCTGGAGCGTAAGAAGACAGAAGGGCACAGTGACAGGAAGGAATAAGAGAAGGAAGGAATATTTTGGCTTGATGGTGCTGCAGATGGGGAAGTAGCATAAGGACTGGTGATACTGCAGGAAGAGATGAGGAAAAGAATGCACTTCTTGGGTAGAAAAGACAGAGAATAGGAGCCAATTCAGACCAGGTTTGGAGTCTGTAGGTTAATCATCATTAGATTTTATAGCTTAGCTCCTGCAGGTGTTGAGAGTCAAGATAAGGGGTTGAGACATCAGAGTTCTATACAGCACATGTATACATTAAAAGTTGCAATGCATACCTCAGGAAAAGGGGTTTTAAACTGCTTGTAAACACTGAATTCTGTTTTTTATCCTTTTCATGTCATTGTAATGGAAAAAAAAATTGCTGGCATTTCTGAAAATTTTCTTCCAGAGAAGTAGGACTGTTGGCAGAGCAAAGTGCCTTATATTCTGATTTGTTGTGACATCATTTATTGATCTGTATTTTAGTCAAGATCAGGGTGGGGGAAAATGCAAGGCTTTAATCTTTTCTGCTACTCTGTCTTAAACATAATTCAAAGGAAGATGCTTTATTTTTGTCAAGAGGGATGAAACATAAAGCTTACCTGGATTTCAGAGCCATTTACTTCTTATCGTTCCAAAAAAACTGAAAAAAAAAGAAAAAGGAAACTTATGAAAAAGTAACACACGTGAAGTCCAGCTATTTGAAAAGCTGCTGTCAGCTCACTGTAATATCATAGATCTGTCCACTAAACTTCAAAGATTTGTGGATTCTGTTCTTCAAGAAATAAACAAGCAGTTTTTGTGAGGGAGAGATGTGATTTTTTTGTCTTCATTTTCGTTATTCATCTGCATTATACAATACAGTAATTTTTTTTTCTTTTTCTTTGTGTGAACTTAGATTTTTTTTATAGATTTATCATTAAAATAATTTCACTTTTTTTTTTAATTAGGTATGAAATCAGCCTTTATCTGAGCAACACCAAAATAAGCAGGTTACCTACCCTGCTGTGAAAAAGCATGATTAAATAATTCGATCCATTGAATTATTTCATGTATGGGGTACTTGAAAATATCAGTTTCTGGATAAGTTCTTCCAGGATGGAGATCTATTTTTAATGTTTAATAATGGCTGCTAAACAGAATCCCTTCACAGTGCCACAAGTCCTTACCAGTCCTTTGCCTGCAGCCAGGTTTGATTACAACCATTGCTCAGAAGGTTTCACACTAACTCTTTTTCAGAATTCTCTTACGTCTTGGGCATTAATACTAAAATACAACCTTTCCCCGGAACTTATTGAGGTATTAAATCCTCTTTACAGTTTTCAATAGGTCAGTTCAAAACAGTGCAAGAAAGGATTTGGTTCTTTACTGCAACCTTGAACAATTCATGCTGGTTTTGTCACTGCAAACAGCTCCTGTGTAGCTGCCTCCTCTTGAAGGCTTTATAGATGTCAGAGAGTGGAAATATCTTACTTAACACAAAGTATAACAACAATAATAATAGTAATAACAACAACAATGATAATAATAAAAGTGTTTTTGACACTGCTGCTTGTTGGGAAAGGAGCAACCGAGTTCTGAATTAGGCAGTGGTGTTATTTTGTGGAAAGAGAGAGGCTGAGCTGTTTCTTAGATGCAAGAAGTATCCCAAAACTTAGCAGAATGCAGATGTACACACACATTTTGTACCAGTCTGGAAACTCAGGGATGAGTGGGTCACAGAGACAGAAGGTCTCAAGTTTGGCTCTCTTCTTCCGATAGGTAGAAGATTATAAAAAAGGGAGGAAAAACAGATTTATGTACACCAGCCACACATTCGCACCTCATTAAAAACTGAATTAGTTCACCTACTAGCAACTCTGTGACATACACAACACCATGTGCTTTCATTTAGCTCATTATATCAGTTAAGTTGTTGAAAAAGGCAATGCACCCAAGGACATCTGAAGATATTGCTATATCTCTTTGTTGCACCCACTTCAGTGTGGTCCTACCACTGAGTTTTGGCAGTGATTCTTAGAATAAAATTGCATTATTTTAATTATATAGTGAATTTGCAGGCCTAGATCTTACAGCTGGGGGCAGAGGAGGGGCTGCCTTTGACTTTTTTGTCAAAGTTGGGTTGGGTGCTAGAACTAAAAGTGTTTGCCCTAAATGAATTTTCCCTCTGTGAACTGATCTGACAGAAAGGGAAAAATAGAAGATTCAGTTTGGCCACTTTATGCTTATCAATGAGCAAACTTTGAAGGTTTGCGTGCTACCATCGCCAGGATGCAGTCATGCTAGTTGCTACCCTGGCAGCCCTTGGTGATGAGATAGTCACGAAAAGCCAGTGGATGCAGCTGTTTTGCATCACCTTCAGTAGTGGATGGAATTAAAGGGGCTCTATAGGAAGCACCTGAGCTCTTTTTCTTTTTTCTTTTTTTTTTGTTTGTTTTGTTTTGTTAATGGAAGAGCCCAGCCAAGGTTCAATTAATGATGGGTGTGGGTGGCAGTGTTCTCCGCACTGGTGAGACCGCACCTCGACTCCTGTGTTCAGTTCTGGGTCCCTCGCTACAAGAAGGACGTTGAGGCTCTGGAGTGTGTCCAGAGAAGAGCAACGAAGCTGGTGAGGGGCTGGAGAACAAGTCTTATGAGGAGCGGCTGAGAGAGCTGGGGTTGTTTAGCCTGGAGAAGAGGAGGCTGAGGGGAGACCTTATTGCTCTCTACAACTACCTGAAAGGAGGTTGTGGAGAGGAGGGAGCTGGCCTCTTCTCCCAAGTGACAGGGGATAGGACAAGGGGGAACGGCCTCAAGCTGCACCAGGGGAGGTTCAGGCTGGACATCAAGAAAAAATTTTCAAACAAAGGGTCATGGGGCACTGGCAGAGGCTGCTCAGGGAGGGGGTGGAGTCCCCATCCCTGGAGGTATTTATAAGACAGGTAGACGAGGTGCTCAGGGACATGGTTTAGTGGCAGATAGGAAGGGTTGGACCAGGTGACCCAAGAGGTCTTTTCCAACCTGGTGGTTCTACGATCTGCAAGGCTACAGCTTAGCTCCATCCCTTCTATTGAGGGTGGACAACAGCGACTACACCTCTCCTGGCAGGAAAGCCGGCTTCCTCTGCTCCTCACGGAAGGATTTAACCCTTCCCACGGCTCTTCCCTTCCGAAGGCGGCTCGGGTCCCCTCGGTACCCGGGTCGGGCTTCAGTACCCGCCGTGCCCGCTGGGCGGCGCCCGAGCCCCCGCGGCGGCGCTGCCGGGGCTGCGGCTGCCCGAGTGCGTGTGGCGGGGGGCGCGGGAGGGGGTGCGCAGCCGTCCTTCACAGCGCAGAGCGTCTCCCGCTCTGTCTCTCTGTCCGGGGGGTTGCGTGGGTTGCATCCCTGAATGGCAGTTTAATCCTGCGGCTCTCGGGGGCGGGGAGGGCGCTGCGTGTTTCTGCAAAGCGGTGGTGGGGCACGGTTTGTCCTTGGGTTTCCTCCTGGCTTTTCTTCGTTGCTTTAGAGCAAGAAAAAAACCTGTCTGCAGGGGAAAGATGTACAGGGAGTGTTTGTGAAGGATCGCTCGCCCACTGGGGTGGAGGTGGTGGCCGAGTTACAGGGCAGGGTGTGATCTAAAAGGGTTTATTCCGATGCGATCCTGGGATTTCTCTTCAGATTAAAAAAAAAAAAAGAGAAAAAAGAGAAACATCTGAAACATCTGTTTCGCTGATTCTATTTGAGAGACAGGGAGTGTGGAACACGTGTATTGGCCTGGATCAAGCTGTGCATCTTTTAGTGGCAGAGGAAGAGATGGGGTCAGAATTGAGTGCAGTTAAATGTCTGTCTTGGGGATTATAAGATTTTATGACCTTCCAGTACCTGAAGGGGCTACAAGAAAGCTGGGGAGGGACTTTTTGCCGAGGCTTGTAGTGATAGGATGAGGGGCAATGAGTATAAAATGGAGAGGGAAAGATTTAGACCAGACATAAGGAGGATTTTTTTCACCATGAGAGTGGTGAGGCACTGGCACAGGTTGCCCAGGGAAGCTGTGGATGCCCCATTTCTGGAGGTGTTCAAGGTTGGGTTGGATGGGGCCTTGGGCAGCCTGGGCTGGTGGGAGGTGTCCCTGCCCATGGCAGGAAAGTTGAAATTAGGTGATCTTTAAGGTCCCTTCCAACTCAAACCATTCTGTGATTCTATGTGTTATAGCTATTTGTTGTCTGAATGGGAATGGTTTGTATTTCCCTAGATTTTTAGATATCTGCTTGAAAATGTTAATTTTTCTTTCTTTGCATGCATGAAAGATCCTCGTGCCTACTCATGAAGCTGCTCAAAGACACAGAGTTTGTGTAAAGAAAGCTGATGCTTGGTAGTGGAAGAAGGTGAACCTTAGCTGAGTGTAGGTGACTGATAAAAGACTTGGAACTCAGCACTGAGAGGGATCATGCAACTTCTGTAGTAAACGCAGGGCAAGCACTGCAGGCTGAAGACTGGTGCTTTTGGCAGCGTTTCAATTTTATTTACCCCTTGATCTGAAGAGTCAGACTAAAGCTTCTGTTCTCTGTGAAGACATCCAGTCTTGGTTTGGAAACACCAAGCAAAGATGAAAAAACTTCCCCCAGGTACTTTACTCCTCTGATTAATAACCTTGTAGATTACAACTTTGTCTGATTTCAGAAATTAATTTTCTTGGCTTGAACAACTGGGGTTTTGTGTGTGTGTGTCTTTCTCTGCTGTCTAATAATTTTCATTTTCTCCTTTTGAAGGATTTATATACTGCAACCAAGTCATTTATTTGTCTTCCTTTTGATTACCTGAGCAGCTGGAGCTCTATAGGCCTCTTCTGCAAAGCATTTTCTTGAGCTCCTACCTCATCTTTGTGTCTCTTTCTGCTTCCTCCCCAGCTCTTAATCAAAGAGCTGAAGAACAAGCTCCTCTTCTAATGCTGCTCACCTCCCCTGCAGCACAGTACAAACACGGGGCGGGGGGGGGAGCACATTTTGCTTCCTCAGATGTTTGCAATCTCTTACTTTTGTGTAAACCCAAATTCTTTTCAAGTTCTTTGTTTTCTAGAATACACTGTCATCCTGTGAGGCCTGTGCTTGCTATTCTTGTGTTTATTGCATTGCATTTGCTTGAGTACCATGTGTTACTGAGCTGCATTTGCTTATGATCAAGTCCTTTTACCCTTTGTCAGTCTCGGCATGATAAACATATGTGCGAATGTATCACAAATAGAAACATATACATACATACGTTATATGCATGCCTGTTTTGCGGAAAAAGAATGAAACCTTTATGGGCTGTGTATACAGAATTAAACCCTGCAGAATCCCACTAGAAACTTCCTCAACTGATGTTTCCCCACTATTTCTGTGAGTTTGCCAGATAGCCAATTTTTAATCCATTTAATGTGCTTTCATTGGTGTTACCTTTTAAAGCAGAGTAGCCTGCAGCACTATATCAACTACTCTCCTAAAGTTGTTACACTTCCATGATTATCATTAGCAATCAACCCCACAGTCTCAGAAAATGCAATCAGGTTTGTGAGGCAGTGTCTATTTTCCATATAATCTAGTAGGCCACCCCTACTTATGTTCCCATCCTTTCATTCTTTATTGATTGCATTGCATGGGCTTTGCCATTATCTTGCCTTGCACTGAGGGTTTTAATTACTGAGGTCAACCCATTCTCCTCTTTAGTGAGTATCAGTACAATGCTCCAGTGTTTTGGCATGTTCCCAGTTTTTTGAAGGGGAATCTCTTCTCAGCATAATCAGAAGAGGTATGAAATTAGATACCACTGCAGCCCCTAAGTCGTCTGAGCAGCTTGATGCTAAAGGCCTGGATAAATAAAGTAGTCGTGACACTGATACTATTCTGCCAAATATCCTAGGATTTGTTCATCCTCACGAACACTTATGCCTCTAAACCTTCATTTGCCCTTCACGTTCCTGTAAATTTTATACTCTTTATGTAGCCTGGAACGACAAGTACTGTACTCCACAGCAACTTGTTTTGCAAAATCCGTAGCGTATATTGAAGCTCCATTTTAATAATTAGGAGTGTATTTAGTCTCTTCATAGACTGTGAATAGTAACTGAAGGACTGTCTGTAGCATTTTAGCAAGCTGTAATCTTTAACTGGGTCGTAACCAATTAATCTAACTGGGACCAGACATGGTTATCAGAGCAAACAGCCATCTGTTCATATCCTCCCTTTTAGCCACTGTGCAGAGTTGTCTGAAAGATGCAGAGCAGGAGAGAGAATAGGGCACAAACTGACTTTCAGAATGATCCTCCAAAGCACTTTATCTTCCTTTCCAGCACAAAAGGGACCTGAATTGAATTCTCAAATCACATTGGTAATGAGGAGTTAAATAATTAATTTGTTTTGGCTTTGCCTGATTCTGTGTGGTTGGAGCTATGCCTTTTGCTAACTGGAGACCTTGCATTTTGGTGGTGTGCATTGTTTTCCATTCCCCAGCCCTATGGGTGGTTGCAGGCAGCGGTTTTAGGTCTTGAGACATAGTTAAACTTTATCCATTAATATCAGTAAAAATAACTGGTGAGTTTTGGAAGAGAGATGATTCTTACATGCAAAAGTTTATTTAAATAAAGAGATTTTTTTGTATTTAATTGGGTCAATTGTGTGGCTAAACTTACTAGATTCAGTATGATGTGTGAGGGAGTGCCTCCCCCCCTTATGTTTTTTAGTGGCAAATGTTCTTGAGGGTATGTCTCAGAGTCTGGAATAGGAGCTAAAACCTTACTGACTGTGGACAGCGATTTCATCATTGATTGGAATAGAAAATCACTTAACGATGGTGTTCATAATGTACTTGGTGAATAAGAGCAGAAGGATCTGATTTCAATCACACTGGTAATTTTTGGCTTTTTCATTTAATTCTGTGATGCACTGTTACCTTCTGTAGTGATTGTGAACAGAAGAAGTGTTTCATATGAAAGGTGCTTTGTGAACTTAAAAGAATAAGCTTATTCTTCTCCCACCTCTTATTTTCCTGTTATTTCAGTCCAAACTTTAAGCCCTTCCCTCAAGTGCAGACTCAGCAGTGTTGTGGATGGAAAACTGTGGTGACGTCAGACAATTGCATGTGCGTCAGAGTCCTGAAATGCAATATGAGCAATTAAGTGAGGCTCTTGGCAAAATGTGTAGCTGCTCTCAGTCTGAAGAACTGCAGCTGTTTCATCTGGTGGTGATGTCCCCTTGGTCTTGTACCTGTAGAGGCACACTGCTGTCGCTGCTCTGCTTGTGGTACCTGTGGCAAAGGTTCTGCTCTGTCACCAGGTACGAAGCTGTGTTGTGGAGGCACCCACAAAAGAAACAACCAGCCATTCAAAGATTCATTCCAACAAAAATCGTTTAGCACTCCAACAAACCAAGTAAACCACAAGTTCAGCAGTCAGGTGAGAATCTTGCTACACAACTGTCTTAAGAATTGGTAAGTTTTGCAAATGAACCTGTAGGAGAATGACCTGAAATGTGCACGCTTACTCACAGAAGGGAATCTCTCGCTTAAGGCTACCCAGAAGATAGAATTGCTCTACCAAAGGGGCAAGGGCTCTGTCAATGACATAATCAGAAGAATAATCACTCACTGAAAGGAGGATGAGGGCACTTGGTCCCAAGGAAGTTACTTTGGATAGCATCCGAGTCCAAGTGGAGTCCCAACTGCTGGCATGCAGCTTTGAGGAGGGACGGGCCTCAGTCGGCTCTCTGGTGGGATCTTATTTTATACCGTAGTTGAGTCTGATCTCTGGTCATCTTAACTGGCTGGGGACCCACATCTTCTGGGACTGTGAGCCTGGAAACGGTTCTCTACATTCCCTGTTCCACCAGGCACAGGGACTAGAAATGGGGATTTCAACAGCCAGAAAGCCCCAGTCTTTGTATCTTTGGCTAGACTGGTATTTGTAAGGTCCTTAGCAGGCCTTGATCCTTTTCAGGTCCTTTGGCAGACCCTAATCCTCTTGGTCCTTTTCAGGCTGGTCACACCTTTCACAAGCTGTTGTCTCAGAAGTGCCCAGAGGTGCAAAATGAAGGGATAAGGGGCAACAGTGATATGTTGCAACAAGGGAAGTTCCAGTGGGACGTGCAAAAAAATTCTTTCCCTTCAGAATTAGAGTGGCAGAGCACTGGAACTGGTGCCAAAGACATGATACCTCAATCCACATTGAACATTGAGTGGATAAGGCCCAGGATCTCAATGTCTAATGTGAAGCTAGCCCTCTGTGGAAAAGGTATCTGGACTAGGTGACCTCCATATGTTGCTTTCAGCCAGAGTATTATTTTTTTTAAATGACTCCTCTGCAGTCATCAATGCCCCTTCCTCAAATCAAAGTTCATTCTGGCTGTGTATGATAAGTCATTTTTTTATCACAAGATGATTCAGAAGTGTTATTATGTTTCTCTGTGAAATTTTCCTTTTTTTTTCAGTCTCTTCATATTTGTGGCTCCATCCCAGAAGTTACTCGGATTCTCAAAGTAGCTGGATTCGTCTGCTTTTCAGATGTGTGTGTGGGGTGAGACCTTATTCTTGAATGCAAGCTCTAGAGCATAAGGAATTAACAACATTTATTAGAAGAGATGACTGGAACTCGGGGGCTTGTGCTTCCCTAATGTGAATCTCCCATTTACTTCAACTTACAGTAATTTAGGATCTAAACAGTAAATATTTCTTTAAGGCAGTGAAGCAACAGCTGTATTTCTGGCTTCCTTACTGGGAGTTACTGGCTTAGGTAATTGAGTTCATTCTATTTGGAGCATAATCAGCAAGTATTCATTCTCCATACAGCTAGCATATAAAATTTGCAAGAGCTGCATACAGTGCATACTCAATCAATGTAAATCATTTAGCAGCTCACATAATGGATGTCTGGCTATTGGACTGAAAAATCCACTTGGTAATACAGGCAGATGAGTCATGAACAAGTTTTCCATTTATATATAAAATGATTATATCCACAAGAGACTCCAAAAGCTGAACAGACTTCAGCTTTCCAGCCACTAGAACGGAAGATGAAATGCTGTTACAGTATTTTCATGTATTCTGAATAAGCTTATTCAGTGCCAAGATGGCATTTTGCTGCACTTAATATTTATTACTGACATAGCCTAGCTCTAATCACTTGAAAGACTGAGCAATTATTTTCTGTTCACTGAGGGCTCGTGGTGGTGGTGAACGTGTGTGTAAACAGATCTGTCTTGAAAGCGAGTTTGAACTTTGCACCACGGTTTAATAGTTGCAGAATCTTCCCTGCCTGAATCAGAAGCTAGGGAATTGTGTCTGTGCCTGAGGAGCACTGTGCATTTGCTGTGGAAGTCAAAGCTCAGCTAATAATTCAGCAGAGATTTCCTGGGATTAAACTATGAGTTAGAGTATGGCCCTCATTTAGACCACTGACATCAGAGCAGCAGTGTGTTGGCTGAGTATCAGCAGGGAAGGGAAGCAGATGATGAGCTTTCTTCTTGCCAATGGATGTCAAACCCCTAAATCTTTTCACTCACTCAGTATCTATTTGCCAGTCAGCAAATACTATGAGCAGTGAAGCATAAATTTGAGCTCAGTTTCATTCCTTTCTTGAATGGCTTCAGCATAACAGCTGAGGGAATATTGCCCCTTGCTTTCAATGTAACAATGTTATGAATCAGTGGGAAATTAAAGGTCTTAGAGCTACTTGTTTGAAATGAGAGCTTGATTAGCCCCTTTTAAGACAAGAAATCTCCTCACTATCAATTATCTTACCTGGATTTTGCCTAGATTCTCACAAAACTTTCTTCTCTTGACTGCATCTGTCCATCCACTCTCCATGCTTGTTTGTATACCCATATCACAGATGAAATGGGCACGTCTTTGTGAGCATGACCTTTAGCTGGTTTGTTGCAGAGAATGCTATGTGTCAAACTCGCTGATCCTTAGCATTTCCCTGGCTTGCCTCATGAAGCAGGCTTTGGCCCATAAGCCCTAAAGAAATAGTAGTTAATTTTTTAATGATGTTTTGGTTGCAGATATGTTTTTTACTCTTGGGGATACTGTTAACTTTAAAGCAAAAAGCACTGATCAGAGATTTTGACTTATTCATAAAGAGCCTGGGAATCTCTATCAGTTATAAGAGAAGAGAGTGTCTTGGGTTTTAAAACCTATGTGCTGGTACTCAGCACTTATTTTCAGCCCAGGATCTCCAAATGATCCGTAGTGACAGAGAGTTAGTGGGCAATACCTGCTGGTTCGTGAGAGGAATTCGGCTCCCTCAGAGAAACACTGTTATGGAAAGCTGTCTTTTTAATGCTGCCACAAAAGGGCAAAGCACTTTACAAAGATCTGGTCTTCCCAGACTCACAGCTCTAACTCTTAGTAAGATAAAGGATAACAATTGCTCATGGTGTAAAAGAAAGAGGAGGAATAAGAGAACATGGATGGTAGATCAAAGCTATCATTTTGTAAATGATAATGTGAGAACCTTCTCTAGGCAATGGATCAATTTCATGCAATGTATCTTCTGTTCCTGACTGGCAGATCGGTCTCTCTAGGTATACTTTTGGTTTTTCCCCTTCCACCCCAGCCAACTGCTCCTTCATCTTTTCTTGTGCCTGGAAACCCTGGTTGCAGGTCAGGGTGGTGTGAGCTAGCTGCTTAGCTGCTGTCCAGAAGCAGGTAAAAAAAGATCCTTACCTGAAAGAGCTGACAAGTGATTTGTGTGAATCTCCCTAAATCCAGCCTCTAGTTCAGGTCTTCTTCAGCAGTAATGGAAATTTTCTCATTTACTTGGACAGAACTGAGATGACAATCCAGTAGATTAACTACCCATGTTTCTTGATTTTCTTTCTAAGCATGGAACAAAAGAGAAACATAGACTTTTATTCCAGAAAAAGTCACTCTCCAGTGAGACAAACAAGTTTTCCCCAATCTTTGCTGGTCACAGAAGGCAGGGAAGTGTAATTGATGAACTATCCTGCAGATATTTACAAGGCTGTTAAAATTTACGTGTGAAGATTCTTCATCTAGAAGATGCAGTGGTTTTGGTGAGGAAGATGCAGTGGTTTTGGTGAACTGCAAATCACTCAGCTGCAGTTCTTGGGTGGTACAGTGCTCGATGCAATAGATTAGGACATTTTTTTCTGCTTTATTTTCTTGCTAGAAATAACATGTTCGAGTTATTTCCGTTATTATTAGTTATTATTAGCTGTGACTGGACTGATATAGGAAGATAAAATCATCATGTGCAATAAATATGACACGAGTCCTGGGTTACACTATTTAAATGTTCACATTCAAGTATTTTAGTGTTGAGCAATTTACTGTGTTCGTGTTGATTAATTTGATGTTTTGTGTAGCTGTTTGAAATTCCTGGTAGCACTGCCAGGGACTGTGGTAGCTGGGGATGCAAATAGCATGAGCTTTCAAGTATCAGGCACTACAGCTAACAGACGTTTATGGCTTTCTCCTCTGAAGGCAATAAAGGCTTTGAAGGACCAATCTGTATGGAGCCTTCAAATAATAATAGAGTGAAAGGCTGTTTTACTTTCTGTGAACATGGAGGAAAAAAAAAAGGAAGAGTGCTGTTGTTTTAGGATACTGATAAAGTCTCAGTGTTTTAAATCAGTCTGGTGCTGAACATGTATCAGCTAAGTAAGGAAAAGATACTATCTGTACCAGAGGAGAAAATGAAGCAGCTCTTTAAATTCAAACATTAGTGAGTTTCTACAAAGTAGTTACCGTATGTACCTACTAAATCAACTTAGTATAACATTATCTGTCAAAAATTAAAGAAAACAAGGTGGAATTATAATGGGGTTTGGAGGCTATATACTTTGTGGGAACCCAGACTATTAGGACAATTTTTTTCACGTGGCTTAACCTGCTACCCTGCAGTGCTCCCTGTTAGAGACTGAGGCAGGCCAGACTCCCTCACTTAGTTGCTATTGTTCCACCTGACATGTGCCCTGCTTTTGTACCTCCCTCTGCTAAGCTATCCTATAGCTATATATTTCTAAGTCTTTCCCTTCCTTAGACAAAAGCAGACTTCTCTACTGCTTTTTAAAGTCACTACTTAACCAAGATAAGCAAATATACGAATTAAATAGATATTCTGACACCCAGATCAGCTTTCAGGATTCACAAATTATCAGAGGACAGGTCCAAATCTGTCTCAAAAAGTAATTGAGATTAATTGTGAGTATGAAGCACAATATAATATCACACAGTACAAGCCGAAGCAAGGTGCTGTGCAGAGAGTTAGGCAGGGCTCTTGCATCAGCACTGAAATTGCCCACAGAGCAAGTGAGAGGACTTGCTGAGAAAGCAGCAGTGTGCAAATGCTTTTCTTCTTGCTCACAGTCTTCAACTTACTCAAGTCTTACTTTTTTTTTTTTTTTTTTTTTTTTACCTGGGACATTCATTTAAAAGGGAAAAAAAGAAAGTTTGAACCAGCTTTGAGGGAACCTTAATCTTCAGCCTTGTTTTCATTGCTTGTAAGTGATGTTTCTATGCAGATCTCTTATAATGGCACCCTGGCTGCACACCTTGTGCAGCTGTTGGCATGTGGCTAGCTCTACCTACTTCCAGGCCGACTTTGACTGCTCAAATTATTCGGGGAATGGACTACTGAATGGAGGTTCTTTTTTTGCTGTATGAATAGCAGTGGCTTGCATTTTGATGTTCATAACACGTTCTGTTAAATTTGAAGGCAGGAGTTGATGAGGAAATAATGTCGTAGAAGACTCAGCAATGATGTTGAGCTGTTGCGGGATTCATGGAGGCAGAGAGCTCTGGTTGTATGGATCAGGCTGAAGGCCCAGATAACTTTCAACCTTTCTTGCAGGCTGTGTTCTCCTCAGTCTTTCTGTTTTGGTCTCTCTTATCTATTTTGTTTATTGCCACCTAACATTTTCCACTTGTTATATAATGCTGAATGCAGGTAGTTTGAACCAAGATCTGTGTCTTGGCTTGTTTTTGTGAAGTATCTGGCACGTAAAGTAGTTAACAATTAAGCTGACATCTCAAATAGAAAAGTCCTCCTGGTGTAAAGACATAATGCAAATGTTAATAGCCCTTATTTCAAAAGAAGTGTCGTCTTCAGCCATAACAGGGAGTAGGTCTCAGCAAGAGGAGCTGGAAGCTACTGTGCTAGTAGAAGGCTATGGTTTGGTTGCCATCACTGAAACTTGGTGGGATGAATCCCATCACTGGAGTGTGGCTATTGATGGCTACAGGCAGTTCAGAAGGGACAGATGGGGAAGAAGGGGTGGAGGCGTTGCCCTCTGTATAAGGAAAGGGATAGAGTGTGAAGAGCTGTCTTTGAAGAGTAGCCATGAACAGGTTGAAAGCTTGTGAGTCAGAATAAAAGATCAAGGCAGCAAAAGGAACCTTATGATTGGTGTATGCTACAGGCCACTGGATCAAGGAGAGCCTACCGATGAAGCCTTCTTCCTCCAGCTACAGAAGGCTTCCTGCTCACAAGCTCTCATCATAGTGGGGGGCTTCAACCACCCTGACATCTGCTGGAGAAGTAGCACGGCAGGCTGTAGGCAATCCAGGAGACTCCTGGAGTGCATTGAAGCTAACTTCTTAACTTGGCTAATAGATACCCCCACCTGAGGCGATACAATACTGGACCTGATGATCATGAATACAAATGAGCTCATCAGTGGTGTCAAGATTGGAGGCAGCCTTGGTGGAGTTCAGGGTCCTGAGGGATATGGGACAAGTGAGGAGTACAGTCAGGACCCTGAATTTCAGGAAAGTATACTTGTAGCTCTTCAAGGAGTTATTCAGTAGGACCCCGTGGGATATGGTCCGCAGGGCCAAGGGAGTAGAACAGAAGTGGAAAATATGGATGATTTCCGTAAAGCACAAGAGTGCTCAGTCCCTAGATGTAGGAAACCAGGCAGTGAAGGGAAGAGACCAGCATGGCTGGGTTGAGACCTGCTGGTCAAACTGAAGAGCAAGAGGAAACTGCACAGGCAGTGCAAGCAGGGACAGGGAACCTGGGAAGAGTATACGGACGCTGTCCAGTTGTGTAGGGATGGGGTCAGGAATGCCAAGTTGCGGCTGGATCTGAACTTGGCAAGGAAAGTGAAGACTAACAAGAAGGGTTCTACAGGTGTGTCAGTCAGAAAAGGATGGTACCCCCAATCAGAAAAGAGAACGTATCCCCACTGATGGATGAAATGACCTCGTACCAACAGATGAGGAGAAGGATGAGGTGCTCAGTAACTTTCTTGCCTCAGTCTTCACTGACTCCTGGGTCAATGGATGACAAGATGGGGACTAGGGGAATAAAGGCCCTCCTACTGTGGGGGAGGATCAGGTTCATGACCACCTGAGGAACCTGAACATATGTAAGTCTATGGGACCTGATGAGATGCCTCCCAGAGTCCCGAGGGAATTGGCTGATGTGGTTGAAAAGCTGCTCTCCGTGATATTTGAAAAGTCATGGCAGTAAGGAGAGGTCCCTGGTGACTGGAAGAAGGGCAACATTGTCCCCATTTTTGAAAAGGGTAGAAAGGATGACCCTGGGAACTACTGACCTGTCAGCCTCAGCTCTGTGCCTGGTAAGTTCATGGAACAGATCTGCTTAAAAGCTATGCTAAAGCACATGGAGGACAGGGAGGTGATTTGAGACAGCCAGCATGGCTTCACCAAGGGCAAGTCCTGTCTGAGTAACCTAGTAGTTTTCTATGATGGGGTAACCACAGCAGTCGACACAGGAAAACGAATGGGTGTGATCTACTTGGACTTCTGTAAAGCCTTTGAAATAGTCCCCCACAACACTTTTCTCTCTAAATTGGCAAAATATGGACAGTGAAATTGAGTGCGCCCTCAGGAAGTTTGCAGATGATACCTAGCTGTGTGGTGCAGCTGCCACGCTGAAAGGACGGGATGTCATCCAGAAAGACCTGGACAAGCTGGAGAAATGGGCTTGTATGAACCTCATGGGGTTCAACAAGGCCAAGTGCAAAGTCCTACACCTGAATTGGGGCAATCCCTGGTTTTGGTACAGGTGGGTGATGCTGTGATTGAGAGCAGCCCTGTGAAGAAGGACTTGAGGGTGCTGGTTGATGAGAAGCTCAACATGAGCTGGCAGTGTTCACTCACAGCCCAGGCCGACCATATCCTGGGCTGCATCAAAAGTAGTGTGGCCAGCAGGTCAAGGGAGGTCATTCTGCCCCTCTATTCTGCTCTTGTGAGACCCCACCTGGAGTATTGTGTCCAGTTCTGGAATCATAGACATAAGAAGGAGATGGAGCTGTTGGAACAGGTCCAGAGGGAGGACTACAAGGATGATCAGAGGGCTGGAGCACCTCCCATACGAGGACAGGCTGAGAGGGTTGGGGTTGTTCAGCCTGGAGAAGAGAAGGCTCCAAGGAGACTTTATAGCGACCTGAAGGGGCCTACAAGAAAGCTGGGGAGGGACTTCTTACAAAGGCTTGTAGTGATAGGATGAGCCAATTTAAATGGCTTTAAATTGGAGGGGGGAAGATTTAGACTAGACATAAGGAGGAAATTCTTCACAATAGGAGTGGTGAGGCTCTGGTACAGGTTGCCCAGGGAAGCTGTGGCCGCCCCATCCCTGGAGGTGTTCAAGGCCGGGTTGGATGGGGCCTTGGGCAGCCTGGTCTGGTGGGAGGTGTCCCTGCCCATGGCAGGGGATCGGAATTAGATAATCTTTAAGGTCCATTCCATCTCAAACTGTTCTATGATTGGTTCTATGATTTAGGATGACACCAGTAGGTTACTCAGACTTGGGAAGAATTTTGAAAGTGAGACATCAGTTCAACTCAAAAGGGTCAATGCTGTGCGTGATAAAGGATTTGGGTACGTGAAGGTGAAGTGTTGTACACATGGCCCTTTGGGGTGGAAACTTCTGCTTCCTGTCCTTGTACTTGGGTTACTGTACAGATCAAGTCTCTTCCTGGACGTATCATTGCAACATGCAAAGAGGTGCTCATGGGATGGAAATTTACAGAATGCTGCCAATGAATGATTTTTGTCAGAGCTGCTAATGCAGCTATTTCAGTATGGTGAATGTTTGGGTTGTAAACTTTTTGGGGGAGAGAAGGGTTTTCTTGTGTAAGTGGCTCTGATGTTCTTCAAGGCCCTTCAAGGTTCTTCAAGTCTTCTTGAAGACTAACCTACAGCATGCAGTTTGTCTGCTCTTGTGGCAATGCCATGCATGGAATTAGGATTTGGAGGTAGAGGAGAAGCAGCGGGGGAAGTAATAACAGTTTACTTTTGACACATGACCTAGTATAGCTACTGATAATGCTGATAAACAGGGGAAAAATGCATGCAGAAATATTCCTTCCTCTTTGTCTGTAAATATATATAACACGCTAAGCATATTTCTGCATGCTCTTTAAAATTCTCTGCAGCACTCTCTCCTCTGTGAGCATACAGGATTATGCATTAAGACAGAATTAATCCCTCACTGCGAAACACACAGGCTCAGCATATGCCACGGCTTTGCTCTAAGAAAGGGATTCAACTGTTGTGCTAAAAGAACAGCAGATTCTTGGCAGGACCTTCTTCCATTTGTCTCTGAGAGTGAAACAGTTAATAAATCAGTCATGCTTCACTGCTGGATTAGCAATCACACCCCCAAATGCTAATAACTGTTCTCACTCTTTCTCCTGAAGATTACCCTCAAATCCTATCAAAGGACAAGATGCTTTTTGCCTTGACTGGCATTAGCACCCTAGTGACCTACAGCCAAAGTCAATAGTCAGTAAACTAATGCTCTGACATGGTGAAAGAACAGTGTGCCTTAACTAGACCTACTGTTTCTTAAGATGCTTTTAGTTTCTCCGGTCAATGCCTCCACTTTTACATTTTTCCTTTTTTTTCCCTTTTTATTGCCCCCATCTTGGCCACTCAGGCAACATAAACTGAAGCTGAACAGAAGGAAGTTTGCCACAATGAATCACTGAAGAGTCTGTTGTGGGATTGCACAGGCTGGGGGAGTTTTGCAAAGCTGAAGACTCTGGAGGAGGTGGAAGAGAATTAGGAGAAGGTAGGTAGTTATTAAATTCTTTCCTGTTAATAGAGCAGATGAGCTTATTTACCTCGTCTGCAGCTAAATGTGGTCTGTAAAACTGCCTGCTTTTCTCGGTCTGAAAGCAGAGAAACAGCACAAGAGACAAGTCATAAATTGATGAGAGAATTAATTATCTATGAGCTCTTCTTGTATGCAGTTTTAAAGGAGAGTTGCTGAAAGTTGGATGTTGGGCATATAAAATATTGGAACAATTTCCTTGGTTTTGCAATGCTCACCAATGAAATAGCTTGGCTCAACAAAGACTCCTTACTTTACCTTATAATTACTTCATGCTTATTTTCATGTTTGTTCATTATCACTGTGATTCTTTTACAAAAATACAGGAGTATTTTACGTGCAGAAAACATCTAAAAAGCAAGATTGCACGTAAGTTATCAAGCATTTGCTTCTTAAGGATTGCATATTTTAAATGTAACCGAGTTAAAAGCCTGCATGATGTATGTACTATAATATTTTGAATAGTAATTCATATTCTTATAGTTGCATCATGCGGAAGATACATGTTAAAGTATTTTCAGTGTTTTTCTCACAGCCTCAGGATTTTTTTGCTAATCTGTTATTAGATTTAAAGGATGATCTGAATATTTTCAAGCTTCTTACTATGCAGACAAAGATAACAAAGATAACAGGATATAAACTAAAAGGTATAAACAATGTTCAAACTCTATCTTTAACACATAACCAATGATGCATGCTTGTGCAAGTAACTTTTTCAAGTGCTTCCCAGTAAATATGCAACCATGGTATGTTTGCAGAGATGTACTCTCTGATATGATCCAGCATGATTATCTTTTGGAGCAATCTGTTAGATAAATAAATGGCCTAACATTCAAATCAGGGCTCACTGTGTCTAGCTCTAAGACCTCTGACTCTTTCATTCAGAACTATTGAATCATAGAATGAAGCTTTCACCAACATTTTGGTGAAATAGTGTAACTATTTTAGCTGAAACATGATTAAGAAAATGGAAAGGCTTTAAAACTTCACACTGGTAGTTTTCAGTCCTTCTCTAGAGCTTTGAACCCTGTAGTGTTCAGGACCCTTGTTTTTGGTTTTTTTTTTTTTTTTTTTTCATAAAAGCTTAAAACTTCTTGGCTTACTTTAAAACAGAAAAGAAATTACAAGATATTTTTGGTAGCATATCACTACCTCACACTTGTCTTTTTAAAAAAGAAGAAATTAGATGTGCTGTGTAAACATTTGCATCTTAGCTTTTAATATGCATGTAGACCTAGTGTGATGTAAAAAAAGGCTGTTCAGAGAATAGTATACTCTAAGCACTGTGGCCATCAGGAAAATCCAAATTCTATTCTTGCTTTGCCACAGATTTATTTTTTTTTGATCACCTTGGACAAAGGTGCTTTGTCAATAAGGTCTCTCAAGACCTAGTCTGCCTCTCTACCAGGGGGCATCACAGTGATGAGTATGTAAGGGACAGTGAGCTTCTTCAGTATTGCTCTGATGGGCAACATGTGAGTACCTACAATAGTCACTCCCTCTCCCCTCAGCAGGCCCTGCCCTGAGGAGGGTGGCTTCCGGTCTCTGTAGATGGTGAGTAGTATTTCAGCACCGTGGGTTGGTCCCCAGGCTAGTACTCAGCAGGCAATGGAAAATCACATGTCCACAAAGAACCAAATGTGAAAGGCTGAGCCGTATATTCAAGCTGGAGAAAGATGCAGTGCTTCCATCTTGTGTCATATGGTGTGTACTCCATTGCGTTTCTTTAATCTCCCCAGCACTGCCTCAGGACACTAGAATCCAGAGCCATGACTAGGTTTTAGAGGTGCTGCAGTAATACAAACACTATTGCTACCACTAACCAGCTTGATTTTGTTTTAATAGTGATCTGCTCTGCAAAACCGCAAACCCAATTTAATTACACAAGGCAAGGGAATGTGGGATTATTACAATAATTAGACCAGGACAGCAGTCTCAGTCCAGAAAAACAGCTTTAAACACAACTGTGCTGGAGAAATTTCAGTCCAGCTCATTAGAACCAAGTGCTAAGATCACAGCCCACTCCTGAAATGTTGTTTTAAAACTGCCTCTCCTACTGGCTGCAGTTATCTGAAGAGCTGCACTGCCTCTGCTTGATAGCATCTCCTTTTCCTCTCCTGCCCAGCTAAACTGAGACCAGCAGCTCCTACCTAATCATGACTCTGCCCTCTGCACCTGCCCTGGCCTGGTAAGTCAGAGGTTGTAAACCTCCTTTTGTGCTCTTGAGGGAATTTCCATTTAATGTGTACTTGCATGCGGATTTGTTTTAATAAACATGGATAGAAGAAAACATATGTATACACTGCCTGTATTTGGGGTTAGTATTTATTTATGACACCTTCTAGTTCTTGAAATTCTCTGAGACTAATGGACGCCTTGTGTTCTGGTCATATTTTAAGTTAGCTCTATCTACAGAAGCCGATTTTCCAGTTTTTCTCCTTCACACATTATAAGTACTGACCTGACTTGACTGACCTGACAGCTTTGCTCTGCCAAGTGAGATCTACTCGATTTTACACCTGCTGCTACCTCGCCTGTTTAGAAGCATGTCTGGATATGACAGCTGTCACACTGCATAGCCAATGACTGCTCACAGGGCTAAGGTTAGGCTTTTGAAGCAAACAAAATTTGTAGTCACCCAAGTTACGTCAATCAGAATGGAAATTTTTAACTGCAATTGTTCTAAAGTTCAGTATATGATTAGTATTTATGAAATGTTGTAAAATAGTTTTCTTAAATCTCCAAAGAGTGGATTATGTGCATCTCCTCAGTCTGAAAACCCGTGAGACAGCAATTCTTGGGCTTTAATGTGAGTCAGTTCTCACTAGGGAACGACAGTAATGTCACCTTAATGGATGATAACCTCAAAGAAATGGGTGCAGCCCAGCTGTTCACTGCCTCTGGCCTCCAGAAAAAAATTATCAGTTTGATAGTGATAGGAGCAGAGGAAGGCTGATGAGGAGAAAGAACAAAAGAAAAAAAACAGGGAATGACTAGACAACTGCATGGAGGTGAGGAAAAATGCCTGATGGAGGCAAGTAAGTAATATGGATACATGCCTTATGAAATGGGATAGATGGGGTTAAAGAAACTCTAGGAAAGTAATAGTGAGGAAATGTAAAACATGGCGATATGTAGTGAATATGAGCATAGAAGAGAGAGAACCTGAGAGGAAAAACATAGCAAAAAGAGAATACATAATGAAAAAGGTCTTGCTGAACTGACAGAAAAATGACCCTAGAAGAGAAAAGTACAAAACTATAAAGCCTGAGGAGAAACATAAGCCCTGGCAACAAGGGAAATTAAGCTCTTTGGAAGAAGGAAAAAGTACGTTTCCAAACAGAAGACAATCAATGCACATTCAGAATTAATATTAACTCTTATTCTGTTAGAAGTTTGTTCATCAGGTATGATGCTAAATACTTAATTTTCTTTTTCTGAGTTGAAAAATCATTGAGAAGTTTTAAAGTACTGCATTTTTTAAATAGCCTTTACTACAAAAGGTCTCACACTTTAATCACAATCACTGGATGGTATGCTTTATGACCCAGAGAGCCTGCCACCCGAGGACTTTAATTTTTAGCAGGCCTAGCTTCCTTGATATGGGTATGCCTGCAGCGTGACACAGAAGGGAGATGCCCCAGATAGCTTAAGGGAGGCCGAATGTAGTTATTATTGCACTGTTGTTGAAGCAGCACAAGCCTCAGTGTGGCCTGCGTGTGCCTGAGTGATGTTTGACAGCTGAAATCTATGCTGTTGTCATTACAGTTATTTAATGTGTACATCAATGACAGTCAGGTGCAGAGCTGTAGTGCAGATGTGTCAAGATTGAACTTCATAGATGCAAGAACAATGTCAACATTTATAAAATGGCAGTAATCAACACATTGGCTTTTTCACCCACTGACACAGCTTTGTGTCTTGCTAGCCCTGGCTACTGCTAGGAAACTATGTGACAAAAGAAAACATCCCATTTTAGGAGGGTTTACAGCTGAGGGAAACCTGAGCTCCTGAAAGCCTTAATTCACTTTAAATGGAAAACATAACCTGGGCAGTCTGATTCTTCCTGCCAGGAACAAGAATACAGTCAGATTTTATCGCCAGGAGAGTGAAGATTCTAAAAAGGATGTTTTTAGAAATGGTTTCCTCTGTCTCTAGCTGAAGTATGAAATTTCTTGTAGAAGACTGCCTTATTCAGCTAAGTTTTTATGGAGACCAAAAAATTAATATTCGGGTATCTCAAACCTCTTAGCATAATTGATTCTAAAAATACGTGTTCGGGACAAGACTTGGAATGTAACCTAATATAGTTTACTATAAAACTCCAATCTAGCCCTTTGTGAATACAGTGAGTGGTATATATTTGTTTTACCTTTACAAAGTAATGTTTCTTAGAGTCATCTTATCCCAAACTCTGCTATGCATCTGATTTATGTAAAGTAGCTTACGTGTGTGCCAGTGGAGAACTTCAGCTGTTATTCTGAGTTCTTTATCTTCTCAGTATAAATAAAGCACATTAGTCAAAATTGGTAAATATTCTAGGGCTAAAATATTCCTGAAAAGTTAGAGTAGCACAACAAAAACAACTTTTCTTTGTTTCAGGTCTCTGGAAAATTTTATTACTAGCTTTAAGAGTCATTGCTGCAAGTTCAACCAGGCTGGAGAAAGTGTTATTTGTTCCTTTTTCTAACAAACCACATTGAGACTCTTGAGTACTGTCCTCATAATAATCCCCTTGTTTATTCTTATTGTATTTCTACACAATAGCTTTTTAATGTCTTGTCATGCCAACGTATGCCTTTCTATTGAGAAATTTTCCACATACAAATTATTCTTGCTTCTTTTGTTGAACAAACAAGCCATGTGGTATAGCTTGTTTCATTTACTCATATTTAGACTTGCTCTGAACGAGAAACTTCTTTGGGAGTTATGGAGTTTGACTCTACCACTTACTTTCTGTGTGACTGTGGTTTTAGAGACATTCAGGACTGGGTATCTAGTTTAAAGTGTTAATCTCGAGGCTCTGGTAACAATTTCAGAAATGCTAAATGCCTGCTGTGATGAGAGGATTGTTCAGGGTAACACCTAAACCTCTAATACTCAGTCTTTTCAATAGCTTAATCTTGGAACAAAACCATTAGGGCACTCAAAGAAGAAGCCATTTTGTGATAAGAAAAAAAAAAGTCTTATTTCTGTAGTGCCTCAGTTGCCTCAAGTAGTTAAGTGCAGCCAATTCTTATCAGCCACCCTTGTAAACCCTTTTAAAATGTGTGATTGAATGTTTCTGAATAGGTGCTTTGTCTTGAGCCTGATATTAGCAAATGTTCACATTGTGAGACTCCTACTACTAAAAGCAGTTTTAATGCATACTCTGACTGAGACCTGTGATCAGTAACCTTAACCAAAACTTTCTTGTAGCCAAGCACTCATCCTGCTGTGAATGGCATAGGACTTGTAAGGGGACTACTCCTATGCCTTTTTATTTTTATATCTGACTGGTCTGGGAGCACAGAGCTGTGGCTCTTGAGCTGGAGTAACAGTAGCAAGCTGCATTTTACGTTGATGTAAATTAAGAATTGTATCCTTGACCACCCTGTGCTGTCATTTCTCTCTAGTTCCAGTAAATCTAGTTCACCCTCAATGCTTTGGAGGTCTGGAGACCCTCAGCAGATTGAGCTAGATGAGCTGAGCCACACTTCTGATGCACTCTGTTCAAATCCCATCTGCGCACTCCTTTTTGAGACTACGTTACCAGTCATTGTTCTTGGCTCTTGACATTTATTCTGGTGTGGTTTTAGAGTTTCCGCTTTCCTTCTCTGAGATTATTGTGTCTTCTGCCTTCATGACTACAGAAAGGCTTGAAATATGAGGAAAGGTGGATCATAATCATCTTTCTTTGCATATTTGAACTTGTGCCTGTCCATCCTGGTATTATGTTCCTTAGCTCAAGTACATCAACTAAAAATGCTCAGCTCTGAGCTCCTGGCAGTTTTTACTAATAAGCTTTGGATAGTTCCAGTATCTGCAAGTCCTGTTGTTATGACAGTAGAGTGCTCCAAAAAATTAAATAGTTTCCATACAGCCAGATCCTAATAATTAAAGGTTCCTTTTAGGTTAGGAACAAGAACTTAAAATGTTTGCAGTTTCACTAGATGGGAAGCCAGCAGGAGCTCTGCAGTGCTAAAGTTAATGTGGCTTTGTAGCTTGCTTGGAAGGCAAGCAGCAGGAGTCTGGACGCTTGCAAACAGGAACCTAAAGAAATAGGTTGTGATTCTCCCATCTGAAAGGAATATGGGTGCAGCCTCCAGGTTTTATATTAGCTGAAGGTGGAAGAAAATCCTGTTTCTCAATATTTTTCCTGCAGGCAATTAGCATGGACCTACTGCTATCTTTTTAGCTACTGTTGCTATGGAAAATAGTGGTTAAGTCTGGCAAGACTGCAGGAAAGGGAACTCTTGTAAGTGTAATAATGATTAAATTGTTTTAATCCAATATTCTTGAAGACTGTGGTGTCTCTGCTGTCTGTCAGTTTTTAATATTTGTACAGTCATGGAATGGTGATGGAGATGTTTGCAAATCCCAACAGATTTGTCATGGAAATCCATTCTCTGTTGCTTGCTATTGATTATTTTCCGTGAAGGCTCCAGCCAGCCACTCAATAAAAAAGACAATGGATGAAAAGCATACACATAACTCAAATATTCAATAGCTGGTATGTTCATGAGCAACCAGCATCTCAAAAATAGGCCAAACTGTTTGGAAAAATCATACAGGGACAGTATGTGTTCCTTGACAGTGACAAACGTTTGTGAATGATTGCAAATTAGAGAAAATCAAAATTAGAGTCAGCTGGCAAATAGTATTCAGCCAGCTCCACACTGACACTTAAAATCTCAAAGAAAGTGTAGAAAATAGTCTGCCTGTAGGGGACTATCTGATACAAGGATAGTGCCTCCTTTTAGTCAGCCTTATACAGACATACTGAGACTATTCAGTCAAACAACATCAAAAGATACAAAGTCTCATTTTCTGCTGCTGAGCAACTTCTGTATTTGCATACAAATGTCTGGTGCTATCAAGTCTGAAGCATCAAAATAAAGCTCATTATTACCTAAAGAAAATTACAGGGAAAAATATTAAAGCTACTTCAGTATGGTTACAACAAGATGCTACGTGTCAGTTTGATGTTGAATCAGTGCAATGTTGTTTCAGCAATGGGATACGACCAAGTGATAAAAGCAAGATTTTTTTTTTTTTCCTAACAGAACATTCACTGGCAATTTAAAGGCCAAGTATTATATTGGAAATAGATATGTGATGTGCAGGAGGTATAAGATGAAATCTCTAATACATCACTTTGAAGGTCTTCAGGCATCTGAAATCATAGGGCTGAGGTAATGTGTAAGGATTTACCCACAGGAACATGCAGGCATCCCTTTGTGGACTGCAGGCCCAGTGCCTATGTTGGTTACTGAATGGAAAGCAACCATGGTATTATGATTTTGGTGATTCATTTAGGTATTTTACAGAGACCATGGAGGTGATAGATAAATAGGATATAATAAATACACAGATTTGGGGACCTACAGTGCTTATACCGGGTGCTTAGCACCATCTAAGCGCAGTATAAAAATCTACATATCGCAGACAGGGCTGTTCTGTCTCTTCTTTGAATCTTTCATTGCTTGGCTAAGTTAATTGTACACAAGCACAGCATGATGTTCCTTAGCTGCTTCCTTTCAAGCTGAGGGAAAACACTTGATAAAGGACAAAAAGACTGATTTGCTGTAGATCAGTCAAAGCAAATCCCATTTTAATTGGAAAAGTGAAGGCATTTCTTCTCATTTAGTCATCTTGCCTGCGAAATTTGTGTCTTTTTTACATTCTTTCTGTGTTAATGTTAGAAATAGAAAAATTTAAGTTTATTTTTCTTACTGCAAAGTTACTAAACTACTTTTACTTAGATTTAATGTTTGTTTTTTTAAAGAGTAGATGGAAGTTACTAGCTTGAGATGCGAGTTTCATAGATCTTCATAACTGATACTGTAGTATTATCAGGAGATAAGGAGAGATGAAAGGATCTTTCAGTAGAACGTTTATTCACGTTGCTTCTTAGTTAATGAAATTGTTACCTTTGATTGTTAGTTACTTACAAGAAAGACTCTTTGCTGGCTTTTTGGATACCCAGACTGTAGTCCCAGGAGAGTATTCTGTCAGTACCTTCCAGTAGCTCATTTGTCTTCGTTCATTGGAAGCTATCTTACCTTCACTTGTGCTAGTGTGACTGACTTCTAACCTAGATCTGCAAAATGGTCCACTTAAAAATGAAATATGTTCTCATTTCAGTAGGGCAAACTGGTTTTGGAAGTCTGTTTTGGAGTGCAGTCATGTGAGCTGTTGGATTATGCAGGCTATTAACTTCTGCCATGAGGCTGCTAGGAACCTGTGATAGTGGATGTTCTGTTGAAGAAACAATGACAAGAAACAACAGCCTGAAAATACAGATTATCTTCAGAATCGAAAGGGTGGTATTGCCATTTCTGCATACTCCTTGATGAGTATTTTCTTCTATTACAATGAAGGAGCTAGTCCCTGTCTTAGATACTTTCAAATTCCAATTTTGCTAGAAGTGTGTTTTATATGCCTTACATGTCATGAAGGAGTTAAACAGGTTGTACGTAAACTTGGAAGAAAGGATACATAAATAAATGTTTTATTCTTTTAGCATCTGATCCAATGACCTCTTAAAGGTAGTAGAAAGTCATGACTGACTTCAGTGAACATTAAATCAAGCCCTAAACCAATAACTCCTGTTCAGCGATACAGTCATTAAAAGACCCCTCATCAAGTGGATAGAAATGCTTTTACAAAGGGTTCCTGTCATCATATGCCTCAGCCTGGTTCCTTATCCTAGGTCCCTCAGCAGCATGACTGCTTTCATCTCTTTGCCTAGCTTTGCAAGAGCCTGAGGCATCATAAAAATCCCTCAACCCTATACCCTTTGTTGAATATAAGCATACTCTTTGACAAACTGCCTGGAACAGACTTACTTCAGCTAGCATTGAAGTCTATCTAAATAGGAATGTTTTGTGGTTCTTTTGTTGCTGTTGTTCTTGTTTTGTGTGGGAAGATGATATGTTTTGTTGATTTAAGATCTTTCTGCAATTTTAGAGACTTTTAGTTGTGCATTTGGTGTTTGAAAGCAGCTGGATTCTTTTATCTCTAAACTTGCCAAATGGAATTTATTCCACAGACCCTTTGGCATTTTCCAGAATAAGCTGCCAACCCTGACTTTTTAAAATAACTCTATAGCTGTTTTTTCCTTGTTCTGTCAGCTTGTTTTCCAGGTATTTTTGGTATAGAATAAAAGCTTGAAAACATATGCATAAAGCAGCACATTTCAAAAGGAAGCCTGAGTTTTTTAAGAAAAATAGTGAGAAACAAAGGCATATCAGAACATGGACCTGCCAGACTTTTAAGATCAAACGTAGATCATCAGTATTATGCTGCGGCATGCAGAGAAATCTCAGAACTCACTTGAAGCTGGTAACTGAGCACATGGAAATTGTTTCTGTGAAAATGATAAATCATGAAATATTACATTGCTCATGAGGTAAACACTGCTATTTTGTGAATCAGTTTTCTATGCAGATGGTTTCTATTTTGTTTGATTTGATCTTTTCGTTAGGGGTCTAATTCAGAGTTCCCAGTGAAATAGGAAGTAATCCACATTCAGAATGTTTGAAATGCCACCACAAATATTTCTTTTGAGTACTGTAAATGGAAACTCCAAAATTCTTAGAAAAGACTTCTGTATTCAAACATGGTACGAAGTACATAGATAACTACAACTCACGAACCTTGTAATACATAGCCTTTCAAACCTTTGTTTTCCATTTGGATATTTGTATTGGTGACCTTAGGAAAGAATATTGATGATAAGCAAGATAATAATGCCCCCTAAAGAGGGGGACCATGGGAAACTGCTGCCTGCATTGCAGTTTTGTCATACATTGGACTTGTTGTTGGTGACTACTTTTTTAGAGGGAGAATTATCTCTTTGCTGGACAAGGAACAACAGCACTCAATACCAGGGGATGTTCAAAACATTTCTGGTGCAATTTAGGAATGTGCATGTATGTCTCAGGGTCTTGCTCAGTGCTGCCTGACTGAAATTGAGTACTATGACATGGACCTTTTAAAGAGGTCTGGGTGATTACCAACGTCCTGGCATTCTTCTGATCGGTCTCTTACATGCTGGGTATCTCCAGCCAGTGTTATTCAGTGGGAATGACATTTCCTCCATAGTGACACTGCATGCTGGCAGATTCCCAGCCAGGCAGAACAGCTTAGAAAAGGAAGTCCTCCTCACTTTTTCTTTATTCTGTGTGTCTACTTGTGGTGGGGTAACCTTGAAAACAGGTCTGATACTCATGTCTTAATGGTCATCCACACCATCAAAGCAGAACATTTTATTTATTGCCAGCTAACTTAAAATTCCTCATAAGATACAAGTGGCAGGATAACTTATTTACATAAGCCAAATATAGATAGCAAAGTTAGTAGGTGCAGAAGCAAGTCAAAAGAAATAAAAGCAAATCTTTATATCTACCTGTATTTTAGCTCATCTTCAGCCAACAGGCAGTCAGAAAACTTTGGTGCTTTATGGCTTGAATATAGGCTCATTGCTTCTCTGGACTGCAAACAAATCGTTAGTTCATTGAGATAAATTTTCTTTCAGCTGATTGATGATGCTCAAACCTCAGTACACAGCTCTTCACAAAGCCATATCTGTATAAACCAACACTAATACCAGATACAGGCATGTAAGATAGATCAGAAGTTTAGTACATTACCAATTCTTGAGGTTTATCATGCCAATAACCAGTGTGTTTGCTGAGACAGTGGATTACAGAGAAAGTTTTTCCAGGTGTTGAAACATAACGTAACAAGTTATTTCCTGAACCAGCAGACAAAAAGGCATAGAAAGGATTTACTACTGCAATCAACTTTTTAGGTGCTGTGCACAAATACAAAAACATTGTTGCCTGTGACAGAAAAATTGTTTTTCCTTCTGTATTTAAGCATGATCAGAATAAAAGTACATTTTACATAATTTAAGGGAGTTGGAGCGTGGGAGAGGATTGCTGTCATTGCTGCTGAACAGTAGGGATTATACAAGGGTTTTTCAGGAAGAATGTGGTTTTGTTGAACTATTGAGCAGTAAAGTGTTGTCTCCATCCAGCAGGTATAAAAGTTAAGACTGTGCACTGGTTTTCCAATGTGAAGGAGTTAGCTACTGTGTTATATGATGGTATGTTGCAGAGTGGATGTAGATCAGAGGTCAAAATGAAACATGAGAGTGAAGACCCTTTGCCAGTACTTTGTAGTATCCCCACTTAACAATTTTACATGTGAGAAGAAAAAGATTTCTTTGAATTAGTATCTCTACTCTGTTCTTTATTGCCATATGTAATTTCAACTGCACCAGAGGGGACTGGGTGTTAGTGGAACTATACTAAAGAGAGAAGACAATGAAAAATGACACCTATATTGACTTTAGCCTATGTGTATATATATGTATGTACAGTTTTCCAATTTCTTTGCACATGTATATAGATAAATTAAATTAAGAGCTGCTTTAAAGCAGTGTACGGCACAGTTGATAGGGAAAAGAGTCTTATGAAAAACCTGGATTTTACCCATTAGTGCTTTTTGTAACGTTTTTGTTTGTAAAAAACTTGTTTGGAAAAAAAACTTTTTTACTTTCATCTTTACTTATCTTCAGACCATAGACTTATTTCTTAAATATTGTGGATGAAAGCCCAAATCCACTGAGACCTGTAGCAAATATCCCATTGACTTAACCGAAAGCAAGATTTTTAGTCTGAATTTATAAAGTGAAAAGCACTACTAAACCACACACACCGTAATGCACACCCAAAATTCTGGTGGCTTCTTTTCAAGGATTGGCAAAAGTGTTGTTATGAGATCATGGAGTATTCAGCCAGTGTTTCTGTTGTAGGATATCCAGCAGAACCTTTGTTGGTACGCAGAGGAATGTTGTTAAACACTCTCCTCCCAAAATGGTTTTAATGTCAAATGGACATTTTTACACATTACTTTGGGTTTTAAATACATTTGCCTATTTACAGTCCTTTGGAATTTGCCTTTTGTGAATACATGAGATTCATCTGCAATTGCCTAAATATGTCACTCTTTTTTTTTAACATGGGTCCAAAATATCACAATTTTGCGTACGAGCACAGTGTAGGATAACCAACTCTGAATATCTCTATTATGAGCTTCTCCAATTGTTTCTGGCTTGTCTCAGAATGACTTTGTCTGAGGCACTTTGTCTATTTCTTCTAGAAATAGAAGAATCCTAGGTGCTAAGGCTTCCAACAAGGACAGTTAACTCTAATTCTATGACACATTCTTCCTAGGAACTGAAATAATTTTTTATAGATCATGGTACCTTTCAGAAGGTGGTACTGCCCATAACTTCTGAAAATCAAAGAGTCTATAATTAATAGCAACACCAGTTTGTATTCATCTGCTCAATAACTGAGCGTCATTGTAGTCATACAGGATAGAAGTGCCAGAAGAAACATGAAACTGTAATAACAGACCTGCTTCCAGACAGTTTACTAGGTATGTGAAATAGATGTAGATGCACTGTGGCTGACACATAAAAGATTGTTGATGTTTTTTTTTTTTCATGGGTATACTGTGATTGCCCCGAATTACCGACCTTCTTAAGCATATGTTCAAGCCAAATTGCTTTTTGTAAAGGATTCAGCTTGTAGATTACACTGATCGTCTTACGTCTCCATATTTAAATGGAGGATGAAGTTTCATTCACTGAGTAAAAGAAAATTACTTCCTGCAGTGACTTAATACAGGAGGGAGACTCTCTAAAGGTGTAGTTCTCCTTACAGTCAAAAGGTGGTAGTACAATTTCTATTCCAAGCTCCCAGCAACACAGAGCAATAGCACCCATTTTTTTTACTTAGAGAAAGGGATATGGCAACAAAAGAAGGATGAAAATTCCTAGATGAAATCATAAGTAGCTGTTTGTCAGGAGGTGGTTATGACCATGATCTTCAGTAATTCTGGATGTGGCCATGATGGGCAGGTTCAATTTTCTCTACTACAGCTATCAAGTCAGCAGGTGCCAGGGTGGACATGTGTAGTGAAGGGCTTAATGAAAGCTTAGGATGTTGAAAGAACATAAAATGAAAACATCCTTCTCGCCATCTCTGATGTTTTCAATAAAGTCTTTAAAAGCAATAATTGATGTAATAGAAGCAGCAAGTTTAATTAGGCCTAACTATTGATTAGTGTAATGTTAGTCTCAAAGTGTTTTATAGTGGTGTGTGGATAGTTCATAGCAAGAAAATGGTGCTTCTGTGGAAAATAGTACTAGATTTTCCTTAATTTAAAAAGGAGAGAAGTCACCACACAGTAAATATCCAACCAGAGATTTAAGACAGGGTGTTCTTGGAGGAATGTGGGCAATGCCTAGCACATTTTATTGTCTAGGAATACAAACCAAATAAGATGCTGATACTAAAGAGAAAGAACTACTTAACTGCTTTTTTTCACTAGTCAGCAATGGGATTTCATTTCTATTTTGTCTGTAATGAATCCTGTTAGAGCAGTTGATGGTTGGGCATAGTGCTGACTGTAGCAGAACCTGAAAAGCTTATTTTGCACCAGGGATACATGATTTTCTTCAGCAGAGTAGAATCACTTAGGATCTAATATTCCTAGGACAGAATTATTTAGATGCATATGGTACTGCATCCAGGCTGAGAAAGCAAGAACGTGACTGCATGCAGTGTGTGCAAAGATTGTGATGGAATATTTGTATCCTTGGATTATATTCCAAGTACCTCTGTACACACAGGAATGCTACTGTGAATCTGCTTAGAAATAAGAATAATAACTTGAGATCCTGTAATACAAATGCTCTGCTTATAAACGTAATATTACTTGAAGAATACCAGCTCTGCACTGCAGTATCTGTAAAAATTGTGCTTAGTCCTAACAGGTTCAGGCTGCATTCCAAAATTAGGCACCCTATGGAGTCAATGAAGAGCCTTCAGGCTTGACATAGAAGTAGCCAAAAGAAAACAGCAAGCATAGGGCTTTGTCCAAATGTTCTTGCTTTCAGGAGCTAAGGTGCGGTTAAAAAGTCACACATTATCACATTTGTCTACTGAGGATTCCCTTCTGGGTATCATCTACTACAGCAGGACTGTATTTGGAGGAGGCAAAACAAACAGTGGTATTTTTCAATTCTCTGGCTTCCAATTGAAGGGACAATGAGATATATTGCCAAAAAAGGCTGTGCAGATCAAGGCAGAAGCCCGTTTCTGGGGCTGATATAAGAACGTTATGCCACAAAACCAAGCATTTGTTTTCTATTCCCTGATTTCAGCCTCGGCCTAGGAGCAGGAGGAAGTTTGAAAATTCTGGAGACAAAAAATTAGTTCCAAGCACTGGGATTATCTGAGATCTGTCTAAATAAATCTCTGTGTTATGTAGGGAAAATGGTAGGAGCAGGAGCAGAGTCACACCTTTGATTCCTTCCCACAAGGCCACTTTTAGAGAACATGTAACCTCCTATGTATGGAAAATGACTTCTGCAAAATCTGAAGGAGAGAAGATACTGCTAGTGTATCTCATTGTAGCTCTTTCTTCCCTCTTCCAGCAGCCTTCATCTTAATTCAGAGTGATTCCTGCAGCATTCCAGTTTTCTCTGGGAATTCATTTTTTCAGGCATAGCATAGTGTATGGTTCCTAAATTGCAAGTAATCCACTCAAACAGCTAATTTGAACTGGAGCGCTGGAGAAGATTGCTAATGATGGTTTTGAATAAGTGCTTTCATTATTTCCATTCCACTTGGAACCCCCATATGCACACAAGGTTACAAGGTCTTTCTAAATTGGAGGTAAAGCCATAAAGAGTTCTAACTATCTGAATGAGTTAATTACATTGGAATATAATTCTACTGATGGATAATTTTGATTTATATGTTTTAACTTGTTCCCTTGTACTTAACAAATGTAAAGACATTCCACGTAAGTAGTGCTGTTTGTGGAAAGTTCTTTCTGGATGTTCTGGAGTGTGGAGACATCTATTTCAGTTCAGAACCTCTAGGGCACAGATGGCGTCACAGCAGGTGACAGGGTATCTGCGCTGGCTTGATGAAGCAGGAGAGCTAAAGGTAATTATTTCTTGTTCTTTTTTTGAGCTTCCTGGGCTAAAAGGGCTAAATGTAGAAGTCATGAATGCTTGTTATGGTGTCCAGGTACAAAAATGCAGGAAGAATATGGAAGGTGGACAAGGTGAGGACCAAATGGTGACACCAGCTATATTTGATTTACCTTTCAATGTGTATACCAACATCTTAGTTCCAACTACTGTCTGCTATTTGCTGTCCTGTAGTAACTGTAAGCAAACCAAACAATTTTAATTACTAATAAAGGCAGGTCAGAGCCCTGCAAACAGGACACTGCATGTACTGTGTAAAAGAGGCTTTTGCTAGACGTAACATCATTAAAATGTGCCCATATGTGATTGGTATCACTAAAGGCAGAACCTGCAGCACTGAAAAAAAGGCCTTCCATGTGACTGTCAATCCATGAGACAGCTAGGAATCTGTTCTATGCATCTTGGATGCAGTGCTCTGTGAGGATGAGACAAATTCAACAGTGCTTTTTTTTCTTTTCCTAACTTACATTAATAGATACAATCCAGAACTCAGCAGAGAAGTATTGAAACTCAGATAATTTTCTGCCTGGATTAGAAACCCTCTGTTCTGTGGAAGTTTGCAGAACTGTTTTGCGCTTATCAGTTATAATGTTAATGGTTATGTATCTGAATATCCTGCCTTTCTGGATCACGTAGTGATACACAGGTGAGGCTTCCACTTTTCACTTCTATGCTGCTAGAATTCTATAATTTCAGATGATCAATGACAAATTCTACACTTCTGGTTGTCATTGTCTTGATGCATCTGTATAGACCCAGTGTTGCTTCTTTCTAGTCTATTCATTCTGCACCTACAAATGAAATTGAGATTTCTAGCTAACCTTCTTTTGATGTTATGGCACTTCTTTATTAATTTCAGTTTAAATGTGTTTTAATTCATAGGCATTTTATTTGGATAGAATCACATACAGCTGTATCTGTAAGTTTCTAATTACAAAGACTGTATAATAGCATTTCCCTTTTCAATACAAAATTACTCAAAATGCTTCTAGATTTTCTCTTAAATCACCAGAACAAACACATTGATCCTGCCTGAAAACACTGCCACTTAATGTTCTGTGTTACTTCACTCTTTCTGAACCGGTTCTATCCAAATAAAATGCTTATGAATTACGTTCATAACCTAATGAACCCATATGACAAGGAAGATCATCAGGTTACAAGTAGATAGTAGAACTAGAAAGCTTTTTTATGTCCAAGACAACTTGCTTCTTGACATTCTGATGTAATAATAACTGACCCAGTAAAAGCGGGGTAATGCTGAAATATTCCTTGAAAAAGCTATCTTAATTGACTTATGGACTTTGCATAGGAAAAAAGCAAAACATTCTGCCTGGGATGGAGTGTTGAGTTTTTACATTGATCTTTTGCAGCTCTCTTGATTTTTGTACATCACTCAGCCCTTTTAGGAACAGACAGACTTGTATTTAGCTATTGGCAGGGTTTGTCTGAGGTTAAGCACCTTGTTAGAGATGATACTTTGCATCTTATGTTGTCATACCATGTAATTTCACAGAGCAGTCTATGTACTGCTCTCCAGGCAGTTGAATATCATCTCTGCTTCTCACCCTAGGGAGTGACTAGTTCATTGGCCATGTTATGCAATCATATCACAAAAACCTTGGGGACTGTCATTGTTTAATCTGCTCTTAACGAAGCCTGCCAGATCAGTTTACACTATTTGTCACTGTTTTCTGGCCTGGCTGCCAGAGCCTTGGCAATAATTTCTGCTTCTAAAGCAAGGAAAGAAATAGCCAGGCCTGCAGTTGGGAGTGTTAACTGACAATGAAATCTATGAGAAACCCAGGCAGAAATCCATCTTTAATCCGTTTCCTGTATGTTCTAGGCTAGATGAAACCAGATTAGTTTTAATCCCCATAATGACTATTCCTTTGGCTGAACTCAGGCAAGATCCATGCAGGGTCTGAGGTCAGATATAGAGTCTCCCTATTTTCTGGGGTAGACTAAAGTTCAGGAACATTCTATCTAGAAAAGTCACAATGGAGTGCAGTGTTGTGCACAGTACTATGGTTTGTTAGTGACCATGCGCAGAGCTGCATTGTGTGTTTCTGCTCTGAACTCTGTCATATTTCTGGTTTATGAGTCAGTATGCAGATCCCTGCCAGCTCAGGTGACCCTGCTCCCACGTTGTAGACATGGCCTAAAGTACCTAATGGCCACTCTAAATGCTTCAGGCAGAAGTGTAAGTCTTTGAAACCTGCCGTGTAACTCGGGTGTCTGTAGGTGCTAAACAGCAGTGAAGGTTGAGCAACGGGGCATCTTCCTCATACCTGGATACATCAGGACCATCACAGAAGACACTCTGCACCTGTCCTCTCTGAAGTGGTTTGTCTGGCAGAGCTCAGAAAGCACTTGTTGTACCCCAACAAACTAGCTCCTACCATCACGGACACAAAAAGCTGATTCTACTCCTGATGAAGAGCCAGTTACTGAAGCAGAGATTGGGCTTTTGAGGTTAGTGTCTTCAACAACAGCCTGACTACTAGGCTGTGCAATAGTCTTTGTTCTTTCCCCTCACTTCGTTATTATAGCAGAACAGCAGGTTCAGGAGGATTCCTACCTTAGAATAACCTAAAAATTTTTGATTAAACAAGGGAATGCTGGTTAAACTTTTATGTTACAGCTAATAGAGTTGAGCCTCAATCTGTCATCTTTTGAGTACTGTAATTATCTCTCATCTCTTCCCAAGTCAGCTTTTGTGAGAAAGGGTAGAAGGGCGGTTTACTCAAGAAAATGCGTATGTATGGACCTCCGCTGGAGATGGGCATTTTCCTGAAGGCCAGATGAGGATACCAAGTTCCCGAAGAGAGTTTAAGATCTCTTTCTCAGCGTTTCACAGTAGCCAAGCTAGGCAGCTCTGTGTTAATGTCCTGGCTTTTGTGGGTGTCATTCCTGCGGATTGCTTAAACACAGAACTCTTGGCAGGGGCATCTGCAGACTGAGAGGCACCTTGTGGTTAGGAACTGACACCCTTGCCCATGCTTCTTTGTGAATCTGTCTCTCCCTTTATTTACTACGAAGATTTTTTGCCTCATCCAAATTTTGTCAATCCAAGTAGGCAGAAAAGAGGATTTTTTTCTCTGTAGCAGGGCTATGGGAGGAAAGAGGTTGTAGCATCAAAAGCAGTATAAATCTGATGAGCAGTCAATACCCCAGCATATAAATAGTTTGTCTCTGTAAAAGCCTGACATGGAGTTAAGTGAGATGGTGTGTTAACAAAAGATTTCCTTTGGAATAAATAATGCAATAATCTACAAAGGTTTTCTGTTGACACTTCTCTCTATCTCTGAGCAAAGACGTGTATAATGTTTTGTTGCTGACATATTGTTTTCATAAGTTTGATGTAATGACATGGAAAAAGATGTGGGAAACGTGTAATAAATACTGCTGGAATGGGTGGATACCATTTAAAATGACCACTGGAACTCTGCCTTTCTCAGCTCTGTGGTAGGCTGTAGGGTTGCTATCATGTTCAGTAACGTGTGCTGATGTCCAGGTCATAGCAGCTCAATCGTATTTTTTCTGAGTCTGTTCACTGAGATTGCAGATGCGGGGCTGTCAAGAGAAGCTTTGACTCCCGGAGTGAGCTTACTCCCTGCTGGAAGGAAACTAACAGCAAGTTCACAGGTTACAGCTGCATCTCTGTGTGCCCGAGTCCTGCTGTGAACATAAATCTTTCTTTTGTTATTCTAACTGCCTTCTCAGCAATATCTCTGCCAGGCCCCTTGCAGTGTGATTAGAAACGGGGTAGTTTGAGATCCTCAGGTAGCCAAAGGCAGACTTTAAGATATGTAATGTAATTGCTGTAGGTTAACTTATTGGAAATACTGGGACACTAGTGAGATGCCTACTCCTGAGGCTGGTGCCCAAACAGTCTGTTGAAGGCTTGAGGAAGCCACAAGTGTCGATTAATTAGATACACATAGGATATTTACGCAGATAAATGGAGACAGATCCAAGTTCATGCTGCTGTCATGCTGAGCTGGCTAGGTGTTACCTATCTCAGTCCAGAAGCCATATAACCATGTCAGCTTTTGCTGTGCTCAACCTGATAATCTATGTTGGGAGAGTTGACACATCTAGGGAAATTAGTTGAGCCTTCACATTCTGTCAGATGTTTGATTCTTTTTTTAGAATAACCTTTTAACTTAATTGCTTTACCTGTTATAATATTAATTTCTCAGTTTGTCCCTGGTGCTGTCTTTGTGCAACGTACTCTTTGAAGTTCAAGGTTTTACACAGCACAAATATCAGAACTATATGAGTTAAAGTGACAGCTTAGCTCTTTCTAATCTGCTTAAGGAATGATTTCATTTTAGTGCTTTTCTTTTGGATATATTATCCTTACTAGGGACACTAAATACATGTTTCACGAGACATTGTCTAATTATTGTGTAATTTTGTGTATAAGATTAGTTCAGAAGTTGATATAGATATTCTGTCTTGGTTCTTGAACACCTGTTCAGAGAAGCAGCATCCCAAACAACACCTCACCTTCAGGCAGCATGTGTCTCCTTTGTAAAAGTGTCTCCACTACACAAGAAAGGAACATGAATGCTGTGGGCTTTGAGGCAATGCTTACTGCCTGTGTTGTCCCACCTGGGGAGCCCATTTGCACAGTGGAGTGTAGGAGGACCTTGTGTAAATTTGGAGGAAATGTTCTGTAGGCAGAATGCTCTCTATTGTTCGTCTTCCAAATAGGAGTAGAGTACAAAAGTCAGTCGTCATGTATATTAATGTAGTTCATGCAAATAGAAGTTGCTAGAACAACAGGTCAAGAGAGTTCTCGATCCATTGAGTCACAACACAGATACCTCAGAGCCAGAAGTTTACTAAAGGTTCCCCAACAATATTTTTCAAACTGAAATCACTGATTTTGTGTAGCAGTAAACAGGTGACTTTGCCTTCTTAGCCATTTGACTTTTGACTTGTGTTACCAACAAAAGGTGTAGCTGCAAGGGTGGCTGCAGATAGGGGAGGAAGGGGAGACATCTACCTACCGAGGGGCCAGAAGACATCTCAGGTTTGACTGCCATTTTGTGTTATTCACAACCTCAGCAGGTCTTCAACTGCTGACTTAGAAAGGAAAGTCCCCTTGCCCTGCCCGGCCCCATTACCGGGGTCCTAACCTCCAGTCTTCCTGATACAAGCTGACAGATCTACCCTCCCCACCACAGCTGTGAGCACGTTTGTCTCCTCTGAGCTGAGGGGAAGTCGTATAACAACAGCGTCTCTTTTCTGCTTCTGCTCCACTGCATGCTATGCCTCACTGACTCATACGGCTCCTTTCAGAAGCTTCCTTGAGTTTTAATTTAACACAATTTTGTAAGGTAGAATTAGTGACTTTGAGGCTAATATTTTGGTTTTGAATGGAGTAGATGTGAAGGGTTTGGGTCTTACATCGCTAAGTGAGGTCTTGGTTGCTGGAAGAATAAACACACAGCAAAAAAAAGCCACTCTGTAAGATGCAGTATTGATTCCTAGTCAGCCATACTATCAAGAAAATGCTTCCCTTCCTCCTTTCTTCCCACAAATGCTGAATAATAGACGTTGTTTACTGGAATTTACAATTTTTTTTTCCTTGTGAGTGATGCAGTGACAGTGGCCCCTACAGTATCATTTAATTTGAAATACTCTTGGGGTTTTTTAACCTACATTTCTAATGCAGTTCTTAAATAACTGTATTTCTTGCCCTCTAGACAGATCAGCTCTGATTTTATAATGAGAATTTCAGTGTTAGATTATTTTAAAAAAGAATCTAGGCCATATACATTATGTAAGGTTGCCATAGTAACAGTTTCTCTGAGGGGAAAAGTGACTGTCTGTCGTTTCCACAGAAACCACTCCCCGCTGAGACAGGTGCCTCCAAGGGAAGTGAAGGGAATATAAATGAGAGAGAGAAAAAGACACACACAGATGTCATATGATCTCTGCGGCATCCCCACAATGCTGCAAATTCATCTGTAGATTTCTGGGTTTATTTTTAGTTTGTTGGTTTTGATTGCATGACTGGTACCTTTTCTTGTCGTGTAAACTCTGGCCACCCTTCCCTCACATGGAACTGGTATTGCAACTGGAGGTACAGCAATGCTCCACCTTGGCAGTGAAGTGACCTCATCAGATACTAAAGTCCAGTGCTCTAGGAACCACTGTGCGTTGGAGAATTTAAATGGTAAATGAGAATTTCCTCCCCCTTTTTTATTAGCTTTTATTTTCATGAAAAAGTCAGCAGAGACAGACAGGTATGGAAATTCTTCCAGAGAGGAACCGGAGAAGAGTGACACTCGACTCGCTTATCAGTCAATGGTTTTGTTCTTTTTGGGGTACAAGCATGCGCTGCTAGAAAAAATGTATTCTGAAATATCAGGAAGTAGTAAAAAGGAATAAACTCAATTCTAAGATTTGTTAAGCAAGGAAAAATTTCTTTAATGTACTTTAGTGTCACTGAGGCAAGTATGGATTAACATTTCTGAAATCCTTTTGCACCCTTTTATCACCAATAGTGTTGGTTTGTATTTTTTTTTCTTCAAGGGCAATAGAAGTGTGACAATAATTCAAGGCTTAGTGCAGCCATAACTACAGATTAACGCACTGGCTACTTCATCTTCATCCTGTCATCTCTCTGCTCCTTTATGGGGAAAGCAGGCTGACATGGTTATTAAATCTGGCAGCTGTGTTGTATGCACATGGGAAGCAAGTAGAGCACAGCATATAGAAAATGAGTAGCTTTCAGATAACAGCTTTCTTTTCACTGCTGCGAAGCTTGAAAGGCAGCCTAAAAAGCTCTTTCTCTTCTTTGTAATCACCAGCCGCTGGATCAGTGCGCAGATAACCACAAATACAGTTGCAAATGTAAGTATTCCTTGCCTGTTTGGTGCTTTCAGATTGCTAATTAGGATTTCTACCTCAGTGTTCTGCTTGAAAAAGCAGAGATGAAAGCTGAAAACATCCTGACAGGGAAAGCTTCTCTGCAGTATTGTTCTGGCTTTCGGTGGAAGAGCTGCTGAGAGAAAGGGATGCACGAAAGCTTTCTGGAACAAATAGTTTGCAATTGTGTTTGTTGATTTTTGAGACATCTGCTTGTCACTTTATCTGTGAGGGAAGAAGCCAAGCAAATGCAGGAGGTACTTCTAGGAAGATGGTTTTCTGCTTAGAGCAGATAATATTAGATATACAGTGAGAAAGATACTTCAGCAGTGATAGATGGCTTGTGAATGCGTAGGAGAGAAATCTACCATAGTATTTTTCACCTGGAGTATTTTCTTCAAAAATCCATAAATGCAGACCTGGACTTCTCATTAAGAATCTCTGCAGTACCTTATTATCAGAAGCGCAAACAGAGAGGTGTCATAAGGGGCACCAGTAAGTCTGCGTCTGACCTGATAAGAACAATGAACATAGCACGGTGAGCAATGCATGTTTTTCACCAATCTTGTTCTGTCTGTACGTGAAGAGGATCTTTATCTGCTACCTGGCATGAAGGCAGGACATAAGGTGGTTGGGAAGCAGTGGCATTGAAGATTTCTCACCGTGTTGTGATGATGCTGTAAATAAAAGAATTGGTATTTGTTAGTGGTTTTTTCCTTTGGTCTCATAGCTCTGAAGAAACGACATCTTGGTTTTTTTTCCTCCTTTCTCATTCAAAGCTTCTGTAGTGCCGTTGTCTATTGATTTTATGGCTAGTGAATTCTTTGTGTACTGTGAATGAAATCTACTTATTGAAAACAGCCTGTAATCACTACCAACTAAAATATCAGATAATTGCACAAGAAATGCAGGCTGTAGCTGGTTTGTTTGTGTTGCCATGTCATGTTTCTTGCTTTATTTATGGATTTTATTTTTTCCTAGGGGCCATTGTGGTACTGTAAGCTTTTTGTGAGCCATGTGAAAATGTTGTTATCACAGTTAACAGGTGACTGCCATTAAGTGAGTGGGGAGACTGTATGTGCTGTGTCATTTGCTGCACGTAGAGGGCTAAACATATTCATGGTATAACCCCGTTGAAAATGCTGCTATAGCGCAGGCATGTTTTGTCTATCTGTTGTTTGAAGCTGCTTTTGCAATACTTTAGCCTCATCTTATAGACATATGTGTAAAAATGCCTGTCTTCATTGTGGCAAGTGAAAGGTGATTTTAGAGCTAGTTTCCTTCCTCTTGTCTTCTTTTTCTTCTCATATACAGTCAGAAATTCATAGCTTCCCTGAAACTTAGTTGTGAAAATGGTCATTTTTGATGACAGCTGTGGAGCTGAGCTTCCCAAGCCTGAGTGGCAGCCAGCCAGCTGCTGAGACAAGTGGTGACCTTTCAGGACAACATCTCTCACAAAAATGTCAAAATATTAAAATGGCAGACATCAAATGCCATGTGCGTGGGGAAGGGTTGTCAGCTGGCAGGCTTTAGGCTGAAGGCAGATTATCCACTGCTTGCCTGGATTAAACGTAGAAAGCCCTTGCCTAGGACTCTAAAATGTAGAGAAATTATTCGTACATGTCCTGAATAATTTCAGAAATTCTTCTGGGAAGATTTGGGATGTGGATGGGAAATTTCTGAGGTGTTTATTTAATATCTCCTCAGGCACTCTCCTGACGGATGTCCAAAAGAAGCAGCTTTTTGCATTTTCTTTTGCACTTTGCATTATATACTAGTTTTCCTCCTAAATCTCTTACCCACACGTAGATGGATCCTAATGAAGCCTAAGCAGAGTGCATCGATGTACAGCAGGATGCTGATAATGTGTGCACTGACTTTTTAGGCATATGCTCACTGAGTATTAAACAGTCCCCTGCAGTTCTTGGTGCTGCAGCCCTGAGCTGAAACCTCCTTTGCTGTTAGATACATTGATGCTTTGTAACTTTCTTTGAAGGCATTGAAGGCTGAGCATTCCCATGGTCTCTGGTGTGTCAGCTTCCAGACACCTTTACCCCCTGGTAAACAGATCAGTAGCACTGGGATTGCCTGCCTTGTTGGCTTTCACCCTGCTGCATAAATATTTCTGGGAGGTGTGAAACTGCCTGATCCTTTACCTTGGCCTGTAGGAAAGCCAGACAGTGTGCATGGTTGATCAGGGAACTAACCTATTCACCTTGCGGTTGATCTCACTTGGAGAATAAGAGCGAGTACAACAGTGGCTGCACTAGACCGGTCTTGTCTGGCCAGTTTACAACTGGCCACAGTTCAAGAGAGTACTCAGTATTCGCTATTGAAAGCACAGGGTGAGCTGCCAGCACAGGTAACCCCTGCAAAGCAGTCAGTGGCCAGATTGAATGGTGCCGCATCCATTGTTGCTTACCAAGAGGCTGAAAAGGAATATAGTCCTTTCCAGTATGTCTTTCTTTTTTCCTTCCTTTTCAAGACAGGAGTTCTGTGTCACTTCAAGTTCTCTCTCTTACTACAAGGAAGCAATTTTTTATAACTGTGTTTTAGTGTTTTTCACGTCTGCTCCTGGAGCAGTTTTGTCCCACCCTTCCTGCCCTTTAAAACTGGAAACACTGCATTCCATGACCACTTTCTGTCTTCTGTTGTCATAGAAAAGACTAAGTCTCCATGTTGGTCTTTTCTTTCCAGTCAGTATTCTGTGATCATTCCTCCTTTTTCCTAATTCTGAACAAGAAGAATTATGAAGCAAATGAGATAGGTAAGGGCAATTTCCCGTTAACATCTTACATCCTTCCCTTCCTTTCTCTTTTCCTTCTGTCTTCAAATTTCTATCTGCTTTGCCAAAAGTGTGTCTGTGATTTGAGATTTACTAAGTCCTAAAAATCTATTTGGTAGAGAAACATTATGTTCATCTAGTTTAGGAGTAAAAGGGTAACTGAGAGACCAATTAATGGAATTTATCACAAGACAGATACCTAGGCTGTTTTGGATTTTGATCTTCAAACAGCAAACCATGTGTAGGCACAATCTATTTAATAATCTCTGATAACATTATGTAAAAATTAAAGTAGTTTTCTGTGGGCTTTGCATGAAGAAAAAATCCTAGGAAAATAGCTGAATATGTTTGTCAGGGGCTCTAATTTCTTTAAAATCCAGTTATACAGGGCTTAGCTCTTTTCTAAGAATGTGCTCATTGTCAGATCTGTTCATTAAAGATTATACCTGATATGAAATTCTGGTAACAACAGCAACAATGCCATTTATCATTTTACTCTGCATTTCTGTTATTATTACTCTACTATTTCTGCAGCATCTAGGAACACTTGTATTGGAAGTTCAATGAGCTGACTACTGTGTAGAAACAGATGGTAATCCTTGGCCCCAGACTGCTTACAGGCTATTTTGAAAATAAAGCAAAAACTCCTTATCATACAGTTACCACCCTTCTTGTTTGGCTTTTTATCTACATTCAGAATACAGATGTTAGTAATATGTTACAACTAAATTGGTCATCAGGATACCAGAGTTTGCCTAGACATGGGCTTGAAATTGCATGTAATTAAAATAAGAAAATGGCATACTGTGACCTTATTTCAAAGCTGTCTTAATAATTCACTTGGAGTATCTCCCTTAGGCTGCTAATGTTTAGCTATTAAGTTAATGAAGTATATTAATTGAAATTAACTCAACTGACCAAAACATGACTATAATTACAAAATAGATGTGGGTCACTGATAAAGATTGCTGTTAAAATCATTTAGACACCATTGTGAATTACTAAGTTAATGCTCATGATAAACTTAACTACTAAGGTAATAATATTCACTATTAAGTTTATTGAAGCATGTGGTTATAATATTATTTATATTATTATGTTATGTATTAATTATATTATTATAATATAATATTAATCATTGACATGAAATAACAACATGGCACATGACCATCAGATGATAATTGACTTATCATGGACCACTGTGATTGACTTATCATGACTTACTGTGATTCAGGCAGGTGAACAGTGGGGATCATAATGTGGGATGGGAGTCTGTATTTTCTGTAAGACTAATTTTTCCCATTTCTCTGCTCCTTCCCCACCTTACAAGTATATTTCAGGAGAAATGACACCTCCATTAACATCACATTTTCTGCTACCTTTTGTTTGAATTGTAAGGTATAATGTACACAGTAGATTTTATACCTATAAATTAGAATTGAATCTGCCACCTAAAATCAGTCAGAACAAACCTCTAATTTGCAAATCCATACTATAATACACTATTCCATTCTGAAGGCATTTCATTTATTCAGTTTGTGCACTCTTCAGATTACCCTTCATGAGACAAGGCTGTAGCATGTGAATAAAAGCTATAACTTAACTGAGCAATGTAGGTGACATAACTGAGCAATGTAGGTGACATAACTGAGCAAAATTGCATTATTATTCTTTCTGGAAATTTATATTATGCAAACTGTTATGATTTCCAAGTGCCATTTTTATTATAAGGTCATAAACCTACATGTATATGCAGGAATACAAAACCTAAAGGATCCCAGGGGGCCAAGCTGGCAGTTGGAAAGATAAAAATACCTTAAATTTCCCAGAATTTTTAAATTGGTTTGAAACTATCCTTTACAATAATATCTCTTTTTTTTTCATTGACGCTACAACTTGTGTAACTGTGGTGACATATTAAACACTAATAGTGGGCATTGGTGTTAGCCAAAATTTGAATATATTCTGATAGTGACACTGTTGTTCCTTCCATAAAGCAGTTGAAAGAATCTAAATGAATGCAAGCTGCCAAACATGAGGAGCTATTGTGTGCATCGAATATCTGGGTTTTTATGTACAAGTAACAATGAATAAAACAGTCTGAAAGATTATTTGCAAGCATGCAATTAATCATAATTCCACCTTGATGTGGATGGATAAAAAGGTAGTTTATCAGCCTACTTAACTAGTATTTTGAAAGTATTTTGCAGAACTTATTAGTTCAGGAATATTAAGATAGGTGCCTCTTTTTTATGAGACAATAATATAATTCCCAAATGGATAAGTTAGAATGTCAAAGACAAAATAATTGATTCCTAGGAGTGGTATGGATTACTGTTAAGAACATTCTGAAATCGTGTTCTATCATTTATGTATTTCAAAGCATTCCTAAAAGTAACAACTTGATTTTGGAGGTAGTAAATCAGAGATAATCAAATCACTGCAGTTTGTTTGTCTTTTTTTAGAAAGATAGGTATTCTTAATTTAAAGGATTTAGTACTTTTGAGTTTCCTTAACATATCTAGGGGAGTAATTAAAAAAGTGAAATTATTTTTCTGTTCTGTGTTCTCCCTCCTCTTCAATTCAGTGGTAATTCACTCATGCAAGGGGCCTTTTCAAAAGCAGGAGAGTCTGCAGACTGGAAACGAGCTACCTCTGTTGACTATATTGCAATGAATCAGCATCCATTCTTCTTTGGATGGAAACAGGTTCACTGAGATACATCCTTAGCTCTGTCTCAGCAGAATGCAGAGAAGTATTTCTTCCTAGGTGGTAGTGCTAATTTTTTGAGAGAGGAGGTTGACATTGACTCTCTTGACATTCTGAGCATTGCCCTACTGACATAACTGGACCTATAGGTTGCTATAACTTTGCTACAGTACTCGTAGCCCTCAGACAGATTTTATATTAGTTATCAGATAATGCTGAGGCATTAGATAATTGCTATGTAAAAGTGAAACAATGGGCTAAAAATTTATTGAAGAATTAGATCAACTAACACCCGAATTATTTTAGCATGTTTGGAGTTCCCAGGGCAATATACATATTAACCTTGGGCCAAACATAGCCATCCTACAAGTGAATGTAACAGAATCACAGATTCACAGAATGGTCAGGTTTGGAAGGGACCTCTGGAAATCATTTAGTCCAATCCCACTGCCAAAGCAGGTTCACCTACAGCAGGTTGCACAGGAACACGTCAAGGTGGGTTTTGAATATCTCCAGAGAAGACTGCATAGACTTCCTGGGCAGCCCGTTTCAGTGCTTTGTCACTTTCAGAGTAAAGAAGATTTTTCTTATGTTCAGTGGAACTTCCTGTGTTCCAGTTTGTACCTGTTACCCTTAGACCTGTTGGTGGGTACCATTGAAAAAAGTCTGGCCCCATCCTCTTGACACCCTCCCTTTAGATATTTATAGGCATTGATACTCATACTGCATAGTCACGTGGCAAAATTTTACCCTAAAAGGGCTTCCAACCATCAATGTTCCTACCAGGTGGAATAGTGCCAAAGTACTCTTTTTCTCTATAAAATTGAAATTGTGTAATTTCAGATGAGAAACAGGGAAATTGTTCAGGATTTTTGGTTTTAAGGACATGTTGAGAGTTAGCAGAGTGAAGCTTGTAACATGGATAGCTTTGTATAGTGCTGATAATGAACACTGTGCTATGGATGTTGAGATCTTCTAGAAATCCATAATTATTGATGAGAAGGTCGTAATTATTTTCATTGTAATTAGTAGGAGATTCATGATGGTTTGGCTTGGTTCTGACCTCGATTGTTCATGCACTGAAATTAAAATTGCAGCAAATTCTTTTCTTTCCAGAAATATTTATTTCTTGCTCAGCATCAGAGAGTGTAGGTAAGGGAGGACCACCATGCAAAACACTGTTATTTTTGTTTCTCGGGGATTATTTATCCTCTTGAGCCAACACAAGGCCACATCACTGGCTTAGGGTAATGCTTTTAGAAAATGGTTCTGTCCTTAAAATATCTTTTGAAAGGTTTTACTTTGCTTTATTCTTGAAGCTGTGAGGGCAGATAGACACAGAGGGGACCTCACCTGATTGTGAGTGCTGTGGAGGGCAGAAAGAAGAAAGCTCTTGATCCTCAGCCAGCTAACCCTAGGAAAAATTAGAGCTGATGTTATGCAGCCATGATTTATGGAGCAGGAAAAAGATTGCTTAGATCCTTCATCAGCAGAGACCCCATGCCACTCTGAACCTATCATCTGGAAAGCCATTTCCTGTAAATACACTTCCCCTCCATTTGTCACTGAGGAAAGTTTGAGTGTTGCCAGAACAAGTGGTATAACATCACTATGTCGTCTTCTGGTGAACTATCCAAATAAAGGGTTTTATAAAGAAAGCTCAAGAGAAACCTTCAACTGATTGGTTTAATCAGGTATGGAGATAAAAGTGAGTATAGGAATGCCTATTACGCTGGCAGTGCAATTCTCTAGGTCAATGGATTGCTGTCTCTTTGCAGGACTGTCTGTCAATGGTTATGTGTGCAAAGAAGTCCATAGTGGTTTGTTTATCTACTGATTCAGAACAGATGCTCAAATAGCACAATTTTCATGAAGGAAGAATTGATAAAGAGTGCAGCTGGGGTGTGGATGGTACAAAAAACTCCACCCATCATTTTCTAAAAGGCACGATGATGGCTTAATTGTTGCTACTAACGATTGTTGGCCATTTTATTTGCTATAGACAAAGTATGATCCTACTAAGAGCCAACTCGGAGAAATACAGTGACAGAGGAGTCTCTTTTTTCCGTTCACTTGGCTTCATTCACTCAACAGTTTCCACTGGCTCTGTCTGGACCAAAACCTTCCACTATTGCTCACGTGCAAAGCCCTCTTCTTGACCTCCATGAGGTCTTAAACTGATTAACATAGCTCTAAATAGGGAAAGAACAGCCATGACAGTAAGGAAATAGTATTGGTACAATATGCGATAAAAAGAGCAGCATTTCATGTTGGAGAATTTTTGTAGGGTGATACGTAAAGGTACTTCCTTCTGAGAGACCTGTCAATGGGAATAGTTATCCTCTTACCAGAGAGTTTAGTTCAGTGCCTTGTGAATATCATCTGTCCTCTTTTGTTGAGGTGGGTTTGATGTGTCTTGTTTAATATGTTTCTCTGTTGCGGAGTTTATACTTAAGGCCATCTCTGGTGCAACACTTCAGGTAAATTTGACTGCAACACTGATATTTGTAGAGATCTTTCTGGAGTATTTGATTTTTTTTTATTATCTACCTGAATGGGGTTTCCACTTTTATCTCTTTACCTATTATCAGTCTTCTCTTTGTAATTGTTGATTGAGGCTTGCTACATAGAAATCAGTCTTATGAGTGAAGAAGAAAGAATTGTTCACAATAGAAATGTGTACATTGTTTGGTCTGACCTAATCTCTTCTAGAGGTTTGTTGCATTCTCTTTGGCCAAAAATTTTGTGCCAGGTGTGCTTAGATCCAGGTGTATGTTATTTTTATAAATTGTGGATGTTATAGTGGTTTGTAGGTGAAATAGAAAAACAGTTGGAATTTTCCCCATTACCTGTTTTTACAATAAGGACACAAGTCTTTAATTGGCATCAAAAGCAGGCATTTCAAAGCAGGCTTTCTTCAGGTATTAGTACCCTTGCAGCAAAGATGGCTAATGGTACCCTGGACTGCATTAGGAGAGGTATTGCCAGCAGGTCGAGGGAGGTGAGCTATTCAGCACCGATGAAGCCACACCTGGAGTCCTGTGTCCAATTCTGGACTCCCAGGTACAAGAGAAATTGCTGGACTCTCCAGTACATCCAAGGGCCATGAAGATGATGAAGGGAAGGGACTTTCTGTCTTGCAAGGAAAGGCTGACAGAGCCGGCGCTGTTCAACCTGGAGAAGACTCAGGGAGGATCTCATCAGTGTTCATAAACACCTGAAGGGAGGGTGCAAAGAGGATGGAACCAGGCTATTTTCAGTGATGCCCAGTGACAGGACCAGAGGCAATGGGCACAAACTGAAACACAGGAGGTGTTGTCTGAACATCAGAAAACGGTTTTTCACTGTGAAGTTGACCAAGCACTGGCAGAGTTTGCTCAGAGAGGTTGTGGAATCTCCATCCTTGGAGATATTTAAAACCTGACCGGAAACGGTCCTGGGCAACCAGCTCTAGGTAGCTCTGCTTGAGCAGGGGGGTTGGACCAGATGACCTCCAGAGGATCCTTCAACCCCAAGCCATTCTGTGATTCTGTAATTCTAATAATAAGCATCAAATAAGACTAAACATAAACAGCTTTAAATATACTCATATCAATACATTCTCAGCATAAAAAAAAAATTAGATATCAGTGGTACACTACACTATCACTATGAAAGGATAGAAAGAAAGCTGCCTATTTCACAGGACACAGTGAAGTTAGTGTACATGTTAATGTGATTTTTAAAAAGACATTCTCTGTAATAGAGCCTCTCCCTGTTGTTTAGTGTTCAGGCTCCAGCTGCAAAACAGGATTTTAAAAATTCTGGTGCCTTTATTTGAGAATGATTATCATGCAGAGCAATCTGGTTTTACTTAGTCATGTTCTCAGAAGTAACTCAATTATTTAGGCTGAATTTTTTTTTTTAATGAGGCAAACATCTAGCATGCAAAATTTCACTCTAGCCACTAGACACTATCAATCTGTCAACTGCAGAAAGCAGGGTCACTTAATGGGAAATATGAAATTGCTATGCTTGCAGTTGATACTATCAACATGCACTAAAAATGCACAATTTATAATAAAATGCTGCCTTGGGCAGGCATCATGGCATTCGGTACCTCCATATAGCAACGAGGTTCCTAAGTACAACTGTAACAAGATTTCTTAGAAAATATCTGAATAGTAATTCACTCTGTTGAGGGTGATATTAAACATCTCTGTGGGTTCTTTTCTTTCTAAAAGTGGTGTTGCAACTCGCTGTGAAGGCTGAGATTTCTGTGGATGAGGAAGGAAGTACAAGGCAAACAGATTGGTCCATACGTCTTCAGTTTCATTTTTGGAACTGCTGCTGGGAAAATTTAACTTTTTCCCATTGTTCAAAAGTTAAACAGATTTTTTTGAATCTGCAGAGTATTTCCTTTACAGAGTGCCTGTTATTCTGAAATGTGCACATTGCTGCCATTGCTGGAATATGAAGGGATTCACGTGTGTTTTGGTTTAGGCATTATCATATGTAGAGATGCCAGTGGGACTGACTGGAATATAAACTTCCTTTCTGGCTGACTTGTGCTTTTTGCTGTCTTTAACCTGTCTTTAAAATTACTGCATTAATGCAAGCAATTGATTAATTTTAGCAATTATCTTGCAATTATCATTGCCTCCTTCTGTGAGGTCTCTTTCAGTTTGAGCTTGAGTCAGAAAGCAAGCAAGAGCAAACAACCAAAAGCACGAAGCCTCCTTTAAACGTGCCACATTGCTGACCTTGACAAGCACGCAGAAAAGCACAAGCGAATGCACGGACATTTTCAAGGCCTGCTGTTCCTCCAGACACTGGGTACTATGCGATACTGCCTCACAACAGATTTTGTTCCTCGCATGCAAATAGAATCACAGTGTGCAAACTATAATTTAATCCATATCATAGACAGGATCAACAGAAAGGCCCTGGTAGAGCACAGCTCTGCAGTCAGACAGCTGTGACAGTCCTTGCACAAGGAATGAGACAGCATATTCATTACTTTTACAGCAATAAGAAGACTGAATGCTGAAAGAAGCGTGCTTTATTTTGTTTTTTTAAACAGCAGTTAAAATAACAGAACAAAAAGCAGACTGACTTGAAACAGATTTCAGATTATTACAAAAATATTGTGATGCTGGATCCAGGTTATAAAGATTATAATTTCATTTGATTCTGCATACCTCCAGAAAACCTTTACTAACTTAGATGGCATTGGTATTGTTTTTGCACTTTCTTTAATTTATTTACTTGAGATAGAAGATACAATATCCCCAAACTTCTTTGCTGGGTAGATAGTATTTCTAAAGACTAAGTTCCTTTCCCTGCAGTCAACATTTGCAAGAAATCTATTTGGACATTTTTGGTTGCAAATAAAAAGATACACTTGAATTGATTTTAGGCTTATATGGAGTAAAAAAATTAAATGACATTTAATTCCTAGTCATGTCTTTTGTGCTTCTGTATTAGTCACAAATACGTTCCTATGTAGTTTTTTCCCCATAACTTACAGGTTCTACGTAAAGATACAATGTCATACAAATATTTTCTTATGGAGAATGTATTCTAAATATTGCAGAACTCATAACAAAGTATATATTCCTGAAGCATTTTAGCATTCTGTGAATTCTGTTTCCTTTCAAATCAGTGAGAGCACATTGAACAAAATTCCATGCTTTCAGTATTAGTTTAGTAGGTTTGCTTGGATTTTATAGATGATACAGAAATTTGTGAAACCCTCTGCAGTGAGCCATTTGTCTATGGACTTGTTTGTTGTTCTTGCTTTTAAGAAGCTTTGTGTGCTCAGTCTGCTGATATTGTCTGTTATCCATTTATACCCAGGTTCTTATATGGGTGATTGACTGAAGAATTACTCTGGGATTATTTTGACCCCAAGTTCAGTTTTCTTAGGCTGCTATAAAATGGCACAATATAATAAAATCCAGACATGAGGGTGGTTTGGTTCTGATTACATGACAGCTTTAGCCATATGCTACTTGGATCAGGGGACTTTTATATTTTAATTGGGTTCTCCTGCATGATTAAAGTTTGTAATGTCTTTTGATATTAAGGTCTTCTTTCCCTCTCCTGCTGTTCAGAATACCACCACAACAGAGCTTTGTTTGAGTACTAGCGTGGCTCTGTTTTTATAGAGGAATGGGTAATCACCAGGAACCTGACTTGAAAACACCTGGAATTCATCAAAATTTCCTCTTAATAGAATTTTATATGATGATACTGAAAACTTGGACTGTTGTGTTTGCTTGCAGGCTCCTACGAGTACACATCACCATCTTTTAAAAGCATTTGTTCATTCAAGTGAATGATTCTGACCTTTGTTACGCCTCTGCAGTTCTCTTTCAAGCTTTGATTTATTTAAGTGTTTCCGCATGCTGAGTAACTAGCACACTTTCTCTAGGCTTCCTGGGTAGAAAAGGGGTGTAAATATAAGCTGGATATAGCATTTTTCTGAGTATCCCACTCACGCCAACTCAGCAAGTAGGCAGGTGACATGAAATGCGTGGGTAGTCTTATTCAAGGAGAGGTAAACTGCTGATCACCATTGGGAGAGGGGACTGCACTGTGAGACGCAGACCACTCTGACCATTATGCAGGGTAAGTGTGTGTGTGTGTGTGTGTGTATGTGGAAGGAGTTAATTCCTTTTAGTTCCTGGATAAATCCAAGGCTGACCTCATTGAAGTGACAGTGAAATCAGCAGGAGTTCTCATATGCTTAAAAGGAAGGCACACATTAAAGTGCTTTCTTTGAACCAAGGTCACTGCATTGCTACTATAAGCATTTTTCCTGTGATGGGCAAATGCCTCCTGGTCTCTGACCATCCTTTGCTCTTGTTGATGCAGGGGTTTGGTTTGGTTTGGTGCCAAAGAAGCAAATGGGATGTTTACTGCTGAGATCAAGATGAATAGGGTTTATAATGGGAGCAGGAGCCACTGCTGTGTTGAAGGCAGTCTTCTAATTAATTGTATCTATTTGTTGTGTGACAGCAAGGTCTCGACAGAAGAGTTCTTTTGAATATCTCCCTTGAATTTTTCTGTGTGAGCTGGGCATCTCAGCCCACAAGGAAGTGTGAGGAACTTGGAAGGCTACTTCTTTCTCCGTGTGAACAAGCTCGTGTTGCAAAGGGAGATGTAATGTGAGGGAAATCCACCTAATAAGGGAGATGGCATGTTTTTTCATACCAGTTTGTCTGTTCCAAATATAGTCCTGAAAATGTGTATGCTGTTATCTAGAAAAGCATTCCTTGGAGATGAGTTATCTTGTAATTTCAAATTAAGGTGGATGTGTGTGCTTCTGGTGTCAGTGGCTGTTTTTTGAAGTACCAAACACTCCGAATGTAGATCTTCTCCAAAGCCAAAACATTTGTCCTTCTGAAATATTTTTGTGAACTCTAAAGCTAATCATAGCTGAGGGGCATTTCAGAACTGTGTGAAAAAATCCCTTTGGAAGTGCATGAATCGCCCCTGAACAACAGTGGAATTTAAATATTGTGTCTAGATTCATTCACAGAATTTATAGATAAACACTTGTATAATAGTATAGCATGGTCCAAAGTAGCATAGTGCTACCTTGGGCATAGAAGCCCAGATATGGCAGCATGGTGTCCAAGACAGTCTAATTTGCTTTGCTTCTTAGATGTCCGAGTTCTCCAGTACTCTAGCGGCACATGGACTGGACAGCTATGTTAGAACTGGCTCTGATATTTCTTGTTACAGTGCAGTCTAGACAAACCTCAAGGCTCAAAAACTCTCAGACTACTGGAATGCCAGGTGAGATGAGAAACCGAGGCCTTTAGTCTGCAAGTGAGGCAGAGCACATCTGAATGGCAAATGAAAGGTGTGCAAAGAGTAGTTTGTACTTGAAAGACCTCCTCCCAGCAGTATGCAACTGGGGCCTGTGAACCACCTTTTACTAGGACATGGGACTCAAGGAAATTAAGGAGAAAACTTGGAGAGATAGAATTTAGGCTTGTAGGTTTACCATGCTCTGCAACCCCAAAGTTAATCTTTACCCATGGCACATTTATTTTTGGAAGTGCCTCTCTTTTTATTAGTGTGTGTTCTGTTTGGAATGAGTGACTTTAGGGTTGGCAGAAAATTTTAAACAAAACTTATCCTGCCAATATAGTTATGCTGTTTATTGGCTTTCAAAGGGTGTATTTCTCAAATCAATAATGAAAGTAGTAGCAGTCTGTACGGACAAAATCCCTTCAGTGAGAGCTTCAAAGCACTGTAAATGTATCCACATAGTGCTGTTGATGTACATCAGCTATATAATCCTTGTTTCTTCCCACGCAGCTTCTAACGTTTGTATTTTCTGTTACAGTTACAATTTTGTAATAGCCTACTGTGTACTTCTGTGAAGTAGAGAAGCAAGTCTGCCTGTGCAGTGTGGCATTATTTACACTATTAAGTTCCCCGCGGGTATCTCTGCTTGATCTGATCCTTGGTGTGGCATTACTGGTGAACTCGGAGGAGACATGACAAGCCTTGAAGAGAGGCTGATTCTGGATGGGGAACTGGCAGACTAGGGGGAGATCCCAGCATTCGTTCAGCAGTACAGAAAGGAGGAGTTGTAAGCCTATCCTTTCTGCGTAGAGAGCCACGAAGGGTGAGATGCTGACAGCAGTTCTTTCACTAAGCCACTTGGAGCATGGGGATATTTCATGTAATCAGATGTGGTCCCCAGGGGATAGACACATCTCCACGGTCTTGTCTGGTGTTTGCTAGACCTCATAAGGCACCAACAAAGAGTTAAATAGTTCCACAGAGTGTCCTTCACTCTCTAATTAGGAAATGGTCCAAGAGCGCAAAGTTCAAAATGCACATGGTCTGAGCTGGGACTAAGCCCAAGTTCCCATTGATTGCAGCCTCATGTGTTAGTGTGCTGCATCTGTACAAGAACTCTCTCCCCCTTGCCATTTCTGCTATTTGTTTTCCTTTTTTTGAAAGAAAAATTAAACAATTCATCTACAAAATTTCACTTCTTTTGTCACTATCCAAAGCTTTCATTGCTAATACTTTGTGCTTTCTGGGAATAACTTGTGACCCACTTTATAATTGAAACCAGGCCAATAAAACAATAAAAATCTTCTCACTCCACTCTGTTCTGCAGCATCTGCAGCTACTTCTGGAGGAGCAGGACAAGTAGTCTCGTCCCATCAGAGGTGTAGATATGAACTGGTCAGGCTAAGCCTCAGCAGGGGGCCTGAGGCTTCTTGTTGGCCCCCAAAGGAGAAGCAGAGGACAGGCAAAATAGCACCCAGCTGAGATTGTGCTTTGAGAGGAAAGGGCAGAGTAAGGCTACACTGAGGCCACAAAAAGTGAAAGGGAAAAAACCAGTTTTGCCAAGCGAACAATAAAGGGTAGAAGCTAGATGCATGGATGGTAATGTGTAGGGGGACAGAGTCAAAATGTTAACCTGTGGAGCCTGCAACATGGAGAGTGGACAAAGTGAAGTTCTGATGATTCATAACCCAAATACTTTCCATTTTCAGATGCAAAACCCATAAATGTTTCTTTTTTTTGGCCTGTCAGAATCTTTCTCATATTTACTTTTTTCCTTAGAAAGTAGAAGTTGTTGTTGTCATTATTAGTATTATTACTAATTATTTCAGAAACTTGCATTTAATTAAAATAAACCCTCACCTTCATTTGAAAAAGTATATTTCGAAAAACATTTTAGCGCTTGCTGGAATCAAGCAGGAGCTTTTGGGACCTTGAGTTTAAGAGTGGCGTATTTTGAGGGCTCATATTTTTTATGTCTCACCCCAGAATGGATCCCCCAGCTTCTAGGGATGACGTTTCTGCTTATGAAAAAGAGGGTGATGATTCTGGTCATCTCTCCTCCTTCCAGCCACAGTGTCCACTGCTTTCCTCCCCTGATTCTTTTGTGGTTTAACATGGCAGGGAGATAAGTCAGGTCATTAATGTGTCTGAAAAACATGTCAAGCAAGACAACTTTGGTCTGTGAGCTCTCGCACTTTTCTTGGAACATACTTAGGGGAGGTAGCAGCTGGGAATGGCAATGAAAAGAGGAGGTAGGATGACCCTTTTGCTAAAAGCAAGTTGTTAAATTGGCTTGGCTGTCTCACTTAGCTGGTGCTTGGGTTAGTACCGTTGGCAGTGCTGGTAACAATTTTCCTTCATCATGCAAGGCTTAAGGACAAAGAGGCAGCTTCATCCTTGGCTTAATTCTATGAGTGGAGTTGCAGGAGTTATACCCAGGGTGACTTTGTCTAAAATGTGCCTTTTCAACATAGTCCACTAAATCAGCTCATTCTTGCTCTCTCTTTTGTTTCTTTATTTGTGGCTACACTGAATTAGCATCCTAAATAAATTGCCATGGGAATCAGAGATGCAATAGCTAGCTTGCTTTCTCTTGCGCATCTACAAACAGTCTTTTCAAAGCAGCCTTTTCACAAACTCATGTACAGTGGTTGGGCACTTGATCCATATCCATCAAGGGCTTTTCATGCCTATCCTGTTTCATAAAAAATGTGACAATATAAGGTACATAACATATAATATATAGTTGATTGATAGAAAATTTCTAGCACATATACTTTATTTATGCAGATGAAACATCTCTTTAGAGTGACTTGTTGCCTATATATTGGTCCTCACTCATTCTGATATATTATTATTATTTCTACATTTTGTGATATGCTGATTGTAGAGATGAAAGAAGAATAGATAACTTAATTTGGTGAAGCAGGACATTCTCTGCATAGAGGACAAGGTAAAAAAAGAGAGCTTTGTAGAAAGAGAGGAGGCTGAAAAGACGGGCCTTGTGATGAAGTGAGCTGTGGGGGCAGATCAATAAGAAAGGAAAAACTCTGTAAAGACCTTGAAGGTCAGGAGAAGAAAGCATAGCTTTCACGGGGATATAGGCAACGTGGCTGGGTTGTAGAAGAAAAGATGAGCTCAGTGGCTGAATTTTCTGTGGAGAACAATGTAGGTGCATTGCGAATAAGATTCAGCATCAGTAATCAAAATAATTAAAGTAATCAAATACTATGACTACATGGTGGATCTGTGCAAAGATTTACATGTTAAAAATACTAGGAGAGGGGAACTCTGGTAATGTTATGTTGTTCATGTGCATAGCACAGTGTTAACTAAGCAGGCAATCAGGATAAAAGTGTAAGTAGTGTAGGTTATATACTTGGGTGACAGCTGATGGAGCTGTGTGATTGCACCAAAATCTTACATACCGTTGAAGAATGTGCCTAGTATGTCTCACTGTGAAGAAAAACTTGTAAACGGGATCCCAGCACATTGTGATGCAGCGATATGTGCCAGAATTCTCACGCAGCCTGTCAGCAGAAAGCTGCGATATCCCTGCCCATCTGAATGAGGTGCTAACTTCAGCATCTGCTGCTGCACAGGGATGAGCTCCTTTACCAAACCAGAGGGGGAGGGAATCGATTTATGGCAAGACTACGCAAGTACAGTAATGAATGTAGTGTGACTGGACTGCTTCAATTTGCCCCCGGAAAAGGATCTTAAAATCAGGAGCAGTCAAGGCATCGAATGTGGTATGCCTAAGACACAGGGTAAAATGTGGGACCAGAGAAAAGCAGAAAGCTGAAAACCAGAACTGTGTACTTGTAAATCATTGACATAAAAGCACAGGAACTTGCACAAGAAAGTAGTAAAAGCTGGATAGAATATTATAAGAAGAAGTAGGGTGCCTTGGGAGCGTGAGAGAAGAGGAGGTAGATGCTGAGAGAAGATTTTAGTCAGAAAGACCAGAGAAAATCCAGTGAAAGCCAAAAAAAGATGGCATGTGCTTTAAGGACAATTTTAATTATTTCTAAAGCAGAAAAGAGCTCAAAGAAGCTGAGGCTGAAGTACAAAGCATTATATTTATGCAGGGAGTTATTATAAGAAACTTGACGAGACTGATTTTGGTGGCAGACGGGCCTCACAGCCAAACTGGAGGCATAAGAAAGTAGGACAGAGCTAGGATGAAATGGGATCAGCAGCTGTAATCAGGGTATTCAATTAACTAGGAACAATTCAATCCAAACAACAAAGGAGAGAGGAACTTGGGGAGACAAGTGGGATCATAGTTGGCTGAGGCAAGATCAGAAGGCGCTTAAATTTCAGGGAGTAGTCACCTCATGCAGTACTTCTGTCACTTTATTAAGATCATTAAATGGACAGAGAATTGTTTGCTTCTGTGATGCATTACCTTTCCTTGAAATGACATAGAGGGACTAATTGGGGGGGGGGGGGGGGAGAAGGGAATGTTGAAGAGACTCAACACGTGCACTTTTGACAGCAGTAATTTTCTGGACCAGATTGGTCGTCTTGCAGAACCTTGCTCTAAGGTACTTGTATTGTGACTGTGCTCTTTTGGGGAGATCAGGACCAAAAGAAAAAGCGGTTAAGATGAAGGTGAAGAGAAGCTCTCATAGGGGGATCAAAGAAGGTTGGGGGGTCAAGTCAAGAAGGTCAGGGTAAGAGATTTGTGACAAAGAACTGAGAAACCCCAGTGTCAGAAAACAAAATGTGTTAAGAAGGATAAGAATAAGAGAAAGGATGGAGAGAAGAAAAGCCAGTGACTTTGCAAGTGAATATGGGCAAAACTTAGTTCTCAGGTGTTTTCTTTGTTTTATTGACCTAAACGGAACAAGACACCAAGGATGCGTATGTGCTTTCTAAGAGTGTTTGAATGAATATGCAGCAAATGTGTGCTTTTCCTGGAATGATTTATTGGTTTTTTTCCTTCTGCTTTAAGGATTTTAATGCCTAGCAGCAAACTGTCAAGCACTAGCCTTTCCTAGTCTGTCCCTCTTGTTCCTCTGCTTAATAATGAAACACAATATCTTGAACACCCAGAATGCAAAGAAGCTAATCATTGGCTCGCATTGTGGCTGGCCGGGCAGGCCCGCCTCTTTGGCTTGTGCTGACAAGCTGTTTATGTTTGTGCAAGGCCACCCTTTAACGCAGCCGCCTGATGGCCACAATGGGACCAACTGTCTGAATGCTGCGGGGAGCTGAATCTTCTGATCAGAGGCACAGTGAATTTCAGCCTCTGATACTCCAGCGTGGACTCTATGGAACACTAGTAAGTAGCCTTCTGTCTCGTGTTTTTTCTCGTAAGACTAAGCATGTTTTAGCAAGGCAGGTAGGTGCTCTCATTCGGAGAGGCAGCTATTAGAGTATTTTCCTCTGTCTGAAGTAAAAGAGCAGCTACTTTGTATGCAGTGTCATGACCACAAGGACTACACTATTTCAATCTCAAACCAGACGTTCCTGAGAGGCAAAGGGGAAGGAGTTAATAGGTATACAACCCATTTAAACTTGCCAGGTTATTTTTTCAATATGACTTTAATTAATCTACATCTAGTTCTCATTTCTAGCTGCATTGCCAGTGTTTGATCATCCGGTTGTGTTTTAAACAGCAGCAGTTTTTGCAAAGTGATAAGTAGTGTTGTTTGGAAAAGTGTGAAAGGGCAAGAAATGTACTATAAAAATGTATGCTCCCCATACTGCTGATAGGTGCTGTCATATTCAAAGATATGCGCCTAGCTCTAGAAAAAGCAAAGTCATGGTCAGAGATTTCAGTCCTGTTTGCTGGCTGCTATTAAGAAATGTTCACAGCTGCACACAGGAAAAGACTGCAGAGATGGAATGAACTTGACTTTTTGTGTCTTTAATATGTTCAGAATTTTAAATAAAAATTATTCCATATTTGGACAGTATTATTCAACTTAATCCTGCATTGCAGATATTGATGGACTTTTCAGGCTTTCTCTTTTACCCTTTACACCAGCAAAAAAAAATGTCAGAGTGAGAGACCATGCAGAATCTCAGAACTAGTCTGCTCCTGAAGTTTTGGCAAGCCTGTGTCTAGATTTCATGTGGTAGCTGAGGAGCTCATCTTGAGATCTCACTTTATAAATGAAGAAAATAAAGATAGAACACACTAAATGACTGTGCCATGACCACAGAGCAAAGTAAGTGTTAGCACTCATCAATATTACTGAGGTTAGTGTACTATATTTTTTTTTTCTTCCCTTCATTTATTTTACAAAACCCTATCAGACAATGTAATTAGTAATTTCTAGGGATGACTGTACACACCTCATAGGGTTCAAATTGGTTAGGAGAAATGCCTCATGATGTGGCTGCTTATCCAAACTGCTCTGAGGTCAAAACTAGGTGGAAAGCCTCAAGCACAGTAAGTTCTAGCAATAATTTTAGTTCTTCCTTCTTTTGGCATGGTTGGAAATGTCTCATAGGGCACTATGACAGCAGCTCAATATTGCCAGGATGGTCCTTTCTCTAGGGTACTACTTCTTCAGCTCTCTCCTGAACCAGAAGTGCCAGGTAAAAAAAATTTGTCTCAGGCTTTTAAGTTCAAGATAGCAGGGGGAAAAGTAGAAACTCACTGCAAATAAGCATGTTCATTATGCCTCTTCTTACAAAAATCACAGGAGTCATTTTACTTTTGAAACTTTGCTAGCATTGAGTCGTGTCCAAAAAATATAAGCAAATTGTACCCAATAGAAGGATGCCCTGAGGGTTGTGCTCCCATCTCTGTCATGCTGCTTGTGTTTTGGGGCTGTGCAGAGCTTCTGCAGACATCCCTGATGCAGTCTGGAAACCTTTGGCTCAACTCTCCAACTCATCTATAATGCTTTTAAGGACTGCATCATTCAATGAGTCTTGAATTGCAGAGGGCCAGTCAAGCAATATTATCTGTGGGAAGCAGTAGCTAAGAGAGAGTTAGACAGAAACTTGCAAATAAAACTGGACAAATTACAGGCAGCTATTGTACTTAGTATATTTTAACTACATGGGTCTTCACGCTCACAGTTGTTCAGTTCCGAGACTGAGCCTCCTCTACAGCAATACACTACCTGGGTGGTAGTGAGTGTATTAAAGCTAATTACAGCAACAAACTGCTTCTCTGCCAGGCAATGAACACAAGCCAGTTGTTTTCAGTGGTACTCTCTATGTAGCAGATAGATGCTAAACCTTGACTAGTAAACATGAAAATGAAATTATTTTTTGTCTATAGATTAAGAAAGCAGAATCTCCATACTTAAGTAACAACGTGAGCCATGAGATGCACGTCAGGCGTAAATATACACCTAGTAGTCTTTCTGTGCTATCTCAGTACATAGTTAGGAATAATCAATAAGCTTATCACATTGTCTGTCTTGACTAAAGAAAGAACTCCCTTGTGCATCACGAGCTCAGCACAACATGGCTTGCTTTGTAGGGGTACCCTATGCCTGTTTGATTTACATCCGGGTAAACAGGCAGAAAATTAAAATTGATTTGTCTTCCTCCCAGAGATAATTTTCAAGATGTATTCACAGGGCTTGCTAAAACAGGGTGCTGAATCAACATCCTTCATGAAAGAACTGACTACTCTTACTCTGAACTGCATATGCTATAATTGTGCTTTCTGACTCTGAGATGGCAGGCAGTTTGTGAAAACAAAATTATTTACTAATGCTCATTAACTGAGCTTGTTGATAGCCTGGAAAGCAGATAAGCATATTGTCCTCAATCTACAAAACAGGGAAATTAAATCTTCAAGAAAGCTGGAAATGGAACTAAGATCTGCTTCCAAGGTCTGTGACTTGACTGCATTTAGTTTTCTTTCACAGGCTCTAAAGGTGCACCATATGCTGACTATGGGATCCCTTGCCAACGTTTTCCTCTGGCTGGGTCTGCAGGCATATTTGCCGTATAGCTATTGTTCTGTTATTCAGCAGTTAATGGTAGCTATTAGTTTGAGGTTGACTGAAACCCTGACTTCTCACCATGACCTCTTACCAGTACTTTCCAAATATACTTACAGTTACTAGATTACAAAGCCTGCAACATTGAATCTGACCTACTAGATTCCCCCTTCTTTGCCCTTGAGAATGTCAGGCCAGCTCCCAGAATGAATCTATCTCTCGGGAAAGAACAGCTCTCTAGGTTAATAAGAGTTTTGAGATAGTGGAGCTGTAATTCATTACACTGATGATTTGAATTCTTAGTGAAAGCAGAAGGCTTTAATGGTGCTTTTAATCTCAGGGTTTTGGCTTGTTAGCAGGTGCTCTGCTGATGTGTCCTATACGCTTTACACACATCAATTAAGGTTATGATAAGAGGCGGCCTGTGAGTGAAACACATGTGGCCCCCTCCCGTCAGCTGTTTGAGTCGAACCAGAAGATGGAACTACCAAGTAACAGGAAAAATTCTGAGGGCCTGAAACAAGCAGTGGCAGCCTTCTGTCAGATTTGGATAGACTATATTGTAAAATCACTCACCATCGATAAACAGGTTTCTGTGGTGATAAAGGATGAGATTTGCAAACAACCTCTCCTTGGATAAGTCATTCTCTTTCTTAAATCTGAACCCTCTGACTAATATCCTCTGTGCTAATACCCTCAACTTTTGTCCATACCTATGAAAGCTTTTAAAATCTTTCATTCTGGGTTTTTTTCCAGGTCCATTTTCCCAGGTATTAGATCTATTTCTAGGTCAGGGATGTTGTTGCCACTAAAGTGGAACTTACTGGTTTGTTCTAAAAAATAAAAAATAATAAACATGCAGACTTTTCTATTGAAAGAGAAAAAGCAGCAGGGTTGTAGTACTCGGATCTTATTCATACATCAACAGCAGAGAGTCCCCTTCTAATGTGTGCATTTTAATTCAGTGGTATTAGTCAGAGAAAGCACTGGACTTAGGAAAGAAAAGTATTGCAAGTCTGGTTATATGTGCAAAATTCACCCCAGAAGAACAGAGGAAGTTTCTCAACCAGGAATTTGCCACACGGCTGGTTCTGTAGGGTGGCCTGACAGAGATGTAATAGAAAACAGCTCAAGACAGAAAGAAAAGGGATCACTTCCTACCTTCCTTGCCAGTGGCAGAGAGTGAATTACAGCAGCTAAGTGGTTTTCAGGTCTATGCTGCCTTAAAATTGTGTATACTGGAGTCCACTGGTTTCTTTCCTGCCTGTCTGACCTGCCTGGCCTCCCCGTTGGCCAGCAATGCTGAAAGAAACAAGCGTCAGTGGCACATGGATACTTGCGCTGGCAGTGCTCCGTTCCGGTGCTGGGAAGATGTTTCCTTGGACTTCATAGGCAAGCCCCAAGCTTTCTTCTTACTGGAGTCACTGGCTTAAGGAACAGGCTCTCTGCATTGCTCTTTGCTTTGATGCTGCATAAAAGGCACAATCTTACCAACTATTTTCTTTCAGGGAATTGTACGGAATTGTCTCTAGATTTCCTCTCTTGGGCTCAGAAAGCAAACTATATCCCAGTAAGTGCTTAGGAGGCAGAAAATATTATAAATGTCTCTGCTCCTTCATCCATGATGGAGCTTTTAAATACTTTGGTTTCCTTTCTTCTTGCCTGTGTAGCTGGGCCAAAGGTCTAAGAAAGCAGCAATTTAAGCTGATAGCATAAAATGTCCCTAATTGAGTGGGTAACTTGCTGTGTTCTGTCCTGGTTACTGTTGTCCAAACAAATTATCACAGCTGTTGTTGGCCTTTCCCTCTTATGACTGCTGGTTCACAGCATGTGAAACTGAGAAGCATTGTACCTGTTAAGATTTAAGGACTCCACTGCAGTTTCCCTTGGGAAATTGAAGTATTCTGGGGCTTGCTTTCTTCCTGACATCTTCCTCCTTGTGGAGTGTCTTCAGTTGGCACTTTATCTACTGCTTCCTAAGGTATATCATAACCCTCAAATGTACCCTAGTTGTCAGATGTTAGTGTTTGTTATAGTAATATCCTGCTGCAGGTCTTACTCTGGCAAAACTCCCACTAAGAACAGTAGGGGGACTGGTTACTTAAGGACTGAGATGGGACTGTGAGACTTACAATCGTTATTTTTATATGTAGTTTAATTTCTGTTTCTGATTGGGATGCTTGCCTCTAGAGCAGTACCTTTTCTTTTCAATTAGTTTTTGAATGTGTAAGAGCGAGTTGATAGGTATTTGACGAGGTTAATATTAAATCCAGCACTGCAGTGGCTGCACTTTCAGCAGATTACAGTTGTCAGACATTGCTTTCATGAAACCATCTGCTTGAAGAAATCTGCCTCTTTCTTTCCATTTTCCCATCATTTGCTCCTGATATCCACTCTCCTCTATCACTTTGAAATCTATCCTGAACGGTCACATACACTTTGAGACCCAGAGCTACATCAGAACATTTCCTTGGTTCACAGTGGCTATGGAAAACGTTAAGCTGTCACACTCCAATACACAGATGGGAAAATGTGAGCGAAGGCTATTGTGGCTCTGACTGCAAAAAGAGGATATAGAATGGGAAGAGATGATCACATGGGTACAATGAGCAGGGGCAGCATTCTTGTATATGTGTACAGGCATGTAAATTAGGGTATTCAAAATAAAGATATCTTGTATTCTCACCTGCCCCCAAACCCTGCACAGCCTCAAGCCTCTCAGCATTTTACTCTGGCTTTGATGTCTCCTAGCTTGAGGCCCCTCATCCTTAGACACAGTCTTCAGCTCATGCCAGTGTAGAGCATCTAGTTCTTCCCTGTGGTACGTGCTCCCCTGCCTGACCCACACAGTTCACAGCCACTTCATCTTTCTGCCACAACTCCTTTCCTCCCATCCTAGAACTACTTTTATTTTCCAGGCCTCCCAGATGTCATCCTCCTGAAACTCTGTGCTCCATGCCATTTAGGATACTTGTTCTCCCTGTCCTGCAGTCCTTAGAAGCTTCCCCAGAACCCTTCACTCTTTGCCGTCTTCTCCTTCTACTCTCATTCTTCCTCGCTAGAGTCCAGTGTTTACAGTCTGAGAAGCAGGGGACTGTTCCTTCTCCTCTTGAGTGTCAAGTTATTCAGTGCAAAGGTCTCAACGTATCTTCTTGTTGTAATTGAAGGCAGGAAAATAGGACGGGTTCAGGATAAACCGGGCACATACTAGCCACTTTGTATGCCGTAAGAATGGATAGCTCCAGGCAAGGTCAGAGAATGGCTGCGCCAAGGAATAAATAAGCATGGTATATTTCTCAGGAAATGTAGCCCTTTCTATTTCTCTTGGCAAACAAAGTGTCCAGTGTTCACCACCTATCTTGTGAACCAACTTCAAGCCCAGAGCTGCTTTTAAATTGTTTGCTGTGATTCTTCATGTGCTCATTTCTTTGTGTTATTGGTCACATGGTAACATTTCTGATTCTTGGATGAATGATGTTTTCAAACAAAAAGAGGGATTTGAACGCATTACTTTTGGTTCAGAACTTTTCATGAATGCATCCATATGAGAATGTATTACATCAGTGTTTCCTGGATACTTGCTCTTGAAAGAAAGCTTACTTCAGTGATGAAAGTTTGTGAAAAAACAGTAATATCGGGACCTTATGATCTTATAAGAGCTAGGGTTGGTGGTTAATTTCTGAGAGCAGTAATCTATGATTCAGGGCAGTACAGAGCAGAAGCATGAGCCTGGCACAAACTGTGCGTGTGCCACTGTTTAAGTGTCATGGTTGCCACAGAAGTGCAACCTTGAAGTAAGATTGCAGTCAGGAGGAGTGTGAGGTTTCCTTACTGTTTCAGACTATATTTTCATGAGCAGCTTGAGCATTTGGCTCACAGTTTTCTTTCTTCCCCTGCTCCCATCCATAATGCCCCATGCCTGTCAGCTGTGGCACTGAGCAAACCCCTGTGAGCTAATTGACCTCACTTACCTTGCAGAAAATTGAAAATTGTGTTTAGTTATGGGTCAGTTTTCTGTCAGGCAATGAACTAAATCTGTTCACTGGGAGTCCAAGAAGCACTTCAGTGCAAGGTAAGATGTGGGAGTGTACAGCCACAGGGAAAAAGAGAACCATTGAAACCAGTCTAATGTTTGTATTTTGAAATAATGTTCTTCCAGTATTCAAGCTTCCCTGATGGAAACCACTGGGACATATGAATCTTGTGGGCTTGTTACAAAAAATCCAGAGAGATTACGAAGTATCCAGCCATTAACTCCTGTACTGTGGGGTTCAGGGTGGGAAAAAGGGACTACCGTTCCAGCTCCCCTAGAAGGGAAAAGGCTGCATGTGCCTCTGTCACCAAAATGCTCAGAAGGAGATCATGTGCCCCAGGCAAGCCCAGATCCCTGCAGTCACAGATATTAGTGAGAGTCGATGGGAAAAAGTGGCTTAGTGCTATGCTTATTCTCCCTTTTTTTCCTGGGGACAGCCAGGGGCTACTGCAGGATGTAGTGAAAACAGCAACAACCATAGGGCTTCTCCAGCTGTGACATCAAGGTTATAATGCATTATTTTTCTGTTTGAGCTGTGTTTACTTTCTGTGGAAAAGAAGCGATGCATTATAAAGCAAAATATGTACACTATAAAGCAAAATACCAAAAGCACTGAAACAGCCTGATGTTCGTCTAACACTGGGAACAGGCTGCAAAGAATATCACACCGTATTATCTCTTTGGAAGTTCAACTGACAATTATCTGCCTTTCTGGAGCGGGACAGAGTTTTGCTAAACTCAAGCCACTGGGCATCAAGCTGAAGTACTAGAATAAAGTATGTAGTAAGTGAGGCCAGACCAGCTGAATACAAGTTCAGCATATGAACCCAGACCCAAGGAATTCCATGCAGAGGTTTTAAATTGCAAGCAGTAAAATTATTTATAATATTTAAATATGTGTTATTCTTATTGCTAAAATCTACTTTACTTTATTTCACCAGCAGTAAGTGAACTAAAGCTTCTCCTTGAACTCCTCCAAGGGAACATTTTTCTCAGTTTATCAGCCTTGTGATTTTTCAGTCTGTACAAAGCCTGCCAGCTTGCTTGCATCAGAAGATTCATCTAGGGCTTAAATTATAGCTAACTAGAAATCTGCATAAATATATTTAAAATCCTGCATCAAATAGTCTACTGCTAAAATGAAAGTTGAACATGTAGCTGCGGTGCATTCCTGGTTTGTTAATCTGCCATCCTATGTTTCTATCATTCAGGCAATTTCACAGATTAAAATTAGATGGCAAGATGCATCCTCTGCTAAAGCCAGACCTTTCACTTTTCACCTTTCACTTTCTCAGTATTTAAACTGCAAAAGAACAGGATGGAAAACAAATTGCTTTCATCTATACCTTTGCAATTCAGCAATCCAAATATAATCACACTAGACTAGATGGGAGCAGAATCCAGGCCAAAAGAGATACATATTCTGCCATCTACCGTGCATCACAACCTGTCCATCACTGGCTGTGGAGGAGCACTTTTTCCTTTCTTTAATGAATATACAATGAGGTTTAAAAAACCTTTTCAAGAATCTATGAACACAGTTGCATATAATCAGTATAATTAATATTTAAACTGCATCCTGCTCCACACTTGTCCAACTAACATCACTAACATAATTGATGTTGGTGAAAAATCAGGGTTGTTTTCTATTTACATGGAAAATAGCAGGGTTGGTTTGTAGCTGGCATTTGAAAACATTCTAAATGGAAGCTGCCATTTTTCTGAGAAGACAAATTGCCACTAGTAGGTTGTTTTCCCTGTCTGATATGTTCTTTGTTGCAGTCTTTCCTGTGTGAAGCTTTCTATGGTAAATTTTTTCTCACCATTAAAACTGGTGTCTCCCATCTCTGTTTATCCAGAAAACTAACATACTCGTGCTAGACAGGAGCACGGTTCTTGACTGCTTCAAAGTTCATGGAGATAGAGTGAGAGAAAGTGGGCATCAAAAGATGCCTTAGTAATATCCAGGCAACAATGAGGGAACACACAGCTAGCCTGCCTGGAAGCAGGAGCTATCAGTAGGTTGCTGGCATCCTACATGGGTGATAAGAAAGGGGAAATGAAGAATGGAAAATAATGGAGAAAAAGATGGTGAATCAGAATGATAAGCACAGCTTGCAAAGTGAAAAGTCATTTAAAATCAGTCTTCTGTTTTTGAATCTTGAATTTTCTTGAAGTTATGCAGAGTTGTTATTTGTGAAAGCAGCCTTTGATGTAAATGGGCTGGTTTTTTTTGAGAGAATATATATTGGAGAGCACCTGAGAGATCAGTGTAAATTAATGCATTTGCTCCTTGGGGACCATCAGTCAGCAGGAGCATCATAAACTTAAAGTTGTTATTTCCACCTACTCTCCACTTTAACACCATGTCTAGCCATAAAGAGTTCTTATTCCAAAGATAACAGTAATTGAGTTTCTTCTGTACTGTGACAGTACAGCAGGAAAGAGCCTACATGTTCAGAAAACCACACAAGGGCTAATCTACTATACCCTATGAAATAATTTCTGGCCCCAAACCTGGAGTTTTGCTCTACTGGGATCAAGTCATTTGATTTAATAGAAAATATCAGTCTTGATAAAAGCCAGATCTAGTTAGTTTTACTAAGTGGGAGAAAAACAACTCAGCTGTTAACAAACCTTGTTTACTGCTGTTTCAAATACTATTATTTGTTTCAGCTGATTCTTGTGTCTTTCAAGTGCTTTGCTGCTTACTACCTTGATGGGAGAACAGAATGGAAGAGAGGAAAAATGCTAGAATGCAGGCCAAAGATGCACAACTCTGGTAGCACCTGAGCAGTAGCTCACATAAAATCCGTTTTCATGTACCTCTTTTTTGTGTGGGGTGCTCTAGTGTCTAATAATAAAATTGAATTCATGTATAGCTGTTCACATTGGATCATGGATTATATTTCACTCATCTGTAGGGCTGCCTGTTTTCACAAAAGCTGTAGGAATATAGTGCCTTTGACATCTCTAACGTTCCATCTGATGTGACTGAAATTATTCAGTGGGATTGGAAGGAATTGTGACAGCACAGGCAAAAATGCCTGCAAAGAAAATTTGTTCATTATTTTCTCTTTTGCTTCTGTTGATTAGAGCATCTTGTGGGTTTTTTTGTGGTTTTTTTTTTTTTTAATAATTCAACTGATTTTGACATTAACAATCCAGTCATATCAATCAAGGTATTCAGTTACAAGATGAGTAGACAATCAGTGCAATCCTAATTGTGCAAAGATAAAAAAACCTAAACAAGTGACAAGGCTCAGGACTCTTAGGCAGAGTGTTTACAATGGTGTTTTTACTTTGTTAATGACTCACTGTACTGAGTCACCCATGTAGTGAAAGCTGCCTTGTTATAGGGATTCGCACTGTTCAAATAGAGTAAGATTATTCCCAGGAGAAAAGCTTGCAAAAGTCCTCTGGCAAAATTAAAGACTAAATAAAGCCTGATATTTTAAATTAAAAGAACATGCAGATAAAAACAACTTTACTTTTAAACAATGACAAAACTTTTTATCCACTATAGAATTGGTTCCCCAGGTTTTTATTTGGAAAAAATCTTCTTCAGTACTGACTCAAAGGTCTTGAAGTATCAAAAAATATAGGTGATCCCTCAAGCCTCTGGTATCCGCATTTACTCAGGACAGCAGACATTTAAATAGCTGAAAACTGGGACTGAAAGTGACTTAGGAGCTTCAAGTCATGGACTTTGTTGGAGTGTTTTCCAAATGTTGCTTGGGATAGTTTTGATAAAATATTCATTCTTTTAATTAATGGATCGGATCACCCTATAGGTTCTCTATCAGGCAGCTGTCTGCTGACTCTGAGAATTCCCTTATTAGAGAAAAAAACCCACCAAACCAACCCCAAACCTCCCAACACAATAGATTTGCTTCCCACCTGAAAGCATTTAAAGGATGTAAGTGGATCAGCATTCACTCCCCTCTTTATAAAAACCAGGTTGTTCCAAATGACTTGCTAAACTGCTGACCTATTTCAAGTAATGCACTGGGATTTTTTTCCCTTGCTTCCAGAGAGGCAGCTTGTGCTGGGAGGGAGGGCTGCAAGGTTGGTTTGTTTCTAGTGGGGTGGAGGGATGGTGGTGTTCTGGGGGGTCCGGGCTGCCACCTTCCCTGAAGGGTGTGCGGTGCTCTCGGCTGCTGGGCACTGCCCAAGGGAGCAGTCAGTCATCTCTAGGCAGGAGACCATCCTGCGTGGGGCTGGATGTTTATTTGCAAAGCCATTCTACCTCAGGTTACTTGTAAGGCTGATGCTTGGGGAGTTCTCCTAAAACTGGACTGTATTTATCCCCTGATTTGCCTGTAATTTAGAGATTATGAAAACCAGACGGATGACTCTGTGCTCTGCAAGTTAGTATAGGGATGGAAGCTTCTGATATAAGAGCAGCTTTTACAGAAAACACTGAGTTAAGAAGATTCAGGCTCAAGCTAGATTGCTTCTTCCCTCCCCCCACTTTTGTCTATTTTTACTGCATCATTGGTATGTGTCCAAGGAAAGTCGGCCATATCATTTGGAAGTACAAGGGGATAAACTTTTCACTGTCGGATCTCTTCAGGCTGAGAGACTCCAGAGTAAATGAACTGGGAGAGAGAGAATTAAAAGGAGAGATTTCTTTAGGCAAACTTTTTCGGTTATCTGCTCCGCGAACAGCAGTGTAGAATAACGAAGAAAGTGCAGCAGCCCTTTTCCACTGTCTTTCTAAAGAATGTAAGTTACCTTTTCAGATTTGCCTCTAACCGTCCGTGTGCTTTTTCTGCTTTTGAGCATTTGATGAGAGCAGTTTTTTTTTTACAGCCAGTGAGCCCCTGCCAGGAGCTCTGCTGTGTGAATGAGTGAATTGCTTTGTCTTGCTTTCTCTTCTTTAAGTCAGGGTGGTAGCGGGGGGAGCCAAGCAGTTTGACACCAGTTTCTTTGACAGTCATGCTAGCTCGACTTCAGATGGCTGTCGAAACCTTTAAACCTTTTCAGTGTTTGTGCAGAAATTTGTTTGTAGTTGGCAAAAGACAATAGCAAATGTTTTGATTGAACTGCGTGTGTCAGGCTTGTCGTAAGTAAGAGCAGGCGTTTCAAAGAGGATTGTGTGATGCTGTGTAAACAGGACAGGATGTGACAAGGGAAAACAAATGTTTCCTGCTCTTTAATATTTAAAATAAGTAATTGAAACAGAGCCAAGGAGCTTGCCTAGGAAAGAAGTAGCGATGTTTATTTGGAACAAAATAATGACTTTGTAAATGTGAGAGGACAATGTAAAGGTCTAATTAGGAGAATTTTGCTTTTTGCAGCTGTTCAGTTCTTTGATGTTGGCATCAATATTGCCATGTTCTGCTGTTGTGCTTTTGTGAAGAGTAACTTAAGCCATTACCTGACGCGTAGCTCTGTGTTGGTTTATTACCCACCTTGTAGTTCATTTTACTATTTTCAAAATGCAGTGTAGGCAGACTGTAGGGCAGATTGATAAATTTAAGTAAAACCAAAGAATTTTAATGTTAATGTACCAGGTAATATACCAAGAATAAGACAATTGCCCTGAAGTCAAACATTTATTAGGCCAAAACAATTATGTAAATGTTCATTTATATAGGGACAAGCAAGAAAATGATGGTGAAAGTTCAATAACTAAATGAATATTTTTTGAGGTAAAGATGTGGCATAAGAAAAGATGCTTGGGTGTTTTGTCTTTGAGGGCAGTAGATTTATTACCTGGATAACAGTTCTATGGCCAATTATTGTGATTTAATCATCAGCAGTTTTTTTCTTAAAATTCCACATTGCTGCTTGTGTAAGAACTGAAACTAAATTGACTACCAATACCAATGAGAGCTTCTAGGCAGTGTGAATACTTGGAATAAAATTGAGAATATAAACTGATAGGGCTTGAAAGGCTTATGAAAAGTTTGGTTTGTTAAAACCTGTGTAAACTCGTTTATTTGAAAGATAGTCCCATAATTTTCTGGGAGGTAGACTCATGATAACTAAAGCCTGGAGTGGTTATACAGAGAAGGTCTTGGGGAGCTACTGGGACTGCATCATCCTGCTAGGAAACAAAGCCAGCAGAAAGAGGAGGTTAGTCCCCATTTCCAAAGAGTTTTTTTGGGAATCAATCTGTTGGTTGCTGACAAAATGAAATAAGGTTTCTGTGCTTTAAACCTAGTCCAAATCTGCTTCCTATAAACTAAAGGATTTCCCAAACTTCTCAGCAAAGCATTTGACAAACCTGAGTTGTGAAGAAGCTCCTTGGTCTGATCTGGATCTGCAGTGCCCACAGTTTGGCCATGAAAAAACATCTTGTGGTTTTTGTCATTGAAGGCTCATTTCAGCCCTCGAGATTCAACCTTTTTTCATGAGAAATGGTTTTGATATACTTTTAATACACCATGGCTGTCCTCAGGGAGAAAGCTAAACGGAACTTCTTTGTCGCTTCAAGGAGCACCAGAACACATACTGCTTGAGGGCCAGAAGGAAACATGAAAGTGGGTTTTATGACAGAACCAATTCTAGATGTTATATAGGATTTCTTGGAGAGGGAAAAGTTAAAATAATGGGAACGCTTATTTTGGACCACTGAGAAAATTTGGTTTCTTTGTGGAATTCATAAAGGGATACAGCAAATGTATCATGACAGATACTTTATTCTGTATTTATATGTTTAATGCCTTTTTAGAGGGGGGTTTTAAATTTTCATCTATTTGACAGAAGTTATTTTCCATGTACTAATTAAACTGTGTGAGTTCAGTGAAATCTTGGTTTTGAGACTAGATTTGACACAAGTAGTGTCCGTTACTTCACAGCACCCACAGGTCATGTCTGAATTCTATTATGTCAGGAGGCGTACACAGTGTTTGGAAAATTAGACATACCTGGAGAAAGATGATAGTATTTCTGGGAGATTTCCACAGCCCACGATAGTGTTCTTTCTCCATCAGTCCCAGTTTTAGCTTGAAGTTCAGGTTGATTGTTGGAAAATCCCAGATAATTAGCTCTTAAAGCCACCATGAAAAAATGCTGGGCCTGTCTTTGCCTGATAATGGAATTTTGTTAATTCCTAACGAAACAAGGATTTGAACAGCTTATATAAACAGAGTGATCCTCCTGATTACATTGAGGAAAACTGAGGAATTAAATGAACTGAAAAGGTTTTAGATGTTGTAATGCAGAGAAAAGTGTTGTGCAATGCTATAGGTAAGCTGAAATTTAATCATCTGCATAAAGTATTAAATATGCACAGTCTTGCAGAAACTTGTAATATTGTGTCTAGATGCATGAACTATTTATACAAAAACAAAGACGTGGTGTAGGGTAGGTTAGGATAAATCCTTGATCTAAATGTAAAAGAATTAGATTCAATCAGTTGGCAAGCATATTGTCTCATCAAAATTAAATGTCTGAGGATACAAGAGTAGCTAGTTTGAACTATTTGTTAATACACAGCAGCAAATATATATATATTAGTCCAAATAGTAAAGTCAGTTTATAAAGAATGATCCTTAATGTAATTGCGTTATAGAACAGAACAGCTCTTGAGATTTAAATAGTGTTTTAGAGGCAGAGAAATATTCTGTATTATAAAGAGCCATTAATTTCAAAGAGTCTACAAACGCACTGAAAACTCTAACACAGTGATTTTCTACCTTTTTTTTTTCTTAATTTTTCAAGCACTAAAAATTTTCTCTTGGAATTTTGCCCATCCATGTTATGCATGGTAACATACATGAACTTATTTTTTAGTCGGCTTTCAGGGACCACATTTAAGAAGTCCAGTAACTGTCACGTTGAAATCCACTATTGCAGATCCTACACTTGGCTGACACCTTGAACCAAAATTAGATACGCTATTTCCAGAGACTGCAGATTGTGGTTGTGTTATTGATGGTGTTTGTGGATTAAAAAAAAAAGAAGGGGGGAGTCATGTGAAATGCATGATGTGAGTTGTTGAAAAAAAAAAAAAGGCTCTGAAACAAAATCAATATTTATTGAAAGGCATACATGTTGGAAAGAAAATAATGATTGTTTGGAGGTTCCTAAAATACTACAGGGAAAAGAACAAGGCTTAGCATTCACATAAATGGACTTATCCTCTCTGTACCTTGATTTTTGATAGGTTATGCTTTAAGACATGCTTTTTCTGTTAGAAATAGCCCTGCTCTTGTATTTTTTATGCAAAATGAATGGATTGGAGGCAGTCCCTTGGTGTGTTGTAAGGTTTACGTTAACATGTAACTTGTAATGGAGCGTGCATACCCTAAAAAAAAAAAAAAAAAAGTAGCTGCTTGGTTGCAAACACTTAGCAAATGCAGTTTGGAAGAATTCTTGTTTTGTGAGAAATTGTTCAAGATTTCTGCCTCTACCTCTTTATTCTTGATCAACTGGAATAAAGTCCACCTCCCACTTAACAAAATGCATGTCATTCCTTCTAATAACTGGAGTGATTGGCTGTCTTTGGATCGCACATTGCTTATTTTAAAAGGTGAATTTAGCTAGTAGTCAGTAATTTCATTTGATCACAGGAATAGCAGTTTGTAACTGGAATAGCAGAAAGTCAAATGAATGACATAACATGTCACTTTAATATACTGAGTGGGGACAGCCGGGATCTAGTCAGCTGAGAGGTCTGCTGGCAACCAGGCAGCCTTCCCACTTTCCAGCTGGATTTAACAGCAATAACTCAAAAGCAATTCGAAAGGAAGAATTGAAATAGCATTTGGAGTATAGTTCTTGAGGTGCTGAACAGATAGTGTGGCGGGTAGATATTGGGCAGCTCCATCCATTTTGCTAGTTGCAGTATTTGTTAGTTGCAGCAGAGTTAAATGAGACAGCTAAATTAGGAAGGAAACTAATCATAGACAGGTGAAGAATGTTAGCAGCATGTATTCTGGCACTTTGTACATTACATGGTGATCCTGTTAACTCAAGCATCAAAATATATCCCATGTAGTTAGACTGCTAGAACAGCTTACAAATAAATTGCTGCTGGAATGGCTACGATGGCTTACTGTTATTACAGCCGAGGTTTAATATCTAACTTTAAGAATATGCCCTGCCACTAGGAGAAGGCAAATTACTTAATGTACTGTAATCATGTGTACCATAAATGTTCCCCTAGAAGAACTCTGGGCAACTCTGTTTTTTGTGGTCAGAAATTTTGCTCATATGTAGAAGTATTATCCGTTCTCTCTCGATTCAAAACCTTCTGAATATTATTGATTTTGGATGCATTTTAGGAGCAATTAATTTGGTAGATGATGATCTTCAGTCCATATGCCAGGGTGGATGCCCTCTGTGAAGGAGACATAAAGATTTGAGTAGATGCAGTTACTTTTGATCAGGTTTTAAATGCATGTCATGAATGTTCAGCAATCTGCCTGCTCCTAATCCAGTATGGATTTATTTGTCTTAGTGTTATTAGTCTGCCTAAACATGTGTGTGATCAGTTTATTTCTGGGTGACTTTCTGTTCTTTTGTCGTGTAAAGCTATTTGTTCTGTGCTACCATGAGCTTCTGTTCTTGACTATTTTTTCTTTCAACTCTAGAAACAGAGTGACAATCCCCTCTTTTTGTGTTGTGTTGTTTTGTTTTGTTTTTTAATGGAGGCTGAATGGTAGGTTTGAGGATTCCCTTAACTGAACTTGTAATTTGGAAAACTGTCAGGTGTGGAGTTATAGCAGTGACAAAAAGTGCAAGTTTTGGTCTCTGCAAAGATTTATACTGTACCTGCCTCCAACTACATTACTATGACAGTTCCTGTGATGTCTACACTTTTTGAAGGTTTGTCTGGATCAAATCAAAAGTAAATCTAGCCTAGCCTTATAATTTGGTTATTTGTAAGCTTGAAAGTATGTGGTATCTTTCCTGTGTCCTGAAGCACACAGGAGTTGATTTAGCAGGGAAAGAGGGATTCTTCTGAGCTGCACAACTCTGACTAGTATGAAAATATACATGTGCAAAAGATGCTGCTGCACCTTGTGCAGAACAAAACCTCTCCAAAGCAGTAATAAAATCTGGAGCAAATGCACTTGACACACTTACTTGCAGAATAGCAAAAAATTAAAAAAGATGGCACTCAGAAGATTTTGCTGGACTTGGGAATGGTCTTGAAAAGATACCATCAGTTATGTTTCTGTGTGCCTCTGAATGCATTAATCTCAATAGAGGTCCTTGGAGAGACTTAGTATGTCTATCATATTTAGCCCCAGCTGTATTTGGCCCATGATCTGTATTATTAGAGAACTTGTATTCTCTGTGAGAAACAGGACATCCAAAAGAGCAGATGCCACCAGATTCAGTGATATCAGGTATCTTCAAGTCACCCTGTTTTTTCTGAGAGCAGCTATGTGTAGTAAATACCGTAAATCAGACTGCTTACAAATTCCTTGGGAACTAAAATGACCCCCAGGAATGAAAACTCAGGACTGAGGAATAAGCTTTTTTACAGCATACATAAACTGTTGAAGAGGAAAAACTGCCATAGTTGGTCTGCTTTTACACAGTATTTTTTTCTTCCTTTTCTGGTGAGGAGACAGTATTCATGAAATGCTCTTCTACAACTTTCTCTCCTGTAATCCGTATGTTGGTGGAAGTGTTAATGTAAATCTTCAAGGATTAAATCCCACAAGATAAGCTTCTGCTAGTGTTTGGTGTTTTTTTGTTGTTGTTGTTGTCATTGTTATCTTGAAAGCAGATTTAATTTGATATTTAAAGTTCAAGTAATTGCACTGTACAGGGGTTGGGAAACCTAAGGCCCCCAAATCAGGTAGAACCACAGCCTAAATTCATACCATCTGAGTTTTTTTTTGTCTTGAATTACTGTGAGACAATACTGTAGTATGGGTTAGTGTGCTTAGTGTGTAGTTTTCCCAATGTGCTCGAAACGCTTGCATGACCCTCCACAAAGAACAGGCTCTTCTCTTTACTTATTACCTAGTTCTTAATCTGCTCCGTGTAGTCTTGAGAACAATTGATCTTTCTGCATCTCGACTCAGAAAACATTTTATAAGAAAGAGATAAAATTAAGTGTTGCACTATGAAGATTTCATCCAATTTATCAAGTATGCAGTAATTATTTTGCATCTAAAATATCTGGAAATAAATTTTGACCGTGAAATACAAATACATTCTGAGATACTTCATTACTCGTTAAAGATGAATAATTTTCCATTCATTCACAAATATAATCCTGTACTTAAAGTCTCTCAGTGGAGAGAAGTGCAATCCTTCGTTACATAGAAAACATAAGACAGTTTGCAACGGAGGACTGTTTTCTAAGAACTGTGCTACATGCTCTGTGTAGGCAGAGAACTCCTTCACTCCTTCATCCCTTAGTTTCCACTCTCTAATTAGCTTTTTAACTATTCCTTCCTACCAAAAAAAAAAAAAACCAAAACAGACTGATGCATGCAAAAATATTTGTATACAATGATCTGAATTTGCAAAATCTAAGTGAGTAGTTCTATTTCCTCTGCTTGTAAAGTCCAAAGTTTTTTTTTGTCTTATGAGAAACTGACTCATTGCATTCAAGTAGGAGAGCAGGAGGGCTTCTTCCCATGTTTAACTTTTGGGCTGAATTTTTAACTGTTCTCCTGAATGGTGGCCTTTATCCTCTGAACAACCATCATTGTTTCATCTCTGGGATGTGCTCTTGTAGAAGGGCACAAGAAAGAAAGGGTGCACTCAGAAAGTGCACGCCCTCTGGAGTGACCTCAGTTGGGGAAGGTGGACAACTTTCAAACTTTGAAATGAGGAGAACCAGGACAGTGATCAGGGCATGATTTCCCCAAGCTCTAGAACATTGCTTTTAGAATACTACAGATTACCTCTACAGAGAAACAAGACAAATGTCACTCTTGAGGAAATATCACTGGAAGTCTCTCTTTTTTTGTTTAAGGATAAAGTACATTTGTAAAGGTAGGAGGAAGTGGGGAGAAATGCTAAGTTAGTATTGTATTCACTATGAAAGGATTCTCTGCTTGGGGTGAAGACTAATCTGAATCGTTGTTGTGTGTTTTGTTTGTACGTCTTCAAAATGGGTGTATGTGCTAAAGCCACTCTGTAGCTCCGAGTGGCATTCATCATGGAACAGTAGTGTATTAAAGCAGCCGTCTGACAGATTCCTGTCACCTGATGACCCAAAATGGTAGGGCTCTGCGGAGTGATAAACACAGCCCTGTGGAGCCATTAATGTCCATTCACTGCACCAAAAGGGAGTGGCTACTATGACAGTTCCTGTGATGTCTACACTTTTTGAAGGTTTGTCTGGATCAAATCAAAAGTAAATCTAGCCTAGCCTTATAATTTGGATGGCGGCAATGGGTTTCACAGCTCATAACATGTAAGCTGCCAAAAACCCAGTGACTGCTGTTTCATCAGACTTCCAAAAGCATTTAAGTTAGTTGAAATACATCCTAACATCCCCTCACTGTGTTAGAGTTGTTGCTCAGTACCAGAGATAGTGTAGAATCTCTAAGTCTTATTAGTAACTGGTTTTCCACTAGAATTTCTCAGTTACTTTTAACAGTAGTGCCTAGAGTGGGTTACATACACTTCTAATGGGTTTTGTTGATTACTGCATATAACTGATATCAGTAACAGCATGGTACCTTTGTCACAGTCATCACAAGGATTACCTTGAAAGGTTCAGGTACGTCTGATATCTGCTCACAGATTAAGACCTGCTTCCATTCTTTTACTGCAAAGGATTCATCAAGCTAAGCTACTATCTTGCACCTCTTTCTTTACAAAAATGGTAATCCATATTAATATCTGACTAGGAAAATTAATTTCTTAGTGTGGAAAAGTACTTAATGTCACAGATATGGTTAAATGGCAATAGTTTAATTGTGTGAGGCATTAAGACGTGGGTTATCTATGCTTGCATAGGGTCTGTGTTGTGTGTATCTGGTGCTATCACAGTGAGATTCTGGTATTTGGAAGAGATTTTCAGGTGCTACCACAATCCTATCAATAATGTGGCTGATTTAAGACAATATTGCTCTTAGCTGTTCTGATGCCAGTGGTTTTTCCAAGTCCTTTTTTAAATTTAAAAATATAACTGCATTCACATGGTTGTTGTTGTTGTCTAGACTGTCTCCTAATTTGCCTTTCGTGTACTTCAAAATGTACTGGTTTTCCTGTAGAGCAAAATGGATGTATATTCGTATAGACATGAATGTACAGTGTATCTCAGTTCAGCTTGGGAATGTCTTAAAATTGTGTCATATGAGTGGTTCAACTTCCCTCCTCTTTCATTAGCTATGCTTTGTAAGTTGTGATGTCAATTACAAAGACTGATATTCACGAGGAAAGATATTTATGAGAGTCTTCTGGGAATATAATTTTTGCACAAGTCTGATCTACATCAGCGCTGGGCATTTGCTTACAAGCAGCCCGGCAATGCCCCTGTAGGAGCCTTGGGCGTCTAGCCTGAACCTATCCCGCATGATGAGAACCTGGAAGAGCTCAGGAAAGTTGTTTTTGGAGGTGAAGGATATAAGCGGACACCTTTTACCGCTGCTGCTACTTGCAGCTTTTGTCAGGTATAAAACCTTGTACCTCAAGAAAAAAGCTTGAGGAGAACCTGGGCTGAGCCAGTGTGGCTGTCTGGTGGGCCCAGAAAGGGCTACTGGGACTGTCTGGAGATGCAGCCCACTCAGGGGTATGGCAGGCTTCGCAGTCAGATAACTGCATCTTACTGAGGCTGTAGTGAAACTCTGCTGTGGAAACACAGAATGGTAATCAATGCATTTCTGCAGATAAGGCACAAGAAACAAGGGAGTACTTCATCTCTGTTCTAGAAAGGTTTCAGCTTTTTCCCATAACAACAATTCTTTAAATAGGAGCGCTGGCACACAATCAGCAAACGAGTGTCCTTGCTGAAGACTGGAAAGACGTGTTTACTGGGTGAAGTTCAGCCATTGGGTGTTTCCAAGTTTTGAACTGCCAGAGGTGACTACCGCTTAGTCAAATGGAGTGACTCTGTGAATGTGGAGGGGGAGGACACAACGTGGCAGCCAGCAATGCTCAGGCTCCGTGCCCTTGGAGCTCCCCATGGGAGCTGTAGGGGGCTTTTTGTTACTGTTTGGTCGGTTCAGCTCCTGTGCCTACAACCACTGTTAAAACCCACAGAGCTCCTTTTGCCAAGGTTGTCCTGACATTGTTTCTCACTATCGCTGGTGCTGCCAGACTACCTGCTGTATGCAGCTATGTGTTTACCTACTTGCTGTGAAAGTTCAGTGTTGAGTTTTTGCCAACATAAAGAGCTTGCCTGGGTAAACCTCTGCCTGCCACTTAATGCTTGCGCAAGTTTTTCTACGAATCCAAGGATGACATAAATATTTGGATGTATCACTGTGGTTTTGAAAGACCTTTCACTTCACAGGAAGGCTTAACAGGCATAGAAGGTATCATCGCTGCTGTGCGCTGCGCTAGAAAATGAGGTGGGTACGGTAGAAAAGCTAAGGTAAACATGGAGGTGCAGCAACCAAGATTTCATCTTTTAAACAATGGAAGTGCTGTGGAGGATGTGAGCCTAAATTCGGCCTGCTTAGAGGCTGGAGAGGGGCTCTTCCTTCACCCTCCTCCTTAGTCTCTCTCCCAGGTGTGTTTTTGGCTGAAACCATATCTGCTGTGGGCTAAAAAGACGTGAATGCCTTTGCTTTCTGCCTCCATTGTTTACTTTTTTAACGCTTGGATTCTGTCTGCTGTTTCTTGCTGTGAAACACCTGTATTTTTTCTCCTGGTTTATTTTCCATGTGCTGTGTCTGCTGGGAAGTGGGATTTTGAAGGATGCAAGCAAAAAATTCTAAAGGACTGGCTGTGCTTAAGTTAATTTTGTGAAGAAGTTGCATGGCATGTGGTGATTGCTGGGTCCTGCCTTCTCCCTTGCTGAATTGAACTTTGTACTAGTTTAACAAAATCCTGTTGAAGTAAATGGAAACGAAAGCAGAGCAACTTTACTTTGCAATGGTCAACAGAGAATTTATGACTAAGCTCCAGTACCTGATGTGTATCGGCTTTCCTGAAAGAAAAGCTGCAGAACTGTAAGATCAGGTGGAGAAGCAGAGTGGGACAGACCAGAGAAGTGTCTTGGGAGGCAGTGGAGGAGATGGCCTCGGGGCAGTTCAACCATCGCTACACAGCCCAGTACTGAAAGCACTGAACGCTTGCTACTTGCTTTTACTCTTCTTGCTATTGCTCAGCAACTCTGAAGAAAATGCCTAGAGTGTTTTTCAGTGTACCTTGTATCTAACAGTATGCAGAAAAGGCCAGGGACCTTCTTTCCAAATAGATTCCTGCTCAACCTCCTGTTTTTCCTTCGTACTGCCTGTTTTCCTGGGCCCGGAGGGGTTAACAGTGATTAGTATGGAGTCTCCATGGAGCACTTTTATTTCAAGTAGCATTTCAGAGCAGATGTTTATGTAAGCAACAGTGATTTGATGTGCAGTTTTAATTACTTGTCAGTTCAGCTTGGGGTTTTTGAGCCTGTGTGTCTCTAAAGGTTGAACAGAGATCTGTGAGTATTAACGAAGTAGGTGTGCTTAGAGAGTGAAAAACGTGCAGTTGTAAAGGTGATTTTAACAGCATTAGGTAGTTAATTGGGGAGGGGTCTTTTTTCAGTGTAAGTGCTCTAACTCACTGCTTTGGATAGCAATGTATGATTTCAAATCCTATTACTTAGCCCTGCACAACATCTAGGCCATGGAATAACTACTTGTACCTGTCTCACTGTGCATTTTTTTAATAGCTCACCTGAGAATATGACAGTTTATTGAACTTGGAAAGGGCTCTAAATGACAGCTCTGAGGCTGTCATTTAACGTAATACGTGCCAGTTTAATCCTATCATTTCCCTTGGTGTGCCCTTTTCTACTAGCTTCCTACCCCTTCTCTCTGAAGTCTCATTTGTGAAAATGTTGTCAAGTTGGTTGGAGATTCCTGGACTTCAACTGCAAGCACTCAAGTTGTCCTTGCACGTGCAGTAAATGCAGTGTGCTTCAAGTGTGCTGGAATTTATTGTGCAAAGCCTTGATTCAAAATGAAGTCCTAAAAAACTCAGACAGTCTTAAAGTAGGTTCAAATCTCAGCTGAATGATGACTCTGTTGATTGCACAAGATCTAACCTGCCAGTCTTAGAATTATAGAATGGTTTGGGTTGGAAGGGACCTTAGGGATCATGCAGTTCCAACCCCCTTGCGATGGGCAGGGACACTTTCCACTAGATCAGGCTGCTCAAAACCCCATCCAACCTGGCCTTGATCACTTCCAGGGATGGGGCAGCCATGACTTCCCTGGGCAACCTGTGCCAGTGCCTCACCCTCATAGTAAAAGGATTTCTTCCTAATATCTAATCCAAACCTCCCCTCTTTCAGCATAAAACCCTTACCCCTCATCCTACCCCTGCACTCCTTGATAAAGAGCCCCTCCTCAGCTTTCCTGTAGGCCCCCTTAAAGCACTGGAAGGCTGCTATAAGGTCTCCCTGGAACTTTCTCTTCTCTAGGCTAAACAAGCCCAGATCTCTCAGCCTGTCCTCACACGGGAGGTGTTCTAGCCTTCTGGTCATCTATGTGGACCTCCTCTGGACTTACTCTAACAGATCCGTGTCCTTGATCTTGTCCTTCAGTGTGTGCAGGGCAGCCACAAAAAGGTCCCCTCTCCATCCCAGGAAAGGACAGTTGAGAGACAGGGTTTGTGGGGATGGAAGGCAGGGCTATTGCACTACCAAAAGGTGGTGGAGAAAGGCTACTGCAGAGGGAGGCAAAAGCTCTGAGGAGGGGAAGAGAGAAGGTAAAGCGGTATTAGATGCCAGTCATAACTCTTCTCTACAGATCAGAGTATAAAGCATTAGTATGTTGATGTCTTAGGAGGCCCATCCATGTATTTCGGGTGTTCAGCCTCTTATAAGCTTTGATTACAGACTGAGGAAAGAAAGAAGGGAAAATGAACAAAGCATTAAACCTGTAAAATTATTAAGCAAGGCTTCATGTATAGCAGTGAGTTCTCTTCCTATTGTTCCCGTGGCTTTAAAAGAACCCCAATTCATGATATCAACATCTGACACTTGTCCTGAAAGTGGAACCCATTGCGATGAGGAAGAAATCCCCAAATACAGAGCTTGTTTCTGTTGACCATAGTGCCTGGCCCTGCCACCTCAATGGCAAATACCCAAAAAGGGAAAGAGAAAGAGTAACACACAGGGGAGAAAAACAGTTTGTGTTTGGTGCTGCCTGACTTGCAACAACATGACAGGCAGGGAGTGCAATCATATCAGCTAAGCTTGGGCTGGCTGAGCAGGGAGGCTAGGCTGTCCCAAATGCTACAACCTTGGCGAGCTAGGCTAGGTGTAAGCAGAAGGCAGAAAGCAATAGAGTAAGGTGGCAAAGGCATGGGAGGATGGGTTCTGGATGTGCTGGGAAGGTCTCTGTCAGCCCAGTATAACATGCCCGGCAACCCTTTCAAGTTCTTTGCCTCCCAGGCACGTGTTGTGTCATAAGCTTCATGGAGAAGCATCTGCTCCACTGGATCACAAGATGCAGGAATGATGGTGGCTCCAGGCTAGTCGGGAGGAACCAGAACCTAGCAGAGCTCTTTTGGGGGGTAGATGTGCCCTCTAGCTACAAGCTCACAGTGGTACCTGTGGCTCTTCCTAGCCCATGTAAGCTATGGACTGAGCTATTGGAAAATGTGGGGTCAGGGCTGGAAGTTGCTCTGTGGGAGCTGCTGGGTCTGCATGAGTGCGCAGATGCAGTGTGAAAAGGTAAAGGTGCCTCCACTGCCTCTGTCTCATCAATATGACTAAGGCCTTATAACTCCTAGCATGGGCATGGTCCCACAATGAGAGAGCTTGATTTTTTCACCCTACCTGCTTTTCAGGTGCCAAGGTCAAATTAAGGATGTGGAGGTGGGTGATGGCTCTAACAGCCCATCCTCTCCTATATTTTTGTTCTCAAAGTAGCTCTTATTCCCAGCATGTCAGCTTTGGATAATTGATTTCTGGTGTCTCCCACCTCTCATTTTCCAGTCATAATTGACAGGGCTATATTAGTTGGCCATTTAGTTTGAGCTAACCCAATAATTTTTTTTTCTGCTGACCTTAAAATGTCTTTTGTACTGCAGGCTGAGTTAGGCTACTCTCCCTTCAGTCAATTTATAGTAGAGACTTCGGTGCAGACCATTAATCTTAACCTGGACTGCTTGGATGACTTATTTAATATTAGGAAAGGATATACCAATGTCTGCCTCTGAGTAAAATTAATTAACTGTGGAGGTTTTTGGTAACTTACTATTTATGGTCTCCCTAAGAACGTAAATTCAGGTTATATTTGGAACAGGGAAAAATACAAATTATTCCAAAACAATGACAGTTACAGGGGATGATAAGAAGGGCTAGACCACCCTTCCATGGCACTATAAAGATAGTACATGCTATATATTTTTTTCTTGAGAAGATCTTAATTCCCCAATAAGTCAGCAAGGATGATGACTACAGCAAATTTCTGAGGGAAAGTAGCCTATTTTTTTAAAAAAAAAATACAAAACACCAAACCAAAACAAAAACCAAAGCAAACCAAACCAAGCACACAACAACAACGAACCCTCCCATCTCTCAGCTTAAAAAGCACACACGTACAATAAACTTGTTTGAAGCAGGATGGTGGTAACTGCTATGGGGGTAAAGTGCAAGATTGCTCACTGAGCTATGAATCCATTTCCTCTTCACTAGGGAGAAGAAACCCACATATCAACATTCAACATGTAAGAACAGAAACCTCAAGGGAAATGCTATGACTTTTCTTTCATTTTCCTTGATACAGTACCACATTTTTTTATTGAAGAAGCAGGATTATTTGCAGGATATCAGATCATTGTCAGCAGGCAGCTTCTCAGAGTTCATTATAAGAAAACTGCACTTTGAAGCAATCTCTCATTTGGCAGTGTGGATCCCTTTGAGAGCGTCTGCAGTTGTCACTCCTGCAGTCTCCTTTGGCCATGAGGTACTTTACCGGATCGGTTCCGATTTGAGGGGTGTGTAGTCCTTACTACTGACTGTAAATGGAAATAGTAATTTGAGCAATAATTGTCATTCTCGTTTAGTGTACGTAAATTTGATGCTTGAAATGAGCAAGGAGAAGCAAGCAGCTAAGTGGTATCTGCATGCTTCTGTCCAAGAGCCTTCCACCTCAGTTCTGGGGGTGCCACTGCTGAATATTCTCTCTTGGTTTTTGTTCTAAGTATGTCTTTGTTCCATGGCAGAAACAAAAGGCCTTGTATCTCCTTGTTGTGGGAGTGAAATATGTTGCTTGCTCTTTGCAATGGGGGTTCTCTAGAGAGTTTAAAAAGAAAGCAGAAAAACCCCAACTAAACGTAAAAAAACACTCTCTAAAAATGTGCCTGATAGCTCTGGCATTTTAAAGTCATGAATCCTCCTGTGCAGATGCCTGCTTCTTCTGACCTGCTGAATGTTGGAGCTAAAATGAAATATACCTTGTCCTTCCTCTCTGACAGAGTTCAGCAAATGTTGAGGGAATCAGAGGATCAGTATTTTGGCACAAGCACTGAAAATCCTAACATGCACACACGCTGCCTGATGTTTCATTTCAGGTTATAAACTGGATTACAACATGCTTTCACCCTGTGGGCATTACCCAGGGAAACCAGGCTGGATCTGCCTGATGCATAAAACTGATCTGGCTAAATCATTGCTAAGTGGGAAGTATAATAAATGATGTATTCAGAATCTATGTTTTCAACAGGAATTTAGATTACGTTTCAGTTATGCTAAATGATTATTAATACTCTTTACCTCATCAGTCCAAGAATGGAATAAATATTATATTCTGGAAACTGTGCTTAAAGAGCATAGGACAACATTTTATACTTCTAAAATAACTGTATCTGTCCTAATTAAGTCAGAGTAGCACAGACAGTATTTAAACCCCACATTTTTTTCTTCATGATGCAAATGGACCTTTGTGTCCTTTTATTTATGGGGAGCTTTGTTAGGCTTGGTTAGCTCAAATACTTGCATAGGATTTGTTTTTCCAAAAGAAAAGATACACTGTATTTAGAGATGCAAATAGTACCTTGTCTGCAAAAACCACCAGCTGGAAGACAAAGCTAAGTCTATGTTGCTTTACTTCAGTATTGTCTGTGAATCTGAAAAGATTCACAAGCATCTTTTTAACAACCTTCTCTGCATAGCTGAAAAAATACAAGAAATCATATTTCTTTTTGTTTCCTTTGGTGTAATAGCCTAGTGAAATCTGAATTGATCTGTGATTTTTAATTTTTTAAAAGCAAGCAAATAGATTTACTAAGAGAATACATATTTGTATTAATGTTTGTACAAATGTTAAACAGACTGTGAGCTTTGATTCTCATATTCATTGAATATGAATTTGCTAATTGCCACCTTAAATATTTGACGAGTTTGAGGTGGGTCAATTATGCAGCTCTGTAGTAGAAGAAAATGTTGCTGGTTTGTGTGTCAGTAGCACAGCTTTCTGTAGAGGTTCTTTGCTTCTGATTTAAACATCTGGAGAGACAAAGAGCATTTGTGGGGTCCTTTGTTGTTGGTGAAAGTTGGAGCAGGGAAGAATTGCATTCCAAAGAAATACTCCGAATCATGGAAAAATCAGGTTGGATCATTAAGTGTTAAACTTTATCCCCTTTACGAATGGAAGTGCTTTCATTTAATCTGTGGTGGCTGCCCTGGAAATGGATGTTACGTAATATTTACTCTCCCCTTCGGAGTTAAAGCCTTTTTCCGATTTGCAAGTAATATTTGCATATGTATTTGTTCACTGCATTGACATGCCAGATGCACAGTGGTAGCTGTCTCCGCCTGCTAATCCTGTAATAACATTCTGGTGACCAAATTCAATGGCCCTGCGCGGAGCCTCGAAACAGCTGATTGCTGAGTAGGGAGGAAAAAAAATAACCCGGCGAATCTCGTTGCAGCTCTCTGCTGCATCCCTATCCCACAATCCTTTGCACCATTTGCTGCAGTCTTTCTACACAGGCTGAGTGAGAAAAAGATGTGCTAAATAAAGATTGATTGGTTTGAATCCTGGAGGGGTCTCCCACTTGTAAATGACCTGGGGGAAAAAAAATTCATGACGACTTCACTGGGCCTCCTCTTATTCTTCCATTTTTCTTTCCACCTGTTCTCTGCGTGGAATGGAGCATCATTCCTCAGAGCACAAAATCCGTTGTGCATCTAAAAATGACTATGCTGTGATAGGGATTCTTAAACAGTTTTATGCGTGAGGCTTGAGATATTGACAGATGATGGTTTGTTCGTTTGGATTACTGCGGAACTGCAGCTCCGTCCCTGCAAGGATTTTATCCTCAGCACGGCACTGATTAAGCTATTTTTCTACAAAGATGGGTAGGTTTAAAATGCTCAGGTTTGCTCTCTGTTATTCCTGGTGGCTGCTGCTGCATCGCTCCTTCTGTGTTGGACCCTGATCGTTCATTATGCTTCTGCATGCTGTAAGAATGAAGAGGGTTGCTGTGTTTTAAACAAGGCACCAAGCTGATTGCAGGAGTGGGAGAGAAAGGAATGCAAATTTAGCTTATCAAGCCTTTTACATAAGTGGGCTGTGTGGCGGTTATGATATTAATTTGCTTGGTATGTTTTGTATCTGCTGATTTGGGGGCTGCTGCTAGAAATGGGCTTGAACTTGTTCTTTATTCCTAAAGACTGTGGATAGGAGATGTATCTGTTATAAGGAGTTTTAAACCCTAGCTCCCTCAACCCCTGAAGCAACATTATTGAGGTTCCCCACCCTTTCTTATGGCTCCTAAGGCCTAACTCTTCCTTTGGAAACGTTGCCCATGGAAACCTATTCATTCATAATACATGAATAGACCCTCTGGGTTGTGAATACCATTGATAAGAGGAGGATGAACAAGCTGTGAGCGATTTGTTCTCTTCAGGCTGTACTTTTAGGCTAGTTGCAGCTCTGCCTGGGTGGAGTTCAACGATAGCAGTGTATCAGCATCAGAGAATTCTGCTCTTTTAGGAGTAAATCCCGGGAACTGAAAAGACAGTTATGTTTTCCCGATGTCTTTTTCTTGGCCAAGCCATGGAAACTAATAGAGAATTTGATAACTACTGAGCAATTTCAGAGCCCATTTAAAGATACCTGTAGAAAGGGGGGCACTTTCCTATTAACATGGCTCTATTTAGCTGAAACAACTCTTCTGGAACTGGTATTTGCTATACCCTAACAATGTGTTTTTCCTTTTCTAATACTACGGGGAGTTCTTTTCATAAGGGTGGGGCTGCACCCTGGCTTTAGTTCCTGAAGGCGTGCGTGCATACGCAGCAGGGCAAGGCTTTCCACTAGCTTAGAGAGCCATTGTTTTCTCCTTTCTTTGCTGAATAGTATATTTTGAAAGAAAAATCAATAGCCTTATCTCCAAGCAGAAGGAAAAAGAACAGTGTTACTTTTGGGCTGGCTGGAAGGATAATAATTCCTGACCCTCAAAGGGATGACAAAGGCTGTACATTTCAGAACCTTTTTCTGCACTTGATTTAGCAAACCTTAACTGGGTTTCCAGTGTATGTTCCTTATAGATAAATGGGTGGGGTTTTATGTCGTTTGGTACAATGTTTAGCAAACCTTTGGCTTTGCATGTTTAAATTATGAAGTGTAAATATATGAGGAAATGATTCTCAGCCTTATTTTCAAAGTTCATGCTTCAGCTGCTCTTTATTAGATTGTGAGAGATAGTGTATGTCCACACAGAACTCTGGCAGTTTCTGAGGTCAGAAGTTACTACTACAAAAAAGAATGTTTTTCTTGTAAAAAATAGTGTTAATTTGCAAAATCTCCTACTGATGATGATGCGCCTGAAACGCATGTTGCTGTTTGGAGGAACTGCTGCAAGCACTGCTGTAAATCAAAATAAATACTATCTTTGGCAAAATTCAAAAGCATCACCTAAAATCTCCAACTTTTCCTCAAATAGTCTTTGAGTTTACAGTTGCTTTCATTGAGTCAACGGGCAATCTTCCTTCTCATAGCTAAGTCACATTCATCAAAATTGCATCAGAGGTGGAGTTGGATCTGGGAGGCTGCAGAATCTTGGAATTTCATACTCAAAAAACTTTTTTAAATGAACCACTTGTCTAAGAAATTTTCCCAGGTAATGACCAAAGCTTGAAATGTACTGAGTAAATTCTGTTTTCAGGTGCATGTTTTAAACCTGCTTTGTATGAGCATGGAACATAAATGACAGTCATGGCCTGCTGTATTCCAGACAAAGTATTGAATATTAAAAGCACTTATTTCTGAATTGTTAATGGTTTCTTTCACTAACAAAGCTTAAAGCCTGAACATTTGAAAATTAAAACGGCTGACAGGAGCTTTGTGTATGAAATGCTACAAATAATCTGATTTTGCAATGACAATGGGGGAATGTAAAAGACTAAGATGAAGATCAGATGAAATCAATACAAAATTTTTCAGGCAATAATAGTTTTACTTGTATAAACTCTATTGTCTAGTGCAGCTGTACTTGATGGAGGGAAGATGGAAACATCTAATTGCTAGAGAACTTCTATGACATGACAGACAACATTCACTGGAGACCTATTCTTCATATCTTAAATACAGGGTTTTTTTAATAGTCTGTACTTAGTCTATAACAAAAAAAAAAAATGCTGTTCATAATGTATTGGCCTCCAGTTTGGAAACTGTGTTTTTGATAAGAAGTCTTCCTGCTTCTGATTATCTTCTGTGGTTTTGGGGGGGTCTCCGCCCTTAAATTTTGAGTCGAGAGAGTGGGAGGCAAACACAGCTGCATTGATGGTGAGCTGAATTTTCTTTTGTAACATATACTGAAGTTCTGCATGTTACGCTATCAAATGCATGAATGCATTAATGCATATTTGATAGGCTACTTTTCCTACACTCATTTGTGAAAGCTGGATATTTCTGTGTACTTCTTGCAATGCCATTTTAACTCAAGCTTTTAAAAAATAATATGAGTTCCTAACTTATCTCCTAAGGTTTTTGTGTATGATTGATGACATTTAAATAGTTTGTGTTTATGTAATGTTCACATTTTTTCTTCTTATGAGGGAAGAAATTATAAAAGTGAAACAAATTATCAGTTTGGGAATTGTGCACTTTCGGCCAGCAAACAAATATTGTATTTTACAAATATTATAGCAATTTTAACCTTGCAGATGTCCCTTTCTTGGAAAAAAAGGAAACAAAAGGTCCCACTCTAAGTGTTGTGCATCAAATTACATGTCATTTACTGCTATTGGGTATTTTAATTGTGAATAACTTCATGCTGTTGTGCTTGCTACCACAAAGGTGATTCCCCAGGAACCTGTTATCAGGGAAGTCAGTACAGCATGTTCCATAGTCGCTGTCATTATCCGAGAAATAGCCACTTACTGAATGTAGTAAGTAAACCATACCTGTATGGCTAAATACACAGTTCAGGAAGAAGAGTGCGAGTTTGATTCTCCTAGATTAGTGTGCTGTGTGTGCAGTGCAGGAAGAAGATCTGATGCAATGCTGCTGATAAAATACTATGGGTCATGCAAATCATCAGGGAATCGAGTGACCTTTAAATGAACATGATCAGCACAGAGGCAGAGGGCTTGTTATTTTTGTCTTGGAAAGCCTGAACTGCCCTCAAACCAAATATCAAATTGTCTGAAAGAGATGACTTAAAAACTAGGGTAGGAAATGTTTAGGGAAGAAGTTATTACCTCAGGAGTGTTCCTGCACTGAAGGAACCTGGCTCGCCTCACTGCTCACATGGAAGAGGAGTTCCTGTTCTGGTGTGGGTGCGGAAGGACTGGCGGAAAGTGCTGTGACAGAGATGCTGCTCTTGACTCTCCAGGGACTGAAGCTCTGTCTCCCAGTGCTCCAGCCACTAGGAACGCAGATGGAGTGGAATTTTTGCTGGGCCACCCTGCCAGGGCATCTGCTTGTCAGGTTTTTCTAAATTATTTTAGCAGACTTGCTTCCTTCCTTTTCCTTCCCTGTCTTCTCTTCCCACATATTAATTCAGTTGGCTATAATCTGTACCTCCAGCTGAAAAGAAACTGTTTTTCTCTCCCTGCGACTTGTTCTAGCTCAGGAGGTGTTCCAAGCCTGCCGGTGTTCCTTTAACCTCCATTTTTAATTCTGTCAGTCAGGAGGCTTTTTTCTTACCCTTTTATTTCATGCTTTATATGCCAGGATTATGAAAAATCTTCAGTCCTAGAAACATGATTCGTGCTACTCGTTCTGCCTAGAATGCCATTTTTCTTGCGTATATTATTTGGATGTGCTTCATGTATCCTTTACCCTGCCTTTGCTGATTCTCAGCAGCTATCAGTTGCCTCTTCTTTGCTCAGTTCGTTTTATGTTGAGGATCTTCACTTCACCTACCTCATTGCTGTTGCTGATGCAGAATTTGACCACTCGCTTCCCAGGGGCTGGCAGGTTCTGGAGGTTCCTTTTTGGGAGCTTTCTGGATTCCAAACCTACCATATCTCTGGCAATACTGACACTGATAAGGGAAAAAATCGTTAGGTGAATAATTTTCAAACTCTGTCTGTGATACAGCCATTTGACTCACTGGTGCAGGTCCCATTAAAGCATTTTGCCAGCTATAGTGTATATATAAGAAATTCTGTTTGTTGGCACTGGATGAACCTACCGGCACAGGAACATTTTTCTTGTAGGATTTGTTTAAAACCAGACAACCCTCTAGCTCTTTCAGTCCACAGGCAACATGCTTTTCCAGGATGCCTGCTCAGACAGAAGCGTTCGTACACTTGGTTCACTGTTTCCCAGGCTTTCATCAGAGATAAACCATTTTAGAAGTTTAATTCTTTACTCGCTGCTCTGGTTTTATATGGAAATATAAATGAGGAATAAATAGATGAAACATGAGTGTAATAGTTGTTGATTTTGTTATTTTGTTGAATTTAAAAGCCATTTTTCTTCTTTTCTTCTTCTCCCCACCCCAACCCAGCACTGCGCAGCGTAGAAGGGAACAGGACCCATATGTCAGTGGTCTAGGATGGCCAGTGAAGGCTCCAACATCCCAAGTCCTGTGGTCCGTCAGATTGACAAGCAGTTTCTGATTTGCAGCATATGCCTGGACCGCTACAAGAACCCCAAAGTACTTCCCTGCCTGCACACTTTCTGTGAGAAGTAAGTCCTTTCCTCATGCTGGTATTTAGGTATTTATGTTATGCAACAAGCACGGAACAATGCATCCTTTAGTGGACAGGGACTTTTTACTTGTAAAGGTCATATTAAGGCATGATAAAGTCTGGGAAGGCTGGAGAGGCAGACATGTAGAAAAACACTTATTTGTGGCAGGCAGGAAGAAGAGACAACAGTGGAATATTTGGAATACATTTCCTTTATGCAAGAGTAAATAAAAAATAAATTAAATGAAAATAATGAATATAGTTACAACAGTGTGAAAGGTGATGGCAGTCAGAATTTGGACCTCAAATTTATACTGATTAGCCTATAATTAGAAACAATTAGAACCTTTCTTTGTTGATTTACTAAGCAGAGAAATAATCTTCCTGTCTTTTAATGTCCCACAGTTAGACATATATACATTATTAATAACCTGTGATTAAATGTCTTCATTATTCTGCAGCTTAGTTGGCTGAAGTGGAAAAACTCTCTGAAAAGAGATGTGATAAAACAGCAACCTGCCTTCTACTGTATTCAGCTGAATGAATTGAATGCGCATAGTCATACTTTAATGTTATATTATTTATCAGATGGTGGAGGAAATAAAGCATCTGCAAAAAAGTTAACTGAAGAATTATTGGTTACAGTTCTTTATCTGATGATGAGATGCAACTCTTTGGATTATATATTGAATGGCAGTAGAATTTTAATAAACGATATTTTGTGTGAATATTTAGTTCAGGAGATTTCCAACTATTAATTAGAATTGAGATATGCATATCTAATTTTGCAGGGAGTGCAAGAAAAATTGTGGAGCTTTAAATGCGTCAGATGAACTAGTAATTTGTATAAGAACAGGAAACTTTACTGAATTCAGCACTGAAATACTCACTGAAGTCAGTGAAGTCAAGATTTTCACTACCATGTATTAAGTTTCTCGACTTCAGTTCATGTGTAAATCCTAAGGTCAGCTTCTGGTTTTCACTGTAATCTTCTTATGCTGATCTGGTTACGGAGAGAAGCTGGAAGAACTCTACCGGTACACCAGTGATGTGCAAAGCCTGAGCTCTCCTTTCACAGAGCCCTGAGGGAGGTCAGGAGGAGAGCGGCCAGAGTAGGATCAAGAGTGGTGCAAGCAAAGCCCTTGGAAGCGGATAAGAGCTGTGTAGCTGTGCGAGGTCACGCTTTCTTGGCTGGCGTCTCACAAGGAATTTGGTGTAGCGTTGCTCCCCTTAAGAACTGCGTGCTGCAGAAGTTCCTATACTTATGGTCTAAACTGAGTTGCCAGTCGCAGTTGGATGTTGCATGCCTAGCAGCTGTTAACTGGATTTTCAAGGCCACAAGTGGCACTAACAATCACCTAGGCTACTCTGCTGCATATTGTTGATCACAGAACTTTTGTGTCAAGTTTATATTCTATGAAATGTAGTTGTTCTGAAAAAAAAATAAATGCACACAATCACCTCCCTAAGGCTCACATAAATCAAACACAAACAAAAATCTCCTCCAAAACTCCCTTTAACATAAACTGTGATAACCTAGGATTTGTTACTCTATGTAGTAAAGGAGCTCTTGTTGATTCTGGCTGACCACCAAATAACTTTCCTGATTGAAATAAATGGAAAAAATTCCATTGGTTTCATTGAGACCAGGTTTTAGCTCTGAAACACTAAACCCACAAATAGAATCTCCTTTATTAAATTTTCTTAGAAAGATGAGGGTCATCCACCAGTTAGTCAGTTAAAGACACAGATTCAAATATTTAATGTAGTAACTTCATGTCTGTTGAACTTTATTTAATAGTTTATCATTTTTACTATCCTGTGAGCAGGATGCAGCAGATGTCTGGAAACATGGTTCCACTCTGCATAAATATCTCAATGAAAGGCACATAACCCTTATAATGATGTCAGCTTAGTGAACTTTTTTTCACGTGGCAGAAGGAAAAAAAGTTTAAAGGAAAGAAATTTTCATAACCACTTCTACTTCTGATGCCTGGTCATGTACCTTTCTTTTTCTAAGTAGGTGTAGCACTATTTCAAACCAGTTGTTAAAGTGAAGGGATTTTTTTTTCCCCTCTTTGATGATACTTTGCCTCTCTCTCCCCTTCTACCTCTCTTCCCCATAGGTGCTTACAGAACTACATTCCAGCCCATAGCTTAACCCTTTCTTGCCCCGTGTGCCGCCAGACATCCATTCTGCCAGAGAAAGGGGTTTCTGCACTTCAAAACAACTTCTTTATCACCAACCTGATGGATGTCCTGCAACGAACGCCGGAAAACAGTATTGAAGAGTCCTCCATCTTGGAGACTGTCACCGCTGTTGTGGCGGGCAAACCGCTCTCCTGCCCTAATCATGATGGACATGTAAGTGAGATGACTCCTGTGATATGTACAGGTACTGATATAGGCTGACTGGTCTGGTTTGTTATGGACGTTTTGTTCTAAAATTATAGTGGAGGAATTGGAATCGCGTTAGATTTTTAATTGCATAGTATGTAAAAAATGGACAAGTGATTCTTAGAATTAACTCAAATGCTCTTAGTGCAGCATTTTAAAGTAGTTGGGATATTATTTCATTTTTTCCTCTCCTTTACTGACCTGCTGGAATTAGGTGGGCTTGTAGAACTGATTTGCTGTACACTTTGATTAATGAATAACTCTTTTAATGTTTTTAATGTGTACAATAACTACATGTGTGTAGTGGTTACTGATTAATACATTTCTAGTTTTTCTTTGCATTTTATTTACTCTCCTTAAAATGAATCATAGTTTCCTTTCTGATACAGCAATTGTGATAGGAGCTATTTGATTGTGAAATTCAGAAAAAAAGTCAAAATGACGATGTTACTCCTTTTGCATTCCACGTTGTCAGCTGATGATTCTTTGGCTGTCCTTAGATAAAACTGGTTTTCTTGCAATTCAAAATGTGTCACTTAGTACCTCTCTGAGAACTTCTTTATAGGGATAAGTGGATTTGTAAGTCCTTTAAACCAAACCCACTTACCTTGTCTTGAAACATAGTATGCCTTTTAGAAGGTGAGTAGCATGTGATGGGAATATCTTCTTGCTTCAGTAAGCGTATCTGGGGAGGTTAGGGACAGGCTGAGCGACTCCGGTTTAAAGCTCTGTGGAGCTAGGAAATTGAAAGCTAAAGTGCACACATTAGTCCTTGTGATGGGAGGAGCTGAGATAAGCTCTGGGGTGAGCTGCTTGAGGCTGGTCGGATGGGTCTGGCTGATGCACAGGGTATGCAGGGCAAGGTGCTTGGCACCTTAGGTATGACTAAGGAAATGGGCTTTTGCTGTCTTCACGGGTACACAGCGCGAGGCCACTTAGTGGCAGGTTCCTGGCCCGTAGCAGCTTTGCTGAGGGCTTTACAGAATGAGAAACAATTGAGGTGGCAGCTGGAGGAGAATGCCTATGCAGAACCAGCAGTCATTCTGCATTGAATCCGCTCTCCATTAATTTTTGTGTTGTTTTGGGCAGGGTCAGACCCACTGTATTTTTACTGTCAAGGGAAAGATTTGCATCAAATATATTTCATATAAATATTACCAAATTTTCTTTGTATTATCTTGGAAATAAGTTTCTGTTTAAACAAGTTGTTTTTTTTTTTTTAATTCAGTCTTTCCAGCCATGCTGGGTTTGAACATCTTTGATCAAAAGCAGATGGAAACTGATGTGCAGATATTTCTCATTTCCTTGCCTGTCTGCTTGTATCTTAGCCTTCCTCAGGTTGTGTAGGTTAGATACTTTCCCTTCCAGTTGGTCTCTTATTCCCACCATTCATATTTTCCATACGTGTGTGTATCCTATTCCATTTGTGCACACCCTCTCATCCTCTGTTGTGGCATCTTTTTTGTGAGTGTTCTTATGAAAAATGAAATTTATCTTGTAATACATTAATAGGAGAGATGGCTTCCTGTGCTTGAACTATAAACAAATACGTCCTTGTGTTTATCCAGTAGAGAGCACAGATCTGTGTTCTTGTTAAATTGGGCTAATAGAGCACACGCTGTGGAACTTTTGAAGCGAACAGAAGATTCTTATCTTCTGCCTACACATTAAAATAAGATTGTCTTTATTCTAACCCGCGGCTCGCATTGCATATACATGTCCTGGTTTGGAAACATTGATCTGCAGTCACTTAGGGGCAGATATAACAGCCAGCACAGGGAAAGCTGTGAAATTCTAGGTCCATTACTTCATAATATGTAATGAGTGGTGCAGCCTCATTGCAGTCACTCATCCTGAAAAGTCTATGCTTGGGTTTTATTTGAATTTGAAGTGAAAGCCAGCCTGAAGTCTAGGATCCATGCTTTTACCGGTGCAGTATGTTTTCTGCCTATAGAGTGTAGCAAGAGAGCATACCCAATATTAAATTAAAGTCTTGTAACAAGAGAGCATGCCTTATCTCTGACTAGCTTTTTCTCAAAAGATCACAGAATAGCTTGGCAATATGACAAGTATAAGATCTTGTCTAGAAAAACATTTCCTGAGCTTGTGCAGGTGCTAGTTACTGCCTGTATGCTTCTCTTAGGAAAAATAAAAGGGCACCTATCCTTGATATTCTGATGAAATGACATCATAACATACCTTTTAAACTTTGTTTTTTCTAGTCAGCTTTGTACTTTGCACCGTGTCACTTACGCATGTATCCCATTAAAGTGAAGTCTATTTTTTTCTTTCCTCTGCAATGTTCTATGTGTCATTGAGGCTAAATAAAAAATTCAGAACATCAAGTTAGGCTCTTAATGAACATTAGAACTAATGAATTGAGCTCACTGCTGGTGAAATTTTGTTCTGCCTCACGAGGAACACTGAATACAGTTAGGAAGCAATAGTGTGACTGATGCAATCATATCTGACTGAATTGGAAAGTCATACAAGGGATGTGGGTGGTTCACTTCTACGTGACCATGTTGGGTTAAGTCATCACAGTCTTCCAAAATTCTTAAAAATTTGCTTTCAGGTTTTCTACATGAGTAAGGTAAAACCTATGACTAGGGAGAACAAACCCCCACATCCTAGTTTTTACCAGATATCTGGGAAGTGTCCTGAGGTAATCCAAACTGACATTCTTCCAAAAGCCAGCGCATACAAAGTAAAGGTACACATTAGCCCTAGGACAGAGGAATTCAGTGTGTGTGTGAGATGAGGAAGAATGCTGGCAAAGAGCAGACACATCCCTTTTCTCTGTGCTGCTTTTTCATTTGAACAAATAGAAAGCAGAGAATAAATAATGTGATTATTCAAGTGCGATTTTTAGGGAAAGGGGGCTTGTAATTGGTGAGAGCCTTTTTTTCCTCAAGACCTGTACTTTGAAGGACTGGGATTAGTGTGCTTTGGCTTTGGGAAATCTAATTCAGAAGTACCTGCATCCTTGATTATGCAAATTGAAAAGTAGTGAAGATACGCATGGGTGTCTAATTAGAGCATCATGCTGAAATACGCTGGTCTGGTTTAAATTGTGAGTTAGTGGATGGGATTTCAGAACCAGTGGGTATTAATTAATGTTTCATTACAACTGATGGGAATGTGCTCATTTACGTCAGTGGAATTACAGCCGAAGCCAGTGTTGGATGCCATAGTATATCCTGCCCAAGAGCTTTCTTCAATTTGGAGAGGAGGGGTTCAGGCAAACATTTATTTTTGAGATGTTCCATAAAGCAAACCTGTGACTGTGAAAAGCTTTCTGGGGATGTCACAAAATATGATGCCCATATGAGGCACGAAGGGGACAGGGGAAAAGCCAGTAATGTATATCTGTCTGTAGCTAGAAATTAATCTTATCTAAGAAATGCTAGACAAAATCTTAGGAAATTGGTTGATCTAGGCACTTGTACTGAATTGTACAATTGTACAATACTGAATTGTATTAATATTAGATTTTATTTCTCCTTCAACTATGACACAATCCAAAGATTTTATTGGGAAATGAAAGCTGCTTTGCTCAAAATATTTTGAATTTGACTGACACAAAGCTGACGTTTTCTATGCAGACGTACACATTAGGTCTTTGTGGTCTGCTTGCTATTACTGTTCTAGCTTGTGTGAATCTCTGTTGCTTGAATAAAGTGGAAGAATGTTAATTAGGCTAAACTTTAATATGTTGAAGAGATGCTTTCTTTTTAACTCTCGCTGCAAATATAATGAAGTTTTTTATAAGGTGTTCAATAGGAAACAGAAATATTAAATTATACTAATAATTGCATCCAAAGATAAAAGTATTGTTTAAGTAAAGGGCTTGTTAGATTATCTTGAACCTAAGCATTAAATTATGAAGAGATGGAAAGATGAACTTCTGACACTCATTCAAAAGGAATGAAATTTTGTGACCGTATAAAAAGACAGAAGAGTTTCCTAATAAAATATCATTCCTTTTGGTTGTTTCTTATTGCAAATTTTTGAAGCCTCTGAAAAGAAATTCAATCCTAAACACTTTTAAATTTATTTCTTCTATGCACTGTAAGCCTGCATCACGTCTTAGTGCCTACCAAAGTGTAACTGTCAGGCCCCAGAGGATCCACTACTGTGAGACTGCTAAACTCACAGTGACTAGAGTAGCGTTGATGGGAGCTGTCATTGTTTAGAAGGTCTAATTTTAATCCTTGTGGATATATTTGATCTTATGCAGTTTATTTGGAGCAGCTTTTAAGTTTTCTCTAAAGTGGCTTACACAAATGACCAACAAATGACTAAACCCTCATCGCGTGTGAATCCCATATCTTGTGAATGGAGATAAGAGGGAAGAATGGGAATAAGGTGGAAAGAAGATTATGCAAGGAAAATCCTTATTAATGCTAATAGCCACATGTAAATCACAGTTCTTACTCCCCCCTCCTAATTCTCAAGATGTCTTGGTACAGCAGCTGCTTTGCACAGTGCTGTTACAGGTCCCTCTGCTCATCTGAAAACCGACCGTTCTACACAACCATCTTGTTGTCAACCAACATTTCCAGCACAACCATCTTTGTGCTAGAGTGCCAGAACCATCAGCTGAGTTATTCAAGATTCTGATGCTGTGTTCGGATGCAAGACAGCTTTAGGTTAGGAACATCCTTAGGTATGATTAATAAGCCTAAAATGCTTTGTGCTCAAGGACCTCCTAGCTGTAAGAGCAGGTCTCATGCTGAATTTGCATATATGTGCATTACATTGACTAACATATGATTTTAGACACAGCAATTTTCTGTTCCTTTGTCTTCATGACTATATTCAGAATTTATGGTATTTATTATATGTAAAGATATTTTTTATCTCCAGACAGCATATTACTGGGTATATAACAGGTTGAAACAGTCTCCTCCTCTTTCAAGTGTAGCTCAGCACTCTTATTATAATCTCAGATATGAGGTTCTGATGGTTTTAAGGGATTGGTAATAGGATATGGAGATTTTTCCCAGCAGCACGTTGCTTCATTTAGGCTGCTTTTGTCTAGCAAATAAACATGCTGTTTGGTGAGCTCCATCAAGTTTAGGTTTCATGGGTGGCCCTGTTATGAAAAAGAGCCTATGTTTACACTTCCTTTGGCAGACCCTCTGGGGAGTCGAACAATCAGTTTAGTGAGGGGAGTTGAATGCCCTGTTTCTTTGAGTTGTTAGATGCAGTGGAGAGAGACACCAAAACTTACTGTTACACTGTATAAAGGTGATGTTAGGATCAGCCTTGAAGTCCAGCATTCTGTTTCCCAGGCTGCTGTTCTGACACTTTCTGATAGAATAAAATGCATTTAAACCAGCATTTTGATATGAAATATATAAGAATGGCAACCATCTTCTAGGCAGTAAGTTGGTACCTAAGAAGGGAAAAACTTTGTCTCGCAGCTTGGATAATAACATGAGCTCAAGACCCAGTAAGATGAGCTTTGAGGGATGTTACTGCTGTCATGTTTGAATTTAGAGTTGTGCACTTTCCCAGGTAATGGAGTTTTACTGCCAGTCCTGTGAGACAGCCATGTGCCGGGAGTGTACAGAAGGAGAACACGCAGAGCATCCCACAGTACCACTGAAGGATGTGGTGGAGCAACACAAAGCTTCCCTCCAAGTCCAGCTGGATGCTGTCAACAAAAGGTATGGAGACTCCACTGATTATTTTCCATTTCAAGTTCTACCAATGGCTACCTGTGTTATCAACGTAGATGTTTTGATGCGCTGGTGCCATGGACCTTTAGAGGGATAGTGAGGCTAACATAAGGAAAAAAGTCCATTGAGTGTGATGCACTGAGGGATTAGAGAAAAGAGGAAAAGATTCCTATGTCTTTCACAAAACAGAGTCCATTAGAAATGCAAATGTGCTCCAAAGAAGGGGCATGAACTGTTAGGCAGAGAAGTACTAGCCAGTCATGAGTTTAATGATAGATAAATAATACTGGATGCTTAAAAGACTGGAACAAACACTACAGTGGCAGAAAGGCTTAAAAAAAAAAAAGAGGAAAATTAGAGTAGGTATAGCTATATCTTTCAACAGATACATTTGCATAAAGGACAGAGGATTCATGGCTTCCTTATCGGAAATGCCTAAAATCTAATGGATTTCTGCATGGGAGGGCCCTGGCTTAGCCTTATTTTATGAGACCAAAACTACTATGTGGTTATAAAAGGCATGAACTTACTTCTGGGAAATAACTGAGCTTAAAGATAGCCTGCTGATGAGATTGTTTCTTCAAAAGATATCAGGGCAAGGGCCAATGTTTAATGACTTTTCAAACAGCAATCTTTGTAATTTAATCCCTCCCTCAGGCTTCCAGAGATCGACTCAGCACTTCATTTTATATCTGAAATCATACACCAGTTAACCAACCAAAAGGCTAGCATTGTAGATGACATTCATTCCACTTTTGATGAACTCCAGAAGACTTTAAATGTGCGAAAGAGTGTGCTGCTTATGGAACTGGAAGTGAATTATGGCCTTAAACACAAAGTAAGATGCATGTTTTGTTTCAATGAAAAGCTATTAATTTAATCAGCCAGTTTTTTCAAGTCATGCCGGACGCCACTTTGACAAATTGTGTCTGAGATGCACAGGAGAACTTTACTTTCCTGAAATTACGTGCTGCAGAGGTTTGCATGTGGGTGCCTAGCCTTATAAATGGAATCCGGACCCTGTAAGCGCGGGTAGCCCTTTGTGCATGGTATGTGAGGATCTAAAATGGCCAATACATTAAACAGGCATCTGCTTAAAGCCATCATGCTGATGTGCACATGACAATACGGGAACACCAAAGGAAAGCCTAAAATTCTTGGGCTACAATCCTATGGACCACTCTGTGAAGACTTAGGCCAAACAATTTCTCGTGAAGAATTGTGCAAGGCTTACTGTTTTGCTTTAAAGCACTTTTTTTCCCTTGCAAATGCATAGTAACATATTTTAATTTAGTTGTCCCTGGTTGGAACACATAAAGATTGGAGGGACATCTAATTTTCTCAGGGGAATGCAAGGAGCAATAAATTCTGGAGCTCTATTTACTCTTCTATTTCCTCCTATCTGGACCACTGAATCTTGCTTTTTCCCCCTGTAATGTAGACCAATCTTCCAAGGAAGGAAAGGGAAATCTGCACTTTTAAAAAGATAAGCCTGTAGCCTGGTGGGTAGGGAGTTTGTTTAGCATTAGTAAGTCCAAATTGGGCAAATGAAACAACTTAGTTCTTGTCCTCCTGGCCGTGAGTTTGTTTTATATAAAAGAAAGATCTCTTCCCTCCAAGTACTCTTTAAAAGAAAGTAGAATCTACAGCTGGAGTTTCAAGAGTGCCTGGTAATACCGGCATATTTGGGCATTCTCTGTGATTACTGAGCATCTCCAGATGTCTCAAGCAGAGGAATGTGGCATTCCTGGATCTGGAACATGCTTGATCATTAGGAAGGCGTTGAACTGCTGGGCCTATGAAAAGGGAAGAATTCAGACATGCACAAGATGTCTACTTTCAGAAACACTGGAAACACAGGACTTTTGGGACAGAACTCAGTCATCTTCAAAGCTAAGCATCAGCTAAGGAGCCTTTAGCATAAAAATATTTGGTCTTAGACCCCAGGTTCATCTAAAACTATTGTAGATGTAACAGAAAACTATTTTCTTAGCAAGCAGATATTACTCAGTGTGTGCAAAGTTCACACAAAATGGGTTATGTTGTTAACTTACTGTGATTTAAAGGGATTTAAAATAGTTTAAAAATTATTTGGGACATTAGAGAACGAAATTTTCACAAAGCTGCATAAGCGATAAAAGAGGCATCTCACCTGTTTGTATAAAAGAACAATTGGAATCAGATTTTACTTTTGAATGAATAGTAGTCCTGCAAAATAATTCAAACCCAAATAGTCCATCATTCTGATAATGTAGTTTGCAAAACCAAAAAAAATGAAAAAGCTACACTTTACTAAGAAAGTTGGCAATTCAGTTTCAGTGGAAAAGAAGCCTCATGTAAAATACACTAAAAGCATTTTTAATAATAGTTATGGTAGGATTTAATATTTTCCATCTTTGTAATGAAAGAAAATTATATTGAGAAAATAATGATTTTAAAATGTAGCTGCAAATTTTCTTCCTCCTCAGTTTCTGATTTGTTATCCGAAGCACATATTTTTCTGTCATCCTGGGGCTTTATTAGCTACGCTATATGTTTTAACTACTTATGTAATTGAATAAAGACAAGACAGATTAGAAATGCCTTGTATTGAATCCTGAGAGGTTTATAGATGCCTACAAACCCAGAAAATACAAAATTGCAGTGTAGTCTTGAAATTTGTTCATTCTGTTTTTCTTGCAAAAGATTTTGTGTTATCACTTCCCTGTATCGTTAACTCATCAGCCTGGGTTTTCTCTGGTAAGTGAAAAGCAGACAGCTTTGTAAAATTCAGAAGAAAAATGCCCTTAGAATGCAGTGTTATTACGTGGTGTGTCTCAGTAAGGGCAAAGTATCTCATAGCAATAAATACACACAGTCTTTAAGTTTACTTTAAAATCAATTGAAATATTTCGAAAATATTTACTTTGCAGTGACGGTCAACAAAATAACTTCTCTGATCCGCAGTAATGCCTATGCCTGCATTCTTCTCTGTAGGAAAAACATATCACATGTGTGACTGGGTACTTTGGTTTGGAGATTTCATCAGTGGAGAGGGAGGTGGGTAGCTGGAATGTCTGGGCTTTCCTGACTGTCATGAATTTCTCTGCTAGGTTGTTATAATTCAGGGATCCTTCTTCCAAGTCATTGCAAAACTGGTTTTAAAAAAAAAATTAGCCTTGTTCCCAGCCCACATCTCACAATTATGAGGTCAATACTGTTTTAAGGATTTTAGACTGAGGGCCAGAAACTGAGCCTATAATGAAAGCTTTTTCTCAATCTTAAATATCAAGTAGCTACTTGCTGCCCACCAAAACTTCAGGCTACTCAGCCCAACTCTTCCCAGAATCCACAAACCATACTTTATGTTTTGATTTCCTCACTGCTGAAACTTGGGCATCAACTTATGCACTTCTGCTAGGGAGACTTTTCCTTTCTTCACTTATTTAGATGAGGAATTGCACTTTTCCTCAGGATGGATGAACAGATCTTGAGAGCGCCTTCTTGTCTGACTCCCTAGAGGAGTGACACAACATTTCCCTTGGCTCTGAAGAAATAGTTTCAGGATGTTTCTTGCTGCCTGCCTCCCTTATTAATGTGTGTGCTGACTCCAAAATATCTCCATCTGAGTGCGCACCATTCAATTCCTAGTAAATATCTCATTAACTGTGACTGCTGAGAGTTCGATGAAGCAGGATGCAAACTTTTACATTTTTTTTAAAAAAAAAAAAAAGGAAAAAAAAAAAAAAAGACAAGACAAATAGGTGGGGCAATAATTCAATCCAGTGTGATGGTGGATCTGTGGAGCTTTGAAGACCCAAACCAAGGTGTGTTTATTTTGTGTTGCAGCATGATATTCTAAGAACATGTAGGGGATCAGTGTGGTACTTTTTCTAAAATGAAATTTTAGAATAAACTCTAAAATAAGGTACTATAGATTTGGTTTCTATAAAGGTTCTGACATACAAAGCATGCTACATTTTGCAGGACAGTTCTTATGCCATGAAGCTAATCTGGTGTTTGGTAATGCACACAGGTCCTCCAGACACAGCTGGATACCTTACTTGAAGGACAAGAAAGCATTAAAAGTTGCAGCAATTTTACAGCCCAAGCCCTCAACCATGGGACTGAAACCGAAGTTCTGCTGGTGAAGAAGCAAATGAGCGACAAGCTGAATGAACTGGCCGAGCGGGACTTCCCGTTGCAGCCCCGTGAAAATGATCAGTTGGACTTCATAGTTGAAACAGAAGGCCTGAAAAAGTCTATTCACAATCTGGGTACTATTTTAACCACCAATGCCGTTGCCTCTGAAACAGTTGCCACAGGTGAGGGGCTGAGGCAGACAGTGATCGGACAGCCCATGTCTGTTACCATCACGACTAAGGACAAAGATGGGGAGCTCTGTAAATCTGGGAATGCTTATCTCACTGCTGAACTGAGCACGCCTGATGGGAGTGTAGCAGATGGAGAAATACTTGACAATAAAAATGGCACTTACGAGTTTTTGTATACTGTTCAGAAAGAAGGGGACTTCACTTTGTCACTGAGACTTTATGATCAACATATCAAAGGCAGCCCGTTCAAACTTAAAGTGGTCAGATCAGCAGATGTGTCTCCTACCACTGAAGGGGTTAAGAGGCGTGTTAAATCTCCTGGCAGTGGTCATGTGAAGCAGAAAGCTGTGAAAAGACCTGCAAGCATGTACAGCACTGGCAAAAGAAAAGAAAATCCAATTGAAGATGATTTGATCTTCAGAGTAGGTAGGTGACTTGTCTACTACCTACTGACGCACTTAATTATAGTTCAGGGAAACAGGATGAAAAAAAATCTAGAAGTTAGATTATTTTAAGGTTAAAACTGTAAGGAAAGCAATGTGCTAATACCTATTGACTTTTATTTCTATGTAAATTTTAAAAGCACATACTTGGGAAATTCTGTTTGCAGGAAATATTTAATTGGAATTTGGGTTGAGAAATGCATGCATTTGATTTGGGATAAAATGTTTTACTACATCTTCTGTCCTGTACTGGGCATCATAAAATGAAAACAAGAAGATTGATGCTTCAGATTAGATTAAATTACTACTTAAAGTTGCATGGCGAGAAGGGAAGTAGGAGGACTACTTCCCTAAAACTGTTGCCTTCAAGATGAATCTAATTAATTAACCTAGAGCTATACATACTAAATTCTGTGGTCATATATAGTTATTTCATTATGTCAGCATAGGACAAAATTACAGTTTCCTTTATTTGCTTCCCCCCCAAATATCTAAATATGTTTTGTTCTTTATATAGTGTAATGCTTGGTAAAAATGTAACATCTTGGGGTGATTTACTGTGATTTTCTTTCAGGTCTTTTGATGTACTCTGTTTTTAAGCTATTTAATAATACAATTTTTAAAGTCTGTTTTTATTGTATATATATAAGGTCTGCTTATATAGTTAGAAAATACTTTTCACTTTGCATAAGTAGAGAAAAAAGGAAATTAATTCTTCATATATACAAGTCAGGATTTCAGCAGTATGACAACCAATCGGCAAGGTGGCTTTCCCCTTTGTAGAAGAGAATGGATGGTGGTTAATCCTGTAGGATTTTAAAGTAATTCGATCGAAAATTCACCTGGACACTATCTGTCAGTTGGCTAGCCCTGCCCATCTGATTGCTCATCTGTAAATATTTCTAATAGATTCCTTGCTGTGATAAAGAGTACATGCAATACCGTAATGATTTTGTATCAGAAAATATATTCAGCGGGCGTGCTTTGCTTCCTGAATAGGACAGTACAATGTAAGCTTTGGATGGAGCTATTCATAAAATGACCAACCTTTCCCACTGCATTTTCTTATAGGATAAATGACCCCATAAATATAACAACTAAAAACATTTTTTACAGAGGCAATGACATCCAGTTTTACTGTTGCTATGCTTAAGTTTTATGGTGACTGCTGAGTCAAGAGTTAGAAATATGATGCAGAACAATTCATCCTGAAGTCAAGCCAGCCCTACTCAGCAGTACCTGTGCTTTATTGTCCTAAGCTGGTAGGTGACATTTGTTAAATTAGTACTCAGACATGGCCCTTTCTCTAGCAGGCAGGTGCTCTTGTTTGAAAAGCTATTGCAGAACCCCTACTAGCAATATGATGACGTGAAAAGCCCTTGTACAGAGCAGAGTGATCAGCCTCAAGTTCCTGCTAGAATAGAAGGGGACCTATGGCTCTTCCCAAATGCAGTTTCACCGCTGGTATTAGTAAGTGTGCCAGAGAGTGTGTATAATTGTAGTCTAGATCTTTTGGGGGGCTTTATTTTGAGACAGGGCTAAACAAAACCATCAAGAATAATGTCTGAAAACCCTCTGAAAGGAAAACATCTCTCTAATCTCTTGTGCAATGGTTGTGACATGTTTTATGCTAGACAGGGAAAGGGCTGGATGGACAGGTTCAGACAGAAACAGTCTGTGGGTCTGTAACAGGTAGGTGCAGGATACAAAAGTATTCTGTACAAGTACACTGTGCCTGTGAGTAACAGGGAAGCTCTGTTATGCATTGTGGCTGTCACCTTCACTGAGTGCTAAGCCCTCTTTTTCGCATATATTGAACATTAATTTGTCCCAGTGTGGAAACAGTAGATCTAAATAACTTTTTTTTAAAAAAAAAAAAAGAGAGAGAGAGATGTTGTGAAATTATTTTAAAATTCAGTAGTCTTATTATGGAGCTTTTGGTGTGGATTAAAGTAAATTCAGCTTGCAATTTCTGCTGCTGTGTCTTTCTTCTCGTAAGCAGATTCTAGCTTGACTACTAAATAGCAGTATGGGTCTGGTTTGGGTTTTGGCGGTGTTGTTGATGTCTGCTTAATTTTTTTTTGGTTTTAACTGTTCTCTCCAATGCACCATAAAATCTATACATCTTAAACGTTTCCCAAAAAGTGCAGTGCCATTTCTCTCTATTGTGATGCAATCATGACCACATGCTTTATTTTGGAGTTCTGCCTCCTTCCCTTCCTCACCACTCTATCCCCAAAGACTGAAGAGAAATAGAACAAGATCTATGCATGTCTTGGAGCTTTTGCTTGGTGAAACCTGTAAGAAGTGCCAATATTTGAGATATATGGTTTGCTATTTTATTGAAAAACTCAGCTGAGAGTAATATTTCGTCCTATTATGTGTTCAGTTCTCAGCCACTCATTTCACAGAATGACCCTACATAGAGACGTCCCTCGAGGCTTCTGTGGGCTTATGTATGAATCATCTGAAAGGTCTCTTAAGCCATTGTAGCTGCAGTGCTCTAGCTTTTTACATTCTTCCAAAATATCTTAAATCAGTGAAGACAGGTAAAACTCCTGAAATTTTCACAGGGATTGCCTTCATGGATTTGAGAGTTCATTTAGTTCCAGGTTCAGCTCACTTTTTGAAAAGTTTAGGTGTGTCTCATTTGTTGATGAGGTAATGTAAAATAAAGTGCATCAGTTTCCCAACACAGCTGTGTATCTCTGTTTTGAACCTATTGTTGATTTCCTCTGACAGCCATGGCCAAATTTTCATTTTAAATTGGGCAAGATAAGTCTTGCATTTGGGCTGCCAGAAGCTCATGCAGCTGCGTTGAAAAACCACATTGTGATGTTCCTATGGGCATACAGAGTATGCTATTATGTATATACTGATATATGGGCTCTCACGCACAAGTAAATTGATCAGCTTCTAGCAGAAGATTGTTCTCATGCTAGTATTAAGAGAGAGAACATTATTACATTAGTACAGTTAAGTGCTTTTGTTTGTTCAGGGGGAATTGTGCATTGTATCTTCTCCCAATTCCATGTTATTCATGGCTTTTTAAATGGAATGTGGTTCTATTCAGACATTTTATGGTCAACCTATTGAGTGCACATTCATACATTCATGTAATTCATTATTTACAAGAACAGATCATTTCTTGCTTCCTCCTCGTCTCTCTCAATAACTTATATCCTAAACCTTTTCTTAGTTTTTTTTTTAAAACAGATGTGATCTCTTAAGAGTGTATCCATGCAGTATCTGTATGGCATGTTTTTAACGTATACAAATGAAAATAAGAATTTACTTATGATATCTGGAAAATAATTGTCGCATTTTGCTACCTCTACAGTTAGTAGGAAGCACTGAAGTGAGAGGGAAGGCTCTTTTCCATTACCCTGCTTTTCTGCTTTAGACCCATGCTAAGAATGGAGGTGAGGAATGGTCTCAGCGTCAGTTACTTCCACCTTTCCTGGTAAATCTCTCCTATGCCCTCTAAAAGAGAGTTGAGAGCTATGGGTGGCATCAGTTAGCTGTTCTCTCCAGGATGCCATCTTGTGCTTGAGCTTAGCTGTGCTGTGCCATATGTCTTGGTAATTTTTTTCTCTTCTGGCACTTTTCCTGACTGGGTTTCGTGACACTGTTTAGCAGTAGTATTGCTATTTTCCACTTTAACTGCTTTTTCTCTTAATTTATTTATACTCGGGATTGGCATCGGATACAACCAGATGGAGAGTTGGCTCTTTGCTAGAAAGTTCAATTTTCCCTTTCCTCACACTGTCTTTACTTGTCTCTTCAGTCATGTAACTGAGCATCTAAGTTTAGCTGCTACATTTAATGTGTGTAATTCACTTTGATTTTATAAAAAAAAAAAAAGGTGCTTTTTAACAGTACCTTCTGTCAGCCTCTTTACTGGGTGTGGATGTCATCTTCTGGTCTGTTATCAATGCTGAAAGCAAATGGGAGCCTTATTGCGAGTTTACTCTACATAAACTCTTGAACAAGGCCTGTGTAACAATAGCTTTAGTGCAGTTTTAAAGCAGGCTTAGGTGGAGCAAAGGGATTCCTGATCAGGTATTTCTTCTTTAATTTTCTCTGAAGGCCTCTGCCTGAAACTCTGTATTGGATTGTCCTGCCTTACCTAAAGATAAATAATTCTTGAGCTTTTATAAAAATACAAGTGGGTTATATGGGTACACATCTCCTTGAAAAAATGTGTATTTTTACAATTGCAGTTAGCCCCATGTATGGATGGTCCAGAGGAATCTTCTCCCAGTATCAAGCAGCACCTGCTTCCTCCCATTGCACCGTCCCTTCTCTACCTTTCCAGCAAGGTCCTGCCCTGGCCAAATTACAGCCTGGCTAAGGACAATGGATAAGGAAAGAGCGTGCATGTATGTTTGTTCCATGCAGCGGAAGAGGCACAGTACATGAAATGCAGAGGCCACTCTGACACACTTCAATAAATTGTTCTTCATTCTCTAATTCAAAACTGTGGAACAAACCTATTAATAAGCAGTATGAAATAGCAAGATATTTCTATACAGAATTTATATTTCTGTAGGTATAGGAATACCTAACACTGAGGAACTGGAATTTCATTTTTCAGTTTATTGGCTCAAATCCCTCTAAGGCTTGTCATGAACTCTTTATGGGATAGTGATGGCCAGCGTAAAATTTGGCCAGGCCTATATGACGTAGTTTTTCAGCCATACCCTGTACAGGGGGTGAAGAAATCTGATATTGCATTGCTGGCAAAATCCCCAGCATAGGTCTGATGTCCCAATGACAGAGACCTAGTCTTGGTTTGACTTGCATTATTCAGGGGTTTGCTCCGGTGCCAGCAGAGAACCGCTTCTGAGGTGCGTGTACCCTTAGGACTTATGCATTCCTAGCTATGGCAGCAGGGTTCTGCTGCACAAGCAAGGCTTGGGGATGGTCTTGGCCAAGCTTTTAGGGACAGATGCTGTGTAAAGTGAATTAATACAAATCAGCCCAAACTTCTCTACCAAGAGCAAGTGAGAGAGAGTATCTGCCAGATTTCCTAAGGAATTATTCTATTAACCTCTTTAAAGGTTACGAACGTTGTGTGCCTTCATCCAACAGACTGATTGATTTTAAAACTCAGATTTGCATGAGAACTTGGATTAGAATCACTGACATTTATTTTACAATGGGCATGTAGCTTGCTAACAATCTAATTTGATGCAGTTTTACTATGGAGTCTTTTGTGTTTCAGCTGTATCTGTTATGGAAGAGGGTATCACATCCTAATAACCTGTGAGGTTTGATTAAGTATCTTTTGGAACTCTGAGGAGAAAAGGAGCAACATGAAAACAACTCCTTGATATCTTCTATGCACTATATATGTAGACCTCTGCATGCTTTTTGCTTTTATCCTTTTTACACTACCACACAGAGAACAGTCGAAGAAGTAATATTTGAAGTGATGTAGGTAGGAAAGAAATGCTACTTACACCACATTTTATGTCTACTTGCAGCCTCTGAAGTCTCCCCATTAATCTGTAATGTTTCTGCAGGGTTTTTGACTCTTAATCGATTCCCTTTCTGCTGGGGGCAGTGACATGGTTTTTCTTTGTGTTTTAGGAAGCTGGTAAATCCAGGTTAGCAAGCAGAGTGTTTATTCTTCATATTAATAAAACTTAGAAAGCAAGAAATGCTCTTCTATTATTATGAGCATAAAATTTTTCACTGTACAGCAGGTTTGTCCAGATGCCTAGCACTTACAGAGCAGATTCTCATTGCAGTTTCACGATGTAATTTTTAACATCTCCTGTGATGTTAATGGGCTTTCAGGGTTTTTTTTTTCCTTCTTTTTGGTGAGATTCAATCTGGCCTTTATTGTGCAAGAATGAAAGACTGAAATTATGAAGCGTTTTCTGTGTGCTAGATAGTCTTGAGCTGAAAACGGATACTCTTTTGTTGAAAGCATATCTTCAAAGCTAAATTAATTGGTTCGTGCAGGCTATGCTCAGCAACACCAGAAGGAATTAGATAGAGCTAAGGCAAATCTGATTGTTTAAATTAGAGAGCTGTGTACAAAGACGGTATAAAAGACCTAGTTCACAAGCCACAGATCTGCTTCCTAACAACTCTCTTCAGCCTGCCCTTTTGAAAACTGCCCAATCCCAAGCAGTTTGCCACAGACGTTGCATTAAGATGTCTTTTCCTCCTTTGTGCCCCTAAGTAGCTCAGAACAGGAGGGAGGTAAGGCTGGGCAAAGATGGGGCATGAAAGATGCAGGCTTTCATCTCCAAACTGAGCTGCTTGGGAAACACTGGATTGCGGATTACACAACTGCCCTCTGGTTCCATCCCTGTGCATTTGAAATGTTGGTGCCTCTGTAGGCTGAGGAGTGACGGCTGATGGCTGAGTGAAGACAAAGCATGGCTTACCTTGGTACAGAGGGGTGGTATTTAGTGGTAAAAGATTTGCTGACTCTCTCAGGCAGGTATGTTTATAAGGCAGGAATCTCCTACAGGAAGGAACTATTGTCCTTTGCTATTACCAAGGCAGTTGTAAGATCCTGCTTTTTCAGAGGTTGACGTACTTTCTATGAGCTTTCCTCTCATCATCTGGATTGCTGTCACTGCTTGTGCTTGGATTCAGATCTTTGCTGGCATGGTGAGCTATTCAAATCAGAAAGTTCAAAGTTATCTGTTTTTATCTTGTTAGGAAATAAGCTGTGGTTCACCAACCTCAGCTTTCTTCTTCAGAGAAATTTGTGCCACTGTATAAAGGTCTGTGTGCCTACGTGATGGGTTTAATAGCTGCAAAGTATTATTTTACAAAGACATTCCGTGGAGCTGAATTTCATCTGCATGCTGTGCTAATGAATTACTACTTCTTAAATTTGCTGGGAAATGTGTTGCTATGGCATTCCCGGGTAATATCTTCCATTTTTCCTTTGATATATGTTTACAAGGACCCACTTGAACAACACTCTGACTAACTCTTTGTATAGGTCTGTCTTATCTTTAAAAACGAAATTCCTTGACATTCAAGAACATTTTTCTCAGGGTGAAGAGCATACATTCCATAATGGTTGTGCTAGTTGGTTCCAGATGCTCTAGCTTACGCCTCCTCTTTTTCTAACAAATGTTTCCCCTTTACTCTGAGTAGTGAAAGGAATGTTTCTCCCTTTTCATCCATTGTCTTTGGCTAAAAGGCAAAAAGGAAACTTATCATTTGCATATGGTGGAGAAAAAATGCTGCATGCATCCCTCAGGCACTGCTTATTAAAAGAATACACAGAAATGGCTCAAGTGTTTGTAATGTAATCAGTGTATAATTCACTATTCCCTGAACATGTATTTTCCCCTGGCAGTACAAAAGTTCAGAAGTATTTGCCTTGTTCAGAGCATCTAAGCATATGGCGCTTGAGAGAACAAGCCTTGAAATAAAGGGACATGCATGCAGGACCAAGTGCAGGGGAATTAAATGTTACCTGTTAGCTAGTGACAGGAAATATGCATCCCACAGCCATCACTACAGCAGAAAGAAAGGTTATTAAGACCATACACATCCCTAATAAAAGCTACATACAAATTAGAGCCAATATGTATGTCATATATTGGGCATCAGAATCAGAACAGTTTTAATCACAGAGCTTCAGGATATTTTGGACTGACTAAAATAAAACAAAAGTTTTTCAGTTAGAACTATGTATTGAAACCAATTAATTCCTGATATGCAGCTAGTGAATGCTTGTAAAATACTTGACCAAGAAAAATAGTGCTGCATCCAAGTCTTGGAAAGAACAGCTTATACAGTCTTTTTGTTTCAAAATTCATTCATTCATTCATTATGAATAACCTCAGGGTCCAAGATCATAATTGTAGCATTGTCTAATGACCCCTGAGCCTCCTATACAAAGTCGGAATTTGGATGCTATTCCTGTGCTTCAGGTACAATGTGGTCACTTTAGGGCTGACCTTTTAAAAACATCAGTTTGACTGTGACTCTCCTTGGAACATCTCAGAATAAACATATAAGTAATGAGGCACCTAAACCTAATGAACTTTTGTGACAATTTGACATTTCACAGCTCCTTATCCCCTTAAGGCACTGGGGCAAAGATTTACAGTTCCCTGTAAATTACTGTTGCATTTGTCCTGAGTAAAAATGGGACCTCTGTGTAGGTATACTGCTTTATTAGGAAAATCTAAAGCCTTTGCAGAAGCATTCAGTCCCTGGGTGCTGCTCTTCATAGGCCAACATGTCCCAGTTATTCAAAAGCAGTTTTTCACCTGAGTTTCCCTTCTGAGGGAATTTTTAAACCTATGGCTGGAAACTGTACAGGTGAATAAGAAACTTCCCTGTCTTGCAATGGCCCCATCCAGAGTGATCACTGATGCGTTTTATCTCAACTTTGTGACTTCACTTAGGAGATTTAGCTAATTGTACTAAAGCCCTGTCATCTGTCCAGGTTCTTAGTCTCTGTCTGTGTGTTGCCACAGTACTGCCCCTTTCATTGTCTTCGCAGTTGAATAAAAATCCACAATTTAAAAAAAGTCCATCACTTATGAAAAAAAACATTTTACTGTTACTTCATGCAAGAGGCTAATTGCAAATGAACACTTTCATTTGTGAAGGCCAAAGAGGTGAATACCTTGCATGGGGGCTTAGATGGCATACTTGCCAAAGAATAAGAACAATTACCTCTTGTACTTAGAATTCGGGATCTGTTACTGAGATGGTCCTTTGAAGTTGTAGTAGCGATGAGAACTCTTCAAAATAGAAATCCATAGATCAAGGATGCATGTGTTGGCATTTAGGTCCTAACTGATGAGTCCCGATGAGTCCTGCCTAACCTGATTTCTTATGTGCTTTGTGTTTAATTTTAGGCACCAAAGGAAGAAACAAAGGGGAATTTACAAATCTTCAAGGTGTAGCTACATCTACAAATGGAAAAATATTAATAGCAGACAGTAACAACCAGTGTGTGCAGGTATGAGGATATGCTACTTCCAGTGTTTTTCTATTTCTCGCCACCCACACACCTCTGCCTTGTTTTTACTCCAGAAAAGACACATTTTATACAATGATAGCAGATATAGAAAATATAGAGGAAGCTCAACTAATTTATCCTCCAATATTATTACATCTTCTTGACCTGCAGCTATTCTTTTCAGGTCTACACTATATCTAGTATGTGTATCAGAGTTTATTTGCCTTCCTGATGATTGTTGGCAATGAATGAAGAAAACAAACGGTGCAACAATCTGGAAAAATGCCTTTTTGTAAATATCATTTTACATTATAAATTTATCACTCTGTGTTCCCAAATATAAATCTAGGGCAAGGTGCCATAAATATAATTTGTTAAGCAGATACAAACACAAAAATAAACATGTAGATGTCATTTTCAAATGGCTTTTAGTCTGCTTGACTTTTCTATCTGATATCATAATTAAATCTTTTCTGTGGTAGCGCCCTGACACCCATGATTTCTTGGCTTCTGTAACCTGTGTGAAAATCAAGCTGTGCCCTGTGTCTTTCCTACCATTAGCAATTTGTCATTACTCTTCAGACTGCCCATGTGGTTGCAATGAACAAGGCAGTAGTGCGTGGTGTGTTCTTCAGCATGTGAGAACCAGCAAGCCACATGCAGAAAGAACTCGTTTCCAGGCCTCTTTGAAGAGGCAGAGTTAAATATTCACCAGCACACTCACGCTTTGTGATTTACAGACACTTCAGAGGAACTTCAGTGTCTAATTACCTGGCTGGGGGACACAAACAGTGGACTGAATTTTGTGTGGCTTAAGCCTCTCTTGGGAAATGGTCCAGTAGTTATCCCTAAGTCAAATAATTAAACTTTGAATTCCTCTTTTAGTTTCTATTCCTATCCTTCCTACAGATGTAGCATTTGACTGTGCCTGAGTCACTCAGTGCCTCAGTGTCCTTATTTCTAATATGGGAATAATAGCTCTTCCTTCCAGCTGTGAGGGACATTGTGACACTTAATTCCTTATATTTGTAAACTGCTTTGAGATCGCTGAAGAAACAGTGCAATGTAAGTGCAGAGAACTTCTTTATTTTGAAATTAGGGTCCAGGTGGAAGGCTCTTCTTAAATTAGACACATCACTTTCAAATATGGACTGTGCCAAAGTGTTTCACGTTCCTAACTTGTTGACTATAGTGTTCACTATTGTCTTGCTAAAATCCGAGCTCCAAGAAATAGATGTTATTACGCAGACTTAATTTTAAAATGTATGTTTTCTGTTACAGATATTTTCCAATGATGGTCAGTTCAAAAGCCGTTTTGGCATACGAGGAAGGTCTCCTGGCCAGTTGCAGCGGCCAACAGGAGTGGCTGTGCATCCCAGTGGTGACATCATTATTGCAGATTATGATAACAAATGGGTTAGCATATTCTCATCAGATGGAAAATTTAAGGTACAAGTTTCCACATGAACTCTCCTGAGCTTTCTCTGTCTTAAAGACAAATGCAAAGTAATCATGTTTGTGTCAAGAAACCACATGGTTTGTTGGTAACTTAGTCCAGATTCCATTGTTGTCACGTGGAAACACATGACACAGCCATGTTGAAGAATTAATACGAAGAGATCACAGCTGTGATGCTAATGTTAAACTAAATAGAGATTATATGTTCCATTTTACAGTGCTGCGTACTGGGTGCTTAGATGCCTTTCCATAACTTAGAGTCAAGGAGAGCTGATGTAATCAAGTCTAGCCAGACTAGCTCAGCAACCTTCATATCATTAGTGTTTTGATTATACAGAAAGGTGTGTGCATATACGTATATACACATAGGCAGACATAAAACCTTAAGAGGACATGAGGCTCTTCAGTGACATGGAGGGGAAAAATAAGGTAGCAGACTGATAATGACTTCTATTTACTCTGTACGTTTCATCAAGTGAAGTGTATAAATCAGCTATCATCTTGTTAGTAATAAATGCAAGGAAGGGAAACCCAGGTTGTTGTTCCAGTGCTACAGCATAGAGAGGAGTGTTTTAGGTGGGATGATGTGCAATGGAAAAACTGAAAGACAGAAATAATGTCTTAGGTTCCAGAAATCAGAATTTCTAAGAAAAGTGCACCTTATTTTCATAGCAGCTCTGATCTCTTTAAGAGGAGTAAGATTAGAAGGCAGCAACTACACTGAAATTATGCTTGCCAGCCTGCAATATTTATTTTGCTTGAGTTTACGTGCAATTCCAGAGAAAATTAAAGGTTGTCTCCATTTGGAGCTGTTCTCTGAATGCGTGTTAAAGACTGGTGACGCATGCTGGAAATAGTCACCTGTAGCAGAGGCCAGCAGTACACACTGTTCAATGAGGTAAAAGACCAGCAGGGAAATTTCTGCCACAGTTCTAGAGTCCTACATCGGAGAGAAATTACCTGGCAGACTAATGACCAAAAAGCTGAGCTGCTTATGTGTCTACCAAGAAATGACCTCCTTTTCAGCAGTCTTTGCAAAGTGACAAATGCTATAGCAAAAAGGCAATTGTGCTTGCATAGACCTCTACCTTGCAGTGACCTCTGCCTGGGAAACAGCCATGTGTGTGCTTTTAAGAATATCCAGATCTCATGCAGACTTTTAGCTAAAATAAAACAGTACTAATATGCTATGCAAGTGTTAAAAAAAAAGTTAATTACTTGCATTTGCTGAGTATGTGATTTTTCCTTGTCAAGTAGTTTTAAAACTTTACAGCTACACAGGAGAACTTTATTCTGGCTTAAGTCCTTGAATGACACGAAGGCATCAAAACCAAATAAAGATGTAACTTAGTGAAGACTCCAAATACTCCGAATGACCTAAATGTGTTTTAAATAATTATTAGCATTTTTAATGTGAACTGGCTTGATCCAAACACAGAGCAGGGACAGCATATTTTCCTCCCTTCTGCTGTAAATGCTTCCTTCCTGCTGTAAATCCAGCATCTTGGATGGTGCCAGCACTGAATTAAAAAGCCCTGGCTCTGGAGAAGCCAGGACCCTATGTGCTATACACCACCAGCAACGAGACGGGTATTGAAAAGAATGGTTAAGGTAGTTCCTCTGATGTGGAACCTGGCTTTGATTTTAGTCTATGTTTTTCTTGGATTGCAACAGCTATTTAAAGTTGGAAATGTTTGTGCAGTTAATACAAACTAATGCATCAGACTCTATAGTTCTTGGGAGCAGACTGATTAAATGAGAGATGAAACATCAATGATTTAAAATACTATTTTTAGATTGAATGCAACAGGCTATATTTATGAGAGAAAAACACACAAATGTTTGTAGCAGCATTTTATATATGCAGGGCAGGCATAAATGTACAGTTGAAGCACAGGATGTGGATAGAACAGCTCTGGCCTGTGGGATTCTGGGCAAAGCCTTGTTATTCTTTGTATGTTGGCAATGGCAATTCTTACAGGGGCTTTGTCAGATTCAATTGGGCAACATTTGCTGATCTCTACAGAGAGATAGATAAAGGGAAAATGGTGTTTCCCTTCAAAGGATGGTGCCTGCGAGTCATTGAACGTGATCTCTGATGCAGGTGCTCTGCTAGCTAACTCAGTTATCTCTATCTTCTAGTTAACTCAGCATTATCAGGGGACTGTTTTGAACTAAATCTAACTATTTTTGATGTTATTCCCTTTTTTTTTTTCCCTGTATTTAATTACACTTACTCTCCCTCAGCAGCATTTTAATACTGATGAGCCAGAAGGCAATTTTCCCCCGGAGCCAGACACAGGCATCTCCCTGATTACAGGACAGGGCTGACTCACCCCAGCAACTTCCACTGTCAGGCAGAAAAGTGCCACCTTTCTCTGTTGCTGGTAGCAAAAGAGACAGAGATCCATCCTCTCAAGGCTGTAAGACTTGCATAATGCAGAGGTGGATAAACCCTAATCTAGGGTTACATCAAAACATGAGCCTCTTAAAATGAAAGGCTGTATTATCCTGTGAATGATAAAACCTCAGATAGGGTCTTAGGAATGAGGACTTCTGTTTCTGGCTATGCTACGGGTCTCACAGATGACAACTGATCTTCTATTTCACTTCCCAGAGATTTGTTTTTCTCATTTATGACAGATAACAATGCTGACTCCCTCTGTGAATTACTCTGAAATTGCTTAAGAAAACTGTTAGAGAAGACAAATAGCTCGGCTAAGGGGAGAACGCGTGCTGAAACAGCAGTATCAGCTTCTGTGCCAGTGGTGATGTTCAAACCTGGTGAAGGAACTGGAACATAGGCCCAAGAATGATTCTTGGTCCTCTGAGGAGAGAATTACTTTCTTTCTAGTCTTGAAGGGTTGTATTTAAGATAGCTTATTATCAGCCACGTAGGGCTGCAAGTCAACATAAGGTCAAGTTCAGTTGAGTGGGAAAAGATGAAAGGAAACATTTTAAGTCAGACTTTTATTTTTTCTTGTCACGTTAGAAAAATTAAGAAGGGAGATGCTTGAAGCTGGCTGCATGCTCAGGTAGGAATAGTTCTACGGAGCGTGGTTAAGTGGTCACAGTTGAATTAAGATAGTCACACAAAGGATAAGTTAATTTACTGTGTGATATTGAAATGTGTGACAAGTTGTATCTCCATGTTAGGGAAGTTCTCAAACAGGAAAAGAAAATATGCTGAAAGTCTGTAAATTAATTCCGGACAGTTGTGAACCTTTCAGACAGCAGCAAGATTGGTGGAGTTAAATCCCTAACACACCACCTTCTACAGTGCAAGAGTCTTTATAAACTTTTATATATGCTAGCTGATGTTTTTTTTACCTCTACGAATATCCCACAGTCAAATATTTTCCACCCGGGCAGGATGACTCATAAACACATATTTGAAAAACAGTTTAAATTCATAAGAGCCTATAAAATAAGGGACATAGTGTCCTTGACTGAATTCAATTAAACACAGTATTTGTATTAAGGGTTCAGATGATTCATTATACTTTATTCATTTCTAATGGCAGAAAAGTCTGAAAATACTTCCATTCATACACTTAACAGGAGTGACTGGGTTTCATAATGTTCTGTTCTAAATAATCAAACCTATAATTCTAAGAAACCTTCTGAAATAAAATTATACAAAGCATATGTTCAGCCAGACCCAGTAATGTTTCATCAGCATATTTTGATCTAAACTGGAAACAGAACTTTAGCTGGGCATAATTTATTGCTGCCTGCAAATTATATTTTAAATCCTGGCCCAAGAACAGTAATTTTTATTACTCTCCTCAGCACTGACTGCCCATGGTACATGACTTATTAATGATTTTTTTTTTTTATGTATTTATACGGGCAGGAAGACACTGTACTCATGAGTCTGAGTCATTTTTCCATAGGAGACCTGGAAAGATGGTAAGGAGGTGGTGCAATGCACGAGCAGGCAAATACATAAGCATCCTAGGAGAAAGAAGGCAATACGATTTAATCACACCAAAAGAAGTAGATCTACTGATTTGCGTTTGCTTTATGGTTTTGCTGCTTTGTTGTTAATGCAAACCTGAATACATTCTGTAGGTCTGCTCATATCTATCCCCTGGTGAACACAAAGTAATTTTAAATAGTTTTCCCTGGGGATATTTTTGCACTTTTAAACCACCTTTAATTAGGTGGAGTTTGCCTAAATATTTAGCAATTTATGCATGTACCTGAACGTAAGACAGACACATGATCAGTGAGTGTTTGCTAAGCATAGTCTTGGAGGGGCAAGATTTGCTCCCTGGAGTTTCCTTGAGACTGAAAGAGGTTGTGTAGTGGTGACTTTGTACCAGACAGTGTCAGGGAACCTGATGGCCCCTATTTTTAACAGCAACCCCTCCCATGCAAATGTGCTGTGGAATTAAGAGCCTGTGGCTTACTAAGTGAAGCCGAGCTTCTTCAGATACTACCATGGTTGTTTGCTTAGAAAAAAATTAGAGAACGGAGAGAAATGAGTTAGGTAATGAATCTTCTCCATGCCCTGCAATCTATGCCACCTAGATAATTAGTCACAGACTAACAGATCTTCAGCCAGTCCTCACCAGTTCTAGAAAGGAGGGAAGAGGGGCAGAGAAGTCAGAAGCATTGCTTGTTTGTGGTGATCCGTCCCACACCGCAAAGGCAGTGAGGTGAAAAAATGGTCTTGTTTTATAAATAAAACCGTAGTATCTATTTCATTTGAATTCCTAAGGAAACAAAATTATGTTCTCCATCCTCACTTTGTGGGATGGAGAACACACCCTCACTCTCTTGCAAATTACTAGAGGATCTGAAAGTTCTGGGATCCATAATTTCATCTTTTTTTTTTTTTTTAAAAAAAAAGGTATAAAAAAAACAGAAAGAAAGTTGCTGCATTCCAACAATGAGGCCCCCAAACACTTATATGGTATTTTTATAGCCTTTTTTAAACTGAAAGGTGAAAACTCAACTGATTTTATGTAGATTAAATCAATTTCTGGAATCTCTGCCTGAAAAAAAGAGCAGAATGGTGAAAAACGAGAAATGGGCTGCGAGGTGCTTCCAGAATCTTCTTGCGTATATGCCCTGGTAGCTCATGCGTTCTTTGAGGGCTTTGCCTCAATTTCTGCTTGCCCTGGGCTGGATAGGATGCTGTTCCTTAGATCTCCTTCTAGGTTCTGTTCTTTTTGATCCTACCAAGCAATACTTCTAACATTTTCTGATGTTTTCACAGCTCTCTAGTCTTTCCCAGCTCAACTCCACTGAAGGTTTTTCCATTGACACAATATGGAATGTTGTGTACATTTCCCCTGCTGTTGTTGATTATGCTGGCAGAAGGTTTTGGTAGTCATGAGGCCTATTTAAAATGACAGAGATAATTTTATTTACCTAAGATAGGAGCAAGCTTCGAATTGTTTAGTGTTTCAAAGATTACTTTATTTGCCGTTTGGCAGCACTATCCTGTCTCCTTCACAGGTTTCAGCTGACACTTTATGTTTCTAAGCAGCAAGTGAAACAATCTTACATGAATCTGGTGGAAAACACGGAGATTAGCCCGAGCTTTAGCTCTGCTCAAATTCTTTCCAAGAGAACACAAAAGCTGCATGGTGTCTCATTCACCCAGGAAAGGCAATAGAGGACATCATAGCCTACACCCCACCCAGCTCTGATGGTCCAAGAGTGAGCTCTGGCTGCTTTGATGTAGTGTGCAATGGTAACAGCATGTTTTGCCGTCCATAACCAGGCAGTCATTTGACTCGGGAATAGTATGCAACAAGAGGCAGAAATCCTTTATGCCTGTCTGCCTATCCTCCTGGTTTGCTAGTGCTGGCTGTACAGCTATTTGAAATGGTTTCTGACAGATGCTGTAGTTTATCAAGACACACAAATCTGATTATTGTGTTTTTCTTGAGTTGGATATTTGGACTCAGTTGCTGAGTTGGCAGATTTTGCACTCTAGAAAGGAAGCAGTCTTTATTTTCAGCTGAAGAAAAATGAAGTACACAATAAGAGCTGATAAAAACAATCGCTTCCCTCTGGGAAACTTTCAATGACAAAAATATCTCTCCATCCCACTGTGTGCCTGTAATAAAATCTTTGAACTGTACTGTCTTATTTCTATCATGCCAACATATTTTCCCATTTTGTGTTTTCCCTTTTAGGCCAAAATTGGGTCTGGAAAGCTCATGGGCCCTAAAGGTGTTTCTGTGGATCGTAACGGACACATCATTGTAGTGGACAACAAAGCATGCTGTGTTTTCATCTTCCAGCCAAATGGGAAAATAGTCACTAGATTTGGTAGTCGGGGAAATGGTGACAAGCAGTTTGCAGGTACACTTGATGGTAATATGTAAATCCCCTTTTCTTGCCTCTTCTGCTCACATTTGCATGATGTTTGAGCATGTTGAAGATGCTGTATTCTACTCCTTTTTCCTGAGGTGGAAACGTTCTACCAAACATACAGTTCCTATTCACTTTACCATTTGTTTAACAGGTCAGGAAGACTGCAACATCTGTTCAGCAAATGTAGCTGTATCTAGATTGTTTTATCTATCTCTCTGTGCCTGGAAGCATTTCAGATCACTGACCCAAGAAAGACTTGCTCTTAACTAGCATTTTATAAATGCTTTGTAATGCCCACACTTAGCTGTTCATGATAATCAACTCAAACACTTTATGCTTCAAATGATCAGGTACACATTAACCAATGGCCTAAGTGGTATCTTCCCATTCAAACATGACCGCAATAGGATAGTGTTAAGAATGAGATCAGGAAGGCACAGCTACACAAACAGAAATGCCAGTTTGGGGAAATTGCCACTTGACTGACTGCTGGCACGCAATGTCTTTCAATTAGAACATGCAATTAAGTTTAAACAAAACAACAACTCGTATATTTTGAGTGAATAGCTATTCTTTCAAAACTTGAAATGAAGATGCCAAATTACATTTGCAGGTCATTTTGCAGGTGTTGCGTCACTCTGAATACGTAGTTATAGATTGGTCTGATGTTCTGACTGGTGCACGGCACAAGAGAGAAATAGCATAAATAGTATAACTGCTTCGATCTTACTTGAGATCTCTTGCAATGTCTTATGGCACAAGTACCACAGATATAACTGATGAGAGCTTTGGCTCCAACACAGCTAAGTATCACCAGAATTTTCTGTGTATGTCTGATTTCTTTCATTTTGAAACTTGTAGGAATACCTCCTGAAAGTTAAGTGTGCAAATGCTCTCTAAAAGTGCATTTGAGAAATGGATTGCCTCTTCTAGAGGGTAGGCTACATAAAACAGGTGAATTGTCAGTACTTGAATGCTTTCATTTTAAGGTTTTTCACCCTTTTTATAGTTTACATCGATGTACTGTGAAAATGGAAAGTGAGTTCTGATCTGTTTAATAACCCAAATTGGCATCAAGTATTTTGATTCAGGTACTTGCCTGTTTTCATGCTGCCATTTGGCTTTTATTAAAGTTTGCACACATGGTTCAATACACAAAGTAAAGCAAAAAATGCACTTTCCGTTTCCTTGACAGTGTTCTTCTAAGTAACTTTTGTATGCATCCTAAAACTTGTTTGCTCAAATGCTTGTAAGAAGTGAGCAAACAAAGCATAGAAGATTGCAATCAAGACTTTCCATGAACATTTTTGGGAACTACTTTCAGTGTATACATAACTGTATGCCTAAGTACTATATGTTTTGTCTTCTTAATAAGCACATAAATAGCTCCCTAATGTATCTATAGTAGTCTACATAGATCTACATAGTCATCTATATATGAGAGAGGAAGGAATGAACAATGCTTATTGGTAACACTAGCTGACAACTGCTTGAAAAAAAACATTATTTCTGTTTACAAAAAGGCATGCTGAACTTTTTAAAACATGAAATAAAATTAATCTTAATTTGAAATTTATATTCCCAATTTGACTACTATTGCCGAGAAGCAAATATAGTATTCTGGCAAGCTTAGTAACTTTTTATTTAAGCAGACTTTTTGCTTTAGTGGTAATATTATTTTTTTTTCTTCCTCTGCTTTGTAGGTCCTCATTTTGCAGCTGTAAACAGCAACAACGAAATTATCATCACAGATTTTCATAACCACTCTGTCAAGGTACTGTCAATTAACGACAGTTTGGAAAGCTGTTTATTTTATTATGGTACTTTCTTAGAGAAATTAAAGTATTGTTGAAAACAAAGAGATAACACTTTATACATATGAGGTCTAATATAAAGACTGTACATTCAGAGACCTTTACATGCAGTGCATTGCTTAATGGAGACACAGTCTGTGCCTTAGGTGCCACTACGATGTTCTCTAATTCAATTGCTTAAGCATAAATTGTACCTGAAATAAATAATATCAACTTAGTTATTTTTATTAGCTCTCTGTCAAACCTGTTATTTAATCTATGTTCTTTCCTGTTTTAAGTAAGTCTGGTAATGGCTTTGGAATTTCACAGTATAAGCTTCCCACGTTTATAGTTGCATAAAATTATAATGAAGTGAAGATACCTGGCAATCTTTATTTTCGTGCCTATAAATTTTAAGGTTATGGGATCCATTTATGACCCAATACTCTTAACAACTGCATAACACAACCCATCACTTTGCATCTAATACCTCCTGCACTGGGCAGAACTGGCCACTAGTCCTTACACCCATGGGCGTCCTGACTCACAGCCTATTAAACAGTCATGGTAATATAGAGTGGTATAATTGTTTGTCCTAATAAGAAACCAAGACACGGATACATGTTGAGATCTCATGTGTGGGAAAATATATACGAAGGAGCTACAGGCCATTTCAGAAATTCCTCACTTATTCATGTTTCTTTTCAGGCTGTGACGTTCCCTTTCAGTCACTTTCTGAGCTCTTTTTCCCTCCCTCAACATGCAGCAGCCACAGCAGGACACGGGCAGCTGTCCTGCCCAGGTTCTCAGGCCATGTGTGTCAGTCCCATGCACCAGTGAAATCCCTGGGATTTCACCTGACAGCTGCCTGTTCTGACTGAACATAAAGATGAACCCTCGGTCCAGTTCTTCAGTGTTCATAATTGAAATGATAAATTCATTATATTCACCTGAAATAGGAAAACACTGTCTGATAATAGACACCCTCATGTCCTGAGTGGTGCTGAAACATATAACTTTTGAAAAGCAACCTTGATTTTTTTATCCTTTTCGAATTAGAGAGGCAGTAGCAATTTATGTGGCTTGGATTACAACAAAGAAAACAAGACTGCTGCAGGAACCCTAAAGATCATTTACGTGGTTGAGCAGCAGGAGGCCTATGACTCCATAAATTACCACTCAACCAGCAGGGCTTACCGCGGTAAAAAGAATGCCTGGAGAGAGTTAACAACAAGGGCAAACTAAAACAAGAAAAAGCGAGTGAAAAGATCTAAGAAGTGTGGCATCTGAGTGAATTTATAATTACTGCATTGCTAATGAGAGCAGAGTGTTCCTGGCTCTCTCTGGTGCGACTCAAGAGGATAAAAATGTTACTTGTTACAATTTGGTACTAACTGAAAAGATCCTTATTTTTGTAGTATTCTGTAAATCGATAATTATTGACACTTTGGAGAGTAAGTTATAATCTGAGTGATGCTGTTATCTCGTTTTAAATAAGAAATAAATTTAAATAAATTACACTCTTATGGATCCCAGAGGCTCTTCCTGCCACCGGTGTCTTGAATGAAACATCTTCATCCTCACTCAGCAGTGTTATCCTCTATCCTACATTAACCTTCGAGCATGTTCCTTCCTTCAGGCATCTGCTATGGAAAATCGTACTCAATGTAGGCTTCTTTCTCAGCTGGTCACTCACCATCCCCACCTTGATCCAGGGAGACAGCAATATATATCTTTGCCTGTTTTTTTCTTATTAGTTGATGTTTTTCCACTTTATTTCATACTCTGAGGCACAGACCTGATACTTCATTTCCTTGCCCAAATGTTTTTTTCTCTGTTCACAGTGGGTGTTCAAGAATAGGATGATTTCCTCACATCTCCCTCCTTATTAGCACTTCAGTGTGTACTCGGCACTTGCCGGGTCTCTGCATTTTCTCATGCAAGCCACAGGCAGTCTCTAAAAGCACTGACGGACTTTATGGCACAACTGAGTCTGGGTCTAAGAAGGATTAAAATAACTAGAGGTGGCTATGGTACTATGTAAATGACATATCCTCTATCTCTCTTGGTCCCATTGGTGCATCCAGATCACTGATAGAATAGTCATTGATTAGTTCCGTCTCTCTGCTGTCTAAATCTGTTACCGTCACTGAGAATGCAGTTGCTGAACTGTCTATATAGAGAGCAGCATGCCATGATTCTCAACGTGTGTTAGATTATGAAAGTCCGAGAAGAGCGCATCTGCTCAGTTGTGTTTCTGTAGGACTCACTCCTAGTGCCATATCTGCACTCAGCTCTTCTTAATTCAAGATGCACAAGCTGCAAAAGGGTTCTTGGGGCCCTCCACCTCTGTGTCCAAGCTGAATCAGATCTTAAGTGCAAAGGGAAATATGGTATAATAGAGCTCGAAGAAGAGATAGGCACCTTTTCTCCTATGCTCAGTGTGTGTGTAAGGGGTATGTGTTCCTGGAAACTCTTCAGTTCTCAGTTTTGTGAACAGGTAGTAGGAGATAACTAATGTTTAATAAGATGGCATACTCAGGTTTTTTGTTTTAACCCATACAGGTATTTAACCAGGAGGGAGAATTCATACTGAAGTTTGGATCAAATGGAGAAGGAAATGGACAATTTAATGCACCAACTGGAGTAGCTGTAGATTCTAATGGAAATATTATTGTAGCAGATTGGGGAAACAGCCGAATACAGGTAGAGATTTGTGTATTTCAAAGGTGCTTAATTACAAAAATCAGTGGATTGGTATCGCTAGGCACTGAAGTCTTCAGACTTCCCAAGAAACAGAATAACATCATTAGAAGTCACGTGGTTTCTAACATAGCCTTTTATAAGCCTCATTGCTGGTCTGTCTGCTTTTAGAAGTGGTGGTGTTAGACTGTGGACTTACCAGTGAGACTGCTAGCAACTCTGATGGTTACTATGACCAAGGCTCTTGTCTCCAAGTAATTCCTCAAAAGCTATTTGATGACTTAGGAGGCTTACAACCACTGCTGAGATAATAGGAATTTATGATCACCATAACAGAAGATTGGAGACATGGTAGAAAATATGAAAAAGCAAATTATCTGTATACACCCTGAGGCAAAAGGAGCAGATTTTCCTCTTTTTTTTTTAAATGCTGAGAAAATAATTCTGCTTTTATGTTATAAGTTGTACTTCTTTTATCTTTTAAGTGCTGATGACAAAGTCTTCTTATTTGCCAAAGGATATCTAATAAATAACTAACTGTACATATTATTTTCACTGAATACAAAAATAAGGGAGCTGCTTAGGAGTTGTTCTCAGGAAGCACTGTCAACAGTGTAAACAAGTTCCTGGTTTTCACTGTGTGAGAAACTTCAAGAGTCATGCTGGCCACAACAGTAATATTTGTTAGGAAAACAAAGTGTTGGTTGAGTTCCTGATTGAGTTTAATTTATTGTCGTTGGCTATTTTTAGAAGAACAGCCAAGGTGCTCATTTTATTATTATCATTTCATTGCATGTTTAGTTCTTGCCAAAGATCTTGCCAGCTTTAATTAGCTCTTTTTAATAAGAAAATACATTTGTATATAGACTTGTATATTTTGAGAATAACAGATCAGATCCTGCCCTTGTTTATCCTAGTCTACATCAACCGTTTCAGAAATGAGAAGTATAATGCTATAATTGAGAGCAGATTTATGTCCACTATTTTTCTTTTTTATTAATAACATTTATTCTGTGCTTTCTCACCCTCAAAGGTCTTTGATGGAAGTGGATCGTTTTTATCCTACATTAACACCTCTGCTGACCCACTTTATGGTCCCCAAGGTCTGGCCCTTACTTCAGATGGCCACGTTGTAGTTGCAGACTCTGGAAATCACTGCTTCAAGGTCTATCGATACTTACAGTAGCAATGAGCTCTGGAGCTGGATAATTGTCTGTTCTTAAGGAAAGACTAGTCCTAGAGATCCAGTGCAGGATATATCCTACTTTTAATAGTGAAGGAGTCTCTTATGGACTTCTTATGTTAATTTCCAAACTTACCTTGTTTACATAGGAGTTTCACCTCTTACGTTTCTCACCGAACTGTTTGTTATAAAGGTTAATACACAAAATCGTCTTTAACTGAATTAAAAAAGACAATGTGATATTAAACACAAACTGCGACTTTTGGAACTGGAATTAACTAATTAGGCAAAAATGAGGAAAATTTGGGAAAAATCCCCAAAGCTTTCTGAAGACTGCAAAGGGTAGCTCCTGCTCAGAGCTTCCAAATTTGAAGATGTGTCATTCTTACGCATTATTTAACCCAGAGCTGATCCTGGGAATCTTCTAGGTCTCGTTATCATCATAGATCTTACACTGTTAACATCCTTCAGTCTTGCTATCTATAACAAGTAGGTCCTTTTAGTATAAGGTTAAGTCTCACAAAATCCGTCTAGCTCTAACTGTCTAGCACTCTGAGAATCAATGCAACTTCCCTACTCATGTGGGATTAATGAAGGATTGTTTCATCTGCTTGTTTTTCACTCTTCCTTTTGCTCAATGTACTGGAAGGACTTTGCAGAGACTTGACATTTCTAAAGCTCTGGAAAAACTTAATAGTAATGATACATTAGTGAGAGCTGAATTTCTGTATAATGACAGACCTTTTGACACCAAACTAGTTCATTAGGATCAGGGTTATTACAATGTCAACTCAATTAACCTCATGTGTGCCACTCTTTTGTATGTATTCATTGCCATGTTTCTTTAAGGCAACTCATTGTATTAACCAATAAAATAAAATGCAGCATCACACAGGACAGAAAGCCAGAGAGGTACCCCTATGGAGGACCTACATTATACAACCAAAGGAACTATGGTAAACAGAGGTTGTATAGGAAAGCCAAGGGTTACCAAAGCTATTAGTTTTTACATGAGAAAAAAAAAAACATTGCAAATAAGAATTAATTTGAACCAATTCCTGAAGTCCTTCATCAAAGGGAATTTTGTTAGAGGACAAAGTAAGGACTGTGAGATTTGTTCTGATTTGTTTGTTTGTATGTATGTATGTATGACTCATGCAAAAATTAAAAATAGTAAATGTAGGTTATTTCAACAAACTGGAACATATGTATGCCATTTGATAATGGCAGTACTCCGAAAAATGTCCTTCCTGCCCAATCTCTCTACTGTGTTCTTTGTTGAGTATTAATTTAATTGGAAATGCTTACACTTATATGGCTCAGTTCTGTTTTTAATGTTGTTTTGGGGTTTTTTTAAGTGTGAAATTGTCCTTCCTAAAGTAGCATTGGCTGTATTCTTATTTCTAAATCCAATGGTCAAAGGATGAATGGCTAGTCTTATATAGAGTGGTGCTCACTCTTAAAGCTCATTTGAGGAGCTGGTGAGCTTGCTGCCAATGCCTACAATAACCTGGGAAGTACTGTCTTTGTTTTCTCATTTTCAGGGCCTTGAAATAAAAGGGCATTGGGTCAGGAACAGGGGAGTATTTTAAGCATGTTTGCAAAATTTAAAGGAATCTTTGTTAAATTACTCATGATAAGTATTTGTCTTATTTTTAGAAGGTTAAGGTTAATGTTTCAATGAGAGTAAATAATGGTTTTTTTGTAAAGATGCATTTGACTTGTAAAAATGCAGCCCCCAAGGTTCTTAAATGTGGAGTTTGTCTGTTTTTTAATTACTGTTTCTTGAAGATATTTCCTCTTCTTTTCCTTGTTTATTTTTTGCACATAGAGCAAATTTACAAATTCTTGTGCAAAGGTAAGTTTCCTTATTTTATTGGAATAAATATTATGTGTATAAGGTTTAAGGTTTGGACTATATAATGCAGCTAAGAAACTGGTGGTAACGTTTTTGAAATGTTACAACTCATTTGTAATTACCAAGAGAACAAAATATCCCCTGCTTGAACTGAGTTTGTCCTAAAATTCTGAAGATATCTCAGTCATTGCACAATAAACTGTCCTATCAAAATTTAACAAAGTTGTAGATCAAATTTTCTGATGATCAATTAATTTCCTTCTAAGTGTCCTTATAAGCAACCTTCTGGCTAACAATTTCTGACATTGGAATGCCCTTAAATGGCTAATTTATCAATGGAGAAAAGATATGTAGCATTTAACGGTATTTATTAATAAAGAAAAGAGGTTGCATGGGTTCTTTGAGATAAAAACTCAAAAAGAAAATAAGAAATATGCTGTTGCTTTCAGTTATAGATACTATTAATCAAATCTAGTTCCAAACTTGAATTTTTATAATAACATTTTGCTAATCTTGCATTGTTTCCACTCAGGAAACATTGCCAAATCCTGTTGCCAGGAACTCTGAGAACCACAGAAATCAGACCCTAACCTATATATCAAAATATACACTTAAGATTGTATTGTTCCATGTATACGCTTTTCTTCAAAAGATCTTCAGTCCCTTTGACCAGGATTTTATATAACCAGGATTTCATATAACCAATGTCTACCCACTGCATCCTTACGAAATATGGAATTCTGCTGGCAGCTCCCTTATACTTAGGGATTATGTGGATTTTGCTTAAGATTGAGTCTTTTGGGGTTTCAGACATTACCACCAGAGCAACACGTACTGCACCTGAAAAACGTCACTACTTTGGAGCTCCTTCCGACAGCAAATGCTGCCATCTACAATTTCAAATTTGGTGGCATAGGGCATTCCCTTCCAAGGTCTGACCTTCTCTACCTGGCACCAGGAAACAGAAATGCATTGCTTTTATGGTGTGCTTCTGAAGCCAGCTTAGCTAAAATGCTTCGCTTAAAAATCTTACAAAGAGCAACGAAAGCATAAATTCTGTTCCAAAAAGCTGGCAGGTTCTTTTTTCATCCAATTAAGTGAACGTCAAAATTGCACTACTTAATTTGCTGAGTTGTTAGCATTTATAAAAGGCATTCTGCTGCCAGATTTCAGGTATTACCAAATGTTCTCTTGACTTCCCTGGAATGCTAATTGACTAGCGGCACAGCATGAATGGTGAAAGTACGTGCTTCATTTAACTAATCTTCCACTCAAAAGTAATCTTTGAAAGGTTATCAGATCTTGTGTGATTTGGAGCATTTTAGGACAAACTAGGCAACCGTATTTTCATTGTTTTGTGAATAGAATAAAAAGATCTATTCAGATAAATCCAATATAAACAGTAGGGGATTTTTACATAGGCTAAACTAGCAGCTATGTAGCTGAAAAAGAAAAGGAAAATGGTTTAGGCAAGCATTTGCCTAATGTAGATGGAGAGTTATTTATTAATAAATGCTCTTTTGTTCTGTAAAAGCTAGAGGGCTTTCCATTTTATGTCAATATTTTTTATAACTAAGGATCTAGTGTTGCCATAATGAGAACTACAAGTGCCCAATATGTTGTGTTTGCTATAAAGAAATGAATTTCAGTTGTGGGTGGCAGCTAGTTGTGAAATCACAATGTACACTGAAAATTTTCTTAAAGAATTGTGAGCAGTGATTGTTTGGACCTGTTTGTGGAGAGTGCGCAAAAGGTATTTATGCTACAGAGTAGGAAGATTCTTAACAGGTTGTGTTATTTCTGGTGAATGTACAGCACTTCAGTTGATGTTTGTGAGCAACACAGCCTTAACCCTGACACTTTTGCTTTGGTTTTATGACATTGGGAATGTTCCCTAAGCTGCACAGTGTATGCCATACCCCCTTTTAGAAATCTCTACCAGTTGATAAGCTGCAGCTTTCCAGTTCTAGGAGCGATTTTGTCTTTTTTTCTTGGTTTTTTCTTTCAAAAGTTTTTGTACATACCATATTTGTAAGGCAATCTTGTATGTTTTGTGTACATGTAAGCCTTGCACTGTCTTGACACTCATAATGAAATATTCTTCTCACTTGAGTTTTTGTTGTTCTTTTTGTTTTTTTTAAAAATCCCTCTGAGGCTAAGTACAAACTTTGTCTCCTTAAGGTCAAGGATGAGAGATGCGCATCAAAGTGTTTGTGTGTGTGTAGTTTTAGCTTCCTGTGTGCCACGGTATTCTTGATGCTTTAGCTGACAATTGAAAAAAAAAAAAATTACTCTGTCTTGGAAATGTAGGAAAACCAGAGTCAAATGTGTACCTTTACCACGCACAAAAAAGTCAAATAATAAAAATAAAGCTTGTTTCCTCTGTTATTTTCATGGTTGAGGATTTATTTTTCATGTCTTATAGTCACTTTCCCTAAAAATAACCACATAATGCAAGCAGATGGGCAATTTTTTCCAAAAAAAAAAAAAAAAACCTGACACCACAGGTCACAAGCCAAGAACACTGTGATTGTTTCATGGGTGTTTAGCTTTTCTGTTGACATAGAGGAAAGAGGGACTTTGGTTTTTGGTAAAAAGGTGAGGGATTGGAGTTTCTTTGTCTTCTCCCCTCCTCCTTCAGTTCAGTTTGGAATTAGCATTTTCATTGGTGGTAGTAAGATTATCAGTAGTAAGCTTTTGCACTTGTACCATGGAAGTACACAGTACCTTCAGCTATGCAGTCCTACAACCTTTCAAGGGTCTGCTGCAGAAAACCAAATTTCAGTTCTCACAGAACAGAAAATTTGCCTTAGAAGTTCAATCTGACTTCTTTTCTGTAAGAACAGTTTTTCAGCTCACATAAACTTTTTTTTAGATAGTAAAATATGTCTTCCTGGTCACTGATGAGCTCCCCAAACCTGGATCCTTTGAGAACTCAGTGTGATTGGGAACTCACGAAGTAAGCAAGAATCTTCAGATGCATCATGTGGTCTAGAAAGAATCTCTTTCGAGGGGACTAGAGAGGTCTGGTGATGTGTGTTTCCTTGGTGGCAGGAAATTCGTAAGTGAGACAGTTGAAGTACAGAGCAGCTACTCTTTTTCGTGGATCTTTTCTCCCAAACGCTCTAAAGAAATCAAAACACTTTATTTGTCTGCTAGCTAAAAAAACCCTACAGCTTGAAGCATAGTAGTGTTGGTTTGATACTATGAGTTGCAGAGCACCCATTCCTTCCCATGTGAAAAAAAACTCATGAAGAACAGAGGAAATGGCACAGAATATCCTGGGAGCTGCAAAGGCAGGCTGAGTAAGGGCAAGATTCTTGTTGCATTCCCAGTCCTTTCTCATTGATAGGCTAGAATTTGTTTCTGTCTTCTGGATTATTGCAGTAGAGGCAATGATGCCTGATTTTGCATCACTGTGCAAAGTTGGGCAGGCAGGAAGGAAGGCCATTGAGACTAGGGAACATGGCCCTTTACTGGGAAAATTCTGCAGTAAATGGCCTCTTTGGCCTTCCCATGGTACCTATGTCAATACTGGACCAAATGTTCCAGCAGCATCTGCTAGAAGTTCCATAAACTGCAAGACAGAGCCCAGTCTCACCAATAAGAAACAATGTCAGGGAGAGTAAGGCCAAAATAATGAAGGGTGCATCCATTTTGGGCGCCTGTCTTGAGATAACCAGGAACTTCCTCATCAGAGTGCTAACCACTCACATATCATTCAATGTTCAAAAGTGTTTAATTTTTCCTTAGGTTGAAGTTCTCACATCCAGCTGTGCTGCTCTGTTCTGTTGACAGTTCATGTGAATGCTCCCTAATTTGCACCAGAGCTGGTGCAAATCTATCTTGGCGAGCTGGAACTGTCAATGTAATTTCTGCAGACAGCTGTTCTCCCCAAGCCCCCGCTGTGCTGGTAGAAGAGACGCGCCACACACTGCTCATTGCTATCTCCAGTTAAAGGCTGCTGACCTGCAGATCTGTTGGCTAAACTAGGCATAGGAACGCTCGCTTGTTCTTTTAGTGAAATGCCTCCATACCAACTGCCTGGTAGTGAAGCTACTGACTTCGGTGAGTTGGTAAGTGCTTACATCAGCGGTTCTGCTAGCAAAGATGTGGAAGCAGTAAGTTTTGGAGGGGGGCCAGCTAGCATTTCCCACTAGGTTAGATGTCTGTAGGGAGAACATCTGCTTAGAGTCCAATCACTCGTCCAAGGATGAAATGAGGCAGCAGATGCTGCAGAGATTGACCCGTGTGGGATCCTCATAGATCATATTGCTTCCTGATAACTGGCCACATACCACTGCAGACTGCTTGGACCTCTGAGGAGTTCGTATCGCCTCCCATGGGTAAGCACCTCCTGATCCTCCTTCCTCAAGCTCTACTGAAGCACCTTTTTGCTGTCAGTCATACAGATGTTGTGGGAGGTAGCCACAGGACTTGGAAGGTTTGCTGTTGTTTTTCTGGAAATAAACTGATCTGCTATTCAACTTGAATTCTTCCCTTCTGCTGAAGAAACAGGTCATGTAATTAAAGACTGCATTATGGTGCATATATACAAAAGCAAACAAAATTAAAGCAGGACAATTCTAATTCTCCTACTTCCTAACTTTCCTACCTGACACTAACACTTTAATATCCTTTCAAAATGGAATTTATGAATGCAATTACAGATTTGTAGGAGTAAAATGAAGGAGGGTACAAGTTTCATCTCATCTAAGAATATTTCAATACTGACAGAGTAATGTATTTTCTCTACCTCAGGAACAGCGAAAACCTGTTTTGTCTTAAAAATCTTGGTCAGACACCTAGCATAGAAAATTTCAGCCCAGGATGCTAAAGCTTAAGGAAATCACAGGGACATAAGAAAAATCTTGTAATAGAAAGGCACAGTAATGAGTCCCCCTTCCACAGCATTTCCATCCATTGTCTTGTTTTTCTACTAATAGTATATGATTAGCAGTTTTGTGAAATACCGCATTTAGACATTCTGAAGCCCATTAAAAATGTCAGACCTTTATATACTTTAGGATTTGTTCATTCCACTTTATCCAGTAACGGAAAACTACCCTTACATGACAGAGCATAAGATATGCCTGTGTATTCTCCCTCTGTTTGGGACCTCTTCAACCCTGTGGTCTCTCGGACTAGTTAGTTGTGATCTGGTGCTGCAAAATTTTGGAGGTGTTAGCGAACCTCTTATTACAGAGTAAGTTGAGTCTAGTGATTTGGTCATTAAAGGGCTCCAGGGCTGCCAGCGCTCTCAGAGCAGCTGAGCCTGGCATCCCCACTGGGCACAGGCAGAGAAACCTGCTGAGCCTCCTGCCCCACCATCACTCTAGAGCACCACCTAAGGTTTTGGATGCAGGAGAATGTGCCAGCCTGTCCGGGTTGCTTTTATCGCAATCAATGGCTGAAACCAGGAACACCATCCAGCTGTGGCTCCAGGTGTGTGTTTTAGCCACATGCTGGCTCCATCCAGGGATGAGATCTGGGTCTTTGCTGCCAATCTACTTTCAGATGTGGTGGGGAGATGGGAGTATTGTTGCCTCGTGAGTGCACTGAATGGAAGCCCCAAGGTACACACCCCAAGCCCACTTCAGAGTGAGCAACCCTCTGAAACTCCTTCCTCTCTCTCAGAGGCTCATGCAGCTCTGACACCCACTCTGCTGCTCACACATGTCACTTGGAGAAAACCAATGCCACAACAGGTGCTTTGCAAATTCCATAGCAACCGTTAGCTTGACAGTGGTAAAAAAAAACGCACAGAACTCAGTTTTATTTCAGGCTGTGAAGGAGAAGGAAGGGCCCCACATCCTGGGGGAGAGGAGGTCATGGTGACAGGAGGGGAACAACTGTCACAGGGAGTGTGAGGACATACTCGCTTTCAGGGCTGGCCAAAGGAAGGGAAAAGTGGGGGTACAGAATATGAGCCCTCACAGCAAATGAAAAGATGTGCCAACAGATTTTACCTCATGTTAGTGAGCTGAAAATGAGATGCACAAGGAATATGAAAGAACAATAAGCTCTGTCATTTGTATGAATGTTAAGCTTCGTATAAATAACATCCTTTCTAACTTGGATTTCATTTTTAGTAATACACTGGTACGCACAATGAGGAACAGGATCATGGCCAGGTCTGCATGGAAGAGAACCTCAGTTTCAGGAAAATGGGCTCCTTGCAAATCCTTGGTTCAGCTTGCATGTTTTCATTTGCTTGAATTTAAACTCTAGAATGAGCATGGCAGATACAAAACCACTGCTGTTAAACTGCAAAGCCATTTCCCAGAACTGCTGTAGCTGAAGGAAGGTAATTTACAGCGCAAATAATAATTAAAACAAACTGTAAGTAATTAAAGTTGCTAGAGCAGTCATTGCAATGAACAACTGTTTCAAGCAACACCAAATATGCCCAGGTCCTTTACTTCCTTGGGCAGAGATGATTTTCTTTCTCCATGCCCGGTTGCTGCTATCATGGGCTATCTGTGCAATACACATCAATTCAGACACCTTACCTTTGCTGCTGGGCTGCAGAGATAAAGGAACACACGGCGCACCCACCAGGCAGCGCTGGCACAGAGACCCAGTGCCTGATGGTGGAGGTGTAGCGACATGGAGGCACAAAGCACACATCCCACAGATTGTCAAACCCACAGGTGATGACAAGAAATTCAGAAATGAATATTTTTCCCCTGAAGATTAAAGCTAGTGGTGGTGGAATTTCAACTGTTTTCTTAACTTTTTGTTAATTTTAATTAATTTCAATAATACAGCAAATATATATTGAAGGTATGGCAATAACATCTGACAATAAATTACACACAATAGAAAAAAGTATAGGGACGGAGAAGCCTGTGAAGACAAAGTGAGAACTTCAGAACATTTTGCTCTGGAGCCCAGGCAGGGCTAAACACGAGACTTTGTGCAGCTTCTGCAGCTTAACCCGTTCCCTGTAGCTTCCCCCCTACGTCACTCACATGGAGCTGCAGACAAAAGCGAAGTTCTGCTTCCCAGCCTCACCTGTCTTCCAGTGTCTGTAGCATGGTTTTAAAATAAACCACCAAACATGGTATTATAAATCACAGAATTGTTCAGGTTGGAAAAGACCTTTAAGATCATTGAGTCCAACTGTAAACCTCACACTGCCAAGTTCACCATTAAACCATTTCCCCAAGTGCCACATCTACCTGTCTTTTAAATACCCCCAGGAATGCTGACTCCACCACTTCCCTGGGCAACCTGTTCAAATGCTTGACAACTCTTTCAGTTAAATAATTTTTTCCCAATATCCAATCTAAACCTCCTCTGCTGCAACTTGAGGGCATTTCCTCTTGTCCTATCACTTGTTACTTGGGAGAAGAGATCAATGCCCACCTGACTACAACCTCCTTTCAGGTAGTTGTAGACAGTGATAACATCTCCCCTCAGCCTCCTTTTCTCCAGACTAAACAATCACAGTTCCCTCAGTGGCCTCTCATAAGACTTGTTCTCCATGCCCTTCACCAGCTTTGTTGCCCTCCTCTGGATGTGCTCCAGCAATTTGATGAACACAGTATTTGAGGTGCAGTCTCTCAGTAGTACTGAGTATAGGGTGAAAATCTGTTCCTAGTGTTACTGGCCACATCATTTCTGATACAAGCCAGGTTGCCATTGGCCTTCTTGGCCACTTGGGCACACTGCTGCATCATGTTCAGCTGGCTGTCAACCAACACCCCCGGGTCCTTTCCTGCAGAGCTGCTTTCCAGCCACACTTCCTGAAGCCTGTAGCGCTGCACGGGGTTGTTGTTACTGAACTGCAAACCACTTGACATTGTTGAACTTCATACAATTAGCCTTGGCCCATCGATCCAGCCTCTCCAAATCATAGAATGGGTTAGGTTGGAATGGGCCTTAAAGATCACCCAGTTCCAACCCCCCTGCCATGGGCAGGGACACCTCCCACCAAACCTGGGCTGCTCAAGGGCCCATCCAACCTGGCCTTAAACACCTCCAGGGATGGGGCAGCCACAACTTCCCTGGAAAACCTGTTCCTCACCATCCTCATAGTGAAGAATTTCTTCCTAATGTCTACTCTAAATCTTCCCCCTTCCAATTTAAAGCCATTCCCTCTTGTCCTATCACCATATGCCCTTGTAAAAAGCCCCTCCCCGGTTTCTCATAGCCACCTTCAGATACAGATGATAGAATCACTAGATTGGAAAAGACCTCTGAGATCGTTGAGTCCAACCTTCCTTGTCTGCTCCTAAATCATGTCACCAAGCACTTTATCTACCTGCTTTTTTAAATCCCTACAGCGATGTTGACTCAACCACTCCCTGGGCAGCCTCTGCCAGTGCTTGACAACCCTTTCCATGAACAATTTTTTCCTGATGTCCAGCCTGAACCTCCCATGGCAGAGCTTGAGGCTGTTTGCTCTTGTCCTGTCCCCCGTCTCTTGGGAGAAGAGGCCAGCTCCCTCCTCTCCACAACCTCCTTTCAGGTAGTTGCAGGGAGCAATAAGGTCTCCCCTCAGTCTCCTCTTCTCCAGGCTAAACAACCCCAGTTCCCTCGGCCGCTCCTCATAACACTTGTTCTCCAGCCCCTTCCCCAGCTTCGTTGCCCTTCTCTGCACACTCTCCAGCACCTCAATATCTTTCTTGCAGCTTAAATCATGCCCACAACTAGAGAGACGCCATCGCTCGCTCCCTGGCGCTCAGCCCGGGTTTCCCATAAGCTCAGGACCCTTTCCAGGGCTGCCTGCCCTGGCCTCAGCTCCCCCAACAACACAACAGCCACGGCCCCCCTCACACCCATCTGCCCGCACCGTGCGGGGCGGTCGCAGCGCTGGGGATGGGGGGACGGACACACGGCACAGCCCCGCCCCCTCCCTCCTCCCCCCTCCCAACCCGGAAGGGCGCGCGCTGCCCGCTGCGCGCGCGCGACCCGCGTGGCGCCGGAATCAATCGAGCTCCGCGCCGCTCCCTGAGCCGGGGACGGCATGGTAAGCGGCTCCTCCTGGAGCGGTTGGAGAGGAGGCCAGGAAGGTGATGGGAGGAGTGAAGCATCTCCCGTACGAGGACAGGCTGAGAGAGATGAGCTTGTTAAGCCTGGAAAAGAGAAAGCTCCGGGGAGACCTTATAGCGACCTTCCAGTACTTAAAGGGGCCCCAGGAAAGATGGAGACGGACTCTTTATCAGAGAGTGCAGGGATAGGACGAGGGAGAACGATTTTAAGATGAAAGAGCAGCAGATTTGGATTAGATATGAGAAATATTTTTTTTTACTTAACATAAGAAGGGTATGGAGCTGTCGGAACGGGTCTAGAGGAGGCTACAAAGATGATCAGAGGGCTGAAGCATCTTCCATACAAGGACAGGCTGAGAGAGTTGGGCTTGTTCAGCCTGGAGAAGAGAAGGCTCCAGGGAGATCTTATAGTGACCTTCCAGTACCTGAAGGGGCTACAAGAAAGCTGGGAGGGACTGTTTACAAAGGCTTGTAGTGATAGGGCTAGGGGCAGTGGGTATGAACGGGAGAGGGGCAGATTTAGGAGCAGACAAGGAAGGTTGGACTCAACAATCTCAGAGGTCTTTTCCAACCTAGTAATTCTATCATCTGTATCTGAAGGTGGCTATAAGAAACCGGGGAGGCGCTTTTTACAAGGGCAAGGGTGATAGGACAAGAGGGAATGGCTTTAAATTGGAAGGGGGAAGATTTAGAGTAGACATTAGGAAGAAATTCTTCACAATGAGGATGGTGAGGCACTGGCACAGGTTTCCCAGGGAAGTTGTGGCTGCCCCATCCCTGGAGGTGTTCAGGGCCAGGTTGGATGGGCCCTTGAGCAGCCCAGGTTTGGTGGGAGGTGTCTCTGCCCATGGCAGGGGGCTTGGAATTATCATTAGGGTCCCTTCCAACCCAACCTATTCTATGATTCTATGAATGTAAATTTACTTGCAAGAGCAAGCCCTGTAACTAGAGCTTGATGCAGGCGCAGCACCCGCTGGTCTCACTGACTCCCGCAAGAGGAAGTGGATGGCCATCCAGCTACCTGTGTGTGAACAGGCTGAGCTGTGCCCTGGCCCTAGTGGTGCGGAGGCTGGTGCAAGCAGGAGGAATTGTCACTGGGCGGCTTCAGGGCACTGTGGGCTTGTGACTGCCTTCACTAGCAAGAGTGATGGTGAAATTGATAGGCCTGGTGTGTTTGGTAATGGTGGTGTGGAACATCTGGCAAAGATGCAGGATAGGGACATCAACATGAAAATTAATAGAATTTATCTAGAAAACACAGTAACTTGCTACTTCTCTCTCTGTTGGAGTGCTGCTGCAAAACTGGGCACCTGAGGGACATAGCTAACAAGCATGTGCTTTCAGAAACACCACTGAAATTTCACACCATGTGCATACAGGTGTTGTTCCTGTTGCAGCTGATGGTGTTAAGGCTGTTTGGGAAGGAAGGGAGAAAGATCAGTCTGTTTTTCCTTCATGCTTCTACTTGCATGTATATGGCAGCTCCAGGTTCTAATCCTGTGACATACTGGTGTCATAGGAGAGGTCATCACTAGCTGAAGCGGGAGGGAGGAGACTTAAAAGCACATTAGTAGTGCTTTTGTTAAATATAATAGAGAACGGCTTCTGTTCATGTCTGTGTGTTATTGTAGCCGCATAAGCTGGTTTCTAAACGTATTTTTAAAAATCTAAATCAATCTGGCCATTTTACTCTTGATACAATTTTTAAGTATTTTGCTACCCTGCCATGTGATTAATTTAAGAAGCAGCGCTTAAAAAGTGGTATCAACTCCATTTTGCTGGGACTTGGAAACAAACCCATGTCATCTTTCTCAAAGCACCATATTGTTAGAATCCCCACTTCCATTGACTGAAGGGCAAATCTGTTTATGCCTTTTTTTTTCCTCCCTAAAAAGGAGACCTTTTTCTGACCACATCCTATTTTGGTCTTTCTATTCCCCTTTCAATTTCCTGTAGCTGCAGGCAGCAGTGCAAGGTCTAGCAGCCTGCTAAACAGAGAGTGGAGCAAGGGGACGCACTCCCAATTCACCTTATGGCCACTGTTTTAGGTTGTTGAGGGCTATACTGAACACTAATAATAAAACTGTAATTCCCTGTCAGATATTTTATATTCTAATATTACAAGAGGCATGTCAAAATAGTGTCTCTGAAAGTGATTAGAGGAGGATATTTCTCAGTTTTGTATTACTAGTAGCAGTATGCCAGTAATCGTTGCTGCGTTTTGCTACTATTTCTGTCCATGTTATTTAGTGCTTGGTCACACAACTGCAGATGAAAGAAACACAGTTTTAAAAATGTGACCTTGAAGTTATAGAGTTGGGTAGGAAATTTGAAGAAAGACATAGTACCTGAAAATGCACTTTACCTCTTTAAAAAAAACCTGAATGGCCTGCATCTTTTAGAGAAACATCAGTCTCTCCTTAACACAAGGTAAACAATTCTGAACTCAAAAAGCAAAAGACGTTCCTTCTCATCTTTTCAAGGACTATTAAACATCTGGGCAAATTGCTGAGAATAGCTATAAATACATGTTTTTAATCTAGTATGGCAAAACAAGGAACTGTGTGGGTATGCCGGGAAACATCGAGGCTTGAGCTGGATTAGGTTACATGAAAGGTTAGCTCCAAACTTAGAATATAGATCCATCAGGTAAATAGACTGCAGGTCGATTAGCTTGGTGTAATGATTGTTTGGGAAGAAGTTTATTTGAAAGTTGGGGGTTCGTGGCAAGGTATGTTAAAGGATGGCAAATAGAAATAAATGGATTTGAATTCTGAGTGAATGTCAATTATTCAAAGGGCTGAATGTGTTGGTGTTTTTTTTCCTGTTCTAGTCCAAGAAAAAAGGTCTGAGCTTTGAGGAGAAGAGAGCCCGCATGCTGGAGATCTTTTTTGAAACAGTAGGTAACCTGTAATTATCCTACATTTACACTAAGAAGGAGCTTATTGTAGCTGCAGATGAACTCTCTCTGTCCTGCTGTGCAGTTGACTGATGCTATGTCACCAATGTATAAACTAAGAGGCAGAACTTGATTCGTGTAGTTTCTGATCAAGTGGCTCGTCCCCAGGTAGAGCCAAGGCGTGAAGATGCATGGATAGTGTTAAGTGCTTTATGTGCTCCCTAGCCAAATCGTCTCATTTGGGGTCTGTTACTATCAGAGTGATAATAAGAGATCAGGAAATGTGTCACTGCAGTTTATGGCAGGAGTAAGAAATGTGAGCATTAGAGAAGATGAGAGAAGAACTGGAAGAGGTCACTGGAGAGAAGAATCCTGGAGATCCAAAAGCAGATCTACAATGATATTGATGACATATGTAATTCACAGTGTTTCACCTTTTAAGAAGATTATTGTGACATTTAAGTACTTGAGCAAAGTGGTGCATGTGGTGTTGACAATCTAACCTGGGCTCTGCCCTAACTTGAGACACAATATGGTGGCTTTGGAGCAGCAATGAAAAGAATAGGCTTGTTACAGTAATAGTCTTTTTTATTACTATTTGATTCTCAGAATGTTCTAATTCTATTGAGGGATATGCAGCCTGTTCCCTAGCAAAATATAAACATGCAATGTATTTCTTGCTTGCTTTCGTTGGCATTGATTTAGTGTAAAAACACTCAAGCATGGATGATGCTGTCATTTGGAACTGAAGTGTCTTTTATGTTTTGCACAGAAAGATGTGTTCCAGTTGAAGGATATAGAGAAGATTGCTCCAAAAGAAAAAGGGATTAGTAAGTGTTTACAAATGTTATTTCTCTTGAGCCATTAAGCATTCTTGAGACAGGTCATACAGTGTAAGTTTTCCTGGCTACATTTCTAGTTTTGTGCTTGTAATAATGGAATAAATAACAGGAAAGGGAGACTGGTCAATGGCAGGGCCGTAGTCTTAAAAGTGACATCAACAGCAGATTCCTACCTCAGTTTGCTAATGTTTGTCTCACTTATGTTAGATCTTATGGCTAAAATGGGAGTTTATTAAAATGTCACAGCTAACTCCAGGTAAGCCACTAAAACATGGGATGGTTTGTTCGAGGGTTTGAGATACCTAACTTGCAGTGACTTTCAGTCTACGAAATTTTTATGTGTACCCAGGTAGGGATCAGAGGATTTAAATACTTTTCTGTAATTCTACACATATCTTAGAATACCAGTCCAGATGTACACAATCAGTGTTTTGTTGTGTTCCCACCCTCCCCTCCAAAAAAAAAAAATACTTGGACAGCGGCAAGTGGAAGAGATTTGTCTTTTCAGTGAAAGTCTTCCTGCTGAGATCCATTGGTTTAGCATTAGGTCCGAGAGGATTTATCTTAGGCTTCTGATGAGACGTGGTGCTGTCTTTATAGGTTTTTCGATGTCTAATTGTGATTTGTAGGAAGAAGATGCAAAACTGTAAATACAACCAATGGAATTTTGTATTTAAAAATTTGGACTGTAGAGTTTCTAAAACCATTAACACCTTTGAATAGTCCAAATTTAGACTGGAAATTGGAAGTCAGACACATAAATTAGCTCAACAATCTTTATATCTGCAACAGTTGAGGATGATAATAACTCCTTTGCTTTGTTGAACAGGTGTCATTTTTTAAATGGTGAATTATAGCACACATTTGCTAGGAAATGAACAATTATGTTCAGAAATGTTTTGGATTGCAGATGATTTTCTATAGTGGAACTGAATATAATCAGAAGTAAAATCTGGCCCTTGTGAGTCTGTAGACAGATGGCTTTAGTGCCTCTGCTGCTGTTAAACGCTTTGATAAGCATTACAAAGTGAAATGTAATTATACTCCTAATCAAGAAAGTTTAAGTTAATACATTTTAGAATTAAGATTTCAAGACAATTTCTCAAGTACCCTCTCATGAATTTGTTATGGTGTTGTACTGTGATGTGCATGTATGTTTTATGATACTCATGAGTAGTGTTTTACAAACATCTGGTAGCTGACTGCACAGAATAGCAGCTTTTATGTATAAACTGCTGATTTCAAAGAGATTCATCCCTTCAAGTGCAGCATCAGGCATGGTGTTCTCTTGAAATCTTCCACCTAGGTGACATTATAGTAAAATATTCATACAAATGATTGTATGATAAGGTCATGGCTTATGATATCTGTAATTCTCCACAGTTTAGATGCTATGTGGTTCTAATTTGATATTTTTGCTTTTATTAGCCTCGATGTCAGTGAAAGAGATTCTGCAAAGCTTAGTTGATGATGGCATGGTGGATACTGATAGAATTGGAACTTCGAATTATTTCTGGGCTTTTCCAAGTAAAGCTCTTCATTCCAGGAAGCGTAAATTGGCAGAATTGGAGTCACAGGTAAATCTATTTTAAGGAAAGTACCTGTTTACCTGAATGGGTTTGCTTTTTTTCTTATACTCTTTTGTCAATCTTGTTTGTATCACGCTCTCTCACATGTGCACATGTACATGTGCATGCATACACAGATTTTGCTATAGGAATCATCTGACACTCATAGTATGACGTTCCTATTATCTTGCTATCACATCAGAAAAGTTTTGAAGGTTCTTGTTGGAGCTTGAGAAGACTTCTTATCTGTTTGATGCTGAAAGCATGTTATTCATGATGCAAAACATCATTTAAGGACTTCCCCAATATGTTTAGGCAGCATATGCTTTTATGTATCTTTTATATAATGTAGGCCATATTGTGGGCATGATCTAAAAGACATAAGAGTACTGAAATGCGTAACCCAAGTAAATGTGGCAGTGGTTCCTATTTATGGTCATTTTGCTTTCCTCTCTGCTTGTATTGGTAGCTTAATTTGTTAGCACTTCTGTAGTCCTATATTGCAAGTTTATTAGGAGAGGAGAGCACATTTGTCATGATCTTGTGCAGAAGAGCGAGACATCTTTTGTTGCACCATTGCCGTTCTGTTGATCTGATTCTTAGGAACTGTCTTTCTTGCTTCTTTTAATTTGGGAAAGAATCTATTCACTAGTTTATTGGGAACTGGAATTAAGAAGAATGATAAACTAGCTCTATGGTCTGATTGCACCACAACACTGCCAACTTTTCCCATGCTTATTTAGTATTATGTCAATTCATCGAAGAATCATGTGAATTCATGTCAAGTTATTGCTAGCACCTGAACGTTTTTATAGACATTTTTTCTTCAGGCACAGCTCTAGTATCATCATTGCCATCTTCTGTACTTCATTGTCAACTTCAGCCACTTCTTTGAAGCTTCAAATTAATTGTATAAAAAAAACCACGCTTTTTCCCCCAACTTGTCTTGAAAAAACAGTTTGTGAATCTGAAGACTCTTCACTGAAGCAGACTAAATAGCCTGATCAATGCAGCTAAAATTGCTTGTTTATGTGTGACGTATAGTGTGACCAGCTAAGAGGTAACCTTACCAGTTATCCCTTGCTCTGCTGTCGTTGCTTGTAAAACTTAAGTCATTACTAAATTTAAAGAGCTCATTCTGCGGTTGTGTTTTAACCAACATAGGACCATTTACCTTTGCCCTGAACATTTTCATTACTGGCCTGGGTGCTCTATATGGCTGTCTGAAGGTATTTTGTGTGTCTGCTTGCACAGAACTGGCAGAAGGAGAGAGTTCTGTTGCTCTCTCACATGCCCAATGCATTTGCTGCAGTTTTCAAGATCAAGAATAAGATGTGCTAGAACTTGGCACATCTTTTCTCCTCGTTCACTAATTCACATCATTTTTATGATCTAGTGGTATATTCAGGGCTCTGTGGCAGTAGGGGGGGGAAGTACTACTGTCCTCCCCATCATTAACTGGAACTGTGTGTTGACAGCTTTTCAGACACATGCTTTGGATCAGTTAGAAAGTGCCTCTTGAGATAGCTCTTTTGGTACTGTATGAGTCATAAAAATTATTGACTCTCTAATTTCAGGTTCTGCCACTGATTTGGTCTATGTTTTGGGTAACGTTCTCAGCATCTCAGATGACCTACTAGTATCACAGATATACACTGTACCTTGTGCCTACTGGGGTTTGGTTAATATGAAGTTGTCCCACTTACAATTTTGTCTGCTCCTTTACTGCCTTTGTTCTCAGAACTCAAAATTTGAGTCCAGACATGAAAAACTTCCTTGATTTAGCTGGATATGCTTGTACTATTTTCAGATGTGACTGGACTTAAATTCATCTTTATTGACTAGTAGTAGCAGTGCAATGATTCCTGCTTCAGCGAAGTTTTGTTTATCTGAAATAGGACATCAGTTGAACTCTGCACTGTCTTGGAAATGACTTTCCTAGTAGAGTTACTCAATGTATAGTATATTCACATGAGTTTTAGACCAGGCTACTTACTCTGCCAGAACATAAATACTAACTGAGCATTTACTTCTCTGCCTGAACACTTGCATACCTGAAACTCCTGCTTTGTTCACCAAGCACCCTGGTGCCACTGTCTTGCTCAATACAAATGATTTGCTCTTGGATACTTCCTGGTTTTGCCATATTATAGCCAAGCAGTTGGATGAAGGAGTTTAAATTTGTTTTGTTTGCCATTGGGCCCAGCCCCATCATGAATTTTAAAGGTAATTGATGAAGTAGATCTCTGGCATGCTCTGATGAATATCTTCCTTGGAATGTCTTGCAGAATCTGCCTAATGTGCTCAACCATAACTAGCCAGGAGTTATCTGTGAACGTAGCTGTACAGCTTTAAATGTACTGTTACATTATTAAACGTAAAGCCATCTACTAATATGGAATTATAATAGGCATGTAGTTATTGTATTGTAATGTTATTTTATCGATATTTCTGTGTAGGAAATAAGCAATGCTGATCTAAACAGTTTTGTAATGTGGAACTGTTCCAGCTGAAAGAAATAGTTTTGTTACCAGACCCTTATTTGCAAACCAAGTCCTGCCCCTAACATATGGGCTTACTGATATAAGAGCTCTCTTTAGAGTTCTTAAAATTACTTATATTCATTACCTTGCTTTTCTGATGAGAATGGAAATGTTTCAGTATTTCAGGGAAAATCATTTTCACTAGCTGAAAATACCTTCTGTATTGACACAGTGGAAAGGTGGCATTTTCAATGAATAGCGCTCTGAACATTTTTACAAGATGATAACAGATTCTGTCTGTGAGTTCACATTAGCTATTTTAGTATTTGTGTTCTTCTTGATGTGAATGCATACAGATTTTCTTGAGGGTTTCTAAATCCGTGTCACCAAGTCTCACAAAACTTCTTGTCAGAACATGCAAAGCAGAGGAAGAAAGTAAGCTATTGTACCATTTCTGTTGCACATTGCCTGTCTTTGATCATTCCTCTGTGCAACTTGTGGCATGCTGAGAGACATGTTTTCTTTCTGTGTTTGTCCAGAATGCTTGTTAACTGCATGAGTTTGTCTTTCTTCAGCAGTTAAAATCTGGAATCAAGCCACTGCACTTAAGGCACAAGTTTGAAAATCTAGCAGCTCAGCTCAAACTGTCTTGAAGGCTTTTTACCAGGAGGTGATATCTTTGTTTTCTGAGGGCGGGGGTAAGTAGTGAAGGGAAAAGGGTGACCGCAAATGCTGAACTTGAGCATTTGAAAATAACGTGGAGGAACAGAACGAGCTTCTCCATGATGCAAATTCTTCTATTAATTCATAGGGTCAAGGCTTATTTTTGACTGGTTGGGCTTGCCACCAGACCTTTTGCCTGGGTGCTTCATAATGTTTTAGCTAAGTTGCTCATAGCTCTCTGCGTCTTACAGAGCTTATGATCTTGAGGAGGCTGGTTTGGGAATGGTTCTTGAAGGAGATCTTTTGTTTCAGATTTTCTAGTGATTATTGAGCCACACCCTTACTTAGAGACTCAGTAGCAAAGAAATCTGACTCAGTGTGAAAGGCAACCTAGTTTTGTTTGAAATTACTCCTCGCAGTAGTTGTGTATGTCCTAGATTTTTTGGGGGGAAGATTTATTATGTCATCAGTGTGATCCCTCTGTGCAGGGATAAGACGATTAAAGCAGTGCTTGAAATAAAGTTTCTTTTGACAACTCCCTACTCCCCTCTTTGAAATTGCTTTGGTAGGGGTTTGGAGAGAGGCACTAACCCCTAAACTGATATATATGGCAAATCTTGTGCTGATCTGATTAGGGTTAGGATCTTGGTGTGGCGCTCTGACCTAGGGTTACTATTTGGACTTGTTTCTGTGAAAAGCAAGGTCAGCTAATGTCTTTAGTTTGTGTAGCATCTGCTGCAATTTTATTCTCTGATAGCTCACAGGGCAAGAATTGCCATGTAGGCCCCTAAGGATCTTGTATTGATTTGTTTTGCAGTGGCATGGCTGCCCTTAAGAGTTTTGCCTTCTGCCAGATGCTTATTCTCCACCTCTCGGTTATCCTTATGAAACTACTGAAAAAAAGTTAAAGGTGTTGGAAGTTGCATTTTGTTTAGATGGGTTTATGGCTGCATTGGTACAGCTATGAGATGTTGAAACTAGAGCAAGGGTGTGGATTGAAAGGGGTTGTTTTAACAAGGTTTATAAGTGGAGAAACTTTCAATGGAACTTAACCTTGTTGAGAGAACTCTGGAAGCTTTATGACAGGGTGTTTGGGTTTTTTCCCTTCCATAAGAAAAGGTGAAAGGATGTGGTTTCATTCTTTATTGATGTTTTCCTGGCAGTCAGGTTCTGGAGTATTGAATTACCTATGATCAATTATATTATGACAAAATGAGATGTTTATTCTTGGCATAACAATACTGGTAGTTAGAGTTTTTATTAAACTAAGGAAGAATTTGACCTGTGCAGTGTAAGCAGGAAGATCATAATTTATTGATGATTCTGCTGCCTTTTGTTGATTTCATAGCAGGCATAAAATAAGGAGACTGGAGATGACTGTGATTAACATGCTGGAGTTGCTCATGTTCCATCTCAGGCAAGAACTGTTAATACGTTTTATACAATTAGCCCCCTTGCATGTTTGTTTTTTATATTGTTCCGATATGCATGTTGCTACAGAAGGAATATAAATGTGAAGGATATATTGCCTACTGAAGAAGAGAATGCACTTATGCAACCAAAACCTTGACAACAGTTTTATCCGCTAAGAAATGGTGCATCAGTACGTGAGGAAAAGAGAAACCTTTCTGATGTAACCTTAGTATAAATGGATTCAGCTTGGTTTTCTTTCACATTTTCTTCTATGTCTTTGGAAGAATACTTGAAAGTGTGCTGTCTTGTTTTAGGTAAGGGGAATTAATGCTTGTTTGCATTTCGCTTTATAGTGTCTTGAATTAACTGTTATTTAAAGTATCTAGTTACAGAGAGGCCTTTTTCACCTAAGAGCTGACGAATCTGCAACACACAACCCTCAGACACCATAAGGAGTGTCCCATCTCTCCAGCGTGTTGTCTTCCATAGCCAGCATGCCCTGGGGGAACTGACACTACAGGGCTTAAGGGAAACAGAAGCAATTTAAGTGATCCTTGGTGACATCGAAGAGTGTCTGGCATTTAGTATTGCAGGGATATATGCTCGAACAATAAGGTCATAAAGGGTTGACACAACATAATTTAATATCGCAAGCAATCCCAAGCACAATTAAAGGCTGGGCAAAGAAAGGATTGAGAATAGCCCTGAGCAGAAGGTCTTGGGAGTGCTGGTGATTGAGAAGCTGGACATGAGCCAGCAATGTGCACTTGCAGCCCAGAAAGCCAACCGTATCCTGAGATACATCAAAAGGAGTGTGAGCAGCAGATCAAGGGAGGCGATTCTGCCCCTCTACTCTGCTCTTGTGAGACCACACCTGGAGCACTGTGTTCATTTTAGGAGTCCTCAGCACAGGAAGGACATAGCTCTGTTGGAGTGAGTCCAGAGAAGGGCCTTGAAGATGATCAGAGAGCTGGAGCCACCTCCCTTATATGAGCAGGCTGAGAGAGTTGGTCTCATTCAGCCTAGAGAAGAGAAGGCTCCAGGGAGACCTTATAGTGGCCTTTCAGTACTTACTTAAAGGGGACTACAGGAAAGGTGAGGAGAGACTCTTTATCACAGAGTGCAGTGGTGGGACAAGAAGTAATGGTTTTAAGCTGAAAGAAGGGTGATTTAGATAAGATACTAGCAAGAAATTTTTTACTGTGAGGGTGGTGAGACACTACAACAGGTTGTACAGGAAAGTCATGAAGGTTTTCAAGACAATGTTGGTTGAGGCTTTGAGCAGCCTGATCCAGTGGAAGGTGTCGCTGCCCATATCAGGGGAGTTGGAACTGGATGATCTTTAAGGTCTCTTCCAACCCAAACCATTTTATGATTCCATGATTTTTGACAGATAAGGACCTGAAATATCAAGTTCTCCAAAGGTCTTGAGGTTGTTAGCATAACTATTGATACTACTGTGATCAGCAGTAGTTCAGCAGCTTGGAGAAACAACCAATTTATTTTTTTCCTCCCAATCTGGTTTTGCCACAGTTAATTTCACTGTTCAGCAGAACCATTCATTTCATTGATTTATTGTTAATTGTCACACCTTACTTCTCATGACATTGCGCTCTTGTGAGTTATTTTTTTATATTCTTAGGCTTTGCAAGGAGAAGTTTAACAGCTAACGGTTTTATGGCTGCTGTTCCTTCTGAGGCTGAACAACAGAATAGTGTCACCTTGTACTGCACCAAACATCAAACAGTCTTTATAAAGCAGGACACAGGATGGACTTCGTATGCTGTTCCCTGTGCTTGCTTCAAGATACACGTGAGCACCAAAGACTTGGGGAGACTTCCTGGCAATTTTTCTCTCACTAAGCATTGCATAGGACCAGTGTTAGTTAAGATGAAAGGGATTAGTTGATGTTTCATTCCTTAAATCCTTGCCCTAGGGTTCGTAAGAGGAGGGAATTTACCTTCTCATGACTCATATATTGAGCCAGGGGAAGAATTTAGAAATGAGTACATCCTTTGGCAGCTCCTTTTAAAAAAAAACCAAAACAATCAAAACCCAGCAAAACCGCAAGAATGAATTTGTCGAAAAGAGTGACTTCAGTTGTACCAAATTGTTTGTACTTGTGGGCATTGAAATACGAAAAGAGAAAAGATTAATTTTATTAAAAAAAAAAAAAAAGACTCAGGGAATGCTATATTAGGAAACGCTTTTTTAGGAATGCACAATATTTGAAAATAGTTAATGGAAAAAATAGTCATATTGGTGAGTAATCTGGCTTGAAGCCGCCCAGAGATGTTCGACAACATAATGAAAAGGAGAGAACCTTATTTGTTCAGAATGCACACGGAAAATTTTGAGTTTTCACCATCAGAAAATTCTTTCAAGACTGGTTTATTTCTGTCCTTTTAGATATATTTTCTGTCCTTTAGATATATTTTTTCCCCCTCAAATACTCTGGCTGGATTACTGCATGGAAATTTGCCGAATAGAAACTGCTTGAGACCACTGACTGAAGCACAAGAAACTTCTGCTGTCCACATTAGTCTGAACAACTTCCTTCTTGATCCAATTCACTCACTGAATTGTTGGTTCCATACGGTTCAGAGGTTGATTCTGGACTGCAGGTAAGTACAAATACTCAGAGGCAGCTGGCTTAAAGGAATGAATCCTGAACTGAGATAGAAATCCACAGAGGTAGCAGATGTTCAGTGAGGACTAACAGACCTGATGGTGCTTGGAGTCAGGTGATGTTGCTCGACAAGATGTGTGTCCTGGCTGGCGCTTTGAATCAGCCAGGGAGTGCCTGTGGGACCTAGTGCTATGAAGCAAGCTTTTTGCATTGCTTTGTTGTAGTGTCCTCAGTAGATGGTGTATCAGCCTTTAACAGAGTTCCTTACACACCTCGGATCAGTATTTCAATTCGCAGCCTCTGTCAGTGATTTTGAATGCAGGGTTTGACTTGTTTTTTGTCCTCATGGCAGTGATAGACTATTCCTGGAGGTACATGTGCAACACCTTTGGAATCTGTGGCCTAATGCTTTTGATAGAGCAATTTATTTTTGTGATACAAGGTATTCATGTTATGATCAATTTAATAGCTGCAGCAATTTAGCATTCAGTATGGTTTTAAAAATACTTTTTTCATTTATTGAACATAAAGGACTTGCATACATAAAAAGTGCCTTCAGGTTTATCATGATCTTAAGCTTTGCTGAAACACTTTTTAGAAAAGATCAGAGCTATCTTTTTAGTCTGAATTTTGTGAATGGTAACATAGTTAAAGAACTGTCCTCTAGAACCAGAGAAGTACATCTGTACTTTTGCAACTAACACATGTGACTTGTGTTAGGAATTATTTATTTAGCCGTTTTTCTTTAATAAGTATGCTTACAATTTAATTTTATTAGGTTACAGAAAACATAATAAATTGTCTTTTTCCAGGAAAAATAAAGGTCTAGTTACTGAAGAGTTCTCTCTTTTAATGCCCATTATAATACATAGGCTCCATGTATTGACTAAGCAGTTATGACAGTCTGCCTGTATCCATGCTGAGTCTTCCTTTTCCCCTTACATTTATGGGCATCTTATTTAGCTTTCTACTTTATTTATTCTTCCTTGGACTGGCCTGGCTGTTTTGATCATCTGCAGCCCCTGTTTGGTTGGTGATTCCATTCCCTTCTGGCTCACCTTTTTTTCTCTCTTGCTAGTAATTAATGATGCGTACAACAGGATCAATTAGTGGCCACTCCCTGTTTTCAGCATGTGGGTTTTCATTGACCTGTATGTTTTCTTTGAAAGAAAGGACCAGACACATAAAGAAATGGCCCACTGTGAAGCCAGTGCAGTATGACTTGCTAACTTCATGCCATACGGTGGGAGCTGTAGCACTAAGAAGTATCCTAAAAGCAATAGGCTGTGAATTAGCATCATTTAAAAATTGATTATATCTGTGCTCGATTTTTGTTGATCCTGTAAAGCTCTTTCCCTGTATAAGTCTCCTGAAAGATGCTAATAAAGTTTTATTTGAAGCAGTCCAGGGGTTTTGTTACCTCGTTGCATCTTGCACTTGAAAAATGTTGATGTTTTGAAATGATTCTGAATTTAGTAAGTCCTAAAATGTCCAGTAGAGAATACTCTTCTAATGCTGTAACTTATTAGAGCCTTCTGGAATTATGTTTAATGGCATGCTACAAAGCCCTGGAGGGTATGCTTAGTTACTGCTGTCATGGCAGGCTTCTAAAAATACAGTGCTCTGGAGGCTTCTGTTAGAATTAAGCAACCTCATAATTTGCTGTTCATTAGCTGAATTTCATGCTTTTCCTTTTACTAGCTGTTAATATGCAACTAGATGGATGGCAACTGTGAAGTGTAGGTTTTCCTTTCCTGCCTTCTTGATGAGCATAAGCTAAAATTGGCATGATTTGAGAGCAATTTTTTTAAATAAAGCTGGCTCTGTAGTAACTGTAAAGATTATAAAGTAGGTTTGAAGGAATCCTCCTCTATTAAAAAGGATATGTTGCTACAGTGCCCCAGTAGTGTATATTATATAATAATTCTGATACAATGCAGGAAAAAAAACACTAGCTTTTTCTGTGAAACAGTGATTTTTTTTTAATTATTTTTTTTAGGGAATGTTATCACATGATTTACCTTTCCGTTTTGAAGAGCTTGCATACTGGCTGCTAGCTCCATTCCTGACATTGCAATGAAACGGTTGATCTGAAATGCAAAGAAATTAGGAATAAACATGGGACTCTCACTCCAGAAACCCAGTCAGATCTGGTACATATGCAGCCCTATGCCCTGCAGGTCTCCCTGTGCCCCACAGTAGGCATGGCAGATGTGAGTGACAGTTCAGCCTATCAGCAGAAACCCAGCATCCTAAGGAAGTTTAAAGCTTAGATGTTAAGTGCTATCTGGCAAACCTGGAAGTTTGCCTCTGTTGTAAGGGCAGAAGCGTCCGGCCTGAGGATAAGCTGGAGGCAATACTACTTTCAAGCCTGGTTTTAATGGAGGCAGTGAGTTGTAATCTCGTTTAATTGGAACTCTGACTTTCACCTTAAAATCTTGTCATTCAATTAATGTAGCATATTTTACTTTAGAAAATCAGCATGCATGCATGCATGCAGAAATAAAAATACTAGCATGCAATCATATGTCTCGCTTCATAGTATTTTCATCTTCTGAAAGAAATGAAATTAAAAAAAAACGAGTATAAAAACAAAATGTGTGAAGTTAGTTTGAGGCAGAGAGACTTTAGAGAAAAGGAGTTGTCACAGTCAAACAGCTCATTAATGAACACATGGTAGTTCCATCAAAGATTATTCTTTGTATCAGGAATTTGAGGTGACTTAGTTTTCTGTCTGAGCATTACTTAAAAACAATTAAATTGGCATAGAGTGAATCTGTAAGAGTGCTGTCAAAACTCTGAGATTTGACAGATGTACTTTACTGAGGCTTTTTATTTTACTGTTTTTTTTTTTTATTTTTAATATCTCAGTGTAGTATTTGGGCTTTTTTAAAGTCTGTGGAATAAAGTTTTGATTTGTTTGGTGTTTTTCTTTGTTTGTTTTTTTTTTTTTTTGTAGTCTATAGCCAGGACTTGAGCTCAGGGAATGTCAGGTTAATATTGTATTTTAACTTGGGACTGTCTGTGCTTAGTCCCTGAGGGCATTGCCAGTGTATGGCCCAGCTGGTTAGGATAGCAATCTTTAAAAGCCCTTTAGGGGAAAAATTAGAACTTTTATTCTTTCTCTCCCTTTCCTTCCAAGCGGAAATATTTTTGAGTGTCCCTTCTGCTTTGCCCACACCTGTTAACTGAAACCTTGGGCTTTGTAGGTTTAATAAATACACTATTGTGCAGTAAAAAACATCCTTCATGTCCAGGTATTAAAATTTTCTTTCTGTCAGTCATGCAGATGCCTTTTGGCTCTTTCAGCTTTCCCTATTAGACTGCTTACATTTGTGAAATAAGGTTGAAGAATGAGGCATTTCAGGTTTTTGGTTTTTTTTTAAGGTTGATTGGGCATACTTGGTATTTGTATCTGAGTGGACAGCCATCTGTCCCCGATATCTTGCCAATTATGCCAACTCTGAAAGCAGCCACAGAAATTCAGTTCTTCTATTCAGCCTGCACAACTGTTTCTTTCACCTTTTGTCCACTAAGGAGGTTGGCCTGGAGTGGTTATTTTCTGTTGCATAACGAGTACTTACCAAATGGTGTTACCAATGAATGAAGCTCATGGCAAGACATCTTCTTCAAGTAAAATTTAACACAACCGTTATGGAAAATCTAAAAAGATGGAAAATAATTAAATTAAAAGCTACTTTTAATGTAGAGGGGTTTACTGCATAGTAATAATCTTATGTTGCTAGCTGCAGTTCTTTTAAAGGTTTATGCATAGATGGGTGAGGGTTCCAGTGGAGTGGAAATTCCTCACTTATTTACTCTGGATACTGCACATGTTCTGTTTTCTTTAGCCAAAAGCAATTGCAGGAAGAGGGACTCCTCTCGTACTCAACATGACCCGAGAACAGAGCCATGCCTAATTTACCATGTGATATTTCAGTCTCGCTCTCATGTTAGCATGCTAAATAAATCAGGATTATAGGCCTAAATTTACTCTTGAAATGCAAAATGGATTGGTTTTGTGAGACGGGCAAGTAAATCAGTATCATTCGCATGAATACTCTAGCAAAACATATCAATACTGCTTATGAGTGCAGAGGTCTAACTTCAGAGTTCTTTATTTGAGAATCTTTATAGTGCTTTGTCAGACAATTGTATGGAGTGTCAGATATTTGTTCAGGTACTAGCCTGAAAAAACCTTCGCTTACTTAGGTTGAGTGTCTGATACTTTTTTTAATCACTGATATACGTTACAATCCAAAACTGAAAAATACCCACTCATTACTTACTTATACATCTTTTAAAAGAAAGAACTTGAGGCAGTGAGGGAATTAATAGCATGATATTTTGTAACCAGTCTTATCCACTTAAAAGAATCAGAGCACCAGCCCCTCATTTTGAATAGCAAATACAACTTGTTGTGGGTCTCCTTTTTCTCCAGAAAACTAGATTTATTCCCTACCTTCTCCCAAATTTTTTAACTGACTCTTTCAAAGAATTGCTTTAAAAATGAGGCAATCTTTTTATGGTAAAATTTGTAGCATGAGTGAAGAGAATTCCTGTGTCGAACATTTCTCCACTATGCCTATAATGCAGTATTTAAGAAAAAGAATTATTGTGGGTACAGAGATATGGTGGGCTGTGTCTGTCTTTTCTCATTTTCTACAGTCTGTTTCCCATCTGTTTTATGGTGTTCTCTTGCTGAAAAAAATTCTTGATCTCCATTCTTTGATTTCTAAGTTGAAAAATCTTGCTTGATATTGCTTTAATTTCTACTTCTCTTCTTACCTGTATTTCTTTAGCTGTTTCAGTCTCCCAGTTGTTGCTCTCATGCTCCTCAGTCCCAGCAAACAGAATTCCCTACTTCATATTGAAGTGACTTGTAATGACTTGGGATAAGACATTACATGCTGCTTTTCTCTTCCTTTCACAAACGTTACAAGAAGAAACAAATCATTTAATTGTATTTACTTAACAAGTGTGTGTTTGTGTGTGGTTACTGTCTGTGTTTCACTAATGGTGCATCACATCTCTGACCTGAACCTGGGACCTGCTCCTACACTGGGTGGGTTATGTGCACAATGGCAGATATGGAGGTATGCAAGTATGTATTTGAGACTATATGTAAAAGAAGTAGTTATATGCTTACTTTGTGTAGTACTTTAGAAGGCAATTCTGCACATTGATGCACTGCTTTTTTTTCCTCTCTTTTAAGTTTTATTGCTCTAGTCAAGAGTGATTGCTGAGCGGTTTCTTTTAGTAATGTTCTGTGCCTTTCTTTTAACACAACAGGTCTGGTTTCAATATTTTCCGATTGTTCTTTGGCTGTTAGTCTTTACATTTTACTCTATATTATTAGTCTACTTTCTGGCTTTGAATTTTTTTATCTTTCTTGAAGATCTAGAGGAATGCTTTGAAGTACTTTCCCTCCATGCCTTCTGTCAATTCCACTTAAGTTTTTCAGTGGTGGGTTAGATTTAACATAGGAAAGAAATACACCCATTTACTGCAAATGTCACCCTGATACTCTTGAACTGCTTTTGTTTAAGTTAAAACAAACTGGCCAGAAACAAAGCACAGTGAACTTCAAACCTAAAGCAAATAACTTTACAAAGTTACAAACAACTGAAAAATAGATCTCTTGAATTCTTCTGTCGTGCCACAGTGAGTGGTGCTCACAATAGCAGTAGTTTTTAATACCATATTGGGTTGAATGTTTTGGCTGAAAGAAAACTGAGTGTATGATATTTCTTTGTAAGACCATAATGACAGTAGGGTAAGAGCTGTGAATGCTCATGGTGGTTAGCATATGAGACCTTGGTTTGATTCTTGTCCAGTGTACATACTAGGATCTGTGTTTGCATGGCTTACACTAGGTTTGTAGATATTTTAATATGCTATGGAGACAAGCTACATGTTTGGTGGGATATTGGTGGTTAGAGTGGTTAAGAATGAGGAACCAGAAGGAATATGACCAAAAAAACTTTTACTGGAGAATAAAAATCCAATTGTGTAGAGCTAAGACAGTATCAGGCAAGTTTCAAGAAGGAGGAAAGCTGAAACCAGCTGCTGCTGTGTGTCGGGATTAAATATTTGTCTTCCAAATCTATATCACTGACTTGCCAAAGCAGAACCTTAGTAATAATGCATGCATAGTATATTTTAAATTACTTCTGTACCTCCAATCTGTATCCTTGGATAAAAACCAGACCCCAAAGCCTGTGATGGAACTGATAGTTATCATCAGCACATAGCACACACAAACTGCTGCACAAATATGCATCTAAACATTGTGAGACTTTTGCAAAGTAAGAAGGAACATCTCTTTAGGGTACTTTAAATTGAGTTCGTGCCAAAGGTAGGGCATTGGTCAGTAAATTGACCATGATGATCTATAAAATTAAAGGTACTGTTTCCCAGCTCTCCTTATTTTGATGCTAGTTCATTACTTCATTAATCTGGCTTCCTGGAGGTTCCCACTATGTTTTGCAAATGCTGAAAATGCTTTTGTGGAGAATTTCTTTTTACTTTTTAATTATTTAGTCTCTTCTCTTTTTTTAAAAATCTTTCCTCTAGATAACATTTTTCCAGCTTTCTTGTATCTTACTTAATCGTGCCAATTTGGAGCAATCAGACACATATCTTTCTAGTGCAATAGAGCATCTCTTTCTGTACTTGTTTTCCACACCCGGTCAGTTACACTTGTGGCAGCAGGTTGCTCATGTGTCAGAGCAGACATCTCTGAAGAAAAGTGGAGGGGAGACAGTAAGTAGCTTTTTCTCCAGATCGGTCTGACTGCTGTTGGCAGGAGTCCAATTTCTTTGAGTGGTTAATGTTCCTTGAGAACTTATTTGCCAGTTCCCTTGAAAAATGTGCCAATTGCTCCAAGAATTGAAATCTTCCATCTGCTACTGTGCTCCTTTGCATAAGGCTTTTCTACAGCTGAACGGGAAAGTGAGTCACTGTATTGGGCCAGATGTGATCTTCTACTGTCATGCATACACAACTCTTGCAAATTTGACCTTTTTTTTTTAGTTTTAATGACCTGTAACCTGTTATCTGTCATTTGCCCTTACCTCTCAATTAAGCATTGTATCATCTGTATTCATCCTTCCTCTAACTCCTTTATCCTTCCTGATTGTCTTTCATATACAGCTGTGTTCCCACCTCTGTATCCAAGCCTTCCTGCTTCTCCCATCATCATGGCTTCTTTACACAGACCTTGACCATCTGTTCCTTGCCCTCTGCGTCCTTGTCCTATGTTTGGGCTTTTTCAATATGTTGCTGCCTTCTGCTGCTCATCTTACATTTGCTGTCATGGGAGTACTCAGTGTGACTTCTAAATAATACATACGGAGCTGTGGTTTCATTTTAGTTCGTAAATTCTTGATTGTGAAGACAGAATTAAGAAAAAAAAAAACCGAAAAACAACAAAACAAGAAATTAAAAGCTGTGAGAGGAGAAAGCAAAATTTTGAATAAAATTTTATAAAAATAATCATTGCTTTTGGACAGAAGATCTTCTAATCTTCTAACTTTGTGGCATGGCAACCTTGCATATTGTGTAGGTCAGAGTCTAAGAAATTTCTATAGTTCTCAGTGTTTGTCATTACTGTCTCTTTTACAATTAAATGCTGTGGAATATAGAGGACCGAGAAAATAAGATGCCATACTAGAAAAGATGCTTCCACGCTGGAAACCAGCTTTTATGATTTTATTGCAATTCCCTGAGAGCTCCTTCTGTGCTTCCATTTTAGAGAATGCAGAAACATTCCTAAAGAGCTTCACGAATATGAAAAAAAAACAAAACCAGAGAAAGCGACACCTGTATGGCCTCTCTTGCAGAAAGCATTTGCTTATTTTTGCACTTGTGGTATATGGGCCTAGGCAAGCTCCTTGGCTTCTCTGCTTTGTCTGAGAGTTTTGTTCCAGAGAAATTCTTTGTTCAGAGATACTGAACTATGTGTGCTCTGCTGTTTTGTTTTCCCTGGGCTTCATGAACTGCAAATTGCACCTAAGTACTTGTCCTCTTCTGAATTGTATGATTCTGTTTAGTGTGGCATAATGTGGGGACTAGCTTGCTTAATTTTTCAAGAATTTTTTGGAAAGCCCAGGAAGAGTACTACTAAACTCTACACCAAAAATAAGACGATGGTATACTTCAAGCCACACGCTGAAACCCACAGTACCTCTGTGGTTGCTTGCAGTGAGAGCAATGAGTCAACAGCTGGACATACTTTTCCCACATTATATATACCTTACTATTAGGGTAATATAAATAGAAGAAAAACGAAAACGTTCTTTTTTGAAAGTAGAGTTTCCTGACTGTATATATACTTCCACATACATGAGCATGTGCTTATCTAGAAAGAGTAATTAATTTTTAAAAACTGAGTTAGAAAAGGAACCCTTAAGCTCAGTGAGCTGCAGTTGGGCTGGATCCTAATCTGCATGGACACCAGTACAGAATTTCTTTTTACCATTATGGCCGATCTCTGTCATTCGGCAGTAAGTCTACCTGGTATTTATCATGCATTTACATTGAATATGTATTTCTGAAAATACAGGTGGAACATCAGTTTAAATAGAAATTGGGAAGTGGTTATAGCTCCAAAACAGTTCCATTTGCATTGTATGAATGTGGTCTTGGTGTTTTCGTTGCACAAGAATATAAACGATGTGGTGAAATTATCAAGACTAAAGATTGCAGGAAGTATCTAGGGATGCTTTTCCATTCAGTTGGATCATCAGTAAGAAAGGGAATGTGGAAGTGGAGGCTTCATGTGAGAACTTTTTGAGGGAAGGCAGAATGAAACCTGGGCGCTGACAGCCCCGTTCATTGTCATCACAATTGGTCTGATATGCTAGTTTTCTACCTGACTGGTGCTCAGATCATCTTAAAGATAAACCAAATACTGAGTTCTGACAAAGCATATTGTTTGGGGGTTTTTTTTCCTCTTTTTCTTTTGCCTTGGTTTCAAATGCAATAACTAGTTTCTGAACCATAATTTACTAGAATTCTTTTTTTACATCCTCAATTATCTCATTTAATATTTCAAAGCGGTCTGGCTAATGCTGAGTATCATGTCCCTGAGGGGCGAGTCATACATCCTACTCAGGTTAATTCCAAAGTGTCTCTGGATAACTCCCAACTAAACTGGAAGAGCCTTGTTCAAGATGGTGACATTGTTTACAGATTATTCCTCCTGCAGTAACAAGAAAATGGAGGGAGTATTGACACCAGCGCCGTGAGATGCAACTTCTGTGAGATTCCTCTGCCTCAGGCATGAAGGAAGGGAACTCTGAAATCCAGCAGTGTGAGTGTGGCATCGAAAAGAGGGCTATGGCTTTACATGCCTTTCAGCTACAGAGGCTTCTATTTACCAGCATGCAAAAGGGATTGGGGCCATGCCAATAGCATACCATACTTTGGCAAGACTGATATCAGCAGCTGAGCAGGTGGATCTGCTACAGCTTTTGTCACTGCTGCCGTTGAATAAGGAGAGCTGGAAAAGGACCAAAGGAAATCATCTAATCCAAAGCCTCCATGTCGTGGAGTCCTTTGCTTAGAGATGCCAAATTATGGCATGAAATAGGATTTTGGTCCCATGATGAACATACAGTACATAACAAGATTGTGTACCACAAGAGTGAAACTTTCTTGGACTTTCAGTTGCTTCCTTTAATTCTTTTCTGTGGTTCAGCCTCAAACTTGTATTTGTGTGCTTTTGTGTTTATTTTGTGTTTATTGTTATTGCACAAGTTATAAATGTTAAAGTTAAAGTTATACGTTAAAGTGTATTCACACCTGTTTATTTAAATATATTTTCATGTATTCATGTTTTACAGGCATGTTTGATATGTTACTGTAATAGGTTGATTTTTGTTCTTTCGTTTCCTTTATCAGTTTGCTGAAAGCAGTCAGAAGAAAGAGGCTTTACAAAAAAGCCTTGAGAAATCAAAAATTGGACGTGAAGATACTGTAAGTTGCTTGGGGAGGAGGCGTTCCTACCAAGAAATAGGCCTACAATTATGCACAGTTTGTAAATACTAATGTAGTTGTTGGAAATCCATTAAGAATTCTAAATATTGGAGATGAGAAAGGGACAATAAAAAAAATCAAGTATTATATTATTCCTTAGCTGGTCGTGCACTAATGAGTAAAATATTGACAACTGACTGCTACAAGGCTGAGAAAATGTGTGACTGCCTGTAATCTTGCAGCCTTTTTAAGATTTAGAGATACTAATTTTTAAATCTTTGAAACTTGAACAACCCAGAGGTATGTAGCGAAGTTGCCAGTGGTTGTCAAACTGCCTGGTCTAGTAACTGCAAACTTAGGTATTGGGGGTCTTATTTTTTTAATCTAATTTATCATCTAAATTTCGAAGTTGCTGTTCTGAGCAGCCATGTAAGCTTGGTGCTCCTTTCATGCTGAAGCTGTTAACACTGCCAAATAATATTTAGGCTTCATATTTATCATACGTATGAAGTAACATACTAGTTAGATGTACTTCATACGATATTCTGAGTTGCTGTTTTGTTTTGAGATGCTCAGTCTAAAGTGGTTTAAACCTCCAATAAATAAATGCATAAACAGAGATAGCCAGAAGTTTTCAGTTGGAATTGAATTTTGTAGAAAAGTGCCAAATCTCAGAATCCAAAATGTTTTACAGAAGGGCTCTGGGTTTGACTGTAATCGGGGAATGAGAGGCAGGTTTCTCATGCAGTTGTGCTTGTTAGGTTTCCAAATGGACTATTTGAGACTTGGACTTCTCCACCACGTGGCCTGCTCTAGTCACAAGAAGCTGTTGATCTTAGAAATCCTATTCCGGCTGATGCTTCCAGTATTTTGTTTCCAGATTATACACCAGGAAAAAATCCTGAGAAATTAGATTGTGATGTAGGTCTCTGAGCAGCTGGCCTCCATACCCCAGCATCTGGAAGCTTTTGTTTTCCAATCTCCATTTTCAGAACATGCTGAATACAGACTGTTGGCTAAAGCACTGGGAATATGAAGGTTTGGGCAAAAAAAACCCACAAACACCTCAAGCTGCTGGGCTGCTGTGGCGAGTGTCATTGGCTAGAAAACTGATAGTTTATAAACTCATGCTCTCTGGCTTTTTTAGGCTACCCAGTACCCTACCATGAGTTCTTTTTGTATTGGCCGGTTACAATGTTTGGCTGTAACTACAAACAGAGATAGAAGTATGTGCTGAGTTGGCTGTGGGAGAGGTTATGTTGAGTCAGTGTCTGCAGGTTCCTATTGATCAATAGACTATTTGAGGTCGATATGGTATACTCTCCCAGCAAAGACTACCATGTCATGAACATCTGAATTTATTTTTGAGAAAGCTGCTCTTAATTGGTGTGGGAAAAAGAAGGACAAAATTAAATTCAGAGGGTGTTTGTACACAGCATCCTGATTTGTGGAAATGTGAATGGTAGGTTTTCCATAATGCTCTCTTTAATTACAAGCCTAGCACTCCTAAGTGCCATTTAATCTTTAAGTCCAACAGTTAAGAGATCTGTTTGGAATTTGTCAAACCATGTCGAATACAAAGGTGTAGAAAATTGGTTTTTTGTTTATTCATTTTGGCCTTTGTATGTGCATGAAATGTTCATCTCGTTCACTGACAGAAGGCAGTAGTGAAAAAAGATTTTGAATTTATATGTTTTTATTTTTTAAAAAAAATTCTGTGCAGTAATTAGTGGTTTTTATTTTTCTATTTTTTTTATATCTCCCAACATAATTTGAATCATCAGGCAGAACGTGCGACTCTGATAGAGGAACTTTCTGCCTTTAGGCAGAAAAAAGATCAGCTAAAAGCAGAGATAGAAAAATACAGAGAATGTGATCCAGACGTCGTTGAAGAAATGCGTAAGTTGTGTGTTGTTTAAAGTGAACTTTTGCATGAAAAGGTCTGCACTTCTTTAGCTTAAAATCTGGTATGCAGAGATAAGCCAAAAAATAACTGCTTTTCTTTTTAAAGCTGTAAACAGTACTATACAGCTACACTAACCATTTTTTTTTCATGTTCTGTTGTATTATGTAGTAGTATTTTTATTGATATTTACTCTGCCAATAACTGAGCAGTCAGCAAACAATCTTAAAATTGAAATACCTTGACGTGTTAGAATTACTATGAGGACCATATTAATTCTATAAATTCTGAATGTGCTGAACCCTAGAATTTGTGTAGAAAGAGTTGTCTCTGGCTTCCATTTACCTTCAATTTCATGCTGGGAAAGCAGGTATTGTCCTACTTACTTTGTCTTGCCTATTTAGAACATAAGCATTTCATTAGAGGCACTTGTCACTAATACACGAATTTGATATTACACTGTTGACTTACTGTTTGTACTGTCTCTGACACGCTGTTTTTCTGTTGGAGTTTCCAATTCTAATGGAATACAAGGAACGAGTGACTTTAATACTGAATACAGAATTGGAGACTTCATGTTAATTAATATTCTGATCCTTAGCATGAAAATGAAAAGCATGCATGAAATTTTATTGAATTCAACTACTTCAGCTTTCATGTTTTATTTATTAGGCTCTTACGTTGCTACCCAAACACGACTGCAAATTCAGTTGCTGCAATGCCAAAATGCCATTACAGAGTGATGAGAAACAGGCAGGGATATTTTCAGAGAAGATATCTAACCAAATCCTTCTCTTACCTGATTCTTCTAACAAAGTCCACAGGTTTAGAAATGTGCTGAGAGAAAGCCAGACATGTAAACAGAGCTGGCAGCACACTCCAAAATTGTACAGGTATTATTTATTTTGAGGGGCTGTGACCCTCAAATTTTTTGCCAGCTGCATTGTGTTTCCCCAAGGACTTAATGATATGCCAGGGAATACACAAGATCTAGACCGGAATTTAGTTACTGTGCTGTACATCCCTTGCTGTGTGCTCTCCTGAGGACAAGTAACAGACACATTCCAGCTGATTCTGTCTGTAAAAATGAACGAGGTCAGGCAGATACTGACAGCAGAGGTATTTGTAGTGCCATGTATTTTAACTGCTGAAGGACCCTTCTGGTAAGTGTTGCTCTGAATGATTTGAGGAGTATCTCTTCTGAAGCAGTTGCAGCAAGCACATTCTTCGATGCTTTGCACAAGAAGGCAAATCACAGCTTGAATGCAAGGGGAAACTTCATCAGCTGGCAACACAGAGACTAATATCCTGAAAAGAGGGAAAGAAATGTAGTTGTTAGTTACTTCAGTCATGCCCTTCTGTTTGGTTTTCTGTTTTCCTCTTTCAAGTGTATGGAAGCTCCAAGTGAGCTTCTGTAGTGGAAGGATGAGCATTTAAGGGAGCTGGTGAGGTGAGCCTTGTTGGGATACCTGTCTTGTCTTGGTTTTGTCTTATCTATTTAAAACATAAGCATTTCATCAGAGACACTTAATGGTGACTAATACACAAGTATGGTTTTATACTGTTGACTTAACACTTATTGACTTGTACTGTCTCTGACATGCTGGGTTTTCTTTGGAGTTTCCAATTCTAATGGAATACAAGGAATGAGTGACTTCGCAGGAAGTATGCAGCAGTGTTTTAAAAAATAATTTGTCCCTGACTTTTGGTTTAAAAGTTTCTGCTTTGGTTTACATTTCATCAGTTACTGTTGCACTGGCAGTGCACATTGTTGCTGGCATGTAAAAATGAATAAATGGTGATGTCAGTTTTGGGGGCTTAATGTCTTTGTCAAAGCTGAATGGAATGGAAAAAGAAGGTTGGAGGGCATTTCTCAAGTTCCAGAGTGCAAAGAAGTGCAAAGGCAAAACAAGGTGCAGGAAGTTATGGTTTTCAGTGAAAGAAGGCAATAAAGGATCTCGGGCAAGGTATTCAGCTAGACACGAAAGTTACTGCTGCTGTTTCATGGAATAACCTTGTAATCACAGTTACTGGTTCACAGATTTTAAAGCATTTTGAAATTGCATGAGTGATGTACTTTCTACTGGCTATAAAATTTAGATAGTACATTGTTATTTCAGTTAGATCACCTGAGCAGATTACTAACTCTAAATTACCTCATTTTAAGTCTGAAATTAAAGACGGCTGTTATGTTATATAATTGCACTCTTTTTTTAAGAGTTGGATTGTTCAATATAATGTTTTGTAATGGACAGTTGTCACTTTCCACATTTGGGCTTTACCTCTTCTTTAATGACTTGTAAGGAAATCTTTCTGGTTCTCAGAATAAAATTCCCATCCCAGATCATAGAGCTGTCTTGATTTTTGCTGTGGTATTTTTAGGGTGTGTCAAATTGTCATCTGATTTCAGTGGCCTTCAAAACTGGTTACTGTTTTGCTATGCCTTTTTAAAAGCTCTTTCCCTCAAAGGCCTGTTGCAGAAACAAACGATTGTACAACAGTGAACCTAATTAAAACATACATATACTGGTTCCGGGGTCAAACCAAAGTTTGAGTGATTCATAGCAAATACCTGAAGACTCAACTAAATGCTGAACTTCTGTCTTGCTTCCCAAGTCTTGAGGTGGGGAAAGTCATACTTGACCATGTAACTAAATATGTTATCGTACGTATTCACAAGAGGATAAATCAGAATACAAAAATATTAACTGGTTTTTTTCTGACTTCACTGCTTATCCTTTTAATATCACTAACAAGTGTTTTGCTGTATGTTCTAGCTTAATTTCCTCAGCTTTTGTGTTTGAGAGCTGAAGTGGAAACTCTAATGCCTTCACAAGTTTATAGGATTTCAGTGTAGAATTTTAGTATTTATGTATGTAACAATTAAATACATAAATCACTGTTTATTCTGTAAATAACCTAATAAACAAGATTTGGGGACTGACCACTAGAGGAAGCTACATAATAGTCTGATCTTGTGGAGATATTTGGATAAGTCTATTTTACAGGTGGAATATTGTAAAAATATACCTAGAATTGCAAAATAGATATATTTCTTCTAACAACCACTCCAGTTCATTGGTTCAACTTTGTCTTTGCCACTTGGAAATGTTGATTATGCCTCCTTGTGTGAATTAGGATTGAGTAATAAATTCTTTCTCAACACTGAAGGCAGTAAAACTGACAACAGTCATCGGAAGTAAAAAAACCAAAACCTAAACCAAACAAAAAATAACTGGGATTTTATATTGCTCTCTTAAACTTGTAATCCTGCTTCAGCTGGCACAGGACAGAGCCATTGCTTCACAGCTTTGAGGCAGATTTCTGTAGGCTGGAGGATATTCTCATGGGGAAGCAGCTGTTGTAGAGATTATTCCTCCAGGAGAAAGGCTTATATGACATAACGTGTATGTATGTGAAGTTGGATACATGTGATGCTGCTAGATTCCCTAAAGTTTATGGGAGATGACAGAGTCGTGGAGAATTCAAGCTTTCAATAACTTGTAATTTATCCAGATTTTCATAAGACAAACTAAAAAAGCCCCGCGTAACATCAAGATTAACCTGCTGCATAAGTTTTATTTTTCCTGCCCAGCAGAGAGAGATGTTAGTGAGCTAATAAAATTTTTCCGACAATTAATTTTATAGAAAGGTCTGACTGGCAGCCTAACTATATGAATGATGCAGATTTTGTTCTGAGTTGTTGGCCAGCTCGTAACTGGAAACAGCTAAACATTTTCAGTGTTCACTCTAAAATCTGCATGTCTGGAGTTTCATTTTCTGAAGTTTGTGTTCTTCCACTGTAATTAGAGGAATGTTGATTTATACTATCTTAAAGCATTGTTGGGTCTTAGCTATTTTTTTCACAGTAGCCAGGCTTTTGTTACTTTGTGCTTTTGCATAGAACAGTAATCTCAGAAATAGTTACATACTGTAAGTGTCTTCCTGTAGTACAATTGCTAATGTTTATGAAGTTTAATCTTAGATGTTGCATGTCAGCATTCCTGTTTTATTTAGCATGTTTTTAGAATGTCCAGTTGCTGATAATTTTTACGTCTAGACAAATAGCATTCTCAAAAATAAGCAAATTGCCAGATACAACACATGTAATGTTACAATTTTGGCATCAACCTTTTTTCTTCTGTTGTCTTTGTTTAATTTTACTTGGTGACAAGTAGTGTAAGTGGTTTTAAGTCTACAGGAGTTCAAACCACAAATATCCGGATAGTTATCCTTTTGAATCTTTGAAAGTGTGATCTCAGAGGCATCACTACCAGTCCAGTTAAGGTTTAGGTTATTGTGTAAAACATAATACTTACACGGCTGTGTGAAATTAATTTTTTGGGAAAACATCCAGGCTTCCCTGAATACCATGACAATGTCATGCTGTGTGTAGTATGTATTTAAAAGTGTCTTTTTTCACTGTAGATGCTTCAAAAATTTCTTGTTCTCATGTGTCTAAACACTGAAAATTTCAGCTTGACAAACTGTTGTCAAGAATTGTATTGGAGTATAAAGGCAGTATGAGAAAATAGTTCTGGGTTTACCAGTTTCTTCGTTCATCTTGAAATCTTGAGACTGAATGCTGAAAAGGTAATGTTGATTTAGCTGCTGGATTTGTGGGTTGCGTCGTTTGAATTAGGGTTTTTGTTTGTTTGTTTTGGATTTTTTGTTGTTGATACAGCCAGCTGTTATGTTCTAATTGTTAGGTTCAAATCAATTTGAAAAATGTGTTATGCACACAGATGTACTTAATATTACCGAAATTAAGTATCAAGTGCTAAGTGCTTTTTAGGGTTTCTTACCGAGGCTGGGAATAATCCCTGTTCCCATACAGGGAACAGTAGTGAAGAAATGAAATGAAAATTAGACTGTCCTGGGAACAGAGAGGCTTTGAAATAAGTTTCACCAGTTTTACACAAAATTCATCAAAACGCTGATAATAATAATAATGGTTTAATGAGGTTTCTTTTATACTTTGTGGCAAAGTCTATTGTTCAGAAAAGGTATGAGAAAGGTTATTTAAACTAAAACAGCCTTGTCAGTCCTTTCACTTAATGAACCATTAAGTAGCTATTTTTATAAATATAATGGTTCTCTTGGAAAAGTGAATGTCTACAAATAATTTGAAGCCTGATCTAGGTGCCACCAGGATCAATAGGGTACAGATCAAGCCTGTAGAGAGAGTGGGTTTTTTAATCACTTCTAGATCCAATATGTTCAGTTTGCAATTAAGAGGATGTTTGCTCGCTACTGACCATGAAATATGCACCTGGCATCTGAGAGACAAGCTGTGCTTTTTATGGTTTATGCATCAATACCATTAACAAAGATTCTGCAATTAGAGATTAGTCCTTGTATTGAAGTTAGACTAGTATCTCCACTCACATGTATGTTAGTCTTAGATGGTTAAACCAAGCTTTCTTTGTGGTGAACTGACGCTTAGAAGTACATAGAAAAATAAGAGATTTAAAAGCAGACACTCCTTTTTTACTTAAGTCTCATCTTTCAGGTGATTGTCTGTTTAATGTATTAATCTCCTGAAGTTCTGGATGATGATATGCCAGTAAATTGACAGTGTATGTTCACGTACATAACTTGTGGGTTCTCTGCTACTAATAAAAGCAAAATCACAAAGCCCACCCCTCCTTTTCTTCTCCTTCATCATGGAATAGGAGAATGTGCACCAGTAATGAAAGAACTTGACTAATTGCATCAACCTGAGATATATTTTTTATGCTTCTCCCATTCTCTGTGCTGTTCGTTGAATGGCTTGTCATTCGGTTGGAATGTTGGCAAATTAAATTACCTGTTTAAAACTACGTTAAAAGACAAAGCAAAATTCTGTAGAAAATGGAATGTAACTTTTCCTAATTCTTTCTAAAAATTAAAAAATTACTTTTATGTAATCATAATTACACATAGTAACAGTGAACATAAATTTTAACTGTTAAATAAAGTTGAAAAAGGAACAGGGCACTAATGAGTGGAATTACAAGTGTGTACTTGATCACTAATGCTCCAGGCTCCTTCAGTAATTGTAGCAAGTGAGAAGAAATTGCAACTTTAAGCAGTATTTCAACTTCTTTATCTTCATCCCTTCCAATTTTCTTTTTCACTTGAAAATCAAGGGAGGCTTGTTTGCAGTTCAGTTACTGAAAACACTTGCTGATCTTTCAACAGAGCAAACACTTCCAGAGCAGAGTCTGGCTGTGATGACCAGTGGTCATAATAGGTTTGAGGACCTTCCCTGACAAAAGTAGGTTACAGAGTTCCTGCCTTGGCCCTTCATTCCTTGCTGCAGTTCACCAGTGATTACAGCGAGTCAGATTTGTCAGCTTGAGTTAGGAACTGACGGTATTTTATATCTTTGTCTTGAGGTGGCCTCTTCTCATGTCTTTGAAATCTCTTTCCACTGAACAGTGTGATAAATTCTTTCGCTGCCTTCTTTCTCCACCTTCTTCAGAAGGCTTTCATACGTTTCATGATTTGTCATACATCTCCCAGGGTTGTCGGTCTTATACTAGTTTGTATTAATGAGCAAACAGGGATCGTCTGACCAACTAGGAGCACATCAGGTGAAAAATTTTTAAAGGGCATCTTCCTGAACTCTGCAATGAGTTGAACTGTGTCAAAAATCGATTTGGAAAAAACTGAATGAGAGAGGAACAGAGTTAGGTAAATGGGTAAGCAGTTTCTGGCACTTAGGAAGGAAGGAGACTGTAACAGGCATGGGAAACAATGAGCAAAGGACCACTAGGACACACTGCTACTGCTTAAGATGCATGAGCATGTGTATTTCTAGGGTGCAAAGCTTAAAGTGAAATGTGGGACTTCTGACTGAAGCTGAGAAGCTGAAGTTCAGAACAGTCATTTGATGTTCAGCAAAAGGCCCTAAATCACTGTGTTTCAGAGAATTTCTCTATCTTTGTTTGGCCTGAAGTTTGGACTCGGGCTAAGAGGTTACTCTGCAATGAAAAACTGTCCTGAAAACACATGCATACGTGTGGTTTTGTACCTCAAACAGATTCTAGCAAGGTTATTATTCTTGGACACCTTTGACTTACAATAACTTACTTTAAAATTAAGCTGCATTTTAACTGCTTAAGAAAAAAAAGAAAGAAAAGGAAAATTTTAAAATAATTTGTCTTTTAGCAGTGCAGTTTTAATTGAATGCTCAGAAAAGAGGCAGTTGGAAGACCAGATCTTCAGCTAGCATATGTAACATTCTGCTTAAATAAACTGGCTACTCTGGGAAGTTACCTTTTCTCAAAATTGAATGGGAAAGCTCACAAGGCTTATTTTTGTTCTTTCAGTTTATTTTGTTTCTTATTTGTTTATATTCGTAGGGCTGAAAAAATATGTAGGTGAGAGGCAGTTGGGTGAAATATGTGTGAATAATATTTTTGTGTGAGTCAGTAAATTTTTATGACAAAAGTTGTTAGGCTGCTTGGGAATGGTAGACGGTGAAATTTGTGATGTAGAAGATGGCTGCTTGTGACTACATTTATGAAACTCCTTGATTTAGAAATGAATTGGCAGTAATCCGTTTGGCGGTGTTTAAAAGCCATGAAGAGAGCATCAAATGGAAGTAATGTATAGATCAGTTATCTAAGAAACAAAAAGGTTTTTGTGGAGTGATAATTTTGCCTCCCTCTCCCAGCACTAGACCTGCTAGGTTTATGTGTTGTACGGTTCATTCAGGCTGTTTTTTGATAAATTTTACGGTGATGTTCAAAGGAATTTTTTAGAAAAATACTGGTTTGTATCTTTTTCATTACTTCCTATGCAAAATGGAGTCAGGATTTTTAATTTGTTGTCTTCAGTGCTAAGTTGCATGACTAACAAATGTAGTCTTCCCTGGCCTGGTTTAAAAAAAGTGTTGACTATCTCATATGTTAGAAAACCTCCCATATATTATGAGATGGTAGAGTATGTTTTCATTACAGGTTTGCCTAGATTAGGACCGTATATTATCAGTGTATATTCCTAATATAGGTAACTTGTTCTGTGTTATTTAACTGCAGGCGTTTTGCAGGATAGGTTGTGTGAGTACAAGGCTAATCTTGGCACTGGTAGTGTATTTGAGAGTATTTCCAATGTTTTTTCTCCCCTTCTTACTTTAACATCATATAAGCTACTATAGTTTCACTGGAAAGAACAGGAGTTGAGAAAAAAACAATCTGGAACACAAACAATTTGGAAACACCCAGAAGACACAGAGGTTTTGTCTTTGCTACTGTAAGACACCTTCATAGATTGGGAGAAGTTTGTCTTTTGACTCAGTTCTGCATGATACAATGTTAAGGAAACTAGGGAAAACAATCTTGATGAAGCTCCAGTAGTGAGAATCTCAAACTACTTTATAATTGTATTCAAGATGTATTTATTAGTAAATCAGTACCAGAAAGGGGGGTAGAACCAATGAAGTTGTAGTAGAGTCTGTTGTGTCTCTGCATCTTCTCAGGATTTATATTACGGACCTGGATAATAGAATAGAAGATATGCTTTTGGTATATTTTCAGATGACAAAGCTAGAAAAAGCTGCATGGCCAGAGGACAAGGTAAGATTTCAAAATGAGCATGACAGATTGCAAAGATAGTCTAAAAAAATACTGAATAAAATTCACTGCAAGTACAAGGACATATAGACATTCAAGGATATTGTGTTACATAAATGATCTGGAGCAGATAGTTAAGTGGAGAGGATTAGGGAAAGATGGCAGGGTTATAGTAGTTTGCAGGTTGAATGTAAGAGGTGCTTGTTACAGAAAGTGAAGTCACCATACTAAGAGGCAGAAACAGAAGTCTAGCCACCAGTGAGATGTATTAAGTATCTTTCTGCTCAAGTTTGCATTAGTGAGGCTTCAGCTGTAACAGCGTCATTGTTGGATATCCTACCGGAGAGGCATTTAAACTAATAGGGAGAATTCAGAGCAGAATGAAAAGACATTGAGTGACCACATTCTGGGAGGAAAGAAAATTATAAAAAATAGGGCTCAAGAGAAAACAGCTCCTAGTGAATTTCACTCAGTTATCTCCTTCAGAAACCAAAAGGAATAGCCTGTTGCTTAAGTTTGTGGAGAACTCAGCAGTTAGTAATGACCTTAATTGCAGGGCAAAGAAAAGGTCAGGTAGAAAGGTATTCTAAAGATGACAATGATCAAACGCAGAACTAGATTGCCTGGGAAGGCTGTAGAAGTTCTAACACTGGAAACCTTAAAAGCATGCTGCAAACACCTCAGAAATGGCATAGGTAAGGTTGGACATGCATTTGAGTCACAAGTACACAGACCAGAGGACCTCCTGCAATGCCTCCCAGACACTTCTCTACAACTTCTTGTCACTCGAGTGACATCCGTAACTGGACAAAAACCACAGCACTCTGAGCTGGGCCTCCTTCCAAAATGCAGTTCAGCAGCAGTTTGATATGGGTATAGAGTACAGAGCTTTTACTAGTAAATTAAGTGGGGAGGGAGGAATTACCCACTTAAAGAAAAATAGTGTTCTTAGGGAACCCTGAATCAGAAGGCTGGTGTGTTTGCTTCCCTTTTGTAAGCACATAGCTTCCCACAGTTGTTTGGATAAGAATAGAGATATTCTAGTTACACAACTAAGATTTCAGTGTGAGCTTTCAGGTAGAACACTTGAAAGGCAAATGGTCTTTCTCAGTGGGCACATGAATACAGTAAAGGTAAGTGCAAGACCATGTGTTTTGCGTAGGGGAATCTCTTGGTAGCAATTGTGACAAATGCTGTTGGACATTTCTCAAAGAGAGACAGTGTACACCCTGATGAAATTTGACAGTGTGACCTTTCCATATGGGACAGAGGGCAATTTTGCTGATGGAACTTGACACTTTTTTTCAAACACACTAACAAATATCACAGACCCTTTAAAAGCATATTCTCAGAGATGTTGATCAGCTTGTTGGTAACTTTATTCAGCACTGCCGTGTCTCACCATATAGACAAGACTGGCGTTATGTTATGTATTTGCTGAGGTTTATTTTCGGGCGTGTATATACACACACACACACAGAGCTGTTGCAACAGCAATGCTAGTTTCATTTATTCATGTATCAAAAATTTTTGAGTATTTTTCTATGACTTATAATGTTATAAGCTAAATGGCTTATGTACTATGCTTTTCAAAATAGTTTTAGATCAGTAGGTAGGTTTCATAATTGTCAACACTTTTTCTTGTAGTTCTGAAACTTTGTTCAGAGTTTGAATGTAAAAAGAAATACTCCTTGTCATTATTTAGTGATATGTCAGTATGATTAGTTCTGTTGAATTTGTGATGTCATTTAAATGAGAAATCATATATATGCATTGATTTGAATTTAGTCCTGAATTTTGAAGCATTGTGACTTGTTGATTAATATGATGGGGATAAGTGTTATGTGGGATACTGGAGTATGGAGGAAGAATGAGGTGTTATTTTGCATTCAGAGGACTTGACAGAATTTTCATGTGCTATCACTCTTCTACACAAGCACCCTTTATTCTAGTTATAAGAGGAAACACCCCTTTGGAAAGCATGGAGGAAGGTGAAGATTGCATATAGTGTAGAGGTATCTCTGCTTAATACTTGGTTACAAAATACTCTTCTAAAGCTGTTCTTGCTGTGTTGTGAGTTGCCCTGCTGACAGTGTTGTAGGCTACATAATCCCAAGGATTCTCAAAGACTTTAAAGAAGCCAGTTGGTCATATCATTGCCATGAACAATCTCCAATGACAAGCAACGGTCACTTGATCAGGGTCTGTAGTGTCAGTTTGTGGATGGACGTGTCAGTACTAGTTACTAGGTAGTTAGCTTTTGTTCTTTCTGTGGATGACAGGTGTATAATTTCTATGTTTCAGCATCTACCCTGCCCTTTCGAGACAAGCTCTTTAATTGTGTGAAACGTTTTCATTAATGGGAAAGATTTTGAAAATTGTTTATCACAGGATATTATAATGATGCTTCTCCCAGAGATGCAGGGAAACACAAATCTGTCACAGTGTGGTAGTAGCAAGATAAACAAGATTTCTGGAAAGCGAAGGCAACCTGTGAGGAGGAGAATGGATTGCAGAAGGCAGTGGATTATCAGAGTAATTGGAGAATCAAGTTGCCGTACTGCTCTTATGGTAGTTGCCACTTTTTCCTTCTTAAATTCAGTCTAAGTGGATGCAGAATTATTACTGGAATTCAAATCCACTTAATGCAGTTAATTTACCCTGACCAGTTTCATGTGAGAGATTCTCAGTCTTTGGGCTAATAATCCTCACTGGCCTGTGAGAACAGTTGCAGCTGTTCTCTGAATTTCATACATAAGAATTGTGATTCCCACTGTAAAATTACTCCCTCACACACATGCTGAATGCAGTTGTATTTTGCATGTATCTGCTATCAGTCCCAAAGGTTGACAAGTGACTCTCTCTGTGTAAAGATGCTGGTTCCCTCTGCAGTGATGCGTCTTTTAAGTGAGGAAATCAACACAATTTTCTTGTGGTATTAGTTATAGTAGGTCAAAACTGGCACCAAACTGTGCTAGTTTTATAAATATACGTAACTTTTGTTATTCCATAGAAATAGAGGTTTCTGGACCTGGAAATTTTGTTTACACATGAAAACACTACTTAAAATAATCCTTAAGGTTATCCTGAAAATGCCAGGAGAGAAGCTAGCAGAAGAAAAAAAGCTACAGCTTTTTCTTAATTTCCAAATTTGTAGGTGATAGTGAGCTGGTTCCAGCTGTTGAGATGGTTTTAGTATAGCTGTTGGAGCTGGAATATGTTATCTTTACAGTCCGATTTTGAATATTGTTCAGTGACTGCTTCTTTAGTGTTACTTTAATGATATGTGCAAGACTTCAAAAAACTTTTTTAAAGAACCTGAAACTAAGACTGGAAAATGCTTGTGAGGAGATGGTGGTGTTTGTTGCTATTGTGATTGGTCTTCACCTGTGGAAGTGTCCAAAGTCTGATAGAAGGACTAACTTAGTTTCCTGGAGCATCTATGTTGTGTTTGTGAGGCATGTAGTGGTCTTCCTACTCTGTGGAAATACTTGAGACTTCAACAGTTTTTTGCCATTCCATTTTGGAACACAACTAAGACCTTTAATTCCCATCACCGCCCCTTCCAGGGTGAAAGGGAGCAAATCTGGAGGAAGGAGGAAGAGAAAGAGGAGGCTATAGTTCTCCAGTATGCTGAGAATGACTGTAGGGCTTCCTGAGTCAGATCAGGAGCAATGTGGCCTGACTGTGCTAAGATTTGAGCCAATATATATTGCCAGTTCAGATTTGTTCAGAAACATTGCTATGTTAACATTTTTGTGCTGCTGGACTTCACTGCTGAGCAGGTGCTGTCTGTTTGCTTTAGAAGGCAGCTTACTGCACCTCCTGCAGCTGCCCACACACCTTTTTGTCAGCTCCATCTTCTGGTCTCTGCTCCTGAATCCCTGTGGGTCACTGGTATAATGCCAATAATCCCCTGCATTAAAAAGCATGTTTCCAGGCCTCCCTCACTTTCTTTTTAGACATTCCCTGGTTCTGGGCCTCCCTTTCCCTACCTTTGCTTTCCTCTAAGGGGATTGTCCCTGTGATAAGGACAATCGCAGATGCTTAGGACAATGGTTCAGGTCCCAGAATCTGGGCTTTTTGAGTTCTGTGCACTTCTCCAAAGATACCTGGGGCTGAAGGAAGAAGAGACTTCCATGAGGAGTGGTCAAAACTAACTCTTTGACCCTTAGCCTTCACTGTTAATGGCATGTTTCTGGATGAGTTTTGCTACCTTAACAGACTAGTGTAGCAATCCATGCTGTTCCTTCACCCTGCATTGCTGCACGCACAGTCGTTGCTTTTTTCAGTTCAGGAGAAAGAATGCAACCTTCTGTTTTCCTGTTTAGAAAATGCCAAGTGTGCCTGAAACTGGTCAGTGGAGGATAAAGGTATGTGCCTCAGACAAGGGAATAACTTGTATCCTGCAGGCCTGGGAGCAGGAAAGTCTGTTGATGCAAATTACTGAAACAAATATGTAACATCCAGAACAAATGGATTATTTTGTTGCTTCCAGACAGCAATTGTATATATTGTCAGCCTATGTGCAGATGCATCGATAAAAAGTAAAGCATAACTAGGACCTAATAGTGGTAAGAGAACATCTGGAACATATGTTGCCTCCTGTATTGCTCACCTCTTCTCCACATTTGGCCCTTTCTTTGTCTTGCACAGCTGCCACTGGAGCACTATTTAGTAGCTGCCAAAAAACCAAGTTCTGATAGAGCAGCTGTGGTCAGCAGGGGGATCAGCAGGACTCCAGCCAAGCTTGGGACCAATAGTTGTGGTGGGTTTGGCAACTAGCCAGTTGGCTTCAGCGTCTGGGTTTCTCCTTTTTACAGTTCACACTGTTTGTGTCCTGATTCTTCTTCACTGTATGCATTTTTAAGTTCCCATGCTATTGTCTTCTTTAGGTCTTAAACTTACTTTTTCAGTGTAATGTAGAAGCCAGGAGACCAATGGCTGTACGATCCTGTGGAGCTAGAGAATAGGCAGTCAGAAGTAGCATGACTGTTGAGTTACATCAGTACATAAAGTAGGTGTGTCTGGGGTACATCTGTTTTACTCTCCTCCTTTCCCTCACCCTCCGTGCATGTTTACATACAGATGATGCAACCAATGAAGTTCCAACAAGCAACTATAAAAGGTTTCCAGAAAATACCCAAGGTGCAGATTCCTTAATTTCTCTCAATTCTTGTGATGGAGACTCCAGGTTGGGGGCCTCTGGAAGATGTCGGTGATGATGCAGATGTAGCTGGTGTCTTCAGGTCATGCAGGTTCATAACTGTCAATACCTGTTTCTCCATCCCTTTTCAGGCATGCTGTCGGATACAGCAGGCAAAACTGTTGACAGGACTTGAGCTGCATCCTAAGGGACTTTAATCTTGCCTTCAGATAGCTAAATACTCAACCCATAGCCATGAGGCAACAGCTGTGGGGATGACAGTAGTTTCTGGAGAGTGGATGAGGTGTGGTTCCCTCACCCCAAATTATAAAAAGAAATGTGAGAGGAAAATTTAAGCGAAGGAATTAGTGGTTAAGCAAACTGCAGTGCCATTGTGCAGCAGTGGCAGTGATGGTTTCACTTGATGATGAAGGACAGTACAAGCTGTCTTGTTTACATGAGCTTGCTTAGGCTGGACATGAGGAACATGCATGTGCCTTGCGGCTTCCCAAGTTAGCTGGCGTTGCTACTGATACAGTATGCTTGGTGGTCTAAGCAACTTTCACTGTGGCAGAATAAATCCATACCTGCGTACCTGTTGTGCTCTCGTGTATGTGAGTGTGTGGTTCAGCCAATATAAATGGAAAATCACAAGCAGCAAGCACTTGCCCCTGCCTCTTGTGAATGTATTCCCTGCACGTGCCTGAGGCTTTACAAGTGGCTCTTGTTTCCCCAGCCTTGATCCCCCCAGCAGCAGAATAATGTGGGAGATGTGTGTTCCCAGCCTCCAAAGAACTGAGGCAGCCTCTCCTTTGATATTCAGCCAGATTGTTTGAATGTCACCTTCCCCATCCTGAAGTTCTGCCTCGTGATCCTTCCGCACTTCTACCATGACACTTTGCTGCCAGTCTGTGATCAGTCCCAGGTGGTGCGTGGAAAGAATGACACGGTTGAAATATTTCTTCATTTTACTTCTACAAATTTTACTCTTATGAGTTCCTTTTTGTTTGGTTGGTTTTTGTTTGTTTGGTTTTTGTTACTTCTCTGCTATTTAAGTCACTGAAGGTGCTGCTTATTTTGAGGTTTCTCTGTTATAGCTTCCTACTTTTACTACCATGATTTGATTTCTAGCCACAGCTTCATTGTAGGCAACCACCCCAGTGCACAACCTGTACCTGTAAGTCACCTCAGCCTTTCCTTTGATGGGTAAAAAGTCATATTTTAAAAATACAATTGCATGTGTGTATTTTAACATGTATAAGCAACATTTCAAGGGTGACGAGTAACACCATGCTGCCACTATTTTATTAATGCATTCTACCATACAGTCACTGTGCTTTAAGCACAGGGCTGCGTGCTGAAAACTGCAGGAACTTAGAGCTACTGTGTAATGGCGAAGCACAGGGCTCAGCACATCTGCTCTTTCATCAAAGCAGAGGTTTCTGCTGAGGTCTAGTAGATGCTGTGGACTAGGTTGGCACACCTGCCACAAGGATGCTGTCACCTTGCAGCAGTGTATCCATGTAGTTTAATACTATCTACTTCCCTTGTTTCATTTCAAACTTCATTACTTGGAGTAAAATACAGCTTTGAAGTTTTTCTCTAGAGTTTCAGAAAAATGCTGAGTGAAGTGTCATAAGTAACACATTTAAAGTCTTGACCAGTGCAAGCCCTTGCTCTGCAGGCTTGCTTTATGTAGTGTTAGGTAAAGTATCATTCAAAGTGCCAGTGGCTACCAGTATGTTCTCAGTGATGCTGGTCATGGAACTAAACAAGTGAGGATAGCAACAAGCAGTCAGCAAAGCAAATAAGGAATATCTCTCTCAAGCTAAGAATAACTTGAATTTCTGGTGCATGCAAACAAGCAAAAATGCCATCTTCTCACCCACTCCCTTTTTTGCTCATCTTATTGTTTTGCTTTTCTTCACACTATGCCCAAGCTTTCTAATTGTAAGCCACTTACAGAAACTGCACTGGTTTTGGAACAGTGTTTTACTCTGATTAAAACACTTTTCATATCACTTATTGAAGTATTAAGGATAGAGTATTGAATGATTGTCTTCCTGTGTACTAGCAGATGATTTTTCAACGTAATTTAGTTTTGCCTGAAGTATAATCTTTATAACAATGGATACCTGATCTTATATTCACTTCTCAGTACCCCTGGAGACAAATTTCATGCTGACCGTGCAAATGACTATTATCATGCAAGTACTAACAAGACTGACTGGGAATACCTAAGTTATGTGTAGGTGTGAGAACCATAATGATTCTGATAAATTCCCACATTACAAACCAACCACCTTGATTTGATTCAGTACTTATTTTAATGGGAGCAAGGCGACCTAAGGGAAATCTTTCTTGATACTGTTTTGCCTTATGGAAACTATATAAAAGCTATTTGTAGTAATGGTAATTTACTATTATGTATTTAGATCTGGAGTGGGAAGGAAAGATCTGGAGTAAGGAAGGGAAGTCAAGTTTAATAATCAAGAGCATTATTTTGTCTTCATTTCATTGAGGGGGTTCTCAAAGCCCAAGAGACCTTCTAGAGCTGTGTAGTACTTCGAGAGCTATATGGTAAACTTCTGGATTAATGTGATAGACTGCTACCCTTGTCACTTTCTTTATCTATATAGAGTCACGCATACCCATGTGGTGGATTACTTATGTATACAGAGGATTATAAAATATTTTCCATCTCGGTTGCCTCTAGTATCTTCAGGTCATATATCTAGTTCCAGTCTTGGTACAGACAATTAAGCCCCCAGGCAAACCAAAATAGCATCATTTTACTTTAAAATATACTTGAAAAACTCACTGTTCATGTGGTATCTTTTATGTTCCTTTGCTCCTGTTTTTCCTTAACTTAGCTTTATGCTTGTTGAAGCCTTAAAGTCGTAAAAAAGATGAAGGGTTTGGAAGCATTAGAATACCTCCCTTATATTCTGTGGTTCTCTGAAAATGATCTCAATAAAATTTTAATCTCTATGCCTTGACTATTGTATGATTTTACTCTGGTGTATGCTTGTTTGTATGTTTGTTTTTCTTCTCTATTTCAGGCCAAACAAACAAGATAGCCAAGGAGGCAGCCAATAGATGGACTGGTGTGTATGCGTTTATGTTGCTTAAAATAGCTTCAGACTAGAGCAATTTCAGTAAAAGACCTACTAATTGTGAAGAATTTTAAATTTGATTAGGACTTCATGCCCTCACTCATAAAAACATGTAGAAATATATTTTGCTGATAAACTATCATGATTCAAAAAAAGACTACACTTTTTCAGTTTAGTTACTGAACATACTTCACAGCACATAATGTATTTGATTTTCTGGTGCTTTCTTGCACATCATGTTAAAACCTGCAGCTCATTTTCATGGTTGAGTTAAAATCTCTTAAGATGAAGAAAATATTACTAGAAAGAGACTAGAAATGATAGCGTCCAGGTATTCAGAAAGTTTACAAGAATGTTTGTGGAACATTATTGTTGCTACCATATGACGGATACTTACATAAGGTAGGTATTTCTAAAGCTAATTCATCAGCTTTGACGTGGAGGAAAACTGCTGTGTATTGTTGAGGAAGGTTACTGTGATAACACTTGTATGGAAGTTTAACTCAATTTTCTGCTGTTACTTAGCTTTGCTATACATTTCCATTTTGCAGAGCAAGCATTATGTATGCCCTTACTTTTTTAATTAGTTGGAATATTGTTTATAATTTTTTGCTTAGAATTCATCTGCTGCTGATGGATGGCTCACTATTATTGGTTAGGCCAAGTGCAGCAGAATATCATCTTTTGACTATTATAATTTTATATCTTCATTAGTGTGGGGTTGTTCACTGCATGTGGGGAAGTAAAATTATGTATTAGAAAATAACTTCACAGAGTACTGTTGTCAGGGCTTTGTTGATGACGGGCTGTTGTTTTCAAGGTCTTGAGAGAGTTAAAGGAACTGTGCCGCAGCCTGTAGAAAGTACTTTGCTGTTTAGTTAGACAATTAGGTTATATGCTATAGCATATTTTTTCTTTTGAAAAGACAGTTTTAAAACCTAGTGTCTGGTGGAAAATACTTCTAAGATGTGCAGACACAGAGAACACTTCCTGTTATATGGAATGCTGCAGTTTATGTATGTTAGCAATGAAGTAGTGAGTTTCAGTCAGTACTGCAGTAAAAAATGTTACATTGCAGAGAATGTATAGGCTAAAATAATGTGATGCTAAAAGAGAGAAGACTAAAATAAAGCTACTTGAATGTCTTTTTTTAGCTTTCAAACAAAATGTACATTATCTGAACAAATGTGCAGGACTAGAAAGGACCTTATAGTTAATTTGAATCTGATTTTCACAGTTGTAACAGTCACACAATAGGTGTCTAGTTGAAAAATAGCCTATAAAATACTTATTATGCATATTCATACTTTCCTCGGCACGCTATAGAAGGCTTACACTGTAATTGTAGCTTTCAGTCTTGTCACAGAGAAGCAGCAAGATAACCTTCAGAAACGAAGACATATTTTAGTATTCAGTAGAAGTATGTCATTAGCAACCCCTTCCTGTTTTCTGTTCTAAATGACTTAATAAGGATGTTCTCCACTATGGAACTTTTTCATACACACAGAAAGTGCAAATAGGATTTTGTTGTAGCCAAAGCTGTAATTCATGCTTTCCTAAACATTAAAAACTGAATGTTTTTTCGTTCTGTTTACAGATAACATCTTTTCAATAAAGTCCTGGGCCAAACGTAAATTTGGATTTGAGGAGAGCAGAATTGACAAAAGTTTTGGAATACCAGAAGATTTTGACTACATTGATTAGTGTTCAGCAGTTGATGGCTGACATACTTGTACATAGTTTGTTAAATATTCTTGGTGGGCATTTAAATGTGTCTGAATCCTCTCCAAGCTACTGACCACCCCTTAATTTGCATTTTTTGTTAAAATTAATAAAAGTTTTGTTTGTTGTTGGAAAATAGAAGTACATCAGAGCTAAATCTTTTCTAGTGGAGGTACGGGATTTAACACCGAGAAAGCTTCCCTGATCAAGAGTGTTACTGCATAGGAGAGCAAGCGAAGGGCACTCATCTGTCCATTTCTGTCACAGTGCACCAAGATTTAGGAAGCTAATCTGGAATGAGAGACCAAATTCAATTTATGGTTCAAATTGAATTGAAGATGCTGAGCATCTTTGGGTTTATGTACATTTTTCAATTTCAGACTGAAAAAAGCAACCAAACAACGTAATAACGAAGTTCAGAATGTCTCTTTTTTGTTTGGTGAAATTTTACAAGCACCTCACTTTTGATCAGTTTCTGCTTTGTAGCTCTGATCAATGTGTGGATACAAAAAGAAGGGTGGTGAGTACAGGCTGGTCTCCTACCTCCCACAGCCATACATTGCAAGACTGTGTTTCTGCGGTGTGAGTCTGGAGGATTTTGGCTTTGCCTTTATAAGGCAGGCAGCCCTGCTGCAAGGCGGGTGGGTCTATCGCTGGAAAGCGTCCATCTTCCTTTTATGTAACCTCTGATGAGAGTAGCACTGAAACGGTGACATTTAGCTGGAGATACATTCAGATGTCTGTCTTATGCGACCTTTCCAATTAAAATGTTTCCTAGCAGTTCAGTGCGTGTTAAAATCCGAGGATTTTAGGCGTGCCTCTGGCTATTGTCATCCCATGTCTATGAAGACAGCAAAGTTATTGGTAAGGTACTGAGTGGAAGATTTTCCTCTCGTAGAGGTAGCATAGCAAACTATCTGTTGCCTAAGGATAATGTATCCCATGCCTGGCACATAGTAAAATGTCACTGTGCTTACAATTGCAATGGAGACATTTCTTTTGACGTGTTTGGGAAGATTTTATTCCTCATCTATGCAATATTAAACATTTAATGTGTTACAAACTGAGTAACAGCTTACTGGCTGCTAACTGGTAAGAGCTTAATCATGTGGGTGCTGTGGAGCTGAATGTAGTGTTTCTCACCGGTCTGGCTTTTGCCCAATGAGTGGAGTACCTCCACCAGAGCTAAGTGGTGGTGCCAAACCAAAGTCCTGATGCACTTGTAGCTTGGGTGCTTGTTCTTGGATTGTGTGCTGTGAAACACTAAAGAAGGAGCTGTTTCTGTTCCTTGTAGGATATCACTCTTGAGTGATTTTTTTAATATATATTTTTTAATGTTTTTTTTGCTAAGTATCTGTGTTTCTGTGCATCTGTTCTGTACCGCCTGACAGGTGTCAGAAGCCCCTTGGCACATCTCTGTTTGAGAGCATGTATCTGCCACTCATAAGAGATGATCATGATGACTCAAAAGCCTTGTCCGTATGAAGGAACGTTGGGCACATGAACTCATTGATGGTTCTTACCTCTTAGAATCACTTCCACATGGCTGAATCTTTGCTTGTCAAGGAGTCTCAGGTAACTTATGGCCTGCAACAGTTAGTGCACCAAGACTTCCTCAGGTACTTGTGGACATTGGTGTTTCTTCCTGATTTTTGCTGCTTCGACTACTTTCCAAGTTCAAGAAGGAAATGAAGATGACCAGCTATGTAACTTTAGCTGCAGTATTGTGGCTTCCTGTCTGTAGAGTGAAAGCATTGTGGACTGCAACAAAACCATTAAATATAATAAATAGACACTAAATAACTGTACTTGCAGTAGACTTCCTTAGAGATGCTACAGTCAGCCAGCACAAGCAATTTTAAGGAAATGTCAAACACAGCCCTTGTGCTTTGGACACAAAACTTTAGTTCAGCCACAAGGAATTTCTAGGAACGTAATTTTCGGTGGAGTTTTGGTTTTGATTTACAGGTACAGAATAGAACACAGGTATGCAATCATGCTCTAATTTTCTACTTCTGGCTTTTACTTCTGGTGTTCTTTAGCATGCCTGGTGGGAGGACGCATCTCCTATAAGGAAACAATTTTGGAACAGCCAGAACAGAAATTTCTCAGCTGAAGAGAGGCAGGGAAGAAGAGACACCTTATCAGAAACTCTTGCTTATTCTAGTAGAGTTGATGTATTTTATGCTACCTTTCTCATGAATCTGCATTTTTTTACTTTAGGTGAGTTTCAACAGGAAAAAGAAACACGGATTCTTTCTGAGACAAACAGAGACAATTTGTGTCTCTTGAATATTCCAAGACACTTTCAGGCTGCTGAATCTGCTCACTTCTAGAGGCTTTTTTCTTAAAAAGATATGCAGCAGACTGCTAAGTCCCCAGTATGAAACCATGTATGATTGTGTGGTTTGAGGTGTGTGTTTACTTATTTTTAAGAGAAGCTGAGGCTTTTGTTTTCTGCTGAGTTAAAAGTCACTAGCAGTTAAAATGATTCTCCTTCTCCTGAGATGTTTCTGGCTACTAGACCATAACAAAAATGAGAACAATCAATCTGATCTTGTGCCCCAGTTAGTTTCTTCAGAGTTTTCCTGAGATAGAATCTGGGGTATTTCTGAAGAATCCAACAATAAAACTCTGGGGGTTATATGCTCGCTTTTGCTGTCACTCTTGTGGTTATGTCACAGCTACATTATGTATATGTCTTCCTCTTTTTTTTTTCCCTTCTGCCCTGTAGGTTTTTTGCCCATGTAAGGTAAATATTTTCAACTGTTATAGCTAAGTCAGGAGGTCAGGCCTTTATTACAAGTCATAGTTATAATTAAAGCAGCTACTAGTGCAAATTGTGAAAATCAAAGGCAGTTGTTTTTAGCAGAGTCTGCAGCTCTGACTACAGCACTGTCGGGTTCAGCTTTTCAAAATAATCTCTTGAGGGGTTTATACAGTACCAGGCTGGGGTGTTGGTAAACCTACTCTTTGGGATTGATGTTGATTAGCCAGTGTGAAGCAAACCTGGACACAGGGGAAAATATTTGCTTATACCTGACCTACTTAGAAACCTTACCACTTTAAAGAAAGATTGCTGACTATATCTGCCCTGGAACAAACTATTCTTCCTCAGCTTTTCTTTTAACTCGCCAAGCATGGACTCTAGGGCTCTTTTTGTGGTACTTGCAGAGTATTAAAATGCTACCAGTCAGAACGGTGTAGCTTTTGATGTAATTCAGCTGCTAAACCTTTCATTAATGCATCCTCTGAAATGTCATTACTTTCTTGGGGTGTAGCAACCCACATGTTTTAAAGGGGAAAATCGAGGCTGAAGCAAACTGCACAGTGACATTCTGCTAAGTGGCAAAGCTGGAACTGAAACTTACTGGGAGAATGATGAGAAAAGAAACCAAACCTGAGCTGGTGACTGAGAAGTTTGATGCAAGAGCTCCTTACGGAGAGTCCTGCTGTCACCCAGACATATTTCCACTAGTCAGATTGGACTGGTTCTTATCTTCACCTTGTTTCTCGTAGAGGTGAGGTTTGTAGGATTACATTTTCTGTCATTTCTCTCCTTCTTTTCCCTTCCAGTGTTCTTAAATTTTGCAGTGCATTTCAGCTAAATTTAGTCTGAGGGGCTGCAGCACAAACTCGCGATTTATCTGTTCTGCTTGGCCAGATGCCTGGTAAATACAGGCTTTCCCTTTTCCCACCTGCCAGTTTAGGGACTTGAGGAGGAGCAGGGCATGCTGGAGGTAGGAGGAGGAAGGAAAAATGTCAAAGATGGCTGTAAAACACCTGGAACCATTTGGTGCCTGCTGGTGGCAGGGTTTATGCAAGAGACTGGCAGCATTGCTGGAGATGAGATGGGATGTTGTGTGCATCATTTAAGTGGGAAGGAACAGGGATCCGGGAAACTAGTCTCTTGGCAGCCTGACTTCATTACATCTGCAGTTCATGGAGCTATGATTATTAGTCAGTGGCACTCTGAAATTACACAAAGCTTTACTGAGACAGCAGTTAGGTATCTTGCCTGGTCTAAAGAATCAGCACATCCCAGAAGTGCACAAGTCTGGTGGGTTCAACAGCTGAAGTCCTTGGCTAATCCTCGGTGTCACACAAGTGGCTGGATTCTTCCCTGTGCATTTAGCTGCCATCTAGATGCAATGCTTGTGTAAATATTGCTGTGCTTAAGGGATCAGCCTTCACAGCAGCAATGGGCTTTCTCTTCAGCCTGTATTCCTTGTTTCTCTTGTATTTTTCTCTTCCACCTCTCCACTGTCATTTCCCTTTCAGATCTGCTTACAGAAACTACGTAGGCTGAACAAGCAACACACTGCAGTTTGTACAGATGGTTGTGCCTTCCTCCTTTTCTTGCTGACATGCCTGTCAGCGCACACCTTGCAGTGCACAGGCATAAAGGAAGAAAAGCATCTATACTTCAGGCTTTCCTCATTAAGCTCTGCATGCAGAAGGTTCTGGGTCAAGAAGGCTAGAGGGCAAAAACATCCATGAACACCACCACAAGCACCACTGAACGTTTCATGGTTACTTCAGAAGCTTTATAATGCCCACAAATGAATGACTAGTTTTTATATTAAGGATAATTTGGTCATCTGGTCATTACCTCACCTAACCAGAAAAAAATGCCTTTTGAAAAAAACAAATTCCTGGTGAAGAATTTATAAAAACAGCTTTCAAGCAAAATCTGCTGGACAATTTTCTGTTTCCAGTTGTTTGATGAAAACTCAAGCTATTCTGAGAAACAAGAGAGCCTTAAAGACTTCATTTAAAAAAAACAGTGCATTCTTTTTTTCCAAAAGTGTTACTGGTCTGCTGGTAACTTGCTCTGAAGTAGATCCTATAACCAGTCAGAATGGTGCCTTTTTTCGCATGAGGTGATGAACTTGCATTGTGCTGCTGCTGAAGCTCAAAAGGAAAAGCTGCTAAAAATTATGGCTCCTAGAGAAAAGCAGCGGAGGAAGAAGTTGTGTTTGAAGTGAAAAGGAAGTAGTTAACCGCCTGCACACCAAGGCTGTGTCTTAGAGGGATACATGTCTTTCCCTGGCTGCCTTTGTTCGTGTCACCTGCCTTTAGGCGGCATGTTGGTGACATTCTGAGGTCAATTTTTATACTGAGGTGCAAAAGCTGTTTCTTCTCATTTCTGCAGTCTATAGTGGGAAAAAATACATTTTTTCCCTTTTCTGTTTTTAGTTGTTTTTTTAAAAATGGGGTGGGGTGAAGAAGAGAAAAAAAGTCATATTTTCTGGCATTACCATTACTAGCCATGCAAAAATTGGTATTATGGAGGTTTTGTGAAGGAAGATAAAAGTCAGATTTTCATATCTTGTTTTCAGTTTCTCAGAAAAATTGACTACTGAGTCAGATTATTTTTTTTCCCTGTAATGCTGTACTTGGTTAAAGACATACTCCAGTGGCAGAAATGCTTTTTGATTAATATTTTTTCATCAAATGATCATCATAATAAATTGTATTCTTCTATGGGCTTACTTTCCTCCTGTAATATATGCTAGGGAATATAGGTTTCACTGTGTTTTTAAATGCCAGTCAGTTTCGGAGAAAAGTGATTAAAAAAACCCAGAAGTCAAGGTTCCATAGCAGACCAGGTTGTTATTCTGTGATCATAAATATCATATTTTGATATGGAGGAGGAGGATATGTAAGAAATAATTGAGAGTTATACAGACAGCTCCAAAACACCAGTCCTCAGTATCATCTGGTGAAAGGCAATAAGCTTTATGTAGAATCACAGAATGGTTTTGGTTGGAAGGGACCTTAAAAGCCCATCTGGTTCCAACCCCCATGCCATGGGCAGGGACTAAACCAGGCTGCCCAAGGCTCCATCCAACCTGGCCTAGAACACTTCAAGGGAGTGGGCATTCACAGCTTCCCTGGGAAACCTGTGCCAGTGCCTCACTGCCCTCATGGTGAAGAACTTCTTTCTAATGTCCAATCTAAATCTGCCCCTCTCCAATTTAAAGCCATTCCCCCTTGTCCTATCACTACAAGCCCTTGTAGAATGTCCCTCCCCTGCTTTCTTGTAGCCCCTTCAGGTACTGGAAGGTCACTATAAGGTCTCCCCGGAGCCTTCTCCAGGCTGAACAACCCCAACTCTCTCAGCCTGTCCTCATTGCAGAGGTGCTCCAAACCTTTGATCATCTTTGTAGCCTTCCTCTGGACTCATTCCAACATATCCTGGAACTGGACACAATACTCCACATGGGGTATCAAAAGAGCAGAATAGAGGGGCAGAATCGCCTCCCTTGACATGCTGGCCACGCTTCTTTTGACGCAGCCCAGGACACGGTTGGCCTTCTGGGCGGTGAGCGCACAATGCTGGCTCATGTCAAGCTTCTCATCAACCAGCACCCCAAGTCCTTCTCCCTAGGGTTGCTCTCAATCACATCATCCCCCATCCTGTACCGAAACCCTGGATTGCACCTACCCAGGTGTAGGACCTTGAACATGGCCTTGTTGAACCTTATGAGGTTCTCACAGTCTCACTTCTCCAGCTTGTCCAGGTCCCTCTGATGACATCCCATCCTTCTGGTGGGACAACCGCACCACTCAGCTTGGTGTTATCTTCAAACTTGCTGAGGGTGCACTTGAACTTTCTGTCTATATAAGTGATGAAGATGTTAGACAGCAGTCGTCCCTATACAAATCCCTGAGGGATGCCACGTGTTACTGATCTCCATCTGGACATGATGCCGTTGACCACAACTCTTCTTTCTACTATGCACTGATTTCAATTAGGTATTTGTCATTAGCATCCTCAGCTATTAAACGGAAAAAAGCTTGGATGATATGTTCTGATTTTGGTGTAGCTATCGTAAAAGGTTCAGTGAGTGAGTAATTTTTTTTTTTAACAGCTGTTTTGAACAAGCCAGCTTCAAATCCACCTTTGGAGTCCATCAGCTTTTTCTGGTCCTGTCAAGTAAATGTGTTGCAGAAGTACTGGTTTACTGTTGTAACCTTGGATCGGAGGCAGTAACAATGAAAATAGGTAAAATAACCGTCTAAATAAAATCTTCAGTTTAAAATGTGTTGTTTAAAATAGGCTATCACAGCTTTGAAGCTGTCTTTTTCTTTACCAGAAAAGAAAAGTCAGTGTCCTTATCATTAACTGTCTAAATCATTAGAAGATTGTACAAACCTATGAAAACCATGCATGTCTGAGTAAGTCATACATCTTCACTCTTTTGAGTGGGCATGATATAAAATCTGCATTTTGGTGTTGCATATTTTCATTCTTATTATTCTTATTCAATGCTTTTGTGAGTTACTGAAACGGAGAAAGTTTTCTGTTAAGTGCCCTTTACTGATATGAAAACTTGGCTGCTAACTTGACAAGAGCTTGGGAAATGAAAAAGAGGAATTTAATTTCAAATTTTTAGTTCTTTCTAGGCTTTCACCTTGTCAGTCTTGAGCCAACAGAGTAGACACTGTCTGACCTCTGTTTTGGACTGACCTCCCAAAGCAGAAGTTTGGAAAAGAAAAGCATTGATTTCTGACTTGCTCCGTAAATATTTCCTGTACTAACCCCTCAGCCACATCATCTAGTTTGTGGTAGGGAGCAGATATAAAACAATGGCAACTGATTTTTGTGAAGTTTTTTCTCCTTTCTATTGTTACTATTATTGGTTAGTAAATCTCCATCTTGAATTAAGCCTAGACAAAAGAGGGCTCACTGCTTAAAAAGCACTACTGAGATCTATGCTTATATCTACAGTTGATAACAGTTCCCCTCTCAGCTCTTTTAGACAATCTTCTTTCGGCATATTAACCCTAACAAACGAACAAAACCATCTTGGCAAGTGAGTGGTGAATAATTGTTCTCTAATGCAAATGCTTTTGCATCATAAACTAGTATGCAATTGTGTAAGCAGCTATGTAATTTTTTTTCGAGAGAATATATTTTGGAGGCTTTAGTTTCATTCACTGAGCTACTGCTAACGGAATGGTTCTGTCACCTCTTGTATGAACAATGGCAATGATGGTGGGACACATGGTTTCAGCTTTAACTAAAATGAAAGAAGCTTTGCCAGGAAGCCAGTAGAGGAAGAACCTTCTGAGCAGCATCAGTCTGCCTGAAAAAGAAACATTTCTGAGTCACGGGGCTTTACAGACTTGCTTGATTTCCAAGTACTTCAAAAAGCATCCAGATCTGATTGAGTTAATTCATTTTCTCATCTATTTATGCGCTCACATCCTGCAAAAGTCCAGGGTTGGCCTCTTGTCTTTGCTCCACCTGACAGGTGTCATCTTGTCTTGGGTTTTAGCCGTTAGAGGCTGGCCCTGGGAGTTTGGGGTGCGAGGTTCTCCTTCCAGCGCAGTAGGTGGCTGTGAGCAGAGATACTGCTCCTTGGTTACTTGTGTGCAGAGAAGGGCCTCATATCTGTCTGGGAAGCTCAAAAGCTCTTGATAACCTTGCATTAAAAATTTTGTGGCACTGTTGGCAGAGCATTATTCCCTTTATTTTAAAGCTCGTGTCCACATATTCTTTCTCTTTGAAGTTTGGAATAGAGATAATGCCTGTCTCCAAGCCTTCTTTCCCTCGGCCTTCGATGTTTTAGGAGAAGCAATAACAATAGAAAGTAAATACAAAACAGAGCAAAGACTGAAGATGAGAGAAAGGAAAAAAATCTTGTGACTTCTAGTCTGAAGTCAACATTTTAACATTCTGTGTGCAAGCAAGACCCTAGAAATGTGTTTTCTTATCTCTACTTCATGCTTGAATCCCAGACCAATGTAAAACAGACCTTTTTTTCTTCACAAAGGATGAGCATTATCACTTGCAGGCTCAGATGACTACTCCCAAGATGGGAAACCTGGGGATAATATATACAAGTAGCTTTTATTAGTTTGCATTTCCATTTTATGGGGAAGAAAATTTTAGGTGCCAGTGAGTTCACACTTGCAATAACCATAATTGTGGTGGCTTTTTATTCCCTACTGCAGAGGGATGCTCTCCCATTGAGAATACCTCCGGCTGTACAAGATGGTATCTCCTCCTCCTCCCTTAGGACTTCAGCTACCCTGGCAGAAATTAACTCCTTCACTGTAAACAGCAGACTCAGGAGGTGATGGGCCCTTCTGAAAGGTCAAAGCTCTTCCTGTTTTTTCAGAGATCAATAGGAAAACACCCTCCATGCTCAATGAAAAACAGAGAGACCTGTTTCTGCTTTGGCTGGAGTAAATCTCAGATGAGCAGTTTGGGGTTGTGTGCTAGATTTTACAGGTAATATTACTTGCTTTTTTCAGTGGCTTCCCCCACAATTAATGAGGAAAATATTTCCCACTAAGGCGTGCAGTCAGCATCCACTTTTCAATTTCCTTTGTCCATGCAGCAGCTGCAGGAAGAAGCAAGATGGGAAAATGTGAGTGTTGAAGGACCATGACGAGCAGGGGTGCTGCCTGTCTCACTTTGGTCAGCTGCATGCACCCTTGTGTTTCACAACTGTGATTTTTCATTTTACTGGGGGAAAAAAAAACACCACTTCCTTTGTAGTAAAACTGAATGGCACAAAAGAAAATGACAGGCTAATTGAATTAGCTAAGGGAGAGGTGCTTACCAGGCTCTAGCTTTTGTGTGCTCTCAGAGATGCAGTGCCAGTCAGCCTGGCTAAAGCTATGTCCCGGGACATACTTTCTTTTGAGTCTCATGTCCACGGTTTTGAAAGTCATAAAGACGCAGCAATATGAAGCTGTAACAGCTCCATTTATCATCGCTGTTTCACGCCACCTTTATATGTATTATTTTAGTTCTTTGGGCCATCTGACCAGGTTACTGGTCCAGTTAGGGAAATGGGATTCTGCTTTTCACCATCCTTTAAAATAAGTTCTGTACCATAAATGCTTTCTTATTCTAAAAATTGGTTTCCATAGTAACTCTGTCACTGGAACAATCTTTTTGTCGATGAAAAGGGGGGAAATAATTTCCTTTTTAGGAATCTTCTGCTCAGCAGAGTAAAATTCCTTTTACTTGAACCCTGACCACTTTTAGGGAATCAGGATTCTTCTATCCATTCACCTCCATCAAGTGTGCCCTGGGACTCACCCCCATAATTTCCCTCTCCCACTCCTTTCTGCCTTCTGAGTTGAAATCAGTACGTTTTGGTTCAGGGACAAAAGGTCTGTGCTGCAGAATTCCTTGGTGTGTTGCTTCCATCTTACTTTTCAGCTAAAGCTTTCAGATTTCACCCAATTTTTATCAAAACAAACTTTGCTGGAGTGCTCTCTGCAGCAGGAGGCTGTGTAATGCAAGATGATGCAGGATATTGTGCCTCTGGTCTTTCCCTCACTGCTGATGTCTTCTTAAATCTCGACCCCAGGATGCATTTCAGCTGGAGCACCTGATGCCATGACAGAGCTGGTAATCTGCTGTACACCATGGAGCTTCTGTCAAGGAAAAATTGTGATTGCTTAGAGATTAGTCATGCAAAGAATCTCTGCGAACAAGCCTCAAACGCTATGTGTTTTGTAATGTCTTGCTGCAGAAACAGCTGTTATGTGTCAAAATAAGATGTGAGATACAGCTTCAGCCACTATGGAGAAAAGCGGCTCTCTGCAGCATCGGAAGGCTTTGAGACTGAAGAGGTTTTGTTGAAAAACCTGCTTCAGTCCAATGCAACTTAAAAGTGCAGCTATATTGCTGCCTAGCCTCTGGAAGGGATGAACCTGGTCATGTTTTTTCAGGAACATCATAAAGAGTATTGCTAATTTTTTTCTTAAATGAATTATTTTTTCCTTAGTTATCAGGTAAAACAGAGTTCTAAGGAAAAGATCTTACTCCACAATGCAACTTCTCCAACAGAGGCTTTCATGATGTGCTTTCGCCCACAGCCCCTGTGCAGGTTATTGAGTATTTTGCAGCACCTGCCTTGGCGTCCCTGAGGATTCGGAGTACAGCTCTGCTAAATGCTGTGCAAGGCACAAGTGAATCTGTGTCTTCAGAGCTTCCAGGAGACTGAAGTTCTACTGAGATCACCGGGAGCCTAAAAATCTGTCTGAGTTCGATTCAAGACTCTTCCCTAGAGTAGCTGGACAAATTCACGTAAATATGGGAGGTTTTGTGAGGTCTTCTTCAGTTAAGCTTTCTATTGTCACTGGCAGCAGGATTTTAAATAATTCTTTATTGCAGGAGCAATTGAGCCTGATCCTGAATACATTGGGAATGTGCAACCTATAGGAAAGTCATTTTGCTTACTACTGTTTCCAGAGCCCAGGTATCTTGGATAGTATCTGGGGTCTCAACAGTAAAGCAGATTTTTTTTTCTGAATAACTTTTTAGAATTGTCTGAAGTCTCGTGTCTTCTTTCAGTTTGAGAATTAGTCTCATCAGTTTTCAATACTTTTGAAGAATAGATGCATTATCTTCAGCTACTTAACACAGAAATTGAAAAAATCCAAGTTTCAAGTTTAGTCCACTATGCTTTTTTCCCCCCTTGTTTTCTTATTTGGAATGGGAGGATTTCCTGGAAGGGCTAGAGGTGAGTTTGCACTCTTTTTCCTTGAGAAAGTTGCATCAAGCATCCTCTGTTTTCTTTTCACATGCTGGTCATAGTAATTAGAGTAAACAAACTTCTGTATATTTCCCGAATGGATAGAATTGGAGTGCTTAGATTTGTATATGGCAAAGAAAGGTAACCTAGTTCTTTTCTTAAGATTCATGAGTTGCCATAAAACCTAGATGTATTCCTTCATAGGTTAAGAGTTACAGTATGTCCATGCAAACTCTCTACCTCTGGCTGCTAGGACTATGAATCATGTGGAATACATGATTCTGGTATTTTCATTGCTGGTTACTTGCACAAAAAACTGACCTTTTGGAAATATCAGCCTGTCCTCCTTGCTATTGTATGTCATATTAGGGTATAAGTATATAAATAATTTTAGAACATTTTCTCCTCTGACTTTTTTTACTTTTTGGTTTCACATATTTTCTGTTTGTAGAATCATTACTTAATGAATGCATTAATTGTTTTGGATCATCCATAGTTGTATGGCCACAGATAAATCCAAGTAGTGAGGCACCAATTCAGAAGTTTGCATTGAGGAGGGATTTGCTTCTTTATATGTTCAGTTAAGAAAAATTAAAATGTTATGCCAACAGACAATACAATTCCTTTAAACAGTATTTCTAGTCTGAGTGGTAACTTGCTTTTACATCTGTATGATTTACTGTCCCTCTCTGTCTGTCTAGTTCTCTAGTTCATGCTCTTCACACATGGCAATTGCCTGGTCACCAATTTATTTTCAGGTTGAAACTTTCACCCTTTTTTATAAGAAAAGCAGTTGCAACCCTCCTCTTGGTGTTTTGGGGAATTATGCTAGTGATAAATTGACTCTCGAGATTCCTTTACTAACAGTTTCTAGGGCATCTGTGAAAGAATATTATTAGCATCACTCCTACTTACTGATTCAAATTGTTTAACCTAATTGTAAACAAGAAAAAAAATAAGTTGGTATTATTATTGTTGTTGTTGTTGTAGTGGTGAATGCACACATATGTGCAAGATTGTAATCCTTCTCCTGGACCTAATGAGTTTGGAGACTGAGAACAAGGTCTTGGTGTTATCCCATGTGCATGGAGATGGCTTTGCAGTGCCTTGGTGACCTGAGCACACGGGGTTGATGAACAACTCTTCTCCTGCACGGAGAGCAGGAAAGGAAGGCACAGGCAGGTGTTGGCCTTGTGGCAGTGGGGCTTCTCCTCAGGTCACACGATGGGCTTTGGGCGGCTGAAGGGGTGGTACGGGCTGCTGCAGCAGCATGGTATGATGCCTATGGGAAATCAAACCTGCCCCATGGGATTTTATCCTGTTTCTTTAATTTCAGGACTTAGATGAAACCGTGAAACCGAGCCACGACAGTGGTGGGCAAGGATAAGGCATGTGGATATTCGCTGCCCTACAGAGCTAAGCATGCAGCTCTAACAAGCCTGCACTGTGGCTTTGGCTGTGTTTACTTTGAACTTGCTGCTCAATTTTAATAACTGGATGTATTTCAAAGTTGGAACAAAACTGAGAGCAACAGGGCCCCAAACATCCCCCATAACTCAGGCGTGGGTGCTCACCGATGGCCATGCCCGTGCCTGCTGGCTGCCCCCGGCCCAAGAGCAGAGCAGAGGGGCCAGCACAGCACTCACCAGCAGAGACTCGAGCCCCTCTGGGACCTGCAAAGGGGAAAACGTGCCATGCAGCATCAGAGCAGGAATGCACGCAGCTGCTGGAGGCTGTTGCGTTGCCAGGCAGCCCCCTTACACCCGTCTTTCGCCTACCTCCACAAAAAACTAATACACTTACAAATAATTTAGCTGCAGGGATGGACTATAAATTTCCTTAGCTAAAAATGAACTGGCTCTTGTGTGACTTGCAGGGTCTACATACCCAGCTGGGGTTAAACAGGGTGTGTGTTGTTTCCTGCTTTTTTTTACATTTGGGAATAAGCTAGTAGCTTGTAAACAGTACCTAGCAAGTGGGAGAAGAAAAGTGGCATTAAACCCAACTCTGGCAGGGAGAAAAATCGAATGGAAAATATGCATTTTTAATATGCCACTGGGTAAGTATATAAGAACAGAACAACATTCGTTGTAACCTGATATCCCTCAGGAATGAGGGAAAAGCTGACTGCTTGCTCCACTGAGCCGAAAAATAAGAAAACATGTAAGTGCAAGTGTGTAGTCAGCAGCATAAGGAATAATGCTGCAGAAAGCCAAGAGTAAAGCTGGAATGTTGAATGTTAAAAGGCTAATGGTTTTGCATAGAAACACAACCTATTATTGCTAACCTATTTGTACTATAGTCTTCAGTATCCTAAAGAAAGTCCCAGCCCTTCTGCATTTACCCAGCCACCAGGTGGCTGTTTTGGCAGCTTCTAAGCACCTATTGCATGTCAGCCACCTTCTGATTTTTTGCTGGAAACCAAACAGATTTTGAACATAAACATGTAATTCATTAGAATAACTAAAGTGTATTTCCTAGGATGGATGTGTCGTTTTCAGAGTTTACCCGTTTAACATTTTATCAAGCCCCTTAGAGCAACGCCACAGCTGCATATATCATAGGTTTGGAAAAGCAGCCCTGCATGGCCTTCAGGCACCCAATAGTAGACATTTCCTGCATAGCGGGTGCAGAATTAGACACCTGGCTCCCACGCCTGATAAGATCTGCACAGTTCTTCATCCAGACTGCTGCCTCTCATCCAGCTGTGAGCGCTGTACCACTGGAAATAGCTGCTGAGTGAAGGGCCACAGGCCCTGGGATGTTGGTACGGTGGACAAATGCAGGTGTATCCCTGAGGAAAGGGCAGAGGTGCTGTGAGGTAAAGCCCTGCACATCAAAAACATACTCCCCTAAGGAACTGAAAGTACCTGCAATTATTTGGAAGGATGCTGTACAAGTGCCAGCATCATTTTCAGAAGACAATGACAGCACTTACAGGGAATTGCAGATGTTCTGTGGAAAGAAACAAACGAGCCTAAAATTGCTTTCTGGGAAATAAAAATCTTCAAAATGTCCAAATCATCTGATTTGTCTGCAATGCTGTTCTAGCTTTCATTTGAAAGAGGATTAGAAAGTTGTAAGTATCTAGACTGGACCCTGGCTATAGGAATATGAGAAAAAACTTGCTCCTCTGGCTTTTCTTAGGGTGGTCCAGGCCCCCCTGCTCCCCACTGTGCTCTGGGGTCTCCCACACAGAAAGGGTTTCTGCAGGCTCCTGCAGAAATCAAACTGTTTCAAGTGAGAGGGGTGATGTGGAGTCAGAGCCAGGGCAAGGCATTACCTCCCCACCTTTCCTCAGCCGAGCTGTCTGCGGGGTACCACGCAGCTATAGGTTAGTGGAGTAACTATATGTATATAGTTATATACATATATATACATATAACTATATGTATATAGTCATGTATATTTTGTGCCCTTTGAGGAATGCTTGTCTGTAGCTGGGCACCCGTGCCTGCCACCTGGAAGAAGCGTCTCGTATTCACATGTGACATTTGACCTCAGTGGTGGTGGAATTGGGGCCCCAGAGAGGAATTCAGTACCCTGTATCTGCAGGATTGTCATGAGGTATTCAACTCTTGCTTAGGATTTTACTGCTCTATGCAATATAGGTATTCAGAAAGGACTGTTGTTGATACTGTGGGCTGAGTTCAGGTCCTGTCATCTTTCTCGTCTCCGTGTCTGATGAGCTGTACTGCTCTATCTCAGCCTGCCACGCACCCCACTGCTCCCCAGCTCGGGTGCAAGGCAGTGCCTCTCTTCATCTCCTACTAAAACTACTAAAATCAAGTGCCAGTGCTTTGGGGTGGCCAAGGCAACTTTGTAGTAGCGGTCCCTGTCCTCAGGGACAGGTTTAATTTCTCTCTTGTAATACTCTGGCTTTTCTTTTCCCTAAAGGATTAGCCCTCACTTTATTTACTGAAAGAGCAAGATGCTGGGGAAGGGCGCTTGGTGAGAAACTGCTGACTGCAGCCATGCTAGTTGTCTGGGAATAGGCAATCCAAGGAGAGGGATTGTACCCAGAGGTGATGCCTCCTTATTGCAGCTCTCACACAGCAGGCAGTGAGCCCTGTCCCAGCTGGAGAGCCCAACTTGTGCGTGCGCCGTGATGCCCTGGCACTGAGCTGGGCAGTGGCCAGTCCCCCTCTCTTCTCTGAGGGCGTAAAAAAAGAGGTGGCCTTAAGGCTGTGGCATGAAAAATCCCTGGTACTTCACAAACCGTGCACATTACGTGTTTTTTCTAGGTTACCTAAATTCCCCCCTCAGTTTCGGATGGAAGTGAAACTCTTACTTGCTGTTGAAACTGGCAGGGGGGATAATTTCACACGGCAACATCTTTTTCTCCAATGCGTTATTCAATCAAGTAACTGTAACCCACAGGTTTCCAATTGCTCCCCTAACTGCCCTCCAGCCTGTACCATAAAAGAAATAAACACATTCAACTTCTTTTTCTTACAGGAGAACATCTGTAAGCCATTAGCATTAGATCCTGGGCTGTGAAGCCAGCTTTGGAGCCAGGCTTGAAGCATAGCTCCGGCAAATCAGTCATTCACTTCTCTGGGAGTTTGGCATTGCTATTCTCTAATATTTTATCAGCATGTTTATTTTTGTTATAGTAGCACTTCAGGACTTCAAAAAAGAGCTACAGCAATATTTTACTGTGTTTAAACAAGCTTTTAACAGTAGCTTTCCAATTCAGATGTATTCTGAAATCTTTATTTTGTGCTGTGTATTTACAATATTAGCACTGCATCTTCCTCCCTCAAATGCATCTGCACGCACATGGAACTGCTGCATCCTTGACAGCTAAGTGTTTTTTTTCTGCAGTACTGTGGTACTAAAGTGATTCTGGTTGCTTTACAACTTTACCGGCTTTAACCCTTCGGGCTAAAATTTCCCATGCCCGTTATCTGCCTCCAACTGGTTTATTTTCCTCATTTTTAGTTGCAGTGAAAAACAGCTCCCCTAGACTGAGGTTAAGTAAAACTGCATTTTACCATTATTAAAACCTTCTACAGCTATTGAAGTTGAAAATTAAACCACATGGTAACTCTGCTGTGTCTCATGCTGTCTCCTTTTCCGCTCCATCAAGCTTTGCCTGCAGCTGCGCCCCAATGAAATACTGTGGTCTTAGGAACGAGATGCAGGCCGCGAGACACGATGCGGCTCTCCAAGTGCCGCCTTGGCACTGGGATGCACCCAGCTTTTATTGGCAGTATTTATCATGCTGTGAAATCCTACTTTACTGTTTTATTTCTAAACCCACTCCTGGCCTGATGGCTTTTCACAAAGCTGGTATTTATTACGCCCATTTGCTACAGACAGTCCTTTCGATCTGCTTATGGGCATCACGTAACTGACTGGGTCTATACAGTGCTATTTTATGAGGATCGTTTCTATTTTGAGCAGGACTCTCTCCCTCTCCTCGCTGTCTTGCTGGTGGTTGAGGTGGTTGAGAGGCTGCTGCCCGTGGCCGAGTCCTGGGGGTTTAGCTGAGGAGGTGGGAGAGGGGACTTTGTGCTGCTGCAGCCCAAGGATGCGGGTGACCTTCACAGCCCAAGCGAGGTGGCATGTGTAGGGCAGACACATTTTAGGGACTCAAGGGGATGTTTTCCTTTTGTCTTGAGATGGTTTTGGCACAGTTTCTCACTGTGGTTACACAAATGACATGCCTTTGCGTGGAAATGGTGACAGGCTGGGCTGTACATTGAAAATTGCCTTTTGAGAAAGCTTGCTTTACTGACACCTATTCTGCAGCTATTTCCCTCAGCTCATAAACAGCACAGTTCTGTGTTAAATGCTGCCTTTTGTATAGTCTAAGGACGTACAAACAGCTTACACCAGCATAGTGTTGCAGGATGGAGGAGTCGCAGAAGCCGGACATCTCCTCGTAGCGTGGCTGCTGTGTTGCCGCTTGTTTTATTGCATGCGCTCCAGGGGTTGTTTTCTTTTATTCACAACAGCTTAGAAATGCACAAAGCAATGGCTTAGAAATCATTCCAAAATGAGTAAATAAATATGCATGGGTACAAATCTCAAGGGCAGGAAAAAATTAAGGATGCTTTTCTTCCCTTCAGTACAGGCATGACCCTCAGTGATAGAAACTCAATGTGCGCCCCAGATTTCCTGCTTCCCCCCCCTCCTTTCATGCTGAGGTACTACAGAGCTCTCAGAGCACCGTGTCATGTTTTCTACATGATGCCATCACTTCAAACCGTGCAGTGAACTCATGGGTTTAGGGAGTCCAGCGTCATTGTCTCTGAAGCTTTCAAAGCTTCGCTTTAGTTTTAAATGCCTCTTTAAGCACAGACAATGCTCCAACAGGCTTGCTGAAACTAAATGAAGCTTATAAAGCTTTGAACACTATTGTAACATGGTGGGTCCCGCAGGAGACTGCAAAATCCTGCTGTGTGCAAGGATCCACCACGCTTTCAAGTGGATGGCACTGTATGTGCTAAAAAATGTAGGCAGAGCAGGGCAAGGAAAGGACAGAGCCTGTCAGCATATTTTCTGAATTACCTAGCATTTGATTGATACTGCAGCAGTAAAGTTGCTTTTTAAAATAAAAACATCTACTAGACTTTCTTCTTTAGAACACTGACCAGTTTGAGACATTTTATATATATATATATATATATATATATATATATTTACACGCACGCACTGGTTTCTTATTTGAGATTCCAAAGCAAACGGCTCTTTTTGAATAGAACATCTAATCGTATTTTTTTTTTCTCAATCCTTCCTAAGCTGCACTATTAAAATAACTTAACATTGTCCTACATTCATCAGTTTGTTTATGTGAACATATAGATGCTTGTTTTACTGTTTTTCAATGAAAAATGCATGAGGAGGAGGAAAATTAAAAAAGTAGGCCAGGTAAGCACCCTATTTTTCTGGCTGTGTTTAATCACAGAGTAGAAAGTCAAATCGAGCTGGCAAAAATTCTGCTTAGAAACAAGAGCGCAATGTTTGTCATCTGTGGTAATGTCATTAACAGCTTATTGGGGCAGTGCTGCACTGTCTGTTCGTTTTCCCGTCCCCAAACAAGCGATGGATGGGCTGCTGACCCAGATCGGGCGTGTAAGATGAGAGCGATTCCTCCCCAACAAGCTCTAACAGTGACATCGGATAATTAATTGTAAAAATTCTGCCAGCGTGAGGTTTTAGAAACAATTTGTACTTCTTTAATTACGCTGCCAGAGCAGGCTTTGTCGTGGGCATTCTTATTAGGCTGAATTAGTCCTTAAAAGAATTAGGCTCAGCCCAGCTCAAGCTGCACTCACCGGCTCCCCTAAAAAGGGGTGCATGATGGTAATTGTCACCAGGAGGAAGAGAGAAACTCTTGTTCCCTTATTGTTTTATTATTCTAATGATGCAGAGGCGCCACGCAGGGATCATGGCCCCGCTTCACCAGGAGTTACACAAACACTGAGATGGTAAGAGTCTCTGCTCCCAGCAAGCTAGCTGGGCAAACACCAGGGAGAACACAGGGAGGACTACTTATCTTCAGTTGTCACATGGGGAACCAAGCACAGAAATTTATGGCTTTGCCATGCCAGGTTCTCTTTCTCTATTTTTCCTTTTCGTTTCCTCCTTGTGCACTCACCTGTGAGTGGTCTTTGGGGACCACATAGCCCTGTGGCAAAGGTTGGTGGGACTCAGCTTTCCTCGGGTAGGACTGAGCCCCCCATGATTTGTCTGGTCACCTGGCAGTGGGTCTTTGGGGAAATGCTGCCCCTTTGATGAAGAGTGACCTAGCTGGGTGAGGAGATGACCCAAGTGCAAGTGTTATACCCCCTTAATCTCTCCTTGGGGATTGTTACCTTATCAAGGGATACTGTCCATTGCTGCTCTTGCTGATAGAGCCGGCCCCAGGCATGCAGGGCGGGTGTGGGGATGTACAGTAGATGTGGGGTTGATAAAGCAGAGCCCACTGAGGGAGGGAGGCTCCACGGCCAGCACAGAGAGGCCCTGGGCTCCACTGGAGATTGCTGCAGGTCGCAGGATGGGTATATTTCAGCCCACCCCAATGAGGCTAGTCATTGGTGATTTCCCAGCCGTGGATGGCAAGGTGAGGATAATATTCCAGAGCATGATGACCTGTTACCTGGGACCTTGTATTTAAAATATATCACCTTTGGTGCATACCATCCCCCAGCTGTACCTAATGGAAACCCCTAAAGAGGTGACCAGCGCACTTACGTTGAGCATTAACCGTATATGGTGCAATACATGGCTGCAAATGAAGTGACTGCATGCTTCGATTAGAAAGGCTTCTACTGGGCTCACTTCCCCCCAAAATTAATTTTGCCTAGTGTTTCTGTGAAGTATCATGTCTTGTTTGAAAGGCAAGTAGCTATTCCCATGCTGAAAGTAATGCAGATTTGTAATGGCATTTAGGGCTGGATTAATTGCTATGTGCTTTACGATTTGCAGAAGTTTACAGCAGTAACTCCAGACTGCTGTAGGTAACACTTGGCTCCTTTTCCTTGTTGTTCAAGGGCAAGGAAAACAGTAAAAATAAATATTTCAGCTGCACATCCTACTACTGAAAAACAAGTCAAAGATCCTAAAGCATGCCAGCACAGACATTTTTCTCATGAATATTAAGTACATGAATAGCCTCAAAAAAATCTTCCCTAGCTGGAAAACAGCATTGTCAATAGGTCTGCAAGCTTTGGAAGAGCACTGACACATTTGCAGGTAGCTGAGGGAGCTGCACAGGCTGGTCCATGCTGGGTTCATGCAGCGGGACTATCCCCTCCCAGTGCATTGCCTGACAAGTTCCTCATCCAAATGTTTTACCTGTTATTTGCTTTTCCAGGTTAAGTGGGGTGAACCTATTGGCTCCCATTAGTCCCTAATTTCAGGGCAACAGAAGAGTACCACAATGGCCTGTCAAAGAGGGCCAACAAAGACTTGCCAGCAGCCTTTGTTTCCCTCCAGAGTCCTGCACACCAGGCTCCTTCTCAGCAACGGGGCTGCAGCAAGGCGACAGGAGTGAGGCGGCTCTAAATAAAATCAAGCTGCGGCAGCGAGAAGGCGGTGAATGTAGGTCGGTGCAGTTGGAAAGCTGGTGGCGGTGCCGATGCGTGCATAACCAGACGGTGAGGGATGCGGTTTTAGGGATGCCCAGGCTGCCTAAAGGCGATGTGAGCAGAGAGTGGGGTCGTATGTCCCGTGCAGGAGGCAGTGCTGCAGGTAAGGAAGAGCGGTGCAGCCCTCAGAAGCTGTGATGGGAGGTGAACCCTCCCTGGGGGACTGTGGGGCCAGCACTTGCTGAGAGTGGCCAAGAGAAGATGGTGTGGTGAGAACGGGTGGGGCAATGGGTCATGGGTCCCCTCCTGTGCAACCGAGGCCAATAAAGGCAGATGTTTCAGCCTGAAGGAACACATATATCCATTCTCTCATGACTGCAGAAGTCACTTTGAGCCTTTTCTGGGAGGAAAAACTACCCCCTCTGCTTGTCTTCTGCTCTGCCCACCCAGCATTGTGTCTTCCCCTGCACACTCAACAGAGGGTGACAGCTCTTCAGGCTTTCCTGAGGCTGGCTGAGGAGCATGTCTGAGTATTTAACAGCACATACATTTCATTTCATCTCATGCATGAAGAACAGTCCCAGGCATATTTTGCTGGTAAAGGGATGCACAGAGGCACAAGAGCAGGAATGTAATTAGGTTGCCTGCTCCCATCTGATGTCTGTTACACAACAACTATCTCCCCATCCAACCGCAACATCTGCATTGTGGCCCTGATTTCCTCCCAGTCCTGCCCATTGCATCTGAAAAGGCCTCCAGAAAGCAAGGTGTTCAGCTGTGCCGCTGAGTTAGCGTGGCTCTACCACAACTGCAGAAAACCCTACAACCCTCCCCCTTTCCAAAACTGCAAGCATGCCCCTTGCTTTTCATGGGGGAAGTGTCTCCCACGTAAGCCCAGTCCCAACCAGGACCATGGCTCAGGCGACTTCTCTTGCCTAATATTTTAAAATTTATTTAGCTAAACAAGTCTCAAGACTATCTAGGACAGTGTTCCTCTAAACCCCTACCTACTGCCAGCCGGACCCCTTTCTGCAGACACTGGAAATGCAGTTGATTTTTAAGACAGGCAAAATCATCAGTTTATGCCGACATCGGTTTTTAAAAACTCATCAAGAAAAAGCTAGTCATTTAAAATAACACTTGTCTATGGCTCTAGGTGGTATTTCAATCAGTCGTACAAAGTGGTGGAAACAGTTCCCTACTGAATGCACAGCGTGCTCATGGTGCCGTGCAGTCCCTGTGTGGGGTTGTTACGCAAAATTTACACCATTATAACCCTTTGTCTCTCTAGCGCATCTATTCAAGCACCTAGACAAGCACGGCTGGGCGTTTGCTGGCACAGAAACATCCAACCATTCCCATTTTAAAAGGTGCTGTTTCTTTGCAAGCCCAGGACGCTCATGGGCACAGATGGAGGGGTGCCACGGGGTGTGCCCATAGAACTGGGGCAGTTGTTCTTCTGCTTGCATGTGGGGAAGTGTGGGCAACACGATTAAAGACGCAGAGGAACAGGGTGGAAAGCAAAAGACCCATCTAACAGGCAGAGAGCAGGAATAAGGGGGTAAAAGAAGAAAGCGAGAAGAGGACATGGGCAGGAGACAAGATAGCATCACCATCCATTGGTGGTTGTGCAACACTGGCCAACAGTAAGGTTTTCTCCTTTAGGGATGGGGTCAGCACTGCTTTTGCTGCAAGCAGAGATGTGCTTCTTGCACACAGACTTGCCTTTACCTCCAGTCAAACCTGGACGACCTCTGGGTGGGAAAAGCTTTTATAACCACTAAGTGGAGAGGGTGTCGTGATGCTGTCCTCCTGCCTATGGGGACCAAGGTCTCCAGCAGCCTCGTGTGTTGTCTCAGTCTGGGGCTGAAAATGGGTTTTGTCATTTGTTTGGCTTTATTTATGAGCCCTTTGTGAGTAAGCACCATGTTTCCATTGTTTATGTGAGTTATTATGTGTGATCAGTAAGGAGAGAACCAGATGCAAGTTTTAGGTTGTGCAAACCTCGTTAGTGGAGTATTTGCTTTCTTTTTTCCTCAAGGTTTGCAGAACTAATTTAACAACTGTTTTTTTCCTGTAATTTAAGCATTTGAGGGCTCATTTTTTTGAGCAGAAGGGCTTTGGAGCAAGTGCTTTAAAATACGATTAGGAGGGCATGTGAGGCACATGTTGAACACGCATGACCAGCGTACGCTGTTTCTGGGCTCTGTTCTATGCTTCTGTTTTATAAACGGCATAATTACCAGAGAGACCATCAGGCACCAGAACAGGGACCGGATCAGAACAGCAGCAGCAATCCTCTGACGTACAGCGCTGCTAAGCAGTCAAGGAATACTAAGGCAAATAAACCTCACTTCCCATTTATTTTCCAAACCGTACACCCACCGCTTGCTTTGGCAGCATCTTCCCTTGGAACATCTCCACTAAGGGCACAGGATCGGGGCTATTTAGTTGTTGGGTTTTTTTCCCTTCCCCCACTTTCTCTCTGTGCTCTTCCCTCCCCCTCCACGCTGCCTCCTGCTTTTCTTCATTCGCTCATCTTTTTAACGCTTTTTATGGAAAACAAGAGGGCATCCTCCCGGTTCCCGCACCAGTGACATCCCGCCGCGTGGGCATAAGGGAGCGATCAGTCCTGCTGCAACCAGCATGCCAACTGCACAGAAACGTGGTCACAGAAACAATTTGGCATCATTTTTCCCCAACACCTCCCCCACCCCCTGCATGTCCTTCTTGCTTTTGGGGGTGGGTTGGGTTGGGCACCTCCAGGGTGGCGGTGGTGGTTGGGCGCTGGTGGTGGTGAGTGCTGGTGGTGGTACTGGTGGTGGCAGTGATAGGGTGCTGGTGGCAGTGATGCGGTGCTGGTGGTGGTGGGCAGTGGTGGGTGCAGGTGGGGGCGCTGGTGGTGATGGGACAGTGGTGGTGGTGGAGGCACTGGTGATGGTGCACTGGTTGTAGTGGTGGGGTGCTGGAGGTGGTGGGCGCTAGTGGCGGTGGTGGGGGGGTGCTGGTGGTAGTGGTTGGGCTCTGGTGGTCGTGGGGGAGCACTGGTGGTAGTGGTGGGGCGCTGGAGGTGGTGGGCACTGGTGGTGGTGGCAGTGGTGGGGCTCTGGTGGTGGTAGGTGCTGGTGGGGCTGCTGCTGGTGGTGGGGCTGGTGGTGGGGATGCTGGTGGTGGTGGGGCTGGTGGTGGGGATGCTGATGGTGGGGGATGGATGTGGGGATGCTGATGGTGGGGGATGGATGTGGGGGGTGGTGGGTTCTGGTGAGGGCTCTGTTGGTAGCGTTGGGGCCCTGGTGGTGGCGAATGGGGCAGGATGCTGATGGGGGTGCTGGTGGTAGTGGGTGCTGGCGGTGCTAGTGATGGTGCGGGGGGTTGGAGCGCTGGTGCAGGGGGCCCTGGTGGTGGGGGGTAGGTGCTGATGGGGGCGCTGGTGGGAGCACTGGTGATGGTGGTGATGGTGGCCCAGGTAGTGGTGGTGGGGCTCTGTTGGGGGCGCTGATAGGGTTGCTGATGGGGGTGTCGGTAGAGGTGATGGGGCGCTGCTGGTGGTGGTCGTGGGGGGGGATACTGCTGGTGGTGGGCTTTGTTGGGCGCGCTGGTGGGGATGGTGGTGCTGCGCGAGGCGCTGCTGGGCACTAGTGGCACTGGTGGGGCGCTGATGGTGGTGGGCTCTGTTGGGGGCGTTGGCGGAGGGGGCGGTGTTGGGGGCGCTGCTGGCGGTGTCCGTGTGTTCGCGGGTGGGGGCAAACAGGCGCTCCACGCGCGCCGCCGCGCCACGTGCTGCGGGGGGGGGGGGGGGGGGAGGTGGTGTGCGCGTGGCGTGGCCGCGGCTGCGCGCGCCGTTCGAGGGGCGGTGCCCTCCGGCCCGCGCGCCCCGCCCAGCCCGCAGCGCGGCGCGGCTCGGCATGGCGGGGCTGCGCTACCCGCACTACGGCGGCTGCTGCCGGGCGGCCGCGGCCATGAACCTCCTGCTCGGCGTCTTCCACGTCCTCCTGCCCTGCTTCCGTCCCGGCGAGGCGCAGGGACAAGGTGAGGGCGCCGGCGGGGCGGCTCGGGGCGGCTCGGGCGAAGGCGAAGGCGAGCCGGGACGTGGCTTGCGTCCCGCCTGTTACCCGCGGAGCCCCCGCGCCCACCCGCCCTTTCTCTCTCTCTCTTTCTGCCCCCATAGCCATCGAGCCCATCCCCGGCGTGGTGGAGCTGTGGCCGGCCGAGGAGGGGGAGCTCCTGCTGCCCGCACAGGTGAGGAGGCGCCGGGGGGCGAGGTTGGGCTGTGGCGGTGGGTTCTGAGTCCCCCCCGCCGCCCCCCTCATCTCTACTGTTCCCCCCAGTCCCCGTCCCCGCTGTCCCCCCATCCCTGCTGTCCCCCATTCCCATCCCTGCTGTCCTCGCTGTCCCCAACTATCCCCCGTTACCATCCCCCCGTCCCTACTGTCCGCCGCTCCATCCCCGCTGGCCCCCGTTCCCATCCCTGCCGTCCCCGCTGTCTCCCCTTCTCCCCATCCCCGCTGTCCCCCATTCCCATCCCTGCTTTCCCCGCTGTCTCCCTCACTCCGCTGTCCCCCCTCCGTCCCCCCTCCGTCCCCGTCCCCGCACCGACAACGCGCTGCCTGCTCTCTGCGGTCTTCTGTCTTTCCCCTCTTTTTGTTGTTTTTTCCTCTCAATGAACACGTTCTTACACGGTGAATCCTGGGTGTGCGCATAACGATTGTGCGTGTGTCAATATCTCAGACCCGCTCAGGTGAAGCTGTTCCCCCCCCCCCCCACAAATGACACATCATTTATGTTGTCGCTCCTCTGGTGGCAGCGTGTTTCTGTTTTGTTTAGCTGCTTTTTTGTTGGGTGGCAACGTGGTTTGTTGCCTTCTGTATGGGAAGGGGAGCCAGTAGGATAAAATGCATGGCCAGACTGGCGAGTGGCGCTGGAAGCAGTGGTCTGGAGTTTATGGCATTTGAGGCAGTCATTTCGCTTGCACTGACAGACTCTGCCATATGTTGAGCTGGGCCTGCCCAGACTTTAAGGCACCAGGCTTGTAAATGGGAAGAAGCAGTCCTTAGGGACATCATCTTGTGCGAGAGGGAAAAGAGAGTAATTTCCCTTAAGCCATTATGTCATTCTCTGCTTAGTTCTTGATACCCATTAATGTAGGGAAAAGCAGCAGAAGTGTTATCTCTCTCCTTACCTTCTTACCAATGCTTCTTACTGAAGCCCAGCGTTTTGTATTGTGATGTTATCTGTTGTGTATACAAATACTTAAAAAATATTTATATATATTATACTGTTCAGAATTTGCCTGATGTGGATGTGTTAGTAGCTAAGGGAAGGTGCAGAGTCTCTGTGCTCAGGGATGCCTAAGGAACTCATCCTTTTGCTTGTGCATTCTTTACTTTGAAGACATTAACATGCGTTGGATGTAGAACTTTGTAATGCAGTCGTTTATAGTTCATAGCGAAGCTGCAACTGAGTGATGATGACGTGATGTTTACTTCCTGAGGAGATTAGGTCCTCTTGGAAAACACTTTGTTCTGGAGCATCCTCATAAAAATAAGCTGTTGCATGGCTGAAGGAAAACCAGGCATGAATGGTCTGTGAACTTGGCGTCGCTGAGGGTATGGTCCTGTTGAATCCTTGCAGCAGGGAAAGGTGAAGCTGAGGCTGCTGTGCCCCTGTCGTTTCCGGAGATGCTGTTAGGTATGCAGAAAAGAAAACAGGTCTTCTGGTTTCAGTTGTGACAGAGTGAGAAGTGAAAATCGTGATAGGCTTGCTGAAATAAAAGGCGGATGTTAAAAGCCAGATGAACAAGTCTCTGAGAACTAGTGGTGCAGCGGCTGCTTTGCATGGCTTTCCCTTCTGAGCTTGGGGACCGCAGCAGCATCTGACATGTCGGTGACTGCAGAAGCTGAAGCAGGAGGGCCTGAGTTCCTCAAACAGGTTTTAAGACCAAAGCTTGGTTCCAGACCCAACCCCAGCACGCAGATCTCTGTTCCCTTGTGGGCTTGGGCTTTATCCAGCACTTCCCAGGCTTGGGGCACGTGGCTGAATTTGAGGCTGCCTTTTCCAGTTGTCAAGGGGAGGAGGAAAGGAGATCTCCCTCTATCGCTGTGGATGTGGTGGGTGATCCTTCCAACACTGCTTCCATGGAGTGATGACTGGTCCTTCTCTGGCTCTTCTCTGGGTGCCTAAGGAGTCAAGGGTTACCCACCCTACAGCTCTGTGAGGTCCTTTGTTGATGAGGGGCATCAGCTTTGGAGATTTGTAAAACTGCTTCATCTATTAACATCTGACTGCCCTTTCTTTGTTAGAGGGATGCTTAAACTCACAAGAGGTTTATTGCTCATCCAGAGGTTTATTGATTGTCATTCTCCACACTCCGCTAAAAAAAAAAGACCGCTACAGGGATGTTGTCTGTGTTCTCTTCCTTGAAAGAGCAGACCTTCACACTTCTACCCTCATAGACTGTTGTTGACCAGTGTTTGTGTACCACAGCAGTAATGATGTGATGATATGGGTCTAATAAGAGGAAGAACTTCCTTGCTTTTGAGTGGATAATAAACGTTGCTTGATAGGGAATATCCAAGAGTTGCTTCATTCATATGTTTAAAGATAGGATTGGGGAAGACTTTGGGAATGGGAAGTGTCCTGGTTCCCTGATCTGGTTCTTCCTGTTCCTTTTTGGAGCAGGGCAGGCAGGAATACAGTATAGGAGAGCGAGGACTTTGCATGCAGAAATGAAAAATCTAGGGAAGGAATCATGCATGCTTTTCTCCCAAAGCATCTTCCTCCTGCCTGGGTGTTACAGCCTCTGAGCAGGGATAGGGATTAGGTTGCCCTGTCTGCCCTAGCCCTCTTGCCTGTTTCTGGTGGGTAACCAGCCCTGATGAATGTTTTTCCCTTTCTGTTGTGGCTTTGCACTATTATCCTATTTTCCATGCATCATCAGCTGCCTGTGACAGAGCAGTTTTGAGCATTCCTTGCTGCCTGCAGAATTTGAGGATGAAAGTTGGATGGGTCAGTAGCCCATTCAGCCATCAGGTTGTCCGCGCATGCTTTTGTTCCAAAAGCATGTAGTGAATAAAGACATGGTGTTGAGAGGCGGGAGGGTTGGGGGTGGGGAAACAAAGCATTTTAATATTTGTAGTAGCTTTCTAGGCCTCTCACAGCATCGCTTTGTCTACGTGAACTGCATGAATTTGCATGCTGGAGCGCAGCCGCCCAGGGCCCCTGCGCCTCCACCCCAGTTGGTCGTGCTACCTTCTGTTTCCTCTTGCTTCCCTTTCATTGTTTGTGCTTCTCGCGTGCCCCCTCACAGCTTCCCTCTTGCATGCATGTGTGCTTTTTCTCCCACCCTCCCCACCCCCGCCCCATTGCTTGTGATCTTTTGATTTCGGCTTCCTCTGAAGCCGGGAGAGCCGTTTGGGGATGGCTCGCCTACTGCTCTTGCTCTGCAGCCGAGCCTGAAGGGTGCCTGGAGCATTGCAGTTGGTGAGGGTGTGCGTAGGCTTGTGCGCCAGAGCTGAGAAGGAGCTGGCTGTACCTAGTGTGCTGACAGTCTTCCACCGGTCTGCAGCTTCCTCTAGAACCGCATTCTGTTTCTTCCTGGGTTTCCTTTTTCCTTTGAGACAAGCTGGGTTTCCTGGTTGGATGTGGTACCCATATTCCCTAGCACCCCTTTCTTGTTGAAGGTGATGTGAAGTATGGGGTAGCTGGAGAGCTCCTGCCTTGCTGGCCTTCTCTTTGCCCTTGACCTCTTTTTTTATAGCAGATGTCCCTGGGGTGCGTGGCTGGATTTTTGTTTTTCTTCCCATAATTTGTTCTCGGTGTGGAAAAATGTAAAGTCTTGCCTGCCCTGATGGCTGGGAGATGCATGGAAAACCAGTGGGATTTTGACATAGAAAATCTCATGTGCAAGAGGCTTGATTAGAACAGTTGTGGGTTTTATTCAGACTCCTTGTAATTTTCTGTTTTTGCTTGTGTTTGTAACTTGTTAATACTTAACTAAATGCTTGGGAGAAAAATTACTTCGTGCAGGACTTGACGCCCAAAGCCCTTCACTATTAAAAGCTCAAAAAGCTCCAGATATAAACAGCCGCATTGTATTTCTTTGCAAAGCTGAGAGGTGGTTAGTAACATTTTTTTTTTTCTGGAAAGAGCCCAAGGAAGAGCACAGTAAAGGTATCAGGCCTGCTCTCTCTATACAGACATGAGTGTATGAAAGAAGCACAAATGCCATTTGTTGTTCATGGTGGACACCACTAAAAAGAGGTATTGAAGGGTCGTGGTTGTGTTTCTGTCTGTCAGAAACTGCTTTGGTTATTCCTGTGAGCATCCAAAGGCAGGGGAAGGCAAGTTGGGTACTTGCAGAGCAGGGCATTCCTTTCAACCCTTTCAGTTTTGAGGGAGGAACTACTTTAAAATGCAATAATGAAGGTTAGGTTCTAGGTCTTGTTATCATGGTTGAAAATGACAGTAGGTCTTGAAAGGTGACATGCACCCAACTGTTTTTGGTGTCAGTGCCATGTTTTTCTGATGTGATAGGTTTTCTATTGTTCCTGCATGTTGCATGTAGGGCATAAGTGAGCTGTTTCATTAGAGGAACGCCTTATGTACATTTTGGTTTGCTTGCACATACTTGGGACGTGACAGTGACTGCCTATTTCAGCTTATTGTGGTTATATTTCAGGTGCTTGAATTTTGGAGAAAGAGAAAGATGCCACATTATTTGCTGTATCATAGTCAGTTACAGACTCCGTGCAAATACAGAGCTGCTGTTTGGGTTTCCACTTTAAAGATTCTGCTCAGTTCTGAAAGATTATTTTATTATTTTTTTTCTTTTCCCATGTTGTGTAGTGACTTGTCTTCAATTCCTGTTCTTCAGTGCAGCTCAGGGACTAATAAGGTTAATTGTTCTGCCAGTTTTGAGGGCTGATGAAGACCTTGATCTTACACATGTATCTGAGATACAAGCACTGCAGTATGTCATTACAGAGGTGCATCCTATCAGCTATGCACAAATTGAATGTACAGTCACCTACTTCAAAGCAGGGTTTGTCTAAAGGCACACAATTTGTGTGTGAAAGCCAGAGACAGACTTGGGGTGGGAATTGTGTTCCTCCTTGGGCTGTTGAAAGGCTCCTCCAGCCTCTGAGCTGAGCTTCTGGATGGTGCTGATAGGACCTAGGGCTGGTTGGCCATGCAGATTATGCAGAAGCTGTCAGCCCAGGCTCTTATGGCTTGTGTGACATGAGAGGGGTGCTTTCAAGGGCTTTCTAGCACAAGATAAGCACCTGCCCATATTCAGGATGAGGTTTAGAGGATGGGGAATTTTTTCATGTCATGGGTAGGTTACTGGGACCTGCGTTTTGGCCTCGGGAGTCGTTCCTTTCCTCCCATGCCCCCGTAGTACTTGTCTGGTGATAACGGTAGCTGGAGAAAACTTTCTTGTGGTCTTTTTTATTTTGTTGGGGGTTTTTTTGTTTTTTTTTTTTTTTAAACCCTACATTTAAGTATGCATGTGTCCTGTGACATATGTAGGAGAGAAGATAGGAGAAAGCTGGACATGGTGCTCTGCATGCATGCTCAGAGTTGAGGGTGTAATTTTTTTTAATTTGTAATTTTTTTTTTTTTTCCACAGTGTCTCCAACCTCCCTTTAAGGGCAAATATACAGAAAGACTGTCAAGTCCTCAAAGTCACCTATATTTCCCTGTCAGTTTTGTTAACGGATTTGGTTATGCTATGGTGAAGGCTGGGCTGCCTCTGTTGGATGAACACATTGTGGCGAAAGATTGACGTTTAGGTGCATCTGGTAGCTTTTGGCTGTAATAGTATTAGCCATAACGTCATTGTTTTGGCCACAATAATGTTAATTAATAATAATATTAACCGTAATTGCTACCTTAGTGTGGTTCTCATTTTGTCCCCCTTCATGAGGCTCAGGTCTTCAGAAATCCTGCTGTCCTGTTCAGTAGACAACTATGGCTGCCTGGTCTGCTAAGCACCTGAAGCCTGCAGAAAGATGTTCAATATTTGTGCAGGGGATTTTTTTTTTTTCCCCACAGCATATAGTGAAAATAGGAGATAGAGTCAAAGCCGGTGAGCTGGGGCCAGTTCCATGATGTATTTACATGGGAAACTTGTAGGAGGGGTGGTAGAAGGTGCACTCTTTGAATTTTAAAAGGTTGGGGGTTGTCTTGTTTGTTTTTTTCCCCTACCCTTCCATTGCTAAGGTCTGTAGCTCGAGTCTTGTGGAACCATCACCTGCAGAAGCAGTAGGTGGTAAAACATACCAGCTGTTCCTGGCAGGGTAACTGTGACCTCTTCCTGAAAAATGTTAATCTCCCTAAAGCTGTCCCTGCCTTCATCAGCGCAGGTTGGGTGGTTGTAGTGTGCTCTGTTTTGAGTTGTACCTCAAGCTTTCCTGGAGATCTCATCCGGTTCAGAGCAGCTACCTGCTTGTTTTAAATGGATTTCCTGCAGGGAGCTCATTGAGCCAATGCTTGAGTTCATTTCTGCGGACAGCTCAATGTGGTTAGTTGTGAACTGCAAGCTGGTACCATTTGACGACTGCGTGTCTGGAGAATTACCTCAGTCCAGCAACTGAGCTAAGCTTATGTGTTTAAGGTTTCTACACTCTCCAGTGTCTGTATGCACTGCTAATCACTGGTAAGATCTGTGTTTGGGATCTCGCTGTCCTTTTTGGAATGTGATACCTTGCCTTTGCTTTTGGTGATACCATGTGATCTGAATTTCAAGGCCTTCTGCATCCTTTTTTCTTATTAGGTATTGCTAATGAAATTTACTGATGGGGGACAGGTAAGTTGAAGGCGGAGGAAACAGTGTTCTGTAGTCTAAGGGCAATTGACAATTTTAGATTGAAATGGTATATGTGAGCAGAATTTTGTATAGATGCATTTGTATGAATGGAAAATGAATCTGTTCAAGCAACTTTTGGGAAAAAAAAATGCAGTAGCTGGGTTAAGTCACCATTTATCTTTTCAAAATGGGCTGAAACCTCAAATGGGATGGCTACCATCCACCTTACTTGATTTGTAAAGGAATTGCTCTAGAATTCTGGATTTCTGAGTTAGTTTTGCAAGCAAATCATGTGGCATCCATCTTTGGAGGCCATAATATGGTACATATGTCCAGTACACCGTGTTGCAATTCTGAGATTTTTATGTAGTATTTTCTCTGTTTGTCAGGCCGATTCAGAGGAGGATGTGGAAGAGCATCCACAAGAGCAAAGGTAAGCAAAAATTAAATGAAAAAAAGAGTATTTAAACTCATTTTGGTTTTTACTTTAGGAAATACTGAAGTGTAATTGGGCAGACAAGTAGAAATGATTTTTTCCTGCTGCATATTAAATAGATGTTTATCACCTGTGGCTTATGATTTTCTCAACTAATGTTGATATTAATGTGTTAGCAAAAATAGTGCAGTGTATATAAGACTGAAATGTCCTCTTGTATCTTACTTCTTATTCTATTTCTAAGCTGTATTTGTTTTGCATTGCTTTTACACAAAAAAATCTGCTTATTAATTATACTGTATTGTATATTTTGTAATTAATTTTTTTATATCAGAAGACAATTTTCCATTCCAAAATTTGCAGACATAAATAGTCTTGGAGTGTTAATGTGTACCAAGGTGGGGAAGGATGTGAAGAAGATTTAAACCCAAAGATTTTATTAATGTGTTGCTGTGGAACATTAAATATCCTGCCTTATTTCTTGAAATCAGATAAACAATAAAGCTCTTAAGAACTGTAGCCTCAACTCTGCTGTTTCTGTTAATATATCGGGCCTCTTGTATTTTGAAGGGTTGGGTAAATAACATCACAGATTATTTTTTAAATACACATTTTGTTTCCTCTGAGTGTCCAGATTAAAATGCTTGGACATCTACCAGTGAAACACTTCCTTCCTTTGGTATGTGTTAATGTGGGTACAGCTTTCAGTGCCATGCCATGCCAGCCAGAAAGATCACAAGACTTAAAATAAACGTGTATGACACCACTGTGCTCTGATGGCTGCAGTTAGCCAGAAATGCTTTTCCCATTTATCTCGCTTTGCCTGTAGCTTGGGTTTGAGAGTGAATAGATCTGATGAAACACAAGCCTAGAGCTGAAAGCTGGCAGAAGGGATAAGCCTGAGGGTGGGAAGGGGATGGTTATGCTGAGTCTGTCCTGCACCACAGCACTTCTTTGAGCGGCTTTCCTCCCCTTTTTCTGCCCCGTTGGGAGCCTGCTTGTCTGAACCAACATCGTATTAGGGCACCTGTGCCTCACTTCTGTGGAAATGACAAAAGATGGTATCGAAGCAGGATGGGAGAATTACTGCTGCCTCTTACAGTTGGTGCTGAGGGTTTGTGATTATTTACTCCCCTCCTCCCCCAAATCCAAGTAGCGGTAAATCATTGAAAGCTGGCATTTTCCCTGCTCAAATACAGAACTTCCTGGTTTTCAGCTGGCGACTCCTATGGTTTTGATGCAAATTTTTCACCGCATGCCTAGGCATGCTCTTTTTATTGAGAGGTAGGCAGAAGGCAGCAGTCTGAACTGGTATGTGTAGTGTGGTTTCTGAGATTTTCCTTAGCAGGCAGAGAGATGTAGTTTGGAGGGTAAAAATAAATCTCCCATCTGGCACCACCTGGAGTATTGTGTCCAGTTCTGGAATCTTCAACATAAAAAGGATATGGAACTGTTGGAATGGATCCAGAGGAAGGTTACAAGGATGATCAGAGGGCTGGAGCACCTCCGCTATGAGGACAGGCTGAGAGAGTTGGGGTTGCTCAACTTGGAGAAGAGAAGGCTCCAGGGAGACCTGATAGTGGCCTTCCAGTACCTGAAGGCGGCGTACAAGAAAGCTGTGGAGATACTTTTTACAAGGGCATGTAGTGATAGGATGAGGGGGAGTGGTTTTAAGCTGAAAGAGGGAAGGTTTAGATTAGACATGAGGAAGAAATTCTTCAAAATGGGGGTGGTGAGGCACTGGAAAAGGTTGCCCAGGGAAGTTGTGGATACCCTCTTCCTGGAAGTGTTCAAGGCCAGGTTGGATGGAGTCTTGGGCAGCCTGATCTGGTGGGAGGTGTCCCTGCCCATGGCAGGGGGGGTGGAACTGGATGGTCTTCAAGATACCTTCCAACCCAACCCATTGTATGATTTTTTCTTGAGGTGGATGGAGTACCTGGCTACTATGGCAATACTAAAAATATTAAGGAAAGATAAATAGTTCTCGAGACTCAGATAGAAAATTGGGAAAAGTGGTTTGACTTTTTTTGTCATCCAAGTGCTTAAACACTTTTACTGGTCATTATTCATTTAAAAAAATGAGCTTGTTTTCTGAAAGTAAAGTTTATAAGGTTCATTTGCATGGATGGAAACATCCTTGTGTTGTCATGCAGAAATACTTCAGGAAACTTGCCTAAACAGGCACTGGTTTGTGTGTATCTTTTCAGTTGTTTTGGTTTGCTACTGTGTGTACTTTGTGTACTGAATGAGTGTTATAGTGTAGACTTAATGGAGAAGACCTTACAAAGGTACTTTAGGAATGCCAGAATTTATTAGTTTCTTTCCAGATTAACTTTCATTCTCTTGGCTTATGTTACTACATGGTGAAATCACGGGGATTTCCTTTTCCTATAGCAGCAAAACTTGAGAGCTTGCAGCATCTCCATCTCTTTGTCTGCCAGCATGCCATGCCCTGTGGAAATCAGATAAAGCTACTGAAATTTGATGTGAAGCCCCAGAAGCAAAGCACCTTAAAGTAGCGGTATGAACAGAAGTTAATGGAGATAGAGAATTCAAAATTTTCCCCAGAGCTGAAGAGAATTCAGCGTCTTGGGGCATAAAGGAGAAAGTCTCTTCCCAAAACATTCTTTTATTCAGTTTTTAATTCTAGGTTAATGACCTCTCTTGGGAGCTTGCTAACCTAATTTAAAAAAAAAAAAAGTGAAGTATTAATCTGTTAACTGACTTCCTGTGCATGTGCATCACAGGATCTGCCGTTTGGGGTAGACTTATTGATTTGCTGTTGGTTTTGTGACAAGTGCACAAGGTGGGATGGCTGTAGTCTCATTATTTCTGCCTTAGGTTTAGCTTTAACAAATACAGAAGTTTGCATGGAGGTAGCAAAAACCATTGTCAACGTAACAATTTTTGTTGAGGGCTATTTTGGAGCCGAATGAGAAATGGATGGTTTAGAGGTCCATGGGTTTGCAGCTGTCCTGAGTGAGAAAGAGGTAATTAGCAACTTCTTAATTTCCAGCCTAGGACTCCTGTCTCTCTGATTGCTTGAGTGCTACCATAAGTTGCTTTCCACTATTTTGTGTGACTCTGAATCAGACTCTGAAGTAAGAAATGCTGGACAGTAGATACTGGAGTTGCTGTACTGCTGCAGGCCACAGTCTTTCATAGAATTAAAGCCACATGTATTTGGACTAGCCGTATTAAAAAAGCTTCAAGTTTCCTCAAAACCCTCTTTTTTACATTTGAATGTCAGCAGTAAAAAGAGGCCATCCAAGAAGTTAATGACAAGATTTCTTTTGGTTTGCTTTTTTTCTTGTTCGATTGTTCAGTTACCATAGCTCGCAGTAGCAAATTTTGAAGATTTAGGTGCTTGCTTTTTTGTTACGTTTTGCTAAAGCAGCATAATGAGTCAAATGCAGAAGTTTGGCACTGATAAAGGCACGGTACTGTGAAGTGATGTGCACAAATGATGCTATCAAAATTTCTAGCTTTCCACTTCAAGGAAGTAGATATTGGACTACCAAGAGAAAAACAAAAAACACATGTATGACATTCTTAATGCTTGGTTTTGAGCACTTCCGGAGGGAGCCCTTTGAGGATCCAGTTTCCCAGCTGACAGTGCATCAGAAAACACATGTGGCATGTGTACTTTTATGTGATGTGCATTAATTGTCCATGAGAAACAAAAGCCACACAATACTAAGAGCATGGTATGTAATTAGTGAGTAAGAGGATATTTTCCAGCCTTCACCCGTGACAGTTAGGGCATATTTTGCTTTGAGTGAACAGGCATTAACTGCTAGGAAAATTGTGAGTGTGATGCAGTTAGCTCAGTCAAGCATTTCTGTTCAATTTGCCTTTGATCGCTGTGAGCGTTTGACCCCATGGACTGGAGCTGCTTGGGACAGTGGATGGTATTGGCTCCCAGTGGGTTTTGTGCTAGGGTGATGGTGCAGCCCTGGGAGTGACAGCTGGTGCCTGGCACTTTGGCATCTCCCAATTGCCAAGTGAGATTACTCCTAATCCTGTGATTTTTGTTGTGTCTGTGAGATAGTGCTCCAGACATGGAAGAGAATCTGGAAGGTAAAGGTGACCATGGAGTACCTTACTAGTTTCCTGAAAGACAACAGAGCAGTTAAGGTGCATGGACTGCAAAATTACTCAGAGGTTTAGCAGATACTTGAAGAGATGTAGTTACAAATTTGCTTCAGGAAAAATCTAAGACTGGCTGGGGAGAAGGAGCCTGCTTCACGTTGTGAAGTCATCTGTGACGGATTCTCACTGGCCACAACTTCATGTAATCTCCAGTCTAGAGGTGCAGATCAGTCTGGCGCCGTGGGTGAACTGTTAAGACTCTTCAGAGGTGACTTGCCCTTCAGAAGAGCTTGTGGTCCTAGTGCCATAATTTCTGACAAACCAGTTCTTGGAAAGTAATGGCATGGGACTTGTGGTATGCCTGTGTTCCAGATAACTAGCTAAGGTGGTGGCTGGGGCAGTAAAAGAAAGATTGAAAAGTAGGTTAGGACCAATTAGATTTTTTTTCCTTCTTCTATTTCTTACTGAAAAAAAAAAAAAATTGATTTTGTGCTAGAAAAAGTGAATATTAAAGAAGCCGATTGTTTTGTTGTGTTTACTTTCTAAATATCTTTAGTGACATCAAATTGAGTATCGATCAAGAAAGTGTTTCAAAATGAAGAGCTGAAAAGTAGTTTTGAGAGTGTCAGCAAGTGCTTAAACTGTTTGAAAGGAACCTTCCTAAACCAATATTTTCAATCTAAGCTTGTATTGAGTACCACTAACCATTTAGATTATCGTTAAACTTATGCCCTGAAAGTATTTGAAAAATTTACATGAAGACTTTTCCTGGGATGTGCACTTGGTTCTAACTTGTAATAGTGACAGTTACTTTTATTAAGTTTTCAATAGTTTTACTTTCTTTTTTTCTTTTTTTAACAAAAGAAGCAGAAATCTATGCGTGCATTAAATAAAAATAGAGAAAATCTGCATTTCTTGAGGAAAAGCTTTTTAGTTACCATTAATGCACTGGGGTAAAGTAACATGTTTCTACACTACAGAATGGATGTTCTTACGGGGATGCACCGAAACCTTCTTTGGTATTAGTTATGTTTTGTTTTTATAAGACGCTCATGTTGCGTTCTACTTGCAGTATCACCAAGGGACTACAAATGTTAGGTTTTACTGGATGTGTAAGGAAATGAAATCTACTTTATATACTCCTTAGAAGTAAAGGAGTGGAAATGAGATGCACACTCCTACCTGTTATGCTTGGGTGAAAAATCCCTAAGAGAATGCCTCTGGGGAACATAGAGGATGATGTGAAGCTACAACGAAGAAAAAACTTGCTGAAGAAAATTGCTGGAAGGTCAACAAAGTTGGACGTTCTCTTGCAGATGAAGAAATGGATTATTTTGGAAGGAACTATTAGTGTTACACTTTCTCTCCTTCCTTACATTTCTGCCAGGCACAGCCAGAGTGACAGGCTGAACTCTTGCTTCTTTAATCTCTGTTTTGTGTGTTGTAATTTATTCACTGATGAACTTCCCCTTACTGAACTTTGTATTAAATGCTCTTAGGGACAGCTGTGCTGTCTTGTGCATTGCTTCTTCCCAAATGTTGGGCCTTCTGAAAAATTGTGTTGCTGCACTGCTGATACAGGGATCAAACAACCTACTTTGCATGGCAGTGCTGTGTGCTAGCAAATGAGTCAGCTGTCTATTTATTTATTTGTTTCTAAGTTGCTTTCAGACAGTTCTGAGCTGAGAGCAGTGGTCTGTACAGTGTTTCACTGCAGCCTGAGGAGCTAACGCTATGGCTTTCTAGAGTTGCAAACGAGATGGTCTTGCTACATTTTGCAAAGAGCAGTCCAACTGTTTATCTGTCCTCAGCATAGATCCTAATTGACGTTATCTGAAATATTTTAAAGGTGATGCGTGGCTGGATTTAATTACACTTTGATACGTTTTTGCAATCCTGCTCATCATTAAAATCTTATCTGCCTACAGTGAAAAACTGCAGGTGTGTATGTATTTCCACTCACTGTTGTGAGCCCTCTTGGGCTGGAAGGTGCCTGTGGTCAGATCAGGGGCTGATTTGTACGTTGACTTGTATGTAGAGATAAAACGGTCTTTCTCATCTGGGACACAATTTGAGTTTGAGAAATGATGATGGTCGTGGTGTGGTAATTGAGAATTGGCACTTGTGCTTTCGTATGGCTCACGCTGCCTTGAAGAGTCACACAGGCTGTCTTCACCCCAGTTTCTATACTGATAAAAATATCAGGCAGTGAAGTCTCCTCTCAGCTAGAGCTGTGAGTTTATTGCTTGCACAGGGATTAGCATGTGTGAAGGAGCTGTATTTGTGGGTATATGCTAAAGGAGTAAACTTTCTTATGTGTATTGACGTATCTTAGATGGACAAAGAAACTGAGCTTTACATTTTCGTGTCCTTATGTTAATAATTACTTCACTTTCTTTTCCTACTTTCTGAGCTTTCTGTGTCTCCTGCATATCTCTTGTGTACCTTTTTATGGCATCTGCTCATTCTTTTCAGGTTCTATCCAGGCCATGCCTGAAACTAGCTTTTGTATATTGCAAGAGGAAGAGGTTGTCTTGCGCTCCCCAGTGCTGTCCTCTGCCTTGTCCAGTTGTACAAGTTGTTTTAAAAAACTCCTCTGGATTAAAAGCACTTATTGGTTTCATTTTCGCCAGGTTAACATTTACCTGTGACTGTTCTCTGATCAATTTTCCTTTTGCATCTTGTAGCAGTGTCACCTTAAAATGTGTACAGAAGTCCTTCCTTGGTCTCTTCCTCCTCCTGTGCTGGAAGGATGCGGGACTTGATACTGAAGCTGTGTCTGGCAATGCAGCTCACCTGCATTACAGACTCTCTTGTGTTTTCTCAAATAAGCTGCTTCGAGGGAGACCTGTCGATATATCAGTGTGGCTCTGGTCCACACATCATCGCATTTTCCTGCTCCTTCCTTGGTCCTTCTCTCCCTTTTCTTCCACCTGCCTTTTGGCCTGCTGTTGAGGTGGCTGGTGATATGGTAGTACTTGTGCCAAGGCAGGCTTTCTGCTCCCTTATCTGCTGCAGTGCAGGAGGAGCTGAGGAGAAGTCCAGCCAAGTGTGCTCTGCTCACTGTTGGAGGGATCAGTGAACAGCTGAGTCCCCCAAAGTTTGGGGCTTGAGAAGGAGAGCGTCTTGTTGTATGTTGGGAGTAATCAAATCAGTGGCTGATGGGCAGGACGTGAATAAAGCATTTGCATCAGTGTGATGGGTTGTCTTGGAGGCAGTCAGTGGGTTTTGGGAGGATAGTGTGGCAAATCACACAGCCTCCCACTGTATGGAAAATTGAAAGCAACTGCAGACACACACACACACATATCATGTGTTGTCCATGGTTTTAAATTTTTTTCAGGCTTTTGATAAACCCTTGTAGCCTGTGCTTTTGAGACAAAGTTCACCCAGAATGCATGGTCTTTAGAGTTAGTTCAGTCTTGATCTGAGTGGCTGGAACAAGGGCATATGGTGTCTTATTTTGCAGTCTGTGTGTGTTTCAGTACTGGCTGCAAAGCTTGTGCAGGAGCTGAGACAAGTCTCGTGGTAGCAAAGACTTGTTGGTACAGTCATTCAGCAAACACACGCAGAGGGTCACCTCTTAATGCCAAGCAGCCGCATGCTGCGAGCACTCTGCAAATCCCATCTGGAACATGGCATTTTTTTTGTTAAACTTAACCTGCCTTGTTTTGAAAATGGGAATATTAAGACACATTTTTGTGTATTTAGAGAAAAGAAAAAAAAAAAAAAGGAAAGCAAACAGCTGCTGTGGCATGTTTGTCCTTGTCCTAGTCATTATAAACTTAGTGTCCCCTGAGTCCGTCCATGCTTCTTCTATAATAAAAGTAGTTCAGAGTAGGAACTCTTTTCTTATGCTTCTGCTTTTGCATTTTAATACGATAATAATAGGTTTCAGATGATTTTTGGGCAGTGGGCTACAGAAGATTTAGCTTTATATATATACATTTATTATTAATAAATTATTTTTACTTCCCTAATAGCTGCTTCTTAGTTGCCCTTAAGAAGGCTTAATTTGCAGTAATTTTCATTTTACTGTTATGCAGTTAAGTGATAGACATCTGGAATAACAGACCAATGTCAGCAGTCTGGAAACTGACAACCTCATTTAGCCTCACAGTTTTTCTGCTGTTGCAGACTGTCAAATTATGACAAAACAGGAAAAAAAACCCCAAAACAACAGCTTGCTCACCTTCAGGAATTTGCAGGCACTCCACTTCTGAATCATCAACCCTAGCATACTGGCGTGGTTTATAACCTGGGTGTAAAGTTACCTGACCTCTATCAGATGCGGTATAATAAAGTGTTATAGGCAGTGCTTTTACCTGCCTCTCATCTTCCTAGAGACTCAAATGTAATACAAACCTAGTTTATAATGCTTTATAATGCTTCACGTATTTTGATTTGACTAGGAAATATGCTCTGGGTCAGCTGTGTTTCTGCCCTGGCAGTGGCTCTGAGTGCATGACTGGTAGGCAAGTAGGTAAAGGAGACTTTTCAGTAATTTTGGTGTTTGTTATGGTAACATAAGTAAAAACATGGGCAGGAAAACAAAGCAAATAGCTCATGTTTACCAGTTTCAGTTCAATCTTGGTTATAAATTCAAGCCTAAGTTTTAAAAAACATCTGTTGCATTGACTTAAGTGTAATTTTTTTAATCCATTTTCTTCGATAGCAGCTTTGGGAAGAGGCTTTTTCTTTGTGCAGAATGACCGACTCTTCTCTTCATCAGGAAAAAATAGTCGTATTAAGGGAAAGGAAAAGTATATCACTATTACACTTGCATGTGACAACTGTGTATTAACTCTTTTGCAAAGTTCTGAGTACTTACTGCAAATATTTGCTTTATACAAGACAAGAGTTTACTTTAATCAAATAAGTTAATTGCCTAGGAGAAATATGTGGTCAGTATGAATGATTTAGGTGTCTGCTTGTCCTCTCGGGGTACCACCATTCTGTGTTATGTCCAGGCTGCCAGCTGAGATAAGGAAGAAAGAGGGCAAAACTGACTGTGTTAATAATCACCTTATCTTTCTCTCCACCTCCTGTCCCCTGAATGGTGTACAAATAAAGCTGCATATTTGTGCATGTGTGCCTTAGTAACTTTTAGAAAGTGCCATGGAAATATAATTCGAGGAGGACAACTCAGGATATCTTTTACGTGTGTGTGTACAAAACAGACCTTACTTTCTATAGAACAAATGGACTCTATGTAAATTTTAAATACCAGAATTCCTCAATCGGTAACAATCACTCTGAACAATTTTTTTTGCTCTGAATTATGAGGAAAAGGAGAGAGAAGGGTAAATATTTTCCAAGAGGAGGGTATGAAGTAGCCCTCTGTTCTCATTTTTGGTGAGGTTCTCTTCTGATAACCTCTTGTCTGCTTCAAGCTACTGTTACAGTACGTAGTGAGCTGTGGTCAGGGGTTTACCATCTTACCCAGCCCAATACCAGAACTCCACACATGTCAAAATTAAGAAATCTGAAGTGGAAAACAATGCTTTTTGTTACTGCCTGATAAAATCCAACTTCATGAAGAAGCTTGGAACAGGACACAGTTAAGACTGTCTATTATGTCCAGTGCTGTTGAAAGCACAGGCTGTTGTCGTCTCTGGTTCATGGTTTTCTTGTGCTTCAGTTAGAAATTAGACTTTCTGAGCAAGAAAAAGTTTTGTTAAAATGTTTGTTTGCAACAGCATGCTCCTGGGAAGTGCGGAAAACAACTCAATATTTTTTTATGCCTAGAAACTGCTCTGTCGTATGATGGCACGGTGACAGTAACGTAGCTGAGGTTGCATTATAAAGGACCTCAGTTTCTTTGCAGTCCTAGGGTTTGAAGTTGGTCTGGCCTTTGGAGACACTTGTATATGAATAGGATGATAATTTGACACACTTCAAAATGCCTGGGGAGGCATTCAGAAACTTGAATGATATATATGAAGAAGGAAAAGTGACCTTAAGTCAAATTTGTTGTGACCTACATTCTCACTATTTCTTTGCATTTATAAATGATTATATATCGCTTTCCAACTTTTTAAATTGCTGTTCATTGTTTTAATGTTTCTCTCTTGGACCTGGTTATTTTCTGTGAGAGACTGAGGCATAAAGAGATAAATGACCAGTTTGTAATCTGCTAATCTTAGTTTCTGCTATTATCTGCCTTGTTGGTAGCACGTACGTATATATGTCCTGAGTGGGAATTTCACAGCTTTTTTTAATCACATGTGAATGCCGATACCTGATCTAGTGAAAGTTGTTAATCCCTCTTGATTTACTGTTCTTTATTGTTCTTTGTGCCCCCTCGACGCTGCCATGTTCTTACAACCCTGTTTTCCCTACTGATTTACTGGAGGGCTTCTCCTTATCACCCGTGCAGTGGGTATATGCTAGAAAAACTTTTGCGGGTCCTAAGAGAGGATCCAAAATTTGACTGTTTGTACAGACTCTCAGATTTCCAGAAGCTCTAGAGACAGTCTTTGAGTCACTGCTGTCAGCTCCTGCATGCTTCTGACAGTGTTTGGCAAGCAGTGGATCCAAATGTTAATGTTTTTTTTAAGATTGTTGGCATGTTGAGGACTTGACCTTTCTTGTGAAGCTACTTCAGTTATTCCTGCCATTTCTGGTTATCAGAATTAAGCCAAAAAAAAAAAAAAAAGCTACTGGTGCCCTAAGTGCCAGGAAATGGCATCTCTTTGCAGTCCTGCAGCTGTAGGTATTTGTTTCTTATCAGTGAGAACTGAAATTAGTTCAGCAATCAGTCATGTATCAAAGTGAATTTGGGCCATATGTGTAGATATGTATTTGCTTGAATGCGATCTCCTGGCATTTAGGACATTGGGCTGCGTTTGTTGGAGCTGTGTGTTGCACAGCCGTTGGGAATACACTTGGAACAAAGAGGGACTTTGGAAACTTCTTTGACCCTGAGCCAGCGGTCTCAATGTGGTGTGTTTAGCACTAGTGAGAGAAAAAACAGATGCATGCTTATTTTTGTATTATTTGCTAGGAAGATCCTTTGTGTGGTTTCTAAGATCTTGACTTTCCTGTGTATGACGTTCCTTTTAGCCCCATTGCTGCAGTGCATTGGGATGAGCGGTGCAGTTTCTACAAGCAATTGAATATGCACGTGCCATTTTTTAAGGCTCTCGCACCTTGTTGTTCTGTCGTAGGGCCAGAGCAAAGTGTACTGTGTTCTGAAAGCTTTTCTTGGTGAAAATATGTAAAAGCTGTTAATTTCTCATCTGTTGCAGAGTGTTTTATAAACAGGTGGGGACTGTGGATACATTTCACTCTGTTTGAAATCAATCTTCATGTACAGTGTGGTGATAGCAGTTGATAGAGCTGAATCCTGAGAGAGCTGTAGGATAAATCTCAAAACTGGTTGAATTTTACTGAATTATCTGACAATACAGTAGTTTTATTTTCCTTGAGGATAAATTTCAGTGATTCATTTAAAAAAAAGTTGTTATTTTTTAATAGAAATTAAAAGTTGTAATTTTAAACTTTAATTATACTTTTGTGACTGCTGCTGCTGAGGCACTGCTTAGAGGATGAAGATGTACATTGTTTGAAATTTCAGGGTTGTAGGTACTAGATGATGTCCTGAAAGATCTGAATGCCTTTGCAGGAGTTATTGTGTGAAGTTTGCTCTCTACTTGAAAAGTAAAACAGTCTAACAAGGAGTATTAGAAGCATCTGAAATATAAAAGGTTTGTATTTTTGCAATAGGAGTGCATCAAAGTTGTCGGCAAGTGACTTTGATCACCTCCAGAATGGACACCCAGAGTTTCGGTGCCTTCTGGGCATTGGGCACCAGCTCCTGGCTGAAGTAATATCGTTGGCAGGTCGGCTCCTGCTCCTGCACCACACACTAGCCACAAACACCAAGCATTTTGGGGAGGTGATGTTATCAATATTAATGAGTACTGCCCAGCATCACGGTTACACTGGTGTGTTGATGTTAAATCTCAGGGTGGAGAGGCAGTGGGATGTGCTGCACAACGTGGGAGGAGGAGGGATGGTTTTCTTTCCCCTCATTAAGTCCCCGCTGTCTGGCTGGGTACCTGGTGGAGTTTGTCTCACAACAAACTACACTGTGTGGTTGCACCAAGTGCTGGCTTTTCTCCTTTTTGTCCCTTCCTTCTGTGCTCATCAGACCCTTGTCCCAGCATGGCTCTCCCTGAAGAGTCTGCTGGGAACCCCTTGGATGCAGCAGCCTGGTCCCGCCCCTTGCTGAGGAGCCACAGCGTGGGGGGCCATGTGTCTGAGAAGAAGGAGGTGGTAGCAAGGCGATGGCAAAACCAGTATTGCTATTGAGGCCACAAGACTGTTTTGCGTTATTGCTTCCCCGTAATTAATGCATTTTGCAGAATCCCATTCTCTTACAGTGCCATCATGATATCTGTGCATTGCCCATCAATTGTTTGAAATGAGTCAGTGTAGAGGGTATGGTGATGCACCACTTATGTTAAAAAAATGTGTTTCAGCGCAACAGAAGGTCTGTAAGGACAGTAGCCAGGTAAGATTCACCTGCCCTGTGGCTTGGAACTGGCCCTTAGTGACAGGCAGGGCCCATCCCCACCACCAGTGTGAGGTCTTGTCTGTGGGGAAGCTCCCTCTCCAGGCACCTAGGAGTGGCAGAGGAGCAATTTTGGGACAGAGCTTTAGATGTTGGAAGGCTGGTCATCTCCAGCTTCTTTTGCAGCAAGAGGGAAAGAGGTTTCACCAGAGAGGATGGTCAAGGAGTTTAATCTGCCTGCTTTGAATCACCCTTGGGAGCAGCCTATTTTTTGCAGTCCTTCAGGAGGAGGGGGAGTGACAGTTTTCCTAATTTTGGAGCCCAGGATGAGGGAGTGCTCGCATCCCTCTGAGTTGTCCTGCCTCCATTGCTTCCTCTGTTTTGTGCGGCTTTCCCTTCCCACAGAGGGCAAGGCAGCAAGTGAAGTTGCAGTAACTTTTCCGAACACCCAGCATTTCTGACTTGCACAGTGAGCCTGTCCTGTCCTCTCTGCTCAGGTTTTCATTCAAGTTCAGAGATTTGAGACACAAGGCCTTGATCTGCGTGGTTCTGGGGCAGAGGCTGCGGCTGGCAGTCTGCCTCCTAGGTACCACAGGGCTTTCTGCTGCAGAAGCAAAAGGCACCCCTGCAACCACCAGACCTTTCTCAGGGAGCTGCTGCTTAGGGCTCCCATCTGCTTCAGTGCACAGAGTGCTTCTCTTCAGCCTGCTGCCTCTTACCAGAGCACAAGCAGTGTGTTGGTTAATGCAAAACCCTACAGAAACAGGACACTGCCATCCACACATGGTTGCTTGGCTGGAGAGAGAGAGGCTGGGCAGTCGGTGAGTTGCATGTGATGCTGGTGAGACATCTTGCCTAATGCGGTGCCGGAAACCGCTCAGATGCGATACTGAACCTGTCTGGGCTAGAATGTGGCAGCAGGGGAAGGACAGGGTGTAATTGCCAGAGAGGCGGGAGGAGGGGGAAGTGTAGTAATGAGAAAAAATGACTAAAGATTATGAAGAGGGGAAAGAAGTGGGGGCGGGAGAAGGTGCCCCTAATAAAAACTCAAAGTGAACAAAGATACTGGTAGAGAAGGGAAAAATAAAAGCTTGCCTATTTCAAGTGATAGGCAAGAGTGATAAGGAACAACAGCAGATTACAATCTAACCATGAAAGGAAAGGCATACAATAGCAAAAGGGAAGTGAAATGAGAGAAAGGAGGGAGTGACTGATTCATAACTGCTTGCACCTTGTGTAACCACCACCTCCGTTTATGTAAAATGGTTTTAAGGGTCTGTGCAAAATGGAATCAAGTCTCCCCACTCCGGCTGTCAGAAGTGTGTAGCACTGAGTGCTGCCCACTCATTTAATGTCAGCTATTACACAGGGTACAAAGCAGTCAGCAAATCAGACCTCACTAGTGACGTTGTAGGTCACCTCTTACATTTTGCCTGCATATATATTTTTTTTTGTGCTGACTTAAATTGTCCTATCGACTGGGGTTGTGGGTTGGCATTTTAAAGCTAAGGTCTCTACAATAAATTCGTCAATAAAGGTACAAATGGCAAAGATCTGAACACATGTTGTGAATATGCTAACCATATACAAGCATTAATTTTATAACTCCTGTTCTTTTTTAAATGTGGTTGGAACACTGTGCTACCCTTGAAGTGAGCTGCCATGTGATATTGTAGAGTAAGCTTTGCAGTTCCTTGGTTTGTGGGTTTAACATTTCTCCTTAGTTCTTGAGCCTGTCTGCTAGTGCTCTGTGCCATGTGCATCGCTGGTTTGTGTCTAAATCTTGATTCCTGGCAACTGGAGAAGGGTTGGGAGTTGAAGGGGCTGTACTTGACCGACTCCTTGACCTGTGCTTTACGTGCTTTGTTGCTATTAACTGCCTTTCTTCAATAGGTATTGTCTGATTTCTGTCTTGATGTGCTCTGTCTTTTATTGGAGTCCTTTGCCACAAGCTTGCTGCCTACAGCCCACGAGGTGACTGCTGCCTGCCTAGGTATCTCTGTGCCCTGTTGCTGACCCAGTTTCTGCTGCATTTAAACTGCCCTTTTGAAAAGGGGGCATTTCTGGCCTTTGTGAGTGTTTCCAGTGTTGCTGGAATGATGTGGCTGGTCCTGCAGATGTTAAAACAAACACACCATCCTGCCGCAGAACCTGTGCTTTCAGTCTTGCCTGGAATTTTATTTTCTCCTTGTAAATAAATACCATTATTGATGCTTTCTGGTCATCCAAGTGGTGGGCTGCGTTTTGGTGGATGGTTTGTTCTTGGAATAATTACTGGAAAGTTTGCCATGCAGGAAGGGGCACCAGATTTAAGTATTCCAGACACTATTCCAGTTTTTAAGATTAAGACGCTCACTTTTGTTCCCAAACTGAGGAAGCTCATTTGGGAGTTGGGGAACTGCAGGCTGCCCTATCCACCTCTGTCATGAGATCTGACTTGGAAGTTAGGTCTTGATCCTAACTTGCAGACACTGGCTGGGGACAATGACACTTGGTTTGAACACTTTAACATTTTTTTTTGTTCTTCCTCTACCTGCTGAAATTTTACAGGCTGTGGAAAAGTAAGATGAGGTGTCGAAAATGTGATCTTGTGGTAGCTGCAAGTCCTTGTGTTACTCACTGCTTGCCGTGGCTTGAGGCAGTACCTTGTGCTTCTTTATTCCCCACTGTCTCTTTGCCATACTCCTGCCAAAAGCCACATCTTCCATCTTGAAACAATCAGATCTGCCTTGTGAAGAATCGTTGCTCCTTTTTGTGTGTGGAATACTGCCATGGAGTGAGACACCAAATCCCATTCAGAGGCTGAATGCACTTGCCAAGCTTGCTTTCATGCACTTAGGTCACACGTGTCCATACTTCTGAATGCACCTGTAAGAAGGGGGGAAACGTTCTGTGCTAGTACCCCAGCTGCCCCTCTGTCTGCGAGAAGCCCCACTGACTTCAGTGGGACTTCGTGCAGATCCCAGTGGGTTCCCATGCAGGATGATGATGTACTTTGGATTGTTGCAGAGAAAGAAACAGCAAGAAAGAGACATACGACCATGCTAGGTGAAATATGCCTTTGGGCTGCAGGGAGATATTTGGCCTGTCGAAAGGGATTTTCCTCTCACAGGCAGCTTGAGAAATTCCCTAGTAAAGTTAATGTGTGGAGCATGCAGAAGCAAAGTGCGTCCTTTCTTGCAGTGGAACACATCTGGTTTGAGGCTAGTCAAGAAACTAAAAATGGTGTTACTCATTCTTTGCCCTTAGTTTCACAGGTAAAGTTTTCAAGTTGGTGCACTCCAATTAGCTGATTAGCTTTGAAATAAAGGAGGAAATGAAAGAATGTAGAGAAGGTGGAGTCCTAACATGGTACTTGATTGCAAGTACTTTTTTGTAACTGATACAAAGTAATCAATAGCTGGCTTACTATTTTTTTCCAGCTAATTTTTCTACTCTTCCTTCCCCCACCAGTTACTCTGCTGAAGGAAACAAATGTTAATTCATTGGCTCAAGGTGCCCCTTGCTGGAAATCGGAGCTCTAGAGGTTAACGTGCCAGCCATAACATACCTGAGGTTTTTTTGGTGGTACACATTTTGTAAATAAACCTGTGAAACAGGGTGTATTTCATATGATTCTGCTTTGTTTAATGGCAGAAGGTTGCAGCATTTTGTATGATACAAGAATATGCTCAGAGCATTGGCTTCAGCAGATCCCAGATGTTTTGTAAGGACGTGGTCATTTCTGCAGTAAGCATTGTAACTACTAGTCCTCGCAATTCTATTTTTTTTTTTTGCCAGTTTGAATTTTCTGGTTTAAATTTTTTTCTATCTATGTTTTCCTTAACAGCGCGGTCTAATGCACAGTATAATGCACAGTAGCACTTAAGAGGGGGTCACAAATACACTGTCAGAGTGTTTCCTGTTATTAATAGCACTAAATCATGGACCTGTCCTTTCCTTTTGCATACCATGACCCAGTGTGCCAAGTGACACAAGACAGGTGAGCGCAGCAAGCTGCTCTTTGCAAAAGGGAAAGCAGGGAAAATTTGGCAGGCTGGCTGTGTGGTGTCATGCTACCAAAGGGGTTTACTGGCTTCAGGTGAGAAAATGGAAGTGATCCGATACTGTAAAGGATTCCTCCATCTTTTTCTGCTTGCAGGAAAACATAATTTGAAATTATAATGAGTTTTGTATAGGGAGTTGGAAAAGAAAGGCTTTTGCTTTAAGAGTAGGTATATAAGACTGGACTGTTTAAGTGCATAGAAGAAGATGAAAATGTACGGTGGAATGATAGCTAATAAAATATGAATGAACAATTAGTAGTTGTCAATTTTTTTAATCACTATTGTAGTTCTAAAAGTTTCTTCATAAGAAAAAAGTTCCATATTTTTCTGGAGAAAATACATGTCCCATCAAATAATACTACATGTCACATATGTAAAATGGCATAGATCCAGTAGGTTATTGGACCAAATGTTTGAGGGGGCACTAAAGATGGTATCATATACTCCAACTGAGAGGGGCAAAACCCAAGAACAAGTGAGTGATGCTTCCTCCATCTGATGCCTCCATGAGATGGATGTTCATTTTGGGCCGAAGCTACTTTTTTGATGTTGCATCTTTGTAATTTATCTATAACTTTTCCTCCTTTAGATTTGGTAGTGGCCCCTGGGGTAGGGAGGAGCAGCTTTGTTTCCCTGCTCTATGCAGGACTACTCTGCAACCACAGCTACACCCTGCAGCACTGTGCTTGAAGTGCCTGTAAGAAAAGTGTAGCTCTGCTCCTTCTCTTTATATTTCTTCTTGAAGATTGATGATCAAAGACTATATTTTGTTTTTAAAGATTTAGGCTGAAATTCACAAAAGAAATGCAAAGTCCAGCCTGAGTTTTTTTCCACTGTTTTGTCAAATTTTGATTTTGCAGCTTCAAGATGTGAGCTTAGTGACTTTACCATGGCTCCTTCTCAGGGAAAGTGGTATCAGGTGCATTGTCCAGACCAAACAAATACATTAAAAGCAGAAGTGATTAATATTGCTTTTTTAAGTCCTAGGTCTGAGTTTTCTTGTATTTGCTTAGCTTCCATTTTAGTTAATGTTCTCCCTGCTGTTTGGGAGGGGATTTTTACTACTTAAGGTGTTTGGTGTAAAGGTTTCCTATGGGCTGTTAAGATCTACCAAGCAAAGCTGTGCCTTAGCTGTTCTGCGGGCCTGTGCTTTTTCATTATGAAAAGAAACTTACAAGGCTTGGATTAATGCAGAAACAGCAAAAGGCAGCTCCTGTAGGAAGATTATCACTCTTAATTGCTGTAGGAAGATTATCACTCTTAATTATTAAGCAGGTCAAGCTTATCATAAACCACAGAGCTCTTTCATGCATTTTACTGAAGTGTCTTAACTTAAAATGGTTTCTGTCAAGATGGAAATTTTTGGCTGTGGCTGTAAATAGAAAAAGGAAATGGTTGGGTGCAATGATATTTGACAAGAATGTAACTTCCTATTGCCATGAGCTCTGCAACCCCATTGTCCTTCCTGCCAGGGCCTCCCCCCTCCTCTCAAGGCAGAAGCGCAATCCCCTGGGCCAGAGAAACACCCAGTGTGTGAAAGTGAGACATTTGAAGGAGGGTTGCTGCTGAATCGACAGAAATTGGCCTTTTGCTCTTCAGCTTCAGATTTTTTTTTATTAAAAATGTATGCATTCCTGAAATGAATTTTAATCTGCCAAAACCAGAATTATAACTCATACATTCACTTGGATCTCTTCCTTCTATAGTGCTAATTGTCCTGTATACACTCTGCAGGAATGGAAGACAAGTTCATTGTTACTTTTAAGAGAATTAATTTCAGGCCAGTGTGATAGAATCAGTATTTGTTTCTTCTGGAGTGTGTGTCTTTTCCTTTGTTAGATTCCTAAGTATGCTTGTACAGGACTATGCTTAAAAATAGCCCTTGCCACTAAAACATTCTGCCATGGCTTTGCCATTGCAAAGACAGAATTAAATACTATACTGCCTAGCAAGTAAAAATAAGCACGCTCTCCTTAGGTATGAGGCAGGTGCCTTTCTAGAGGTTCTTTTATCCTACCTCTTTCACAGGGCCATGCTGTGAAATTTGACTGCTTTCAGTAAAACACTTTGAAAACTGTGGGTAGGGAACGGTCATTTAAATTTCATGGTATTTCAGCACAAGGCTTGCAGTTAGTGCCTTGCTTTTAGCTGGAGAAGGCAGCGTGCTGACACCATGAAAGCCTTTTCTCTGGTACTCCATGCACCCTTTCTCTATGGTTCATGTTTTCAAAGTGTCAGAAAAAGGCAATGAGCGTCACATCTCCATTTGAAAATGTTTCATTTTCAATTTAGAGACTCTGTGCAGGTTTTTTGGATAAACAATGTGATCTTTCAGACTTATAGAGTCTCAGGGCTCATCTTGATTTTTGCGTTGTGAGAGTTGAGCATCATTCTTCAAAAGGCAGCCATTTATTTACATGTATAAAGTAGGTCAGAGTGCTTTCAGGCTTTACTGCCTTTCTTATTGCTTGTTAAGTAAGATAGGCAAAAGTTAATGTCTCAGAAATTATTTGTAGTCTTAGCGTCACTTTTTGAAGAACAGTCCTGGGTTATGTAGGCATTTTAAAGGGTTTGGGTTTTTTGTTTTGAGAGTGGCAACTACAGGGTAAGCAAATTATTAAAAAAAAATGAATCAGGCTAAAAGGCTTTGAGGTTTAAAAAGAAAAAAAATAGCATGAGCAGCTTTGTGTGCCTTTGGGATTTGTGGTTTTATTTCACATACTCATGGACTAGAAACATTCTTTAAAAAGATGTGAAATGCAGTGTTTTCTCATAACCCCAGAAGTCCCGGACCTAGTAATTCAGGATGAAGCGTCAAGAATGCCAGAGCTCCTGATGGAGCCAAGAGTGTGTGTTTATATTAGGCAAGTGACTCTTATTAATTTGTTTTGGGAAAAACGACAAAAAAAGAGTAAACTTTATCTATCTGTGATTTTAACAGTTTAACAAAAGATTGCTGACTGATTAAAAAATTAAATTGTAAAGAAGGTTAAGAAAAAGGCAGACTAAAGGTTCTATTTCAGAGCAGTTATCATTGTCTTAAGTGCTCAGAGATCACTTTATGAAATATGGCAAAATTAACAGGCAATTGTGAAATTATATGAAGCAAAAAGTAAGGTGAAGGTGGATGTTCTGCTTGCCAGGATATTTGGGATTTGCTGGCAGTGGTGGAAGTGCTTCAGAGAAAATGTTTGATGTGTATTTTGAACTAGTGGGCCCCATACACTCATCCAAAACAAATAACTTGAATATTTCTCAGCCGAGTTGAAACAAGACTCCTTTTTTTTTTTTTTTGTTTCCACAAGTAGTTGCAGGTTCAGCGTAGGCCATATGAGTGCCTGATTTGCATGCCCAGTTCACTGATAACGCACTTATCGCTCCTCCAGGTATGTGCTTAGGGGTCCTATGGGTTTATATACCTTTTGAATTTCTGTTTTTTTCTTCTTTCCCTGCTCAAGCAGACTATCTGTCCAAGATGCTTGAAAAATACAAGGTCCCCTTGAACCATTCCTAGAGAGCATTGGCTGTTGCTTGAAATCTGGGTGGCTGAAGGAATTTGAAAGAAGAGGTTTTAGAAAACAATTTCAAATTAAGTCATTGTGAATTAATTTCTTAATTTATTATGGATTTCAGTTGTTTCAGAAGTTAAGGCCTGATTTACGGGAGGAGATAATTCTGTTCTGCTGTTAAACATGCTTTATTGTGCTGCTTTTTCTAAAATACAAGCCACAGGCACATCTGGAGAAGAAAGTCTATTCTTTTCACCAGGATGCTCACTGTAGCACTTTGTACCTCACTGCTTATCTTCTCTGCTAGATTTCTTCATAAATCTTACTCTGATTTTTATCACAGGCTGCATTTAACTTCTTTTTATGTTTTTCAAGGGCAGTGGGTGTGAGAATAGGGAGACAAGCCAATTTTTTTTATTTGTACGCTTCCATTTGCATCCCGTTGAGAAATATGAATTTGTAAGTGCTGTACTGTGAGATACTGTTTGATTATTTCAATTTTGTTGTAGTTTTGTAATAAATAAAACTTAAGCACTACTGGTTTAGGTAACTACTCAGTGAAGGGCTTGTATAAACACTATTGCAGAACTTTACAGGCAGCAGGAGAGAAGGTTATCCTGAAAGACAGCTAGTGGTAGTGGAAACTCTAAGGCTAGGAGGGAGGAGTAGAGGAGGCTACTCGAGTTGCTGGAGGAGAGCAATGCACGAGGGGACGAACGGAAGTAGTGGAGAATGGTTTCTGCTTTACACGTGGAGCTAGGCTTACCTACCTCTTTATTTCAGTGCTTTTTGACATAAACTAAGTATAAGCCCACTGAAACTCAGTGAGCAGGGCTTAGCTGTGTGCTGCTTTGCCAATTTCAGAAGCTTTTAAAAAGTCCAAAAAAATTGCTAGATTGCTAGACCTTTCTGCCCCTTAAGTCATAACTTTGGCTGTAAGTCATGGGGTTTGTTTTTAGAGGGATTGTCTCTTCCATTTTGCTGGTTTATTTTGGTTTAGCTTCCATTTCCTATTTTCCTATAGACAAAACGTGCAAAATAGCAGGCATACATGTACACGCGTTGTTTGATGGGTAACACTATTTTGGCCTTTCCTGCTTTCCACAGTCTAGGATTTGGTCTCTGATGTACACAGCATAGTTCAGAGGAAATAAAGATGACCGCCCTTCTTCCAGAAGCAGCATTGCTCTCTGGTAAAGCATGTAAGTGAATTTCTGGGGATGAGTTGCCAATCCCAAGCATGCAGAAGTAGTGAGTCAGTCCTCCCCCTCTTCCCTAAACAATGTAGTACTAAAAATACCAGAGCTTTTGCCTTCTAGTTTTCCAGTGTTTAAAATTCACATTTTCGTTCTTTTACCTGCTGGACATTTCTTCTTTTTAAATAAAAAATCTGCATTGACTGGTGTGTTCATATGTTATCACGTGAGTCTTAGGTTGATATGGGGCTTCAAGAGAAGTCCTGTAAGCGTCTAGAGCTGAGGTGGTGAGCAGAGCAGGGCTGAGGCCATGGAGAGCCATGCAGGAGCTTTGCTTCTCCAGGTGCTGCAGCCCTGTGGGGGACACACCACATACAGCTTTGCCATGAACTGTGTAGGGCTGTTGCGAGGTTAACTTATTTTCTGGTTTCTGAGGACTCTTTTGGCCTCTAGGAAAGTGGTTAAATTTGGTTACCAAAAGATGATAACTTAAAAATATTCCTATTTCTTTTTTCAGCGGAGTTGCTCAAGTTTTGATCTCATATTTCCAAACAATTTTATCCTCTCTTTCAGAGCTGCTGTGTATCTCTCAGGAGCTGCAGTTTAACCTTCATAACTACTGCTTGGTGCTTTTACTGCCTTTGGTAAATGGGAGGCTGAGAGGAAAGAGAGACTAGGGTAGGCGACTAACCGAAGTTTTGTATCAGCTCTGCAGAAGGCTTTGGCTCAGCTGCTGTTTCTATTTCTATGTCGATTCCCTCTTAATTAACTGTATTCATGTCAAAATAATTTCATTGCATCAGCTGTGATCTGAACTATTAAAAGTATTTGGGTTTGGTTGTTTCCATATGTGTGAATTTCATCATCTTAATCTGCTTTTATTTACCAGGTGTAGTCTATAGGAATGAATTGCCAGAGAGATTGAAAAAAAAACATAAAGAAGCCCACTGCGGAGTAGAGGCTATATTTGATGATTTAAGAGAAGTAATTAGCATGAGGATGACCCAGCTCGCTAAGTCCATTGTGGGGAGATGTGAAATTTGTTTGAAAAATTACCCTGCGCCTATAAAGCCCTCCCCTGAGAGTCACTCTGTAGAGGAAATGCACCTCATGGTTACTGGTAGATTTCTCTGAACTGCCCAGGCAGGGCGGATACTGGTTACCTGTTGGTACCAGTAGACACGTTTTCACGCTGGCCAGAGGTGTTTCCCTGTAGCACCGATAAAGCAAGAGGGGTAACTAAAACCTTATTGAAGGAAATTTCTGCCTGGCGCTCGCAGACTTGACCGCCTGTTGAGGTGTGTGTGGCAGCAGTTGATGCTCATTGCACTGTTGTGTTTCCTTCCCTCAAGCGTGCTTCATTCCCTTGCTGGGAACAGAGTAACTTGCAGATTTGGAATTAGGTACAAGGTTTCCTCAAGTTACACTGTTTTTGTTATATCTTTCCCCAAAATCTCTTTCTGCTATTGGTTTGTTTGAGCATTTATATATAAAGAAGTGGTGTAAATGTTGTTGTCAAAGGAACACGAAGGCCTGATTCTCTACCCGCTGCAAAGAGAAGGAATACCAAGGGAATGGCAGGAAGATGTGCCAGGAGAGGGTTAGGTTGGACATTAGGAAAAGGCTCTTCACCCAGAAGGTGATGCAGCACGGGAACAGCTCCTCAGGGAAGCGGTCACAGCAACAAGCCTGACAATATTCAAGAAGTGTTTGGACAGTACCCTCAGACTCATGGTGTGGATGTTGGGGTTGTCCTGTGTAGGGACGGGAGTTGGGCTTGATGATCCTGTGGGTCCCTTCCAGCATGGGACATTCTGTGATTACTCAGTAAATGAAGGGTTTTAAAATTCTTTTCTCTGTTTCAGATTACGAATAAAAATTATGTTCTCCTATACAATACACACATGCTTTTGTATCTCAAAACCTCATCCTGTGGTTTTATTAATATTACTGCATTGAATGTATGAAGTGCCAAAATGCCAAACATAAGTCAAAATTTACTTTTGTCAATGTACTGAAAAATAAAACAGTATGGCCCAAGCAAATTCACTCCAAAAGGCCCTCTTCTACGTTAATGAATCAAGTCCTTTTTGCCTGCTGCTTCCAAGAAAACCCTGCAACCATAAAGAAAAAGACCCAGCAATAAAATGCCTTCCCCCGACTTGCTTTTTCTTATCTGCTGTGAACAAAGGGCACAAAATGAAGGATGAAGAAAGGGTACCAAAGTAGCAGTTATGGTTATTCTCTCCCACAGAGGTTACTATCTAAATAATTGGATAACTTGCATCCTAAGATAATCTAAAGTAATCAATCAAAGTAAAGAAATAAAGGTACAAGGAAAGCTTGAAGGAGCTAATAAGAGAAAAAGGGACACAGGGATAAACTTCCTCCAGGAAACTTTGCTTTGCTTGTACTTGGATGCAGCTTATTCTGCAGTTTGGGTGTTTTGTACATATAATTAGTTGGATTAACTCAGGTTTTAAGTTCGGTTGGTTTGGTTTTTTTTTTTTTTTTTAAAAAAGTGCACAGAACTAAAAACCCTAACACAAACCCCAGCAATTTATTCAGAGTAGATATGGCCTTTTGTTTGCATTCTTAGGAGAAATGCTTTTCTTGTGATTTTGGCCAGTGATGTATGAGTAAAGAAGAAAGATTACTGTTAAGAAGAAAGATCTTTTTCTGTTGTACTTCGGAAGAAATAAAGGTGCCTTTGCTTAGTTGGAACAAATGTTTTGTATAGTATACATTGCATATAAATATTAGATTTTGGGGCTGTAACTGAATATTCAAAAATTATACTGACATGGATTTTTACCTGTTTTTTTTTTTTAATTAATTACATCAAAGAGTAACAGAACTGAAAGAAGTGAGGGCAAACCAATTCCAGCTATGTATTTAACAGCACTCTCAACATCTGTGTATTAGCATCCCCTTTTGTTACTCCCACATCAACAGGACACCAAAATGTTCCTTTCCTGGAACAGGAAATGTTGTAAAAGGCTGGAACTTCTCCATGATCCTCTGATGCCCTTTTACCTATAGATAAGCGCCTCTACTTAGTGGAGGGTATATGATGGCTTAAGATTTTACAGCTTATGCTCCTTTTTGTAAAGCAACAACAACCCCAGACCCAAACTGTTGCCCAAGGGTGACACATTTCTCTGCTTGCAGAGAAAGCGGAGAGGGCTTCTTGCATTCCTGCTTCCTGGCCTGCTCCCCTGGTGTCACCCCTCTCCCTCACACCCTCTGCCCCCTGTGTGTGTTCTCCCCATCCACTAGCAGGCATCCCCAGCCTGTAGTGTGCGTGCTTGGGATTTGCCCCTCTCTGCTGGATGTTTTATGGGAGTCCACTTAATGAGCTGAAGTTTCTTGGGCTCACCTTCGCCTTTCCCCCTCTGTCTTCCCTCTGCCCTGGGTGCTGTCTGTGGGACCACCCTTTCAGCTGTTGATATTCTTTCTTTCTGGACATGGGTGGTTTGGGGTGTCAGTGTTTTAAATATGTTGTGAAGATGGAGGAGAGGAATGGCATTGAACTGTTAGGCTGGAAAGTGATAAAGGGGCCGGTTAAACTGTTTTTTTAACACAGAAGCAATTGCTACTAAATGTTCAAAGTAGTTTCCAGGAATTCCCTTCCCACTTATATTGATTTCTCCCATTTGCCTTCAGTTCTGTTCGCTTGTGCTTAAAAATGTCCCCTGAAATGTTGGAATTGATCTGCTGTATCAAAATTTATTATTCAGAAGTTGGTGTTCAGCTGGTCTGCCTGAAAAAGCAGAGGGATGCCATTGGAGTCCAGCTTTGTTAGACAGCATGTTGAATGCGATGAAATCTGACTTTAAAAGCAATTAAAGAGTAGCTGGAACCCAGGCTTTTTCTGTTACGAATAGGACTGTTTCTCTACATTTGTTGTTTCAAGACTTCCATTCTTAGGCGGATATTTGCATGTCTTTCCCAGGCCTGTAACATTCTCATGAAATGACCCATGTACTTTGTTGGGCATGTCATCTGCAGCCAAAAGAGAAGATTTTGGTATAATTCGAGGTGAACCTACTAGTAAGATGAGGTTCTTTTTTGGAAAAAAAAAAAAAAACGTAAATTCAAAAAGGAAATGTTTTGTTTAAAAAGTGACCTTGGCTTTTAAACGTCTTAATAAATTGCCTTTGACATTTATTTGCATGTCAGATCCCCTGCAGAGATATGAATGTGTTGAATTGTGTTTGAGCTGTGGAGATGTGGAAGGGTGTCCTGCCAGCTTCCAGTTGGCTTTCAGAGAGTTGTGGTAACACATTGGAGAATTACACTTCTAATGGAGATGAGCCTATTCCTTTCTGTCTATAGTGGTGGGCTTTAAAATGCATCCTCCTGGTTGAAGTGCAGTGGGCAGAGCCTGCCCATTCCTGGTATTCTAGCCCGTAGGGGGGAAAAAAAAAAAAAACCACAGTGGTGAATTTCTCTTTCCACTAGTCCTGCCGTGGAATAAACTCAGCTCTAAAGTTATTTTTTGGCACTGCTTTGGGGCTGCTGATAAGCAGTGCAGGCGCCCTGAAGCTGGCCAGCGGGCAGGGTTATGAGCACAGTGCTCTAGGAATGTGGCTGTTCTGCTTTCAGGGCCAGGCTGGGACTTGGAGCAATTTGTCAGCTTTTGTAGGGAGCAGAGCAGAAGGTGGATGTCTTGTAACCGCGGGCCTGTTCCTGGGGTTGCTGAGGAGTGGTGTACAGGGATACTATGAAATTATCTCCACACTCAGGAGTCAGCTCAAAGCCTACAGAGTTGATTAGCTGAGGCTTAGCTTCAGCCATCCTAGGTCCAGTCTGCCTTCTCCAGAAGGAATGGGATGGCAGTCCTGGGAATAGAAGGAAGATTAGTAAGTATTGGAGAGCTGCTGCCAATTTCACGAATGGGTAGAAAGGAGTGCACAGCTTCTTGCCCTCGTTAGCAAAGGCTTTTCTGGTGGGAAAAGGTATTTCAGGCAGTAAGATGCTAGAAACTTAAGTGGCGATGGGTTTCAAGGTGATGTTGTAGTGCATAAACTATTGGCATAGCTTTTATTTTGCTATATATGTGTGCATATAAAAAAAAAGAACTGAGAGCCCTTAAGAAATGTGCTGTCCCCCAAATGTCTGGGGCTTTCTTTAACTGAAGTAGTAGTTTTAATTTGTGTGTTGTTACAGCAGCAGTACTCAGACTTTCCTTCTGGGTAAGCCTCTGAGGCTGACTTTTGGATGTGGAAGCAGGTGCTGGTTGCTGCTATATTTCTAAGAATTAAGTAAGAGCTGGCTAGGGCAGAGATGAGGTGTCTGGAAGGAAACTGTTGTTCACCTGGGCTTTGTAGTTCTGCATAATCTGTTTCAATTATTTTCCAGAAGCTCCCCAAGAATGCTACCTGCATATATTGCATTCCTCCTGATACAGTGGCAGGGGAGTTTGCTTCCTTATATGAGAAATGTTTTCATGAAAGTTGTGGCTTTTCATAATAATAATACACCTGATTTTTCCTGCCTGCTATTAAATTACGATGTCTCTGTTGGTTTGGAATATTAACAACAGAATTATGTAGGTACTTTAATATATTAAAGGCATAATGTTACAGAACTACATTTTTAAATTGGGGACCAATTACCTGCACTACCACACATCATGTAAAGCAGCTGGATAACTAATAAGGCTACAGTCCATTCCTCCCTTCTCAGACTCATCCTTGCTAGGGTGCTTGTTAACGTCATCCAGTAAAGATGAAATTGTTTTTTGCTGTGTAACATACAGATGCTTCTAGGGAAGTTTTTAACAGCCTTGCACTGAATACGTAGTATTGGTCTTGTTTTTTACTACTGTGATTGTTGGGACTTATGGAGGACAAGTTTTAATTGAGAAAATAGTGAAGATATCCTGGGATTTCTGCCGGCGTTATAGGGCATCGACTCATGTTGAAATAAGGTAAAAGTGTGCTAGAACTGATGGGAACTTTCTTTTGAATTTTCTAGGGCAAAGGAAAGATGATGATGTGTGCGTTTCACATTCTTACTGTCTTCTGCGTATAAGAAACAAGTTGGCTTTTGCATTAAAGCCACAACTAGGCAAGCATTTCTTTTGATGTTGGCTTTTGCCCAGGCTGCTATTTACTCCTCCATCTCTGCATTTCTTAGATGTGCTAGTACTGGTGCTTGTGTGAATATCGAATTGACAAGACCGGGGATCTTCTCCATATTGGCATAATTTTCATTCTCCAGGATTCTTTTGAGTTTTTTTTCCCTCTGTAGTTCCTTTGCAGCCCTATGAAGAGATGGATCAGCGTGACTGAGGGGATATGTGCAAGGAAGGAAGGTTGTCCGAGGCAACATGGTCTCTAAAATGGGATACTTCTCCAACTGCACTTCTATTGGCATGAGCTTTCTAACATGTGTGGTCTTTTTAAAAGGTCAGCCTTATGGCAGCAAGAGGAATGTATGCAAAGATTTAGAAACAGAGTGTGTTTAGAACATAGTCAGAGCCTGTAATGTTTCTTCCTTCCCTGCAACGTGTAGTGTGACAATCACTAAATATTAATTGTAGCATCTTTTCCATTTTTTCAGCTTCTCAACAAAGATGCCTCCAAATGGGAAGGCCTTACATTTTCACCCATCAGTTCTGCATTTTGGAATGCAGTGAGTATCTTACATTATTGTTATTTTGCTTGATAATGAAGCGGGGAGGAACAACTATACTGGGCTACATTTGAATAAAGAACTTTATCTGAGATCATGCCATCCTCTGCAAAAAAAGAGTAAAAGTAAGTAATTACCAAAGAGTTGGAACTGTGTTTTTCCCCTTGCACTACTTTGTAAATGAAAATCAACATAGTTCTAGGAAGCAAGAAGAGGGAATAGGGAACTGTAATACTTTCTGGGTACATTTCAGGTGATTCTACATGGATGTCAAATCAGTTCTTCATGCTGATTGTTCATTTCTTGAAAAAATGCCTTCCTGTTGAAAGGGGAGCTTATTGCTTCCCGTAACTTCTGAAAATAAAATCCAGAAAGTCCCAGGCAAAACATACTCGTGCAAGAGATTTTTTTCTTCTTTAGTTCTCTTCTGATAATATTTTAAAACTTTTTAACTCCTCTTAAAACATTTAACTTTTTTTTTTTAAAAAAAAACTTTAAAATGTTAAAAACCTTTAAAACTTTTTAAAAAAATTCTTAAGTAATGGTCAGCCTCTGATCTATCAGTAACCAAAAAGAAACATCATCCACTTATTTTAGAGGATGCATAGAATGAATGTATAAGAGGTTGGGTTTTAGCATGTATTAGCTAAAGCAAAAGCCTTAGGAGAATCATTACTTTAGCTGATAAAACAGGACATTGGTTATTTTAACTTTTTATTCAGAACTTTTGTGCCTGGTAAGGATTGCTTTTTAATTATAGTACTGGTGACTCAAATGAGTTTTCAGGAAGCGCACCTCTTGCATCTCAATGTTACTTATTTGTCTTTGTATACTAAAGGGCAAAATTTGTTTGGCATGTTTGGAAGAATGGTTACAACAAGGAAGGTGTGTATTGACATGTTTTAGAGTGATTTGTGTTTGTTGCTTTTTTGTACACTGCCTGTGGTTATATAGTGAAGAATTTCATTCTCTTTTTCCCCTTCTCCTTTAGGTTACTGGGGTTACCCAGAGCTAAAATGCTGCATGCCTACAACCCTAGTAGAGATAGAGAAGTTGTAGTGAATTCAGTGTTTACAGCTACCAGACAGTTTCATGTGTCTCCTGCTCATAGCCGGGTGAGTGTTGATGTACTTTTGGAAACTATGTAATGGCCAAGTGCCAAGCCTTCATGCTTCCTTTGGCCTAAGTGTTTCGTTCTGTTTTCTCTTGTGTTTTTTTATAGGACCTCCAATTTTTTTCTGTTTTGCTAGCATTTTTTTTGCTCACTTCTAATTAGGCTGGCAAGGGAGAAAACATCCAAAACCTGCAGTAAGAAATGTATTTTACAGTAACAGAAAGAGAAGAAATTTTCAGTGTTAGAGAGGCTGTTTAAATCGCATTCTGCTCGATGCAGCATTATGCTGTAATCCATAGACATGTGGGTGTTTTATAGCCTTGAATTTTCTGTCTTTTGAGTGATCTTGCATATTCCTCAGAAAAAGTGCAGTGAAATGTTTTATGCATTTTGTATTGCAATTATGAGAATAATTGCCTTATGATCTAAGACCATTATTTCAACTTTGAGACTTTTAATGATCTGTAGCAATGTAATGCATGTTAAGAATGAATCGCTGTGATTGCAGTTTGATGAAGCCCAGATTTTATCCTCCGCTGACGTGCAAAGGATTTTCATTATGCTTTCATCTTGTGTTTTTACCATGGCTGAAAGGGTATTATTGTGCAGACATAAAAATCATTGTTCTTTCAGTTAGACCTATTTGGTTACTAATTGTGTTGCCCAAGTTCAGCTTTGACTTGTTTGACTATGTATCACAAGGGATTGATTCCCTTTGTAATACGTAACTATATGCAGGGATGTGTTGTTGTGCATGCAGAGGCTGTCAGGCTTGCATGAATAATTATGCCAAAAGAAGTCTTGGATGATGGGGCCTGAGCTATCTGGGAAACTCCAGACATAATATGACGAGTTGCTGTGCAGTCTCAGTTTTTTTCAGTAATAGGAGTCGAGAGTTGTGGACAAATGAAACTTTTTCAGGGATGAGGTTCTGCTTAGTGGGATCTACAGACAGGGGTATACATGTGGAATGTCTCTTGGGCTGTTCAGCTGAATTGTGGTCACTGACACCAAGCAAGCAAGCTTCTTTGTGGTCTCTATAGGTGATTCCAGCGATGGGAAAAATTTCTTTCAGAGTACTCTTCCTGCCAACAGAAGAAGGCAGTATTGAAAGCTCATTATTTATTAATACCTCATCTCATGGAGTGCTTTCATATCAGGTAACTACTCATTTTTAGCTTGAATTTTGGATTTACTTATGTTTTAAAACATGATTTTCATACATGTTGATCATAGAGACTTTAAAAGTACATTGAATTCATTTTAAGATATAAATCAGGTGGAGGAATGTTTACAATCCATCCCTTTTACGAGATCTTGTTAGTCTTATGGTCCCTCATAAGTGTATGTCGTTAAAATTGCTACTCTTAGTGGGTATACTTGTGCTGGTAGAACTGAGTTTATTTGTATACGTGTAGAATCATGAAATGGTTTGGGTTGGAAGGGACCTTAAAGATCATCTGGTTCCACTCACTTGTCATGGGCAGGGACACCTCCCACCACACCTGGGCTGCTCAAGGCCCCATCCAACCTCACCCTGAACACCTCCAGGGATGGGACATCCACAACCTCTCTGGGCAACCTGTGCCAGTGTCTCACCACCTTCATCATGAAGAATTTCTTCCTAGTATCTAAATCTTCCCTCTTCCACTCTAAGGCCATTCCCTCTCATCACTCCATGCCCTTGTAAAAAGTCCCTCCCCAGCTTTCTTTTAGGCCCCCTTTAGGTACCGTATTTACAAGATCACGGTCCTGTCACTACTAGTTGGTTTCGTATAACACTGCAGTCTAGACTGCACGGAGCTGGAATGCATATGTCATGAAAAACCCATTTAGGAAATATTTTAGATGGTTTTCAACTACTCTACAGGATTTTATGTAAACACATTGGGGATGTAGCACAGGGTGAAAGCTTTAGACATTAACCATTACTTTGGCTTTCATGTTTTGTGTGTTAAAGCTGTCTATTGTCTGATTAACTAGAATTCAAGCAAGTCTCAAGGGGTTTTTTTTAGTTTTATAATGGACATTATATACCGAATTCTTTGATTTTATTAATTTTTTAAAGAAAAATCTAACTCTGAATTCAGTGATTTAAAACCACTGCCAGCTTTAATCAATCATCTGGCTATTCCATTCACAAACTTTGTGTGGAAAGTTCAGCTGAAATACATGTTTTTTAATACAAATGTTACATTGTAACATTTTACTACTATTTATTAGGGGTAGTGCCACATTTGGCAGGAACTTTTCATCAAGAATGAAGGAGAACTGCATTATAGAGTAACTGACCTTTTCTATTTGACATCTCTCCTCTCCTTGCACTCACTCCTGACCCCTTGATTTACTGACTGGTCAGCTCAGCCAGGGCCTTTTATCAACAAGTTGCGGAGAAGCAGTTTTAAGTGTCACCAAAAAATCAGTTTATCTCCTGATGGACTGCTGCTAAAATCAGTAACAGACTGATTTTCATGGTCTATTTCTCCGGCCACCTGAAACAGAGGAAGTAGCTGCCATGATTTTGGTTTGCATTAGGTTTAGGAGTTTCCAAATCGGGCTTAACTCCAGTGATTGATGCACAGTTACAGAGCTCTTGATAGCCCAAAAGCCTTGGACTATGTTTGATTTTTCTAATACGTTTATGCAATAGTATGTACAGAATATTCATCCAAATGGAGAAGAGGTACCATTATAGATAAAATGTACTTTGTAAATGCCTCTGTAAAAGAAAAAATAGCAGATTCCTTTTCATCTGATATTTTTCATCAGTAGTCAGAGATGTTCAGTGAACGTAGGATATATTGGATTATCCTCTTAAAAGCATGGGTTTTTTTCCATTAAAAAAAAAAGTAATTTATGAGTACAAGTGAACCCCCTCCCCCAGGCATTTACTTAACCTCTAATGATTTTTTTTTTCTCATTATTTTGCATCTCGTTGTCATAAACTAATCTTGGTGGAGCAGAATATGAATACAGTAAAAACATTTGCCTTGCAAATCTTACAGTGCTTTGAAAACTGCAGGCTGTAAAAAGCAAAATGATCAAAAATTATTTTACTCATTTTTTAAGGTAAAGCCATTGAATTCAATATGCAATGGCACTAGTAACAAAGTTTTTCCAGAAATTGCTACACTGGCAAGCAGTGGTAGGTGTATTGTAATGGCCTGAAGAATAGTAGGAGGGTTTAGATACTTTCCTTATGAGATAACCTGATGCTCTGCTGGTGAGTGCTTTGTTTTGTTTCTGTGAATAATCTAATGTGAAAAAACAATCTGTTTCTTGGGAAGATTGCTATTATTACCAAAACAGTTTTGTGTGTTACTGTTATAACTGAAATACTAGATGCTAATATAATGACAATTTTTTTTAACATCAGGTTTTTGGAACAGGAACTCTGACATCTTCTCCAGAAGAACCTAGAGTGCAGCTAGCAAATGCCTACTTACTGCTCCCACACATTCAGACCATCCAGGCATCACACACACTGGTACAGTATACAGTTCAAATGGAGATGAAACGTGAATCTTCTTAGACATAAAAGGTTTTTATCCTCAGGTTGTTGGGGTGCAAGGAATGTTAACAAAAAGTCCAAGTACCAGTGACTGCAGGAGAGAGGTCACAAGATACAGGGCCACTGTGATGAGCTGATGCTCTACTTTTATGAGACAGTCTTTACCGTTTAAACTGTTCCCACTTGTTCTCATTCATGCTTCTGTGGTGTACTGTCCTCTCAGTTGTGCTAACTCAACTATTTGTGAGGCCCTGCTTTGACCTAAACTGATCTGTCCTAAAAAAACATGAACTGTACTATAAAGTTGGGAGAGGAGCTGCTTTAGTTCGTTCTGTTTTTTTTGCTTCAGACCTGTTACCCATGCTGATTCACAGCAGACCTGTGCCAACAGTTTGCCACAGTTACAAAGCATAGCACACCACATGGATGAGAACAAGAGCTGGAGTCAGGCTGGAGTATCCCTTCCTGCCCGTATCACTGCTGAAGACAGCAGCTTGACTAAAGCAGGGAGCTGTGGAGAATACAGCAAGGTGGATTTACAAGGCATAACTATTTCAATTGAAAGAAGCTTTAATGATTGCTGGGATTTGGTTGCGTTTGCAGGTATTTCCAGGCCATACAGAATGTTTCAAGTGGATAACTAGCTGAGAAAATTGATATTTCAAATTTCATTTTGTACACAGATTCAATTTTTTCAAAAACATATTTAGAGTATTTTAGCATGTAACAATTTAATCTTATATCTAAATGTAAGCTGCTTAGATTGCCTTCATGATGTTGTCTTCTGTTCTACATCAGAAGAATTCTCAGCTCAGATCATATTTTTGAGTCTTCTGTGTGTATTTTAGATCAGTCTTACATCTACCTGAGAATAATGCGTATTTCCCTTCTTTTCCTCTGTACCGGTCTCTTTCCTGTAATCATGCTGTTGTGCTTGCTTGAGAGCGTACACAGACTCCTGTAAGGAACCAGAAATTTCAGGCTTTGTAATTTAGGTGGTAGGGGTATAACTAAGGAGGATTTTTTGGATGCTTTTCATGACATATCTCTTTGCATCTTCACTTCTAGATCAATGGGTTTCTGTCAGGTACTGTCTGAAGTTTGTATGCACACTCTGCTTCTTGGCAGCTCTGAATTCCCGAGTAGGGAACTTTTGGGAAGCATTAGACATTTTCCTCCCTGTATAAGGAGGAACATTTTCCTCTGCTTAATTTCTCTAGAGCACAAGCTTGAGGTCATATTTGGCAGTGCAGCATGATACCAACTGGCACCAGTCTTGTCGCAGGGCATGAGTTGTGAGAGAGTGTTGACTCAGTTCTAGCTCCAGGTTTAATTTTCCTATGCTGGGCTGTAGTTTAGGAATTACTCTTCAGTTCACGGAATGTCACCAGTTTGGACAGAAATGCTGCAGCAGTGGAACAGGCTGCTTAGCTGTTGAAGGTGGTAGTCAAGATCTATATACTGCAGAGGAGCTTATGGTTCGAGTGTGGATTCCTTTTAGAAAAGGGTTGCTCTATGGATATCAGTCCTCTCTAGAAGTGCCTCCTCCAGTTCACCCTACTAATATTCTAATCCAGATCCCATAAAAATTAGTATGATTCTGTCTTGCCCGGTTTATATTTTGGGCTCAGAAGCTGTGGAAGGAAGAGAAGTCTATGGGCTTTGAGTGCATGACTACACATGTGCAAAACTTAAGTATGCATTGCTATTAAACATACAATGGAGATTTAGTGAAAAAGCGTTTAAAACAAGCCAGTCATACTTAACTGTGCACATTTGATTTCTCTGTTTATTTTTAACTGAGGTAAAACTACATATCCCTTGTCATCTTGGGCTAAATTAGTTGTAACCTTGGATGACAATGTCTGGTTCAAGACATTAGATGTATTCTTACCTCTGAAGTCTGCTGATACTGGTTTGGTAACCTGTGAGAAAGCTCACGAAGTGCTGCATGGTACGTGTCTTTTTTTGCCTTTATTGTCTCCTGTTTTAAAGGTGTTTGTGTTTAAACTGTTTGGTAACACTGATATCTCTGATCAACAGGGCCGGAGATGTCATTTAGTCCCATCATGTGTTTGGTAAAAGTGTTTCTTGTAACTGCTGGAGGCATTGTTACCCTAACCCCAAGTACTTGTCCTTATGCCTTTGATGGTTGAAAACTTACACGTGACTTCCAATCTGAATTGCTTTGGGGCCAGTTTATATTTGTTAAGGTAAACATTTAGTTTATCTCCTGCTTCCGAGGCTTATGTCCAGCAACAACTGTAGGTGGCATCACATTTTTCAGCTCTTGCTTTGCCAAGCTGAATGGTCCCTGCTCCATAGTATCTTCTTCAGTGATGGGCTGTCCATTTCCTAACCAAATTTACAACCCTTTTCTGAGCTTCTTCAGTTTGTAAAAATTTCTTTTGAAGGTGAATGGCCAGAACTGTACATAGGCATGTGGATGAAATTTTGCTTCTATAGTGTTTGTTATTATTATTATGGGAAATGTTCCTCATGGCTAAGGGACCAGAACATAGCTGGCAAATATTTGAGGATGCTTTCCACAGAGGGCAAGTGCACTCAGTCCCCAGATGTGGGGAATTAGGCAGAGGTGGGAAGAGACCAGTGTGGCTGAGTTGAGACCTGCTACACAAACTGAAGAGCAAGAGGGAACTGCACAGGCAGTCCAAGCAGGGACAGGGAACCTGGGGAGAGTAAAGGGATGCTGCCCGGTTATGTAGGGATGGGGTCAGAAAGTCCAGTGTGTGGCTGAAGCTGAGCTTGGCAAGGGAAGCAAAGACTAACAAGAAGGGTTTCTATAGGTATGTCAAGCAGAAAAGGGAGGTTAAAGAGAGCATACCCCCACTGATGGATGAAAATGAGAGCAGCCCTGCAGAGAAGCACTTGGGGGTGCTGATTGATGAGAAGCTTGACATGAGCCAGCAATGCATGCTCGCAGCCCAGAAGGCCAGCTGTATCCGGGGCTGCATTTTGATGCGTGGCCAGCAGGTTGAGGAAGGTGATTTTGTCCCTCTCTTCCTCTCTTGTGAGACCTCATCTGAGTATTGTGTCCAGTTCTGCAATCCTCAACATAAGAAGGATATGGAACTGTTGGATCGGGTCCAGAGGAGGCTATGAGGATGATCAGAGGGCTGGAGCACCTCTGCTATGAAAGAGGTCTGGTTGTTCAGCCTTGCAGAAGAGGCTGATAGTGGCCTTCCAGTACCTGAAGGCGGCGTACAAGAAAGCTGTGGAGCTACTTTTTACAAGGGCATGTACTGATAGGATGAGGGGGGATGGTTTTAAGCTGAAAGAGGGAAGATTTAGATTAGACATTAGGAAGAAATTCTTCATGATGAGGGTGGTGAGGCACTGGCACAGGTTGCCTAGGGAAATTGTAGATGCCCCCTTCCTGGAAGTGTTCAGGGCCAGGTTGGACTGGGCTTTAAGTGGCTGGGTCTGGTGGGAGGGGGAGAGGAACTGGGTGATCTTTAAGGTCCCTTTCAACCCAACCCATTCTGTGATGCTATGTTGGAAATATGATACAGCCCTGGGGATTGGAGATGAAAGTTTACCCCTACAGTAGTATTTCCATTGGTAATACTATATATGACAGGTTTATGTTTGCATTTTGTTGTGCAAAATTAACTTTCATGGATTTTGTGGGTTGTTTTTATCCTCTAATAGGGAAAGGTACGCAGGCTTTTCTTTTTTTCTCCGTCATTCCCCCATTTTTTTTTAGCAGAAACTCTGTTGATCAATAAGAAAAGAAAATAAAAGAAAAAGAAATAAAAGTCGTCTTTTCTACTGTTGATTTTTGCCTTCTTCCTATTTCTCTGTTCAAAGTTTCAGCTTTTGAAAGGTTCAGGGTTGGCATGCTCTGGCTGTGGTCCTGGATCCCAGGACTTCTGGGCTCCTGGCAAACTCATTGTGAGGAAGAAAAAGCTGTGTCCAACACTGGAAATTCGTAGTATGTCCACGTGGCCATTCAGCAGCACCTGGTTACCACTGAGCCATAACAGATGGTGGAGCTCATATAGGTCATCTTTGTTTATCCTTCTTTTGGTTGTAGCCTTTGCTTCAGTTGCCTGTTTTTGGCACTGTTTAGTATTTGAGTAGCATTAACAGGACATCAACGCCACTGCAGGGCCAGCTGTCTTATCGTAGGAGACACAGGCGTTACTTTGCAGAATTCCCAGATGAGTTCAGAGTTTATGAACCAGCAACGTGGGAAATACTGCAAGTACTGACAGGAACCCGAGAGTCCTTAAGCTATGTTTTATGCCAGTGAACAGAGGATCATTGAAGCAAATATGTGCAAGCATATGTGCTTGGGTGTGGAGAAGGAAGATAATAAGATAGTAGAGTTTTTTTAGTGTGCCATCCTGATAACTGCCTGCAAAAAACTGATGAAACGCTGCTGAATCATTATTACAGGGACAACTTATTGACACCATTCAGAGTGGAAATAGCTTTTTAGACCCAAGGACTGTCCAGGACAGAAATTTTGATGTATCAGCCTGCGGGAAGAAGAGGATTTTTTTTTTTTTCAGTGTTTGTTCTTTTTAAATTATGCTGTAGCCAAACCCTAGGAAGTGATTTGAAATCTGTAGTCCTGATAATTATTCAAGACTGTCTCTGTGAAAATCGTGTATAAAGCTACGTCTGATTGACAGGGCACCTGAGGCAGTGTAGGCAATTCTTCCCCTAAAAGTGGCATTAGGCCTGTGGTTGCATGGTGGCTGTTGAGCTGGCCTGTGCCAGCTGTCCTGTTGATGCTCTTTTTTTATAATGGATGAAGTATTACCTAACTAATTGCCTACTGTACTGTCCCTCAGCGAGAATCCTAGACCTCCACCTGGAGAGTGGAGCTTTTTGCAGATCAAGATAGTTCAGGATATTAGAGTTTTTTTGAAAGATGCCTCTGTTTCTTTAAAATTCAAATGTAAGAACTTAGCAAAACTGCTAAGAATTTCATTTGTGCGGCTTCTGTCAGACTTCTCTGTTCAGTTCATGTGGGTGCTAAGTGGGTGTATGTGCAAGTGCATGTATGTGCAATTAGGTATGCATATGTACCTAATGCAAAATAAAGGCACCAGGTAATGAAGTGGCAGTGGTTGTACTACTCTGCAGTGCTCTTTCTGACTTTGCCCCTTGTGCTGTGCCTCTCCTTTTCGGTTCCCCTCTTGTGCAAGCATATACTGCATAACTCATTTCTCTGCTCTGATTCATAGGTACTGATATTTACAGTGTAAATGGAGTGCTTGTGCTGCTGGGGGATGTGGACCATGGTTTTGGGTTTGCCTTCTTAGAAACTCTGCTTCTGAAAGTGTTATCTTCTCAGATGCTTTATCTATTCTTTATGGTTAACACTGCCACCGCACCATTGTTGTAAGATAGTGGGCATGACAGTTGTGCATCTGTTGTCTACCTTAGATATGTGACAGTTTGAGGACACCTTGGGCATAGTGATCCTTCAATTCTAGGAGAAGCAAGGAGGGGGGGGATGTTAGTAGAATGGCCACCTTGGACATGGGAGACAGTCCTTAATGGGCAAAGGAGCTCACGAGGGCTGGATGCTCTTTAAGAGATGTTCTTTAAGATGGAATTCCTGGTGGCACAAGAGCAAGCTGTCCCTGTGTGCCGGAAAATGTGCCGGTGGGAAAGAAAACCGGCCTGGCTGAGTAAAGAGCTCTGTATGGAAATCATGAAAAAGAGGAAAATATACAAACTCTGGAAGAAGGGGCAGGCAACTCATGAGGACTACAAAGATGAAGAGAAATCTTGTAGAGAGAAAATCAGAACTAAAGACCAATCAGAGCTTAGACTGGCCCAGTCTGTGAAAGATAGTAAAAAATCCTTCTACAAATATATCAGTAACAAAAGAAGGACCAAGGAGAACCTCCATTCTTTACTGGACGCGGGGGGAACAGTAATGACAAAGGGTGAGGATATGGCTGAGGTGCTTAATGCTTTCTTTGCCTCAGTCTTTAATAGTAAGGTAAGATGTTCCCTGGGTACTCAACCTCACAAGCTAGTAGACAGGGAGGAAGAGCAGAACAAAGCTCTCTTGAGCCCAGGGGAAATGTTTAGAGACCTACTAGGCAAATTAGACATTCGTAAGTCTGTGGGGCTGGGATGGAATTCACCCAAAGGTATTAAGGGAGCTGACGGAGGTGCTTGCCAAACCTTGTTCTGTCATCTACCAGCAGTCCTGGCTGACTGGGGAAGTTCCTTTGGACTAGAGGCTTGCAGATATTACACCCATTTACAGGAAGGGCGCGAGAGAGAATCCAGAAAACTACAGGCCTGTGAGTCTGACCTCAGTGCCAGGGAAGGTCATGGAGCAGGTAATCTTAAATGCTATCTCACAACACACACAAGGCAACCGGGTGATCAGAGCCACTCAGCACAGGTTTAAGAAAGGCAGGTCCTGCCAAACTAACCTGATTGCCTTCTATGACAAGATTACCCACTTGATGGATGACGGAAAGGCTGTGGATGTAGTGTACCTGGACTTCAGTAAAGCTTTTGACAGAGTATTTCACAGTATCCTACTTGAGAAACAGCCTGCCACTGGCCTGGCCTCTGCTGGGTTAAAAACTGTCTGGATGGCTGGGCCCAAAGAGTGGTGGTAAATGGAGATGAATCCAGCTGGAGGCCAGTCACAAGTGGTGTTCTTCAGGACTCAGTGCTGGGTCCAGTCCTTTTCAATATCTATCAATGACCTGAATGAGGGGATCGAATGTGCCCTCAGCAAGTTTGTGGACGGCACTAAACTGGGAGGAAGTGTCAATCTGTTGGAGGTTGGGGGGGGGGCTGTACAGAGATCTAGACGGACTGGGTTGATGGGCTGAGGCCAATGGGATGAGGTTTAACAAGGCCAAGTGCAAAGTCCTGCACTTGGGGGACAAACCTCCCATGCAGCGCAATGGGCTTGGGGAAGAGTGGCTGGAAAGCTACTTGGCAGAGAGAGAGATGGAGGTGTTGGTCAACAGCTGGCTGAACATGAGCCAGCAGTGTGCCCAGGTGGCCAAGAACACCAAAAGCATTTGGCTTATATCAGAAACAGTGTGGCCAGCAGGACCAGGGAAGTGACTGTGCCCCTGTGCTCTGCACTGGTGAGGCCACACCTCGAATATCTTGTTCAGTTTTGCACCCCTTGCTATAAGAAAGACATTGAGGTCCTGGAGTATGTCCAGAGAAGAGCAACGAAACTGGCGAAGAGGCTCGGAAACAAGGAGTGGCTGAGGGAACTGGGATTGTTTAGCTTGGAGGAGAGGAAACTGAGGGGAGACCTTATTGATCCCTACAACTACTTGAAAGCAGGTTGCAGAGAGGTGAGCGTTGGTCTCATCTCCCAAGTGACAGGTCATAGGATGAGAGGGAATGGCCTCAAGCTGAGCCAGGGGAAGTTTAAATTGGACGTCAGGAAAAATTTCTTCACAGAAAGGGTTCTCAAGCACTGGAACAGGCTGCCCAGGGAGGTGGTTTGAGTCACCATCCCTGGAGGGGTTTAAAAGGTGGGTGGATGAGGTGCTTGGGGATATTATTTAGTAGTAGACAGGTATGGTTGGAGTTGATGATCTCAAAGGTCTTTTCCAACCTAATGATTCTATGGTTCTGTGATTCTATGAAAACCCTTTTCCTTTTCTGAAGATAGCTTTGCAAAGAGAAAAAAAATTCCCACAAAAACAGATCAATGTCAAAAACACCCCAATAACATTTTTTCCCCTCTATGTGTGTTATATTAGCAGCTTTAGTTTTAAAGTGACAGCAGTTTCCCATGTAGACCTATGTCAGGTCAGGAAAAGAAGTTTAAAACAAAAAAGTTGGAAAAATAAGATTTAGCTGACTTTTTTTTTTTTTTTATGGAGGGGTAGGATCTTAAACTACTTTGAGCTACAGTGGCGTTGAATGAAGGCTAACAACTCCTTATTTAGGACCATGAAAGCTCTATTGTTCTCTCAATAACCACGGAGAAGGGAAGTCTAAAGGCTTACCTGAAAAGTCACCGCCAGAGTTGTTCTTACTGCCTCATTGAAACTCCACTAGCAATCATAGCTAGAAGAGGGTAGTAAGAGGTGTATGTTTTGGAATCAAATGAGGTTTTTTTCTGCTCTCAAAATTTGATGAGGACAAAAACATTTAAAAGAGGAAAGGAGGTGGCAGGGGTTCACCTTCCCTGGAGAGCTGTGCTGGGGACTGGGTTTGGGTCACAGCTAACAACCTTTGCAGAGGTTACATCGCCCTCTTGTGTGAAGCCCCAGTATATTGGTATGAAATCCGGTTGAATCGGGCATGCAAAATGTGTGTTGGCTTCCTTTTGGCTGTGTTTTTGTAAAACTGGACCCCATGGAATGACACCTGTGGGGTAAATGTACTGCCTGCTGACATGCATCCTGCCCCTTCTGCCTGCCCCAGGAAGATATGATAGGTCTTAGATACTTTAAAAACATTTCTTCACAGTTTAGCTTTTCAGCATCAAGCTGTTGAAATTCTTTAAAGTCAGTTTCATCGTCACGTCAGAAACTTGAACCTGCAGATAACCCACTTAAATATTTAGTTCAGTATTGCAAGAGAAACTGGGGGGAGAGTGTCCATATCATTTTCAAAATCACTAAGTAATTTTGCTTTAATTAAGGCACTGATAGAGTGGCAGATCTGTCATTCTGATTTTTTTTTCTTTTTAATTTATAATTGAGATATGCTGGCTAAGCAGTTTGTGCATTTAATGCGGCTGTCCAGATTTCCCAATAGCTTTCATGAACTGTGCTCTGCTTTGTTGGTGCTGTTGTCCTCTTAGATCTATGAGTGTTTTATGAACTGGCACAATGGATGTCATCTTTTCTTTTCCCTTTCCAATCAATAAGAAGGTAAAACAGGTATTTTCTGTCTGTTCGGTTTGACATGAAGCCTATGTATCAGACCTTATACAAGAAGCATTACATTCTTGGCCTAGCAACTGGATTTTAGTATCCAGTCACCAAATAAAATAATACAGAAAACAAGGAAGTAAGCTTTTATATTATATAAAAAGGCTCTGATGGATACAGTTTATTGAGATATGAAAGTCTATAAGGATTGTTCATGTTGATACTGTATAAATATTTAATAATGATGTATATTAATAGTTTGATAAGTAAGTAGATATTGATGGAGTTCCCCAGAATTGGCAATTAATTGCTGCTCTACTGTACAGAGTAACTGTATTTATTTCAAAAAAAATTCATTATGTTACTGTGTCAAGCATATGTGGGAACAGTTCTATTATCTTTATAAATTGTGGCGTGTGAACAGAATTCATGTGATGACATCTTCTGAAGCAGTGTGCTCGATGTTTGCTTTGCTTTTCTTTCTTACAGGCAGAAACTACAAATGCAAGTCTCTTACGTATTCACCTTGAATGCAGTTTACCTAACGATGCATATCAGCAAGTTAAGGTATAGATTTCATTATCGTTTTAGATCTATCTAAGTCTTATAATCCAAATTTAGTGGGCTGTTTTCCAGAGCTCTTGAAGTTATAGCAACAATGCAATTTCCAATGTCTCAGTTTAAAGGGGAATTATGCTTTTAGCTATGCTTTAATAAAACTGTACTCTGTCGTATAAATGTGACACACATCACACTTTTAGGATGGGGGAGATGGAGAAAGACACCCAATCTCCCCCAGAAAACCCAGCCTCAACCCAACAGGCTAAGCATTTCAACATGTAGGTTTTATATTACTTACATGGAGCACAAAAGTGATTATATTCCTGTAATTTCCTTTCTCCAGAATCATTTCACAAGTTTCTGGCTTATACTGACAAAAGAGCAGTGAACTGAGAGGCTGAAGTCCGAACTGCCTGGGCTGTGCGCTCAGGAGGCTTTAGAGGTGGCCTTGACATTAGGCAGAGCTAAGAAAGGCAAGCTCATTAGAAGAACTACTCCCCCAGCCCCCACGCCCCATCCCACCTCAAAAGAAAAGCTCTTGAGCATTCAGGACAGCGGGTCTCCTCTTCCTGGGCAGTGCTGTCCAAATCTTCTCTTCCCCTCTCTCCTCAAATTTTCTCACACAGTAAACGGATGTTGGCCCACAGCAATGATGGTACTCAGTGAGGTATTTTGTTGGATCAGATATATAGGCCCATGCAGTGGTCTGTGATGCCTTTCTTTCATCAAGTGTGACAAGGCCCGGGCTCCATAGCTATTTTCTTGTACATTACACATCACAGTGGTTCTGGGCTGTTTCAGTCCCACATTTGATTCTTGCATTGGTGAATAAGGCTAGGCTTGAGATACACCTACATTTGAGATTGCACGCAGTGCAGCTGCCCACTCTTTGATGTGAGCTTCTCAAGCAAACACCATCCCTGTGTTCCAGTCTCCACATTGGCCTCCTCTCCTGCTCCTGGCAGCTGTTTCAAGTGCTGAGAGTTTCTTTGATGTTGTGTGAATGGTGAACTGGTGTCCCATTCCCAGAGACGCTTTCCTGCTCCCGCTGTACCTCCTCGTGATGCTTCAGAATAACTGAAGGTGTTTTGCTGCCACTGCACAAGAGCACTTCGCATGCCGGGGTGGAGGTTTTCTTCTCCTCCTCCTCCTGACCAAATTGCTCCTCTTAGTAGAGTATCAGAGCCTGAGTTTAGCAACCTTCATGGTGTGATGCAGGACAAGTTTATGTTACTCGCTGTTGGTTGTCTACTTTTGCTTTGCTTTGTTGGCTTTAATTTTTTGTGAAATGGTGTCTGTGTCTTTGTAGTTGCTAAGACTTGGTTGTCTTAACAGCAGCTACTACTTAGAGAAGGAAATAAAAACCTATTTGTATTTATCTGGAGTATTCTAGCCAGATGACATTGGTTTCTATTAAGAATTGTACATGTGTGTTTGTTTTTTTAAAATTACTTCAGTGAGAAATGGAGACAAAAACCACAGGATTTGTAAAAATTAACTATAAACAGACCAATGAACATGAACTGTCTTTATACCATTAAGACACATGCATCAGTCTGTTTATGGCACATTTTATTGAAGGCAGAGGATTTAACAAAGGAAACTGTTTTGCAGTCTCTGAGGTGAGACTGACTAAGACAGTTAATAAATTTGCATTCCTTTAAGGTTCAATGTCCTTTTTAGTTGTTTTTCATCTTTATTTTTCTGCGCTGTCTATACCTGCAGTGTCTTTGGTTTCTGCTGAGATTTTAGTAGAGGTCACAAGTACTCCTTTTTTGCCAGCACTTCAATGCGGGAAATATTGTCTTTTAGATAATACCTCTGATTAACTTCTCAAGTACCTTACTGTAATGAATTTTTTTCATTCCCTCCATGACACACACACTATATCCCCTTGTCTTGCTCCAGAGTTGCTGTTTTATGTCTGATGACCCAATGCTGCTAGAAATGAGCTTAACGGTAAGAATGGAAAATGCCCAGCGAGATTTTGTGGAGTACAGACAATACTTACAGGAGAATCTTTTTGTAGCTTATGTAGCAATGGAAAAAACAAAGACCTCAGGTAAGTCGTAAATATGACTGTTAATTGTAATAGAAATTTTTTTAAGTTGTAATTTGATGTGCTAAATTGAATGAAATAAAGTGACAGCTAAATTTTGCGAGTAAGGGAAAACAAGTCATTTCAGTTAAACACTGCTTGTCAGACACTTTGTTTAGGGCAAAGTTACTGTAAGCCCAGTCTTTATAAAAGATAACGATTATGAAGTTGTAAACTACGTCTGTGTCATTCTTTAGCCCCCCCTCCATGCTTATGCATCTGCTTAAATAGTATGAACAGGTGTCATGGTCCTTTGATTTCTACAACTGCATTTCTGGTTTCCCACTAATTAAATTAACCATAATAGGACTATGAAGGTAGAATGGTTTGTACAGAACTGGGGATAGCAGCTGTTGTGGAATGTAGAGTAATAAGATAATACAGATATGTGCATCATTTGTTCTTGTAAACTAGAATTCCACAAGCAAAACAATCAACTCCTTGCAGTTTCTTTATGCTACTTTTATTGGGTGAACAAATCCTCTAAATCCAAGGGATTTAAAATTATTTATAGAGCTTTGCAATCTGTTTGAATAGCTTTTTTTCAGACATTTCTTCCACTTCTACTTTCTGATTGAAAAGGGAACTGCTTAAGAATCCAGGTTAAGATAATATTTTTTTTAACACATCAGTAAAAAAGAACATGATCGTTTTGTCTTTCAAGAAGCTCTGTTCAAGATCTAGTCACAACACAATATATGCTGTTCTCCCTATGCCTGTCCTGTGATGTGATACTTGCAGAGAACTGAAACTGAAATACTCACTGTAAACCTAGTTTCCCTGCTGGTGAGATGCTAGTGCTTTGTTATGTTTAGTGATGGATGTACATTTATCCTGACAATAGTAGAGAATTGTTCTTATCTGTTGTGTCAAGGGTGCTCGCTGTTAATACTTTTGATTATTAAAGCACCAGAAATATGCCTTCAAGGTCATTTTCTATTAAATATAATGCAACTGTAAGTCCTCACTGGGTTAAAGGATGGTCATATAAGCCCTTTGGGCTTGCTGTCAGTGGGAAGTTCCATGTCTTGCTTCATCAGTACCAGTGGTGGCTTTACCATTTCAAACAGCAATGCCTGCTTGCATTCAGTTTGTGTAATTAAATGATATGTGGTCTTGAGGGAAAGATGTAACAAAATGGAATATAGTGCTCTGTTAGTCTCAGTGTACAGCACATGCTAGGACATAGGAGTGGGACAGCAGGTCTGCAAAGTCTGCACAGGGGAACTAGCCAGCTGGAAAGGTTGAAGAGGAGTATGTGCTTTAAACAGCTGTCTTTTGGAAGCTGGCACCTATAATCTTGCTTTCAGGCGGCTGACCAAAGTGCATCCATTATTAGAAATTGTGCCTGGTGAATTGGGAAAATTTCCTTTTATGTCAGCCTGCATCTACTGATGTAATTCAAGTATAAGCAAGGGCAAAAACTCAGGTCTTCTTCCTTCATGTAAGTGTGATGACCTGGCATTACAGTCAACTCTTGTTCTGTCCTGCCACTCTTCTTTTGATCCTCTACATCTGCATAGTGTCCCATGGAATGGAACATAGCTTTGCCAGTAACAAAGGGCGGTTACCCAATACAGCAGGTGAAAGCTGAGTTATCTCCTGTTGCTCTAGTGAATAGGTTACGACCCTACCAGCTGATAGGACTGCTATCAGCCCCAAAGATGTTAAACACTGAGTCCAGCTCCAAATTGTCCCTGGAGAATGTTTGATGTTCAAAGCAGGCGAGCCAGGACGGTGTGTAGCTGTATGTGTATACAGGATAGTTTTTTACTGGACTCTCCCGTGCTACTGGTATGTTGGCCCTTAGACTTAGAAAGTTATGGCAGCATCAGCCATCCTTCTTTCCTTAAGTTGTGCCTCTTGTCTTCCTGTCCATGAGAAAGGGAGGAGGATGTGCTCCATCTTGGGTTTAGGAGATAATGAGGGGAGATTCCCTGTTGATGCTTGCCTTCATGTTTGTAGCCAAAAATCTTGACTGGATTTCTACTCCTTTATGAAATGATTGATAGCTTAAGATATGAATAATTTGACCTTTTCAAAAGGGTAGCTGTTACAGAAAGATTTTTATGTTTAAATCAGGATTGCTTCTTATTAGTATCTGACAAAGCAAGTGTGCTTCCATCCTTGGTGAACTTAACCTCAGTGTTCATTCTTTTGCACAGGTGATTCCTCAGTAGATGTGTACGTCATGCATTCTGGGAACAGCCTTGTGCATATACAGGTAATTGTGGGCTTTAACAAGTCATATTTTAGAGTGTTGAATTTGAATGGGGAGTTAATTAGCCCACTGGCTTGCTCTGCAATAGCAGATTGATATTGCTGATGGCAAATGTCACATTTCTATATTTTTAAAATGTTCCCAAACATTTAATAGATCTTTTAGATTATGAGATATAGTTCAATGATGGATTTTTTTTAAGACATAAGAACTGTTAACTTGGGTAAAGATCCATGGGTTGATTTAGAAGATGTAAGAAAATGGCACGTATTGACTTGGAAATTTGACAAGAGAATACACTAATGCAAGACCTGCAATAATAATGGTAGTACTGCTACAAAGATCATTGTGTCTTGTCTTCATGCAGGAAATACGGCAGTTGTCACAAAAAGACACATCACCTGTGGAGTTTGATCCAGTACTGCTATCTTCATCATCTACTAACTTTACAAAAGTTGCTTCTATTTCTTGTAAAGGTACAAGAGACACATAGATTAAATGATTAAACAGGAAAGGCTGGCTTTTTTTTCAGCAGATACAGACCGTGAAATAGTTCAAACTTGTCTGGACTTTTTTGAGAAAGAGGATGAATTCTTTCTACTAATTGTTTCCACTGTGTTTGTATGGTAGAATGCTTCCTCTTATGCCAATCGGTGTACGCTATACGTATTTCAAAATTGGGAAGGAAACATTTGGTAAAATGTTAGCTGATTTTACAATGAGCATAATTATTGAATATGCTTTTTTCGACATCCTTTTATAATTTGTGGTTATTTTTCTGTTTCCAGTCTGTTTTCTGAAAGGCTATTGTGCTTGGGTGGTCATTTTCTATGACATTTCTTGGCAAGATCATTGAAGAAGCTTGCCTGAGACCGGTCATGTTAGCGGAAGAGCAAAGATTAATGTTTAATCATGATTCTATGATTTTATGATTTAAGCGTTCCTGACTCCAGCCTGTTTCCTATTCTCACCACTAGACTGCAGTGTATAGACTTTAAACGTTCATGAAATAGACTGCTTTCATAATGAGATTGTTACTTGTTTTTCCTAGCAAAAAAAAGGGCAAGTGAGAAGAAAGAAGGAACTAAGATTAAGTGATTAAGTGAAGTGATTAAGAAGTGTTTTTAATTTTCTAAAAGGATGCAGTGTGTACTGATAAATAAGAACACTCTGCTGGTGACAGGTGGTTAAAATTGATCAAGTTGCTCTTTGCAGCCTTGTTGCACGTGTTTTTTGAAAATGTGTAGCATTAATGAATTTTTTCTCAAACAAGTTTTGAAACCTCTGAAAATTAGGATGTGAGCAATTAGATGCTTTGTTCACCTTTGTGAGAATTGGACCAGCAAATGTTCCACTTTGTAGTGTTGTTTCAAGTCCTCATGTGAAAACCATTGCAGATTTGCTTTTGTTGTGGCTGATGTTGTATTCTCCTATATGTCTGTTCTTTGCACAGCTGGAGCCTGTGACAGTGAAAGTCTTTATGCTGACAAGAGGAAAAATAATCTGTTGGAAGGCACTACAACACTAAAAGCATGTCTTTCCTGTCCTGTTATGGAAGGGTGGGTTACAGTGGATTTTTGTTTGTTTGTTTGTTAATGGTCACTGGTAGTATAAGAAGAATATTGTACCCTGCTTTAAAAAATGAGGTTAACTTGCTTTGTACTGAACCTTCCCAAGGACAATGAAGAGGCTTCTTCCTGTTGTTGCTGTCTCATTTGCAAAACTGTGACCTTTCAAGCAATAGTTCTGTACTTTATCCAGGAAGAATTTGAGGAGCCCATAAAAAGATATGCCTCATATTGTATAAATGTTGGTTAGAGTCTGTGATAAAGTTTCCGTCAGCCTTGTTAATCCGAAGCAGGACAGTTATAGAAAAAATGTGAATTATTTTCTTCAGTCATCTTTTGCTAATTTCATCCAAACTACTATAGTACAAAGCAGTAGGTATTGTTATACTGTAGCATAGCAAGAGGCTAGACAAATTACCTGCCTAAATCTTTTTTACATTGGTCTTGTCAATTTTTACTCTGATATTAAATGTAAGTATTCAAAAGGAAATAATTCTGTTCTTTCTCTTTGAAACCTTAAAAAAACCTCATTATGCAAGAAGACTTCCTTTCTCTCATGTGGACTGTTTGTGTGCTCAAGGACCATCTCAAATGTGTTTCCTTTTCTTCTGTATTTACTATAGGTATTTTGATGTAGAACCTTCTGCAGCGTTATTTCATATAGAACCACATCATAATACTTCAGGATTTTGGTCCATATGGTTTACAAACAACTTTGACTTCAGCATTGAACTGAATGAAGTCTTCATAGCCAGAGAAACAAAGAACCTTTTAAAGGTAAGCTTTATTTTGGCTCCATACAATGTTTTGTTCTTGATTTAGGGATATCATCCTTTGACATACAGAAGAGATTCTTTGAAGAATTTGGTGTTCTCAGTGATGGTTGAAATCAGTTGAAAATAAAGGTATATGTGTGCCTTTAAGTGTTAGGTCGTGAAGAGCTTAAGCCCTCAATAGGCATTATTCACTGTCCAGTTTGGTTTTGTATTGTTTTGTTAGCAACTGTTCTTTCATTTCAGTTGCAGCTACAGATGCGTCAAATTATAGACCATTGCTCTGTTCTCAGAACTGTTGCATGTGTTGTTTGTGCTCTATAGGATTCAGCATTTCTTCACAGGCTGTAATGGAGGTCTTTAGTACATAGCTGAGCTTTGAAGTTTAGAAGGCAAAGCCAATAATTTACTTGTGCAATTGCTTGATTCAAACCAGACCAATCTGGTTTATGAATAAGCTCATGATGTCATCTAATTGGCTCTTCGTATATTTAGATAGGAGATTACATATGTGCACTGTATGGATCAGTTATGGGCTCACATATGTGTATAATAACAGCAAAAACACAAAGGAAGAGAAAGTTTGTACTCTTCAAGGTATCGCTTGTACCAAAAAAATTGTACCAATTTTTACTGAGTTGTCATTTGATTCTTTCTAGATTCTGAATTTTGCCAAACCCTTGACTCTACCTCCAGGCTGCTGGAATGTATTTTCTTTGAAGCTCAGTGTGAAAGACACTGTGACAAATGTGCTTTCTACTATATGTTTGGCCACAAACGTAGGAGTAATGTTTGAAATACCTCTGCAGATACATTCAACTGTGTCCAAGGTATTGTATTTGTTGTGTTCAGTAATTATTACAGACTGCAAATCAAACTGCATCAGCTTGTTTCTTAGGCTGGAAATCCTTCCTTTAGTCCTGAAAAAAACACTCGCTACCAGATGACTCTCTGAAACCATTCTGTAGCTTCCGAAGTTAAGCTTGAGAGTTGAAGAATGATGGAATTATAGTTCTCTAGGCAACCTTAATTCTCTTCTTTAACTCATCCAGATTATGCATTGAGAAACTAGAATTTGTCCTGTTGTTTTGTCATATGGTCAGCTGTAGTTTTTGTTTTGTTTTTTTTTTCTAGCAGGGAGATCTTCTTTTTGAAGCCATTGCCCACTGTGATATTCAGTGTTACTTGGGAAAGTCTGATTCAGGTAGGCTTGTCTTGGTTTTTTTTAGGCATCTGATGGTAGTTTTATCATAGAAAATTCATTTTATGTAGCAGGGCTTATAATGAGACTATTGAGATTGTTCATACATGTACTTAGTTTTGTGTCTTGTAAAAACATCCACTTTTCTGGGAGTGTAAATGGCTTTCAGTAACCTGTACTGAGTGCACTGTGCAGTGTTTCGGACCTCCAGTTCCATAGCATGTGCTAAGCTATTGTTTGATATTGAAATATTTTTTTTGGAATGAGCATTTAAGGCTCTCCTGCAGGTTCTTATTGGTTCTTATTGTCTGGCTCCTTGCTTTCTTCATATGCGTGTTCTTCAGAGATGTTGAAGTGGAGTGCTAAAATTGTCAACTAGCTCAAAATGATTAGAAAATGTGCATAATCTGGGTCCAGATCCTGGGAAGTCTTCGAAAAATAAGCATTGACCAGTGACCTTTGAAGGTCTTCTCTTTATTTGTTTCTAACAGCAATGATTTCATAGATTTCTGCAAAAGACCATTTCTCAGGCTTATAAGGCAGCATCCTTAACACAGTGTCATGTGAAACAGAAAGAAGTGTCACATTCTTTCTGGAGCTGAGAAATATATCTCTAGATACTGTAATGCTGGAAGTCGTTTTAAGTACCTGACTGGCATTTACGAAAATACAATGTTGGGTATTACATGGACATGATAATGCCTGAAGAATGCCAATTCTGATGAAAGCTGGTTCAGAATAGTGGGGTTTTTTAAGTCTCTCCTTATTGAGGACTACCAGTAGGCAGTTGGGTACCATAGGCTTAAAATGTTTGAGTGCTGTCCTGAACATGTTTTCAAGATGATGCTTTCCTAAAATGTTTATTCATATGAGGATATGAAGAAGGCAATAGTAGTCAGTCAGATGTAAAAAGGGGAATCAAGGTAACATGGAAACACTCATCTTGAAGCATTACTGATACATAGGCACACTTAGGTACATATCTTAGAGGCAAATATTTGAGGTTTTATTGTTTTTGGTTTAGTTGTTTTTTTAAAATAGACGTAAAAGAATATTCTACCTTCTAATTTAGGAACTGTTGGTTAAATAGAAAAGTCTAATGCGCAAGCCTAAAAATATGACCTCAAGAACTTGTAACTGGGTTATTCCAGTCATCATCAATCTCAATTAGTTACTTTAAAACACTAAAGGATTGTAAAATAAAGTATATGTAGTTTCAAAATAAGTATTTTTTGTTTTTCTTCAAAGGAAATTTGCTTTGCTAACTCCTTTCTGCTATGTGAAACTACTTGAACCAATATGAGTCTTAACTTTCTAAAAGGCATTAATCTTTAGACTGATGTAAAGCCTTGCAATTTTATCTTAAGAAGAATTTGAGAAAATTACCAGCACCTTGAAAAGAGAAGTTGAAATGAAAACACAATTTCTGCCAAACTGTGGGATTTGTTTTGCTCCCTGCTGTGCTGTGGTATTTTAATTTTGTACCACTATGTATAGAATACTGCATGATCTTGATACTTTATTGGCATCAGTGAAGAGTTCTGTGTAAAGCCTACTGATAACGTAATGACTTTTCAATGTTGTCCATTAGAAACAGCAACAGTAAAAAGGGCTTACTAAAGCATACAAAGCAATACCCGTACTTTTGTTTGCATGTAGAATTGCTGTGTTTTTGCAGATGTGTTTTTTAAGCAAATTAAATATGGGCAATACCCTCACATGTACTTGCTTTGAAGGCAATAATTAGGTTGCCTTTTTTATTTTTGTGTCAGAACTCTTTGCGAATGCTGATTACTCATGTTTACAAGTAGGTTGATGGAAGGAGCAAATGTTATCTCTAAAATATGAAAAATCTTTTATTGTTTTAGCAAATCTGCTTTGGCAGAAGAGTCTCTCTCTGGACCATTCTGCCTGGGATGTGGATTCTGAGCTTGCAAGTAAACTTTATGAAAAGTGGCAAAAAATAAGGCATGGAGAAGCCTGCAGGTCTGTACAGAATCTGTTGAGGTTCTTATTTCAAACCACTACAGTGTTGTAAGAAAGAATATTTCTATTCTGAAGTAGTATTCTTGATTAGAACAAACACTCTTGGTCTTCCTGCACTTAAGTTAGTTATCTTGAAGCACCTCAAGTTTCAGAGCACCCCAGACACCCCCAGCTTCCATTTCAAGGCACTGCTGGTCACAGGTAAACTTTTCAGATGCCTGAGTTTTCAAGTGTAAATAATGTTCTGACTCTAATAACCCACCACAGATACCCAGTTTGAAAGCAGTCAGAGCATGTCTTACCACATCACTTATGGAGTTCCATGAGTCCTTCATCAACAGGCCACATAGCAGTCTTTTCAGGACCAGAGTTTTTTAATAACTTTTTGATCCCTGGCCTAATGGATTCTGCATTCTGGGGACACTGGGAAGGAAGCAGGCTCTGTGACTGAGCAAATCCTGTAGAGATGGTGCTTCAATGACATCAGCCTCTTTTCAGAATAAGGAGGTAAAGCTGTGAAGAACACTGTTGTGTTGCAGGTGGAAAAGTGAAGACTGGAGGGATGCACATAAGTTATACTGACTATTACTAGTAGGTTACAGTTTTAGGGGCTTTATTTCATGAAGAACATTTTCACGGAAAGATTAATTGATGTAATTATAGCTCCTGTTAAACCATCGTTTGTTTTTTATTTTTTTTTTGAAAGAGAAAAAGATGAGAAAATTAACAGAGCTTTCCGGTTTTGTCAATAAAGCAGGAGAAGCATATTAGGATCAGCTCGCTTTATTCACCAGAAGCCTGAAGAGGAGTCCTTTGCCTTTTTCTTGCCACGGTTGACTGCAGAGCCTGGCCTTACACTCAACTTCAGTGCCACAGCAGTTAAAAGTAGTATGGTGAGGGTGGTTGATACGCTTTTTCTGAATTTATCTATGTTTAGCTCGCTTAAATAACAAAGTCTGCAGTCAATATTTGGTGAAGCTCAGCATTTTCATACTGCTTGTAGATAAGTGTTTTGAAGTCTAATTAAAGACACCAGATTTTTATCTCTTTGGCTTTTTGATAAAGTTCTCTAGCTGCTTGGTTGTAATATTTTAATTCAAGGAGTAAAGCAGTGTAGTTCTTAACCAACAATTATTCATGATTGTTAAATCTTTCCATGCATCATTGTAAAAGTTACATGCTTGTGGTAAAATAATTGAACAAGGGACTACTGAAAGCATGTACTGTCATTAATGGTGCACATGGTTACAGGATGGCCTTCTTCATACCACTGCCTTATGTAACAGAATTGGTAAAACGTTTGTGAGAGAGACAGTACTTGAGAGATCAGCTGAACAGTGTGTCTTCCAACCATGCTGACAGTTGTTTCTTTCTTGTTTGTCAGATTTAGGTCACTACTAAGGTAGCCTGAGCCAGAACCAGTCTCCAGAACCAGGAGATAGTTTTCTTACGCAGATAGTGTGCAATACCTTAATATTCCATTTTGTGCCATTTAATTCTCAGTCACTAGAGTAATGTGTGTATAACCTGCTTACACTCAGACTTCTGCAAGAAAAGGTGACACCTCATTAACTTCACCTTCTTCCATGAAACACATTTATTCATGTCAGCCTGTGCAAATCAAAACCCAGAAGAAAGTGTTGTTTGGGGGTGGGGGAGGTCTGTATTTCTGTACATGCAGTTCTCCATGCACTTTTAGCTGTTTTTGCAAGTGATGACATTGTGGTGACGTGTCTTGACTGCTGCTCTATGCAGTTTTGTGCGCTTATGATTGTATTGCATTAAGACAAAAGCCAGGCTGAGGTCCCTTGAAAACGCAGATCATATTACCAGTGCTGCATTGTTTTACCTTCTGGTTCCAAAGTGTGTAGTTTTTGACTTTTTCTTTTCCTTTCCAATCTGTTTAGGTACAATATTTTGTACTACAAAACCCTTCATCCTTCCCAGTTACGTTGCAGCTTCTGCCTCTTTCTTACTACCCTGATCCTCAAGCTTCACTGAGTCTGCTCAACAAATGGTAATGAGTATAACTGTGTCAGGATACTGTTTTCTCTTTTAAAAGGTCTATTTGCTATGTCTTATGATTATTGCTTATTGTTTGTTTTAGTTTGTCAAAGTGTAGGTTATATTGTTTAGAGCACCTCCGTCTATGATCACAGAATCACATGATGCATGACTTTATCATGTGCCTGGTAATTGATAAACCCAAACTGAACATGTTTTCAGCAAGTTTATCTGCCAGCTGTAAACTATAATTGGTCATTGATCTTTTAAGACCTGAGGCGTAGTGCAAGCTTGTGCAAGGTGCCCAGGTGAAGGAAGCAACTTGCAGAATTGGTTCTGTGCATCTCCCTGCAAGGCTGTTAGGGAAGTATACAGAGTCAGTAAACCGATCAGAGAGGAGGAAGGTAACTGAACCTTCCCACCAGAAGTTTTCTTCTTGGCTTTTTCTTAGGTATAAACCCAGGCTGAAGAAGAGGAAACAGGATCCAGGAACAAAAATTCAGATCTAGAGCCAGGAACACCAACATAAATGTTTAGAGCCAGCTAAGCAAATGTTTCTATATTGTTTTGAATTTTCTGTTTTAGTACTGAGAAGATCTAATGAGAAATCTAGATAAAAATTAGGTGGACGTTATGAAGGGGCATGGTGAGGTGGGCTGAAGTTCACCAAAATAAGGCCTGGCTGTCACACTTTGAAAAAATGTATAATTGTTAGGACTAGTTGCTGGTTTGAGCCAGTGGGATTACTCAAGTGCTTAAGAATAACTTTTTTATTTGGGGTCCAGATCTCTGTGTAATTGCTTCTTTAACTTCATTCCTTTACATAAGTGTGTATATGTGCATATGCATAGGCACATGCACGTGTGTATACGTATATGAACATTAATAACTGCATCTGTTTGCATACTAAATATAATTTCCACGTAGACTCTTTATAGTGGTTTCAAACTACAATTTCTCTGTATTTGCATACTTCTGTTTCTAGAGAAATCACGTTCACTAACTGATTTTTTTTAAGCTAGTGTCAGAGAAAGTTGTGATAGATGAATTTCCAATTCAGTGGCTGGAGTTCCATTAACCCTCTGTAATATAAATGTGATTTGGTTTCTTATGTACCTTTTAAATACCTTAATATTAAATATTTGTAATTTGCTCTCAGGTAAATAATCAACTGCTCTAAGTGAATTTGATTTGTAAAGTATGTGAAAGAGAATAGGAATTTGTTTCAAACAAATCATGAGCAGAAGAGGGATACTTGAGACAATGAGATTTGTTAATGATTACTTCTTAACACTTATATGCGGAGAAAAAGTTTTGGGGCATTTGTGGTTAGAAATTTTATTTCTTCATTGTGATCTTCTGCAGTAACGTATGCTGAGAGATTTGAAATGCCCAGGCATTCGTCTGTTTTTCCAAATGTGTGGAATCCACATAGCACTGTAGTGTGTTCTGTTGAAATACAGACCCACATTTCCACTGTATTTCACATGTGCCAAAATGTAATTGTAAAAGTATTCTTTATTTAAGAATAAATGCCAGCATGTAAAAATAAATCAATGTAGTTCTGACAGAATAGGTTTGAAATGCTTCATTTTTTGTTTTGGTTTATTTAGGTTTGGCATAAATGTGCAAGCTATTAATTTCACAACCACTGAATTCAGGCTCATGGATGAATGTTCTCAGAGGGTAAGATGGTTAATTATGATAGAAATAATGGTCTGACACACTAGAAAAAGTGTTTTCTAGCTACACTACATCTGAGTTGTTCCCAAGTGCTATTTAAAGCAATTTAGTAGTGTCATCTTGATCCTCTCTTAAGCTTGTATCTTTGCAGTTAAATTTTTTTAAGAGTTAGAGTGTATTTGGAAAATAACTCTAGGTAGGGAGTGTGTGCCTGTGTCCTGGTTTTATCTGGGCAAGAGCTAATTTTCTCCCTAGTAGCTTGTATAGCACTGTGGTTTTGGATTTATTATGAGAGTAGTGTTGATAGCATACTGATGTTTTTAGTTGTTGCTAAGTAGTGCTTGTGCTAAGTCATGTACTTTTCTGTTTCCCGTGCTCTACTGGTGAGCAAAGAAGCTGGGAGGAAATGCAGCCGGGACAGCTGACGCAAACTGACCGAAGGGATATTCCATACTATATGACGTCATGTTCAATGTATAATTGGGGGGTTAGTTAACCACGGGTGAGGTTGCTGCTCAGGAACAGCCTGGGCATCGATTGGTCGGCAGGTGGTGAGAAATTGCTTTGTGCATCACTTGTTTTCTATATCCCTTTAGAGTTATTATTTTTTCTTCCTTCACTGTCCTATTTTTATCTCAACCCACGCATTCTGCGTTTTTTCCCTTTGATTCTCTCATCTGTCCCACTGCAGGGAGGGTTGTGGAGAATGAGCAGGCAGCTGCGCGGTGTTGGCTGTCTGCCAGGTTAAGCCGTGACAGTGTGCCTGTATGCATGTGTGTATGAGCTGACGAGGCCACCATTTGCGTACTGTGTTGGAACCTAACATTTAGCCCCAGATTGACCATGGAGTGTCAGGCTTTTGAGTCAGTGATCTCAGAAGCTAACTGATAATCTCTTCAGTAGGGGGAAGTAGTGTCCAGTAGTTCAAGGAAGGAGAAAGCTGCATTTCTACACTTCACTTTAGTCTCATTGTAGTTTCCAGCTTCAGATTGGAATGTCATGGCTTTCTGGTTCCCATTGCCTCATTTTTAAAACAGATGTGATAACGCTTGACTGTGTCACACCAGTACTGAGCTGTGCTTGTACCCTAAGGTGTTGTGTCATGGAAGACAGAAATAGAGAAGATGCTGTATCAGGGATGTTGGCGTATTCTGACAGAGTACTGTCCAGGGTACCTGGAGAATTCCTTCTTAGACTTCTAGATTTTTACAAAAGCCTGGAATTAACGTGTTTTCCTTAATGTTTGGGCATGCTGCTGCCACGTCTTTAATGTCCTATGTAGACAGACGTTTCTGCACATATGCTTTAAGTCGTTAATGAACAATTAGTACCTTATAAAAAAGAAAAGACTGTGTGTGCTACACTAATCAAAGCTAACCTTTCCTTTCTGGCAACAGTTGTTAAGAGTTGTTATAGAAAAGATGAGACAGCAGTTCATAAATCCTTGCCTGTAGGCATATGCTGAAAAGGAGAAGGTGGTTCCACAAGTACGTGGATAGGACTGAGTTTCCACAGTCCCATACACCATAGTCATGACAAATAGTGCTAGATCTTTACATCGGTGTGTGTAATAATCTGTTTTTCAGTAGAGATTTGAAGAGCTAGAGGAAACATGTATGGTTAGGTAGGTATTCAGCACATATGAGACTGATCTTGGCTTGTTAACCAACTCATGAGTTGTTAATATTTACAGTTCTTGATTTGTCACCATTTCCCTAGTCACTTTATATATGTGTGTAATGAATTGTTAGGCTCACATTTAAGTGCAGGAATATCTCTGCAGGGAGTGACAGGGTGAAGCAAATGACATACGTGGCTTTCTTTTAATAAATACTGGTGGTTAAATGTAGATTCTGAACCTTTTGTTTGTTTTTTTTGTTCATAAAATAGACTAGGAATAAAAACATGTTGGACTGGAAAAAATGAGAAAAGCTGTTAATACAACAGCCATGAATTGAAAAACAACCAAGCAAGAGCTCATTTTGTAGTATTTATGGTTGTTTTGAGTTCTGTAGGTGTCTGATGACCCCTTTGTAAGAGCAGACCCCCTAGTTCTGGAATAGAAAGTATTTTATGGCTATTTTCATTTATTTAATGGGAAAAAAATAAACAGCAGTATAAAAAAAAATAAATTACATTATTTCCAGACTCGGTGAACTTCTGGTAGTTCTTGTCTTCAATTAATACGGTAAGGAGTTCACTTTGGCTTGTTTCCAGTGACTCAAATGATCAACATATTTGCCAACAGTCCCTTTCTCACTTAGATCAAGTTGCAAGTCTTGTGCTGAGGGTATAATGGTTGCCACATTTCCCAGTGCAATCACTATACTGTCAGTTCTCATTGTACTGTGAAGTGTTTCAGAATTCCTTGACTGTGAAAGACACTATGTAATTTCTTTTCCATCTGAGCAAATAAAAGCTGTTTTAAAAAATGAAGTAATACATTCCTCATAATAATAATAAGTGCAGTAATATGAACTTTTGCTTAAATAAACAACCTTATCTGATGTTTTATGTTGTCAAATTGGAAGACTTTTGTATAACAAGTTAGTTAGCAGTTATTGCACTTGCCAAAAATATCTTATATGGTGCTAAGTAAAGATGTAGTGGTTTCTTTATTCAAGTATTTAAAAGCACATGTTTTCTATGAATAAGAAGTGCATTTTTTGTTTAACAGACTGCACATCAAGAGGATCTCACCAATGAGAAATGCAGTTCTGAGCTGCTTTGGTTAAGTTTACAGCCACTGGAAACCAGAAAAGTTGGTGTAATTTTTACACCAGTTGACTACAAAAGAGTGGCTTCCCTTATTTTAATCAGGTAAGCCAGGTTTCAGTTGTAAGAATCAAACAACTCAGTGTAAAAATGAATTTGCCAAATCTTGAAGCAAAGAAAAATGATCAAAATTGGAAAGTCAGAATACCTCCAGTTTAATAAAAACTGCTTAAAGGGTCTTTGTGCCTTATGTCTCAGTCATTAAAAAATAAAGCCTTTTTTTCCTAATATGTGATCAGTGGGTTATAAAATGCATGTGGATGTGCTGAGATATTTTTGAATTGAGAGCAACGCACTGAGTGGCTTTGCTATTTTCAGCTTAACTCCATAATGATAGGATTTAAGTATCCAGTGAGTCTAATGTGCAGCCGCACATTGGTTATCTCTGGAGGAAAAGAGAGTTTATGGAAGAAGCAACCACTTTTACTAGGTGGCACTGTTGTTGTCTTCTGGCAGTGATCACATAGCTTGTTCTTTGACTGTGTGAAATTAGCTGGTGACTGGTTCAGAGTGATCCTGTCTGAATTTAGGGGAAACCTGTCCAGGTGTGGCCAGTGATCCTGTTACTAAACACTGTTGTTTTGGCGTGACACCTAGATAGCAAAGCCATGATTTTACAAACTTCATTTGTGTTTTAGTGGCTGATTGCTTGATTTTTTTATATTATGGCAGGAACAACTTGACTGTTCTGGATGTGGTCAATGTAGAAGGCTTTGGAGCCAAAGAGTTGCTTAAAGTAGGGGGAAGGCTACCTGGTGCAGGAGGATCTCTTCGATTCAAAGTGCCAGAAGCTACGCTAATGGACTGCAGACGACGTGAGTAAGAAGAAACAGGTCTCTGATTTTGTAGCTGGCTGGGTTACTCTGTAACATTAAACTAAACAGAATGTAGAAAAAGCTGAAAAACATGGTTGTGAGAAATGGAGATTCTGTTTTCTCAAGGCACTAATTGTGAATAGTTAAAAATTCTAGAAATACAGTACTGCAAACTCTTAAAATGTTGGTCACTTCTGAATTTTTTATTAGATTGAAAATAAAAACAACAATTTAATTATGAACATAAGAAAATAATTTTTAAGCACTGTAAAATAATTATTCCTTTTTTTTTTTTCTTTAAGAACTGAAAGACAGCAAGCAAATTCTATCCATTACGAAGAACTTCAAAGTAGAGAATATTGGGCCTCTTCCTATAACAATTTCATCAATGAAAATCAATGGTTACAGTTGCCAAGGATATGGATTTGAAGTGTTAGACTGTCAGGAATTTTTCCTGGCTCAGAACTCATCACGAGAGATCAGCATTGTGTAAGCACTGACAAATTAGCTGACAAATTAACTTAAGTGGAAATTTGAAATAATTGATTTCAGTAACACTGCAGTAGCACACCCACACACAAAATTTGGTAAACTTGGAATATAAATTTCATAAGCATTTCCCCTTTTCAGCAAGGATCATGCTTACAAATTGATAATATAGTAAGACTCCATTATTTTTAAAAAGCAGCATATGTGCTTTTATCAGTTCATTAAGAAGTAATAAATTAAAGCAAAACAGTTGTCACAAAAAATGAGTAACAAATGCTTTGCGACTAGCTTTTATTTTTTTGGTTTGGTTTTCTCTAGTTTGCTCCAAGTAGCCTGACCAGCATGAGGTCATGCTTTCCTAACACTGCACATGATCAGTCTAATTCTGATTATTTTTAAGATGCTGTGGAGTGAAAGTCACGACTTATAAATAAGTAGAGTTAATATTACTGTATTCGGTAACTGCGGTTTCACATGCAAGTATCACCTTTATTGTTTGGAAAGACAATCCATACCTTCTAGTGATAACCATGGCAGTCAAGCAAAATAATGGTATAGGATGGTATGGGTCAGAGAAAGAGGCGGCAAATCTGTTGTTTTCTTCTGCTTTTCCTATCTTTCCCGACTTGTTTTAGACTTAGCCTTGTACCTGGCCCTTGCTGACGTTATGCTGCCTCTATGCTTGACAACTGTGCTTTTGGTAGAGTCTTTTGTTTTACGTGATTTGATGGTTTGCACCTCCTTAAGAAAAGGAAAACAAGTCACAGCAATGATAATATTTTGAAGAGTCACAATAAAACCATGTATTTTACTGCTTGAAGATGATCTCAAATTCTTAACCTCTGTTAGGTGCTAATGCCATCTGTGTAGTCTAAGCAGACAATGGTCACTTTTTACATTGACTTTTTTTTTGTATTTTTAAATGACAAGTTATTTTATATTTTTTGGTATCGGTGTGACTTCAGAAAATGAAATTCAGCCCAGCAATGGACAACTTAACACCAGCTCTGTCTACTTTCCTGACAGATTCACTCCTGACTTCACATCTTCATGGGTAATCCGGGAGCTTACACTGGTGACTGCTGCTGATCTGGAGTTCCACTTCACACTCAATGTGACTCTTCCTCACCACCTGTTACCACTGTGTGCGGATGTGGTGCCAGGACCAAGCTGGGAGGAGTCTTTCTGGAGGCTCACTGTCCTCTTTGTAAGGTAATAATTTCGAGCCAGATTGAAAGAGACCCATCAGATCAACAAGCACTTTTGAATTGTGTTAGATTTTTAGTGGTGATGGGGCCTAAATTTCTACTGAATCTAAGTCTCCTGCGAGTCCTGCCAGCTGGCTGTGACAGCTTAGGTGTGATGCAGTAGCTGGTGGTGGAGCTGACAAGCATTTCACACTGCTCCTTCTGATAAACTTCTATATTAAGACTGCAAAGAGGAAGCATTAGCATACCCCCACAGGAATGCCCAGTGGATGACCTGCTTGCTGATTCTTGCCCCACCAGTAGAGATGCACATGTAACATGTTAGTTACATGCCCTTAATGTCTTAAATAGAATCAAGTGGACTGTTATCTTCAAGTATTTCTGGGTAATCAACATTGGTTTTATTTATGAAGTTTCAGACAGCCAAATGAGGACCTCCTTTCCCTTCTGCTTCTTTCTTCTTTTCACTTGTTCAGAAATTCATGTTTATTGTTAGCTTTTGCTAGGAATACTGCTAACAGGCTACCCCACAAAGATGATTTGGTTTGTGTTAACTGGCTCATTGCTTGCATGTGATAAATTGCTTTTAAGGGTACTGTACCTGTGTACAAAACATAAGGGTTCTCCTCCTACTCATGTTCTTTTTTGTCCTCCTTCACTAACCTTTCACGCTGTGTAGTGTGAGGTGAATATTGTGTTTGTCACAAATTATAACCAGTACTTTCATCACACCAACCCTCAATTCCTACCATCTATACTAACAAACAGTGAAAGCGAATGTCATGGTGATACATATGTGTGCCAGTGCCTACCTGACTGAGATCTCGATGTACACTGAGGTTCTGCTTGCATTTGTTGTTTTGACACTGAAAATAGTCAAAGCACAAATGAAGCATTAATGACTATGTTACATGTTTCTAGGTGCAACCAAAAGGTACTACAGGGATCCGGAAAAAATCAGGAGTTTCTCGTTCTGTTTTCCTGATGATAAAATTTATCTTGCATGATTGAGAAAGTAGTTTGACAAATTACAAAGATTTTTGTTCTGACTGATTTATATTTGGTACAAGTGATACACTAGAGAGAAGGAGAGGACATTTTGAAGATTCAGTTTTAGTTCAGAAGTGCGACGACGTATGTAGCACATTTTATGCCGGGATTTTCACTAGGAAAAGAAAGAGATGGTAACGTAACTAATTACCAATAACTTATGAGTGAATGGAAGGTACTCAGCAGACTGATGAAAATCGGACTGTTATTTATTGTTGTAGTGAGACTTAGTTCTACCTAACCTTCAAACCAAGTATTAGTTTTTTAATAATGGATTTTTTATTTATGTTTTTTTCTTTGTAAAGCTTGTGGCTGATGTATTTGATTGAGAGGCTAACTAGCAAGGGCTATAAAAATAAAAGGAAAAGAAAAGACTGTTGCAACTGTTACTTATTTTAAACTGTATTTTGAGTTTTCTCATCTGTCTTCCTACTTAGAATTTACTCACAAAAGTTTGAAAAGTATGTCGTCTTAGAAGCTTTTCAAGTTATACATTGAATATTCCTGAAAATTGCAGACAACAGTATCTGTTGTTTTCTTTGACAGTTTGTCCTTGCTCGGAGTGATTCTGATAGCCTTCCAGCAAGCTCAGTACATTCTAGCAGAGTTCATGAAATCAAGACAGAGGCCAAATCCTAGTTCTTCACTGCAGCAGAACAGCAACTCTGGTGACTTCATCGGCTCTGATTCCTACAAGTAAAAATACTTTCTTCTTCTTTGAATTGCCTTTTTGTATCCTATTTATTGTGGAGTGATGCTTTTTGTCTGTTTGTACTTTGATATTGCTGTGGGTGGTTTAAAGACAACAGTGTTCCAGGCAACCTCTTTCAGAGAGCTTTCAGTGTTGTGTTTATATTTGTCTCCACAAAAGAGAAATGGAAGAACTCAAAGGTTTATTAATCTTACATGTTGTCAGTAATGCATAGGGTAAAAATTGTGATGGAAGTAATGGATATACCATGTGCAGCAGCCATGGAAAGCTAAGAATGGAAAATACATTAATGGTCCTCAAATACGACCCTCTTGACTTGTCAACTGGGCACTTACTTACTCAAGCATATAAGTGTATTTGAAGTCTGAGCACATACTTAAGAGTCTTGCTCAACTCCCACTGAAATCAGAATGTGCTTAGCTGGTATCATAAAGACCTATTGCAGCTGCATGGCTAGTGAATATGCCCCCCTTCTTTTTCTTACAAAATATCCCATAAAACAATTCGTGATAGCTTCTTAGATAAAAACAAATCTGGAATATTTTCTGTTTTCTCTAGGGGAAGCTGCAAGACATTTATGGATTCCTATAGTTCCTCAGATAAAGGTAAAGGGAAGGGCTTCCTGTCTGTAGGCACTTCTTCCAGCCGAAGTCAGAATGCAGCAAAGAGAAGTCCTGCGACCTATAGCCACTCACAGAAGAAACACAAATGTTCGGTTTACTACAGTAAGCAGAAACCAAACACAGCAGCTGGCAGTGCCATTGCAACTACTGATGAGAAACAAGATCAGATTGTGGAGAACCAAATCTCAGCACCAAAAGAGGACATTTGCACTGATGTCACTGAGAACTGGGTAACTCTAAAATATGCAAATCGCATAAATGTTAACAAGAATTTAACTCTTCCAGAAAACTTTCTGGGTAAAGAAGAAAGTGCACTGAAAAATACAGTTCTCATTAAAAATACTTCTTCAGAATGTGATCTGAAGGAGGATCTTCAAGCATGTATGTTTCCTAAGGAAACTAACCTTAAAGCTTCAGAAAGTCTAGCTGAGCTCAAAGAACAGGAATTCTGTCCTGTGAAGATGTCCAAGAAGCTACCTGAAAGTCACTTGTCCAGAAATTCACCTCAGCAACAGCCAGAACTGCAAGAAATTTCGAAGAAAAACAGTGGTAACTTTTTTTCAATTTCGATCAGTCAAAATTAGTGGGTGAAATCACTGTGATAGGGATTTTGGTTTTAGTGTGGGAGATGGGGATGCGGTATTTCTTATGTGTTCACTATGATTTATCTGTTTACATTTCTAAGGAAATAGTTTGCATTGTTTCATAAATCATGAATTCGCCTGGCTTTACGGATTTTAAGTTTGTCCTGTAGCATTTTAGTGGTTAAAATAATTGATGCCATAGATTTACATAGAAGACACAAGTTGTATTTGTCAGATAGTCAGAAACATCCCAGTTTGTGATTTTCAGGTCCACTGATTTTTAGAGTCACCAAGCAACACCCTCAGTACTGGGTATTCAGAGTTCCTTTGATAACACCTCCTAAAAGAACAAAAGCTGCCCAACAGTATCTGAGGGAAATCGAGAGCAGAGCAGAAGGATGTGTCCTCTGGAAGGTTGGCTTTAGTTAGGAACTTGGTAAATTGAATGCTGAAGACTGGCAGTTGCTGTAGGCTTGGTAGAGTTCATTTAATCTGTGAGGCATCACAGATGCATTTCAGGCCCTGCTGTAGTATGTAGTTGTTACCCTGGGCTGGTTATGTACCCCTTGTGTCAAATCTGAAATACAGAGGATACATGTGTGCTGACTGGGGTGGAGTGAGAAAAATTTCACTTATACTTACAAAGTACTTCAGAATTCTTCATGTGCTCCTGAGCTGCAAAATGTTGTTTGTTCTTTGCTTTGAATTAAGAAACCAGCCGGGGAAAAATATTTAGGTACACAGGAAAGCAACTACGAGTACAGACTACAGATATCATGCTTTTACGTGGACCAGTTGGGAAGATACTAGAATCACTTCCACTAACAAAACTTCCACTTTGAGTATTTCAGGAGTCGTGACAGTTACTTGTATTCAGTGGTAAAGCACCGAATCTGCTGCGTTGTCTATTAACATTTGTGGTTTTCTGCACTGCCAGGGTTTTGAATATTTCTTTGTCTCAAGAAATCTGGTAGGATAAACAAAGTCTAGAAAGTGCCATGTTGCAGTGTTTGTATCTTGATTATAGTTAAAAGACCTGCTTTTGTGGAAATGGGGAGTCTTCAAGGTCTCATATACATGCATGTTTGTACGCTGGAGAACAAGTCGGGTTTTTTTTTAATAGTTGTGGCAGCTTTCCTTTCATGTTGTCTCTCACAGTGTTTCATTCACATGGGCTTCTTTTGCAGTCATGGTGACTGCCTGCTGCAGAGACCAGAGGGCGCCTGACTCAGAGCTAGGGTGTTGTAGTTGGTTCGTATGTAGGAAACCTTAAAAATGGTTGAGTGTGCCTTTCCCATTTAAGAAGATGAGTTCAGTGCAATAAATGATGGCTTTTCTCATGCACTTCTCGTGCAAAGCAGCGGAGAGTCTCAGAGGCAGATCAGTGTGGTTGTTTTGCATATATCCGAGATACCTGAAACTGATCAGAGCTGAAGTTAATTCTGTCCTGTCCAGCATTGGCAGGGCCCGGGCAGAGGACTAGGCAACTCAGCTAGTTGTTGAGGAGGGCTTCTTCTCTTTTTCTTCATCTCTTGGCTTTTGTTATATAAGAATAATTATTCTTCCTTACAAGCTCCTCAAGAAAACTTTTAATCCTAAAGAAAGGATGACTTCTTTTTGTCTTTGTTCTGAGTGCGGAAGACTCCTTAGAGATGTAAAGCTCCAAATAAATGCTGCACTTATTTGGATCCACCTGTTTTTGCAGTCTTCTCCCCACCCAGTCTGCAGGGATTTTCCATTTGTTTTTAGGCCTGGTATCCTCTGGCTTAAAATTCTGCCTTAAAGACTCCATGGCTGGGACCCAAACAGCTCAAGTTCAGATGAGATGAGCAGGACTTGGGAAATTTATACAAGTGCTTGGTGTGGTGTGCCCAGGAGCAATAGTCAATGCAGAAATACTTTTTGCAACTACTGTAAGACTTTTTTACACAGCGTTAGCTTTTGATTTTGAAGTTTCAGGCAGCATCAGCCCAGAGGTTAGTCTGCTAGTGTTTTAGAAAACAGTACAAGCCGTTTTTGAAAGAAGAGCATGTCAAAGTGACGGTAGAAGACGTTGTAGATATGATTGGGAGCCTGTTGTCTTCCCAAGAACTGATGTTACTGTTTAATTGCAGGGAATAGCCAGCAAGTGCCTCTCAGGAATGAAACAGAAAACTGTGAGACTTTAAAAAAGCAGATCAACCTAAAGCCTTCCACAGAGAAAAAGATTAATAAAGGACCCAAGGAAGAGACTCCATGCTGTGCAAAAGAGGAGATTACTTCTTCTGAGGTTTGTACTGTGATCCTCCTGCTTTTCAAATTTAAAGTGACCATTTTGTTCTTCGTTCACCTGTATTTACATATCTATATATGTATATGTGTGTAGGGACTATTATATACAGTCACGTACACAAATCTGAAACACTGTAAATCAAATGAAGGCAGAAGCAAGCAGACATGCTGTCCCGTATCTGTTGCATACTAATGCTGCTTTATACAGTGATAAACAGTTTGGGTGAGGATTAAAACAGCCCTTGTACTGTGATATTGGCCATATCACAGTCAGAGATTTGTTGTTGTCAGAGCAGGCACAAACATACTGGAATCTAATGTCAGCTGTCAGCCACACCCATGATGTGGGAATACACTCCAGAGAGGAGATGTTCTAGATGGCGTATCAGCCTTTGCTTGCACGCCTAATCTCCAAATACAGGGCTTTGCACCAGAAATTTGCGTTTAGAATGCACCAGGCAAGACACCCCTTAACAGGGTGTGAAGCTGCTGAGAAGGATCATTCTTCACCCCCTGGTTTCTGAGCACAATAAACATAGAGGACTGCACCTTTCTTGCAGGTAGCGTAAAACACTTCATGAGCTTCATTAGGTAATTAGTAAACCCAAGAATCTGAATTATGTTTGTGTCCTTTGTACTGCATAGGAATCCCATAGCAAAAAGGTCTAAGCAGGAGTTGCTTACCATGCTTGATGAATATATAGCAGAAAAGAGAGGGTCTAGTCTTGTTTTGTGAACTTCTGTTACAAACTTCTTTCCATGTGTGGCTGATGGTGCTCAGTTTGTTTCTTGCTTTTTTAAAAAAATGACTGTTATTTGTTGGTTGACTTACCCCATAATTTGCTCAGTTGTAATTCAAGTGAATGCCTCCCCCCAGTCCCTCGGCTGCTGAGGAAAGGGAGGATTTACTGCTGCTGAACTTGCACACAAATTGATCATAAATCTGGCAGATGTTTTTTGGTTTTAGCACATTGGGGATTTTATTGACTGCTTTTCTTTTTCTCCCCCTATTTTTTATTCCTTGGAAGTCAGAGCGAGATGCTGTGAGGGGGAAAATGCTAACATAGGGAATTAAAAGACTTCTCTCTCATCATCTGTTGGTGTCGTGAAGGACAGAGTCTTGGAAAGGTTGATCAAGTTGATGGCGCTGGAAAGCGGTTGTGCTGTGGAAAGCCACTAAATCATGAACTAACTGTGCATTTGGGTCAGGTTGTTTTGTCCAGAGAAATCTAGCTAGAAAAATCCTCATTGAGGTAACTTCATTTTATGATATATTGTCTCAGACTATATTTTTACCTTTAGCAAGAAGATGTGTATAGGAAGAAGAAACCTCAGGAGAAGAAGGAAGGAAATGTACCAAATATGAATTGGAATAGAAATAGAACATCTAGAAAAAATAAGAAGAAGAGCGTTAATATATCTACAAGGTATGTATTGCCTCACCAAACCATGAAGAAATCCAGAGTTGCTGTAATGTTTCTGCAGGGTTTTTTTTCTGAGTTTTACACGGTACGTTAGGCAGGATTGCTTTATCTGTTTAAATAAACACACTTTAATCCTGAACGGAGCCTTTATTTTTAAGAATGTACAGTACTAAGTACCAGCAAAATAAAATAAATTTCCATTTGTAAATCTGCATGGATATAGACACAGCCCATTCTGCATAGGAGTGGTCACTGTTATTCTCTGGAATATGTTGCCTCTGAAGTTTGTATGGTTATTAGCTTCCTTTCCCTTGTGTATTATGTGGATAAAATCCAGTCATGTATTTAGTAAGAAAAGGAAAACAGAATTGTTGAAATGATTCCAATTTTGGGAGAATCATCTGTATATTGAGTAACTGAGGGAATGTTGTCTTCTAGTAGCTTTGAAAAAGGAAGAGAAATCTGTAGAAAAGAGACAGTGGCTGTTGTAATGATTAAACAAGATTAGAGCAGCACTAGGCTTAAAAGAATACTGAGAGTACCGTTGGAAGTTGCTGCTTTCCCCCTGAGGTTTGTTTAAATGCATTTCTAAAGTCAGCTGTAAACTCCTCTTGATTATTTTTTCGTATTTTTTAAATTTGTTTGGATTGTTGTTAAAAAGTAATGGTTATGAACTGCTGCTAGAATAGAAACACTTAGGAGGAGAAAATCCTTCTCCTTCCAGTCCCCAGGCCTTTGAATTAAGGTCATGATCCTACAAAGCCTTCACAGACCTCGTTTTTATTGCAAGTGGTCTTATTGAAGTCAGTGGACTTAACAGGAGACTGTAAATCTGAAGGGGTTGTTATAACTCATTGTAAACAAATTACAGTTCATTGTGTGGGAGGTCAGCATGTGTAAATCTTTGCAAGATGCACACCTTTGTAGGTAGGAAGGTTAAAAAAAATGGGAAGGAAATACTGAAATTTGGTGTCTTTTCCTTGAACTGATTCAGCAGTTACTAGTTGCTGAGTTAAGATGTAACCATTTCCTTCCTGTAGAAACTTGACAGCTGGATTTTATTCATTTTCCCTTGATACTCTTGATTATGGTATTGGATCCAGATATTTCAGTGTTACTAGCAAAAACTTAAGATTACTTCAGCTGATGGTTTTATTCTTGTTACAGTTATGCCAGTGAAATAGACTTAGGGCACATTTTTCTGTCTATCTAGATCTTTGTGGAGTGCTAGGCTGTGCTTATCACTGTAACATCTGATTGCCTTCTGCAAGTGCATTAAAGAATGGAGTTAAACATACACACGTTGTTTTGGTTCTTTCCCTGAGAAGTAGTACATTGTGTGGTGGGATAGCGTACTTTGGGAAAGGCTTTTTAGTTTTTTGCAAAGTTGGGGAATAAAACTCCTAGATATATGCTTTGCCTCCCCCCCCCCCGCCTCAATAGCTGTGTAAGTTAAAGTGTTTAATGGCTAAAAAGGAAAAATGCAGCTGAAATGTAAAATATGAACATGTTTCTTTGGGTGTGGTTGTATTAGGGTCCCTGAGCAGAGTGAGTTGAAGCATATGTGCAGTGAATTTGAAAGGCCGGATCTGAGAGCGAATATTGGAATAAGAGCCTGGTGTCCTCAGGGTAACGGGGAAAATTGTAAAGCAGACCAAAAAACTGGGAGCTTGTCTATACAGGGAGAAACAGGTACGCATCTTAATTGTCTTAAATGGGGGGGAAAATGTAACATGGTTTTGTGGCAGTAGTACTGTATTTTCTTGAGACACTTTTGCTCCTCTCCCCATTGAACCCTGACAGGAAGATGGTGGGATTGGCATAATACAGTACTTGAAATAATACCTGCTGACTTCTGAAGGGGTTGGTTCATGGTGCAAATCAGATGATGTATCATTCTAACACCATAAATCGTCATCCTTGGGTGAAGGACTGACAGTCTGCTTCTGCATTCAAATTGCAGCCAGCATTAACTGAAGCAGCTGCATTGCAAAGGCCAACTTTAGAATAGGCAGCTTGTTTTCCATAAACACTCCTAGCTTTGGTACCTGCTTCCTGCCTTTCTATCAGGATTTTAATCAGCTGTGTTCCCTGGCTTTTGGGAAAAGGAAGGTTGAAGAAGTTTATAAGATTGTCCTTTGTGTCCCTGATGAGATAAGAAAGGAGAATCTGTCACTTATGAATTCATTAATTGCAACGTTTGTTGTTGCTTTTAGTATGCATGTTCCAACAGACAGGATATGTTTCATGTTTAAAATATTAGCTATATATTTATTAAAGAACAGTATCAGCTTCTTATTTCAAACTGTTGCCTCTAACTGCACTGTATCTTGTCTTGCGCTCATTGTACTGGGGATGTTGTGTAGGTCATAAGCTCCTCATGGTAGGGGCTCTCAGTAAATGTTGTTTTCGTCCTATTGTCAAGAAATTCAGATAACCCATGTAAATTCATGTTTCAGGTGACTCTTCACTGACTAGTCAGCTGAAGGACTTTCTTAAATGCTTTGTGTTGTTTTGTTTTTGCGACTTCTGTAGAAAGCTTTTATCAACGGTCCAAAAAGAAGTGTATGGAGAAATTTTGTTCTGATTCAAGCTCAGATTGTGGAAGTTCATCGGGAAGTGTTCGTGCCAGTCGTGGGAGCTGGGGTAGCTGGAGCAGTACCAGCAGTTCAGACGGAGATAAAAAGCCCATGATTACTGCTAGGCATTTTCTTCCATCCAGTAAGTTCTGCTGATACCACCTCTGCACCATAGTGGGCAGAGCTGCAGGATACTGTCACACGGGGCATGTAATTTGCCTTTCATAGGTGAGAGCACCTCTGAGAAACACAAGAAGAGACTTAAGGAACTTGGTACTTGATAAAAGTATCAGAAGTTTTGTGGTGACAAAGATGAGCTATCAGGCTCCAGAGAAAGTGTCAGACTGTGCTGAGGAAGTTGCACAACCAGTTTTAGGGAAAGACAGAGGAACTGAGAGTCACTAGTCAAAGCAATTTCTTCCTTTGAATTTGTTACCTCACATTATTCTCATAAAAATGCCATCTTCTTGTTAGAATTATTTAAGAAAATGCACAAATGAGGAATGTATGAAAGCAGTTCAGATCTGGCGACGCTGGCATGGGATGGTGGTGTTCAAGGCATGAGTAGCCAGGAGACCTGAGCCACTTGACTGTATGAGAAATGGGAACTGTAATTCATTACTGCATTTTTTCAAATGCCTGAATATAATTAAAATAGTTGAAAGCCTAAACCCTGTCATTGCCATCACTATCCAGACTGATGTAGCACTGGAAGTAAATTTTAAAGAAAGTGCTGAAGTGACGCAAGTAAAACCAGCTTTGAATACCTGAAAAAAGCTGTTCAGAATAGTTTTAAAATGTGCATATACTTACACTTGTGTTTGTATATGTATAAAACTTTATAGAGAACGTGAATTATCTGAACCTGCGATCTAATAGGTAATTATGTGCACATGACTGTTCTGTTCGCTCAAATTGTCATGACTCTGAAAAAAGTGAAAGTCATTTCACATTCAAATTAATTTAGTAATAACAAGGAACCTCTCCATTAAGAGTGTGATAATCACTTTCAAGTCATAAAATACATTTAATACCATGTGGATGGCATGCTTTGGAATAAATGCAGTTAGTGATACTCCAGTCTTAGAGAAAACTTGATGAACACCATTGATGGGTCTATTTGTGTGTATGTATATTCTGTGCATACTTCTTTTTTTAGGATCTTTGATTTTCACAGTCATTCTTTTCTTTAGGAGAGACTGTTTCACAGAATGATTTTCCATCTGAAACTCCTATCACTTTAAATCTGTCTCATAACATCTGCAATACCAGGTAAAAAATTTGACTCTACGCCTATAAGACATGAAAGAAATGCCACCAACTTGAAATCTTGTCTCATTTTGATAAATTATACCTACCTGTTGTCCTGCCAGTTTTTGTGATCATCCAGTCATACGTTCTAGCTGGAAGAAGAAAAATCTTCTTCACTACATTAAAAGATATACGGAATGGATCATGCTGGGGAAACATGATTAATCCTTCCAAATATAAAATAAAACAGGGAAAAAGGGAATTATTTTTCCCTTCTTATTTTTTCTGTATCTTAGCAACTCTACTACATTTTCATTAGCCCTTAGTTATATTAAAGTAGTAATGTTTTTGGGTTTGGTTTTGGTGTTTTTTTTTTTTTTTTCAAAAAAAGGGTAGGAGTGAGACTTTCAAGTTGATGTTATTCTTTTAATGGGAATAATATTCTCCTAGTCTATACAGCATGAAAATTGATTCCTCCCTCCCCCATATTCCTTTCTATCTTTTTACTGTAGTAAAGGTAGCATCCACAATTTTTATTACTGTAAGTCCTCATTTCACTTCTCGTTCATGACTCTGTTTTCTCTAGCAGAAATAATTTAATCCTTTTCCTCTGGGATTCTGGTGTTTGAAAATGTTCCCTTTCCATTCATGTTGACTGGTTTCTTTGATGGGATTTGATGAATATGAAATTGATGTTCATGTGTGCCTATGTGTCTTCATGGGCATAAAAGTAAACTTGCCTGAAAGTTGTTGGGAGCACTGGAACATTATGAAAGAGCCTACTCATCCTCAGAACTATAGCTTGTTTTAGAGAAGAGCTGTTGAATTAATTGGCAACAGCTTGATACTTGGATAGTAAAAGTGGGGTATCTAAGATGTATTAATTTTATTCATTTTGCATGTGTAGTTAAGTAGCTGGCTTTTAATTGAAAAAGAAAACATTAGAAGATTGTACAGTGGTATTTCAAAATAAGAAAAATGAGGATAAAGAAAGTAGGAAAGCAGTAGCAATCATGACGTTCACTAGAATATTTTTTTATATCTCTGTTTCCTTTAAGATACTTTGAATTATGAAACATACAGTGTCTAGATTTAAGCAATTAAATTTTCTTTTCATTCAGCAGAGACATGAACAGCATCCCCCAATATCCTGAAGCCTTATGTCCCAATTTCACTGACATAACTGCAGATCCTGACAAAAATAAAGGTCAGTTACTTTATTAACAACTGAAGCTGGGTTTTGCACACTTTGTCAAGCAGTTTCAGTGATGTTGCTAGTAATGTTTTTATATGCCAACTTGATAGACCTGTTATTAGAACTTGAATTCTAAGCAAGTTAACAGCAAAATTAACAAACCAAAGGTTATAATCTTGACATTTTTTGCTGCAACTTTTCTGTATGAAGACAGCATTTAGCTTTCAACTCACGTTTTATTTATTCTTTGTTTCTTCCTCCTCTTGCTTTGCACAGATTTATGTCCAAAAGTAGTGTGGTGGGAAGATCAGGAGCTGTGTTTGCTGTGTTAAAATTAAGCTTGGCAGAAATCAGATATGATGATTTTTCTCTCTAAATTTCCACAGTCAGGACTTGCTGTCTTTGGAAGCAATAATAAATGAGATTGGGTTGGGTTGGGCTGGGCTGTTAAACCTCTGGAGTGTTCATTGTTTGTATTTCAAAGGGGAGTAGTATTAATTTGTTGACTGGGATTCATAAAAGCAACAGGCTACATAGTGAGGTGGAGTTTGAAAGCTGGTTAGGACACACGGTTCTTCAGGCAGCAGAACTCCCTGCCTCTGGCTGTCCTTCTGCTGAAGGTTTAACCTATGTCTGGTAGGATGCAAATGCTGATTAAACTTTTTCCGTGGTAGAAATATGCGTAATATCTATCATATGAAACAATGCAATAGAGCCAACTTTGCAATTGTTGTCTCATGGAAACTGTTAATTTGGATTTTTTTTGCCTTTCTCTGGCTGCCAGTCCTCACAGAGATGGTGGGAACCAAGGAGCTGAGGGCAGTCTGGGCACTCCGTCTGTAGAGAGCAGCAGTCCTAGGGGCTAAATACGGCTGTAATGAGTTCACATATGGTTTGGCCATGAATGGCTCTAGTCTATTAACACCCCACCCCTGTTCCCTTTCTGAAAAATAGAAGTTAAGGGATTTGTTTAAAGATGGACATTTATTATAAAAAATTAGCTTGGTTAGTTACTCTGTGTTTTTTATCCAGTATACATTCCTTGCTGTGGATCTGAGAATAAAGTGTCATTGTGATATTCAGTTTGTGGAGCCTACTTCCTATTGTTCTACATTTAATCATTTTTTCTCTTTTTAGCTCTTTACCCAACGGGAGACCTGTGGCCTGCCCAGCCAGTCTGCCTGGCAAACAGTTTGAACTACAACCTTGAGAATAATATACCGTGCATGATTCAAGAACCTCCCTCTGTCCATAACAGGTAAGTTATGTTTTATGTGAACAGTATGAATAATGATTTGTTCAGGTGCATGTGATGCAGGGGACTGCACTTGAGCTTATCTTATGGTATTTGTAAGGCAGATGATAGTTAAAGTAAAATTCTTGCTGTCACTTCGATCTTAGTTCTAGTCGTTTATGCTCTTCTGTTAGTACATCGTGATTCATTTTGCTAAGACAAATTCACTGGTGTTCCTGCTCATATACAGATATTCTAGAACTTCTTTCAGATTTAATTAAATACTTTCTGGAAAGCTGCAATTTCTTCCACTTTTGCATGGCCAGGCAGAGAGCCTGACTTTTAGGTACTTTCCTTTCTTGCTCAACATAGCTTCTGTATATCATGGGGTGTTTTATGCAGTGTGCTCATGTTAAATGGCATGAACAGTCATTCTTAAAGACAAGTAGTTCAGTTTGAAGGTGGTAGAAGGATACATGTTGGTCTGTTTCAGGCTTTGTGTAGATTTGGATTGATCTTCCTGTAGTAATGAACTTAAATAATTCTTGTGCTTTAGACTCTGCACACTGCAAACTTTACTACTGAAACATGCACCACAAACTAGTCAGAAGAAATACTCTGCCACCACGTAGCAGTGAAATACGGCCAGTTCTTCAAGTCATATCCTGTCACCTGAAATGACAGAGCAATATGGCAGAAACCCCCAAGTGATGGTCTTGTGATCCCAAACAGCCTGCTAACCTTGATCCTGTCATGTCAACAGACCGCAGCCCTAATGATTTGGAGCAGTGGCCGGTGGTCTGTGTGACTTTTAAGTCAGATGAAATATATGGTGATTTGTGGCAGATTCTGTGTTTAACTGCTTTGCTTTCATATACCCATCTCAGTTTTGATTTTATATGCAAAAATGCATGTAGTTATTTGTTCATATGTAGGAGTGATAAATTAGAGAATGATAGAATCATAGAATAGTTCCTTCCTCACAATGAGTTTGCTGGGAGCCCAGAAGTCCTGGGATCCAGGACCACAGCTAGAGCATGCCAATCCTGAACCTTTCAAAAGCTGAAACTGTGAAAAGATAAATAGGAAGGCGGCGAAATTCAACTGTAGAAAAGACAACTTCTATTTCTTTTTCTTTTATTTTCTTTTCTTATTGATCAACAGAGTTTCTGCTAAAAAACCTGGGGGAATGATGGAGAAAAAAAGAAAAGCCTGTGTACCTCCTTTCCCTATTAAAGGATAAAAATCACCCACAAAGTCCATGAAAGTTCATTTTGCACAATAAAAAGGAAGCATAAACCTGTCATATATTGTATTCCCAATGGAAATACTGCTGTAGGGGTAAACTTTCATCTCTAATCCTCAGGGCTGTATCATATATCAGTTTTGGTTGACAGCCAACTGAACATGAGCCAGCAGTGTGCCCAGGTGGCCAAGAAGGCCAATGGCATCTTGGCTTCTGTCAGAAACGGTGTGACCGGCAGGTCCAGGGAGGGTATTCTCCCTCTGTACTCAGCACTGGTGAGACCGCACCTTGAGTACTGTGTTCAGTTCTGGGCCCCTCACCACAAGAAAGATGTTGAGGTTCTGGAGCGTGTCCAGAGAAGAGCAATGAAGCTGCTGAGGGAGCTGGAGAACAAGTCTTACAGGAGTGGCTGAGAGAGCTGGGGTTGTTTAGCCTGGAGAAGAGGAGGCTGAGGGGAGACCTTATTGCTCCCTGCAACTACCTGAAAGGAGGTTGTGGAGAGGAGGATGCTGGCCTCTTCTCCTAAGTGACAGAGGACAAGGGGGAATGGCTTGAAGCTCCGCCAGGGGAGGTTCAGGCTGGACATCAGGAAAAAATTTTTCCCGGAAAGGGTCACTGGGCACTGGCAGAGGCTGCCCAGGGAGGTGGTTGAGTCACCTTCTCTGGAGGTGTTTAAGGGACGGGTGGATGAGGTGCTGAGGGGTATGGTTTAGGGAGTGTTACGAATGGTTGGACTCGATGACCCAGTGGGTCCCTTCCAACCTGGTGAGTCTATGATTCTATGATTCTGTATTTCCAACATAGCATCATAGAATGGTTTGGGTTGGAAGGGACCTTAAAGATTATCCAGTTCCAAGCCCCCTGCCATGGGCAGGGACACCTCCCACCAGACCAGGCTGCCCAAGGCCCCATCCAACCTGGCCTTGAACACCTCCAGGGATGGGGCATCCACAGCTTCCCTGGGCAACCTGTGCCAGTGCCTCACCACCCTCATCGTGAAGAAATTCCTCCTTATGGCTAGCAGCTATTATGATAACTTCTTGACTGAATAGAAAAATTGAATTAGCACAGTTTCATGTGAAATCCTTTTATATTCCTAACTTGTCCAGACTTGAATTTCTACAAGCTTTTGGGATAGCAGAGCTTGTTTCACTACTGACATATCTTTAAGAATTACTTTTAAAAAGTCTTCTTGAAATTCTTAGTGTGTTTTCATTAAAATAGGTATAATCTCTACAAATTAACGTGTAGTTTAGAAAACATTGTTTAGCAAGGCTTTAACATGTGTGGTAGGGAAAGTAGAAATCTTCACTTTAATTTCTATTCTCATTCAAATGCTTGAGAATGCATTACATTTTGTTCTATTTCAGGCCACATTATATCACTTCATATCTAGCATACCCATTGTTGTGGGAAAGAAGTGCAATTATTTTCTTTTGACAGGGAGTGAAGTTGAAGCCATTTAAGTGAAGCAGGACTCTGGTAGCTGTCATTACGAGTTGCTCATTCTGCCAGAGGAAAAAGAGCTTAGTGAGAGAATCACTGTGATTATGTAGTGGCACAGAGTAGATACTGGCAGAATTGGCAAGCAGAATATGAAAAGCCTTATCATCAGTTACAGGCATTTTGTATCCAACAGCTATTTTGCATCCAACAAGTTTATATTAAATAAGTATTTCTAAATAATTTTCGGAAGTTCTGTGAATTGTTTCTGACAGCAGATTTTTCTTTTTCTTGGGACAGCTTCATTGACTGGAATGCAGCTTGTGACAGCCAGTTTTCCAACATGTATTGTCCACTAGAGATGAACGAATATGGTGCTTTCCCAGAAGGTGAGACGAAATAAGCTTCTGAATTATCACTGAGCGTGGGTTTTTCCTCTCATCTTTTGTAGAACAAAAGGCTGAGCTTGTCTGTAAACATCTGGGCATTCATTCCTCAAGCGAACTTTACAGTTTCCAGCTGACTGGGTGCTCTGTAGTAATTAACAATGTCTGCATGTGCTAGATAAGAAGATTGATCTTTGTATGGAGTTATTAAGCCTGAAAAGCCAGTATACAGGACTCTGAGAGGGAATAGAGAGAAATGCTCATGACTATGGTATTACACAGGTCTTTTTGCACAATTTTCTTTGTTTCCCCTCTGGCAGGCTTCTGCCTTCCAGTGTGTGAAACAGAAGGCCTCTTGTGACCAATTACCTTTCCAGGCTAGAGTTTCTTGGCTTGGGAAGCACACTGGCAGCAACCTAGAATTCTTTAGCATTACCTAAGCAGTAATTAAAGGTCAGGCTACAGTATCACAGGCAGCATGGTGATCCCTCGGGAGCTTAGAGCATGTTGGCCATGAAGTCTAGGTAGACTCTGCCATGCACTTTCTGCGGCTAATAAAGACTCTGTTCTCCAGTAGAGAAGTTGCCAACTCTTTATCCCATCCTCCTGATAGCAATTTGTTAGTGGGTCCCTTATACAAAGCGGTAGTCTTGTTAACCGAAATTGCTATGCTTTGCTGCTGTGCTGCCCTGACACTGCCTGAAGTCCCTGAAGGCTTCAGTCAGTTCCAGCCTCACTCACTCCGAGATGATTCAATGTTCCCCCACAGAAATGCTCTTAGTGTTAATATCGCAAAAGCCTTATTTTGTCTTCCTGTTTTTATAAACTGCAGAAAACATGAACTACCCCAGTGGCTTCCCAGGTACTGCAGCAGTGCAGAACACGGCCTTCATTGACCAGAACTGTCCCTCCACCTGGAATGCGCCTCCCAACATGCCACCTACCTGGGAGCCCACCAGTTACATCAACTCCACAGTGAGTATTGTCACTGCAAAGCGCTGCCTTTGTGTGCCTTTTCAAAGCCTTCCCAGTGCATTCCTGTCTTTCCTCTACCTGCTGCTTGCAGTTTTTCATGATCTTTTAAGTAGCCTGATATATCTGTATTTGATGCTGGCATTGGTAGCCTGCCTTTATCCCAGCTGCTGGTCAAGGTTGTTACTGGACCTTGTCTGTGAAATTTTAAGACGGATCCTTTGGCCTGAAAATTGACTAAAATTATCTTACATATGGAAAAACATTTTGGACCTACATAGTCTACTGAGACTTTTTCCTATCAAAATCAGCCTTTCCTGATGAGGGGAAAACACAAAAAGTGCTGACAGCAAAACCCACAGAGATTTGGATATTGTAGAGCTGAATGGACAGCTGCTCTCACTGACTTTGACAGGGTTTTTTTTGCTAGAAAATCCATGTGATTTAAGCTGGATTTGTGCAGGTTTCTGAATGCTGACTTTGACCTGTTACACTCTAGACTAGCCACATTTATTTCATCCCATAATGCAAAGTAGTGACTTCAGCTCAAGATTGTATTTAGTTCTAACTATTTTCTCTTCTGCTCATATTTTAAAATCTTCTGGGTTTGAATTTTCTCTCCTTTACTTACAGTAGGTTCATTTTGAATAAAACTAACCAAATAAATTAAGAAATATTTCCAACTGCAAAAGTGAAAATTCTGATGTATTAAAAAGTGGCGAAAAGGAGAGAAGACTGTTTCCTAAAATAAATGTGGCTTTATTTCATATTTTATTCAGAAATGCCAAGAAAACACAGAAGGTAGAGATTGGAAAATACATTAGATAATTCAGTTCATTTCCCTGGCGAGCTTTTCCCCACAATACGTTTCAGTGTTTCATTCGATTTTAAAAGTCCCAAGACTTCCATGACCTTCTCTGAGAGATTTCCTTGCAGACTAACACATCTTGCCCTCCAGGAGGTTCTTTATAAGCTTTCAGAATTTCTAAATAAATTCCCTAGCTCCCTATTATAGTCTCTTTTCCATATTGAATATCCCTCTCTGCTCCCGGCATGCAGAGTCTTTCAGTATTGACATATACTTCAACCTTTTTCTTGTCTCTTCTTAGGCATGCTTCTCTCTTAAATTTAACTCTTAAATCACACATGGTGCTCTTCATGTGTCTTCTATTTCTCCCTTACTTTTCTTAGCAGCCTGACCAAAACTGAATATTGTAGACCTGTTGTAGTAATACCGATGCCGTGCAGGGAGGAGCTCATATGGCTTCATTTAGGGAAGTGCTTTTGCACCCACGTGCTAATGCTGCTGTAATATTTTCGGCAACCTTATTGCTTTGCAAACTCATGTACAATTTTCTAATTGTGTTTCCTAAGTTCTCTGCTGCTTCCTCCCATTTAGTACTACATTTATGTGTTTTCCCTGGCAAGTGGTCCATTTTACGGTTTCCCATGCTGATTTTGTCTTGCCCTACAGCCCTACCTCTCAAGCACCCGAAGCTTGTCTCCAATGTCTGGACTTTTTGGTTCCATCTGGGCACCTCAGAGTGATGTTTATGAAAGCTGCTGCCCTGTCAGTGCCACAACCCAACACTCGACCCACGTGGAGAACCAAGCAGTTATGTGTAAGCAGGAATACTATCCAAGGTTTAACCCCTTCCGTGCCTACATGAACTTGGACATATGGACTACAGCAGCCAATCGAAATGCAAATTTCCCACTTTCGAGGGACTCGGGTTATTGTGGAAACGTGTGAAAGGAATTTGATTTGAAAATGTGAATAAAGATGCTTGCAATTTTGATTACTAGAGTAAGCTGGTTGTTGAATAGATTACAATGTTGGTGGATATTTTGGCACTTTTATATTGAAAATAAATTTTTTTTACTGAAGTCTCAGCATTCAGTGGATTTTAAAAAGCAAAGCATATTCTGGACAGTTATTGACAGGTGAAGGCCAAAAATTTAAAACAAATTTTTTCAAGAATAAGGACAGTATTAGGTTCTTAAAAGCATCCATGAACCTATACTGCACGTTTCTTCTGAAGTGTACATTCTGTGATATAAACTAGGAGTGGTTTAGCATTTGCAGGTACAAACTTACACCCGTAAGTAATGGCACGTGTACCAAACAGTAACTCTGGGGACCTACCTGTTGATGCAGAACAGATATTTTCCAAGCGGTGGCACTTCTGCTGACAGTTATTTGTGAGTATAAACTTCTGGCAACAGATAAAAGGCTGAATTGTGGCTTGTTTATCTGGCTTCAGAATGCAAGCTGTCGCACAGATGATGTTATGCTTTGTGCAGTGTGGGTGAGTGGGTGTTTCTTCCAGGAGCTTTTCTTGGGAGTGACTCCTGACATTTGGTGTTTATATTTTTAGCCTTCGTGTTGCAATAGCATTTTCACTGCATTTAATTGCCCTTGTTTAAAATGCCAAAGCTGGAACTGGAACAAATATTTCTTTGAGAGTAAAGTTCACACCACTATCCAAAACAGAACAGCATTGTATAAGGTCATGTTAAGAGACTGAATCATTGTAGTGGGAAAGGCAATCAGGAAAGTGCTTCCACCCATCTCAGGCTGAATCCATTGTGCCAGCTGTTTCTGCTTACCGTTCCTGTAGAGCCTTTTCTTCTGACATGGCAGAGTGTGTCTGGGCATCTTCACGTCAGAAAGAAGGGAAGGCATCCCTTAGAGCTGTGCTTGGGCAAGGGGACTTCTTAAGCCTGGAGAGAGAGTGAAGGGGGTCCAGTAGCAGCCTTGTGCAGCTGCTTGAAGGAGAGCCGTAAAGGTGGCAGAACCAAAGCCTGTGTGGTGGCTGTGGGTGTTATGGGATATGACAGCGGCCACAAGTTGCCACAGGGGAGGTTCAGGTTGAACTTGAGTGACTTCCCTCTGAGCGTGGTGCTGCAGGGCGAATGGGTTGCCCCAAGGGGTGGACAGATATCAGGGCTTGGCGGTATTCATGACATGGCTGAACAAATCTGCTCGTGACCTGCTTTAGTGGTGGTGGCAGCTCTGTTCCTTATGGGAGGTTGGACTAGAGACCATAAGGGTCAGTCACTGTCTTGAGGATTCTGTGAGTGTCAGCAAGTTTGTTACTTTTTGCTACTTTGTTTTCCCCTTATGCTTTGGACTGGGACTGAGTGGAAGACAGGAACAACTTGTTGAGGCTTTCACATTTTGCTTTTATTGAAGGCAGAGCAGAAGAATCACTGCAAAGTTGCTGACAGCCTGCATGTAAGGCTACTCAGTAGTCTGAACTCCCAGACCTAAATTCTGCCTGTGCCAATCTCACCATGTTGCTGAGCTATCAGACCAGCTCCTCTGACTTGCTGGCTTCAGCCAGAAATGCCATCCCAAGCCTTGAACTGTTTCACCAGAAATAGTCTGTTTCTGCAAAAGGTTTATTTCAGTGAGGCAACTGTTCCCGCAAAGAAAGCTTTGTTGAAGGCGCCTTGCCAGCTGCACCTTCCCATGCGAGGAGCCGAGCTCGGAAAGAGGCAGTGTGACTGGGTGGGATAGTCAAAAGCTGCTACATTTACCGGCTTGAACAGCTCACGGGGAAAGTGCTTCTAAGCCTTCCTTTGGTTTCCATGTCAGAAAAATGGAATTGTCACTGAACGCTTTTTAAAACCGTGGTGTTTTAGTAGCTTGATCAGGAACTAGCGCCTGGAGCCTTTGGCTGCTTTCCATGACGTGTCGTGCTGGGCTGGAATTAATTGTAATTGCTTGTGATTCTGAAGGAAAGTTCACATGTTCGTATGAACTTTGATGTTCCTGAAATCAGTGCTAATCCACGAGAAGTAGCCATAACCGCTGACATGCTTTCTGTGCATCTGTTGCCTGTGGCAGGAGACTTTAGGAGTAATAGAGTGGGAATGCAAACACAATAAATATGGAGGAAAAAAAGCAAGCAATCATTTTGTTTGCAATGCAATGAAGTTCTTTATTCCCTGGATAGTGCTGCTGCCTGTAATGTTATGTTCATTGAATGTTGGATATGCAAAGGCACAGAAGAGAATAGAGGACTTGCAAAGCTGTGCTTAGTTAGCTTACCCTGTTAATTCTGTTAATTGTTTTTAAGGAGAGCTGTGTTTTCCATGCACTGAAGCGAAGCTTTCCCTCAGCTACAAGTGCAAGGAGATGCTGTTCTCCTATCTGCAACGAACTGTAACAACAACAATATCCCAGAGTTCTGCTTGGCACTGAATCCCTGCCGTAAGTAACGTCTATGTTCCAGACAGAATAAATCACTAAAAAGAGAGGAAAAAAACATGCAATAAACCAAGCAAAGACACTGGGGAGTTCAGGGAGAGCTAAAAAAGTTAGAAGCCTTTGGAAAAGGAGACCTCTGTGAAAAAGGTGGTCAGAGTTCTTGAAGTGCCAGCAAAAGACAAGGGAAAGGAGCTGCAAACAACTTGAGAACTATTGCTAAGAAAGAAAACAATCATTGTCTTTAATCAAACTGGAACATATTAAGAAGTAATTCTCCTGGGAGCTGTGTAGTAGTATTTCATATAACTTTTCATAACAATAACTAAGGAATGTAACAAGCTTATTAAGGTTACCAGGAATAATTGCTGCCATCAGGAGACATCTGTAGTTTAATGAGCAATCCACTGAATGCAAGTGAATTTGAGCTCGGTTAAAAAATCATTCCCTCTGCACTAAAGGGTAAGACAAAATAAGCAATTCCACTAGAAATTTATTTATACAAAGTGATTGTAATTCTACTAGAGTGAAGCTGGTGAGGTTGCTCTAAAGACATCCCATTGTTGTGTGCAAAATAATTTCTGATTTCTAGCTTTGTGCCAGAGATTCCTTATAGCAGGATGGAGAACTTCGTTGATCTCTCTGAAACTGGTAATGTCTTTTTTGAGAAACTTTAGCAAGAGAAGCTCATGGTTAACCCAATAAATGTTTAAGATTGCAAAGGGAAAACCAAATATAACAGTACAGAAGAGGAGTAGCTTACAAAGTCCACTAGTAGGGCAAGTGGGGAGGCACATGAAAAATGATGAGCAGTTTCAAGTATTCAATATTGATTTCTATTCCAGTGTGAACATTAGATAAACTTAGGACATTAAGTGTTTTCCTAAGACAAGGCATTGGAGAAGCAACAGCCACCCCTGCTCCCAGTGGGTTTGTGGCTTCTTAGATGTGCGTTGCAAACTGATGAGACCAAGCTGTCACTGTCCTTGGACAGGACACACAGGACGTCTTGGGTCAGCCTTCCTGGTTTGTCCAGGATTTCCATCCTGAAGCCAGGGAATATTCCTGGCGTGTTTTGCAAATGTTTATAGGTACTATGAGACACAGCATATGGACAAAGCCAGCAACTGCTGCAGGGGTTCTCTAGTCCTGTGGCCTTGCCAGGCTTAACACAGCAAGTCCCTCATGGTGTTAAGCCAGAGAGCTAAGGGGAGAGGAGCATTCAATGCAGCATCTCGGTAGGAGAGGGCAGTGCTGCACTGGGACCCTGTTTCTTGGCAAGTGGGGCTGGTACAGTGTTGAGTTTGCTTCTGCAGGGAGGGATTTGGCTGCCGCCTGTCTGCCACCAATCCAGCCTGAGAGCCAGGTTTGAACTTCTTGGGAACAACAGACTGGCCAGACCAGGCTGCAGGTACGGTGCATGGGGTTCAGAGCACACGGGGGACAAGTTTCTGAAAGCAGCCTCACGTGGGGAGCACAACTGTTGCTTGATCTTGTGACTTCGTCATGAGCACAGTGGCAACTGATGAGTCTGTCCTACAGTTCCTGCAGCCAGATCTGGGCATGCAGGACTGTTACAGCTGCTCAAAGAAGCAATGACCAGCAAACAGCTTGCTGTTTCCCTTGTAGTAAAAAGCCTGAAAATGTGGTTGAGAGATCTGATTGTCAGAGGGCAAATGAGCTCATTAAAGAGAGCTGGTAACTGTCTTAATCCACTGAAGAGGGTAGAAGGGCAAGAAGCAACGGAGGTGCTTGCCGTCTGCACTGGGGCTGGCAGTACTTTCAGCTCCCGGACACAACTTCTCTCTGCCTCAGGAGAAGCTCTGGTGCTGCCTGGGAAGCTGTGGCCTCAGCAGCCCTGCAGGCTCCTGCAGAGTTGGCACCACCCTCTTCCAAGATGAGCTCTTGGCCAGTTTTTACGGTAGTAGGTTGGGCTTTGCTTTCCAGCATTTGCTTCCTTCCCTCACAGCCTGGGGAACACCCATTGTTTATTTTTCTTAGTCATCAAGTCACCCTCATCTTTTGCCCTCTCCACGTGCTTTCTTTGCTTTCAGCAGTTTGTGGAAAAGGCTCACAGCGGCACCTCCTGTCACCATGGGCATATTTTAGTTGTACCTTGGATTTCTCTGCCTCATCTCATCGTTCTGTCTGCATGTCCACTTCTCTGAAATGACTTAAGGTAGGGCTTATTGCACCCTCTTCTGCAGCGCCCTCGGCTGGGCTGAGGGTCACTGTCTCCCGAGCCCTGTTGTGCTGCCATGGCCATCCTCTGTCCCAGTGACAATGCAACACTCACTCTGCCTTTCGGACAGGCAGAAGGCTGCCAGCGGTAGGTGTTCCAGCTGGAGAAGAAGTTTCCTGGCAATGGTTGGGGCAGTTACCCAGTCCTGCACTGGGGGAGGCTCTGCTGGGTGAATCCTAGCGATGCTCCCTTTCTCTATGAGCTGTGGGACAGGGAGGAGCAGGAGGCACTTGGGGAGCAGTGCTCTGCCCCGTTGTGAGTGACAGCAGAGGAGGGAGAGGGTTTATTGCCCCACAAGGTGGTGTTGCGGCTGAGCTCCGGGGAGCTTGCACCCACCTCTGCACCTCATCACTAATGCATGGACACAGGCGCTCCCCTGCTGCTGAAAGATGAGTATTGTTGTTTCTGCCTCTGTCTCTGGAGTGCGTTTTCCTGCAAAAGCTGCCTGTCTTTGCCTGCCTGACAAAAATACCTCCTTTGTTGCTGTGAGTTGCACACCACGTGGCTTGCTTTTTCCGTGACTGCTGCTGTATTTCATTTCTTGCTGTTTGCTTCAACAACAACAGCAGTAGCACAACCCCTCTAACCTTTTCTGACTCCAGGGCTGCCTGAAAGGCAGCATTCCTCATCACTCCCCTGGTTGTGCGTGAGAGCTGTTCCCTGGGCTGTGGGGGTTCTAGCAGCCTTGTTCAGAGGCAGTGGTGCTTTGGTGTTTCCACGTGGCTTCATACACCTCTCTGGAATTTCTGTTGCTCAGAGGCTGCCAGCAACCTGTGCAACCGGGGATCACACTGGCCTGGAATGAGAGACCTCCCGAGTGCTAGATGAGCTTCCAAATCTGGTGTGGACAAGCTTCTCATCTAGCAAAAAGCAGTTATTTAATCATTGTTAGCTAAACTACTAGCAGCCAGGATTGACTAGCATCCAAGCATGTACATATACATCTCTTGGAAGGTGCATTTTGCCTCCATGAGTGACCAAAAAGCCCCTGTTCTCTTCCGTAAATCCAATTCCTGTGCAGTGATTTCAAGAAAGTGACAGAACATACCCCTGACCATCCCTGCTACGCTCTGGGCTGTGGTTGCTGTACCCGTGGGATGACAGGCTCTGCCAGACCTCCTTTCTCCTTCACACTGGCAAAATTCTCAGTTTGCTGGGAGACATTTGTTTGGTTTTAATTTTGACTGAACATACAATTTGAGAAGGCAAGCTAATGCTTTTCCCAATGTTTATTGGCACTGATGTGGGGGAAGCCTGCATGCTGGACTTGCGCCGGCACTCAGAGAGGGTGATGTGGATGGTAGGTTGCCTTTGCTCGGCTATACTGGGGGTCAGTATTGAGACAGCCCTGAACCACGCTAGAAATAATCACCTTCAATGTCCTACAAGAACCTGTTGTGGTTGCTGGTTCTGATTTAGGGAGAGAAATGTTTCACTTCATTCTTTTGACACATCCTTGTTAAATGGAAGGTGTTCTGCAGTGCAGTGTAGGAAATGCTGAAGAGTGCGAACCAGATGCTGAAGCTGCTAAGGGAACCTTGCAGAAACAGCAGAAAACGCTGTAATCTTCCCACCTTTCTCCCCAGACCTGAGAGACAGTGGTGTGGCCATTGCTCTTTTCTCAGTATTGATCATATGAGAAAAGCAGCATCTTGGCTGCATTGCTCCAGCTGCTTACGTGCCCCCTGAGTCATCATTCCTCCAGCCCAGCTCACGATGGCATGCAAACCTCCAGCACAGGGTGTGTAAGGGAGTGGAAAACAACTTCATTGCCACTCTGTTTCCGGAGCAGCATGGAAAGCCCACCTTCCCTATAGGTTGCCCCTTTATCTTTTCCGGCCCATGATTTGTGATGTAAACGTTTTCTGGAGCTCAGTAGTGGTTTTGTATTGATCCGCTCTTTCCAGAGCTGTACCTGCAGGTTGCTCAGTCTCTGCGGAGAGCAAGTAATTGTTAACCAGAGGAAATGCCAGCCCTACTTCTGCTGATGAAAGCCTCTGCTTAGTCACAGCTTGTGTTCCTCCTTTGGTTATTAGTTTTTAATTCGGGTCCTACCACCCCTTCCTGTTGGCTGAGGATATCAGGCACACACTCCGCGTGCCTTTGGGCTCCCACTGTTAGTTCTGCGTTCAGTTCATACGCTCACCAAATGACTTTCAGTACCAAGTTTCAGTTTTTCCCATCTGTATGTTCTCGGCATGTAATGTACTTTGCAGGTATCTTGAGCTTCATCCAGGCTCAGTTGTCCAATTTTCCCACGCCGTTGCTCTGGTGAGCATAGGTGTTGCTGAGCAATTTTCTCCTGGCACTTTGCTACTACTTTCACCACCACTACATCACTGCAAGCACAGCTGATCTCCATCTCTCCTGGCTCACAGGGTTTGCTTATGCTTTTGGTTGCAGCCTTGGACATCGTGGCTCTGTGTGTCTTGGCCTGAGCCATCGGTGGCTTAAAGGGTGAGATGCTCCTGATGGCAGTCAGAAACCTGGGATACAAAAAATTGATGGAGATGCCAGGGGTCCACAGCCTGCTGGGCGGTGAGCTCATGGTGACATAGGCTTTTGGCTATCTGTAAGTATTTCTGCCTTCTGAGCAAGGTTCACAGGCAAGATTGTGAATTTCTCTTGCAATAACTGAACTTCATGACCCAGGTCAATGCCCTGTAGCAATGCGCAACTTTTGGATGCCCTGAACGCAGTGTCATTAAGGAGAGGTATCTTTGTGCCTTTTATAGATCCCCTGCACATTCACTGGTTGGTGGAGAGTTTGTTTTTTTTTTCTAAAAAAGGAACCTTTCTGTTAATTTGAAAGACTTTCAATAGTTTATCAGTTTAAGGACTAAGATTTGTCACACAATTTGTTGAGGACCAAATAATGGCTTATAGAAATACTTCAAAATCCTTAACTGAATTATAAAGTATCTGTTGACTCTTATTTAGTAGTTTCATTAGTGAAATGTGAGCTTGTGAGCATCCTCCAGAACTATTTGTGTAACTGAAGCTCAGTACGATGTAGGTTTGGTTTTGGTGGCGTGCACTGTTTGCTGTATAAGAAACCTGAAGCTTAACCAGTGCAGCATTCTTCTTTCTGAAGAGCTGACTTGAGGGATGAGTGAAAGGCTCCTACATGACCTTCATTCTGTCCTTTTCCTTACTTCCTTTTGTCTGAGTAGTCTTTTGTCCGTATGACCAGCCCCATCTGCAGACCTGTCAAGCCCAAGTTCAGCTGTCTTGGCCAAAACACCGCTGATACGTAGTACAGAGAGAGTTTGTTAAAGAAGTCCTCAAGGGACTGAGTATTGAGTTCTATAAATAAAAATAGGAAACAGATGGCACCGGTTTCAAAAGTTAAGTGGTTTTTAACTAGTCTAGTAACTAATGTTTTCATATACCTACAAAAATATTACAGTTTTATCTTTGTAAAGATCAAAAGAGCAACTTTGAAGCACTTGCCAGGCACACACAGCCATGTAGTTTAATAGATGACAGACCAAATGTATCCTTACAGTAATGGGTCTGACTTGCCGACTTCGAATTCTCCCATGTATTCCTGCAGTGAATAAAGCCTAACGACTGCCCTGGTTTTTTTTTTTTTTTCTAATTACTACTTACTACTACTGTAGACCCAGTGTTGCCTCAAAAATATTGCAGATATTAAGAGAAGTCTGCAAGTCTGGGGGCAGAGAGGCAGCCCAGTAAGGAAGCATAACATGCAAGGAAGAAGTTAGGAAACCTCCAGAGCTGCCCGGGTCTCTGCGGAAGCCGAGTATGTCAGCATCCACCTCTGTTTCGATCAACGCACTTGCTCGTGGGAATTTGTTTTAACTTCTAGAGAGAGATGGGGAGAAGGCAGACCATAGCACGTCTGACTTAGGCTGAGACAAGCTGGCTCTGTACAGCGAGGTGGGTATATATCTGATGTCTAATGTGACCAAACCCGCAGGAACTGCAGCGCTGCCTAGAAGCAAATGGAAATGTTGTGTGCCAGCTGTTGCGAACTCAGAAAACACTCTTCCAGTTGTACAATTTATACTGAAAACTTTTTTCCTGTTGTAGGATTTATTCTGAGGGCAGAAGAGACTCTTTCTTACAAGCTGGGATAAACCTTTTGGAGTCCAGAATTTTCCAGAGTTACAGTTGAGCTAAAACTTATGCAAGATGCCAACCTTTATTAGTTTGTCTGCAAAAAAGCTGACTCTGCTTCCTCAAAACACTGGACACTGATTTAAAGTCTGTCTCTCTCCTGTGCCCCATCTGGCTGCTCTTTAAGCCAAACCCTGTGCTATCGGAGGGGAATGCCACTTCATGTGCCATGACTTTCAGCTCCTTTTACCTTGCTGAAACTTGTCTTTTGGGCTTCTGTTCTGTTTGCTTGGTTTGTTTGTTACATGCACGTTTGTTTGTTTTTAAGGAGCCTAACCTCTCACTTAGCTTGATTGAAAAGCAGATTTTTGACAGTGGAAATGGAAATATATAGCACAGTTAAGAACCCCTGGATCCATAGTGGTACCCTTCCTCTGTGTTCCCCATCAAAATGACCTGGAATCGAGTTCCTAGAAGGCCTATGCAAGAAGCTGGAGGTCAATGTCACCTCCAAAATCTGTGCAAAAAATCTGTGGCAGGGACACTTTCTCCAATTCAGTCTTTTCCATTAGACCTTAATGTGTCTCCTACAATAAAGAGAGATGGAATGAAAGTAATTTTTCTTTTGGTAGATAGATCATCATCAGGTCATATTTAGTGAAATTTCTAATATGATTTAAAAATCATAGACAACACAATTTAACCTCAGTGACAACAGAGGGAGACACTTGGGTGGAATTTGGGATTCAGTTTCCCCTTTAGGCATGTAAGAGTTTAGCATTTAGTTCTCGGCTGTCCCATACTTAGCTGGTAGCTGATATTTGGAGGCCCTGGGGTTTAGATACAACAGTTCCTGTTGGGTCTCTGGGTCTGTTCCTGAGGATGCTCAGGATGCCTCAGGGCAACTGGTGCCAGTCCTCCCTTCCAGTGTCCAGTGGTTAAGGTCTCACTCGTATCTCCTCTGCCTGCTTTTTCTGCCTTTTTTTTTTTTTTTTTTTTTAGCTCTTTCAGCAAAATGTGCAGAAGAGGAGAAAGTGGCGCTGTCTTTTCTTCTGTATCTTGCTTGTAGGAGCATTTACAGAGTTTTAGGGAGCCCCCAGGTTCACAAAGAATCTCCTCTGCCACAGGACAGGAGCAGACATAGGGTATTTACCCTAAATTTCTGTACATATCCTGCTTATTGTGGGAAAAGGAGCAATTGTGACAGTTTGTCTCAGTGGTTTCCCCCTGCCACAGCCTCTTGGACAGAAGATCATGACTTTCCAGAGCCAGGCAAAGCCAGTGCATCTGTGTGCAGGACCAGTCTTGTCCTGCTGCGTGCCAAACGTGCAGGATGGATTAAAGGTACGTGCTTGCAGCAACCCATCCCTCAGCTGCTTCTCCACTGGTGGGGATGGGGAGCTGGGCGATCTCTTTGTCTCCGGCCTATCTCTTCTTCTGGCTTTCCATCCTGGAAGAGGGGGAACAGAGCAAGTGGGGGTGGATGCAAGCCCCACGCCAGAGAGACGGCCCTGCAGCACCTCAGCGTCTTTGCTACCTGATTTCCTCTTTAAAATACAGTAGGGGGGCATCTAATTAGAGAGTAAATACACCGTTAAAGGCACAGCTTTAGCTACATGGTTGTTGTCTTTCATGCCAAAAGTTACAAGCAAAAGCAAGGGTTGGAGGGGCATGAAAACCCTTGGCTGAACTCTGCAGCAGAAAGCAGAAAACTTTAAGAATAAAACAGGACAGAGAAACCACTGAGGTACAGTGGTGAGCTTCCCATCACCCTGTATGCCTTAAGGGCAGCCGGACTGAGGACCTTGCTCAGCCTGTGATTTCTAGAAGCTTGCACAAGCAGTGTCCTCCTGGCACCCCAGCAAGCGCCCTGTTCTGGCTACCCCTCCTGCTGGGGGTGTCCTTCATCCTCGACAGGTCCCCAGGGAGACTTTACTCCCCTTGGGAGCAAGATCTAGCCTGAGTAAGCCTGATTTTTTTGAAGACAAAGGAAGACCTAATAGTGTTTGCCATTTCTTTATTTATTTGCGGGTATTTCCTGGTTTCAGTGTTGTGCGATGTTTACCAAAGACAAGGGGCCAAAGTAAACCACCCAAATGAATAATTGCGAATGAAAAACCCATCTGCTCAGCAAAGCTGGTCCCTTGCCTTCGAGTGCTTTAGTCATTTCAGATTAGGCTCTCGCTTGCCATTCTTCTGCAGATAGGCTTACAAGGAATCGCCCTGAGACAAACCTGCCCCTGCATGCAGCCGCTGGCAGAAAGCTTAGGAAGGTCTGGAAAGACTCTCTAGCAAGAATAGGGATTAATGTGCCTGCTTGTTAACTTCGGCAGCCTGCGTAGTCGTCATTGTGCCAGTTAGGGAAAGCAAATGGGGAGGGATTATTTTATGATCAGTGGCATTCCTTGGGGATGTGGAGGTTTCTTTTGAGGACTTCCTAGCAGAAGTAGAAGGCAGAGCAAAGCACAAAGTGGTTCGTTCATGGCTGGCAGGCTGTTTTGGCAGGAGGAGCCAAAACGGATGGAAACCCTCACTTCTCCCTTAATCCAGTTGCAGACCTGACTTACCCAGAGTGAGTCAGTGTACCAATGTTGTCCTGTTGCTTATTGAGAAGTTATGAGCTCAGAAGTTTTTTTGTCCAGCTTACCAGCTCCTCACTGAATTCCCTGTGAAAGAGAAGGGGCTGCCCAAACTTAAGACAGGATTTCTTCACCTGCAGAAACGGGGAGCAAAGCAAAGAACTCATTCATAGACTGTGTTTCATCATGAGAAGTGTGAGGAATGCTTATTTTACTGAAAAAAAAATAGACCTCTGAACAGTAACGAAGAAGAAGAGTCCAGCACTCCTTCGCTTTAGCCACCCCTTCCCCATTACTCACTGCATTTTTGTTAGTGACTCTTGAAAGTTACTATTCAACTGGAAGACTTTGCAAACATCAGGGAAGACACTATCAGGTGGAAACATGGAGATACCAGACAGATGACTGAGAGTCCTCTCAGTAGAGGGTTGTGCATCTCAGTACGTTTGCTTGGCCTTTTGGTCCCAGAGGTGAGCTGGGAACAACGAGCTCAAGGAAACAACCCCAGAGAAATAAAGTACACTGAAGGACTAATTCTAAAGGAAATTTGTTGAAACTATTAATCATAGAACATACAGGAAATTAATTTAAAATGATGTCATAAAAATAGCATATGAAAGAAGTGCAAACGTAACATAATTTCTATAAATAGAAAAGAATCTTTATACTGACACTTCTGTAAGTTTTAAGCTGAAAACAAATCAGGTGGCCGGTCTGTTGGGTAAGGGCTGTTAAACATTGAATGCTAAGACCCAAAGAAACAAAGATCTTCTTGTGCCTGCAGCTGCAAACCTCATGGTCAGTTCAGCATTGGAGGAATGTCACTTGGTTTGATACAAGGTGAGAGAATGCATCTCATTGAATGCTCCTTCCCACAGCAGAACAGACAGGTAGAAAAATCTTATTATCCTATGATTATCTCGGAACCAACTTATTCTTATCCTGGAGTTACAGCTATCGAGATGAAAGCTGTCTGTTTTAACTGCTTTTTTTTGCCTATGACATTTCCTTTGATTCCTCTTCTTTGATAACTTTCCTGTCCAAAAGCTGCAAACTACAGAACAAATTAATCAAAAGCATGAGTTACCATGCATCCTACACTTACTAGAGTTCTACAAAAGTGTTTTTAGCATTACTACAACATCATGTTGCAGACTTTGTATAAGTTCCCTAATTGTTCTCAAGTGACAAGTGAGGGGCTTTTTGTTTGTGTGTTTTCTGTTACCCTATGCTTGCAATCACCCGTTGCACTGGGTTTGCATCTCTGCTAGAGTGGCTAAGTCTTGCTAAAAGGCGTACCAGTGTCAGCAATGTTTCTGGACCATCACGACTGGAGTAACGGGACATTGCCAAGAAAGGACTATTCCCCCTCAAGTGCACTCCATCGCTGCCCAGCCTGTGCTCCCTTCCGTCAAACGGACACCGTGATCTGGCAGAAACCACTGGGTTGGAAGAAAATATGAAGAAAGAAAAAGAAAAACAAAGAAAAGCATTTCCCAACAATGCTGTAGACTAAATGCACCGCTCTGGGAGGGTGTGCTCAGCTGTGGCGAGGCTTGCTGCAGGCATCTCCAGAGCATCCCAGAGACACCTGCGTTACCAAAGCAGAGCCATGCTCTACGTGGCATATTCAGGTAATGCTTTTTAGATGTCAGAGAGGAATTCAGCTTGACATCTGTAAATGTGAGTATTTCACAGCAGTAGAAAGCACCTTGGCTGGGGGTTGATCCCCTAGTATGGGGCATTTTTTTCTGTAGATACTGAAATAAAGACAAAAAGACATCTTGCAGCACAGGCACAAGAGTTACACAGTCCATTCTGTATCTGTCATTACTAAGCTGGTACCACCACACTCAACAAAACTTACAGAAGAGCGAGAAATGCAGTCTCAGGATAATTCAGGAGGACTGATTAAAATAGCTGAGCATGTACTTGAAAATCAACTTGGAGTGTCTTTTCAATCATGTACAAGTCTGGAAAGTTGGAGAATGGTCAGATATCAAAAATATCTCAGTATTTGAAGATGTTTTTATGGCTCTTTCAGAGTCAACACACACTTTTCAAATACTTACATCACTTTAGGATCAGGATTTTAATTTTTAGTAAAAGTGATTTTTTTCATGGGTGTTTAAAACTCTTCTGTATTGAAGCATCTGAATAGTTGGTATAAAGATTGTACAATTGCAAAAGAACACAATAGAAATAATCCCTGCAAGAAACTCATGAAAAATGTCATTTTTCCAATTAAAAAGTCCTAGGAAATAGCTTGATAGATTTTTTTTTTCCCCTGTATTTTAAAAAATACAAAGCTTTGATCAATGATAAAGCAAGAAAAGTAACTGCACTGAAGAAAGAGCTTCTGAGGTCTTGCATAATTGAAAATAAAGATCTGGAATGGACCATTTTCTCTTTCTGAAATACACTGTCATGTCTGAAATATTTCAAGGCATCAGATACAGAGGAAGGCAGCAGTTGAATGCAAAGACTGAACTACCTGTGCAAAATATATCCTGGCATTGTCTTTCTTGGAACAAATACAAAAATCTTGTTATTTTTATAGCATATGATAATGATCTGATTCATTTCCTGCTCAGATTCTTGCCTAACAGTTGAACAATTCTTTTTTTTTTTTTTATGTATATATAAGAAGCAGTTAAATATGTATCTCTGCATCCCAGTTCAGCATTCTCCATCTCTGTACAGGAAAGAAACTCTATCTGGTTCTGCAATGACTTGGTCCCATTCCCAGGAATGTTGCTCTTCCCTGATAAAAAAAAAAGAAAAAAGCAAAAAAGAATCCCACCACTTTTTCAGTGTATCAGCACTAGATAGACTTAGGTAAGAGACGTGCGCCCATGCATTCTTCTCGATGAGGCAAGACAAGGTTTGCTGGACCTTTCCAGCACTGAAGCCCACTGACACACGTATCCCTCTCTGCAGCCTCTCTTGAAGAAGCTTTTCCTCAGAGTTGAGTGTCAATGGTTTTCACCCTTGCAGGAAATTCCAGTGCTGGGATTTTAAACCCTAACTTCCTTACAACAGCCTGCTAGTGACGACTTGCACCCGCTGGGGTGTGACAGGGTATTTTCTGCGCTGGTGAGCTGAAATGAAGCAGAAGCCAATCTGACAGCAAATGTAAGAGATCCCGTTCCTCTCTTTTCCCAACTCCCTAAGGTGCAGCCTGTGCCTTGTAGGGTACTTGAAGACCCTACCCCTGGCATACGTGCAGCAGCTCTGATGGCCAAGGACACCCTGGAGGGGTGACACCATCTCAGCACAGGCAGGTCTGGTGGCTCCTCGGTGGTGCTTTTTACTCTGACCGGAAACCAGGAAAATCCTTGTTTTGAAGCAGGCGTAGCACCTCATTTTCTTGAAAAACAGGATATATGTTTTATATCTCCAAATAAGTGTCTGGGAAGCCTGTAACAGATGACCTCTGCCATATAGTTGGAGATACAGCAAAGCAAGCTGACCAACGAAACAAGAGTGCAATATATGTAGACCAATGGGAAAAAGTTCTTCAAAATACCGAGTGGTACTTCAGAAACCTACACAGAGGTATTTCCTGAAGGTATCTCAAAAATTGAAGAAGTAGCATTATACATTGATAACGTTGAACCAATTATCACTATGCAAATCACAGAAAATATATTAAAAGAAAATGTGATTTCCAAATTATGTCTGTTTTAGGGGATGGATCCCCAGCAGCAGCAAGCAGCGGGCCTGTTTGTCCGGGTGATAAGAGGTATATTTGGTTTGACCTTCGAGGTTCTAGTGCCATAATGTTCGTGCTACAGGTTTTTGAGTCCTACAGCCTGATTAGGCTCCCTGTGGTGTACCTTTGGAGATCCAGGGTTACAAATACAGGAAGTATAAGGGCTGATACAACCAAGCTAGCCTGTAAGAAAAGATGGGGTCAAGGTTGCTCTGAGCACCTTCTTTATGGGTTTTGGACACCTGCCTCCGTGTATGGTACCCATCTTTGCATCTTCTCTGGGAGCTGGATCCTACCACAGGGATGCAGGAATCCCTGGACAGCACTTGGAAGAAGTTATACTCAACCAGATGTATTTCCAGACAGACCTCTCCCCTACCAAAGGGGAGTCTCATTTATTGTTAGTATAAGTTTTACATTTTGTCTTATTCCCCACAGCATGCCAGGAAGTCCCTTGGCAGGCATGTTTCTACATGGACACCGTTTATCCCACCGAGTGTCCAGTGTTTGAGATACCTGTCAGCATCCTTGACTAGTGTCCAGACCCACACAGCTCTGGGGTGCAAGCATCAATAGTTGGGGGGACCCATTCCATGTGAGTTGTCTCAGAGTTCTCATTTGGGAGTAAAACATTTGTATGATGCTGGTAACTGGATTTTGTGTATTTGTCATAGTGGTTTTCAGAAAAGGGTGCCAAAAATTGCTATAGTATTTACTATATATATATATATATATATAGTAAATATATATACTATAATATATATACTATATATAGTAAATATATATACTATATATATATATATATAGTAAACACTATAGCAATTTTTGGCACCCTTTTCTGAATATATATATATAGTAAATACATAAGCATAGTTTTGTAGCTGTGTATTAAAGGAAAATCCTAATGTTCCTGTCAGAAACAAATTGTTTTCACCCCACCTAAGAAAGTGCAATGCAAGAAAGGAACTGCGTTGTCCAGATTGGTGTTGCATGCAAGCTGCTTTCTGTTGATGCAATTTCCTTAATGGGACCATTTTGGGAGAAATAAGGGCTTTTCGCTTGTTGAGTCATGCTGGTACAACTGTTCTAGAAAATGAAAACTTTCCATATTATTAGAATGAGCTTTGGTATCTTAGCCTGTGAACTTCCCTGTTAGTCGCTCCTCTGTTACAGCAGTAAATCAACATCATGTTATTCCCATTGAACGCTTTCAGAAAGGATATGATTGAAAAAAACCCACAACTCCGTTTCCTCAGCAGAGGCAGTCCCACAGTCTGGCTGTTGAGTGAATAACTTTTCACACAGCATTATCCTGCTTTTGCCACACGGGCAGGGCAAGGATACATCAGAAGGAAAAATGGGGAATCTGTTCCTCTGCATTTAAACTTTCAATGTGAGGATCTAACCAGGGGCCTGAGCTGCTGGTGGAATAGGCCTGGTATGGAACATGACAAAGTTAAAATAGTTTATTTTTCATTATAATATTCCTTTTTGTTTTAGTTTGAAAACAAATACAATAAATACCCAAAGCCCCGCGAGTCAGATTAAAGTATAAGACCAGCAGAGCATGCCAAGGCTCTGTTTCCATGATCACGAAAGGATGCCAAGCTGTCCTGCTTTCAATTACGTGCATATCATACCTCCTGTTCCAAAGATGCAAGCACAGATTTGACCACTTATCCTCACCAGCCATTCTGGGGATGGAGGGTGTAGGAGAAATCGCCCCGGGTTCAGCCTGGCTGGCACTGCTGTGGCCGAGCTGATGCACTGACACGTCCTGTTTACCAGGGATAAGTATCAAGAAGCAGTTCTGTGCTGCTTGCAAAGATTTTATTTTTTTTTTGCTTTGCAAAGGATTTCTTCTCATTCTGCAGGCTGGCCAATGGATTTGTGAGCTTTCTTCTCTTTTCTACTGCTTCTGCCTTTTCTTTGAGACAGGGGTCTGGGCCAGAGTGTTGTCTGCATTCAGCCCCTTCTGTAGTGTTCACTCATATTTTCTCAGCAGAAAAGCAAAAAACAGCTCTGAGTGCGGATACTGACATACAGGAGGAAAGAGGAAGGAAGGGCTCAGGATCCTCTCATGTGTGACTGGGAAGGGGAAGTCCTTTAAAGAGTGTAACACATCACTGGAGATGAAGGAGTTGGTATCCCTGTCTGGCAGAGGGGTGAGGGCTGCTGGGCTCTGGCAACTGGAGTTTGATCCTAAAGCCACCTTCCCCTGGGCTATACAACACAGCTGCAGAAAGAGGAGGTAGTGGGGATACAACAGTGAAACAACCCTTGTAACTCTGATGGCAGATTGACTGAGGACTAGTTAGGCCACTTGGTTCATGGTTTTTGATCAAAAAAAACCAGTAGGGTTCTGTCTTGCATAAATAGATTTCCCAGCTGAGACAAATGTGTGCTTCTTGAGCTGCTGTGAGACAAACAGTAACATTTAAAGCAAGGCAGCTTCAAAAATTATGATGACTGTTCTGTCTTAGCCCTATTAATCTGCTGGCAAAGGCTTGTGTTATATCTCTGCTTGGAACACTGGCAATTACAAGAGCACGTTTGTGACAGATCTGTTCCCTTCTGCCGGGAAAAAGGAATATACTTGCACAGGTGGAGGCATGTGTCTTTTTTAAACACTATAAAAGAAGATGTATCATAATAGATTTGACTTGGAGGAGAGAAATCAGAAGATGGTTGGACTCGATGACCCAGTGGGTCCCTTCCAACCTAGTGATTCTATGATTCTGTGCAACTTTGTGCGATGCTAAGCATGCAGTTACTGTGAAGAAAATGCAGACGAATGGTATTCTTGCCTTAAAAGGCAGTGGTTTTCTCCTACTTTAGACTCTCTAATTTCGAAAAAGGTTGTTCTGAGTCCAGGCTGCAGGACCAGTTTGGAAGCTGGTGCTCTGAGAGGCAGCAGGCTGGTGTCTCCCGTCTGTGTGAGGGCAGCTTGTGGAGGGCATTTCTGGCCACCTTAAGCATCCTTGGACATTCCCAACTCCATATAACTGATGAATCCTGGCGAATTAGCCTGGAATAAATGAGAGGACAGTTGTACTGCTTGTAGACCTTTTTCCCCTACTGATGGAAACAAGCACAAGGCCCATCCTAATTTCCTGACTTTTTAATCAGCTTGCTGAAATGAGCTGCTTTGTTTGTGAACTGTGACATCGGGAGGTGGGCAGGGTTGCTCTGGTCCTCTTTTTCTGAGAGAAAACAGAAACCTGGCCTGGTTTGGAAGTGTGATGAGAATGGACTGAGCCTGGATGTCAAGACAAAGTCAATACTTCTGAAAACATAGCAGATGCCTACCTAGAGTCTCCATAAATGTGTGGTGGGAAAGCTGTAACTTGCAAAAAAACGCTCCTGCTATGCATTCAGTGAAACGCACCCCCCTCCTATGTGGTGGTCTTCTTCAAAGCCCTTCACAAATTCAACTATATTTAACTTTATCAAGGAGTTGCAATTTTGATGACAAGAGCATATAGGAATGAGTCATGTCAAACTCATAATTAACATATTTTATCATTTTGACGACAGAAAGTTTTCCCTTTTGAAGAACAAGAACCATTTCAGCTGAGAGGTGCTAGAGGGAAGAGGTGGCTTTGGGGAAGTTCATGACATCCTTTCACTAAAACATTTCCCTTCTCTGCTGTATCCCACAGCTGCTCTGTCTCTATTTTAAAACGTTGTTATGCTTACCATATATCGTCTGTAACAGGCAGAAAATACCAGGGTATATCAGTCTTTCAATTCCTCTTTTGGAAAACATCGAGTTAATCTAAGTTTAGTTGGGACTAAAGGTCGTTACGAGATGCACGTGGGCTTCTGTCTGTGCTTTGCCACCCTTGAGCACACAGTTGCTGCCATTGGCCCCTGACACAAGGCCAAGCAGCTGGAGGGAATCGGTCTGTCTGTCTCCTCTCAGGAAGGTACCTCTTGCTGCAAGAGGGCAGCAGACTGTGACAATTTCTGTACACGCACACACAAATTGGAAACGGAAATAGGAAGTTTCAGTGAACTAATTCAATGGGTTTCCCTTTCAGAGCTGGTAGGAAGACTCCTGCAGCATGGTTGGCCATTTGACCAGCTGTGTGTTTCCATTCAGTCAGAATTAAGTAAATATCATCAAACTTCCCCTCTCAAAATTCCCTTGAGTGTTCACAGGGGGATACTTTCTTTCAGAGTGTGTGTTCTTGTTTAGACAGAACATCATTCCTTTTCTTAAGCATTTTCTATTTGTTGATAATGTTCGACTGCCGTGTCCTAGGAACGAAGTGATAGTGTTCCTCTGGTACTCTTTGACTAAACAATTTGACTCCCATATTTATGTCGATATAAAATGTGTATTCATATGTTGATAACATTTTACAGAACCTATGCAACAAAACAAAACAATCTCACTGTGCTATGTCCTGTTTCTCAGTATAGTTAATACCCCCCAGTCTATATCAGACAATGAGTATCAAAAGAAGATATACAGGGAGATGGAAGCAGTTCTGCCTAGGAACTATTTCTGTACTTAATGCTGGAGGAAGTGATTGTGAAAGAATGACTTTTGCAAAAAGGTTGCATCAGCCTTTCCAGCAATGGGTGATGACGGGAAAAAGGAGAGAGATTTGCCACTGAATTTCAGCTTGTGAAGAAGAGAGTGCAAATATGATCTATGCTCATTTTTGTACCCCCTGTCAGCTGCAGCAGTAGATGTGATTGGAATGTGAGTTTTAAGGACAGCATCATGAGTGCTGGACAATAGCGTACTCTTTAGAAGCCACGGTTTCCTTAGGGGAGCAGCTACTAAAGAAAAGCTGTGCAAACAGGTATGCTTCAGTGGCTGAGCAGCTAGAGGACATTGGGAAATTGTCGACATAATTTTGTTTGAGGAGCACGAACTGAAATATTTTGTCACTCCAGGACAGTCGTCACATCAGACCTACCAAAGGCTTTCCAGCTTTTATTGTGCTTACAGGTATGATCTGACCACTTGAATCCCAGAGCGCACAGTCAGTACACAAGGAGACTGAAGCACAGCTTGCAGTACACAAGGTAAGTACTCTGCATATTAGGGATTTGGGAATACTGTTTGTCTCCAGAACTGGAGCTGTTCAGTGACCTTTAATAAGTGACTTATTTTCTGGTGTAGCCAATGGTGAAATGTTCTTTGGCACCTGTAGCAGGAAATACAGCTCTTCTGTAAATTAAAATCAGTATTGTTCCAATCACATCCACTGTTTATAGAGTGATGGTAACATCCAGTTCCCGTCTGTTACCAGTGTTGATTTACAGGAAAGGGTGGTAGTCTTGATAGGTTGCATATCAGCATGTTTTGGTAAAGAACATGTACTTACACAGTGTATAAAAAGGTGTGCCAGGAGCCCCCACAGCTCTGCTTTTTTTAAGCCCGAGGCTGATGAGATTCCATGCAGGGGACCCCAAAAATCTCTTCTGGGAAAGGTTGTAATGTCAGAAGCCACAGCCCACTTAAAGGGCTGAGAGAGTGGACATGATCTATTTGAACTTCTGCCTCAAAGACAGCAATACTAGATGGACAGGCTAACACTGTGAAGGCTGTGAGCATTTAGAATCATAGCATAATTTAGGTTAAGATCGTTGAGTCCCACCATTAACCAAATACTGTCAAGTCCATGACTAAACCATGTCCCTAAGTGCCATGTCTACACATCTCTTAAATACCTCCAGGCATGGTGACTCAACCACTTTTCTCAGCAGCTTGTTCCAATGCTTGACAACTGATTCAATGAAGAAATATTTCCTAATATCCAATCTAAACCTTCTGTGGTGCAACTTCAGGTCGTTTCCTCTTGTCCTATCACTTGTTACTTGGCAGAAGAGATCAACATTCACCTCGCTACAATCTCCTTTCAGGTAGTTGTAGAGAGTGATAAGGTCTTCTCTGAGCCTCCTTTTCTCCAGACAAAACAATCTCCTTCCCCTCATCCACTCCTCATAAGACTTTTGCTCTGGACCCTTCACCAGCTTTGTTGTCCTTTGCACACAGTCTAGCACCTCAGTGTCTTTCTTGCAGTGAGAAGCCCAAAACTGAAAACAGTATTTGAGGTGTGACCAGTGCTGAGTACAAGAGGATAATCACTTCCCTTGTCCTGCTGGCCACACCGTTTCTGATATAAGCCAGAATGCTATCGGCCTTCTTGGCCTCCTGGACGTGCTGCTGGCTCATATTCAGCTGGCTGCTAACCAGCACCTCCAGGTTCTTTTCCATCAGGCAGCTTTCCAGCTACTCTTCCGCTTTCTGAGGCTGCGCTTGATCCTCTTATGCAGATCACTGATGATCTAACCATCTTCCACTGTTCAGGGTTGAAACATCCAGCTGCAGCTTTGTTGCTGTAAGGAGATGTAATACCATAGCCAATGTGCATATGAAAAGGCAGGACATTGAGAAAGGTTGTTTATGACTGCTGAGACGTAATATGGCTGTACTTGAGAGATGAGTAGCATGCCATGTTTACAGGGCTGAACGCTTGAAGTAGGAGGGAAAGATTGATGCAATAGGACAACTCTTACAAGAAAAATCATTGAATCTGAAATTCCTAATAAAATGGCACAGATATTAAATTGTTTCCAGTTGCTGTTAAAACTAAAAATCAACACTTCCCTCTATCTTTTCTGTTTCCTACAGCAAAATGTTCAGCCAAACAAAACACAAATCAAGAATTACACACATCTGGCAAGCGTGGGCCATCTACATGGTCTTAGCTGCAAACCTTTCTGAAGAACAAGCACTGAAGCAGACTTGCCCTTCATGTGATGCCACTCAGCTTTGCAACTGCTCTTCCATGGGCTTGGACTCTGTTCCTCCAGGACTCACAGCCAAAATTACAGTGTTAAACCTGTCCCACAACAGGATAAAGCACATCCGATCCCAGGATCTGCAGCAGGCTGTGAACTTGAGAGCCCTGCTACTGCAGTCCAATGAAATCATCTCAATAGACGAAGACTCGTTTATCTCTCTTGGGAAACTAGAGCTCTTGGATTTATCAAATAACAGCCTGACTTACTTGTCCCCTGCGTGGTTTGGGCAACTTTTTTCACTCCAGCACCTCCGCCTCCAAGGGAACTCCTACAGAGACCTGGGGGAAAGCTCCCCCTTTTCTAGACTGAGGAACCTGAGTTCTCTCCACCTGGGCAACCCGGGGTTCTCCACGATAAGACAAGGAAACTTTGAGGGCATTGTGGTTCTTGACAAGTTGTGGATTGATGGTAGCAATCTCAGTCAGTATGAACCTGGAAGTTTGAAACAGATTCAGAGGATAAATCACCTGATCGTAAACCTAAGAAGTACAAGTGTATTCTCAGCAATTGTCAGGGACCTTCTGCACTCTGTCACTTGGTTAGAAGTAAGAAAAATAGCATTCAATGTACCGGCTGAAATGCAGCTATTGAAAGTCATGTCTTCTTCTTTTGCAGAGAAAATTTCCTTTAAACAGGCCTTATTTACAGATGCTACTATGCCTGAGATTGTCAGCATTTTAGGAGACATGCCAAAATTAGTGGAGGTGGAGATGATAGACTGTAGGCTGTTGGGAACTGGACGATGGGGAACACAAATTCAAGCAAACCAATCACAGACAGTTAAAGTTATAACAATAGAGAGATTATCTATAGAACAGTTTTATTTGTTTACAGATCTTCACACTGTGGAAGGTCTTCTCTCCCTTCTTACCAAAGTCACGGTTGAAAACACCAAGGTCTTCCTGGTTCCATGCAGAATTTCACAAAATCTCCTGTCACTGAAGTATCTTGACCTTAGTGCAAATTTGCTTGGAGACCAGAGTCTGGAGCATTCAGCGTGTCAGGGTGCCTGGCCCTCACTACAAACTCTAAATTTAAGTCAGAATTCACTGAGTGATTTAGAAATGACAGGAAAAAGTTTGTCTCATCTAGGAAACCTAATTCTCTTAGACATTAGCCAAAATAATTTTGGTGAGGTTCCAGATGTGTGTGAATGGCCAAAAACCCTGAAACATTTAAACCTCTCCAGCACTCAAATTTCTAAACTAACAGCTTGCATTCCCACAACACTGGAAGTTTTAGATGTTAGCGCTAACAACCTGAGGGAATTTGGACTGCAACTCCCATTTCTCAAAGAGCTGTACCTTGCCAAAAACCAGCTGAAGACCTTGCCTGGTGCTGCACCCATCCCAAACTTAGTGGCCATGTCAATCAGAAGAAACAAGCTCAACAGTTTCTCCAGGGAAGAGTTTGAGTCCTTCAAGAAAATGGAGCTGCTAGATGCCAGCGACAACAACTTCATCTGCTCCTGTGACTTCCTCTCCTTCATCCAGCATGAGGCCAGGATAGACCAGATGCTGGTGGGTTGGCCAGGCAGGTACATCTGTGACTCTCCTCTGGCAGTGAGAGGGGCGCAGGTTGGAGCTGTGCACCTCTCCCTGATGGAGTGCCACAGGACCCTCATGGTGTCGTTGATGTGCGCCTTGGTGTTCTTGGTCATCCTCATCGTCGTGGCCATCGGCTACAAGTACCACGCGGTCTGGTACCTGAGAATGACCTGGGCGTGGCTCCAAGCCAAGCGGAAGCCCAAGCGAGCCCCCGCCAAGGACATCTGCTATGATGCTTTTGTCTCCTACAGTGAGAATGACTCTGACTGGGTTGAAAACATAATGGTGCGGGAGCTGGAGCAGGCCTGCCCTCCCTTTCGGCTCTGCCTCCACAAGCGGGACTTTGTGCCTGGGAAGTGGATCGTGGACAACATCATTGACTCCATAGAGAAGAGCCACAAAACGCTTTTTGTGCTGTCTGAGCACTTTGTGCGCAGCGAGTGGTGCAAATACGAGCTGGACTTTTCACACTTCCGCCTCTTTGACGAGAACAACGATGCAGCAATTCTTGTCCTCTTGGAGCCCATCCGGAGCGAAGCGATTCCCAAGAGGTTCTGCAAGCTGCGGAAGATTATGAACACAAAGACCTACCTGGAGTGGCCTCCTGGTGAAGAGCAGCAGGCAATATTTTGGTTTAATTTGAAAATAGCTCTAAAGTCCTAGACAGAAATATTAAAGATAGAATATGTAGCAAATATATCCTGGATTTGTTTCCCTTGTATGGTCATCCTATCAGCTCTCTGTATCTTGAGAAAAGATCTACTGTAAATTCTGTTACTTGCTGTGAGATTATTTTATTTTTGTAGTTGTGCTTGTGAGTTGTAGTTTCGGTTTGGGGTGTAAATAGAATTAATCTTCTTCATAGTTGCTGCTATGGTGCTGTCGTTTGGATTTGTGGCCAAAAATGTGTTGATAACACAGAGATGTTTTAGCTATTCCTAAACAGTACTTGCACGGCATCAAGGCTTTTTTGTTTCTCTTGCTGTCCTGCCAGTGAGTACACTTGGAGTGCGTGATAATTGGGGATGGGACACAGCTAGGACAGCTGATACCAGCTGACCAAAAGGATTTCCCACACTATATAATGTCATGCTTGGCAATAAAAGTTCAGGGAAAAAAAGCGGAAGGGAGGATATTTGGAGTTACAGTGTTTTTCTTCCCGAGTAACCATTATGTGTGATGGAGCCCTGCTTTCCTGGAAACAGATAAACATCTGCTTGCTGACAGGGAGGAATGAACGAATTCCTCATTTTGCTCTACTTACATGTGACTTTTGCTTTACCTATTGAACTTGCTTTATATCAAACAACAGTTTTTGTCATCTATACTCTTCTGATTCTTCCTCCAGTCCCAGTGAGGGTGCAGTGAGCAAGTTGTGCAGTGCTGAGCTGCCTTCCAGAGTTAAACTGCAACAGTTGTCTACACACATTAATAGCAACGTTAGCAAAAGCTGTCCCATTTAAATATTCAAGGATGAAAAGTTGTTTAGATATACAGCTGTATAGTTTATGTATCCTTATCTTTGCAAAAGCTTTAGGAGAGAGGCAAGGTAGCCAAGGGTTTTTCAGCATGCTTTGTACAAACCACTTCCAATCAAACACAATAAAATCAGTTTATACAGCAAGGATTTTTGTCCAAGCTTTCCTTGTTAGAGGATCTAAGGACTGATTCACAGCAGCATTTCACAAACACTGCAAATTAAATGTAAAATGTAAATCTCCTGCAGATTAATGTAAAAAATGCACTTTCACACTGTGGTACTGGCTGTTGTATCATATATGTTTTACGGCAGACAGTTTTCTTGGTGAAACAAACTTATGGATAATTTCTGTCTAGTTTCATTGTAACATATGTGGGAATACATGCTTCAGAGTAGGTTCCAAACACTCAAAGACTCTTCTGACTTCCTTAAATGGATTTTAAGCTATTCCCAGCTAGAATGTGTGAAACACATATACACACACATATATATAGTCTTTGAATCTAACAGCATTTAGAAAATGAATGAAAAGCGTGTTTTCTACCTTCTGCTCTTTCTGTAAACAAAGTCCAGAAAACTTTAGTAAACAAAAGTCCAAAAAAATAGTGGGTAGAGAGCATCACACCTGAGACACTGTGTTTGCTGTCAACTGGGGCCATGTTTTCTCAAGAAGATTGCTGGGTTGTGGTCTCCAATTGCTGAAAAAGTGGAATAAATGGGAGGCAGTGGCACCAGGCTCTTCCCTTAGAGATGATGTAAAAAGAAAGAGGTATCTTAAATGGTAAGTGCCTTTTCAGATTAGCCCTAGCAGCTTCAATCTGTTAGGCCAGAGGGACAACTAACTTCTAGATCTGTGCCGGCTTAGGCACAGTGTAGGATGTTTCCAGGCAGGCACAGAAGCAGATCCTGAAAGTCTTCACATGGAAACGTCTACAGCATTTTGCTGTATCTGTGATTAGAACATGCCCAAGTTATTGTTCTTATTGTGGTCTTTTGGTCTTGAGCATCTAACAGGTACAGAATCTCTGTCCAGACACCTCAATATTTGTAATTGAGTTGGTACCTTGGAATTCTCATGTTACAGCTAGTTACCTGTTGTGTTACTGCTTTTAGGAGGTTCTTCTCCACAGAGCCAACGTGTCAACGGGAGCAGAAGTCCTCCTGTCATTTGCTAGCCATCAAGAAGGCTGAGGACAAGCATTCTTCCATTACACGAAGAATTAGGCAACTCTGACAGTGTGATGCAAAGGGATATATGAATTTACATGCATTTTTGCATATATGAACACAGGTATAACACACTATGAGAATTCCATCTAAGCAAACAAAGTCACCTTCTTTCTATGTACTAAAGTTTGTTCTTAGTTTCTTCTACTTAAGTTTTTTTTTTTGTCCATCATTTCCTGGTTTTAGCATCTAAACCTTACCTTCTTCTGTAGATCACCTCATGCAATCTCTGCTTAATTCTCATATATTTTAAAGTGTAAATTAAAACAATCTGTAATCCTGATGACAATGCAAAGATTCTTAAAATACTGACCATAGTTTATCTGAGTACAAAAGCTACACCAGCTGGGCTAATTACTTTTTAGGACCAGCTTCTGTAACTCCTAAGCAGAACTACCCGTTCTTGAATACATTTATTTGCTGCAATACATTTCCTCGTAATCTGGCCAGGTTAGTATAGATGTCAAACATTTGGCCATTAAGCAGCAAGACTTAGGCATCCACTTTGATACGTTGTTTTTTCTTTATTTTATTTTTTTTTAAAGGGAACATATAAATGGGTTGTCAGGGAGTATAACTTTGTCCTCCTGTGTTTGAGAAGCTGGTTATCGGAAGCTGGAACTTCTGTGCATGGTGACGGTAAGTCAAAGAGGACTTAATATAGGTCCTCCTCATATAGGACTATCAGACTACTAAGCACGCTAAGCATTGCTGCAGTCAGAGCTTCTTGTAAATGTCTGCAGGAAGATGTATGAATTACTACATAGCAGGTCTGGGAAAAGAAAATACTGTAGTCAGAGTTTCAACTGGAAGCCACTAGCAATATATTTAAAAATGAAACAAGCTTAAAATAACGGCACTTTCTTTTCCTCTTTTTTAAAGGGATATTAATAATATGAAAATAAGTTCTAATTTTCTAGCACAACCTTCCCGTTAAAGGCAGTAATTTCTTTTAATTCTTTCTTTCAGAAAATAAAAAAAATGGTTTAATAGCATGCTGTATAATTTTGCTAATGCAAAAAAGGCACTATCCTGCAAAAGGGTATGTAGCACATCAGAGTTCAACCAACTGCTATCTTCTATAGCCTTTTAAAATTAGGATAATGTAAATTATTGTAGACAGGTAAATATACAACACTTTCCATTCTCACTAATAATCTACGTCCTATTCTAGACTCAATGAGTAATTAATGTCTTGGATATGGATGATGCTATCTGGTTGCCAAACCACCAGATAGCAAAGCCAGTCCAAAAGTTACTTGTACAATAAATGCGCATTCCCACGTAACCTGTTGTTATGGGAGGTGGAGAGAAAATTCAGCAACAGGTAAAACTCGGTGTTCTTCTTAGCCAGAATCAAAGAATACATTTTGGATTAACATTTTGAAATGCTTTCTTTTCAGCTCCTCTAATTTACTTACTTTTTGGGGGGAGGTAAAGTTGAATTTAAATAATCCCCTCACATACGGTTAAAGTAGCCTTCAAAAAAGTAAGCCAAACTTTGCTTCCACTCAAGCAGGTTTTTACAGATACGGCAGCAGATATTCAGCTATTATTTCATTTGCTGAAGGAAAAATGTCATTTACTAGCTACTAAGTGAGGGTGGAGAGGACAAAACCAGCACTTGTCCTGAAGGTGGATTGTATCAATTTTGTTACTTCTTTAAAGAGCAAAATCCACTGCACAGTCTTTCTAAAACTGCGATTTATGTTCTTTAAAATGTTCGTCTCATTATAAAAATGATTTCCGGATGTCTTAAAATCAAGAAGGAAAATATGTACGCACTTTTCTTTTCCTAGCTTGCTTGGGGCCTTAGATAAGGTAAAGACAAACAGAACAATTATCTTCCCTAATTACCATTGTTCCCTAATAATAATTGGTTTTCCATTTATTTAATGTGGCCATCTCATCGTCTACTGTAGATCTAAACAAGAATTATCAAGCAATCAATGTAGGGTTTAGAAAATCCAAATCAAAAGCATACTTATTAGGGAAAGCATATGAGTTTAAGGATATGCGCTTAACATCCTCTTTGAATCAACTTTCTCAGGGCAGTATGGGCAAGTCTGGTTCTTGCCAGCATTGCACCAACCACAGACGCAGAGGTAACAGAACTACGTATCAGGTATATTGTTAAGGAATCTTTCAAATATAAACAAGTCCCAGCGCCTGCATTCGCAAACCTAGTCAAACCATCAACAGATAATTGTAATGACTGGTTATAGATACTGCCTTGGCTTACAACTGATCAGTTTCAAATGACTTTTACATTTTAGAATATTTAGAATTATTTTGATGTTGAAACCAATGTTCTGAACATCCAGACTAGTATTTATATTTTCCAGCTCACAAGAAGCCAGGATATTTTCATGAACTGCAGAAGGGAGTGATTAGTAACAATGTTCCAGCACATATGCAACACCTTTCATTTTGGTTTCTGGAATGCAAAATGCGGAGCTGTTTCTTAGGTACCCCCAAGTATGAGATGTAGGGTCTTCCGTCAGGCTGTAAGTTATATACATGCCATCTTTTGAGAAGGGCTCCACATCTGCCTTAAAAGTACCCAGCAAACACATCCTCAGGCACAGCAAGAGGAAATCCTCTGCAGTACACAGGAGCCTGAACTAGCAGACCTGACCAATGGGTCAGCATGCCTGGTCCACTATACTGCCAGGCACACCCACACAGGCGGCGCACAAAGTACCTGGAAGGAGGATTTAGGCCAAAAACTGTACATTTATGGCCACTCTTGCAGCAGTTTGTGTGTCAAAAAGCCGCGTGGCCTCAGCTTGTGTCACGGGACTGAAACATATTGCATGCTCCTATTATTAATTTTGTGCTATGTTGTTTCTGAATGTGGTTTTGGTTCCTTTTTCTTTCCTTGGTATTTATTGCCGCTGTTATTATTTTTTAATGCAGCATAAAAGAGGAGAAAACAACAGTTCCATAATTACATGGAAAGGATACACATGATTACAGGCCAGCTGGTAGGTATTTTCAATGATCACTCCTTCCTTTATACCCACAAAAATTTTCGGCCCGCACAGTGCGGATGTCATTGGACAAATTTCTTGTTGGTATGTCACTGATGTTGTAAAGCTGTCAAGATCAAGTTTATAGGAAAAAAAGAAGCCAAAGAGCAACAAAATATTTGCTTGGAGTCAAGGTTGCATAAACACATTTTAAGTGCCATCAAAGATAAAACAGCATGAAAATGACTACATTTGTCTTAGTTTAGTAGTGCCAGGATGTTACGAAGTAATAATTAAGATTTTATTGCTGATGCAAGAGTGTTAGCAACTGTCCACTTGATTCTAAGTAACTGGGACAAAAGAGAATTGTGCTGATATCATCACCTTATTTGGAAAGGGAAGAAGAAAGCTATAAAAAGGAAAGGTCAAGAAGATACTTTCACAGACTTTGGGGAAGTGAGAAGCTTGTCTTCCTGTGGCAGTTAGGAAAATTTTGTAATCTCTTGTACAGAGGGACCAGACTGCTGGAAACCCCAAATCAGGTCCTGCCATATGTCACTGGTTACTGTTTCATTAAGACAGTTCCAATGATGATAAGATTGACAAGGGAGTTCAACAGTTTTTCTGTGGCACAAGAACAGTTCTCCTCAAGGAAGAGTGAGGTTAGTTTACTGCAACAGTTTGTATCCAGTAGACCTTATTCTCATGAACCAAGGGGCACAAGAGATTCAAGAGCTCACTTAGAGTTCTTGCAAGTGATATTCAAGGTGATGATCCCAGCACTTGCTTCAGTGGTGGAAGCCATGTAGTCAGAACAAATTTCTGCAATCTACCTTCCCACCACTCTATAATACAGTCTGTAAAAAAAAGCAGCACTATACCAAAATCCATGGAGTCATCAGACTTAATTCCGTCATAAAACCGCACTCAAAAGAGCAGTTGAGTTTCTTCTTGATGAAAATGCCAGAATAAAATATCAACAAGATTTTTACTCCAGTTAGCTCCTGCTTCCTTCAAAGTGCAGGTTTACTTCCATTTTCTTTTGCAGCAGCAGACACGCTTGCACTTAAAACATCAATATGCTGGACGGTAAGCAATAATGAAATTAGGCTACAAACTGCTTTTGGAGCCACAGCTAGTCAGCTCTGTTATAGGAAGGCCAAGCTGACATATTTTCTTATAGAAAGGAACTTTGCTTAGGATCTTATTATACAGAATAATTAGGTGCCTTTCATTGTTTTGCAGAAGCAACAAGATCAAACAAATCTCAATAAGGTGGAAGATGCCAGTCAAAGAAATGTCAAGTTTCTGTAGCTGAAAGAGCTGTCCTCCTCTATGCAAATTCCTTGGAATAAAATCTTTGCTAAATTGCAACAAGTGCTGTTTGACCCCCTACCTAAAAAAGACCCTCAACCCAACAGAGACTGCAGAAATGTTGACCTCTCTTGCCATCTCTCTGAGACTGTATGTGTTATGGGCCTTGTGAGACTAAAACCTCTCTACCTAGTACTCATAAAACTGGAGCTTCTCAACATTAAAAAAGACTTGTCATTTCTGATGCAACGTGGAACAAAGTAAGAACCTTTAAAAGAGCTCTAACAAATTTTGTATTTATATCTTTAAAATGCACTGATGGGGGAATTTATCTGGGTAAATAAAATACCTCAACAGAAAAAAGCTTAGCAGTACTGGTAACGCAAGGCTGTTAAGTTTCTCCAAGAATTTTCCCTCACAGCAACGTACATTTGGGTTCATTAATTATACAACGTATGGGCAATAAATCCAAAAGGAACAGCTGATTTACATACATGCATTATCCCCAATACCTCCAAGAAGTGTTGGACTTACAGCAGATGCATTATGTAGTTGATCTATATGCTCTTGGGGAATCCCTGGAATTTCTAGTCAGACAGCGCCTCAAGCAGAGTCCAGCACAGTATCTCAGTCTGGGCTGCTGGTCAGACAGAAATTCTGGACAAACATAAAGAAAATTCAAATTCTACCTTGGCAAAAATTCTAGCTGGATTAAGTGGTTAGGTCAAGAAGCATCTGGACATACCGTATTGTCTTTGGCAATACTCAAACTAAAAAGACGAGAAATCCCTAGTGACATAGTCTATAGTAGAGTGGGAAATCATAATTATCAGAAAGGATTGTGATGGTTTTTTTTACATGAACATACTTATCTATTTTTATTCTTTGTGTCTCATCTCATTCAGGCACATAAATGAAGGACTGAGGATTAACTCAGCAGTTAAATTAGCAGATTAAATGAGTGAATACAGTGGCAGTATTAAGCTTAAGATGTTTATCCTCCTATCTTCACACAACAAGTTGTAAAATGACTAAATATCGAGCTTCAGATGAACTATGCAATAATAAAAATCAAGAAGAGAACCTACAGCTACACAATATAAAAAGGATTTCATATACTGAGATGGGGAGGTGAACAGTACAGCTTGGAGCCATCTCACTACAAACAAAGTAAAATCTATCAAATAGGAAGTCATAACAGTTGCCAATCCAAATTTTACCTTAAGATACCTACATAAAGAATAAATTAAATTCAAACATAGCAAACATTACAGCTAGATAGCCTACAATTCCAATTGCATAAATAGGTTTATAGATCAGGAGGAACCATTTGTAGACCAGCCTATGGATGAAAGAAAAGAAAGACTGCTCAAGATCTTGTGTGTTTTGCAGAGTGGCACAAAATGCCACATATGGAGCTTCTACTGAAATATTCAAATAAATTCAGTGGAAGTTTCACACTTTTACGTTTCTCCCTTACCTAAAGATGAATAAAAGTATATAATACAAGAAAAAGCACAGGAAAAAAAGAAAAGAAGCCACTTTGTTTTGCTTCAGTCTTCACAAGAAATGGTAATTGTGAACAGATTTCTAACAATTAAAACTAAAAGCTGGGAATTGCGTAGGAGGGAGACATAGGCCAGAGCAGGACAAGAACAGGTAAAAAACAACTGAGATCAGTTAGGTATAGTCAAATCAGTATATTACCAGTGAAACTGATCTAAAATACCTAAAACTTAGCAGAAGCAATCTCTAAACTGTTTATAACTGCCTTTGTGAGCCCACAGTGGAGAAGTGGAGAAGCGGAGAAGGAAGAATACAGACCTCTCTTTAGGGAGGCATAGGAGGCTTTAAGGAATAAATTCAGATTATTTAGAATATATACCAAATTGAGCTCATCAGGCTCAGTAACACTTGGATACCTCCTGATAGTAAAATTCTGTAGAAAGAAAAACTGAGACACAACTGATGGGAGTCCATTTAATTTTAGCTCCTGTTTAATTATTTTTCATTTTCACGCAATGTTTCATAAACACTAGTTTAAAGGGAATTATTCCAGGAACTTATTATTAAAGGAACTTATTTTCATGTAATGTTTGATAAACACCAGTTTAAAGGAACAGACAGAAACACCTGAAAATATCTTATTTGCTTTTCTCCATCCACAGTTTCCCTTTAAGAAACAATACAAAAAAACCTGAAAGCAAAGGCAAAACCAATAAAAAAGGATATCTTGTGGGTATTCTTCCCAAGAGAGGTTTTCAAGCTGCTCTGAAATTGATATAACTGGTAATAACTGAGAGCATTCCCCACGTGGACAGGGATCACCAGCAGTAAAGTCTGATGGTGAAATAAAGAAGAAAGACTCACATCTGCAGCAGCACGACAAACTGCTGGCAACATTGAGACAGTAATTTCAAAGTACTGACATCCTATGGTTCCATTTTGCATTTTTAGGTTTGATTAACAGATTGCTGAACTGTAAAACTCATATAAACAATGTGACTTATACAGCATCTGACACAGGAGGGCCTTTGATCCTAGAATAATGATCTTAGTCTGCCTTGCACCCTGTAAATAATTAGTAATCACAGTAGTAAATGATTATAACACTGAGATATAACTCATCAGACCCCCATACCCCATCCTCAAAACCCTAAACTGTGTATGGATAGAATTAACGCTATTGAAAAAAACATAAAAGTTTGTTTTCTTACTCAAATTATATTATATATGGTGACTGCAAGGCTAAAGCTTTGGGAGCCAGTTTTCTGAAACTGGTCGAGGCTGTTTGGCCTTTAAGCCTTAGAGCTGCTCTTATCAACTTTCAGAAAGGCACATCTGGCTGCATTAATTTCGGATGCTGCTCAGTTACGTGACTGCACTACTGAAGGTTTTTCTTGAAGACCAAGACTCTTTCTACGGCACTACAACAATATGCTGTGGCTTAAACTTTTAAATTTTTTTTTCTAAGCAAAATTATATCAAGCTTAATATATTCATTTTCTTGACTTGCCCACAGTGATGTGATATTCTACTTCTTTTCCAACAAGCAAATGTTTGAATTGTACTGAAGAGTCAAAAGCCCTGTAATGTCAGTTGTCTCCATGATCACATTTATTAACTGTGAATTTAGGAGTGTGGAAGCCTGACGATGACAAAGTTTCACTTCAATATGTTTGTACAGTCAGCTTCTGCATCTTTACAAAAGGTTACTAAAAATAATCTTAAAAAATCTGAAGGGAGACAGTTTTCAAATTTATGTTTGTTTTGGGGCAGGAGGATTTTTTAAAGCAAACAAAAAGCACATTCCATCTAGTGTAAAAAGCTATTTCTATGGAATATTAATGTCTTTCCTTAATCCAAAAAGTAGAATTCTGAAGGAATGTGTGTTACTCCCTGTGAAACCTAACACAGTGTTGCCACCGAAACAGGACTGGATTCTTCCTCTTCTCCTGATGAAAAGGAGAAGCTCTTGAGAAAATCCCCCCCAAACCCAGAAAGCATGCAGCTATTGAGCAAACTGGTATTTCACAATATAAATTTAAAGAAATTAACAGACAGAAACCCTGAAAAAGATAATGACACAACATCATTATATCATATCACTGTTATACATTTCTCCGCTCTGAAGCCCTGGCTTCACAGGACCACGGTCTGCTGCTTGTGACCATAAAATGGCAGAGCTCCTTCCATGCCAAACAGCCCTTTTGGCATGACACAGGTCAGTGGTCCCTATACCTCCCTGATCTCAGAGCCTGAGGTCTTTTGCCCTGTACTGGATCCACCAAAGGCTCCCTGTTGCCTGTCTGCCTTGCTACTGACCAATGTGATCCCTCTCCGGTGTGTACTGTGGGTTGCTTTTTTTATCAGCAGACTGAAAGTAAAGTTTGAATTGAAATGGTAAAGCCAAAACTGAACGGGCACACATCTTCAGAAACTAGCTACTTTCTAATACGAATCCATAACAGAACTTTGTTATTATTTTAGCTGCAAAATGAAATGAAAATTAATTAAAAAATGGTATCCCAGCCTTCTTTCAGGTGATGCTGGAATCAGATCACTTGGTATATATTATTTTCAGTTATTGTTTAAAATTTCCTTATTGATTTTTATGTCTTCCAGATTGTTAATTTTAATACTATGAGCCTACATGAAATGTATCAGTATATTGTCATGTAAATGAGGACAAAGATAGGAATAAAGTCATACAGATGAAAATCCCAATATTGATATATTATTATTACTGGAAGGTCACCATCTGGACAATTCCATAAAATAATACATCTGCATTGCTGCTAAATGGGAGCTTTAACATCTGGATCATATTATTCTGAATTTTCCTCATCTACCCATCATAGCAAGAGGAATTTCCTGACAAATCAGATTGCTGCCCAAAGGTAAAATGTTTTTCTCATTAACGTACTTTAAATGAGTTCAAAAAGACCCAGAAGTGAAGTCAGCATCAGTGTCATAGACAACTTTCCCATTTTCTAATTATACAGATTAAATAGGTCACACAAGCACCAACTGAAAACCGTCCATCTGCCCTCTGTTTCCCTCACAATGTTCCTTTGACTATGAGTGAGTAAGAATGCCTATTACTAGTAAATTCAACAGAACAGCATTATTCCACTATTCTTCCTATCTTATAGCATATGGTGAAAACTGCATACATAAAGAAAATAACTGTGTAATAATTAGATTTATTGTGACAGACTGACCTTCCTAGAACTCGTTAACTTGGCAACACAAGCTAACTGGCTCTCTAAAAGTCAAGTTTCTTTTGATGTAGACATATTCAAATACTCAAAAACATATGCATGAAAAATAATAAATCAACTGCTTGGGTTTTTTTAAGGTTTAAATTAATATGCTTATACTTAGTACATTGGAAATTGGCAGTGATTTCTATGTTAAGTAAACCAAACAACCTTATTTTCAAGGTTTGCCTCAATACTTGGGTATAGAAATCAATGCTCTCAAAAGTATGCTGCTTCATTTTTCAGCTGTATTCCAAAGTAAATTCTCATTACATGACTTCCACATAATACACGATATATAATTAGTGAAATGGGTAACCACCTATGGGATCAGAAGTAAGGCTTTTGTGTTTGAGATTGTTCTGAAATCATGATAACTCTGCCTTTCTATATCAGATATTCTAAAATTTATGTTATGTCAGGGGAGAACAATTTTGTACATATATATCATATTTATTTAATTTTCATCAATGGACAGCTTCCAACAGCAAGAAAATTGCATTATAAGAATCACCTGAGTACCTGATAGTCAGAATTTCCTATGGGAAAATGTAGAGTCAGAACTCTTAATAAGCTTTTTCCTTCTTTCCCCATTTGCTACATTCCTGCCTTTATGCTGAGAAAAATGAATCAGATAGGCTAGGACAGGATAAGAATATTTTTTCAAGGATGGTTATTCTCTGACTAGCGTTATTGCTTGCCACCCCACATACCAGAGCACATAATGCAGTTGCAAATGCGTAATTGCCTTCACCTCTCTGAATTAGAAGAGTGCAAAACTTGTAAGTGAGAGGAGAAATGAGAGCATTATGTGAACACAGGTGCAAACCTATTTTTACTATTTAAATTAGCAGAACACAGGTTCTGTAGTTATGTTTTAAAAATAATAAAATTCTCAAAAGTAACTAACTGAGAAAAGATCATTTTATCTAATCTGCTTCCTCATCATATGAATGTTAACCCCAAACTGTCAGCCACCATCTAGAAGAAAAAAAACAATAGTCAGAGTGCCCTACATTTTATTGCAAGCCAAGACTTACTAGAAAAAACTCTTCCTCATTTTTCTGCCCTCCTCTGTGCTAGGATCACACTCACATTACTTGCATGTAGCCATCTGGTGAAGGGCAATCTCTTCCCTCTTGCCAAAATTATCCACAGTTTTTCACTCATGCCTGTTTGAAATAAGAGCCTTTCCCAGAATGCAGTGGTTTTTTTCAGGAGACATTTTACATTCTCAATAAGGCTGGATAAGGCTCTTTTGGAAGCTACAGCCTGTTGCTGGTTCTCTGACGTCTAGTAAGTTGTTGCAGCTTTTTTTTTTGTTGTTCTTTTTCAGCAACCAAATGAATGCCCTTTCCATGTAGGGCTGATTGTGCGCTCCCCTTGACTTTCTTTTCGTTTTTCATTCAAAAAGAAACCAAACTTCTTCTTTAAACGTGTTTCAAAGCACATTGAAGGGGAAGGTGGGAATCAATCACTGCAATACTTTGCTTTAGTTCTACCAACAGGACTGTGCAGCTCTCTTTGTGCTCTTACCATGTCTGAGAACAGCTTGAGCATCTAAAGTAGGCACATATATGTACAAACACCCACCTTGACCTCAAAGGATCAGACAGAAAGTTTTGTCAGCTGATCCTGCCTTCTAAGCCATGGTATGCGATGGAGGGATGACTGCTTGTTTCATTGATCTCTTTGGATAGTATGTAGAAAGGAGGTTTTGATCAGAGAAAAGGAGCCTTAGGTTTAGCCCTCCCACTGAAAATAATGTGTTCTAGCTCTTTGTCTGATTTCCCCTGATTTTAGAAGCAAAAAAGCTTTTAAAATGCAGGCATGTTGTTAAAAGGAGGGAAAAGTGTGCGGTTTCTTCTCTTCAGTGTTAGGCATTGTTGTGCATAACCTATATATGAACTATGCAGGCATAAACCAAGTGGTCAAAAGCTGGATGGCAAGTAAGAGAAATGCATAAGCAAGCAAAAGTAGAGGGCTGTTTCCTCTTTAGTGAGCATGTGGTTGTTTTTCAAGTTTTGACTTATTTAAACGTTTCCTACCAAACCAAACAAAAATGATATGCAGATGAATGCAAGCATAATAACTGCCACCTGGAAGAACTGTAATGCATAAGTCTAAACCTGCCTGTACTTCAGGAAGCAGTAGATATCTTTTTTGTCTTTGTTTATTTTTATGTTGAATGGACAATTTCCTGTATGCATTAACTAAGTTGTTAAAATCCTAAATGCAACCATCTTTACAGTTTCTGCTCCTAAATCTGAAGGTTTCTTTAGCTGGTGCAACAAAGTACATAGTTATTTTTCATTTCATAAGTTGTTCTGGTGACAAACACTCTTAAGTTACCTAATGTGGAATAAATGCAATAAACCTTCTACCAGCACAGACCCACTGTAAGTTGTGTTTGCTGTTTTAAAGTAACTTCATACATAGATTGATGGTAGGTGCGAGAACATATTACTCTCCAAACTAAACAGAGCGTGAAGCAGAACTGACAAAGCTCAGTGCAAGGTGAACTTTCTGGTGCTACAATTTTTACTGAAAGAGGCTTTACCTCAGTTCCTCTTTTACTGGAGAAGGTGACTGTGCTACTGCCACACAGCTATACCCTGAAAACTGAGGGTCCAACATTTTTCTGGCACAGATGTTTTGTTTATTTTAAAATGCACTGCAAAACCACACATGACAGAGTCTTATTAATGTGTTGTGAAGCTTCTAGTTTTTCTGGAGCCTCCCTAAATTAGACTAAATGCATTTACAAGTGTATTTTTCCGTTTTGGCTACGTCACTTTGTAGGTGTGACTGGCTCCTGTGAACCAATGAATGGGAATGAAGCTTCTCTTGCTGAAGACTACGTTACACAGGCAACAAGACTGTAACAAGTGTAGGCTACTGGCATTTTTGATAGAGAATAAGTCTAACTTAACCTCTGTTTAATAAACTAACTTTAAGTGCTGTTAAGGAGGATAGTGACAAAGCAATGCAGAGTGCACGCTTCTTTGACTCACACAGACTTTCTCAGGCAGACAGGAACCTGCCCAGCTGCTCACCATTGTATATATACTTAGAATTTAAGTGTGTTTCAGCACGATTCGATACAGTCTCATGCAAAATATTTTCAATGGAAAACAAAGACAAGGACAGTCTGAGTGACTTCAGTCACCTCAGTATTCCATTCTTTATTCTAAATATTGGTACTGGCATGATCGACACATTGGAGGGAAGGGATGCTATTCAGAGGGACCCTGACAGGCTTGAGAGGTGGTCCTGTGCAAACCTCATGAAGTTCAAAAAGGCCAAGTGCAAGGTCCTCCACCTGGGTTGGGTAATCCCAAGCACAAATAAAGGCTAGACAGAGAATGTATTGAGACTACCCTTAAAGAGAATGACTTGGGAGTGTCAGTGATGAGAAGCTTAACATGAGCCGGCAATGGGTGCTCACAGCCCAGAAGGCCAACTATATGCTGGGCTGCATCTGAAGAGGTGTGATCAGCAGGTCAAGGGAGGTGATTCTCCCAGTCTGCTCTGCTCTTGTAAGACCACACCTGGAGTATTGTGTTCAGTTTTGGAGTCCTCAGCACAGGAAGGACATGGAACCATTCGAGTGATTCCAAAGGAGGACTACAAAGGTGATCAGAGAGCTGGAGTGCCTCCCCTTATGACAGCAGGCTAGGAGAGTGGGCTTGTTTAGCCTAGAGAAGGCTATAGGGAGGCCTTATAGCAGCCTTCCAGTAATTAAAAGAGGTCTACAGGAAACATGGGGAGGGGCTTTTTATCAGGGAATGCAGGGATAGGATGAGGGGTAGTAGTTTCATGCTGAAAGAGAAGAGATTTAGATTAGATATTAGGAAGAAAAGTTTTCCTGTGAGGGTGGTGAAGTACTGAAACAGGCTGTCCAGAGAAGTCATGGATGCACAGTCCGTGGAGGTGTTCAAGGCAAGGCTGGATGAGACTTTGAGCAACCTGAAGTAGTGGAAGGTGTCCCTGCCCAGGGTAGGGAGGTTGGAACTGGATGATCTTTAAGGTCCCTTCCAACGCAACCCATTCTATGATTCTATGATGATTCTATGTCTGTTGAAATCATTAAGGCAAAAACTGATAGGAAAGAAATATATTAAAAACTCTGAACTGCAATGCTAACATGAACATACAATGATTGAATGATATTGCAGAATTCACCTAGGAGAGAAGTTAAAGAGAACATAATGGTAAAGCTGTATGATATATGATTGTACTATACGTGCTCAGGTACTCTGTCCTCAGATTTAGGAGGGTGTGTTTGTAGAGAGTTAGTGGCTTAAAACTAAAATCCGCAATAAGCTGTGCTACTTATGATTTCTTTAGACACCTCACCTGTACATATGTTGCCATGATGAACATTTCACCACTCTTCCTAACTCCGCAAAGCGCAGCTGAAAAGCCTGTTTCACAAACTCTGTATTGCAATTTTTATGCCACTGTGAAACTTCACTAACTAAAGCTGATATAGATCATGCTGGTTTTACATCCCTTACTCAACAGTTTCTGCAAATTTGTATTAAGGTTTCATTCTTTAGTGTTTAACAGACCTGTCAATCAAGGGGTATGATGCTTCAGACTCTGAGGAGCAACTGCCAAGGGGTAAAGCATTAATCATGACAGTTATTGATGTCAGTGTTATTAAGAAGTTCAGTTACAAAAAAATGGATTTCAATCTATGGCATAGGGCACTCGTCAGCTGATGAAGAGAAAAAAGCTGAGAAACTGTTGGTATGACTAAGATGCTGCCTGTCTGATATATCTGTGTAATTCCTGTTATTTGTTTAACATTTATTTAAAACTTAAATTGCTTTTTAAGGACTGGCACTATCTGAGATGCCTAATTTTTTTTAAACTATTGAATAGGGAGATCAGGGGTGGAAATCATGTCGCACTAGTTTTCTCAGGTTTACAGAGAAGTCTGTGGTAAGGGAAAGAAAGTGAGCTGAAGCACCATAAACCCCAGTTTTAGCACCTTGACCACAAGACAAGCTTTGTCTTTTAATAGAGTCCTTGGATTCTCTCAGTACAACCTCTGTACAGCTAGATAAGGGTAGTGACTTTGTTCTCATACCTAGGTCCAATACTAGCCAGTTGTCTGAGAACTCAAAGCCTTTTCCTTAAAAACTTTAACTAACTACAGACTGACTATAGCACAGAAAAGAAGTTGTTCTCCACCTGACCAAAATCCACGGCTTGCTGCTTTCCACAAAGGCTGTTATCTTGCTAGATGTAAATCCTTAAGAGTATGTCTTGACTCCCAACTGTTACCTAAGAAACCATTACAGCTCCAAAACTTCTGTCTTTTTGACAAGTTACTCACATTGCACGATCAACAGTGTCTTTGCTCCCACTGAACAAGCACAACCTGGGCAACACCCAAGGTAATGAAGAGAACAAGAACCGTCTCCACATGCATTGATTCAAAGCCATAGTGCTTTGCATGCATCTTCTGATGGTGCAACCTGAAAAGAAAATAGGAGTGATATTTTTTTTTTAAAAAGTCTAGATTGATTTCTTGTACCTAGAGGTGACAGTAAGCCTGTGTATGAGAGAGACCTTATGTGGTAATAGGTTATGTTATGCATAAATATAAAAGGTAACAAACTAGATGAGAACACTTGATCTTTGCAACTATTATCCTGGAAAAGGGAATATAAAGTAATGGGCAGAGAGTTGTCTGTTTTCCTTTTCTTTTACTAGTAACTCAATCCTGAATGTAAATACAGCTTCAAATACGTAGTGCCTATGAATTTTAAGCAGACACATCTTAATCGCAGATCGGAGCCCTGCATCACCTTTTAGCCCAAGCTAAATGCAAACTCAGCAGAGAGCTTAACCCCGTTTCAGTTTCCTTCCCTGTGAAGTGAGAATTGTAGCTGGTATTTAAGTTTCTTCTAGAGTTAATGGGAGTTTCCCTGAACCTCTAAGAAAGCAGAGGATTGTCTTAGAGTTATAAATCAATCTCCTTTGTAACTATAGCCCAATGATCTTCCACGTTAGATCAGAGCCTCATGGCCCTTTAGCAAGAATCTTGGTCTTCACCTGAGCATGACTAATTAACCTGGATGTTATTTTTGCCCTGACCTGGAGCTTTCTGGGCCTGCATTTCAGGACTCAATAGCACCTCCTGGTTTCTAGAGATGTGTGCACCCCAGCTGCACCCTGAAATGGAGCTGAAGACAGAGACACATACAGACTGTCTCCCTTCCTCTTCCGTGCTTTAGTCCCTGTGGAGAGAAATACCATGCATATATGCTGAAAGAGACCTGCGGCATATTCTGGTTGACACCTGCCCCAGATGATTCACCAATCAAGACCTTGTGTCATGGTGGCTGATGGGCAGCAGCTACTCTCTTCAGACACAGCCAGTGTTAAACAAGTTGGGATCCAGATTTGAGCAAGGAACCGTGCAAAAGCCCAAAGCCATTCATTCCTGCTATTACTTTCTATTCCACATCAGTCAAACTTTGAATCCAACTGAAACTTTTGACTTTGCAGAAATCTGAATATAGGTTTAAATCACATGGTTCTTTCCTATCCCTTTTTCAGAAGCAAAAGTGCAACAGTAGCCACAGTTTTTTTCCATTTAATAAGAAGTGGCAACATGATGGATGTTTGGGTTCAGGTGCCACAGCACTGAAGTGAGTATCCATATCAGTGTCAAGTGTGTCTGTCTTCCCAGCTTCATGCAAGTACCACATCTTTGCTGACAGCATGCTTGTGGTAAGTATCTTAAATCAGCTTCTCAGTGCGATGCACTCAGCGTCCCTCAGGCTGCAGTCACAGGTGCCCCCTTATGGGCAGCACCCAGTGCCAGGCGTGCGATGGAGCAACCGTACAGCTGGACACAGCATAATTGACGTGCATCCTAAGAAAAGGGAAGGCAGCAACAGGGAGATAACAAACTCCCCCCCTCCCCCATCCCTTCCCAAACAGGCATTAAAATGATGATTAAGGATTGTTTCTTTATATTAGACTTGCAAGGACAGGAAGTATTATATTTATGGCACCTAAAGGAAAACATTGTACTACAACAGCAGTCTCCATAGTGGTTGCTGTAAGGCTGTTCCCTATTTTGTTTTGCTGGGGAACTGATTAAACTGACAGAATAAAAAATTCCAGAAAAAAACTCCTCAAGAAAAGAAAATTCTTTACTAGCTACGCTTCTGTGAACAAAATGCTAAAGGTTCCTGGTATCGCCATAAGTGTACAATTCATTCAACAAAAAGTTTGCAAGCAATATGTAAATTAACATGCTTCCATTGTTCCTCTGTTGATAATAAATCATTTTCCTGAAACACATTCAAAACAAATATTATAACTTCACGTGAACGACATCCAGATGGGTTTCATTTCTCTTAACCCTCAAAACTCCTTCTGTCCTGTGAGCTGCTAGATGGCTTGGCAAGTTCCTTCTGCCCCTCTTGTCTGGAAGTCGCTTGGAAACCTGCAGCTACACCAAGGATGGTGGTCATACAGTTCCAACGGCTGTGATATGATGGGTGTACCTAATGAATTCCCTCAGGCTGACTGACCAACAGAGATGGTGGTGTTCTCTAGAAACCTACAGTTAAAGGGTAACTTCAGCCAAAAGGGACCTTAGCACTTGGAGCAACCTCTAGAGAAAACAGAGTGAAAGACATCAGGTTACTCAAGACTGAGCCCAAATTAGTTATTGATACCTCCACTGATGAATATTCCACCGCGACTCTGGGCCTTCTGGGGCAATGAATTCTGGGTATACTCTTCAGTACACAGGGATAAAATCACTGCCACAAAATTAACAAGCTAAGGTTTAAATGAGATCTTTCCTAGACTTACTCAAAAAGGTCTAGGTCTGATCTTTCAGCTGCTCTATTTTAGACAACTGTACAGGTACACCATGAAGCCTGTGACAGGGCTCACGCAAAAGGGGACTTTGAGAATGTTCAATGAAGTCTAAAGTTAGTCCTTCTGGTTCCAAATTGGGCTCTCTCAAAAAAAGGTCATTATCAAAGCCGATGAAGCTGGTTTACCTTCAAAATCTTCCAGTTCTCTAAGTAAGAATTTAAATATTCTATTAAAATTCTAAAACTTGAGGGGATAATTTTTTTCTGATTTTTATGAATGCTTACTATTTTGTCAGTTGAAATGTTGATGTTTGGTGGTGGATGTTGTTAATGCAACCTGAAGTGTCAAGGTGACACTTTATGTTGGGCTTTGCCATGTACATCTTAGCCCTGTGGGTGATGTGTCCTTGCATTTTGTCCTTAGTATTGAGGGATATGCTACAGTTTTTCCACCTGCCTTAAACAACTCGTGGAACTTTGTACCTATCTAACAGAGAAACAGAGAATGCAAGTCACCGTTCACCCAGGGAAAGACAAAGACTTTTAGAAGAACTTTAAGCACCTAGCAGAAACTTCAAGCCCATCAAGATGCTCTCTCGAGGAGAGGAGACTGCTCTTCTCTGGACACTCTCCAGAGCCTCATACAATTACTTAGACGAAACTTTACTTTAGCTTAAATAAAAATAAGTCCACTTTCTGTAACAGTAACCGCTCCTATCACTGCTCCCCCAGGACCCGCAGCGCCCCTGGCGGCCAGGAGGGCGCCTCTTCCCTCCCTCCCTCTCTCCCTCCCTCCGGCCACGTGGCGGCGGCGCGGGGCGCGCGGAACCCCCGGCGCTGGATGCGGGGGTAGCGGGGATTTGCACGCACCGTCTCGCTCCCCCAGCACGAGTCATGGGTTCGCTGAGAGGTTGTACTGCCAGGCGGGAGCTGAGCGGGAGCGGGCAGGGACAGGGAGCAGGGAGCAGGTAGAGAGTGGATAAGGAGCCGGCAGGGAGCGGTCAACGGGCAGTGCAGCGAGCAGGGAGAAGGCAGGAGGGAGAGCGCGGGTGGGGAGTGGGCAGGCAGGGAGGGCAGTGCTGGGAGCAGGGAGCGGGCAGGCAGCAGGCAGGGAATGGGCAGGGAGGGCAGTGCAGTGAGCGGGGAGGGAGCGGGCAGGGAGCGGTTAGGGAGTGGGTAAGGAGCGGGCAGCGCAGGGAGCGGGCAGGGAGGGCGGTGGGCAGGGAGCACGGCAGCAAGCAGGGGGCAAAGAGTGGGCAAGGCAGCGGGTAGGGCGCAGGCAGGGGACACAGTGGGCAGTGAGGTGGGCAGGGAGGCAGTGCAGGCAGGAGGCAGAGAGCAGGTAGGGAGCGGGCAGGCAGGGAGCAGGGCAGCAGGCAGGCAGCGGGGGCAGGCAGGGAGCAGGGAGGGCAGTGCGGGGAGCAGGGAGCAGGCAGAGAGTGGGTAAGGAGCAGGCAGAGTGGGTAGGAAGCAGGCAGGCAGGAGGCAGAGGGCAGGTGGGGAGCAAGTAGGGAGTGGGCAGGGCAGCCACGGTGACACCTGGCAGGGCGTGTGTGGGCCAGACCTCTGCTGGGGCTGTTGGCATCTCCTGCCTCCGCTATATGTTTTAAACAACAGAGAGTGGACATAGGTGTCTTCATTATTCTCACTGTGGGGTTTGCTTCCCATGTGCGATGAGAGGCCACAGGGAATAGGCCTGTTAGGAAATCCTTCGAGTAGGCTGCTCAAAGCTTCCCAAGGCAGTGGTAAATCAAACTTATTATTGGTTGTTGTCAGATCATAGAATCATAAAACGGTTATGGTTGGAAGGGACCTTAAAGATCATCCAGTTCCGCCCCTCTGGCCATGGGCAGGGACATCTCCCACTGGATCAGGCTGCTCAAACCCTCATCCAACCTGGCCTTGAACACCTCCAGGGATGGGGCAGCCACAGCTTCCCTGGGCAGCCTGGGCCAGTGCCTCACCACCTTCACAGTAAAATATTTCTTCCTAATATCTAGTCTAAATCTCCCCTCTTTCAGCTTAAAACCATTACCCGTCGTCATGTTCAGTATGCCCTGATAAAGAGTCTCTCTCATGTAGTCCCTTTTAAGTACTGGAAGGCTGCTATAAGGTCTCCCTGGAGCTTCCTTTTTTCCAGGCTGAACAAGCCAAACTCACTTGGCCTGTCCTCGTATGGCAGATGTTTTAGCCTTCTGATCATCTTTGTAGCCCTCCTCTGGACCCGTTCCAACAACACCATATCCTTCTTTTGTTGAGGATTCCAGAACTGGGCATAGTACTCCAGATGAGGTCTCATAAGAGCGGAGTAGAGGGGCAGAATCACTTCCTTCGACCTACTGGTTACACTTCTTAATTACTTAATTTTGTTAGTAGTAATAATTTGTTATCTGATGTGTGAGTCACCAAAATGGAGGTGGTCTGCTGTCTCCTGGCGCTTTCCAAGGCTGTTACTGAGGATCCTGAAGTCATGGCCACCTGTGCAAGCCCCAAGTGGCCATGAAATACTTCATTTCTAAGTGGAAAAGTTGCCAAAGGCTTGTGTGTCGTCTTTTGCTTTTTGTACAGTGTAGAAGGAGGTTTTTAGTGTGTCTCTGTCCTATGGGGGGGGAGAAATACCAGTAGTTAGTGGATGTATGCTCATGCATAGCAGGCACCAGTCCTGCTGTGAAGGCAAGCAGGGCTGACTCTCATTGTATGACATCCCCTGAAGTAACCCAAGGATGGCCCCACTCAGCACCTGCACAGAGCACGCTGGGGCCTGGGTTTGCTACCGAGTTCAGGTACGGCATCTTCACAAACTGTTCCTTACTAGCTGGCCGATTCCCCAGCTGCAAGCTCCTGCCAGCAAGACCCGTGCATTCTTGGACACAAAGTTCTCCCTTTGTGCCAGGGCAATGTGCACCCTCTAGTATGTGCATGAATAAATGCTACCGTAATGCTGTAATTAATATCAGCCGCTGTTAGGAAGGAAAGGCCTTATCTAGGAAAGATAGCAGTACCTTTGCTAGATATTTCCTTACAAGTATATACATATTTTTTAAAATATATATTGATATAGTGTGTGGCATGTTGTAGCTTTATGGTATGTTTTAGTAAATAGGGCTGAGCAGTCAAAATGAGACTAGATGACATTGGTGTGTTTCTGCATAAACTGATAGTGCACGTGTTCAGTAGGCACATACTGAAGCTTTATAACATTTATCAAACAATAGTCTCTGAGCACTTGGCAAAAATCTAATCAAAGCCAGAGAGCTGTGTAAGATAGTGTAAACCATCATATAAATTTAAATAACACATGCAATTATCATTTGGGGCCCTACTTTTCCATCACAGTCTCCTGATGACCAGGCAGCCCTGTCAGTTGTTAGTTTTACTTCACCATTCAACAGTACACAACAAACAGAGTTTTATTCTTTGAGCTCCCCCCTAAAGTCTGCTTTACTGGATTCATCTAAGTTTTCATAAACGTGATATACTTAAAAGTATATAATACATATTTGGCCATAAAAGGAAACAATTCTTTTCTGGCTGACTAGGCTGGATTCTGAGACTCCTGGGAAGGAAAAAATAATGGATTTTTTTTTCTGCTTGGAACTTTTGTGGGAATGTCAGAACTGCTGAAGCTCCAGAGCAGCCCTGTCAGACAATTTTGGCAAATACAATACTACAATACAATACTATACTGGAAAGGAAAACTTTAGCAGAAGAATAGTAACTAGTATACTTTTTTATATTTCATCATGCACACAATTTACCAAGAAAATAAAATAACATGAAAATATTCATTGGATACATTTATGATCAAAGAATAAAGCAATACGGTTAAAGCAAGATGAACATCAGCTGGTTTCACTATAAGCTTAAATCACTGAAAATTGTTCCACTATACAGGCAATAAAATTTTGTTTTTCTAACTACCTCATAAAATACAAAAATGAGACTTCTTCTTACAAAAGTTGAAAGGCTATTGCTTTTAATTGTCATTTGCAGTGGTTGAAATTAAAAGTGCAAATTTCTATGCACTGAAATATACATGCACACACTGTGCTCTGTGCATTATCTATTTTATGTCCAGCCTCTGGATATTGTCAGATAATAGAAGAACGTTTTTATTTCATGAAGGAGGTGGTCTTAAAAAGTCGCAAGGCACACCAGACAAGGGAGAAATAGTAAATTAATCTGCCGTAAAGCAGGACATGAAAATGTGTTTCTCCTCATATCTGTGAAAGTTGGTGAAGCAAACTTCTTTACTTCAAGTAATGAGAATTCAAGAACCAATCCCTTTGTTCCCCTAGTGATGTGACGGTTTAGAAATAGATTTTTTTTCTGCAATAACATTACAATTCTTCTTAGTCACTGTTCGTTTTGTAGCTGTTAGGTTTCTCTTTTTCAGATTTCTTTCTCTGAAAAAAAAGACGTCTAATAATGTGCGTTTCGTAAAGTGAAAACAATGTGACCTTTATTATTCCAGGACCCCAGAATCTGGGCACCAATAAAATGTTTTAAAAGACTGGTGGCAGACTCATGGTCAAGGCAACGTATGTAAACCTGTGTTAGACAACAGCACTGTCTGGCATCTGTCCCACTGTAGAAATGGGAAATAATTATCCTAGAGAAGCAGCATTACTTTTTTCTCTGGTGATGTTTGTCTTGTCTAAGGTATCACTGCTTTGGAAAATAGTAGCGAAGAGTGGTAGAGTGCTAGGAAGGCTGATGGACACCACAGCCACTGGGAGTGGGATGCCATCCACTAGCAAACTTAAAACCTGGCAACTGAAGTAGCATGAAGCTACCTTTCAGGGAAGCTCAGAAAGGAGCTGTAGGACAGCTGAGGCGTGGAGAGGAAGATGGATGATGGGGTATTGCACTAAGCAAAGACAATATCATGGCCAGTATATCCCTGCTCTGTGTACAGCAGAGAAATCAGTAATACACATGTGCCCTTGCGGGAACTGCTCTCTGTTGTAGTCTGTCTAGTCAGCTTGCGGTTTGAAGTACTGTGTCTTTCACCTCAGCATCTAAAGCCATGGTCTTGCTAATGCTTGCTGAAATGCAGAGTGTTGCTCCCACTGAAGCTGACAGAGTGAATCACAGGAGTGAAGTGACGTGGCTGCACAAGCCTCTGTGGTGTGGGCAAGGAGCGCACCAGCCCATGGTATACTGGGGAGGCAGCTGCTGAGCAGCACAGTGTGTGTGTTATGCGGCTTCCCTAACTAAAACCTGACAAGTGAAGCCACTGCAAGGCCTCTGGACCACTGCCATACGCCTTACATTCTGGGTCACATGCTGAAATCTCTGCCACGAAGCAGTCGTGTGCGTGCTTTAGTCTTGCTGAAGTCAAAAGGAATTAAACATGTCTTCAGAGTTCAGCATGTGCTCCACTGCTTCTGTGTCTGGGAGGCACACACACGGTCATTGTGCTGTCCTGGAGGTGCAGGGAGGTGCATTTCTGTTTCACAACAGCTTTGAGACAGCAGCAGTTAAGTCAAAGGCTCACAATACTTGCCACTGCATTTTAGCTGTATTCAGAAGGCAGCACATTCCATCTGAATGTCTGTTTGGTTTTGCACCTCTGAGCAGCGACTGCCCCAAAGCTCCCAAATTTTCAAAGAGTTACATGGGGATTTATCCAGCCAAATCCCATTATAATCAATAGGAGCAGGGTGAATAATTACACTGTCGTTCTTTGTAAATAACGGGGAAGGTTGCCAGTTATTGCTGATTATGATGCTGACTTTTTGTAGATATAGATCCTCACATCTATTGGGAACTGCACTTAGACCACCAGGTTATTTCACTTATTAGTATAGTTTCTGTGTTTACTGTGCTTATCACTTCAAAGAACCGAGGTTGATGACTTCTGGTCCACTGTGTTAGCAGTCCGTCTCCTCTCCATCTCCTGTTGTTTCCTTTCACAATCCGAGTAACAAAAAATAGTGGTGTAAATAGAACTCCAACAAAGAGGTCTGTTGAGCCTGTAATGCTCCCCTGAAAGGAGGCTGTCTAGGGGATGAATGGAGCAGCCTCAGCCTAGCAGTAGCAGGGAAATAGATGACTTGGCATTGGACAGTAGCAGTCAGCAGGGTGCATATGCCTAGTGTAGTGGCAAATAATGGTTAAGCTAGTCAGTTGAAGGGCTAAATGAGAGGACATTGTCTAACCCCGTAACCGTAACTAAATTGTAATCTGAAAAGAGTTTATAAACATCTGGCTGCTAGCCCATCTCTAGAGCTTAATAGCTAAATCTGAGGTGCAGGATTTTTTAAGGCTGCAATTGAAATTATTACTTGGAATTATTACTGTTTTAAGCAGATTAATTGCATTTCAGATTTGTAGAGTGTATTAAATTGTGGTTTGAGCATCTCTGCTGAGTTTTCCCATTAAATTAGTTTTCACAAGATCACGATTCACATTTATGATTGACATTATTTCCATTTGGAAATAGACACGTGGAAACTTATTTTGGTTTCATGACATCTTACTGATGATTTTATAGCTCTGCTCAGTATCTCAGATGGAATTCTAGTCTGATAGTACCCCTTAACTTCACTAATTATTATATTCATGTCTTTATTCAGATGCTTATCTGTTTAAGCTCTAATGGAGTGACACATCTGTATCTTTCGATTTCTCACGAATTTAGCAATGCAGGAACACATTTGCCTGTATGGTCCTATTTCATTTTAATATTGCTATTCAGTAGCAATGAAAAGCATATACTGGTTGGACTAATAAGCATGTGACCTCCTCTGCAGACTAGCTTTTCAATCTTTTTATAGCTCCCATTATTAATAGGACAGCATCTATGTGCTCCACATTTGTACTGCAAATACTTAAAATAGTTGGAGTCATTTCCTAATTACTTAAACAATGCACTGTAGCAGTACCAGTTAAAATTCCTGTAGGCTACAGCCTTGCTAATTGTTTCCTTTAGTAAACCTAATTTATAGGGCTGTGCAAATAGTTGCTGGGTTTCAAGTATTTTGGCAGCTGAACGGGAAAAAAAAATGTTATGGACTGAATGGAAACTTCATTTCTTTAGAACTGTCAGCACAGCAACAAGAATTGATTTGAGGTTATAGAAACATTTTTTAACACCTGGCAAACTGTTTCATTTGGTTTTCAGGTACATTTAATAAAAGCGAAGGACTGGATCATAAATATGAGGGAAGTAGTCCCAGCTCTTCTGTTTTATCCACTGGTTGCATGAGTAGGGCAATTTACCTGGGATGTTAACAACTTAAATTCAAGAGTCCAAACCACTTCAAGCTTTTAGTAAGGTTCACCTAACACTCAGGTGAAAGTCTTTACCCTGGAAATTAAGTATTCTGGGATGGAGCTCTGTTTCTTTCTTAGAATGCTTAGATTAAAAAAAAAAAAAACAAACCCAAATGGATCAAGGGAGCAAAATCAGAACTTGTGGGTCGGGTTTCTTGTGCTGTGTCTTCTCTGTTTATGAGTCTGACATGGGACCACAGCACAAGTCTACAGTGGCAAGAGAGAATCTGAGGATGAGAGATTGTTTCTGACTCCTCTACTTTATGTTCTCCCACTGCTGTGCAAAGTGAGTAACCTAGTCATCTGGCCATAGACTTATTCTTTCTCTATCTGATTTATTCCATAACTTTATGCAATTTCCAAAAGCTCTTGATCTGAACTTGGACAAGGAACACAGAAGGGACAAGGGGACAGACTTAAAGCTGGATCTCCCACAGACTAGACAAATGTTTGTCATCTTTTTCCATGGATCTGTTTGAGTGTGTGTGAGTGAGTATAGATAATGCCAGTGACTGTGCAAGTGTGCTACAAAAACTAGAATATTGGTCTCAGAAATATCCACTCCCAACACTGGAAATTAAAAAGAAACAACAGTAGGTGAATTCCCCGGTTTATTTGAGTCATTCAGACCAATAAAACATTTAATTAAAATAGTTCAGCAAACTGTACTTGGTTAATGGAACTTCTCATATTGTGAAAATTGACAAAGACCTTGGGTTTTCCATTTATCTGAAACTGCTATCAATACTATAACTTTTATAACATTTTTTGAAGAGGCTTTTGGTCTGCAAAATCTCTGAGCAATATTGTACACTTGGGTAAACATGCTAAAAACAAAAAGAAACTTGCAAATGGCATTTTTGTTGTTGTTTTCTAATATTTTTACTGGCTCTGGAGTAAAAACAGCTACTAATAAGGTCTTATTTTTCAGTCTTTCTGAAGACTGTCCATTTTTTATAGTTCTCAGGTTTTTTTCCTGTTCTTTAGCATAGTTATATTTTAGAAACTCAATTAAGAACCTCTGCCTTTTCTCCCTTCTGTTTTTTCTGAGTACCAAATAAGATTGGTACTCAGACATATCAGCTATATCTTTGTTGATTTACTCTGAATGCCTCCAGAAGAAAGTAATGTACAAAAAGAAGGCTCTTTGCCAGACCTAAATATATGCAGTCTTTGGTCATTCAGGTTCTCAAGGTCAAGTCTAGCAAATCTAACTCTCCCCAAAGATAAGTATTTTCTTCTCCCCGACTTGCTTTCTTCCCTGCTAACTGCAGCATTTATACCGTACCACTGAGAATAAGCATGAAATGTCAAACTAACAATGCCCTTCTGGGATTAAGCTAGCAGCAGATGATTCCAGGACTATTCAAGCCACTGCCCCAAACTGGGGACTTGTGTGACCTGTTGTATCCCTATCTCTAAAGATAAATTTGAAGAATCAGCCCTCCTCTGCCTTCCCAGGGATCTGCACTCTTATCTGTAGTCATTGCTCACCAACACTTTTATCTGTCAAAACCCTCTCTGCTGCCCTAGCAACAAGCATCCAGGCTCTTTTCCAGCTGACATAAGCTTCCTGCCACCTCCTGATGACAAGTGCTTCCAGCATTTCCAGCTGTCAGACTTCCAGCATCTGCTCCACATGTCACCAGGCTGACTTCGCTGAACCTCAGACAACTTTGCACTCAGCCAGTTGCCTGATGCTATACGGTGAAAATCCTGACCACAGTCACTTGTCCATCTCTTTATGTGCTGTGACATTAGCAATCAGGGTTGCTGGTTTTTGCTTCCAGATAGCTTCTGCTATTGCGCTTATATACAAATACAAGTTTTATTTATTTATTTAGTCACCTATTGCATTAACACTATTTCAGAGCAGTGTCTTCAGTAGGACTCCATTAAATCTATTCAAAATGCTTCTCTTCTAATTGGAGTTTGAGCAATTGTGGCTCTTTTGAATTGTTGGTGTCCTTAACTTACATATAGCACAACATTTAAATATTCTTACTGTTACAGAATCAGACTCTTAAAAGTAGTCAATACTGAATTTACTCTGTTTTTATTACATGGAATTTTACTGCTGCTTTCCCTAAGACCAGCTCTAGGCCATCATTTCACACTTCATAAAGTCCACCTAGAATGTGTGTTGGTACCAAATTCCCTGGCAAATCTTGTCCTCCTATTTTTTTTTAACTCTGTTGCTTCACTGTCCTTTCAGTAGTATGTCAGAAATTGAATACATCAGCCAGTTGAGAATCTCCCACAAAAGTAGATTATGCCATTACAGTATTCACCAGCACCTTCTTCTTATCTCTTTTTCGAGTGCTGCTGTGTGTAAAGTTTTCCACAAGCTCTTCTAGATTCTTTTTCTACTTGAGAGGATCAAAGATAGAATGAGTGTGGGAGACAGGCAAGCAGGAGGAGAGTGCAGTTGGCAAATACAGCAAGCCTGGGCCTTGGGTGCTCAGCCTTATCAAGATTATTGTAAGGCTGAAAAGGTGTGTTTTTCATGTCCAAGATAAAACTGTGCTGAGCTTTGCCCTGCAAGTGGTCATTAGCACTGCACCTGAAGGGATCCAGCCTGTAGGGGCTCACAGACCTGAGGCAGCACACTAGCCCTTGCTCCTTGCTTGCTATGCGGGGCACATCCCAAGGAGACTCTTTCATGTACTGCAGGGACAGTCTGTGCAGAGACAAAGTTGATACTGCAAGATTTTTAGTAGCCCTCACCATCCCAGCCATGTCACGTGGTGCTGGGAAAGCCTCGGCAGCAAATTGAGACAGAGCCTGATGTAACGTACTTGCTTCTCTGCAAATGTCTGGGCTGAAAACCCATTTTAGGATTCACTTTGTATGACCTACCTGCCACCTGAATCATCTGCTCCTCATGCATCAGATGGTGCAGGCGTGGGACTAGATAGATCTTCTGCTCAGCTGCTGAATTCACCACAACTACTCATCATATTTGGTGGTTCATATTCAGAGCCAATTTGGAGTTGAGTAAAAAGCCTGAGCTGACACACTGTCTGCCTTGTGTGATGGATACTTCTGCCTCAAGGAAGGTGGTAGGAGCATACTGTTGGGTGGTCAACAGAATGGAGCCTCTCTGGAAGAACTTACATTTAGATATTATATGCACACATTAAGTGTAGTTATTGCCAGGTGAGCTTCATCCTAAGCTAGGCTGTGGCACTCTACGGGTATGGGAGATGCGCTATATTGTAATAAATTTTCTAGATGTTTCTAATGATCCTTTTGAGTGTCATATGGGAGAAAGTGCAGTCTCTTCCATCCTCCACCTTGAGAAATCTCATTAAATAATAAACTCTTTATTAACTATAGCAATATATACGCATATATATATATAGCTACATTACTGACTTCTGTATTACTCCTTCTTGTTATGTTCTAGTTAGTTGCAGCAGTTGCCAGGCAAGTCTTGTAGTTTCCTGCTCTATTGTGTTGCAGAAAGCAGTGTTTCATACAAATCTTTTCTTGTCCATAGACTTAATGTAGTAGTACAAAGTTGAGAAGTATGCTAATCCTGCCAGCAAGATTTCTAAAGCTCAGTTCTGGATTGAGGGACTGATTTCCACGCATTGTTTTTTTCTGAAGGCAGAGCTACCTTTAGAATTCCAGAGCTCTTCGACTAAGTCATACATTCCAGTCAAATGATGATGGAACAAAAGGATTAAGACAATTTTTACATTTCACATGTGTGGGACAGATTATGATACTACTACTTGTTAATATTTTCAACAGCCTAGATCCCATTTCCAAAATCCCTGGATGCCAAGTACATTAAACTCTCTAAGGATATATAAGTTGCAGCCAAATATTTAAATATATGTGGGTGCCCCAAGCAACATATAACCATCTGAAAGCATCTAACAGGATTTAAAATATGCCTTCTTACTTTGCTTCCAACAAAATTATTTTTTCATCCATTTGTTGTGTAAATTACTTAAAAATCAGAACCTGAGAATGCTTTGGAAATTGAGCTTATGCTTTAGTTTTGTAGACTTTTTTGAAAATCAATGCTCTATTTAAAAAGCCACTTTGTATGTAAAAAACACCATTCATAACATCAGGATGTGTGAGGCTGTAAGATTATTTTCAAAATAATATTCTTCCCTTACTGAGTACAAATTATTAAAACTTCTAATTCTTAAATTACAGTATGTTTTCTTGTTTTGCTTGATTATTTTTCGGGGGAGTGGCTCTAGGTTCTGAAACTCTACCTCTCAAAACTCTTTTGCCTTACCTATTACAATTAAGCTATTGTTTTGCTTAGAAAAGTGGCTTGACTTATTTCAGGTTTGTGCCTCAGAGTAAACCACAATGATTAATAGCTCTGCGTGTGCCTAATGATGTGAGCCCTGCAGCCACTAAAGCACCTGTCTCAGTGTTTAAGCAGCCAGGATTCACTATTGTGCACGGCTGGAGATTCACATAACAAAAAAGGCAATTAAACAATGTTAGGGATTCGAAGCAAGCTAACAATGCAGGGAAATTGCCAGGGAAGGATTAGTTATCTCTCGCCTGATACAAGCAGGTATCAATGGAAAACTCTTAAAATGTCCTTCCATGGTGGCTCCATATGGAAAGTTTAGTGTCTAATGAAGACTGCTAGGGTTAAGCTCTGAAAACAAAGATCTGGAAAGTTGAAAGTGTGCTTAAATTAGCATTTCTGCTACCCTTTCAGATCACTCCTAAATCTTGCTGCTAGTTTTTGCTGTGCCTCTAATGGCACTGGCTTTGTCCAAACAGAAAATTCTTCATGAGTTTCGCATCACCTTTGTGGACTGAAAAGTACTCCAAAAGGGTCAACTGAAGTTTTTTTTGAAAAATTGAGTTTTGAAAAAGCTGCATTGAAAGTATTGCCTTATCATGGGTCTTAGAAGGTATATATATATGCCCTTTCTTGGGTTTGTTCTGTAAGACACTGGCATGTATGTTTTTTCTTGGGTCTGTTCTGTAAGACACTGAGCATACCTCCTATCTTGTGCTGGTCTTTCTGGTGGGACAGCTTATCTGTGTATGCAGTACTTAGTTTTGAAGTTTGCACCATCAGCTGCTTCACGGTGCAGCTTTCTGCTTTGGTTGGTTATTTTAATCGGTCGTGAGAGCGATGGGCTGGCTGGCTGATTGCTGAGGTGTTCCTCCTGGCTGGGTGACAGGTTTGCTGGCTGACCTCAGCCAACTGGCTTTAACTCTGGTGGGGGATAGCGGCTAATATTTTCCAAGGCATCTAGGTGATTTAGGAGCCCACAGCTCACCCTGAAGGGGCCTGATGCATTTGGAAAACATTACCCTGTTAAACTCACCCCAAAGGGATATAGCATGGGTTAATTTATGTTTGTAAGACAGCCTGGGGTCTTGGATCCTGTGATGTGAGTATCTTAAACTCTCTTCTTCGTACAGAGGCAAACAAGATCCATTCTTATGGTTGTTTCATCAGACAGTCAATCTGTACTGAATCTACATCTGGTGATAAGAAAGCAACTTCTGGATAAATCATACGGGCATATCTCTGAAGCCTAGAAATAAGAACTTCTGGCTCTAATAACAAAAGCCTGGGCTGCCTGACCTAAGAAAGTCCGCCCACTGCTCTGGTAGCAATCAATCCATTGCCCTTCCTTGGCACTGCCAACTGTGGGCACATCATGAGGGCTTACAGGGCTGGTGGGTTTGGAAGGGCTCAGAAGCAGCAGAAAAGGGGCTGTGCTGCAGGCTGTGTGAAGGTCACTCATGCCTCACTAAGAACCTGGGGGATAATGAGGCTGTTTGTTCTTCAGTCATGGTGCCTCGGTGCCTCTGCTCTTGGCTGATGCCCTCGAGGCGCACTGTGTCCCCAGGGGGAGACTACAGGGTTATAACAATGGGGCTGAGATGTGCAGGTAACACTGCCATGCAAGGGCAAGGTGTGCTTTATCTGTGCGTTCCTCATGCTCGCTATATTCTTTAAGTATCCGTGTATTCTCCTTCTGCAGAATAGCAATAGTGGCCATGCTTGAGGTGTCTGCATGTGACTGCATGTGTCATGCATGTGTCTGCAGTGCTCCTTGTGGCATCTAGCCACCATCCTGTCCTCACAGAAAATCATTAATTAAATTTAAATGCCTCTCACTGAATTTCCTGCATGGATCTTTGTGTGTCTTAAGCCTGGTCGTTAGGATTTTTGTGGCTTGTGTGTAGTTATACTGCATGAGTTCTTTAATAAACCATACTTAGGGTGAAAGTATCTGTATGAGAGAGGCAAGAGAGAGAGGCTGTGTGGCTTCTCTGTGGGTGTCTGAAGTGAATGAGAATTGAGGAAGAAAGGAAAGGATTAAGAAGTAATTAAAGGATAGAGAGAATGATAAAAAAGGAGTAAAGGAAAAGACAGTGAGGAATATTGCTGGTGAATATTAAATTTTAATTTGGGCAGTCATTTTTTCTACACATTGAGGGGGAAGAAGTTGGAGGGAGTCTTGTTTGCTGTTATGCTTTGAAATTATAATCTAAGTGCTGCCTTGATTATACATCATTCTGATTGCTGTGGTCTAGTGATTAGAGCATAAAACTTGGAGACAAAAAATATGCTGCTTTTCATGACTGTAAGGCACTTGATGGGTGGTTTTGAGTGAGTTATTTTACTCCATTGTGCCTCATTTTCCTGATCTGCGAAACAGGGATATTAATGCCTATTTTTGTGAAGGCAGTCTGAGAAACTTAAATGGAAACTTCTGTATAAATGTCAACTATCATTATTATTGTTCTTAAACTAATCCATTATAGGCAGCTGCTTTTATAGTTTTTATGAAAGCAAATACAATGGGAGCTACATAATTGGCTGACTAACAATGTTGTTTTAATTAGAAAAAGACAAAAAGTGTCTAAAAAATGCAACAGTGGGTTGCCTTTTTTCATCGAGTACAGAAGAAAAGGTCTGCTAAAACCGAACCATACCAGGTAATAGTTACTCTGCAGTATATGTGACAGACTGAGCAGAAGTAACAGGCTCAGGTAATTTTTTTGTTACATGTTTTATTCACTATTTGCCAGGCACAGGCAAAGAGTTTCAGTTATTATTAAGCAAGTGAGAGTAAGGGTAAAAATGTAAAAAATTTAAGTGTTTACTTTTTTTGCCAGCATCTGGGAGATGAAGTTTCCTCAAACTGTGAATTTAAAATCCTAATTTTTAGGTGAACATTTTGCAATGTCTGGCTTATACACCTTTGGAAAGAGATAGTGTAACAAACACAGACACTCCCTGTCCTTGGTGAGGTGAATATGACCCATCTTTTAACACAGTGCTTTTACAACAAGGTAATGGAGCTAAAAAGGGTAAACGTGAGGCCTATTACTCTTCACATCTGCCTAAATACTGCTATCTGAAAAGTAATCCTGCCTCTGCCAATTCACCCAAAGGGTGGATAGTCCCAGTGATTCATCCCAGGGCTGCAGGCAGAAGGCTTTATCGGTAGAGGTAGGGCAGGATGCTCTTAATCCAGGACGCTGATTTTACTAGTAAAATTGAATGTTTGCCAGTCTAGTTTATTTTTCTTCTCCTGAATTCTTCCTGACAGGAACAGGATTTTTATGGTGTAACAGTACTTATTTTATGATGCAGAAAGGGGAATGTTTTTTTTTTTTAAGACCAAGCAATGATGGTCATGGGTAATGTGCCTTCATACACCTAAGTGATTTGGCAAAAATCTGTTATGTAGTCTTGGCCTTAACGTGACCCCAGAGTGAGTAACTTGTGACCTGTCTGTCCTCATCAGTGTCAGTACTGGTGCCTTCTAGGACAGCCCAATTAAGATAATTTTATGGTTGCTATAGGAGGACTTCGCATCTGTGAGATAGACTGAGTGTAGCAATCCTAGCTGTTTCTTTTCAGTCCGCATAGACCATATTGCAATGACTACCTCTTCCAAGTGTTTTCCTTTACCTCTCTCCTCTGCAGGCTCATCTTCCGCCTGCTCCTCTTTATCTATATGTTTGTTCCCTCTAAACCCAAGGTTGTTCAGGGACAGCTATTACAGTATATGCTGAATGAGATGAGTAGAGCGATGGGACATCTGGATGCTGATGGCTCTGTAAGATGATGGACAGAGTACCAGTATTAAAATAATTACACTATAGCATAAAAAGTCTCAAATCTATTTCCTAAGAAGCCAAATCCATTCAGAAGAAAGGTTTTAATCATATTTCGGCCATGTATTGGCCTTTAAATAAAGATACTATTCCACAGAATAATTAAGAGCCTGTTTGGAATGGGGCTTTTTGTTTTGTGGTTTGTGGTTTTTTGGTTTTTTTTAAAAACAGTATTATAAAATATAAAAATTTTTATACTTTTGAAGACACTTGTGAGGACTGCTCTTTTCTTGCTTGGTTAGAGTCCTACCATTGCTTGTACCAGGTGTAGTGAGTGCATTAAGACTCTGGGAGAGGGCAAACAAATCATTTTTATAAAACAAAAGTAACATGATAGATCTTCAGATTTTATCTTTTTGCTCTGATGGTGAAAAAACCCATACTAAATATATGAAATTAACAGATTTTTTTTACTTTAAAGAAAAATCTAATGTAGTTGTATTCTGTCTGTGAATGGTTAACACAAAAAATTGTCCTTGGGAATATTGGACTGTTCATCCTCTTGGTGACACTACGAAGAATTCTTTATATGTGATAGCACTGGCAAGCAAGACTATTTTTCAGGCTAAGTGCAATAAAATTCTAGCAGGTAATTCTCTTTGTCAGAAAACATTTGTAAGGCTTTCCTCCACTTACACTATTAGGTAGGTTATATATTCTTTCTTACTAAGGATAGTGAGTGTACACACACAAAAAAATGCCTTCCTCTACCATTGCTCTGGATTGCTAATTGCAAATGAGATATTTCTGTCTACCGTAGCACTCCTTAAGACGTCTTTTTCAAGTATAAGAAATGGATAAATGGATTTGATTTTTAAGCAAGTGGTCTCATTGCAACTCCCCATAAGCCAAGAGCAGGATCTTCAGAGAAAATGATACGAAAATGCAGACAGCTGAGCCACAGAAAACTCTTCATCTCGTAGAACTCAATAGACATATAGTTTCTGTGACATCAGCTGACTGAACCTCAGTCCTGTGTCTTGTGGGTTCATCTTTGGGGAAATGAGGTCCACTATGGTTTTTTTTCCTGATTGCAGCACTAGATATTTCCTCATGCTTCTCTACTGGCCAAACTCTGCTTTGCCATAACAAAGACAAGTCGAACAGCTTTCTCCCAGTTCTCCCAAAACAGATTAAGTGAATACAGACCAAGACAATGGGTAAACTATCATGTAAAGTTTATATACAAGAATATAACATTTATCTGGAGTATTTACAAGGTTAATTAAAGCAATATTTTACAACTCTTTCAGGTTTACCACTAGGTATATTACATTTAGGCTACAGATGGTTTAATTTGAAAAATAATAATAAAGAAGTTGCATTCAGATCAACCAGTTCCAAAACTTGTTCATTTTTTTTCTGAGAAGGGCTCAGTCTCGTAGAAAATAAAAAGTGAGAATGGTTAATATACTCTTACTAGTGCCTATGTATCACATGCAAGAGTCATAACATGACCTTTATAGTGTTAATATAGATGGCGAGCCATTTCACCCTAGTGAAAGAGTCATACCCACTGTGACAGGCCAGTTGCATGCGTGGCTGTCTTTCTCTGCATCTCCTACTTTTGCATAACAAACATGCTTGTATACAGAGAAGCAGGAATATAAATGAACCAGCATTGCCAAAACGGAGAGGGAAAAACCTCAGACCAAAGTAATGTTCGCAACCATTAAAAAAAAAAAAAAAAAGCTTTAAGTGAGATACTTTGATACTTCCCCAAAATAGTCATGTTGGTTTTTTTTTTCACTATTACATTTTAACCTATGTACAAAACCAGAGGGCTCCCTCCCATCTCGGAAAGCGGTCATCATGTCTCGTGCCTGTGGCAGCTAAAGGCTCATAGGGATGGAAGGAAGAAGGTGCGGGAGGCCTGGAGAGCTCAGGACAGAGGCAGCTGCTGGAGGCGGCCAGAGCCGAAGCCACTAACACTGCAGTTTACGGATGCTGCGGGAGAACCGCTTGAAAACCCGCTGCCCTTTCTGCCACCTCTTCAGCGAGGTTATCACCAGTTCCCCAGCTTGCTTTTGCCCCATCACCAAGTAGGGGACGTTTATATCGTTCATCTCATCACAGGTACACTGGAGGCCACCTTTGAGCCAGAGCACGATCTTCCTCAGATCCCTTTCCGTCAGCCCATTCAGCTTGTAGATGGTTTTGCTCTTTGTTTCAGGGGTGATCTTGGTATCCCCATTGATGTAGGCAATCTCCTTCACTTTTATCTTCAAGGCTAATAGAGCGAGGGGAGGGGGGAGTGAGGAGAGGGAGAGAGGGAGAGAGATTAAGAGGTTTTTTCCCATTAGTGCACATAAAGAGGACCTGGGGAGGGAGGTGCTCTATTGCTAATTAAACTGTCAGGGCTGACAGAAGAGGCAGCAGGTGGCTCCATTTCTAAAGCCACAAAGGGCATGCAAGTCATTTCAGTTTTAATCAACCTTAGGGTTGAGATTTTTGGGGCTTCTTTTCTCCTCTTCCCCCTCCCCCAACTTTTTTCCTTCCTTTCTAAATTAGTATTTTCTCCAGCTTTTCTCCTGTTTGCAAACAGAGAGAGGGCAGGTTTGCTACGTTAAGCAGAGCTCCATTTTTTTGCTGGGAGAGGACAGTCTTCCTGAAACTAGAGTTTGAAAGGGAGGTGGGGAAGCCAGTACCTAGACCTAATCTGAAACCTGATCTCTGCTGTGGCTGAAAACTTCTAAACTTAATTTATTAGGCTGGAGAGGATTTTAGGCAAACCTGTAAGGAAATGATATTTCACATGCATTGTTTTTTTGAAAGAATAGATCCCATGGAGGGCAAATTGGTCCAACAGCTGCATTCAATTTGGTAAAATAACTAGGAGGGGGATACAGGACTCCGTAAGAATATGTGGGGCATGTTTAGCTTTAGAAGGATTTATCTGAGTGCAATTTGCCAGGACAAAGCTATTGGTTGTTTTAGCAATTATGTCCCACAGTCATGGTTTCATATTTTGGGTGTTTTTTTTTTTTTTTAAAGAAAGACTTCTGAATTGTTGTATTTATATTACAAATCTGTTTCCAGGTATAAATATTGACCTTTTATAAAAGGATTCCCCTCCTTATTCCCTTTTTCTCTTGAAATGCTAATGTATGGATAATGTGCCATTCAGTTGTCTCCCTCGAAGGGGCTTTCTTGTCCTCTTCTAACCCCAGATCTTCCCATTAAGTTTATATCCCCAATTGTCTGTGCATTACCTTCTCTGTCAAACGATACATAGAGCTTCCTTCTTAATCTGTGGAGAGAGTCTTTCTTACCATACGTGAGATTGGTCATGCAGCTCTTTCTCATACGTCTAAATGAAGCTTTGCTCTACTTCTCCCCAGGCAATACTCTGGATGAAAGATTCTTTTTTCCCCCATTTTACTTTCTATTTGGCTTGCCAGCAGCATCCACATAAAAGAGCACTACTTTGAAACAGCAAACAGAAAAGGACTATAAAAAGGGCCACGTCTTATTCTGAGCTGGAATTTTGTGCTTCATGACCCAGCAGTCAGACGGGTCCATCTGCAGATAAGACAAAGCCTTGACTTTATTGGGTCGCATCCCTCACTGACATCGCTGGGAGTCCTACCCGATCCTCAACTTTCAAGTTTCAACGCGGGGGTGCTCTGCTTCCACTTACCAAAGTCATTTTTGCAGAGGTTTTCCACGATGTCATTATCGTCTTCGTTTTTGTTTTTGCAGGCATCGCAGACTTTAGGTGCTGGAAATGCAAGGGACAAGTCCTCGTTAGGCTCAGGGAGTGAGGGACAGCAGGTGGCGTTGGGATTCCTTCGGGAAACGCCGTTTTTCCATCCTTCCATGGAGGGACTCCTCCTGTGTGCCTTTTTCCCCCCTCCCAGCGCTGCCCGCCCTTGGAGGCGCCCCACCTCGCTGCAGCCCCGCCGCAGGGGGGGCACGGTATGCTTTTAAGGTCACACCTGCTCCAAAAAGGTTTTTTTTTTGACTCGGGAAAGAGTAAAGCAGGGAGGGGGCACACAACACTAAACACCCCAGCCCCGCGCATGATGATAAAAAGAAATTATCCCTCTGAGAGCTGCGCGGCTCCAGCCCGGGATCCCGGACTGTTTCTTTAGGGATGGGAAAAGGCTGAGGGATGCGAGCCGCTGCCAGTCCCGCGACGGTGCCTGTGGTTTTCCCCTCGGGAAAGGCTCCCTGAGCTTTATCTGCGGTCACCTCCAGGGTGTCCCCCCACCCCGGTCCCAGAGCACCGGGCGATGCTGTCCGAGCGGCTCCCTCTTACCTTCCCTGGTGACCGGGAGGATGTGGTCGCTGCTGGCCAGCGGGATGCAGAGGTCGTTGTCCTTGGGGAAGCGGCTGCAGTCCAGCATGTCGGGCCAAGGGAAGCCGAAGGCGGACATCACCGGGGCGCAGCTCTCCTTCACCTCCTCGCAGAGCGAGTGGCAGGGCTGGATGATCTCGTCCAGGTCGTCGATGCAGACGGGGGCGAAGAGGGAGCAGAGGAACTTCCTGGTGTCGGGGTGGCACTGCTTCTGCACCAGCGGGATCCAGGTGGAAGCCTGCTCCAGCACCTCCTGCACCGTTTCGTGCCCCAGCAGGTTGGGCAGCCGCATGCTCTGGTACTCGATGCCCCGGCACAGCAGCATCGGGGCGGGGATGGGCTTGCAGTTGGAGCGCTTGTAGGAGAAATCGGGCTCCCCGAACGGGAAGAGCCCGGCGGCCGAGCCCACGCACTGGGACACCAGGAGAAGCAGGGCGCAGAGGCGGCGCTGCATTTTGGGGCACTGAGAAGGAGGTGGACGGGGAGGAGGAGGAGGGGAGGTAGCAAAAGGCTCGGGGGGCCGGGGTGGCGGGGCACGGAGCCCTCAGCCGCAGCAGCGTCCCCCAGCCCGGGCTCCTGCTGCCAGACGGGGACGGAGCCTCTGAGCGAGATGCGGGGGCAAACGGGAGTTTTCAGGCGGGGTGTTGTGAGGTTTGGGTTTTTTTTTTTTTTTTTTGTATGCAAATAGCAGGGGGAGCGGGGAGCGGGGAGGAGCCTGGTGACAGCCATCCAGAAAGGATTGGTCACTACTTTCTCGGTCTGCTTTTGCTCAGGGGGATTGTCTTTTGGCAGGAAATCCTTGCGAGAAACGTTACCGTGCGAGCGCGGCGAAGGGGGGAAAAGATCCCCTCGAACAAAGAGCCACGAAAGCCAGAGGAGCTCCTGGGCCGGGCGGGGGGACAGGGGGAGCTCTCAGGGCGCGGGGAGCCGGAGGTGAGCTTTGCAGCTAACGCAGATGCTGCAGAGAGGCAGGACCCCCTCGGGCCCCCTGCCCACGGGGCTTCCCCTGCCAGCGGCTGCAAGATGTGGCCGGGACATTTCCCGAGCAGGGGGCGAGGCGATCTGTTCCCAAAGCCCCCAGGGGGGTGTCTGGCACCTCCGCCCCCTCCTCGCGATGCTGTCGATGGTGGGGGGTGCCCGGCAGGACCCTCCTGCCCTCCCAGCCCCTCCTGACCCTGGCCCTCGCCTGCCAGGAGCGGGGCGGCTGCGGTGGAATCCGGCCCTACAGCTCCTGGATGGCCCCCGACAGCCAAAGGGGATTTTTCTCCTGCTGGGAGCATCCAAATGTTTTTGTAAAACCGTCACCTGGCACGTTTGTCCGAGGCTAAAACCGTGGGCTTGGCGCTGGGCAGCACAGGCACGTCCCTTTCCCTTCGCTCCTGTCTTCACCTAGAAACTCCCTGAAAGAATTATGTTGGTGTTGATTTGCCGCAAAAAGGAAGACAACAGGCAAGGCGCTGGGATCACAACGCAGCTGCAGTGCAGTCTGGAGATTTCTTGCATTTTTAGTGATATTATTTATGGGATTATTATTCAAAAGAGTAGCCCTGTGTAGTATCATTTTGCGGTAAACCACATTCATTTATCAGCTACTGTGTATATCTCTTTATAGAGATATTTTATGGAAAGCTGGTCTCAGCCATGACGACTTCTGTAAATCGCAGGGTCTCTGTTGTCCAGACTGGGCTTCCCAGAGGTCCTGTCACTGTGGCATAGGAATGGGGCAAGACCTGCAGCATTCCCCCAAGGAAAGCAGGAGATTACCATGCTGGAGTGGCCACAGTGCTGTTGTCAAACACTGAAACCAGTGCCAGCTCCTTCAGCGGAGGTTTCAAGATCCTTTCCAGAAGGCCGTGCTGATGGATGTAATCTCCCAGTAGACCAGCTTCTCTCTCCTAAAGTTGTTTAATACCTAGAAAACAAGTGTCCTGAATGTCTAATATCATTTGGGGAAGGGCTTGAAAGTAGTTTATTTCTTAGAGCTCCACATATTCTTGCCATTTATTATCTGTGTTCAAGTCATTCCTTTAAACAATAAATCTGTAAGCTCTTGGCCTCAGTCAGCTTGCATGGCACAAAGCCCCACTGAGGACTTGTGATGCCCATTTTAAGCCTGTTTTTGCCAAGTCCTGGGGAGTGCCAGAGGCTGTAGCTGTTGCCACTTGTAGGAGTTGTCACTTCCAGTTCCCAGTGCTGGTCCTGCTGGCCTCTGTCCTCAAAATCCTCTTCTGTGGAAGGGGACCTACCAGCACGTTTGCTTTTACCTCAAATGGCCAGGCTATTCACCAAGTCTTTGTAAAATGGACAAGTTTGTTTTTCTCTCTCCTTTTTTTCATCACTTCTCATTTTTTTAAGTCCCTGTGATCCCTTCAGGTGGATCGCAGCATAATCAGAAGACAATCTGCCTGCTCTGTAAATTCCTGGTAGCCTTCAACACTGCTTCCCACAGTTGTCTGGGCTGTGTGGAACCAAGGATCCAAATCTGAACAGACTCTGTTTAGGCTAGACAAAATAACCATTTTCTGTGACAGAGGATGAGACATTTCTGACAGAAATCTGCTCACTTTTTTTTCACCAGAACTGTTTGCTTATTTGATTCCAGCCCACAGGAAACAAAGAGGAAAAACAGCATGTTTTTTTTCCTGGATTAAGCTTTCATTTGAAACAAGTCTTTATGAGACCTTACTATTTCCATTTTTAATCATCTTTGGCAAACTCGTTTACTGTAAATTTGAAATGATCTGAGATCTTGTAAACAAACCCAGCCCAAGCCTACTGCCCAAAGCAATTGTTGCTGCCCTCGTTCTGATCCCTTGCAGGGGAAAGCACTGGAGCAGGAGACTGCCGTGGCTGCTCTTTGCTGAAAACTGAGGTGCGTCTTTCCTGGCCTGTGGACCTGAATACCTTTTGTACTTGCTGCGGTTTAGCAGCGTCAGCCTGCTAAACCTATGTGATTGCAGGCTGGGTGTGAGCTGCAGGGACTGGCTGCTGTGGCCAAAAAAAACCTGCAGCATTCCCATGGTCCAGATGATTTGCATGCTCAACATTCAAAGTCTAGAAAACCAAAGCAGGAAGAACAGCTTTGGATGTCCATGCAGGTGTGATCAAGGGGTAGTAGGGTGGAGGAGACCTGTGGAGCTGTCTCCATGGGGATCCCTGAGGTGTGGGGTGGCTGATGAAGGCAGGGAGACCTTGAAGCCTTGCCTTCCTGAGCTGGCCCCGCTTCGATTGCATCACCTTTTGGCAGAGATGGGGCTGGGGAAAGGCTGGGGAGTGGGGTCCATGATCCTCAGAGCTTGCAGCCACCAGGTAAGGGCACTGAGATCCCCTGCTCCCTTGGAAAGGCAGGGGCTGGAGGGTTTGGGGACTGTCGCAGGTGACCTAGTCTGACCTGGGGGGAACCAAGCAGGACAGCACTCTTAAAATGATGGTTTAGGGCACATTTTTATTGTTTTAAAGAGAGCATAGGCTTCTGAGCTGCTGTAAATTCACCAAGTTGCATAGACAGTTAAGCTGTGTTAAACCCCTGAAAGTAGCGTAAGTGTTTAAGCCACCTGAGATGCTTAAAGCAATATAAGCTGTTAAAATACTTTTAATCCTCAAGTGCTTAAATCACCTTAAATCTTGGAGTTAGGTGAGAGAATGAGCTGCCTGGAGAAAAAGACCCCAATCGAAGTCCCTGCCCGACCCTCAGCCCTCAGTAAATATTACTTGATGGGTGGAGGCGAAAACAAATGAACTGTGGGGAAAATTACTCGAGTTCTTGGTGCTTGCAGGAAGTTAAGAGTAGCATTGTGTTCCAAAGAGTGTGCCTGGTCTGTGCCATCTGTATTAAAACCGTGGTGCTGCTTCCTTTTGCTCTCAGGCCTTGGTCTGAACTCACATGTTCTGCACATTCTCCTGTCCAGTCCTGAAAGCTGAGAAGTGGAAAAGGAAAAATACATTGACAGTTGTATATCTGCTAAAGAATGGGCAAGATTTGCTTCAGTGTGGGCAGCAATAAATACGTCAATTTGTTAACCTGTCTGTTGTATATTTTTCCAGCTCCACTGCTTTGAGATCACTTACTCCCATACTTGGCTATATACTGTATGTGAGGGCCTGTTTGCACCCACTCCCCAGACCATAGATCCATTGAGGTGCTTTGCTGATGTGATGAGCTTGAGGTGAGAGCCACCGTCACTCATGGCTTCCCCAGCATGAGCTGCATAGTCATTTGTAACTGACCTGCAGCATTATGCTTTTCAGTTGCAGAATCGTGGGATAACTGTGGCTGGAGGGGACTTCAGGAGACCTTCGAGTTCAACCTGTGCTCCAGGTTCAGAGTTCAGCTGGGTAGCTTGCAGCCTTACACAGCTGAGCCTTCGCTGGGGTGCCTGCGCACTTACTGAGGACCTCAGAGGCTTGATTCAAGACTGTGTCACAATCTCCATCCCCTTTGAGGAGAAAACCCTGAGCTCTCAGGCCCTTGGCAGACCACAGGCTGGTTTCCCACTGTGGAAGATGGAAAGGCCAGGATGGGTTATTGGACACACTGAACAGCAATGGTTTGCAGAGGGAGATGCACACCCGTGGAGAGCAGCCAAGCCTTAGCCAGCATGAAGCACCCACCTTTACCAAGAGGCTAGGGGCTGCTCTCACCTCTGAAGGGGGTCTAGCCCCACTGGTCACTCGCTGGTGGGAGTAGCCAGGCCAGGCAGATTTAGGGAGATGCTGACCTTAGGGGCTCTCTAAGCATAAACGTGGGGCTTGAGGAATCATCCTTTCCTTAGTAATGCTGTAGAGGAATGAAAAAGCTGTGGCTTTTTAGCCCATTCTTTTCAGCCCACGAAATGGCAGTGGTGAGGACCAAACTGGCTTTCTCCCCATAATGAAAGAAATCTGATGAAAATATCTGCTTACCTTTACAAATAGGCTCCAGCACCACAGTACCAAAATGTTACTACCATTTAACTTTTGCAATTGCACTTGATAGGAGAAAAATGGGATTGCACAGGTTTTCATGGGAGGCAGCTCAGCAAGAGGTCCCCCCTGACTCTGTTTCAGTGGCTGATAAGGTGGAATTTAACATTTTCCAGATCTGGGACTGGGCAGCGGTCTTGTTTTCTGTTACCACAACATTTAAAAGCTCCATTGTTGAAAACTACATGTGCTGTAGATATGTCTTCCTTCCCACTCCCTGTTCTGAAAGGGACGTTAACAAAAATAATTCATCCTTCTTTTTTTTTTTTTTTTTTTTTTTTGTGCTTTCCATTCGCAAAGCTCATTGAAAATGCAGCAGCAAATGCCTGGTGCAGGCACCCTGCTGAGCATGTTGTTGCTCAGGGGGGAAAAATCACCTTTGAGTGATCTTTGAGGAGACCTTATAGCGACCTTCCAGTACCTGAAAGGCACCCACAGGAAAGCTGTAGAGGGGCTATTCATGAAGGCTTGTGGGGATAGGATGAGGGGCAATGGGTATAAACTGGAGAGGGGCAGATTTAGACTGAACATTAGGAAGAATTTCTTCCCCATGAGAGTGGTGAGAGACTGGCACAGGTTGCCCAGGGAAGCTGTAGATGCCCCATCCCTGGAAGTGTTCAAGGATGGGGCCTCGGACAGCCTGATCCAGTGGGAGGTGTCCCTGCCCATGGCAGGGGGGTTGGAACTGGATGATCTTTAAGGTCCCTCCCAAACCTAACTATTCTATGATTTTATGATTCTGTGAGTATGGCAGAAGGACCTCGTGGTGGCGCCTGTGCTCATTGTGTGGGTCTGTTCCTAGCCCAGTGGATCTTGTAGCGGCCCTTCATTTTCAGATGGAGACAAACCCGTCACAAGGAGATCTCTATTTTTTTTTTTTTTTTTGGTTTAGTGTGTGTGTGTGGTTTTTTTTTTTAAATTTATTTATTTTAGTGCTCATTCCCAATAGTTTCCCTGCATTTAAGATCTTAAAATTTTCAGGCAAGTTTTTCCAATTTGGGATGTTTTCCATAGGAACACTATTAAATATTATTCCAAGCCTCTGTTTCTTAATGTTGTATTGTGCTTTCCTTAGTTTATATTAAATGGTAAATATAGGTGCTTGAGTGTTGTATTATGCACACACATATATACGCATGTAAATCTAGATTTATTTGCATGTAGTGCTATAGCAAGTTATGAGCCTTCAAATGTATCTGACGTACATCTATATCTGGCTACAGTTTTTGTCATGGTGAGCATTTTTGCTCACACAGAATGTTTGTGATTACCGCTCCCTTTATCACCTATCTACTCGTAAGTGCTGGATGAGAATTAAAAACAGCAGATGCCGTGCCCTAGAGGACTACAATCGCATGGTACTTGGTGTTCCTGGTATATTTTATTTAAAAAGCTGCAATGTGGTATATCTTTCCTCACCCCCCCCAGCTGTTATTTGCTGCCTGGCAGTATCTAGCACCTTGAGCAGAGAGTGGGGCCCCACTGTGTGAGCCATACAGAAAGACAGGGCACTTAGGCAAAGGGTTTGTGCTTTGGGTAGGGCACAGATGGTGCAGAAGGGAAGAAAGGAGTTGCTGCCTCCACCTGGGCAGGGCGGCGCAAGGCAGGAATACTGCCATTGTTTGCCACAGCAAGCGTTTTGCAGTTGTTACTGGTCATGAGGGCTCCAAGTTCTGCTGCCCAAATCAGGACTTAAGCAGGCTTCAGCCATCTGTGTCCAAGGTTGTCGTAGTACTTCCCCTGGTGAGCAGCCAAAGTTGTGGATGTGTGGTGAGCTTTGGCGTGGGTCTGTGTGCTGTGGGGTTGTGTAGTTCTGCAGATGCATGGCCAAAAAACAGCCATATCTCTGCTTCTGCAGTGCTTAACAGAGAAAATGACTATAAATGTATGTGAAAGAGAGGTGGGTATAGAAATTAATTTTCAGAGGCAATAATTATTTTTGGGGGAATGGTCAGGTTTGCAGGTAGGTAGCTAGTCTAATGGCCTCAAGGTTTGGGCACATGTTGAGAGAAATTATTTCTAAGTAATAATTTCTAGTAAAACATTTTATAAAAAGTAAAATCAGGATAATCTGTTGCCCAAAGCTATGCTATTTAAAACTTCACTAAATCTGATTTAAAATAAAGCAGTGAAACAATAAGAACTATCTGATACCATGATCAAATCAACAAATTAGTCTCTGTATTGGGTAGGAGTTAAATTACAAAGTGATTTAAATAATCAAACTTGTGGGCATGTAATCAGTAATTAAAATATATTTGCAGACTAAAAAGCTGATATTTCCATATATTAAAACCATCCAAATATTTCAGGCCAGTTGTGAAGAAGCTGACCCAGTAACAGTTTAGGTGACATGGCTTACGATGGTATTAGATATGCTGTTTTCAGGAAGTTCAGAAATGACTGAAAAAAAGCAGCAACAGCAGTCACTTAACATGTATTGATCAGCAAGACGTATATTCAAACTTTTGGTCATCATCTCTCATTTTTACCTTTTTCTACTAGTCTCATACTTTCAGACTAAATTTACAGTTTTACCTTCCTGAACTTGACACGGAAAAGTAAACCTGGAGGGCCTCATAAAGAAATCCACAGCTGAAATACATTTTAAACACGATCTTCTTCCCCTTGTGTACTGTTTCTTTCTCAGTCCGTACAAGTGCTTACATGTAACAGGTAGAGGTATGTTTCAAAACCACTTGGTACATTTATATATTACTTTTGCTTTTCACACACCTTCACTTATTATTTTGTTTCTGTTACTGGCAGTATTTTCATCTCTGCATTGTATGTGTAACAAGTCCATCTCAGCCTTCCTCTACCTAAATGCAGATTTCCTCACAACCTTCTTCCAGTCCGAGGCTTGGTTCAATCAAGTTTCAACTCTACCTGGTAGTGTTCAGCTTAGTAGTTAATATTTATATTCTTCAAACTACTTAGGTAGTTGCCCTAGGGCTGAGAGCTCTACTAGTCATGATGGCTCTGCTCAAGTACTTGTGAGCTAAACCATGAACCATCGTGGCAGAGGCAGTAGCTGGGAAGGGGTGTAGGTAAAGGCATGCTGTGAAAGGGTGCAATTCCTTGCTGTGCGTCAGCTTGACTCCTCTGTCTGCAAAAAAGGAGATTGCTGTCTCACCCCAAAGCTCATCGGAGGCAGAACTCCTGCTCCTGACCAAAGGAGCACTTCTGCATGAGTTAATGGGGCTGTTCACATATGGCATTTATACTTGCAGCAAGGGAGGCATGATGTAAGTATCAGGAAAAAGAACTGTGATTTTTTCCTACCTTATTATCCTTATTTCCTTCTTGAGAGATTGCTGCTAGAGCAGCAGCTTTTGCTAGACAGAAGGCTGGCTTGCCAGCTGTATTATGCACCTTTATTCAGATGCTCTTGTACTGTTGGTATGGGATACAAAAGTGCTGCAGGCTGAAACTTGGCAGTAAATTAAACATAGCCAATGGATCTAACCTTGGAATCGAAGTTGACGCTTTGTCTTCTGGTCTGGTTGGAACTGTGCTAGATTTGAGGGGAGCGATTATCTTGCAATCCATGTTTCCAACCAATATGTAGTTGGCTTGATTGACCCCCACTAGAAAAAGCTTAGATTCATGTCTGGAAAAAAAGTTGAGAATGTGATTCTCCAACTCACCTGTCTAAAATTTTTTTCTCAAAAGGTTTTGGGGCAAACAAGGTTTCCTTATTCCCTCTAAGTAAAGTTATAGCAGAAATTGTGGTAGGGTCAGCTTAGAATTAATATTTACATTTGTGAGTAAATGGTGAAATTATTTTGTTTGGAGTATTTCTATAAATATTGAAAATAAAGGTACTTTGGTTTACAAGCATACATCCTTTGCTACTTAATAATGTATAGAGTTACACCTTTGGAGCTTGAAAGTGTTCACACTGAAAAAGCTGAACAAAGCTGAAACCAAGTTGTGTTATCTTAATCTGGTTTGGCACAAGTTGTTTTGAAAATGATACTTGAAATATCAGAATGAAATGTTAAGAATGGTAATACTAGGTGAGATTAGATTTTCAGTTTAGCCTGGTATCTGTCACCTGTGTTTTGTTCTTTTTTCCCTTTCTTCCCCTAAGGATGATAAGCCACTGTGGACACTTGGATTTCATCTGAGACTGTGCTGGGCAGTCAGTGTAGCTAATTCTAGGATGGAGTTATTAGCCAGTTCAAGAGTTAGAGCATCTTACATGGTTTAAGCATGCAAACAGCTGCTGTTCCCTCCTCCCAGCCTTGAGTGTTTGTACATGCTGAGACCGTATGTATATAGCAGTTTTCTGACAAAAGGTGCTTGCTTTGGTGAGGCAGTGAAACATGTTGCCCAGAGAACTTGTGGTTGCCCCATTCCTGGGAGTATTCAAAGCCAGGCTGGATGGTGCTTTTGAGCAACCTGGTCTAGTAGAAGTTGTCTCTGCCCATGGCACGGAGGGTGGAACTGAATGATCTTTAATGTCCCTTCCAACCCAAACCATTCTATGATTCTGTGCTTGTTGGAATAGCCCCAAATCCATGGAGAGTCTTCCTAGGGCATCAGCCTTCCTCACTCCAGGGAAAGACTGGGCATATGGTGTACCCTGGGTGGTGATGCTGTCCTACATAGTTCTCTGCTTAATGGGGAGCTTGCAAGCGCAATCTGCTGCCCCTCAAGTGCTTACCCTCTCCTAATGATTTCCAGTGGCAGGGTCAGTGACCTTGCCCTGCTGTTACACCATCTAATCGACCCCTTAACAGGGATGTTTCTCTTCTGCCTGGTTCAAAAGGACCTCCTGACAGTTCCCGTGGAACCTTTGTCCCTTTTCTGGTGGCTTCCACCGGCCAAGGGCCTCAGCTGCCTGCCTTGCCATGTAATTTGGGATTCCTGCCTCTGCTGTGTGTCACTGGCCATGGGTGGTTTACAGTGTCGTTAACCTTCCTTTTTTACTATAGAAATATCATCTTCCAGCCATGGCTACTGAAATATGGAGAGCTCTAGTCAAAATGGAAAAAAAAACTAGGAAGGGAACCTTAGGGGGATTCAGGCCCTGGTGAGAGGCAGTGTCAGTTAATGTCAGCCTCAGCTCTAGTGCTTTCACCAAGTGTGCTTCAGCACTGCAGATGATCTAGTTGTGGTTTGCCTGAGATGTGATTAGCCTGTTAAGTGAATGGAAGGATGGCAGGAATGTGTGACATCTGTGTATCTGCGTCTGTGACTGCAGTTCCTGCGTGAAGACATGCCAGCCTCTACCCAGATTTGGGAATTAAGGTGTAGCTCAACATGGTGTAAGAGACTGATTATTTTTGGCTGCCTTAAACCACTTGTTTTGCTATCTTAAAGTACTGCTGAGACTGCAGCAGAAGCAGTGTCCTTCAGCACCTTATCTTTTGTAGGAAGCCCAGCTGTGCTTGCTACCCAGAGAGGTCACGCTGCAGTCTTGCCGGTAGGGAAAGCAGAGGCAGAACAGTACCTCGGACTCACCTCGAATCCCTAAGCTCCCCCAAACTCAGTTCCATGACTTTCCTAGAAGAAGTACTGCCCAGGTCCACCAAAAAATAAAATAAAAAAAAAAAATAGTAGTCTTCAAAGAGGGGCCATTTGCAGCCTGCCCACCATCCTGGGATAGAGAAGAGCCCGAGCGGTGTCTTTCCACTTTTCTCTCTCTCTCTCCCTTTCCTCCCTTTTCTCCCTTTTCTCTCTTTTTTTTTTTCCCTTAACACAAATTTAGCAAGCCAATGTCCATCTTATTCTGAAGAATGCCTGTACAAATAAATTCCATTTTGGACCAATGGTTTTGCCTTCATTTAGCCCAGTGGGTACTGAACCCACACATGTTATGGGGAGACCTAGTGTTTTACCCCAGCGAGCCCTTGACTGTCCAGGCTGTTCCCAAGGGGACTTTTGCATTAGATCTGTGTTCCCTGGTGTAATTGTACTTGTACTAGTTATTTTAATATTGTTCTTAGTCATGCTCTGGGGGGGGACTGGGAAGACTGAAAGGTATTTGTGTAGCTCTTCTGACTGTAAAGGGAATATAATCAGGCTTTACAAAGTAATCTCATCGGATATATTCATCTGTGCTTTTGAACTGTTTTGACAACAAATTTCCCCCCTTTGCTATCTACCAGAGTTCCAGACACAGCTAAACTCACTTCTGCTTGTTAAAAACCAGAGCAGCTCTGCAGCACATATTTCAGTAAGAGGAAGGCAGGGAACAGGTTAAAAAAAAAAAAAAGTAGTAGGAAAAAAAATATGTATTATGGTGTTCAAAGCATTCTTTTTTTTCCCTTGAAGTATTTCTTAGACCAATTATGTGAGAAATTCATTATATGTGAGGATTTTGTAATAGCAGGGTGAATTAGCTGTTTGCAGACCTGCTCCCCTCTGTAAATGGGAACATTCCATATGACAGTGGGCCAGATTTTACTGTTCTAGGCATCACTGATATAGCTGTTTATTCTCCAAGCCTGGAAGAGATCCAACAGGATTTAGTTTTATGAGGTTTAATGTAAAGGTGTTGTATTTCATGAGATGAAATCATAACACACTGGGTTTGCAAGAATTCTGAAAGATTATTTTTTTAGAGTGTTGGCAAGCATGATTCTCCTGTGAATTACATGTCTAAAAGAGAAATATAGATCTTCTTTCATTGGACTGAAATGATAACTAATCCTTAATCCTTCCTAGATGGCCTGTGTCATTAATGCTGGTTGTGCATTTAGAATGTGTGCAGGTAACAGCTTTAATTATTTAATGCTATGCAATGTGCAACTGTGCCTATAGCTATAGGAGCTAGCCACATATTTGAAATGCCTGCTGTTATTTTTAGATGTGTCTCTGAGTTTTGTTTTTTTTTCCTAGACCTCTTGATTTTGTGAAGAATAGAGAAAAGCATCTAGCATCTCTCACCTATTTGTAGTTGTAGAAGACCAATTAGCATTATTAACTGTATCTGCAATACATTCATCAATATTTAACCTCACGCTTGAGCAGAAGACTTTCCTTTGGCTATTTGGTTGTGGAGAAAAAGGACTATTGAACAGTTTCTTGACGTTTCTCTTCGTATATTGTTTCATACATTAAAATACTGGGAGGGTACAATAGTTTTCAGAAATTAGATTTCTCTCACAAAAAAAATTACTTTTAAAGTGTGGAAAAATACTGCCATTTCATCTGCTCTAGGGATGAAATACAGAGGGCTTTAGAGGAGCTTTCTGATTGTGCTAAATCCAGTCCTTACCCTAACAAATCTTTAGGCCATTTGTTCATACTGCATGCTCGAGCCAAATCCCCCAACTCCCTTGGGTAATGGCACTCTTTGGACACAGTCTGCCATTTGTTAAGTGCTTTGCTGCAAGGAGCCCTTTTTGATTACGCTGAATCACTCAAACTTTGCTGGAAATCCCAGGTTTTGTCCGTGTGCATTGGATGAATTTTCATTAATTCCTGTGTTTAACTGTTCCCCGGTGTGTGTGAACATATGTGTGTATGTGCGTGTTGTGTGAATATTCACGTATTCTGGTTGTGTGCATATAAATATATTCTGTCTGTGGGCATGCACTCGCGCACTCACACACAGACACACTCAGAGGAAAGGCTGAATGCAGAACTTGTTTTCCTCCCATTTTACACAGCCACAATACTCATCATCATCACAGTGCAACTGCACATTTGTTTCTCTTCTATTTAGGAGGGAAAAAAAAATCCATTTTAATTTTTAGTGCAAACATGCACAGACATATGTTCCTGAGAGGTGTAACTGGCTTTCCTACCAAATGTCCTACATTCCCTGCAGTAACGCCAGGTCCTTTGATTGCACATTGCCTCCAGTCTCCCCCAACTCTCCTGCCCTCCTTCTGCCCACAGAGGAAGAGACTGGGTGTGTGGAGGCTCTTGCGGCTGCTGCTCTTGCCACAGGACCACTGCTTTGCGTTTCTGTCCCCAGCTTGGCTGCTGATATCCATATAGCAATGTAGTCTCTTGGGCTGCTACCCTTCTGTCAAATGTTAATGTAATTGGCCAGTGGGGAGAAAAAATTAGGGTGAGGAAGTGGAGACACTGTTCCTGCTGCTACATAAGCCTCATCCGTTTCGGAAATCAGGGTAAAATCTAGATTTTCGAGATGGGAAGGTTAAGGGGTAGCTAGTGCGCTGGCATAGAAAGAATTACTACTCTATGAAATATAGAAACAATAATCACATTCGTGTTGACATTTTTTTGATTATTTCCTTTTTTTTTTTTTTTTTTTTTTTAGATTTGTTGGCTTGTCCTAGCAATAAATCAAAGAAAATGAGAAGGTTAAATAAGCAGCATACGTTTTTCTTCTGTAATTCATCAGCTTTTCCATTGTAAGACTGTCCCAGACTTTTGGGATCAATCTGTTCAGTTACTGTAAACCTGCGTTTCAGTCTCCTGTTGCCATAACAATTCTCTCTGCAGGAGCAATAGGAGCTGGAGTGATTGATGAGATCTCAACTTACTATCCTCATTCAGCCCAGGAAGAACATAGCTCTGAGACAATTGACCTATCATTTCAGAGCAACATATAGGAAGTCCAGCAGATAAAAGACACTCTACAACTGATTATAATCTCTTACAGAAGTTCTTACCTAGTGGAGCTACACTGACTTGCAGCTGGGTTTATATGGGCATGCCTAGGAATTCAAAATCAGATTCCTTTATTTTATCTGACGGAAAAGAAGAAGAGGAGTCGCTCCTTAATTTTGGAAGTGATATCTTGGATAGTTTCTGTGAAATAAGGGAGATGCTGTGGTGACTTAATACTGGTCAGAGACATTTTCCTCTAAGGTTTAGTAGAGAAATCTTTTTGATTGTAGTTCTGTGGGGCAAATCAGAGCAGGCGCATCAAGAAAATACTTAATTCCTATAGCAGTAGTCACATCAGGCAAGAAGTGGCCCAAGCATGGTGTTCTGGTTATGAGCTAACAGGAGATGATGAAGGGGCTGGAAGTCTCAGCTCCTTCTCTTGTTTGTGAATTTCTTCTTTTTCTTTTGGAGCGACTTCTCTTTCCTCCAGCCCCTTGCCTTTGCTTTCCTGAATACATTATTACAAATTGTATTCTCTACAGTATCATACCAAGAAGAGCTGTCAGTCTGGTCTGCTCACAAGCCTTTGTTAAGAGTACCTAGCTAGTCATTCCTCCATAAGCACCAGATAATAATGCTCCATCCCTAAAAAGCAATGTTATGATTCTGTGTAGAAGTTTCTGGGAGGTTCGCTTGGTTTTGATTCCACATATTTGCATGGTGATACAGAGGCTGCAGTGTCACAGCGGGTTTTGCCCCCTGAATTCCCACATGTGATTTCTGATGGATGTTACACAAATTACATGTGGCATCGTTACAAAGGTAATGGGAAACAAAGCATATTCATATGACACTGTTTTCTCCCAGTTTGTGCTCCAGTAGGATGTCACCAGCTATGATGTAAAATTAAGGATTTCAGGCCTAATCTCAAGTTCTGTGTCACCCTTTCAGCCCCTCTGCATATCCAGCCATGCTGGCCATCCAGCTAAGAACCATAGCTTCCTAGAAAAGGTAGTATGCCTTTCCCAAAATATTTAGTATAGATCATGTACCTCTGCAGATGTTTGGTAGAAGCCAAAGGAGCTGCCTGTATTGATTTACTCACGGGGCTTGGAAAGGGCTGTGGGAGTCAGAATGAACCTCCGCTCAATAATTTCTTGGACTCTGCAGGGGAATGTAAGCAAGTATCTGCCTGGAGGGAGAAGGAAAACCAGGATTTTAAGGAAGATCACAATCTGACTTCTCTTCAGTCTGGGAAACTAATATACTTTTCTTATGAAGAGCACCTCTAGCTCTGGGGTTTTCACTTCCCTCTTGCTTTCCATGAAGATATCTGGAGTGTTTTCTCTATGGTACAGCCTGTGCAATGTTCTGTTGATGAATTGGGTAATGTTAGAATTTTATATGAAAATTCATGCAATTATCTCTCAGAGCTGAGGGCAAGGCCAACACACCCATCTTTGATCAAATACACATGGTTTCATTTTCCACTCCTCTGCACGCGCAGACTTCAGTACAATTTAAAAATAAGTTGTAGTCATGTAGAAGTTGCTGTATGTGCCATGCAAGCTTTTTGATTAGTGAGACTAGTACATAATTCAGTGTTAATGAGCCCCCCAAAACTTCTGCAGTTTTGGTACAAAGTCAAAGTGCGTTGCCTTTGGAAGCATGATATAGCTGCATGAGTTTAGGCTTTAATTTCTAAAATGTGCTAATGGAAGAAAATAGTTGTTCTAAATATTAAAGAATATATCTTTGGCTAGCAGAAATTCTTGAAACCAATTTCCCTTTGCAAACCACACTGGTGATTCAGACGGAAGAATGCCTTAAGCCTTTTGTCTGTAAGGTACATGTCTTATATGGGCTTCTGTTTTAATTTACTGCACTTGTATGCAGGTTTTTCAAACTAGTCACAGTGGTCTCTTATAAATCACAAGAAATAGTCCACCCTCAATACCCTTTCCAGCCCTACACAATGAGTCAAGGCTTGTCAAAGACCATTTTAGAAATCTTGAATAAATCTGACATTATGTTGAGACAGCTGTTAAAGATATTTCTTTCCCCTCCTGCCCCAGGTTTCTTTTCCCTCACTATGAACAATGCAATTGGTTTAGTGCTATTTTTAGCCCGACTTTTCATTTCAGTCATATGTATTCCTACCTTCCATGCACACTTAAGTCAATTTATTCTAATGTGAAAAAAACTGAGAAAGTCACTACCCCCTACAAAAAGATTTTTATAGGCTGAACTGGAGGCTAGCTGTGGCACATATATACTCCAGATGCCCAAACACTAAAGGAGTAAAATCTAATTTCGGGGTGTAGTCTGACTCTTACACACACCTTCCCTGAAAATAAATGTCTCTTCAAAACAAAAATCTCAGCAGATAAGGTTAAAGTAACCCTGTGTCTGAGGGCAGTTTACTTAAGGCTGGGGAAGGGAGAGTGGAAGTCTCCTGATATTACTACCTTTTTAATAGGCTTTTACTGAGTATAAGATGGTAGTGGTGGTGTGTCAAGGGGAGGGAGGTGTTGTGGGGTTTTGAGAGTTTTTTATAAGAAAGTGGGTAGTGAAAACAGAGTCCTCTTCCTGTTCGTCACTGATAACTCCGTCACGTCTCTTGGAAGATGGTGGGAGTTGTGGTGCTCCTCAGTGGCAGCATGGCTGGGTCACTCTTAGGTAGGCAAAAGTCTTCTCCTTTCCTATTGCATTTGTATTCCTGGTTTTCCTTTGTTGGGTGGCCTGGAGGTGAGGATTTCAAACTAGTGTTGTGGTACATATGGGGTGAGATACCTGCAGTCTCCCAGGGCCTTCTTTGCTAGTACCAAACCACTCCTGTTCTTCAAGTCCTGTTCTTCAGGAAAGGTGCACTTTTTCTTGGGAGCAGAGATGCACCGACTGAGCTCAGGTAGTTGGACAAAGACCCATGTTCCCAAGTGGTGTACCAGTTACTGATACATCACTAATGGTGGCCAGTGGTGGATCAAGAACAGGGCAAATATGATGGGTCACAGTAAACTGTCTGTGCTGGTACTTAAAAGTATGGTATGCCTTACTTTCTGTTTCTGAGTAAAGGAATAACATCACTAGCTTGGAAAAAAAATGTAGAACTCTAACTCCTCTATTGTTGCCTTTCCAAGGGGGATTAAATAAGACAATAACTAATAAATAATATACAGAGCGTATGGGTCTGTCTTCAATCGGACTTTAAACAAAGAGGTCTGGGCTTTTCAAGGGCCTGCTCAAATGTGCAGCTCTCTGGAAATGTGGGTTTTTTTGCCAGAACGTCCCTGGCATTGCAACAGACGGTGCTTCCTCCCCGGGCAGTGGCAGCTGGATCCTCACTGGCAAGTGAGGGAAATGACAGGCTGGTGGTGAGAAGCCAGTGCTGCTGCGCTGTCCCCGTGATGGCTCTGTGTGTGGGCAGCAGCAAGAGCTCCTCACTGGCTGCACGTGTGTGCTCTGTGGCCAGTGCCACATTGTCAGGACCCCTGTGCCCTAACCCATGGCTGCAGCCCCATCCCCTCAGCTGCGAGGCAGCCCTGGTGTCCCACCAGCAGGAGCACTGGGGTGCCTGCTGGCTTCCCTGCAGGCTGCGGGACCATGCCAGGTGTGTTGCAGAAATGCCCTCTGGACCTGGCTGCCATTCACCAGAGAGAATCACAAAATTAGGGAGGTAGTCAAGGGTGTATGTGAGAAATTATGTTTTACACCTAATATGGGCATTGAGGGGTGTGCATGTGTCCTTTTTTTTCTCTGTAGCCCAAAAGAGGTAAGCTCACCTGCTTTTTATTCACTGCCACCCTGCTTTCTGCACTATAGTGCATGCTTTCTGTAATACATAAGGAAGGGTGGGAGACTAAGACATCATTTATGTTGTGTCTATGGCCCTCACAATTATAAGCTTCCTGAGATCACAGGGAACAAATCTTTGCCAATGAGAATGCCTTTTAATGTCAAATTGTGACTAATAAACATCTGAACGGCAGATGTGTTTGTGTAGGTGTACCTGTTGCCTGACCCTTTTCCAATATTAATTATTCTGGCATAGTTACGCACCTTAGCTATTTCTGAGGATAAAATAATGCACCTTCTTTTTGTTGCTTGTCCATTAATGGAGTGCAGAAATGTCATCCCTGTTAAAAAAGCAAATTTCTGTTTGAGCCACCATTCTAAGCTGTGTGTTTACAACTACAGAACAATGTCTTTTCCCTATTGTGTGCTCTTAAGGATGTGTTTCTGCAGCCACAAATACTAGTCAACATTTTAAATAAAGAAAACCTTAACTTCTGGTGAAAATAAAAAATGGAGCCCTAGCAATGCACAAAAACACAGCTTATAGAGAACTCAGATGTTTTTGGATGCCAGTTGGTATCAAGATCAGGCATCAGTGCTCCAATGATAAAGTTCAAATTCATTATTCCTACTTCTAGAAACAGTTTTGGACACAAATAGAAACTCTGGATCCTAACTCTGAAATCTGAGACTCTCTGGCATCAGCTCAAACTTTAATGACTTGACATCTCTTTGTTCACACCAATATCCCAGGGCAAAACAACCCCATATGAGGCACTCTTTCCTCCAAGTTCATATCTTAGTTTCATGGCTAATGACTGAAGTAGCCGATCAGTAATGGCCATTTGCTTTTTGTTTCCCCTGTCCTTGATTCTCTCTTGAATACAGTTTATACCTTATACCTTCTTCCCCCCTCCCCCTTTCTATTTAGCTTTGGAGTAGTATTGCATAGAATGTTACCTGTGATCTTTTGTGCTAAGCATTTCAGATGCCTTTAATGAAGTCAGGACCTCCATGCTGTACAATGCTGATCCTACTGTGATCCCATCTGCAATGTTTCATGCTCTGTGCTTCCCCACTACATGTTTTTGTGTGTATTGAGGGTTGAGAGTGGAAATAGGGACCATTGCTGGCATTTTGTCACTCTGTCTTTTCTCCCCTTGTCACTCCAAGCCCTGTTCACAGTGACTCCTTAAATGCAAAATTACCCAAAGCAATCCAGCATAGTATAATGCTTCTTGTGAATTAAAAACCACCTTTTATTGATGTTAAGTCTTTCTCTTACCATGGTAATGTCTGGAAAGTATTCTGTAGATAGGCCACAAATTGCTTTAGAATATTTTCTTTGTGTTATTTCACTCTCTTCCCCTGGATCAGCAAGAATATGGTTCAAATATTAATTTTATGGTGTGTCTCTTGAGAGTGGAATATAATGTTCAATTATGCATTCCATCTGCAAGGCTCTGGATGCACAATCCTGCATTAAATAAAAGAACCAATGTGTTTTAAAGAAGAAACAGAAAGAAAGGTTATGGCACATAAAAGCAATGGAAGAAGAGCCTTCCATTATGCCTGATTTTGTGTAAAATCAGAGGGAGCTGTGTAAACCAGACAGAAGACAACTGTCTTAAAAATGGAGTCACTACATGCCTTAGATTATGTCACGCTATTGAAACCTTTCTGCAAGATACAAGTTTAGAAGAAGAGCGATACCTCAGATAAATGTACTGGAGACCTTATTATGCACACATTTCATACGCTTATTCCATACACCTATTGGCATGTGTAGGGATGTTTGTTCCACTTTGCTTCATAAGTCCATTAAAACTCTGCCTCTGGAAAGCCCCCTTTTGCTGTGGGGTGTGGGAAGTGCCCTAGTGCCTGTAATGGCACTACAATGGCATTCCTTTTCAAGATTTTCCCTGCAATAAGAAAACATGGGCAGGGCTGTGGCTTCTCTCTCTGTCTAGACATACAAAAATGTAATTATTCTGAATCTTTGTCCCCTCTCTCAGGACAGGCACATTGACACCTGCTTTGGATGTCATTCAGCATTGTGGCTGACACATGGCTATCTGTGTCATTCAGCATAGTGGAAGTCTCCCTGATCACACTGCCCAAATGCCACGTGTCTTCTCAAGACCATCTCTGGTTTTCTCCTGGTGCTTTTCCTCATGGGCTGTGAGGTCTTGGTGTCTGTGGCACTCCTCACTGTGGGGGCAGCTGAAGCCAGGCTGTGGGCTTTCACTTGGGTGAGAAAGAGATGGGATGAAAGCCCTGTGCTGAGTACCGGGGCTCTGAAGCACTGCTAATTGAGGCATGGCAAATGCAGGGCAGGAGTTAGCTTCAAATTCAGTGGATGAAAATGTCTTCAAAGTGAGCCCAAGTGCAGAAAGAGATGGTCGCTCTTCAATGCAGATGCCTTGAACACCATTGAGAATGGGTGGGCCAGCTCTGGAGACAGAGAAACCACACGGAGGCCATTCTCCTCTATCTCTTGGGATAACAACCCAAATCCTTCTCTGCATGGGTGTTTGGCCATTCAGGTTTACTAGAAGGAGCATTTCAAGTATTCCGCCTCTGTGTGTCTGCTTTTTTCAGGAAAACACACTGCTTCTTTCTTTGGCATCTCACCAAGCGCTCTTGGCAAAGCTGTCAAATATGTCATTGTAATGCGAGGCCTCTTTGCCGTGGTTTGAGCAGTGAGAGCAGGCTGGGAAGCTGGGCCGAGGAGGACTGGTTGCAGAGAGCTCTCAGCGGAAATCCTTTGACTCTGGAACTTGTTTGCTCTGGCAAACTCCCTGTGCCTGTCTGGACACAATGAGGGTTCAAGACACACGGCTTTTGTTTGGTTTTCCTGGAGGGAGGGCTTTGCTTTTCATTTGGCTGAATTTCTGGGTGGTATTAAAAAGGGGAGAGGGAACATACTTCAGGCTGTATTGATCTTCACCTTGTGTGAGGGTGATAATGGTGCTTTTTGGTGACTCTTTCTTTCTGCATCAGATGTCAGTACCAAGGAGGTAGGCTCTTTGTATGCCTTTGACAATGAAATAGAGATTTAGGGCACTTGAGGAAAACACAGGTTTTCCCCAGTTCTTGGCTGCAGGTGGAAATCAGGAGGACGCTCACACTGTAGCTTCCAGCAGCCTTTAGCTCTTTTTCTACCATCTCTGTGTCTTCTGTCACAACATGACAGAGCCCTGACCTGTATGAAATGCACTCAGGCTGTTAGGAAAGGGAAGAAGTTGGGGGGCACGATGTGGAGAAAACCAAGGGAGCTCTGGAGGAAGAATTACCTGAGTGCAAGGAAAATAACTTTAAGAAGGCAACACACAGTCTCTAACATATTGTTTAAAAAGTGGTGGTAGGGATTATGGCTTTGACTTTGCCTTCCAGAAAGCTCAAGTATTTATTTATGAAATATTCCCACATGAAGCAATGCTTGTAATTGTAAAGTTGTCCTGAGATGACAAGGCACAATGTGTTTTTTTTTTTAAGTCATGCGTCTAGGAGAAACCCTCGTTTATAAAAATGCCTTGAAACAATGGCATGTGAAGAATAAACAGACACATAAACTGGAATGCACTTTAGCATCAAGTCTCATAATTTTATCTCTCAAAATCAGATCTGCAAGATCCTAGATCATTTCAATATGTTTTAGAGGTCATGGTGCAAGGAAAACAATCAACTTAAAGAGCACAATATAGTACTGTGGCAAATTATCATGACCTCTGCTAGCCAGGGAACAAATCAGTAAGAAGTGTGTTTTCAGGAACATCCCATGAAAATTGTCTGAAGGTTTGCTATTCTGTGAAAGCTGCAAATGTTCAGCTCTTAAACACTGAGGAGAAACAGGAGTCCTAGAATTTGAGAATTATTTTTCCCCAAATCACTTTTAACCTCTGGGAAAAAAACTTCAAGGAAGCATAAGCCTTGTGGACTGAACACTGGATTACTGACTCTCTGAAACTGGCAGGGGTTCTTTCACTAATTTTGTTTCAATTTGAGCAATGCACCTCCAAATTCTCAGAAGTCAGATAGCAACATGCAATAATTGCAACTTCCTCCTTCTAATAGCTGGTGTGATTTCTAGTGAGCTGCGCAAGTTGCTTTAAGCACCCTCCTGTTTCCCTGAGCTATGTTGTGGTTTTACTGGAAATTTGTGCATGAGATGACAGCCCTTTCTGAACCAAGTGGGTGCTCCCAATGTGCTAGCACTTCATCAAAAAGTACAGAAATTACAGAAAAGTAGGAAGAGATTAAGTGACATGAGGGAAAAGTGTGAAGGTACACCATACACCCAGTAAAACTGATCCAGGGAGAAGACAACAGCCTTGTACTGTAAAGGGAAGTCACATCGTTAGAAGGGATTGCACGTTGGGTGGTGTCATGCCTGTTGTAAGTCTTTGAAAGTGTGTTTAGCACAATTCTCCTGACAGACATGAAACTATGGGAACTACATGCACATTTTCAAATAGGCTGTGGTTTGTGTAACTCTCTCCCCACAAATACATGCCTGGGAAGTGCATTAGGTATCTCCTTACTTTATTATTAACTAACTTCTCTTCTTACCATGCTACTTGCCTTCATTGACCACTGTCTCTTGAAAGGGGTGAGATTACTGGTTTGGATGTGCAAGCACGGAGTGAGCTGCAGGTGCTGCAGAGAGAGCAGCCTCCCCTTGCCAAGCAGCAGGAGGTGGTCCTATCTGGTCAAGGCTTATCTCCTAAAGGCATTTCTAAATGTTCTCATTAATTGTGATGTCCCCCAGGTGAGGGTGGTAACCTGTGTCATGCTCCAGTATCCTGATTTAATCCCAGCTCAGGTAATGGCACTCTGCCTTTCTTGCAGGCTCATCCTGCGGAAATATATTCCTTCACCTTGAGGGTAGTGAGGCACTGGAACAGGCTGCCCAGAGAAGCCGTGGATGCCCCATCTGTGGAGATGTTCAAGGCCAGGTTGGATAAGGCTTTAAGCAACCTGATCTAGAGGAAGATGTTTCTGCCCATGGCAGGTGTGTTCATCCCTTCTGACCCAAACCATTCTGTAATTCTGTTGTTTTCAGAAAAATATTATTTACCTCAAATGGTAAACTGATGCCTCATGTATTAGAGCAGCTGCAATGTTTCAATCCATTGGAAGGAGAAAGATTTCTGTTCATGAAGCGTACCACAGTGATTCACATTTGCAAAGTAAGTCAGTGTTACTTATTCTGAAAGCAGCATCTTTGCACAGCATCCACGATCTTCATGAAATTAAGCTAGGGGAAGTGCAGATTCCTACACCTCAGGAGGAATAACCCTGCACACTGGTTTGTGCTGGTGGCCTCCCAGATGGAAATCAGCTTGGCAGAGAAGGACCTGGGGAGCCAACATAGGCTTATAGTGAAGAAGGCTATAAGAGTACCCTGGGCTGCATTAGGAGAGTTATTGCCAGCAGGACAAGGACAAGATCTTTCCCCTCTTACTGGTGAGCCCAGCACTGTGTCCAGTTTTGGGTTCCCTGTTGAAGGGAGACATGGACACACTGAAGAGAGTCCAGTGAAGGGCCGTGAAGATGATGAAGGAACTGGAACATTTTTTTTGTGAGGAAAGGCTGCCAGAGCTGGTTGTGTTCAGCCTGGGAAAATAGAAGTCTCAGGAAGGATGTCGTCAATGTTTGTAAATATCTGAAGGGAGGGTGCAAAGAGGATGGAGCCAGGCTCCTTTCAGTGGTGCTCAGTGACAGAACCAGAAGCAATGGGCACAGAATGAAGTACAGGAAGTTCTGTCTGAACATAAAAAGAAAGTTTTTTTAACTATGAGGACGATCAAGCACTGGCAGAATTTGCTTGGAGAAGTTATGGAGTGTCTTTGCTTGAAGGTATTAAAAACCTGACTGGACATGGTCCTGGGCAACTGGCTGTAGGTGGCCCTGCTTGAGCAAGCGGGTGGGACCAGATGACATCCAGAGGTCTGTTACAACATCAGCCATTCTGTGATCTAGTCAAATCCTCTTTTTCTTTTTTTAATATATTCCTGAAGTGCTGTGAAACAAAGCCATGTGAAGAATGGAGACCCAGCTAGGAGTGTGATTTGGCATCACATCCTTTTTGTCTCCCTTGTTTTGTCTCCCCAGCTGAAATTTGCCAGATATATTGATCAGTCTTCACTTTAAGGTCTTCAATAGCACCACATCAGCAAGAAAACGCGCATGCCAGATAACAGGTGTGGGAATTTGGCTGTCCTCCCCTTGGTACTCAGTGTAAGGTAGGTTGCAATGTTCTGTTCTGCCTTTGACAGAAAACAGCGAGTGCTACAGTCTATCTGCTTTCTTTGCATTCGTCTCATCTTCCTGAGCCTGTCTGAGTGTGTGTGGTGGCTTATTCAGTCACAGAATTTTTATTCATACTGTACAAAGCCACTGGGTGTGTTTGAGGTATGGTGGATCATTTGCTACTGAGTCCACCTAGACTATGGGTAGGATCGGATTGTTATCTATATTGACAGCAAGTCTGTTCTCAAGAGCCATCTCAGTGGATTTGTGAGGATGTTCTAGATAGAACTAGTGCATTGCGTGGTCTGCAGGGCACAAATGAGGAGGCAGTCAAACCCCAGACCTTGCTTTGGGAATCAGCAGAACTGTTTCAGTTATCTTGGATAGGGGTGAAGGAAGTTTTAGACTCCATAACCTGTATACTGCCTAAGCAAGGAAAATAACTTCCTTCCTTCATAAGTTGGACACAGTTAAGGCAAATGCATTCTAGTGACATGACTCTTCCCTGAAGCAAAATGCTTTCAGAGCTCTACTGGCCATATGGAGCTCTGCACACACAGTTTTCCATGAATATTGCATTAATCCATATTCCAAGTTATGAATTGCAATCAATCCATTCCTGTGCTAACCAAGCTGCAGCTGCTTCCAGCTGAAAAGTGTTTTGAACTCTGCCAGACAAACTATTCCAAGTCTTGTTCCAAGGTGCAGTAATTATCATTATGGTTCTCAGGCTCTCATACATATTTAATTTAGAGTACATATCAAAATGTGCATTCTGATGATGCTGGAGCTGGTGCCAATGCTTACAGTGATGTCTGAAGACTAACGAAAGGCTGAAATTGTTTCAATACAGGGTAATAGATTGATTTCAACGATAGTACAGTTAAACTGTGTTGATAGTAAATCATTCAAAACCCCAAGTGAATGTGCTGTATAGTAAAAGCATCAGCTGCAAAGTTGCAGAGTGGGCTTCCTCTGGATTTGTGGTGCTCAGGGCTAGAAGGCTGCACTCGTCTGCTGTGAAGACAGTAGCCATTTGTGAGTGGGCATGAGAAATGGGATCCAAGTTTTCTTCTAAGTCCCATGTAGTTTAGATTTACCTCTGCTTGTAGTAAGGGAAGAACGTCCTTGCACTGTGGGTGTAAACTCCAGTGATTTCACCAACTGGAGGGAGTTCAAAACAGCTATTTTTTGTAGAGGTGTTGTTTTTTTAATTTAGATTTTTCTATCTTAATATTGGTTAACTATATTTAAACCCTCTAAATTAATAAAAGATAAACATTTTGATGATAATGTGGGAATTCTCTTCCATTTCAGAGGATGTGGACAACTTTATAATATTCATATCAAATCCTCTTTCATGTACATGGGACAGAAGGACATGACTATCATGGTTAGTGCTAATGGCTAAGTACCCAACCTTTCCCTTTCTGGGCTGCTCCCTGGGGTTGTTTCAGGTGGAGTGGGGATGTGAAGTGATAGGGCCTGATCAACAGGCCTAAAACAAAATAGTTGACCCATGGATGATTTGTATTGCTTTGCTACATGTACTGCTTAATTTGTAACTTATTGCATTGCTATTATCAGTAGAATTGTGCTGTGCTATTTTTCTAATGTATAGAGTGTGAAAAAATGCATCATAGTCACATTATCAGCAGAACTGGGCTGTGCCTCTTCATTGGTAGCTTCTCCACCACACACAGGATGGGAGAAGGAACATCATAGAAATAAAGCAACAGTCCCTGAGCTCACGGACAGTGTACAATCACCATTCTGATTGGCCTTCAACACTTTGGCTGACCAGTCAGCCTGAGCATGACCACTGTGTGAAAAGAGAAGAGTTGTGAAGGAATGCTGCATCTCAACAACCCCCTTAGTTCAAAGATAAGAGATATCCAGCAGTTCCCTTGATCTCCTTTCCTGGGCTCTGGTCAAGCTTCAGGAGGGGGGGCCAGCTGGGCAGCTGATGTTCTGCATTTTTAGAATGATGTAAGTTGTTTATTTAACAATATAAGAGCTGGACCTTCTTGCAGCAACTTTGGAGTCCTCACCTACGAGTGGGCGCACTGTGTAGAACCTCCCAGTTGTCTGGGGAAGGCTCTCCAAAATTCTTGATGCAGCCAAGGTTCCCCAGTGACTGCAGATCTGGATAATGATAAAATAGGGTAATTGGTGCTATATCTTTCTTAATTACTATACTTACTCTCTTCTAGTAATGATTAGACACATTGCTTTTAAAGCTGTTATGTTGACTTGCTGTTAATCACTACTAATTTTTTACCTTTCTCATTTTAGGAAGTTAAAAAAAGTTAAATCAAGTAAAATTTGATTTCACATAGTATTCCAGAGTTTGGGTCTATTATGCTGATGGCACTCTGTGCTAAAACAGGGTGGGGCTGGGGGTAGGGCAGAGGTGCTATTAGACTTATATCTGGAGCAAGCTCAGCGCTTGATTCCTGGTGGGTTTAGAGGTGCCTTGGGGTTTGGATGAATCCAAGAGTCTCTTAGGAGCATCTCAGCACTACAATGGTAAGTGAGATCTGGAACATTTACTCAGCAAAATTCCCGAGGAAAGGATTATTAGCTGCCGTCATCACTAACCTGTTTCTCCTCCTCTAATTCCCTTGGCTGCTCCCATGAAGGACAGCCCATTTGATCTGAAGTGCTAAGACAACAGGCGTTTTATGTTTAAACATAAAATGACTTTTCTAACTATATAGTTGCAATTAAGGTGTTGTTTTTATTAGTCATAAGGGATAATTGCATCCAGAAATTCCCAAAGAAAAAGTTATGCTGGGCAAATGATATTACACTGATGTTTCAATTATATGAGTAGTTTTCTAGCATAGATCAGCAACAAATTTCCCTAAAGGGCCTATTAAACAGGAAGAAAGAAAATAGAGATGGTGCAGCTGCCAGATGTTAGTGTGTCTAGCATTTGTGTGTCAGTTTGTGCCCTCATTCTTTTTGTCTTTAGGCGAGTCAAACAGTCAGTAAAATCCCATGTCACCCATAGACAGCAGGTGTGCACAGGAAGGCTTTCTTTTGGAGAAAGGATATTGCTGGGTCTTGGGTCTGTAAGGATAGAGTCCCTGGTTCCCACCGTGTTGTAGTTGATCTGCTGAATCTCCTTGCAGTGGAAACAAGGACATCCTGTCTTTCAATGAGTTTTGGTCAGTAACTGGGAGAATACCTGAAATGCCCATGGTGGGAGTGCTGTTCCCATGGCAGAGTCTGGGGAGCTGGACAGCAGGACAGGATTCACCTTTCCCTTAACTGGGGCACCAATGCTCTTACAGACCCAAACCCTTTGAAATACTATCAGAGGAAGTAGGCAGGAACCAAGAGCTGCCGTGTTCACTTGTCAGGTGTAGCAAACACTGTTTTTTCCATTGTAATTCTTCTCTTAGCTGCATTGCCATACAAGCCAAAGCCCTGCCATAAATTTCCTTTATCCTATCATAAGAGCACTTTTATTGGTAATAGCTTATTTCACGGTATTCTGGCAAAGCAAACAACCCATTAGGAGGATTTTCTGAGAGGGTTGTGCTGGAAGAAAATATACTACCAAACATTTTCTAACACACAGTCAGGCAGAAAAAAATGATCCTGCATCCTCCATTCTCTGTTAAGCCCAGCTCGGCTTGCGGTGCTTTCTGTTGTGCTGCCTCAGCCTACAGAGCCCTGATCTCGCTGCAGAGGCAAAGGAACTCCTCTGCAAAGATCAGCAACAAGTTTTCCTAAGGAGGCTGTTCAAAGGCAATCAAGAAAGCCAGGGCTAGTCCCTGCTGTATCTCACAGCGGGGCAGACAGGCTTCAGTGGCAGCACAGGAGATGCCATGTCTGGATGCAATGAGTTATACTGGGCTAAGCAAAGAGAGACATGTGAGCCATACCACAGAGCTATGAGGAGATGTTTGAGTAAGCAAGGATGCTGACAGCAGTGCAGCTGGCTTATATGGTGTAGGTTAATGTCTCCCTGTTAATTCCTAGAGTCGTAGTGGTGAGGGTTTCCTTCAGGGTCTCATTAAGGCAGCCTGCTCTCTGGACACAGTCTATGAGGGAGCTTGGAAAAGGTTGTTCCTGTTCCCTCCCGTGCTGTCTCAGAGCTGCCAGCTCTGGAAGGAGACTGCAGGGCGTAATCTGCAGCCATTGCTGTAATCACCCCTTCTGTGCCCCAGAGTTATCACCCTCCTCTAATAACAGAGCTAAAAGTGTATTTTCTCTTTGTTGTTGTTCTTATTTAAATTTTCCCACTAGCGAGATTACCATCTGCCTGCCCTGCCAATTTGGCTCCAGCTCATGCTTGCAGCCAAAGGCAGGATCTCTCCTCTTTCTCTTCCTCAGAGAGTTCTGCCACTGGTTCCAACCTAGAAGTGTTGGTGGGTGAAGCCCATTTCAACATTCTCTGTGTGGAGTCGCACAAGAGGCTGCTTGTCCCAGAACTGGGCTCATCCTAGGCTTTTGGGAGGGAGAGCAGCAGCAGCACATGGTTGAAGCTGAGAGCTTTGCACTTTTGGAAGGCAACTCCAGCCCCACAGGTTAATCATGCTCTTTCCCACTCTGTGCTCGCAGTCCTCTCTCCTATGTCTATTTCCATACATTTTATACTTCTTATGTCCTTTAAGGAGAGCTGTTTGAGTTATGAAAATCTTCTAGAAATCAATCTCTGTGAGCTCCTGATTTAAATACAGATGCACTCTGATTAACTTCCAGCTCTGCTTCCACTTCCCCTTTGGTTCCTCTCAAATTAGCCTCTAATTATCTTAGTTGTAATCACCTGGTGTGATAAAGTTAAAGTAATAATGATTCTTTTTGATAGTACAATGTTTTCTCTATGAATATTGTAGCTAATAAAGACAGAATGCCAAGCTGCTTATCGGAAACAGATTTTTACAGATCCTAAATAAATGCCGTGCATAGTTCATGTACAGATAATAAAAGAACAAAGTAACCCTCCTAAGGAAAATTTAGATCTTGATAAAAAAAATCTATCTGTATATTTATGTTCAAAATACTGTTTTTAAAGGCCCAGATTCTAATGTCAGTTCTTGAGGCTAATGTTGGGTGACTCAAGACGCCTGCTCAGGCTTCTGCACCTCCTTGGGATGGTGCTGAGCCATAGAGCTCGTCTGCCCTGCAACACTGAGTAAGGAGTTCAGCAGCTCTCCATATCTTGTCCTGTGCAATATCCAGACAAGGCTTCTTCCCTGCAACGCTGAGTCTGGTAGGTGTTTTTAAGTGTGCATATCACGTTGTGTCTTCACAGGAGTATTTTGCTTTCAGGAAGGAAACCAGTGTATCCTCGAAGCCAAATGAAGTTGTAGCCCCAGGGGAAGGGGATGCCAGGAGGGTGACTCACAGCCCCCTTCTCCTGAAGCTATGCCATGCCACATAAAATAAATGAAATTTCATTGAAGGAGGGGAGTCATAAGTCTGTATAACTTGATACCTAGTGTCTAGGACTTTCAGATGGGAAAACATGGCTGCACGTGGGGGGACAGTTCTGGGTTGCAGTCCATGCATTAAGAAGGGCTTATGCACTGTACATTAGGACAGCTGTTTGTTAGGACACCTAAGCAGAGCATAGAGACTCAGCTCATTTGGTTGTTTTTTGATCTATTCAGCTATAAATTTGTGTCGGACGCAGGAACTGTGCCTGCTGCTTGCAACTCAGGTATGCCCAGATGAAATCAACAACGTGATTCTAAAAAAAGGGCTTGGGATGTTGAGTGATCAAATGACAGCTAGTGTGTAGACTCTTCTTGGGTCAGCCAGGCTCTTTCTACACCTGAAGGACTTCATCCACTCTAGATTTTTCATAGCTATTTGTAAAGAGGGGCTTGTGGATGTGTGTGAAATATGTTAATATTTGTTGAACGTTGGATGATCTACAGCAGTGTGTCCTCTTGCTGTAACAGCATGTTACTACAAGTCTTTGGACAAATCTGTTATTAGAGTTAACCACTGTAAAGAGTAAACATGGCCATGCAGAAGCTCTGGGCTAGGCATGTGCTATGTATTTGTCACTGCATATTTGCCTTCCCTAACTGCAGGGAGTTGTGCAGGCTACAATGAAAGAGCTGCCACAGACAAGCATTTTCTTACAACTAGAAAGTACTTGTATAAATCTTTGAAAGAGCAATCAGGGGTAGAAGTTGGTTTTGTTAGTTACCACATCTTGGTGGTGTCAATACTACACAAAGCAAAACAAGTGAAAAAGGCCTTGAACGTTGACCTCTATGCTACGTAATTGTATGTCTATACCATGTAGGGCCACAAAAAATGATCAGATGGATGGAACATGTCTCCTATGAAGAAACGCTGAGAGAGTTGGGGTTATTGAGCTTGGAGAAGAGAAATCCCCAGGGCGACCCTATGGTGGTTTTTCAGTACTTAAAGGGAGCCTGTAAAATCAGTGGGGACAAACTTTTTAGCAGGGACTGTTGCAATAGAACAAGAAGTAATGATTTTAAACTAAAAGAGACTAGATTTATACTAGATTTAAGGAGGAAATTATTTACAATGAGGATAGCGAAACACTGGATCAGGTTGCCCAGACAAGTTGTAGAAGCCCCATCATTGAAAATATTTAAGGTCAGGTTGGACGGGGCTCTGAGCAACCTGATCTAGTTGAAGACATCCCTGCTTACTGCAGGGAGTTGGACTAAATGACCTTTAAGGGTTCCTTCCAACCTAAACCATTCTATGATTCTGTGATTCTAGTTACTGATGTAATTAATATACATCACTATTGTGGTAGTTTCTCCTTTGCCAGCCCCACGTTTTTTTTAAACCAATGATCTCATTTATATCTTGCTTATTATCCTCACCTTTACAAATAACTATGGAACATCTAATCAAAGTACAGTCACTACTATCTTAATGTTACTAATAGGTTTGAACAGATTTGCCCCTAAGCACTTTCAAAACCAGAAGAATGGATACATCTGCTATCTTTTATCTAACCAGGATAAAGTCTTTCCAGTTCAGCATCCAGGCAGAAAAATGAGCAACCTAATTAGACTAAGACAGTTTTCTCAAGAGCAGGGAAAGCATTTCCCACTTTTTTTGGCATACTACAATATCAAACTTGTAAGCTTCATGTAAGATATTTAGGAAAGAAACAGCCGTTATACCAAATGTGCTATTAGTTCTACAATAACGTAACTAATTAGGTCTTTGGTTCAATGTGAAAAAAATGAATAAAGCACCGCAGTATGCAGCTTTGTATTACACACTCTTTTTCTGCTCTTGAGCAAACTTTTTCTGTGTGCCAAAGGCGAGAGCATAAATTGAGTACAGAACCTGCTTATAAATCCAGCACAGCTCACAGTCTGACGGGTGCCACCGCTGTTAGTTCTCACCTTGCCGCTGTCTGCAATTAACTGTCTGCAGCTTGAAATTCTCCATGAAATAAAAGATAGTCTCTGGTTTCAGTGGGTCTGCTCTGGCCTGAATTAAAACAGCCAAACTCCTACTGCATCTCAAAGTCCTTATTCGGCTTTGTGGACAGCCAGGGAACAAGCCAAAAGACTCATAGGATCACCCTTCCAGTTAAGTGACACCGTTGGCAAGAGCGCGATATGAGGCTTGTTGTAACTTTCCATATGAAAAGCTCCATTTCTTCCTAACAGGCATACAGTGTGCAACCAAAGAGGAGACTGGCTGCCAGGTACAGTTACCTACGTAGGCATGCACCAGGAGAGGGAAGATGGGCTTCACATATGGATCTGTCCTCCTTGCCTCAAATGTGGGACTAATAAGTGCCTGCTGGAGTCACTGGGAAACCACCTGTAGACTTCAGTGGACAAAGCTCAGTGTCGACCTAGGGAGCAGGAGCAGGGACCCTTCCACAGCATTCCTCTGGGCTGCATGTGCCCAGTGCTCCCCTCTTGCTGCCTCTGGTACTTGCTAAGCCTCTCTGTCAGCTCATTTAACTCACTAAAATGGTGAAAAAATATGTCAAAAGGAAAAAAAAAAACCCACATAAAGTAGAAATCTTGCATTAGTTTCTGCCTTCTGGAGAGTCATGGCAATGGAGAGAAGGAGCAACAGGGCAACCTGGGACCAAAGCAAGGCTAGGGCTGGGGCAACAGCAGAGAAATTTGCAGGGAGAAGAGCAGCAGCCCTGCCTTGGTCAGTGAGCTGCCAGACTGCCTGGGCTGCATGTGAAACCACAGCTGAATTCCTCATGTCAATGTCTTTATTTTCGTTATTGTTTGAAGGAGTCTCCTTATATCCAGTTTCCAATCAAAACAACATGTAGTCCCTAAAATCTGAGCTTGAATATGAACATGTTGCACTACAGGGACTGAAGTCTACCAGTTGTATAATGTAGATGAATGCCTTTGAAAATCAAATCATTAATCAAAGTTACACTCCATTTGCTTTTTAAATTTTCATTTTCCATTTAAGTGGCTCTTTCATTGCTATGAGAAGCATTAAGAGCTATTAAAGCTTTTCTTCTTGTGGCTCTTTTAAAACTGAACTTCTCGTGTTATTAATGTCCTGGTGGTGGGTTTTCTCACTTATCTGCCATGTACTCATAGCTCTCATAGCTCAGCTCCAGGATTACCTGTGAAGGGTTTTAGTTTCCTCATGCAGAAATTCATGCAGTGTTATTTTAACTATTTGAGTGTTTTAATTGTAAAGTACTATTTCTTTCTCAATATATAGTTGTAATTTTATATTAAGTTAGTTTAATATAGAGAAGTAATGTTTTTCTGTTATGCCTTTTTGTCAGCCTGCAGTTAATTCAATACTGACTTGTAAAAATAATGTCAATGAAATTATAAATGCTTCTAGGGTGTAACCCTTTCTTTTACCCAGCCACTGAAAAAAAGCAAAACAAAAGTGCAAAATGTAAGTAAAAAAGGGCAATTTCCACGTAAGGAGGAATGAGAAAAAACTACCTGTTCTAAGAAGAAGATACTCTATGTGTGCCAACAAGCCATTTATTCCTATACAAGTTCTGTCTATGGTCTAAAAGACTGAAGAGGTCACTTTTTTTACTCTGACTTCCTCCTGTGAGCATTTAACCAAAGTAAGAAAGTAACTGCTGCAAATTATCTCAGGCGCTCATGAATGTTTTTTTCTGTGGGATACCCTTTCTGTTTGAGTAGATCTTCTTTTATTAATGAATCACAATCTCAAATAATGGTGAACCCCCAGAATTATCAGATGAGTGTTTTAAAGCTTGATAAGAAATATGTTTTCGTTCCAGCATGGGCTTCTTTCAGAGGAAAACAATACTTGTGGGAAAAGCTCAGCTTTTCCAACACTTAGTCTCCTGAAAATGTCAGCGATAGTTTGTTCTGAAATATTTATTAAAACATATTCAAAGCATATTATCAAAATGTTTTGTCTAAAAAAACCCCAACCATAAAAACTTTTGATAAAAGATAATTTCAAAGCATGACTTGAGAGGCACATAAACCTCAAAATTCAGAAAACAGGAAAGAAATTAACATTCCAAATATCCCCAACAAAGCCTTTTAGAAAAAATTAATCATCGCCACCTATCAGCTCATTAATCTATTCAATGAGACAGGCAAAGGGTTATCTCTGGAAAGAGGTTCACCTCGGATGTTTCTCTGGATTCACTCATTGCCTCTTGATACCATCTGGTTTTGAGGGCAGCTCTGCCCATATCTGCTCATCTTGGGCATTCAGATCTCCCAGCAAGCTCTCCCGTGCTGCTTGGTCTCCATGTCCGCAGCTTCCAGGTACAGACATGACAAGTTCCTTGTCAGTCATCTTCAGGCTTCCTTCAGCAAGCCAAATATAAATCATCCAAAGTAATTCTATACACTGATAGGTATGTTTCTTACACACGATTTTACTAGGTTCCCATGACAAATCACTCTGGAAGCATATTTTTTTTTGTCTTTTTTTTTCTTTTTCACTTTTTCCTTCTACCAACATCAGCAAGAATTCACTGGTACTATCGCTGGGTGTTTCTTACAAGTTTTTTAAAAAACAGAAATTAAAAGAACCCTAATTTCTTAGTATTCAGTCCCATCCTCCATGAGTCAAAACCTGCTGACTGCACGGCCACATTCAGGAAAATATTGCTGCATCTTTTCAGACAGAGACATGAGGGTCTACCTAGGGTTATGTAATACAGAGGGTTAATGTATTCTGGAAAATCATGAAGAAGACAAGAAGCCATTCATGTGTCAGGATAGGACAATGGGTTTTTTTGTAAAGAAAATGTTAATGTATGCTTAAGTCCTTCCAAGGTATCACACAGGCCACCATTACATCATTGATTTACATTTTCTGCTCTGTATCATTTTGTATTTCTGGCTTAGGGAAGCAAGTTAAAGCTAGATAAATACTGGATGTGCTCAAATGGTGTGCATTCAGTTTCTAATAGTTTAGCGACTGCTTTCTTCTCTATGTCTTATTGCTATTACATGTCTGCTAACAAGAAACTGTTTAGCAGAATCACACAAGGGGCTGCCTAATGTTTTACTACCGTATCCGTGAGAAGGAAAAGGGTGGCACAGAGAAGAATAATTTTAAGAAGTGGGGAATAAACAGAGACTTTTAAACTTAATTCCTGCCTGTCATCATCCTAATTAGCAATGGGTCCATTTGATGTCTTAGTTCAGAGGGTGTGAATAGTGATGCTTTTTGTCTGTCATGGTGATTAATGTCTTTTTCAATAATAACTCAGTAACACGTACAGGCTCATATACTAAATCTATAGAGTATGTCACAATTATGTGATGTATACCAAGTTACATTAGTGGTGATGTCCTCTGTTTTAGTTGCTGAAAAAACAGGCTGATGACGTTAGGGTGTCTGCTGAACCAGAATTTTCAAGAGACTTGATAGAAACAATAGCCCTATGAATATAAATTGAATTTAATAATAGTTGTTTAACTTCTATTCCCTACTCAGTTCTCATCAGCACAGAAACCAGCTTCTCTGCATATTCTACGAAGCAGAATAAATGGGGGACAATAAAATCACACCTAAGTGCAGCATATTCATCATGTAATATCTCTGATCCTTTCCTGGAACTGTTAAGAGAAATGGGGTATATTCCACTCAATCCAAAATGTGGTTGTGCTCATATTACATGCGCAATGGTTATGAAAGTTTGATATTAAAGAAAATCAGTAAATTCATATTAATTTTAGTGGGCTTTTGACTAGCCCTAAGCTGAAGCCCATGGCTTTGAAGAATATGATATCTATATTTTTATTTCACTTTTAAACAATTCCAAGAATCCCAGCATTCACTTCTTACATTACAGCAGCCTTCCTCAGAAGTATTTTTTTGTGCCATGCAAGGTGGTGACTGCAGTTTCTGAAGGAGATGAAAGACAGCATTATTCCCTTTATTCATGAAGGAGGTGTTTCTTCAGCTGACCTCATCTCGAAGTAACATTCAGATCTGGATTGCAGCATTTGTGGAGCAGAGACATCATAAATTATGTGACTGCTGACATTAATGCACTATGCCATATCTTAATTTTTTGCTTATTCATTCAATAGATTATTAGAGAGTTAGATACATAATCAAAGCATGCTGCAAGATCTAATAGGTAATTTGCAGACTGACAATACAGGATATTTTACTCCAACAAGCTCCATCTGACCAGATTTTTACAGTGTATCTTTCATTGTGAGAAAGGTAGTGCTGTGAAACAACTGGCAAGTGGTGCCAGATATTAGTTGCAGTAAGAAGAGTTGAAGAACTGTCATTTAGAAGGCATCACTAAAAAATTCTTCTCTTTTTGAATGATCTATAGGTTATAGTAATTTAGGGTTCTTCGAAGACTTTCATACTCTGACAATGAATATAATTCCGTGCTCTGTTAATGAAAGTGTTCATACAGATATGTGGTTAAAGTAGTGGAATTAGTAGCATTTAAGATTTACATTCCACACAAATAGCTGTAACACCCCACTCCTATACATTTTAACATAACACTCAGTTCCTATACATTTCAATGTATAGTTGTCATTCATATCCTGTTTTTTCAGATGTCAGGGAGAAGTTGGATAGTCAAGATGCCACAGTCTATCCATAGAAGAGTTAAGCACAGATTTTGATTCAGCTGAGTCCTTGTGTAGTAACCATGGCAGAGCACTGTTTCTCATTGGGTTTAAGGAATGCATGTGAACCTTATGTTTTCCCTCACTCAAGCATAATTGCTGAACTTTCTCGGCATGGCTGAAGATGATGTTCATAAAAGGGTGCAGGTTTGGACAAAGATCTGTACTGATTTTGTTTGCATACAGAGGAGGCATGCATGGATTTTTGCGTTACTGCTATATATTCCTAGGTAGCATGCCAGCAATTCTTCCTCAGGAAAGGTGCAGTTTGGCTTTCTGCACAACCTTTCTTAGGCCTTGGCATGTGCGGTTTTGCAGAACTATGCTTAGGTGACAAGATTTTTGTCTAGTTTTGGCAGTGGACCTGCTAGAGCCTGGAGACAATGGTGCAGCACTCTTCTGGAAGCAGAATTATGTTTGTTGTATATTGTTTGTTGTTCCCTCCCCCTCTCCCTGTGAACCATAGACATGCTAATGGTGAGGTATGTATCTCTGGTTGAAGGAGCAGATAAGCCCTTCTGGTTGTCCTTTTCCTTTCCTTGTTTGGAAGTAGGGGTGTGGGGTACAGCTGTGAATGGTTTCACTGATACATACTCCAGTGCACAGTACATACTTGGAAAGGTGCTTTAGAGATGAAATAAGCTTCTGCTAGATAGAAGATCCTGTCCTATCTGTTACTGTTCAGCAGAAATGAACTGGCAGAGTGGACTCACATATTTTTAAGACGAGTAACATTTGGCTTATCTTCACAAATTATTTTGAGAAAACCCACACTTTAACACTGCAAGACAGTTGCTTTTTATTTTTACTTTGATCTATGGGGAATTAGTTGCTGCGGCTTAATCTGACTGTCACTTGTCATAGGACTGAGACAAAAGGTGATTATTCTATGCTGCCTGTAATGAATCAAAGGAGCTGATGTGGTTTACTTTTGCTAATTATTTCACCAGTTCCATTAAAGTTAATCAAGATTGAAAATACAGCAATGAGACACATAGAAAATCTTGTTCTCTGTGAAGTAATGCAGCAAATTTGTTACCTGCAATCTTGCCTAGTTTTATGGGGTCCTCCCTTATTAATTAGTCTTTTTTGAATATAACATGAATGCTGTGGATTAGAAAATCGTATTTTGCATGTGCTACAGCAGCATTCAATTTCAGGAGGGAACACGTAGAAGTTCAGAAAGCCTTTTATGCTTGGTGTCTAAGAAAGAAAATGGGCAGCATGAATCGTGGGCTATGCTGACTAACTTAAAATGTAAAATTTTTATTTGTAAAAGTTTCTTTGAATTCAGTGACTATATAACTTCCAGGCAGCTCTTTCAACTTTCATTATACATGTTTTCAACTTTCTCTTTTTTTCGTATGCTGAATTCTTATGCTCAACTCACCTGAGAAGTCTTGCCCTCGGAGCAGTAAGCCAGGTAAGTCTGGAGAATTTTACAGTGACTCAGGTCTCGTGTGTGGCATTTTCCTTGTGAGCCAGAGGATGATCTGTCAGTGTAAGGACAAAATACAGTATAGCCTTCATTTCTGTTTCTGTTTCTTCATTGCAACACAAACTAATTTTTGGATATTAACATTCTTTCCTCACTCCACTTGATGCTGTGGCTAATAACTATTTCTGGAACAAACTCAACAGGCTGAATCTTCTGCTTGACCGCTGGTGGCCTTAAAATGGAAGATATGTTAGCAAGCTGATGATATCATTGCCTTTGTGCTGGTGAGTGTAGCTAGCCATGTATTTTTATAGCTTGGTTGGGAACAGTTTAAAAAATATTTTGGCAGATCTCTGGGTGCCATTATGAACTTACTTAACTCCTTTTCCCTTTTCCAGACCATTTAGCTTAATGTCTCTCGTGTGACATTCATTAATCAGGATGTGTTTAGAATCAGAAGCAAATGAAAAGTGAAATAACTTTGCAAAAATGAGAATAGGATAAACACAATCTATGATCTTCTGTTCATGTTTTCATTTTTATTATGATAATGAAATGCTTGATAAAGTACTCTTCAACTGGTGAAATTTATTTTGTGGTAGTAGAATTAGCACATATTTTGGAAAACTTCAATGATAATAAAAGGATACATAGTTTTATGACTAGGTAGTGAATTGGCCATATTACTTGCATACGAAGTGCAGCTAAAATAATGTAACTAACGAGATAATATGGGATAACATTTGGGAATAAATAAAAAGGTGTTGGATAGGTGAAGAAATGCTTTAAGTTAAATCCAAAGCATAGTTATAGTTCAAGTAACATTATGGTTCTGACTGAGTCTCATGAAAGTATGGAAAGTGAGAGTTAAGGCTACCTCTCCATACTTAATGCACCCTGGTGCCTTTCCAACAAATATTTTATGTGAGCTCTCCTAGTGATTTTGGAACATAAGCAGTATTTTTGACCTCTTAGGGGTTTGACAGTGAATTTTTTCCTGTAGATCATTGAGCAAAGATGAAAGTCCAGCTAATTCAGAGAGACAGAAATCTTTGGTTCCATTTTTGGGCCGTTATAGGCAAATAACCTTCCCACCCATATTAAGGCATGGGTAAAGCATTTTGTTTAGAAATTTGGACTGTGATTAGAGTTTGAGCAGAATATCTTCACGTTATGTCCCCAGAAAATGTTTTCATTGCAGAGAAAGTTGCTTCTACTCCTTCTGCATAGGCGGTTAGGCAAACCTGCAGTCAAACTTCTGTTTTTTCTTGACTCAGATCAAAAGATTTCCCCTAAAAGTGGTAAAATGGGAAGATGAACTTCTCCACTCTACCCTGATGCTGAGTTATTCTGATGTGATGCCGTGAATAACTCGGTTTCCTATAGGACAAAAGCAACATTGAAAGCCTTAAGAGCAAATGTATAATAAAATGGCTGATTGTTGCTTTGGATGGTGTTGGGATTGGAAGATAAGGATTTCAGTCTAAGTGCTTACATACTTCTTGTTATCGCACATCCCCAATGACTGGGATTTTTAGCTGCCTCTTTTACAAATGGGAATGTGACAGCAAGAAAATCTGGTGAAGAGCGGGGAGTTGATTCCTTTTCATGCAGGTACTTCATCCAATGCGGTGCTCCCAGGAGCTTCTTTCTTTGTGTACAGATTTTCTGCATGCAGCCAAAAGGGTTACTGATTCATTCAGCATTTCCTTTAGGTTGCCATTTTGGTTTTGCATGGTTTATGTGCCTAGTTTTCCATTGATATAAATAGGAATAAAAATAAAACCCTGTTTCTGTCTGTGGAGATCAGAGTTGGTATCTCTTTAGTTTAGCTGTTAGCTGTACTCTAGAAACAAATATTTTTCAGTTTTCCTTTTCTTCTTAGGTTGAAACAAAATACCTTTATACTTGGCACCAATAACTCCCAAGACTCAGGGAAAATTAGCAAAGTTATAAAACCTGCAGAGTGTGTGTGGTTTGCTGTTGCAGCTGCACTTTAAAGGAAAAGTAATATACTCACTTGTGCTCCTTAGAAAAGCATCTATAAATTAGCACTCTTTGAAAAGTTCCTGATGCCTAGCACACTTTTTATACATTACAGCTAAAATGTGGTTCCTCCATTTTTAACACTTCAATCAATTTAAACTGTCTTGACAACATCTGAGGAATCTCTACTCCAATCCTTTTCTTTATACCATTTTCTGACTATATCTCTTTCTTCTAAGGAACTGAGAAATGATGTGCCTTAGAGGTGCAGTTACTCAGAGCCTCTGCAGAGGTTGTACCAAGATGATCCGTAAGGTCAGCTCTCCATATGGCAAGAGTGAGCAGGACCATAGCTGGGCTTACTGTGTCCTGCATGGCTCCTCTGTGCACTGTGGGGCTGAAGACCGTCGTGCTTTCAGTAGCAATGAAATCATTTCTTTCAGAGCACGTTGGGAGGATTCATGCCTTCACTGTGAGGACCTGTTAACATCTCTGTTTCCATCACTCAGAGTGCTAGAATAGTTGTTTATGCAACACCCTTCAGCTCAGTGGGGTTAAGGGCACACTTAAAAAAATGCTGCACATTGTGACTTCTTGCATCTCTAAGAAAGAAGAGCAGAAACCTAAAACAAACGAGTAGGATTTGTATTATCTCTGTTGCCAATGAGTCCTTCTTAAAATCCCTCCTTCTATAATATCTGAATATCTATGAAATCTTCAAGTTTCTTCCTTTTTGTGTATCGACACTAGGATGAAGCAATTACGGTTCTCAGAGATGTGCGAGTGAGCTAAGTGAGGCAGAGATATTAGAGCTACTGTTGTCCTTTTGTGTCCTGTCCTCTGGCTTTGTTAATCTGCATGTGAAAATTAAACTGAAATTAAACTCTTAATTTATCACCATGTTGTGGTGACAGCAGGCAGGATCAGAATGCTTTACAAACACATAGCAGCACATTAACATCAGAAACAGATACTTCCCCAGAGAGAAGAGAAGATTTTAAAGAATGAGGAAAGATACCACAGGGCTATGATGCCTCTTGCTGCACAGGAAACGGCTGATTGTTGTTGAAACACTCAGACAGAGAGGTGGGTCCAATAATGCACAGAAGGTATGAAGGATACAGCTTTTCCACTGTGAAGACTGGAGATGAGAAATTTGAAATAAACACATTAAGGGAAAATGAGGGAAAAGAAAAAAAAAAAGGAAAAAGAAAAGAAAAACCCCACAGCAAAAGAGAAAAGAGATAAAAGATACTGTATGTTAATAACTCAATATGACTGTCCAGAGAAGCAGTTCTGAGGATCTGAAGAGCATCCCTCTGGATGCAAGTTGTCTCTACTACAGAGGGCTTCAGGGTCTGCCTGTGTCCCTCTGCTGTCTTTGCCTGCCATCTCTCATTTTTGCAGACATCTCAGGATCGGAGAAGGCCATCTGTGCAGACACCCTGTGGTCCTGATTTAGCAAAGCACTTAAACACATGCTTAAGGGATTTGCTGAATCGGATGCTGTGCTCTCCACTGGCTCTCTCTGCATGTGTCCTGGCTCCCTGACTGTTTGGTTCCGTGAGTGCTTTAGGATGCTCTTGCTGTCAAAAGCTGGGCCTCTCTCCTTCTCTGTTACACCCAGAGGTGAGGCAGGCATGCTAGTGTTGCCTCAGCAGATAGGTCTTTCCTCTGTTGTTTTGTGGTGGGAGGTGAGTCCCTATGCAGATGACACTAAGCTGGGAGGAAGTGTCGATCTGCTGGAGGGTAGGGAGGCTCTGCAAAGGGATCTGAACAGGCTGGACTGCTGGGCCGAGACCAGTGGGATGAGGTTTAACAAGGCCAAATGCCGGGTCCTGCACTTGGGGCACAACAACCCAATGCAGTGCTACAGACTGGGGGAAGAATGGCTGGAGAGCTGCACGGAAGAGAAGGACCTGGGGGTGCTGGTTGACAGCTGACTGAACATGAGCCAGCAGTGTGCCCAGGTGGCCAAGAAGGCCAATGGCATCTTGGCTTGTATCAGAAATGGGGTCACCAGCAGGTCCAGGGAGGTTATTCTCCCTCTGTACTCAGCACTGGTGAGACCGCACCTTGAATACTGTGTTCAGTTCTGGACCCCTCACCACAAGAAGGATGTTGAGGCTCTGGAGCGTGTCCAGAGAAGAGCAACAAAGCTGCTGAGGGGGCTGGAGAACAAGTCTTATGAGGAGCGGCTGAGAGAGCTGGGGTTGTTTAGCCTGGAGAAGAGGAGGCTGAGGGGAGACCTTATTACTCTCTACAACTACCTGAAAGGAGGTTGTAGAGAGGAGGGAGCTGGCCTCTTCTCCCAAGTGACAGGGGACAGGACAAGGGGGAATGGCCTGAAGCTCCGTCAGGGGAGGTTCAGGTTGGATATCAGAAAAAAATTCTTCACAGTAAGAGTCATTGGGCACTGGAACAGGCTGCCCAGGGAGATGGTCGAGTCGCCTTCCCTGGAGGTGTTTAAGGAACGGGTGGATGAAGTGCTTAGGGAGATGGTTTAGGGAGTGTTAGGAATGGTTGGACTCGATGATCCAATGGGTCCTTTCCAACCTTGTGATTCTGTGATTCTGTGATTCTATGCTTGTCCCAGCAGGCAGGAGTATGCTGTGGCCTGTGGGTCCACACTGCCCTTTCCTGCCCACTGGTCTGCTGCCCTCTGCCTGCCAGGTACCTGCTGATGGCACTGGTCCCTGGGAAGAGACTATCTGATCCATTAGCTCCACTCTAGCACTGTCACTCCCCACCCAGGGCAACCTCACATCACAGAAGGTCCTCCATGGGGCTGTGCCTTCTCCTGGCAACAATAACGGAGGTGGTGGAGAAATGCTTCGCTGGAGTGGTTGTATTTTAGAGATATTTTTGTGTTAATGTTATTGTGTTTGGGTGGGTTGTCTTTCCCTTGAAGGGGCTAGGAACGAAGTTTCAAAGCCTTTGTGGATATGATGATTTTAAAGGTTACTGGCTGGATGAAGACCTTAGACATCCCTTTTATACTCATAAATTCCCAATCTTTGAGAGAACATGAGGGATTTAAGACCCTACTTTTACAGGAATACGTTCCAGAGCTCCTTAGTCACTTCTTTAAATAAAGCTTTCTCCCTCAGGATCTTTTCAAAATGTTACCCTCACTTCTGTATTCACCTTCAGAGGACAAAATCTTCAGAATTGCTTGGATTCCCAGAGAGGTTGGCTAAGGCAAGTTTATTTATTTAGTCCTGCTTTGCTTCATCAAAGAGACCCCAACTGGGAGAAGTCAGAGGTCCCCATTTGTTATGTTTCTCCCAGCCCTAGAGGTGCTCCTGCCCACAGTAGCTCTGCTCTGCAGGAAAATGAAAACTTGCCAATCTCTACTTACCTCAGCCCAGCGTGTGGTGCAGCACACAGATAGATGCATGGGTCTGAGATGCTTTGGAGACCAAACAGGGGAGATGTTTTTCCTGGCAGAAGCGAGACATGCTTCCACTCCGTGCATTGCATTGCTCAGCAGTCTCCTTTGTTGAGACGGGTGCTGGGGTGCCAGCCCATGGGAGCCCCATCCTTCACAGAGACACAGCTCCTTCCTACTTGGAAGCAGGGCAAGAGAAGAGCCTGTGGTCATGCCAATGCCTCTTCATAGACATCTGTACCAACAAGCCAAATGTAACAACAGCTACATTTTCTCTGCAGGAGTTTACATGAGCTTGTGACTCAATGGCTGGACTGTTCGTTCTTCATGCCACTGCACGGCTGTGTGAAGTCCACAGATTTCCCACGGAAGAGCCTGAGTTCAGGTGACTGGAGAAGCTGACTCCACAGGCTGACACTGTGCCCCCTCACCAACCATAAAAAAAACCTCAACATCCCTTTAAAACTAATATTTCAGGTCCCCATAAAGAAGCCGATAAGGAAGTCTGTATTAGCAGGATTGTTTGGCTAGGAGCTTTTCCACTTAGGGCTGAGGAACTTTGTATGGGGTAAACTCAGGATTTCAGCATCTCTGTTAGGATCAAATCTCAGTTTTAGGTTTTTCAATCAAGTAGTGCTTTGGGGGAGGGTGGGATGGGGGGTGCAGACATAAAAGCTTAGGTGTTGCAGCTGGGCACCGTTTCTCTGCACAGTGCTGCTGATTGAAAATGGGGGAGCAGAGAGAAAACCAGCTCTGAGACTGCTCTGAAAATGAATCTTTCTGCAAATTCACCTGCAAGAAGCAAATCCCTTCAAGGGCTTCATTTGAGAAATATACATTTTTTCCCTTAAGAGGCTTTAAAAGAAAGTGCCCTCTTGGAAAAAAAAAAAGAAATCTTGGTGATTCAGCTGAACAGAGTGCAATGTACTCAGCAAAAATAAGAAAGAAAGGAATGAAAGTGTTAGCAGAGCCTTGATTATTGGTGACGGAGAGGCATTAGCCAAGTTATAATGGATTGTCAAAACTAAGTTCATGTTTATATAACCTCCCAAACTCCTTGCACTGAGTCAACATCTAGCCATCTGGGATGGGAGGAGAGGGGAATAACGTTTTGTTAAAAAAAAAATAAAATAATGTAAAAAATCAGTTCAATTTATGTTTCTATTCTAATTGAAGAAGTGTTTAAAAGGAACACATACCTTTCAGAGTGCAGCATGTGTTTTTGTTCTTTACAAGTGCTTGTTTGTGAAATGGCTTGTAGTTATTAAATCACGGAGGTTTCCCCTGCTAACACACAAATAGGTGTTATTGGAAAATCTGGAGCAGGAAAATAAGACTGCCTTTCACCCACTTGAATTTCACTGGACTTGTTGAGCTATTTGTAAACCGTGATTGACTTATAAGTACATTTCAGTAGGAAGGGAATACAGTTCAGACAGAAATTTGTCAAGAAGATACATAGAGGCTGCAGAAACCACACGGTGAATCATGTGCCATTCCCAAGTGGTGGTTCTTACTGACTATGAAAGCAAGAACAACTTGGAAAACAAAGGTGGATTTTCTATGGTAAATGTAATTTCATTTTCTGACCTCCCCTTTGTGTATATAAATTCAGTCATTTCTTATGGTTAAGACCCCTTGGCCTTGATAGGAACAGCATGCCTGTCTCTAAAATGGTGGTGAACTCTTGTCAGTGTCCTTGGGTATGAAAATTAATCGTGCTGTGTTTCATGCTACACCAGGACCTGTGCTAGTCAAAAGCTCAGGGAAGTGAATGGATAGACGTCAGCTGGCTTGAGATGGCTTTATGTCAGGTTCTACTTATGCCTTGTGTTAATGAAAAAAGAAGGTTGATACATCTGAGAGCAACTTTTGTGGCTTTGTCCTCCCTAAGGAAGCACAAGACAGCACAATTCTTTTCACACCCAAGGACACTGATGAGAGTGCACAGGCAAGAGGAGGAGGCAGGTACAAAGACCAGGATAGAGACCTGGCTTTAGCCCTCCAGTCTCACCAAGGATTTTTGAGAGCTGGGTAATGATGGTCTCCTCTGCATAATGGCTGGCAGAAATTTTCCACCAGAGAAGAATCTGCTGGTGTCTGTGAACAGCATCTTCACGTGCCTGTTGGTTTTGTCTTGTTAACCACCAAGATGTTTCCCTGGGAGTTACTGGATCAGTGTAATTCTGAACAGAAAATCCATCGGTGACAGAGTCCTAACATTTTGTTTTGCTATCATGTTATGTGGGCAGATTTACTAACTTGCAGAATTCAGTACATCATAATCAGTTTCTGGGTCATTAATTAGAGACTTGGCAAAACTTTTCTGTACTTTGTAATGTTTTCTCTGTTTCAAGTCAAACCAGAGCAAGACCCTTGACTTTGGGTGTTTTGAAATATGATTTATTTCTTCTGGTTTTAGAAGTTATCTTTGATTTTGTTACACAGAGGAGAAAGAAGACCCTAGTAGAACACTGCACTCATAAAACAGAAAAAAGCAGAAACAAATTATGAAAAAGAAACATTTGAAAGCATGGTATGTCAGTCATTTAATTCTCATTGAAATGGAACTGCTTCATAAGAAATATATCCTATTTAATTCCGATCCACTAATAAAAAATGTTTATTCAGCAAGAGTTGACTTTCTCTTTTGCACAAGGATCTAATTCATTTGAATCCCTATTGAGTTTTTAGCATACAAATGAAGTGTTATATGGTCTTGCCGGAGCTCTTGGCATTGGGTGAATTTTTCCCATCATAATGTTGATTTATTAGGCATGTGCAAAGCCTGTCCACCTCACTGTGGCTGTGTGGCAGAAAGCAGTGCTCTAAGGAGCACAGTGTGGATGGGGCATCTCAAGTCTCTCTGCGGTAGGTCGCCCTGGAAGAAGGTCTTGCAACCACCCATCTGTTTGTTAGGATGGTGTTTTTTGCTCGGTAGATAGATGTCCTGACCCATGGCAGTCTGTAGCTTCTGAACTCCATGAGGAGTTTACAGATCTTGCAGACCTGGGGACACTAAGAAAATGCTTGTGAAATTTAAACAAAAGTGAGAAACTTCACACTCTCGGTGGGGTCTTTGGTGAATGCATATTGCTTTTGGTAGTTGCCGGGACATTATGTCATGAAGTATTTTAGGGTGATAACAGTCAAGACCATGCTTGCAGTTCTGATGTACAGATCGTAGAGATCCAGAGGTAATACCGATCCCAGGCCTGGTTTTTAACATGCTGTTGCTGTAACCATAAATGCGAAGTTGGTGTTCGCACATGGGACTTTGAGTCCTACCCCTATATATGACATAATATTAGAAACGTAAGCAATTATGTAAAGACAAGTGTGCATGTGGTCTTCCTGTTATGAAAACAATGTATTACTTGTGAGCTTCATCCCATTGACTGATAGAGAGGGAATGCTTACACTACATACTGGGCTAGCTTTCATTTACCAAGGCTTCTTCGTATTCTTCTGGAAGGTTAAACCGGTCTTTGCGTGGATGGAAATATAATTTGCACATCAGAAAATGCTTTTTTTACAGTGCCAGATTAGCATAATTGAGACTTGGTGTGGATGAGGTTCAGACTTACTGTTTGGCTTCCCTAAGCCTTTTCTCATCAGTGCTAAATCAGCTTGTTCTGAAACTTATCAGCATACATACTGGAACTGTAATTTGTTTCTGAATGTTCTTTTTTTGGAAGGAAGTGCTAATGTTTCTAAACTAGAGATTTTCAGAAGGTGATGGAGCAATACAGTGCTTGTCTTGTAAGATGTCCTTTATCAATGTGTAACCAGACTATGCTTATCAAGTATCTATTGGCAGTAACACTGTGTGCAGGAAAACAAAGGTAAATGAAAGAGAGTAAGAATGATATGGCTTTCTTTTTACTAGACAGCACTATGTTTACAGCTAAACACCCATCATAACTTTATTTTCACATGTTTTGTCTTCAGTATTAACTTCAAATAATATGAATCATGCAGAGGTCAAAGAATGAGGTCCTTTTCCTGACATGGAATTTTTTACTGTAGGACTCATGGACCGTTTACCCTTAGTATGAAAATTTTCTCATTGCCCTTAGGCTGTTGTATTGTGAAAGATTGCAGTGTAATATATGCCTTCTGATTGCTGATTTCTCCTTGCATGGGGCCACCTAAAAAAGCTTTTTCAAGAAATTCTTTAACATTTAGAATCCTTCCTTTTCATTGTCACAGTACTTTCCAGTCACTACTCATCTGTCTCCTTGGTAAATCTCTGTCCCTCCCTGTTTACTGATAAGTTATAAGTGTTTGGTATAAAAGTATAGCTTAACTGTTACCTGGACTTTAGACCTTAGTATTAGACTCTGTGAAAGAAAAAGCGTGATGCTCTGGAGATGGAGCAAAAAATAATGAATAAAAAATTATTTGTTTTTTGATGTTATCTGTATTACATGGCAATAGTCATATATTTCATCTGTTTACTGTACAGTGAAAATGAAGTCTCTATTTACTTAAGTGGGCAAATGTTTTTCAGTTATGTAAAATCAAAACCTGTCAGAAACAAACCTGGCAGCAAACAGCCAGACAGTATATTATAGTGTAAAAGATGATGATAAGGATGCATCTTGTTTTTCTTCTCTGAAAGTTAACCAATACAAAATTATATGCTATTTTAGCCATTAAAGACTTGTCTAACCATAGAGTTGTCATAGAATTATTCCTATTTTCGTTTCAAGCTGTACCTTTTTCTGCAATAGCTTTTATATATACCCGAGTCTAATTGACTGGAGGTACTTACATCCATATCCTTCAGTCCTTTAACACTCAGCATCCCTACACCTGATTCATAAGCTCCTAGCACTGAGAAGGAAAAAAAATAAATCAATCCTAGAAACCTAGTCTGGTGAATAGGCAGAAATCAGTGTGTAAAAATGGGATAAATTTTGCAAAATCTTGTCCATAAATGCCAGTAATGAAAATTGCAAAGAACTGCAAAGAACTATAAATACAAAATATGTAGTAGATGGAAAACAGAGATTCTCTGTAGGCATATTCAGAAGGCTTAGATTTTGGAAGAGTCTTCATTAGGAAAGTAGGTGAATTGCTGTCACTGAGGTCTAGAAGAGATTAGACAGACTCTAGGAAGGACAGTCGAGGCACAATGGAGTTTGATTCAGAATAAGGCAGCACATACTTGGTGGAAAGAAATCATAGAAATGTCATGCTGGAAAATATTTTGGAAGATTAACTACCTTGATCCTGCTATGGACATATTGACAACATAGTTACAGGAAAGACTGGGTTGGTAGACCCTTTGCTGTAACAGACAATGTGACTTTTGGTGTCTCTAAATTGAGGAGAAGAATGCTGTCCTGTTGAACTATTATGTGAACAAGAGATATTAACATGCATTTAAAAATTTACCGGACCTTTGTGTACAAAAATATAGTTGCAGGCTACATTATCCTCAGCTAGTTGCTTATGGACAAAATGTCACGTTGCATCACTTAAGAAATTATTATATTTATTTTTCAACTGTATGCTTCAGATGAGTTCCACATGTACTGCAGATTTAACAAATTCATCATTGGCATCTTATTATCACTTCAAATTACTTCACATTTAGGTCAGATACAGGTTCCTTATTTGTTTTCCATAGCGTGGATCACTTTTTGATACCGAGTGTCTTGCGTGTATCTCCTCCTTCCATTTTCTACTTGTGGAACACCCTTGTGGTGTAGATAGTTGTTATATACATGGAAAAGTAAAGTTAGGAAACTATCTCATGCAATTTTAGCTTTGTAACAGTTTAATAGCTGGGTCTAGGGAGAGCCAGCTCTGTGTGACTAGCCAGTTCTCCACTGTGAGCCATTTTTGAGAACATCTGACAACGTTATTTTATAGTATTTGACTTCTAAGTTGCCTGACTGTATTCATTATTTGCTGTTTCTAAGAATTCTGCTTTCCTTGAGTGCTATCTCTCTTTCTGTCTCTCTTTTCCTTCCTGCTGACAAGACCAAAGCTAGAAAGCAGTGTGAGAGTTACTGACAGTGTATGGGAGTCCAGGGCAAGAAGAGAGGGACCATAGGCCAGTACAGGCTTTTCTGAGCAGGAAATTGGAAGAAAGTCTTATCGAGTGTTCTTCGCTAAACTTGCTTTTTTGACAAAGTATTGTGTTTTCAACCAAACACCTACCTCTGAAAAACTGGCTGCTTTCTCTGGAAATTATGAGTATTTCATGAAAAAAAAAAAAAAATAGACTGTCAGAAAAAAATAAAGGAAAAGGTTTTGTTTGGAAAATAAAGGAAAAGGTGGATCTGTACCTGCACCTGCATTGCAGCCCTGCCTGTACCCCTACGAGAGGTGTTGGTGAGGGTAGATGAGATGCACCATGGGAGAAATCTCCACAGGTTCATTTCTCCAGGAGGCCACAGGCTGGCCAGAGCTAAGCCATGCAGACCTGGGGGACTTTCAGAGGTGTGTGTGGACCTGCCTTTTCCTTTCCATACAGTTTACTCAGGTGAGTTTCTGTCTGTTTGGAAGATGACTAGCAAAATAGGAAACTCATTCCCTGTCCTCTTAGAGCCATTGTCTTGCTTTGCTTGATAACATATGCTAGCCAGGCTTAATATATTTTAATAAGCCAGTTAAGCCTATAGGTTTTGTATGCTCGTTTATTACTTATCTCTGTTCTTCTAACGAAGAGGTTCTGCTTGCTTGTTTTTGTAATCACAAAGACTCTTTGAGGACAGCTCAAGGCATTAAACTGAAGAAGTTTAGTTTGTTTGGTCATTAGGATTGTATGACTCATGACATAGAGGCGTACATTGCCAATACAAAAAGAGTACTCTGTTGCAATGGTTGCAACACCAGGAACGGAGTAAACTCTGCCAGATGGATTAGTGCATTCATATTTGCACCTACTTATTAACAACATGCCACTGTCAGAGATAGATGATAGGACTAGGTGGATGGCTGGTCAGGCTCCAGAGTGCATTTTGTATACCTGTATATTATTAAGCCCCTAGAAGTCCAGGAGCACTCCTGCAGGCCTTGTGCCAAGGGCATCCCAATACAAAGGTCTGCTGCAGCTCTGCTTCAACACATAGCACCCAGGAACACCATCAGGCCATTACCAGACTAGGCAGCTCTCATAGTAGTACGGTTGACAGGCATACCATTTAGTTTAAATAAAAAACATTGTGGAAACTGACTTAAAAAGATATCATTTTGATCAACGCGTTACAGAGGTTGTAAGGGGGATGTCTTGTTCTCTAAGTCTTTCATAGAATCCTTGTGAAAGCTAAAAGCAAAGGTTTCTTCAGAGGGGTGTTGTGAGGGAAAAAAAAACATCCTGCATTTCAGCTGTCCTTTAATGAACATAATGAATATAATATGTGGAAGTCAAGAGAAGAGTTGGTATCATGGAGCAGATGGTTCTTAGAAGGCCAAACCCATTGTGAAACTCTCTTTCAGTACTAACATGGAGACGTGAATCTGGTTGCTCAATGGTTACTCACTAGTTCTAAAAAAGCACAGAAATTGTTTCCACGTTCAAATTAGACAAAACTATGTGCACTCTGTGACACACTGGACCTCAGTTTCATGGCAAGAACCTCCTGTTTACTTGGCAGTTCAAGGCAGAGCTCTGCAGTGCACTGAAAGCTTTGTGGCAGCTTCATAAGCAATCCCAAACTCTGGAATATACTGAGCAGTGAGTTATTTGATTACACGTATTAAGTGGATTGAAATTGCTCCTCGTATATTGTTTTAATGAGGCTTGATCTGGAGTTTTGGCATGGCAAAGATGGAAGGAGCTTGAGAAAGAGAAGGGAGCGTCTTCCTTATACACTTAAGCCAGAAGGACTTGGAAGAGTGTTTTGGGGATTTAATGAATAGCTGCCTGTGGCTCTCCCTATGAAAAACGTAAAATGCTCATTAGTTTCTTCTTACTTTTCCTATATTTGTTGTGTGCAATTTTTTTGTCTGCTGGGTGTGTGATGTACTTGGGTTGTACCAGTTACTGGAAGTGTAGGATGTGCTCCAGGTGAGCTGGAGAGTGAGGGAGTGTGCTGCAGAAGCTTCACTTTGGACCCTGGCATGTCAGGCACAGATGGAGCTGTTCTACTTGGATGGGGCTCTTCTTGGGATGCTGCAGCACATAAGGTATGATAATAATTGAAACAGTTTCTGGTCAGTCTTTGCTGACATAAATACTAAAAATGACAAATATATTGGAAGCCAATATATATCAGCCAGTGCAATCCCAGGGCAAAAGTTTTCAAATTTGAGTATTTGTAAGTTTTAGGACCTTTCAAACATATAACACAATGCCATCAATAGCTTATTTGAACCCTTTAAAGGTATGTGTTGAGATTTGTCACTGGAGACAAGATCTTTTCCAAAATTAATATACTTCTTCACCCTGGTTGGAAGTGGGGTCAAAAAAAATCCCCTCTTCTACCGAAGGAAGGAATGAAGATAAAGGTAGTTCAAGCATTACCTCAAACTAAAGAATACTTTGCTTTTGTTTTATGATAAGGCTATATTTTGTAATGTAGACTATGGGGACAAAGGTAGTCATGAGTAATTGTAGAAGTGCAAATGAATGTGTTTGCAATGGAAGAGTGGCTGGATAATGTCCATCTCATAACAGTCCAAGATCTGGCAGAGGAAATTGCAAGTCTGGTAGAAAGGATTTTTAATAATCTATGAACTCAAAGGTAGCACTTTATGATTGGGGAATAATGCCTGTAACACCCGCTATTGAAGGGAGGGAAAAATAATCTAGGCAGTTTATTAGTGTCACCTCAGTAGTATGCAAGGATTTGAAACGATAGAGAACAGAGATAGAAAGCCAAGTAGAAAACACAAAAAATAAAAGCAACAGGAATTTTTCAGAGGTGAATTGTACCAGGTTAACTAATATATCTCTTTGACAAGATAATTCCTCTTCAAAGGAAGTAAGATGTAGAGATTTAATCTAGCTTCACTGCCAGTGAGCTGTGTGGGAGATTGAAGTAACCTGAGGGAGACAGGGATTTGTAGGCAGACGGTCAAGTGGTAAGGAACAGGTTAAAGATGAGGCCACAGAGCTGCTGCCTGAAAGGGCAAGGGTTGAGCTGAGGAAGAGAGCTGTGGCATTCCTCCTGCACCATCTGGAAAGCGTTCCCATTTAATTTTGCTGTTGATAACTTTGTCACCAGAAGTCACAGCATGCTAAAAACATGGGCTGAGGAAACCAGCTGGAAGTCGTTTTCTGACAAGTAAAGGATTGAAATATCATCCTAATGAAAATGGATGGAACTTCTAGGTGGCGTGGCAGTGATGGGACAAAATATAGTGACACAAAGGTGAAAGTGAATGAAATGAAGGCTTTGATACAAATGTCTTTGATGAGACACTCTAATATAATCTGCTATGCATAGTAAAGGTTGCTTGCATTGTTAAATGGTCTTTAGTTACAAATTCCACGTAAAGTAAGTTCCATGTTGGAAATCGAAAGTATGGACTGGATGAAGGACAATGCAGAAAGAAAGTAGTTATACATAACGTATATGAAGTCTGTTGAGTATCTCCCTCAAGTACAGGACCTTCTTTTTCTGTCTGTAATGACAGCACTGATTGAACAGAACTTTTCCATTTCAGGGAAAAAAACCTAAACATCATGAGGATTTTTTTAAAAAAAATTACAAATTCTGGAAAAAATAAAATCAGTATTTGGGAATGTTTTGATTGGCAAGAAAACTTTGGCTGTTCTACTGCTTGCTAAAAGACTTATTTTTTAAAAATTAAAGTTCCCAGATGTTTGGAAGGGAGCTTAATAAAAAATGGTAAAAATCATAAAATAGAAAAAATACAATAATCTCATTTATATGGATACATGCAGGATCTATATTGTATACTTAATACTTTTTAAAGCTAAAGAGAATGACAATAATATATGTTTTCACCTGTGCATTATCAGCTTTAGCAAAAGGAGGTTTTCAGAAGGTACTTGTTGTAAATGGTTGCTCAGGAATTATTTTCAAATCAGCGTTTTTCTCCATTGTGGTGCTCTAGACTGTCAAGACCTACTTTGCAGTGACTACCACAAGTTAGTGTAAGACTGGGGAAAGTATTTCCAAAAAATGGTGCAGTCTGCTGTGGCTTGAGGAGCTGGGGAGGTATAGGTTTGCACGTTCTTATGTTCAGAACATAGCAACAAGGAGAGAGGAGATGTAGGACTTGTTTTTGCTGTAATCACTGATAATTCTCTTAGATAAAGTATTTTTACCTTGAGTCACTATAATTAAACTTGCGATTCCAAATTAATGTGTCAGACTAGGGAGATTTCAAAGGCCCCAATCAGCTTGTTTATATTGGTTTGGGGAGTAGACACACAAGTTTCAAAAAACAGATTTAGGTGCTGGGAGTCAGACATCTGACTTTGCAAAAAAAAAAATATTACTTTTAATCTGTCTTGCTCTAGTTTCCTGTTAATGTGAGATCCCAAGCTGCAAACCAAGATTATCTCACCTTTTTCAAGGAAAAATACTTGCTGGCTTCTAATCAGCAGAGCTTTGGACAGAAAAGGGCTGAGAATAGAATGATTAAGCCTTGGTTGAAACCTCTCTTTCTTCTTCATGGCTTCCAGAACTCCATTCTAAGTTGCTCAGATGCACCTCCAGCACACAGGCGTTAATCATCTGCTGACAGAGAGAGGGTTAAAAGCCATTAGTTTTATAGGATTGTTTCTCCTTGAAATTCCATTGCCAGTTGACTCTTTCTGAGAGATGATGTTGAAACTGAGAATAAATTCAGTTTCAACATTTTCATATTCTTCACAGTCACTGCCAGGAAAGTGCTCAAGTCTTATGCAATAATGGCCTGGACTCTGTTCAGCATTTGCTGTGGTCGTAACAGCACTATAACGATCTCAGCCCCACGCATCCTGGGCGCTGGATGCAATCTGCTCAGATAGTCTTCTCTCCATAGGGCTGAAACTTCAAAAGCAGTCTTGGGAGTTGCATTCTCAGAATCGTCCCCCATGTGGCACTTGACCAGATGGACAGGGTGGCGCAGCATATGTACAGCAGCAAACCTACCCCTAAACTACCCAGCCCGGCTACCGCAGACAGCCTTGCGAGCTGCAAAACCCAACCAGCAAGCAGGCAAAGAAGCTAGTGCTGCAAGTGGCTTTGCTGCGGACCCAAACAGAGCAGGTCATGAGAGCTTGTTCGTGTGCCTGTGCAATGAACCAGCCCTCGCGCTGGTTTCTTAGCGCTCCTCTTGGTCCTGTGCAAACACAGGCTCTTTGTACTCATCCAGGTCCTGGGAGATGCAGAGGCCAAGGCACAGGCACTTCTTTCACGTGTCCCGCTTTATTGTTTAGAACAACACCTAAGCACCTGATAGTTTTCATTTTAACATAGAAATACACACTATGTAATTTATAATGTGAATTTCATAATCTACCTTTCACTTCCCAGCTTTTTAGGGAAGGCTGTCTTGTAATTGATTTCAAGAAGCTGCAGTGATTAATTTATTTATTTATTTCCTGCCTTGCACAGCTGTGTTGCTTGCTTTTCATTCCAGAAGGAGGTGGTGTTGTCCAGTGACTAGAACATTACAGCCTTTTCAGCTTGCTTATTGCCCCTCTCAGTTACGGCCCATATGACCTACAGCACAGGGACTAAGCTATTTCTATATCATTTTTACTGTCTGTGAAAGAAGGTTAAAATTACCAACCTCGTGGGACGTTGTAAAGCTTTAATGGGTCAAAAGTACTTTGAAATGATCAGGTAAATGATAGCAAATAAATGCCCAGACAGTTATTAGGGTTTGCTAATTCTCTTCTGACGCAAGAGGTCTGGTTGCTTTGAATTGTCTCTTCTGGTTTTTTTTTGGTAACTAGAGTGTTAGTGTGGAGAAACAGGAGTAGCTCATGCAAATACAAAACCCCTGAAGATGGAAAGAAACAGTACTTACATGACATGGGAAGAGAATGACTCAGTAATTAGTTCTTGGAAGGGAGCTTTTGATAGGGAAAGTGGATAAATTTAAAGGGCAGTCTCAGTTACAAAATAATCCCCAAATTACCTAATGTATTACCAATTTTTCTGTTATTTCAGGCCTATGAGGCAAAATGCTCCCAATTACTCAGGCAGCACATTCTTCTTTTAAGAAATCAAAGCAATCCAGAGGAAAATCACTTCTCCCTGATTGAAGCCATACCTCCACAGGCTCTCACTTCTCTCTCCGACCTCAAGGTTACTACGTGGAAATTATAATGAGAATGAGAATGAAACCTGATATATTCTCTGTCTTAAAATTTGTAGAATTGTGATACCCAAAGGAATCAGTACTTTGTGATTTATGGCTCCTATACTTTGTTATGAAGAAACATTAAACATCTTTATTTAGTATGTTAGATATTATGTGATCTAAGTTTGTTGGCTGATTGTAACACACTCACCTTTCACTCCCTAGAAGAGCAATACCCTTCTATAACTTCCTACACTGCTAGCAGCTTTGCAATGCTATACCTTATTTGTATTAATGCAAGTTTTTGGAGTTGCCTGGGTGATTATACCATCTGAGGCGTATTACTTTGCTGTGTAGCCTGCAGATTCTTTTGAATCATTTACTATGTTAATAAAATCTTCTATTTTTTGTTGGGTTTTTTTTTTTTAAAAAAAAAAAAGGCTCCAAACCTGATTTAGACTAACCTCAGCACATGGTATGTGCTTCTCTTCTCAGAGAGGTCCTGCACAGCCCTTGACTCCACTTCCATTAACACCAAGAAAAATTCCTCTTCTGGTAGAAAGGGAGTAAGTGCTAAAGTGCTAAAGTGCTGTTTGGGTGTGGGTGATAGCATCGAGCTGCACAGTATTTTTAACAGATAATACTGAAACATGAGGCAAACGTAGCCAAGAAAAAAAAAGACAACCCTCAATATTTTAAAATGAAGCTTTGTTTAAGCCAACAAAGAACACCAGGCCAGGAGTCAAACAGGTCTGTGCTCTATTCTGCCTTTTGCCTGGAAATCATGTTTCACCCTGAGTCAACAGTTTAGCCGAGAAGTAAAACAACATTTTTTTAAGGAGACCGTAAGTGAAGATGTAAGTACTACATCAGACTGACTGTGGGGATGTTAAGTTACTAGATCACCTCAACATGCAAAGTATTAAGCATTATCTTTACTTTGTAAACTTTAATTTATAATGCAGAGCTGACTGTTAAAGAAGATTAGCTGCTCAGTCATGTCACTTCTTTTCCATTTATTTTCAATTTGCATTTGGTTAAAAGAGCAAAAATTACTCTTTATAAAAGCTTGGGATCAAAACAGAAATTCAACAGGACAGGACTATACTACAGAATCACAAGTTTGCACTTTGGGATGGTTTATTTGGATCTCATGATGAGAAAGGGACAGATTACACCAGGGACAATGAAAGCAGGAAGCCTCTCTCTGCTCATTCATCTCATGGACACATGCATCTGTGTGCATAGTAGGTGTCACTATTTCCAAGAACATGTAAAAAAATCCCTTAATTAGAGAGACAAGCTAAAGCCTGACCTAGGAGCATATGGGGTCCGTGCAGCATCTCAGCCTGAGCCCTGGAAGGAGAGATGTAAGCTTGAGCCTTCACAGGTGGTTTCTCTAGATGCTTCCACAAATACAAATCCTACCAGTTAGAAATTGAAGGTCTAAAAAGTCTGCTTTATTCCGCTTGCTCAGGATAAGGGGTCTCTTGCTTTCCAAGAGTGTGATGGCTTGTGCTTGTCATCTCAATATGGTGAAACATGGTTACTTCTCTCTACAGAATGTGAAAAACTGCAGTAATCTAAAAACCCAGAAGGTGACAAGTCCTATGAAAATTAATTGATTAAAAGAATGGAGTGTTGCAAATCTCCTTTTGTTTAACTGAGAAAAACTGTTAAGAAACCATAAGGTGCTGCAATAATACTGGAGGATTAGATTTCAAGAATAGACATTTTACAAATTTACAGTAACTTTCAACATGTGCTTTTGTCCCATTGGAATAACCATTGATATATGCATTCTGTTGAACAGGGAAAAGATTATACACATTCTTTAAATTAAGCTTATCCTTAACTGCTTAGTTAAATCAAGGTCTTAGTGGGCTGTATACAATGGGAAGAAATACCTCACATCCAAGTGTGTGAAAACAGTCTGGAGAATTCTAATAAGAAATCTGAATTTAAGGTGCAACAGATTAAAATTCCTCTGGAAAAAAAAATATGCAAAGAACAAGAAAAAAAGCCAATGTGGCTTCACAAGGGACTGTTCAAAAAAGTCTGAGGTTAACAAATGAACTGTTCTGGAAATGGAAAACAGAGGTAGCAACTACATAAAAACATTCTCTGAATTACTGCTAGCAGGAAAAAATGATAGTTAAAAACCATGATGAGTTAAAGCTAGGCAAGGCAAAGCAATTCAGGGATGAGGAGGGGCATTTACAAGCATTTTAGTGGAGTCACAGGCAAATGTGAAATAGCCTGATAATCACTGAGAGGAGAACAATCTAAAACCAGCCCCTCACCCCCACCTCGCAGATACTCGAGTTCCTTTTCATATGCAGGCACATAGCAGTTTCAGGTCATAACTATATCTGGTAAAGTATCTACTGATTAAATGAGAGGAAAGATGTTTCAGAGCCAAGAGTGTTTAAAAATCAGAAGACAGAAGTGTGTGTGTTTGATGGTGTCCGGTGAACAAAGAAACAGACCGTGGGGAAAATTGTGGGTAAAAAAAACAGTGAAAGATGGTGGTACCCTTTCTAAAATGGGACTCCTGACAGTTTAATCAAAAAAACATCACTGCTACCAAAGCTGGTACAGCCTTGCAAGAGCACTCTTCTGCCTAGCATGGCTATGGTTATGGAATAAGTCACATGCCAGAGCAGAGAAATCCTTCTCATGTATATTTTGAATATGTGTCAGTGAAGCACTTTTACAGCATACTCTATGCTCATAAAGCCTTCTGGAGCATCCCTGTTGTCCCACACTGAATTCCTCCTGCCTAGCCATCTGCCATCTTTCATGTAGCCATCAGTGAGAGAGCATCTGCCACGTGAAAATAAAAGTACAAAGGTACCACCTCGAAGAGCAAAACCTGGCATGTATAGTTTGCCACCAAAGCAACAGTGTAATATAATCTCTGTATATTTCATATACTCATTGCTTTGATTGAAATAAATCTCCTGATGTTCTGCAAGAAGTATTCAGCAATGGCAGCACGCAGGCAGCCACCCACCCACCAATGGCACAAATGGGAACTGGAAAGTCTTGTGCGAGGAGGGCAAACAAGGGCTAAATGGGTGAGACCAGGAGTGCCTCAGCAGGGAGAGTGAAGGTAGGCTGATAGGGCAGGCTGGACAGCGAGGAGATGCGGCAAGACTGGACTGGGTGTCTAGAGCAGGCTGGGTTGGGAGTCATGCCCTCCAAGACTCTTAGGTCTGCACCAAGAAGCTGGGTGCTGCTGGCCTGGAGCGGCCCCTCAGGAGGTGGAAGACATGGATCTGGAGGAAAATGAACTGAAGAAGAGTGGGTTGAGTCAGGGCTGGGAGAAAGGTCTGTAACTTCCCTGAGAATCTACAGACCAGGAAGATTTCTGAGTTCATTATCTCTCCACTGCCAACAGATGCCTGGAAAGATCTGACAACACCTGTCCCTGTCCTTGGAGAGCTCATGCCCAGGAGGGGCTATTGCTTGCCGTTGGTAGGACTGAGCTTGGAGGTGAGGGCTCAGCCCTGCTAATGAAGCACAGGACTGGCAGCCTGCTCAAACCTCTGCTTGCATCTCCTTGCTCAGGTGCAGGAGCCTGGCAGTGCTCTAGACAGTGAAGATCAAGACATTTTCTGTCACTGCTCGTTAGGTAGTGCCAGCTGCTCTCTGTGTTGAGGCAGAGAAGAATGTACTGTGTGGTAGTGACATTCAGGGCCCATCCATCCCTGGAAGATTTACTTACAAGGACTTAAATTAAATACCATGGATTATTTTAATTCTACAGTGTTTTGGGGAAAACCTTAGTAACATTTTTTGACCAGACATTTCTGTGCATATTTTCCTGGCTTTACCACTCTCTTCACACAGGCTACTTATGTGGAAATATTTCCTCCTGGACTTTCCCCTTCTAGCTGCGCACCTCAGATTTGAAACTGGGTAGTTTCCTCCTTTTCAGCACCCAAGTCCAGCAAGAAGCACCTGAAGGGTGGAGAAGACCCCAGCACAGATGCAAGGTGTTGTTACATGTAAGCTGTACCTGGTGCAGGTGGCATCACTGAGCAAGTGAAAGGTGAACCTGGAGCAGAGCATCCCTCAGCATCTACAAGCTGTACTTTTTCAGAGGTTTCAGAAGTTTTCCAGACACCTCTTTTTGGGTTTTTTGTTTATTTTTTTTTTTTTTTTTTTTTTTTAGAAATTAAACATTATTTGGGTTTGTAACATGGGAGGTTTCAGCCTGGGAAGTTGTAAGCGTCTAAAGGCAGGAAATACAAGGAAGAGTCAAATGAAGTCAGTAATGGGCAATGCCACCAGACCAACCTATAACTTAATATTGGTAAGTCTGTAACCGCATACTGAGAAGCGTTTACTGCAAAAAAAAAAAATCCATAGCAAAATAGAGAGATCATTGGAAAGATTGCAGGATTCAGGTAGTATATATTAAAATAAAAGGAGAAAAAAAGTGGTTGAGTGGTACTAGCTGGACAGGTGTATGTACCAGTTTTGTGTTTATTTAAAGAGCAATATAATTAATGCTTTTCAGCAGCAGCTGGTCTATAGCACCAGCAGGAACTTTCTAAAACAAAGAGTAAAAAGCTGCAAGCTCCAGCTACATAATTTCTCTTCATTAAAATAGTAAATTATCAAATCACTTACAGAAGTGAAATAATAGCAAAATCCTCACACACTTCCCAGTCCCAATTTACAGCATACCTCTTATATCCCTATTTGTGCTAATTTGTTCATGTGTGGAAAGATCTCTCTCCCTCTCTCTCAGTTACACGTGCATATTCTTTTTTAAAATTTAGAGAGAAGTCTCTTAGTGTGAGGTTATTTTTTATGTACAAAACCAGCGCACAAAAGGTATTGTTAAATAATTGAGAGGTTTCCAAACTGGACAGGCCTGTTTCACAATGGCAGAAGTGATGTACCATATGGTAGCTATGTTTATTTATATTATGTCTTCTGATACACTTTTATGAGTGGAGGCACTGAGGGTGACAGGTTATTTACTGATAAGTCCAAAGTAATATGAAGCTGGAAAAGACTGATAAACTTTTAATATTGTGTAGTTCATTTATCTCTTAGATACGAGTAACTATTTCAGCTGTAGATATGTCGACTTAAGTAAACAGAATTCCCTTTTAAAATGCCAGTAAATGAGTATGTGTCATGTGAAGCCTGTTGCTCTTAGCGTCTGTGTTAATCATAGAGGAAGGATGCCTACAAGTGTTTGAAGAACCAGACAGGTCCAGGTACGTAAACTCAGGCTCTGCTGCCTAGTGTGCCATGAAGCGTGCTGCTTCCCTGGGCTTTTGTTTCAATATCACTCATTCCTTGCAAGTGACCGTATGGCAGAAAAATTATTTAGGAAGTCTAGGAGTTCACAGATCTGCAGCTTGCCGCCGGCAGTGTGACATGGGGTGGCACATCAGTGGAGACAGCGGCTGTGGGTCACTCTTTGTTTCAGTCTCAGCCTGCATCTTGTGCAGATGACAGGTGTATTCAGCTCACATCCCGTTACTAGGCAGTAAAAGGTCTCTGCTTCTCTGCTGCAGCACTCAGTCATCTGTGTGAAATGCGGTTCCTGGAACTCGTCAAATATAACCTTAGGTTTTATACTTTGCTGAGAGGTTTATGAGGCCATCTGTCTTGAACTGATGACCTGGCACAATGTGTTTTCTCCAAAAATTAGACAGTATTTCCATAAATATGACTTCTGGTATGAATTTCTGAGTTTTGCTATTTTTCTGTAGAATGAGAATTATTCAATACCTTATAGATACCACCAAGGAAAAAATCAGTGCCATGAATTAATAATAATTTTGAGTCTACTTTGGTATGAGCACTGAAAATGCTGTTAGCTGGGTCTTACAAATTACAGATTGTAATTTGAGGCTTTTAGTAGTGTGTTTACATGCTGTCTGTCTGTCTGTCTGTCTGTCTATCTATGTCCAGGAGCCAAAGCACAGCTCATTTTGTCACTGGCAATCTTCCTCACTTAATTCCTCATCTCACTTAGATCTGTACAGGATATTTCTGAGCTCTCCCCTTGCCATCATATCTAAGGGACTTCAGAAGTCTTATGTACAGTTTATTAAATAACTCCTAAGAGGCAGAGAAGTACAGTTTTCTGAATTATGATTAAGGAACTGAGACCTTTATGTGGAAATAAATGGGATTCAGGTGCTAAATAGTTTCCAGAGTTGGTATGAGAGATTTTAAATTACTGGGACTGGCTGCTGTGCATGTTGAAAAGCATTGCAACAAATCTGTATGAGTCTATAGGTGCCAATGCATTTTGAAATCTGATACTAAGAAACTTACCCAAGGGCCAAGGTTTGCCAACACTGCACTTATTATCTTGTTCTTATTTTAACATTTCAACAGACATTGTGATTATATTTGTATTTTAATGCTTGGCGCTTTTTTTTGTTGGTTTCATCTTGCTCCATCTTAAAAACTCTTAGCTTAGTAAGGAATTAATTCGCTCAGCATAAGTGGATTTTACAGTGGTGTAAGTATCAACTAGGATTTTTCTGCCAAGACTATGGTCGTGTTAGATGCTGTGTAACTTTCAGGGTGAATGTATGTGTTGCGCCAAACATAAAAACTGGAGATAAGTTTTTCAATTCATATGGAAGCATCTAGAAAGTATATTTTTTCAAACCTGCTAGCTGTCAAATATACAGCACAAAGACAAATTTATTTGTTGACAACCATGCACATTTCTGAGTTTATCAGCTTACTTGGTCGTGCTCTTGCATAAGTGATTGGTCTACAGGTTAATTATATCATGGTTACTCTATGTTCATTGATAGCGCCTGGAAGACTAGGAAAGAAGTGACATCTTGTACCCTAGGGCAAGAGCACAGAAAAGGCCGACTGGTAGCTGGAAGAAGCAGCAGCTTAGAAATGAAAGTAACAATGCTAATAAAAATAACCCAATGTGGTAACATCTTGTGAGTGTATTAAGAAACAATAAACTGAGACTGCACATTAATGATATTTTCATACAAGGCAACACACGTGGTAAAGCTTTTCTCTTGTCATTAATTTTTAGTGAGCAGTTGGATTTCTCAGAAAACCATGCAATACCGAAGATTTTTACATCAGTGTGGCCAATTTATTTTATTGATCCAGTTACAAGTGCAGTGTGGAACTGTGCCAAAAAGCCATGGCTGAAATGAATCCCTGTACCCTTTTAGCCACTTCACTCTTTGCTATAAAAACAGGACAAGACACACATATCCGAGTCTCCATGGCAGCTGTGCCACCTGCACCTTCCCTGTGCTGGAGGAGAGCACTCTGCTCCTTGATTCTTTTCATGTGTGCTGCTCACCCTGGGTGCAGGTCCCAAGCAGCCTAGGATGGCACAGCAGGCTCCCTGCTGGGCTTTGCTGTTGGCAGCCTGTGGTCCCAACTGTTGGATTAACACTGCCTTTTGTCCAGGAACTGGCTTAACACTGCTTTTTGTCCAGGGACCGGTTTATGGAGAATACGTGACTGGTCCCTCCGGAAGACTGTCTCCTCCCACGCAGGACCTATGCAGCTCATAGGGATGTAAATGTGTGGCAGCATACAGATATAAAAAGGTGAATGGATTCCTGAGAGCTGCCCAGCTTTCAGCAATCCAAAAGTAATCCAAAACTCTTGGGCTTGCAAAGATACTCTCCTTAAATCTTTTTATTTGTATGCCTTAACAAATAGTTGATTTTAGTGAAGAAGATGTTACCAGAGGTTCTCTGTTTTGCTGATTACAGATTTATGATGTTGGATATCTGTTACAATATTTTGTGCTTTTTTATTTCTATTTTTGGTTTAATCCAGGCCGGTCAACTCAGCCTCTCGAGTTAACTGAAAAACTACAGAATATCACTTAACAGCGAGAAAAACAGTACTATACTACACCATTGCAGATGATATTAGCAAATTCCCTTCTCTGAATCCATCAAGCTTCTTGGAAGAAAAGCAACTTTGTCCTGAAAATAAAAGATGCGTGTCAACAAAGGGCATCAACTCTTGCTAATATGGCCATTTTAATTTCATTTCTATATTGTTTAATATATGTTCACAGAGTAATAGTGAATGCCTGGATACTTTGGATTACAAATTTCTCAGTCAGCCATTCTCTGGTGATGTTACAAAAAGGTTTTATTTTAATTTAATTTAAAGTCATGCTGAGAAGCATGGGATGTTTTTATGCTGAATTCATATGTTCTGCCTGTAAGAAGCCATCATATCCTTAGGACAACCTTTTGCCTTCCTGCTCTCCCCATCCCTGCATTGGGCTGCCCTCTTGCAGTTTCTTCTCCAGGCATGGAGAAGGAAGGATGGCCATCACTATGGCTGTGGTGACTCTCTGCATCCCTGCCCATGTCTATTCCTGCTTCCCAGTGCATTCCGAAGCCTCTCGGCTGCTTTCCTCACCATCTGTCTCTGTTGCTTAGGGCCATGTGCCCCAGCCCTGCTCACACAACACAGCAGCATTTGCTGTGAGGGCCAGCCAGCCTTCTACATGTGCTTCCTCCACACCTGCTCTCAGGTCTGATGCTGCTCTGCCCCGTGGCGGCAGAGGGGCCAAGTTTGTTCAAAAAGTGTGCACGATGTGCATTGCCAATTGCTTTGTTCTACTGTTTCATCATGCAGAGATGAGCCCGTGTGTAGCAGGAACAGTTAATTTGAAATATCGGTGTTGAACTTGTGCAGAGTGTGAAATAAAAGACAAAGCACAGCCACGTGCAGCCTGAAGAGGCATAGAGAATGTCAAAAAATGCTGATTGGCATGCTACAAATGACTGGCTGGCATTTACAGAAAAAGAATGTTTCAGTCTTTAAAGAAAAAAAAAAAGATCCTCAGAGTGCGAATATTTTAGGTCACACATTGACCATTTATTACAAGTTAGGATTTGTAAGCCTTTTTTCAGACAAAGTTTATTTAAATCTCATCTTCTGTTGCATTGACATATCCTAACTCCCCTCCACAGCTGCTTTTCCACCTGGGATGCTTGTGGATCTGCAGTGAACTGGCGCTAAAGGGCTGGGGCTGCTCCTGCTGCACCAAATTTGGGTTTGGTCTCTACATTCACCAATGCCTTGAGTCTGGGAGAAGCCCACTCACCACCTCTGCAGGACGAAGTCCCTTGGTGTACAGGCAGACCTGGTGGCAGCATGGGTGAAGAGGCTGGGTAGATGCCAGCTCCACCTCCGATACAGCAGGATGCAGCCCAGCATAGGTGATTATCACAGTCAGGTACTTGGAGTGGTGCAGAGACAGCTTATTACACCGCTGGGGGGATTTTCAGACTTGCTTTTGCTGTGATTCATTATGAAAATAAAATAAACCAAAAGAGGTTATTTGCAGAAAGGAAATATTTGCAGCAAGTCCAAGCTGAGAGCAGCCAGGCCTGGAGTCCCAGCAGCTGAGATCCCAAATGCTCCTGACCCCACAGGGACGCTGCTGGCCCCTGGTCCTCATTCCACTCAGGAGCTTGGTGGCACTGCCAGCCAAGAGCCAGCACTTCCTCTGAGTCTGCAGAAATATTTATTTCTTGATGAACTGGAAAATGGTGGCAGAGAGTTATTTGGCTTGGACAGCCCTTCAGTTGCAATCAATTGCACACTACATCCCCCCTGGCTTAAGGAGTAGGACCGTGGTGTGCCCCACGGAGCATGGATGCTGGCACACAAGAACCCTTCCCCAACAAGTGCCCAGTCAAAATGAGAGCACTTCTTTGGCTGACCAGAGCTCAGTACATCCACTGCTGATTTTCCCTTGCCTACAAAGCACCTGGGCTGGAAAAGAGTCAATGTGCAGGGAGGTAAACCATTGGGAAATGATCCTGGGGGCTTTGGGAATGAGCAGGATGGTGCTGAGTGCCGCTGTTTGGTGCACAAGCAGCCAAGAAAGCAGGATCCAGCCTGCACTGACCTATCATGGGGATGGCATCCATGCTCGGCAACCTGTGGCTGGGAAGAGGCAAATGCAGCAGAAAATTGCCTCCAGTCTTTTCTTGCTGGTCCTGGGGTACCACCAGCCAGCTAAAGCAGAAAGCCCTGTGTTTAAGTGTTTGCAGAAAGCTGTAAATTGAGAGTTAGTGTGTGTAATCAGGAAACCTAATACACCAGGTGGAAACAACCAACCTCAGTTATAATTCAAGCTGAATTTCTATTACACAAAGAATTTTTAAGTAAGTTCTGGAGCAATTTCCAAAGTCAGCAATAAAAAAAAAAAAGTGTCTATATCACCTCAAAGGAGGACAGACAAATTTAAGGAAAATAAGGTAACCTGAGAGATAGCCACTGGCTGAATTCATGTGGTTAGAAATAGATGCTGAGATATCAATTTGTCTGCATTAATTACTGTCACAAATGTAGGTTTAGATGCACCATCGCTTCTGGCTCTGACATACCTATACTTTAGTGAAAAACAATTGCTTCCATAGTACAGGAAGAAACAATGGAATGATAAAATCTAACTGTATTGGAAACAAGCTTTCTGAATGAGATTTGTGGTTTGCTGTCCATTTTGTTAAGCTTAATCTTCTCTCTACAGTAGGGATTTTTTGGCAACTCTGTTGATTCCACATTATGTTTTTGTATGTTTTGCCGTTGGGTATAACCTCATTTTGTTCCTAATTTCAACACAAAGGATGGAATAAGTAAATATGAGTGTATGTACAGTATACACACAGAGATGCATACACACACACACACACACAAATATATGTATGTATTTAGCAGTAGGTATCTGTGAAACCAGAAGATAACAGATGATTCTGTGACACCATGAGCATCCTACAGACTGTCAACAGCAATTTCCTATTGTGCATAAGCTTAAGATCTTTGCAGGGAACCTTTGGAGACTATAAGGTACCATTTTATGGTATATTGAGTTTCTGATTAGATTTCCTTGGGGGTTTTGTTTGGGGTTTTTTGTGTTTCATTTTGTTTTGTTTTGGTTTTTTTTTAATGCAGTCTGTCATATTCCTTTTCTTTCAGGCCTTACCCTTGTCCGACTATTTATGGAGCAGAAGCTTACTTGTTCTGGTCCATCTTTCTTAGGTAAGTTTGAAACACCAAAGTTTTGGCTGCTCTGGTCTGTTTCAAGCCAATCCTCCAGCTTGAAGGAGGACAAAATATTATGAAGACATGGTCCTGGCCAGGCCATCAGCCATCAGCAAGCACCCAAGTGGTATATCTGGGTGTTACACTCTTATTCAGACCTCAGGCTCCACATGAGATGTTGGTATCGTGCTTGAGAACAGAATGATTTGGCGTAACAGGCCTGACTTCAGATAACGCTGTGTGCACAGGGTACTCTGGAGCTCCATGTGGAAAACAAGGGCACTGTGATGTGTACTCTGAATTTTCATACAAAATATTATGAAGATAACAAAAAGTGTTATCTTGGGCATTAAAGTTGGAGAGTCCTCTCTGAGATGTTAAAACTTTCCTTCCATAGTATCCTTTGGAGGGATGCTTACAAATAATCTTCAGGAATATATATTCAACGTAGACTTCAGTAACCAATGGTAACCAACTACTCTTTTTTTAAGGCAGAGACTATGAAATCATATTGACTGATTTCTGAATACTGCAATACAGTCTTTTTTCCATCCAAGACAATAAAATGTGTTACAAGTTTCTTTTTAATGAAAGAGGAAGCAAGGCCTTTGCGTCCTGCAACATCTGCTGGGAACATAATCTAAATTGAAAACGTATGCTGTTCTTGTGGGGAGGGAGAGATCTTCCAGTGACAGAAAGTATCCAAAAAAGTTAATGCTGAAATCAGTAAAAGAATCATGCATGACAGGGGGAGAATGAGCACGTAAACTTTCTTTTTTTGGGGAGTGGGTTGGGGTGGGGTAGAGACAGCCAAAGGCAAGAAAGGGATGGGGGAAGCAAGGAAGCAGGATTGTCTGTGTATTGACAAAACTGTTTATTTGGTCCTGGCAAAAATAAATCCCACCATATATTCCCTCTAGCTTTTTCTTATTTATAAAGATGGAAAGCCTAGTCTGTCGCCAAGACCCATTATCCCTTGACTTGAGTCAGACAGTGTATCTTGCTTATTGAATCAGGGAATACTGTGTATTTTATGAGGACAGAAAGGAAAAAAAGATGTTAATTCTTGTAACCTTCCCCTGTTTATTAGTTTTAGCAGCTCTACCAAAATACGAGAGCTCATATTATAGGTATAGCAGAATGAGGCAAATAAATAAATAACATCTATTGAAATATAATTAAATTGCCCCACAGTGTGCCACCAGTGAGGTGGTGGGATGGTTCTGTGATGAGGTGCACAGCATTTCCAAAACACTTCTGGTTTTGATGTGTCATGAATTTCATCTTCCGATGTAGGGAGAGCACTGGTTAGCTTGATTATACCTGTGCTAAGTTTGAAAACATTTCTTGCATGTTCTTTATGTCTCGCCTAAGCTCAAGCATCCCTAAGTATTTCCAGTCTCCTCATAAATACACCTTTGTATTCTGCCTAATACATAAACATCACAACTCGTGTCTGAGAATGTTGGGAATTTTATTAGGTTCATAAAGTTTTAGTTGCGGTCTAGCCCAATGAGTCCAAAATAAATAAACATGGAGAGCAAAAGAGCAACAATTTCATACCTATTTCTTCTCCTGTCCCTTGAGAATTTCCCCAGTACCAGTGAAGTACTTGCTGCTGCGGTTTCTGTGGCTTGCTATCAAAGTACCTGCAAGCCAGTAAGCAAGAGGCAGATGCAGAAAGGAAAGCAATTGAAATGGGCTATTTTTACCTTTCACTGATCTTGTCCATCTCTTTCCACCTTAAGGACTGAGAAAAAACTGTGAATAATTGTGAATGAGTTGTGATGGCCATGTTCCCTTTGTTGATGCCATGAGTGAAGTTGCTTGGTTGGGACAGCTTCCTAGGCCCTATGGAGTGGGCACGTAAACAACCAGGATGACATGATGGAAATTTCTCTCAGGGTATAGTGAGAACTAATTCTTGCTGGAGGTCTTCAGTCTGGGGTGGTCTTTTCTCTTCTCTGGACAGAGAGCCATGAGAGAGCTTCTTCCTTACCACAAAGCTTGCTGGGCCTACATCTGCCAACACAGGCAGTTCAGGTGCATGCAATAGTATGGAAAAGAAGCTATGAACTACACCAACATTTTCACCTGAGCTATGGGTGAGTATGGTCTTTGCTTCAGGATATTATACTCCATATTTATTTCAGGCATCTACTTGCTCAGCGGAACAACGAGGCTTAGGACTTACAGGGTACATAGGACAGACACTGTCATTCCTGCTGTCTTTGTGCAAAGATATTTCATTATAGCGAGACAAATCTAAATCCCATGAAGCCATCATACACTTTAAAACAATTCTGTTGTGAGCCTTCAACCTGCCAGAAAAATATAGCACAGCAGACTTTTAAAAACCAAGCCAAAGTTCACATGGGAATCAATTATGTGACTTAGGACAGTTACAAAGCTAAATGTATGATTTTTTTGCACATCCATTGCAGAAGCACCAGAGCCAGAGATTCCACTTTGCAGGAAGATTTGGGAGGCAAAATTTTAAAGATCAAGCCCCAAAGATCTTTCTGCTTGTTTACATGCACTGCACTCATTCTGTTTCAAAGATATTGGAAAATTATTTCTGGGATGTAGCAAATGGCATAATGCATGTTACAGATCTCATTCCTAGTTAGCTGCAAATCTTACACTCCATTTGGGGGGAATAGAGGTGGCTTTGTATTGTTCAAGAATTTTTACAAAGGAAAAGATCTTTTTTTTAGAGCAGATAGCTGTAACTGAGCTACAATTGGAAACCAAAGAAGACCATGCTAGTTTTTGTTTTTCTTTTCCTCAACTCACAGTTGGACTGTTCACTCTTCAATTTGGTTGAAAAGTTTTCAGCAAATCAAAATCTAGTTGGAAATCTACCCGCAGCTTTAAGGATCCAAGATACTGGACTCTTGAAATGGCTTGGATTTTTTCAAGACTTTTTCAAGCTTAAAGATGAGTTGCTGCCAGGTATGGTCAAAGGTGGGAGCTACCAGGCTCTTAACCCTGGGCAGATGCATCTGTAGGAAGACAGCGGAATGTTTTCATTTGGGCTGAGGAATGATAAGTCTTCCCATCCTGTTCAGTGGTCAACTCTTCAGGAATAAAGCTCACTGCTGTGCACTGGCTGACTTTTGCTGTCTCCTGCTTCCCCTGCCAGTTCCTGGCACCCATGTTTGCACAGCAGGGAGACTGCCTGCCTGGAATGTGCTGAGGGGCAGCAAGCGTATGCCCTCTTGGACTCCTTCAGGCATGGGAGGTGAATGGAGAAATGTTTGCTTCACTGTCGACTCAGCTCCTGGTTAGGAGGAGGTAGAAAAGTAGGGCAGCTGCTTGCTCTGGGGCAACACTGAGCTTTGGGGCAGGCATTCCTCTTGTTCCCATACAGCAGGCTGATGTCTGGCCAGGTGTTCCTACTGGATGGCAAGGCGCTATCTGTCGGCCTCCAGCGAGCTGGCCTCCACCACTAAAACCTTCTGTATCTCCCACCTTTTTCTTCCTGTGGTTTTGGGATTTTTTCTTCTTTTTCTTTTTTAGTATAAGTGTAATAGCCCAAATTGACTAATGTTCCTTCCAAGGCAAAGACCACAAAACAGAGACTCAAACCCACAGAAATGCTTTCTTTCAAAAATTACTCACATTTCATGAAGCTTTGCTTATACCAAGGTGACACAGCCAAACCCTCTGGTGGTTCAGCTATGCAGTCTGAGAAACGCAACTGCATTAACAAAGCTGCTCTCAGATGTAGAGCAACACTTTTCATCTTTGTTAAAATACCACATTGCTACTCCATTCCTAGCCTGTCAACATGCCTTCTAACTGGCCCTTCTGCCTGTCCCACTGGAAATTAGGCATGTGTTGCCAAGTTCCTTACAGCTATGTGAACTAAATATTCACTCCAGAATGACTTAGAGATGTGGAGAGAACCACTTCTTTGCTCTTCCTTTTTCAGAAACCTAACTAAATCTCACTATTGTGCAAGTTACTTTTTTCTTTTATTAATAACACTATATTTCATTTCATCCTACACAGGGACAGTTCCAGGCAGGCGGCTGCCCAGCACTTGTACTCTTAAAGAGGGAAAACAATGCAAAGAGAGGATGTCCCTGGAGGGAGATCATGCCCTGCTGCATCTGCTCACATATGCAAGACAGATTTTTTTCAAGCACAACAGCCAGATGGGAACATGACTGCCATTCATTCCCCTGGAAACACTCCTCTTTGCTTTGGTGCTGAATGTCTGGAAGCAGAGTGAGTACACTGTTTTGATGCTTTGTCACAGTCCACAGGGTTAGCATATAACGGATGCTGTCTGTATTTTCAGTTTCATCCTTGCCCCCAAAAGATAAGAACTCTTGGAGATAATTGGCTCTTCCAGTGGCCTGTAATGAGTGACATTCTTCCTTCACAGAGGCGTCTTTATAAAGCAGCAAACAAAGTAAATGCGTAGAGTTGTGTCCTATTTCAAAATATGCTATGAAAATCATGAACTGAGCTGTGCATAAGAAGTGGTTTAGCTGACAGTATACTTTCACCGTTGAATATTTTAGATCAGCTGCTATAGCTACAAGAAGAAAGTCATATACTGAAAGAAATTGCCCATAGAGTATATAACAAGGACCGAAGGATGGCTTTGTGTTGAAAGCAGTGGACTGAGATTCAGGAAGGAAGGTTCAGTTGCTGACCTCTCAACACGCTTCCTTTGTGCCTTAGTTCTCCACCTGTGAAACAAGGAAGCAGTACCCAAGGGAATATAGGAATAAGCATATCCTTATAACTTAAATCTTAAGGTTTTGGTATAGCAAGCAATGGCATTTATCACAGTTCAGTTATGATAAAACTTGTCCAAATAGCACACAGATGCTAAAAAGACAGGAACAGCATTTTTGCATAAGTGGAAATGTTTTCCTGTAAGCAAAACAGAAATTATCAATAGCTGTCATGTCATCATTTCAATGTGGTGAAAGTGGAGGTGCAGTTTTTCATAGAAGAAACGTGTCAAACCCCTTTTGTTGGCTGAATTTTTTTATTTTTTATTTAGTGAGTGATTAGAATCATCAAACTGTAGGAAAACAGAATGGAAAGAATGTCTGGAGGTCATGTGATCCAACCTCATGCTGAAAGTAGAGCTGACTTCACAATTAGTTGAGGTTGCCCAAAGCCTTTTTTTGGTGAAGATTTGCATGTCTCAGAACAGGAATGCTGCAGCCTGTGTAGACAACCCATTCCTGTGATTAACCACCCCCACAAGAAGAATCCCCTTCCTTCATTCCTCTGAGAGGCAGGTAAGAAAACACCTATTTCCCAAGTGCCAGCAAAGCACAGTCCTAAGCCGGACACTACACTGTTTAGATGTGCTAAAATGCAGGTACCTGTGCACATATCTGGAGACGAAGACTTTGGCTTTCCTGCTCTAGTGTTGAGAAATTCTTGACAAAGGCTGAGGCCAGACTCTCTGCTGATTTTTTCAGACATTTGGTGAAGTTTTTCCTTTTTATGAATTTATTTTACTGGTAATTCTATCATAAGGGTCATTAACTGCTTGCTTTGAGCTTTGGGGTTCTGTGGTTCTTTTTTTGGTTTGGGGCGGTGATTTTCTTTGATTGTGATATTTGGTTAGAAAACTTACCTGATTTTGCTTTTAACCGTCATAATGGGAAAAAAAGTCACTTTCACTGTAAGGTGTCGCAAATCATAGACCTGTCACTCTGATAGTTGTAAATCTGTGAATAAATTCTTTTGGTAGGACAACACGCAGTGGGAGATAAAATAGGAGATAGTATATAATCACCATTATAGAGAGGGTAGGATGAAAGTAAATGTAGTAGGAGTTTGCTGGTTTTGAATAGCTGTTACTGGTACCTTGGTTCAATCTAGCTCTAGCAAGCTCAGCTGAACAAAATCATAGGATCAGATGAAAGACGCAGATGAAATGAGGCTATCTATGAGCAAAATTTTAGTTGACTGAATCTGAATGTTAAGTAGCCAGCAATTTTTCTTTTATTTCAAATAAAAGCGGTTGGGTGTGATCATATACAGTTGTCTTCTATGGATCAAGATACTTCATATTTTTGCTGAAAGTGGCAAAGGACGGGCATGTCTTCTTGATGATGTTCCAGCGTTCTGGGATCCATTTTCTTTTATCCCTGTCTTGTAGGTTTTATCAGACTACCAAGGTGAATTTTTATGATGTGGACAATGAACAGTATATAACCTGAGACACAGAGTTTCTAAGTTTTTTCTCCTCATTTGTAAGGGAACAGTGTGCACTATCACTTTAACATCTACAAACAAAAACTCACTTTAAGATAAATACAAAGTAATCCTGATAATTCATTGACAAATAGCATTAATTCCTGTTTCTATGGGCACCAGACATCAGCAAGTTTCTGGATGCTACTTAAGCTGCAACAGCATGGGGGGAAGGAAAGTCTCTTCTGTCATTTTCACTGGTGTTCAATCAGAAGTTATAAGTGCGTTACATTCTGGTCAATAATTTTTTATGTATAAGGTTGTCAGACATTTTGAGACTTGGTAATGAATGTTTTCTGAAAAAAAATAGACCTTTCAGACAGCTGGATTGTTTGGGGCTGGAGAGGCTAATGTAGCAGAGAAGGCATCAATTTGAGGAGAAATCTGTGAGAGATATGGTCTGCATATGAAGAGGACAAGCTACTGGCACAAGAATTATAATATTATGGATAGCTATATAAAATACCAGATGTAGAGAAGTGGAATGCCAAAAAAGCCAACAAGATCTCAGTGGGAAGCTTTTGGCTTGTCAACATTAATGATCGAGCATGACACCATGAGAAAGGAGAAATTTTCCAGGAATCAAAATCAGGGATGTGGTTGCCGAAAGGAAGTATTCCAGGGAAAATGTCAGATAGAGAGTTACAATGCATTGCTGGTAGGACTAGGTCTTAAAACATTTGATTAAGGGCGTTCCAGTTTAGACACCATTGTGTTAAGGATGATAACCTAACCGAGAGAATACCAAATAAATGGGAAGTAATTGTGTTGTTCCACTGCATGCTCCAGTACTGTTGCCATAACACAGCAGAGTCCCTGTAGGCAGAGCCTGGGTCAGAAGATCACATGTCAGGACCTGATGTGTCTAACTTGCAGGACTGAGGCAGGTATTCCCCTGTGAGCAGAAGATCGTGATAGTCCTGTGTTTTGTGGGCAATGACATATAAGCATAGCTAGAATAAGCCAGATGTCTTCTACCAGTGGCAAACCACTAAATGGACATCTCAGGTTATTCATAATACTCACTAATGAAGTACCATAGGGATACCATGCTGGCTCCAAAACGCTGCTTCTTTCTGGAATGACAGTCCATTTATCATTGGATGTATTTCTGATGTATTTAAGGCAGTCACTTTTCCCACACTCTAACATTGCAGCTCCACATTTTTGGTAGTAGCCACTCAGAAGTGTTATAATTATGAATCAGACATTGGTTTTAAGGCTTGCAGACCTGTCTCATAAAGCTTCGATTTCCTCAGCCATTTGCAATATTCATGCATCTGTCACATATACAAGGTATCTAGACAGGGTACTACCAAATACTGAAGCTTGCCAGGCACAATACTGTATTATGTCTGTGGACTGTACCTAATTAAAGCCTAACTAGTGCTTGACAAGTCACTGGCACATGATCCAAGTCTTTCCTATTTATCAGGGGTACAAGTGGTTTGTGGTCAGTCAGAAGTTTAAATGACTCTCTGGAAGAGCATTTTTATACATTATTCACATGCTTCTTTTACAACGAGATACTTTTCAGTTTGCAGAGAGTGTTTTATATCATCAGCGAATGTCCAGGAGCAGTAAGTAGCAGCCCTGCTGATCTCACCAAATTGCAATAATTCAGTAATCTGCAACACAGTTACAGCAGGCGACTGTGAGTGGTCACAGGAAGGGAGCACTGGTGTACTTCAGGTAGGGCTTCAACTCAGTTGAAAACATATTCTCATACTATGTTCAAATATCAGGTGCTTTCATTTTCCAGCAGTTCATTCCAAGGATATATTATTGCCATTCATAACCCGGCATTCATTTCATTTTGACATAGATTCAGGAGTTTGCATTAATTTATTACTTTCTTAGGCCAATTTACCTTTCCTCAGTCTGCCCTTATGCGTAGTTTTTGTGCATGTTGTCTCAATAGTTCAGCTAGTTTTGATATAGTCCAATGTTTATTGCGTTTTAGACTCGAATACCAAGTGTCTCTGCAAATCTAGACCGGCTTTTATCATGTTTCTCTTCTTAATGGCAATATCCCAGGACTTTGTCTGTACAAGCAACTATCCCTTTCCAGGTGCTACAGTAGCCTTGTCATTTCCTCTGGAATATATTGGGTGCAGTAGGGATGCCAAAAGGAAGTCTGCGGAAAGATTACCATCCAAAAGGCATAATAAAAGTAGTTAACTTGGCGCCATCTGGGTGTAGAAGAATCTGCCAAAAACCATTTGCGGCATCTAAAAGGGGGAAAAAACTTGGGCATTCGTCTTGGAAAGATGTCATCCACTGTGGATAGGACAATGCTTCTCTCAAGCACTTTGTTTTGTTGATTTAGGTCAAAGGATATGCTGACTCGTCCATTTTTGTTAAGTCCTTATAACCGCTAGTAAACACTATTCAGCGGGTTTGGCTATTTCTTCTGTAACACAGAGCTTGGACTGTCTGCTCCTGCTCTTTGCTTGGGAAGCACTGAACTGAATGTGTTGCAACTCGCTAGACACATAAGGACCTTATTGCATTGTGTAGGGGGAGGTTAGTGGTTCTCTTTCCTCAAGTGCTTTTATGTTGTATTCTTTTAGTGGATATAGCAATGCCATTGGTGTGTCTTACCAAACAGTTAATTTTTGAACCCCTTGGAACAAGCATGGTGCCATGAATGTCCTGTAACACTGGAAATGACTACAGGTCTTACTGGCATGTATGTTCGTCCACAAGTACAGGTGATCCAGTCACTCATTGCTGAGTTTTAATCAGTTCTTTCCCACTTCTTGTTTCTGAATGCTGTCCTGTCCCCTTCGACCCCCCCCCCTCCCCCCGCCTCCAGGGACCTTCCTCCTGTTTCTCCTTTGCCTTCAGACCTAGGAGACTGCTTCCTGACTTTTCATTGGCCTGCTCCAATCGCTAACATTCTGAGAGCACCCTACTCAGTTGTTATTGCCCAACTTACATTTCTCCATTCCTGCTGGAGTCAACACCACCAGTGTGGTCTCAAGGCTGCTAATACCGAAGCTGTCCTGTACCCTCCTGGAGATGTCCCTCATCTGCTAGAAATCTGTTCCGCTGCGGCAGAAAACGAAGCTGTGGGGGCTTACAAGGAGTTTTCAGTGCTGTTGGCCAGTGGCTAGAAAGGACACGATGCACTCAAATGCATGTACATTTTCCCACTGTTCTCCCTGGCAAAGAATTAATTCATGTTGCAAAAAATTACTGTAATTTTTTTTTCATTTCCTCCTGTTGATTTACTGCATGCAGGAAGGTGGGTAAGTTGTGACTGTGCTCACTTTTGGCTGAGACCACAGCCAATAACATTGCCAAAAGCCAAGAGCTGTCAGAGCCAAAACAGGAGGTTTTCAAAATTGAGAGTTGATATTGATTGCTCTTAATTTTCTTGACCAGAGCTAGGGGTCTGGTGTTAAGGAGTCGGCACACCCCTTAGAAAAGATCAGGCCTCAGTCTTTTTTTTTTTTGTAGCACTTAGAATTGAAAATCTTTCCCGTAAATGTTGACTTGAGCTGCTGCTATTATACAAAAGGCATCACAAACTCATTTGACCCTCAGAACTAAAATTTTCTTCTACCTCCAAGTTCCAGTCCCACATCCTGCACATTCTTCATAACTCCCTGTTAAATGCTTCCAGGTGGACTTCTCAGTGAATAAGGAGCTGACCATTTCTGCACATATGTGTGTTCCTATCTGTATCCATAATGAGGATTTACATGTCCCAGTATGTACATGTATATTACTGTTAATTCTTCATGCCTATAAACATGCCTTCTTTGTGCCTTCATTCTTCAGCCTATAAACTGAGGTGCTTTAGTTGCTGGAATCAGGAGAAGAAAGACGAAATTACATCATCCTAGCAAAGTAGGAAATGTAAGACATGGGCATTTCCCTTTTGGAGTAATACACATAGGAATATGATACTAGAAAACACTAGGACAGCTAGGAGATCTTAGCCAAGAGACACTGAGATCTTTTCCTCTTTCTCTTCTTGTTATTTTTTTTGTTTGTTTGTTTTGTTTGTTTTTCTATAAATGTGAGAAAAAGAAGGAAGGAAACGTTTGTAGTGGCCCTTTTCCATTCCTAAAACTCATGCCCCTTGTAAATTGCAGGACTCTGTATACCACAATAAGGAACTCTGAGTGCAGTGTGCTGCAAGTAGTTTAAAAGCTACTTTAAGAGAAGTGCATACTTTTCATGCTTTATACATTTCCAAAAATATCAATCATTTGTTTCTATTTGCCTATTCTGCACAACTAAAATTGCAAATTATATGAACAGAAAGGAATGGGTAGAATAACGTCATTACATACCATTCAATATGCTTTTATTTTTCTGAACTACTGAGTGTTAAAAATCTTTGAATGTGTGAGAAATCCTCTTGGTAGACCCTAGTTGCATAGTGAGTTTTTACATCAACAATATGAAGTGTGTTGCTCTCAGAAACCCTTTGGGGATCAGAGGTGAGATTAATTTGCTCTCTGATCCACTTTGTTTGGTAATTATGACTCAAATGAGCGGTGCTTTTGAAAGAAAGCTCTGAGGTCTCATTTTGTCACAGTGACAGTATCCATAGTTGTCTAGGAACTTGTATTTGCCATATGTTTTTTTCTTTAGCTCTAGTGATAAAGTTTAGAGTGGTCACTGAATTTGACACACACGCTTTTTCACTTGATTATCTTAGACCATTAAGAGTTTGTAAGTGTTTCTAAAACCTAAAATAATTTTAAGAGGTAGATATAGGTTCAGATATTTATCTTTAAATATTTGGAACAACAATAGTAATAACAACCAGCAAATCAATTTTTTCATTATGCTTTTCTAGCTAATGACTGGCTGTACAGGAACCATAGTTCTGACCCGTGTAAAGAGAGAAAACGCCAGGAAAAGTCCCATGCAGTTTGAGGTTTTCAACAAGAGGTGGTGCTAACAATTACCACAGCCAGAATGACATACTTGTAAAATTTCTATAATCTATTCGTGACCAAAATTAAAGGTTTTATGTGAGTACATGAGCTTATGCAGTAGTAAGGCATCCTTCTATTTATGAGCTGTGTAATTGTACGTTTAGCCCTTTTTCGGCATAGGAAAGCCACACTATAATGTATAATAATAACCTTGGTAAGTGTAACACCATTAAAGTTAGAATAAGTGGTGTGCGCAGCAGAGCAATGATAGGGTGATGACAGAGTGACATGCTGTAACCAGCACGGCATAATAAGAAGAGTCTTGTTGTTCCTGCTATTAAAAAGACTGTTCTCTGTACCAGCTAACTTTCGATTCCCCAGGAGAAGGGAAATTATGCTAAGCCTCACAGAAGCACTAGCTACATTTATAGCGGTGACATTTGCTGGACATTTACCCAGAAGCTGTTAAAGACCTGGAGACATCACAGTGTCGGAGAGAGCAGAGTCTCAGGAGGTCCCAGTAGCCCCTCGGGACAGCTGCAGGGACCACATCACGGGTAAACCTTGCTGATGTGCTCACCTTGGGGTGCTTGTCCAGACTGAGCCCTCCCAGAGCTCAGTGGACAGTAGAATGCACCAGCCAGACAGCAAAATAAAAAGTGCAGAAAAATGCCTTTTTCACAAATGGTCATGAGGCTTGTTGACTGATGCAGGGGCTGATAACTGACCTTCTCTCTGCCTCCTCTGTTTTCCCAAAGGAAGAAGAAGAGAAGTGGCAGGTGCCCACTGGTGCTGAGTGCAGAAGACTGCAGCAGATGACATGGTGAGGGTGATGGAGAGCTGATGGGTGTTGTGCTAAAGCAGCATTGGCCTTACCAGGGAGGTATCTAGGCGAAATGATGGAGGCATGCCTCCCAAGTTTCTTATAAGTGGAAACAACCAGTTTGGGGAACACAAACTTTGCCCAGGGAAGTAAAAACTTTGCCTGAATCCTTTAATGTCACTGCCAGTGGTGAATCCCAGGCTTATCTCTGTGCTGGGGAGTTTCAACTCCTCTGGTACCAGTGGGATGCTGTTGGCCAAATCAGAAGTAAGTACTGATTAGTGTTACAAAGGAAATGAAAAATCTCAGTGTGGGTATATGGCATAAACTATATTGCAAATTAAATTTAAATCTCTGAAAATTCTGCCAGAGAGCTCTGGATAGCCTTTTACCAATTAAATCCCAGCCTTGCAAGCACTTTTATATAAGATTGCAGAGAAGAGCTTTAAAGAGGTCCTTATGGCATTTTTGATGAAGGCAAGTCCCAGGGCTGGTTCAGGATAGCTGGTCCAGTGGTTCTGGTTTTGCTTTGGCAGGAGTACATCACTAATCTGAAAGCTGTTGACAGTCTTCTCAATGACACTTTTTTTCCATGTTTGTGTTTTATATTTTCTGGCTGAATTAGTCCATATCCTGTAAGCTTTCTTGTTCTGCTTCGTACTCATTGCAATGACATCTACTGTGGAAGGAAGAGAGAAAGCTTATTAACCACAGGCTCGCCTCCTGCTGACTGCAGTCGGAGGCAGCCTGGGACAACACATCCAGCAGATGTTTCTGCTTTATAGATCAATGGAAACTTTACAGAGATATTTCTCTCTTCAGTCCAAAACCAAATGCCAGCAAGTCTGAGATCCTGTAACTTTGTGCTGGACACAAAGAATTTTATTTGGTTTTTAATATTTTTTTATACACACACAAACTAGCTACCAGAAAGTTGCCTTTAACATTGCTTTAAATGGCATCTCTTACAGGAATAAAGCTGCTATCCACTTGCAGAGAGCAGTCTTGTTATCTTTGTCCAATAAAGAATCAGTGTAGGCTACAGTCTGGCAGAGATGGGAACACACAAGATAGAGACCATCAGTCATCACTAGGGGTGATATTTTCTCATTCTGAATCTCCATGGATTTCATAGAACAAATTAGTATTTCAAAGAATGAAAGTGAAGAGTGCTATTATATCCAAACAAAGGGGGGGAAATGCATCCTTGTTTCTGCGCATTTTCTTCTTACTTTCTCAAGGAGGGTCTGGCTGGGGAAGAAGGGATATGGAGAGGAAGGGAAAAGGAAGTCTTAACATCTGTGCCTGCTCATGACTCCACAGGGATGGGAACACACAATCCCTTTCTCAGCACAGCACTGCTGTCTGCTACAGCTTTGGGTGCAGTTGCTTCCATGCAACAAATTTCCTTCAAAGCAATTGCAAACAGGAAACAAACATTTTTACTGTTGTGACCAAGAAGACTCATCTGTGGTTTCAGATCACCCGTATGAAACCAATGTAACCCTCCAGGACTCCTTTTTGTCTCATACTTTGCTGTTTGTGTAAAGAAAACCAGTTGTGATTGAAGGAGCCAGTTCCTTTCCATGTGTGTCCATGCTGCAAGAGTGGTGGTATTGGTGGGAAACAGACTTTCCTACATCCCAGAGTTGTGTGATAGAGACAGGAAGGTCTTTTTGTTCTGCAAATGTCTGTAGGAAATTGCAAATTTAGGGACATATCTTTCAGTGATAGAAACTTCAACTGATGTTTCAGTGGTGGAAATAACAACTGTCCTGTCAAAGAAGACCTAAGTTAGTGGGAGTATTTTTTTTGTAGCAGCAAGTAAGAAAGTAGACTTCCAATCATTGATTTGCCTCTCATAAAGGAGGTGAGTCTTCCTCTGACTGGATCAGGCCAGATCTGGAGATAAGGTTCTTTAATGTTTAGAGATCTGTGTATTTGGTGGGATGTCTACATGAAGAAATAGCTGTCCTGTCTCTGTACGTCGTCTTTTCTGAAAGGGCATCTCTCTTTTAAATGTATTGCAGCTTTGCCCTTAGGGAGACCAGTGAAGCAAGTAGACCCCAGAAATATGTACGCTGACTGCGCAATAACAAAGGTTTCCTATAATTCAGCTGGCATTTCTGTGATGTTCAAAAAACCCTTGAGGCCATGAATTTTGAGAAAGCTGACTGTTTTCAGTGCTTGGCTTTTAAATGCACACTATTTTGTGACACAGTTGTGTTTACTAGAGACTTGTAAATGCACAGATCCTTACCTTGTTCTTTCCCAGCTAAGCTTTAGTATACTAATGGCATTTGGCAAATAGCATTTGATAGGATATGAAAAGCCTATGATTTTCTTGTTAATCAAAGTAACTATGATCCTCCAATGTCCTTCTGTCTTCAAACAGCAGCTCCATGGGTACTGGGCAGAAGCAAAACCATTTAGTTATGACTTGCCTGTGTTGCAGGGAGCTCAGGCTGCTGCAAGTATCCTTTCTGGTCAAAAATACTGTAGACACACTCCTTATATTCCTCCTGCCTCAAATCTGGACAAATTGCTTGCAGTGATGTCTGGCTGGGGTTACTTCATACACCTGCAAAACCAACTCTGGTTTCCTATATGGATGCTGTACCTGCAGCATCACTTCCACTACTTGGAAGTAGTAGGTTTTCCTATTGTGTTTTACATTTGGCTTCTCCTTAAATATTTCTTCATGCATGTCCCTGATGCCTTTGGGCTCACTTTGTAACAGTGTACACACTCTCATTTTCTTGTTTCTTTTAAAAAAATTATCTATAGATTACAGTCTGTATGTCCCTCTTGTTATTCTATAATTTAGAAGCACTCCATACAGATCTGATTGCTTCTCTCCCTCTTTTGCTGATAGGTGCTTTATTACATTGATAGCATCACTCAATGGCCCACTACATTAGTATTAATGGAACTAAGGCTTTGTGTTTGGGACTTCACTGCACTCCGTTTAAAACTCCAGATCACTGGTGTAGCCCATGATCACATACTCTTATGTGGAATGTGCTGTGTTTAGTATGTATAGAGCACAGCGCTTGTGTAGTGATGCTGTGTCCTCCTAATCCTCTCTCTGGGAATAAAGATTGTTGAGCTGTATGAGGAGGTATTGAGCCCACGCGTTCTCTGTGCCAGGAGGTGGGCTTGGATTCTTCTGTAGATGCAGAGCTGGGATAAGGTCAGTTCCCAGGGCTGGGGCTTGAGGAGGAAGTGCAGGGCAAATCCCTTGTCCACATGAAAATCTTGAACAACAGAGCATCCCAAAGATGCTCCCCTCCCTGCCTTATTGGAGAAGAAAGGACAATAATCTTTGTAATGCAAAGATCTCTCTCTTGCCTTGGCCTATACTGTAACCCATCCAGAAGGAGGTAGCTGTTCCCTTCACCAGAGGCTACTACATCACCTGCCTCTGGTCTTTGCATCTAAGAGTATTGCTCTAGAGACTCTATTTCTGACTATGATGCCTCTTCTAGGTTTTTATTTAATGTAAAAATCTCTCTATTAGTAGCAAAAAAAAATCTCTGTTGTTCCCAGGACAAATGACAGTAGGTTGTGTAATGTTCTTTCCAGCTATGGTGAGCCTCCACTAGATGAAGACATGAAACCTTTGACACTCAATAGCGTAGACAAAACTATGTTCGCTATTGCAACACGGTGATGTTTTTATCAGCATCCATGAGACATAAACTCGAGCTCTTAGGAGGACCTCAACAACACACCTCATGGAAGAGTCCAAGGACTTCTCAGTTTTTTATACACCATCTTAGCAGCTCAGAGCCGAATTTCTTCAATGCAGTCCTCTGATCAACTACTTCAGACTTTTGAATGCAACTCGCATCTTATGGTCCTATCTGCACAGACGAACTTTAAGACTTTCAGGGCAAGTAGCTGGATTAAGCATAAATTTCCTTTTCTTATTCAGTAGTTTTAGGGATGGTGGCCCTTTTTGTGCCCATCTCTGTTGACATACCTAGAGAGTGATGATCTTAGTCCTGGTACCTCTCTGGCCATTTCGCTGTGTTTGGTTTTTAACTCCTAGGAATGTAATTTCCATTACACACAAAATGTATTTTTAATTTTTCACTTTTAGGCAAGCACTCTGGTTTTTTTCAGGCTGGTGCAGAACCTCTACCACTGCTATTTTCCTTCTGATCAAATCTTTGTTTATGTAAACCTTTGCAAACTTTATACCATCAAAAATGTAATGCATATATTCAAATCATCAAAGCCATTGGACTTCCAATCCCCATGGAGGTGTCTTCTCCATTGTTAAATGAGCACAAATGTGTGCTCCATTTGTGTAGTAGTACCTGCCAAAACTTTGTATCAAGTACAGTAAAACATTTGGCATCAACCACTTCCCCAAAGACTTCTCCCCTCAGAGGGGAAAATTCCATTTTTTCATGTTACATTCTTTCAGTAATGTATATAAATGAAGCTTTTTAAGGTTTGGTGGGTATTTTTCTCTCTGCAAAGACTATGCACTCACAGCTTCTTCTGTTCTGTCTACACTTCCTTGCTTCTCCTTCCTCGATTTGGTAAGACCTGTGTTTTAGCCATTAACACCCTCTTTCCTGTGGTTTTCCTTGTAACGTTAGTGTTACTCTTTCTGCCGCTAGCTTAGACAAGAGCTTGAACACTCCAGAGAAGGCTTATGAAGGAACCAGCCTCTTTTTCCAAATGCCAGCTGTCTTGCTCGATTTCTAACACATGCCAAAGCAAGGGTATCTCTGGATTTGGGCTCTGTGTGCCTCTCTGACCTGAATGTCTCCAAATGGGGTCTGGGGCTCTTTGAGGTGGCCAGACCATCATGATCTTCAGTCCCAGTGGATGCTGGGATCTCCAGGCATCCTCCTGTGAGACTCCAGTCCCAATTTAACAGCTTAGCAGCCGCTCAGATACTTGAAAATGCAAAATTACATTTGCCACAGAGGGACAGCTGCCAGACACATCTTAAAAGGCAAAGTATGGATTTCAGTAAAGGACTGAGCATCTTCAACTAGGATTGTGCTCCTGACTCCGTCACTGGCCACTGTTAATCTTTAGATAGGGCACCACCTTTACCATGCCTCTGCTGCCTCATCTGTAAAACAAAGGTAATACTCCTAATCTTTGTAAAGCACTCTGAGACTCACTGCAAAAGAGATGGGGCACTGCAGAGCTAAGGTGACTGAAACGGATGCATGACTTTTGCTGAAGCCTAAAGCTTCTTGAAAGCCTGATCCAACTGAAGCAGTAGTTAGACAATGGGAGAAATAACTGGGTCAGGAGCTATGTTTATGAATGATGGCAGGGTCATATTACTCACTGTGAATAATTTATCTGACAAAGACATATAGTTTGCATAATTTTCTGAAAACAATGTACTGTGAATATTGCAGTCTGAATAATTGGAGAGATGAGTCAACGAGATTTGGTTAAGTTCCAACAACTATTTGAATTATTGAATTTCTTACTCCCAGACACTTATTTGAACAGCACCAGCTGCCAGGCAAGTAGGCTCCCACTCACTCCAACTGGAAGTTCCCTATGCAAAGAGCATTTCTGTCAACACAGTTGACAGAAATCTGGCCCTTCAAGGATCGTGGCCTACTTGGCAGCTGTTGCAGACAGTACCCCACCAAGCCTTGCCTGTCACAGTAAGAACTGTTTTGAAGAATGGAGGCTTGTGGTAAAACCTATAGGTAGCTGAGTGACTCTTGGACTGGTCTTTGTGTGATAGTGAAGCTTGAACATTGCACAGTAACATTTGCTCACAGGAACATTTCTGCTTACAATGGTCTTCTGTGAACAGCACAACAGTTAGCCTTCATAGGACATTAGCCTGCATTTAACTCAGTGCCCTTGAAAACTTTCAGACTCTGTGTTTGTTGGCTCCTGGACCCTCACTGTCTTCTGGTTAAATAAACCTTTGTGGCACAGATAGTGCTCAATAGTATCTGTTTGGATGAAAAGCACTGCTAGGTTCTGAATGCTATTCTTTCATTCATAGTCAGAAAAAAAAGCTCCTGTATCTCATGGGGACGGTGGCAACCACTCCCCTCTGTCAGCTCCTCTCTTTCAGTGGAGTGCCTCAGAAGAGGGCAGTTAGGCAGACCCAGCCCTCCTACAGGGAGAACAGTGCCTCTGGGCAGCAGGGCATTGCTGAGGACTGCTGCAAGACATGACTCTGCATCCTGTTTTGCTTATTTGGAGAGGTCACGTACCAGTGAGAGTAACTATGTTTTTTCCCCTTGATCATAATCAGACCCACGCTCCCCTCCTACCTGACAGATCAGAGCTGCTCTTTCACCTGCATGGTGCAACCCTCAGAGCCTGAGGCAGGTCCAGCAAATCTTTTCCTTCACATCCATTTCATTACTATTACCTTCCTGCTTACATCGCCCTTCCAGGCAGCAGGAAAGGAAGAGATGCTGCTCCTTCACAGAGGAGGACAAGCTGAACTCCCACAAGCAACCCTGGCTGGAGTAGTGAGGCCAAGCAGATACTGCAGGAGGAGAAAGGAGCATGGGATGAGGAGACTGAAGCTCTGAGGAAAAGAGCAAAACAATCCAACAGCAGGGAAACAGAGACTGAAAGAAAGGAGAAGTTAAGCTTCAGAAGAAGAGGGGGAAAGAGCTTCTTAAATGCAACTAGAGAGGATAAGACACTTTTCTTCCTCAGATCTCCCACTGTCTGTGTGTATGCCTTGAAATAAATTCCTTCATGACCCTGTCCTTTGGATTTGCTGCTCCACATTCAGATTTTTCTACTAATTTTTCCATCTTCAGAGTAAGCAGGACATTGTATATTACACAGCATTTGAAATTAGAGAGAACAGGACACACAGGGAATTACACGGTGCTTGCATTTCTAATGTGCTGCCCCCTCACTCGCAGATCCCCAGTGAGAATGCTGGTATTCTGCCTTGCCCTGGGTATGAAATGCAGCATCTTAATTCAGCTCTGAAATTACTGCCCTTAAGTGAATGCTAATCACACCCAGGCAAAAGAAATATGTTTGCTTGGTCAGTAAACATCTTTTTATGGACATTAAAATAATTTGGTTTCCATTTGCTCTTCACTAGGCAGATTTTATTCAGTCAGTACCAGAGCTGTCACAGGCTGCAACAATTTATTCTTCACCATGCCCCATGCTCTGTGTTATTGTGCTGGAGTTCTTAGTGATACTTCAGGACAGACTCAGGCACAGGGCACAGAAAAGCTCAGCTGCACATGGTCACTGCTTTACTGGCACTGTAGCAACCTCAGCAGCCTACTCAGAAATCTTAGAGCTGACTTTGCGTTTTTTGGTCTTCGTCTCTGGCACTAAAGTTAATTGGGATAATTCAAAGTTCACACCCATTTCCCTGAGGGGTTAGTTTAAAAATACATGTAATGTGAGTTTTAAAGTAATTTCTTTTGATTTGAAATACTTGGAAATGTTCCTCTTCGCTGGTTTTAAAAGGTGTCATTTTTTTATGAATGCTGAGACATTGATTAATAAAATTCCAAAAGCATTAACTCAATTGAGTGGACTCCAACTTTTCCTTTTTTTTATTATGATTTGGGAAAACAAATGCCAATAAAAAAAAATATCTCAGCAGCTCTGTTAAACCGTATCCTCAGCAGTCTCCCTTCTGATAGCCCTACCAGATGTTTTACAATGTTAGACATTGGGCTGTTTGCTCTTTTCTCCTGGGGAAGGCTGAGAGAATTCTTGGCTCAGCACCATGAACATTCAGCTTGTGACCCTGTATCTCAGGCACATCATACCTGTACCCTGGGAAGGGGCTGGACAGTTTAGTCTCCTTGCTTTCAAGACACCTTAGGAAAGAGCAGGATTTTGGCTGGCTGCCTCTGGTTGCCCTCTTCCAGCTTTCCAGAGGCAGCTTATGGGATGTAGTTCTCCAGTCCATCTTCTCCACCACATGCCCTAGGGTGGCCCAGGAAGTCATGTGGGAGGAAGGCTGACATAGGTTCTCTCTCTACCCAGCCAGGGCCACCTCCCATGCACGGATGGCCACAGCCAACCAATGCTGGGAGACCCACCACGGGAGAAACCCTCTTCATTGCAACTGGGCTTCTGGTTTTGCTCTTCCCAAGTCTACCTTGAAATATGCCCTCTGAATGCAGCCTGAGAGGAATAAATGATATGAAATAAGCCTCTGACTGGAGCCTTATGGTGGAGGTGGAGGCAGGGACTGCGCCTGCTCCTAGCTGCTGGCCAGCTGGCTAGGGAAGGATTTATTACCCTGGCTGCATTTAGGATGCAGATCACTCAGAATGACCATCCATCCTACATGTCTGAGCAAGCTGCCATGGGAAATTCACTTGTAAGCCAGCCTACCCTCTTCCTGAAGTTTCTTTCTCCTTTATACTGCAAAGGCTAATATACTGTTCAAATTAAAGCGGGTCTGGGGACCAAAGACAGAGCTGGTTATTGAGTGGAATGGACTGATGAGGAGTGGGTAATATATTTAAAGACTGTGTAGGAGCCACTAGAGACAATATATTCTGATTTATTTGATTTAGCATAATTTATAGTACACTACACTATGTTGTGATTCTTTGGGATTTTTATCAGGAAGTTTGCATTCGCTATTTAAGGATTTCTAAGCAGGAACACTCTTGTTATTTTATTATTTTGGCTTTAAACATATTGTGTACCACAGAAGAATTTATAAATGTATAAAGGACTTTAATAAGTTCAGATGGCAAAAAAAGAATTTTGAAGGCTAGGATCAGCAAGGGAGGGTAATTCCTGCTTCACCCTTTCCCAAGACAATAGGTTGATTTCATTAGAAAAAGGCAATGCTATATCTGCATTAATTCTCCTTTTTTATTATTTACAACAGAGCCAGCCTTGGTAGAATTGCTGACATCCGGAGGACAGTGGCTCAATGGGTAACTAAGCACTGCGTTTCTCCACTTGTGCCTACTAAAACCCACAGATCTGGTCTGCTCTGCACCTCATTCCTTTCTGGAATGGTCCCTGATTTTTAGGGCTGAAATTTTACTTAGTGGAATAGATGGTAGTCTATTTTTTTTATGCTCTAAGCATGATTTTTACATTGTGAAAAACTTGTATTTTGTAAGTTAGTCCTCTAATAATTTCATCTTCTTCATAAACTCTCCCTAAAGGGAGATACCTCAGGTGACACTGAGGCTGTCATCAAAGTAGAAGTGGCCTCAGCACAAGACTGAGTCTCTGAGCATCGTGGGAGACTAAATCTTTTTGTCCTAGAAGTCTAAACCTTTTCCGTACAGAAGGCAGGAGAGGGGAGTGGTCTCCAGTCTGTGCCCTACAGAGGTACCTCATGATGCACTGGAAACTTCAGCAGATGCCACATCCAAAATGTTCATAGAGGGGTCTTGGTCTTAAATCTGTGAGATGTCATGGTTTTAGCTGCCTTACGGGACCTTCCCATAACATGATTTATTTGTAGTTACATTCCACCTCTTTGAAGTTTGCATTGTGTTGAAGCATAGCAACCTGTAGCCCTTGATTCCTCAGTCTAAAGGTGTTCACTTGGGAAAGTTTGAACTCCTGGTGATCTGCAAACTGCAACACCATTAAAACCCCTTGTTGACAGTCAAGCATATTGACTGTTTAAAGTTTTAACAGGCTTAGAGGTAATTCTGGAGTCCACCAACCTTTCCATACCTTCTTTATTTATGAGTGCCTCTTACTTGGTTGGCTTAGTAAATTGTATGTAAGTATTTTTTGAAACCTTGGCAGTCCATATAGTTTCATGATTCATCTGTGTCTTTGCCAACTGCTTCAGTTCTTTCTTCTTGTTTCTTTCTTTTCTTCTTCAACCCTTCTCCCTGTTGGAAGACATTCTTAAATACTTAATTCAAGGCTGGGGTTTTGAATGCCCTTTATCACACATCTTTTCTGGACCAAAAACTTTTACACATTCTATTAAGGATGACTTTCCACATACAAATATATTTATTTTTCAAATGGCTTTTAAAAACAGTGTAGATGGCAGAAGGCAAAGTGCAAAGGGCCAGGTCCACTTGTGGAGGAGCCCTGTCCCTTTCTCACAGCTTGCAGCCCTGCTATGGGCAGGCAGGATTTGCTCCCCTGCAAACTCCCTCTCTTGCAATATAAGGAACATGGGCAGGGCAGCTGCGTGCAAACAGGAAAAAAGCAATGGGCTGAGGGAGGACTTGTGGAGAGGAAGGAGTGGGTGCGTGTGCACCATTAGTGGTGGGTCTCTGAGGTACTATTGGGCGCTTGACTTCTGGCTTGGAACATTTGCTTCAACTCAGATGGTTCTGTCAAGAAAGTATAGAATAGCTGCCTGAGGGCAAATGGAGAACATGGAGTCTTCCAAAAAAACCTCTTTGTGCCTTTGTCCTGGACAGCCCTTAGGAGCTGGGCTGGGAGTTGCCAAGCCGATTTATTGTAAATAGAAAAGTCAGTCTTCCTCGCGTGTATGAACCTTTTAGTTTCTGGCAGCTCTTGTCAAAATAATCCTGTTTTTCTAGAAACATGTGAGCGTTTCTGGGCTCACGAGAAGGCTGGGTGCCTGACAAACTCAGTGCTTGTCTCTTCAGGCAGCTAGAGGTGGTGGGGGCACAACTGCGATGCTGGCTGCGCTAGCAGCTCTCATAACTTCCCGTGCTATTTTTATTGTCTCAGCCTCCAGAGTGCTTTGATTAGGTTGGAATTCTAGCTTTCGTATTTATTTATTTTTTTAAAGCAAGTTTCTAGCCCTTGTGGCTGTGGAAAAAGTGGCTTGAAAACATGCAATGTTCTTCGGATGTGCTAAAACTAGAAAGGGAACAGTGCGAGACCATGACAATTTGCCTGAGGTGGCACAGCAGGGTGGTATGTCAAGAACACGTTCGAGGTGTCCTCACCACATACTGCACTGCTGCTGTTTCACTGCCTCACAGGGGCATTTACCAGGATCTGACCTGGTGCAGGAGTTGGTCACATCAGCAACAGTTGGCAACAAAAGACCAAAAAGTTAGAAAGGGAGTTATTTCCCTCTCAGAGCAAGTTAGCTTGCTTTTACTTTATGGTTCCACCTCAAATCTCATATCATTTGCAGTGTCAAGCTTTGGTACATCCAGCAGTCATATGTTTGCAAAATCCAATGCAATACTTCTGCCACAGTATGCCTTTCTCACCTGAATTACACACATAGCTCACACTCTCTCTTGCAGAGGTTACCCATTTCTGAAAGGGTGGAGCTTTTGGCATGTGTTATGGTTGGGCCATAAAGCAGTTAACATGAAACAAGATGTTCCTGCCTGTAACTAATTAAGGTCTAGTTATTGCGCTGTGAAAAAACAGTCAGATCATAGAATCATAGAATGGTTTGGATTGGAAAGGACCTTAAAAATTATCTAGTCCCATCCACCCGCCATGGCCAAGAACACATTCCACTAGATCAGGTTGCTCAAAGCCGTATCCAACCTGGTCTTGAACATCTCCAGGGATGGAGCATTCAGGGCTCTTCTGGACAACCTATTCCAGTGCCTCACCACCCTTACAGCAAAAAATCTCTTCCTAATAACTAATCTAAATCTCCCCTCCTTTAGCTCAAAATCATTACCGCTTGTCCGGTCTCTGCAATCCCTGATAGAGAGCCTCTTTCGAGCTTCCTTGTAGGCCTCCTTTAAGTACTGAAAGACTGCTAATGCACACCATGAAGCCATTAGTTGCCAATTGTTTGTTCTCTGCTGACACTTGGGTTTGTCTTACATTAATCCTTTAACAAAGTAGTAGTGGCCGATGCTCTTGTACCTATACTGGTTGATTTGACTCAGGCAGACACCTCTTCTGGGCTGTTCAAAGAGGTTTTAAGTTGAAGGGGGACTGAGTAAGGGGTGGAAAAAGATATAAAGTACAGCCAGTCCTGTCTTAAAAAAATTACTAGCTTACAAAGACTTAATTTGAGCAGATTTATCTGTCTGATATTTATCTGTCTGACACATGTAGTTGATATGAAGAACTGGCGTCTAGTCTGTCAGTATAAGCACTTTATTATTATTAATAACTATTAGTTAACTCTGGCATTTAAAGTATATTAGGCACCATGCAAAGCCCAAGGAAAGCATACGGTCTCCCTAGAGAGCTTACACTAATCTGTTCTCTTACAACAATATTTTTTTAATCATGCATATAAATCATTCTTCTAGCAGTATTTAGTAGAGAAGTTTACAGTTCTCCATTCATGTTTTCATGGCAAACAGTTTTGCCACAGTGAAAACACTGTACAGTTCAGTCCAGGTATATTTTGTGGAGTTTCTTCCAGGCAAACCATGCAGAGAGGTCCTTAGCACAGTTAACTTTGAAATCTGCTTAAGCATCATTAAGTTTGATGACCCTGAGCACATGCTTTGGGAGAGCATGTGTTGAAGTGCTCTCCTGAATGTGGACAGAGTTAGAGCCACTGTTTTGTGAAATGTGGTGTAAACCCTTGGAGAGATTAAAATCCCCAGGGATTCACTCTGGAATTGGGGATCACATCATCAGTCATGAGGGGCCATGCTCAGATGCTTCATCAGGCAGCAAGAGCTGACCATCCCATTCAGGATCTTTTTCCTATCTAGGGGGTGCTGAAATCTCCATCAACCCTGGGAAGCTTTAGCACGGGTGGACTCTTGTTTTGCTGCATGGAGAAGTGCCATAGTACTTCCCCACATGTAGGAGAAATGACTTCTAAGAGAGCAGAAGAAATCATGATGGGTCAATAGTATAAGATAAAGATTCGTGAAAAAAAGACCTTCATTGAATCTGACTATAACTAAATTTGTGGTTAAATAAAGGCACATAATGAAATAGAAGAAAGAAAAAAGTAGAACAATAGCACTAAAAATAAAATATGTACATTAAACAAACAGTAATATCCAGGCTCTAGAAGAAAATAACTGAAAAAAATAGTATTAGATAGTGTTATAATAACTGAAAGAAAATAGAATAATGCCTAATGCGGTCTTTAGGGGACTATTTATGTAGACTGCCTGAACAGCTTGATTCAAACAGGAGCTCTATCTGTATAAAATCTTCAGAATTGTGTCCAATTTAATCTTATTTAATACCTGCGGCCAGCTTGCACCCGCTGTTTAACTGCCATCAAGATGTACTGGAGATGACTGATCACAGAATTACAGAATTGTTTATGCTGGAAAAGCCCTTTAAGATCATCGAGTTCAGCCATAAGGATACCTGATGATAAGGCACCTGATGATAAGGCACCTGATGGTGCCCTCCTGCCTCTTTTTGTATCACAAACCAGCAGATTTGTGATAACACTTGACTGATGGGAAAGGCCTTTTGATTTTCTATTGGATTGCTGCCTCAAAATTACCCGATGTGTCTGGACCTTTCAGGAGCCTTTGGGGAGCTGGAGACAGAAAGTCTTCACAACTCAGAGAAGTACCTGAGCTAACTTGTTTTGCTATGGGAGCATCCTGTAGAAAACGGGTTCAAAGGAGATGGCAGAAGGGAGCAAAATCTTTGGTCTACTGTGAACTTCTAAGTTGGCTCACCACATCTCATATGACTTCACCCTAAATTTCTAAAGGCATACCACTCACTGCAGGTATTTTTCTATTCCTCTGAAGTACCAGACCATGTATCTTTAGAATAAGTTTGAGTGTGCTTTGACTGTTCAGTATAGGGAGCACAGGAAGAAATTAATTGTTCCTTAGGAAACCAGGTATGCTCTGCTGATATTATGGAGAAACAATGTACAAAAGGCAAGCCATAGCAGAGACTCTTTTTAAAGTTTATGAATGACTATTTTTCTGGCTGATGCTTGTGAAATAAATCAGGTTGGCATGAACATTTCATTGAAGATTACTGAACGCGTGAAAGCCCTGAGAACAGAAAGATTGCTGCAAGACCATGGCTGGGACACAGGGGTAAATAAGCAATTTATATCCAACAGATCTGATTGCTTTTATGTAAATATGCACAGAATTATAATTATAGGTAAGACCACTTGGAGAAAATAGACGTGTGAGGGCAATTGCATTAATTTCTTCTGAATTTCTCTAGAAGCAGGAATATTCAACAATCAAAGTCCTAGAATCCCAAACTGGTTACATTATGAACACTCTTATTAAAGTTCTTCTTAAGACATCTCAGTGAAAGTCACCTAATTTTTCTTTTTAGAATATGCAATCATTAAAAAGGAAATCTTCCTAATATTAGATAACCACAGCATGGCTTTGTAGAGTGTTTTAACTTGTGTGATATTAATAAGAGTGTGATGCACGTCCTCAAATGGCTCTGTTTGTAAAGTTATTTACTAAACAAGCAAGAAAAATGGTTTATTTAGAAGCACTAAATGACAAGATTGAGAACTGGAAACCAATAAAAAAGAAGGGAGCAATAAAATATTGCACAGCCAAATGACTGTGGCTTGATATATCTTGTCTCAGCTTTTCTTTGATTTTCCCCAGAAGAAGTTGGCAATGACAACAGAAAGGCTGTGAACAATGTAACAATATGATGTGCTCCTGCCAAAATGTAAATACAAAAGAAATGTTCTAAAATACCATATATCAAATTAACTGCAAGAAGCAGAAAAAGATGAATCACGTTTTCAGTTCCTTGGAAACACAGAGAAAAATTAAATGCAGAGCTAAAGAGTTTATCATTGCATAGGTAAAAATTATTTTTTTTTTAAAAAAATGATCCCTATTAGAGAAGACAAAAATGAGTACTTTGACGATGATGTGATGTATGTGGTATGTGAGTGATGTGTTTCATCACAATCCCAGTAAATGGAATAAAAACGAAAATAAAAGCCCTAAAACTCAGAATGTGCCTCTCACAGCTCTTTCTCAAGAACTAAGGGTATGAATGAGGTTGTATTGACTTTTTAATGAATTTCAAGTTTCACAGATGGGAGACTTTTGGGGTCAAGATATTAGGTGAGCATGTAATATGACATTTTTTTAAGGCTCTCAAATAAGGTTCTTAATGCAAGAGGTCCCAACCTGCTCAGAAGGACAATGACTCTTCAATAACCCTGGATAAACACAGGCACTGTAGGGAGTGTGTAGGGAGGAGAAAATAATCTCAAGCCAAAGGCCCACCATCTGTGCCTGTATGTAAAGCAAAAGAGACACGAAGGGCTTTTTCTACCTTTCCTAGTGCAATCTATTTTCACAAGAAAACAAGTATCTAGTTTGTGTTATTTTCTTAGAACATGCCATTAAATGGTTATATTTTTCAAAAGCAGTTCCAGTGACAGCCAATGAATAGGTTTGCAGAGGTTCAAATATCCGATCTCTAAGTCTTAAATACAAGACCAGACCAGCCAGCCTGGAAAGCGTGAAATTTGTCCCCAAGCTGATGTCTCTGGAGTCATGGCTTAAGCAGACAGCAGGCTGTCCCAGCGAGGCTCAGGGTCACAGCTGTTAAAGTTGCTGGGTGCTTCATGTTAGGTGAGTGTGCTAGACACTTAATCGAAGGACCAGAGGTGGTTCTGTTTTCAGAGGAGGTTTGAAACCTTTAGCCTTTAGCATTGCTCCTTCTCTGGCCAAAGCACTAAGCCTGTTCACAGGTGAAATGTATGTCCCATCGAGACCATGGGCCTTGGTCACTCTGTTTTGCTCTTGTAAGCCAAAGTGCATATTGTAATACTGAAGTGAATATTCACAGTTTGATACACAACACTCTATAGACCTCCTGTGGTCTTTGTTAAAATTCACTTCACTGCTTTTGTTTTCCTAGCTAAAAGCTGGTTAAGGAGATAGATAGATGATTGCATGTGCGTGGTGTTGAATTCTAAGAGGAAAGTGAAATGCTCTGCTACAAGCTCCATGTATACTCAACCTGACATCATTGGGACTTTGCTTTTAGGATATTCTTTTTTTCCTGAAGTAACCCAGTGGTTTCCAGTGGTTCAACAAGAAAAAAAGCAAAATAGTCTAAGAGGAATACTGCGACAGTCCTCTCTTCCACCTGTAGTACTTAGTTCTTTCAGCCTGACCATAGTGTTTTAGTGTCCACGTTCGTATGATCAATGTATATAGGTCAGTCCATAAGTTTAAGAAAACATTATACATAAATTGTGCAGTTAAGTTGTTTTTATAAGTTTCTCAGCTCACCAGAAATTATTACATTTTGTGCAATGTTCTCCACAGCAAAAGAATATGATGGTATGCTCTGATGGGTAAGTGTAGGAGACTGTAAATTAGGTGAAGTACATTTATTAGCATTATCCAGTTTACTTTATGAGAAAGCTGGTTATCTCAAAGTAACCTTTGCTGTCCTTTCTTTTATTAGAGTAGTATAGATAGGATATCTGGCAGAGGCTCAATCCCAGTGCAACCAGTAACATTAATCCTGACCAGCCCAAGTCATGACTGGGTCAGCTCATTCTCTGTAGCAACAGAAATTAAGCACAATTTCCTAGCTGCTGATATTTCAAGGACTGCATGAAATAATTCTATTTTCAGTAAATATCAAGGCCAAGCTGATTGCAAGACCTCCACTGCAAAGACCCTTTGTGCTAACAAAAGCACATGATCTTTGCAAAGTTAATCACTATTTCATTGTGAACAAGGGCATGGCAATTTGTCCCTAAATTAAAAATTAAAGCCAAATTCCATTTGTTCTGCAACTCCTGTGGGTTGTTGCTGTAATCTAATTGACAACAATTGCATTTTATTAATCTATGAACAAATATTTATTTAATTTACAGTGTGTCCAGTTTCATTAAATATCAAAGATGGTAATTTCTTAATGACATCAGCAGTAAATCTGCCTTTGTTCAAGGCCATTTCTGCTGTCAGTCCAGGCTCAGACTCAGCACTCCAGCCAGCAGCTCTGTGCAGGCACCAGATGATGCACAAGAATCTGTCTTCTGGTGAAATAGATGTTTCTCTTTCTACAGGGACATCTCATTCCATGCATACCTGGCAGGAAGACCTGCCTTCTCCTGGACAGGGGCTGCCTCCAGAATTGCCCACGCCATGTAGCCTTGACCCACAGCACATGGAGTTGTCTTGAAGCAGAAATTCCTGCCTAGGCCCCGCAGCCCCAGTGCAGTGCCGTTCCTCCTGCTTCACACAGGTGCTTCATTGGGCTCAGAGATACTGGGTTTTGCACAGCGAACTTTCCACATGTGCCTCTGAAGAGGGTGCTTCAAACTCAGGATATCCCCAGGATAATCTCCTTGTGGTACACAATGGACAATACAGCTAGCGGAAACCACCTTCTTCCAAGACAATGGAAAGCTGGTAGACGTTTTTCTAGTTCACAGTTTTTGACCCCAAACTGAGCTGCTGTGAACCTAACATGGTAAAACAGCTGTCCTGCAGAGGGTAGGAAGCTCAGGGAAACAGTGTGTATAGATCCTGTGCTGTTAAACTGAGAGAAAATTAAACTCTCCTTCCCTTTAGGGGACTACGGATCTGGAGAGGAAATTGCAAGGTAACTGGTTTGGCCATGAATGCTTTGCATGCTCTTTCTACCTATGCCTCTTTCCTTGAACATGTTCTATGTTTACAGACTCAGTCCACCTTCTTCCTTCACCTGCTCTTCCCTTATGGATCTCCCACTCCTGCAGCTGTGGATACAATCTGAAAATGGTCAGTGTGCTATTGCTTGATTTTCATTCTTTTTTTCCATGTCTTCTCCAGGAAAAAAAAGTGCAAACCACTGGGAAGCATGGGGGATGGAACAAGATGGTGCTTAATGTTACTGGGAAAAGTGTGGGAAGGGAAGAACCCTTTCTGCTATTGAGGCAGGACATACAGAGAGCAAACTTTGTCACCAAAACAATCCTCGCCAAGTGTCACGGTCAACTGCAAGTGGTAATAGAGATACATCTTGCTTTCAGCTTAAATGTCGCATCACATCAACCTATAACTGCACTTCTAAAGTTGCCTGTACCCAAAATGAACTTGGTCTGTGCTGAAAATGTCCTCCGTTAAAACCAGAGACTCGAGATGCAGGAAATATGCTGTCAAAATGTAATGGTTCAGCTTATGGCTTGACTGAACATTTTATCATCTTTGAAAGGCATGACAGCTGGTGTGAACTTTTGTATCAGATATCACCGTTCTCCGCTCCAAATACTTCTATGGGACTGGCTTTAGTTAAAGAAGGCACTTTTACTGAATTTAATTAGATAGAAGCACAATTTAAGAGCAGACACCACCTCTTCTCGTTACCAAGGAAGATGGCCTGGAGCGCTGCTTTGTGCCTGAGAGTCTCCCTAGCACAGCTTTCTGGCTGAGAAAACAATGTGCTACATCCAGGAAAAATATGAAGGCTATATCTGTGCCTAGAAACTGTCACACTGGTATCTTTATAAATTCTACTGATATAAAAACAAAGTGCTTTAATTTAATTATGTGTGTTTTTCCTTGGTTAGTGTGAGACAAGACTGGGGCTGGAGGGGGGTTGGTTTGAGGATCTTTTTCCTATCAGACTGTCTTGAAAGACAGAGGCCTCAAAGAAGGCTGTGTCTGTGCTGCAGAAATAAACACTCGCTCTCTGGGCAGACCTGTGCCCAAAGCCTCTCAGCATGCAAAGGCAGTGCAACCTTCTGATACAAATCTGCAAAGAGAGAGAGCTTGCCCTGGTTTAGTGTTCGTCTGTGTGGTGGTGTAGGGGAGGGAATGCAGGAGCCCTGGCGTCGTCTGAGTCGGTAGATGAAGCTTTAGTACAAAGATAATAATGGTTTCTAACCCTTCTGCGAATCACGCAGAGGAGGAAGAGTCTTTGCATCTCTGTATCTTTGTAGAAGCTGCACCAAGTGCAGAAATGCATTTTGAAGGAAAACAGGTTCTTTTGTTTCCAAGAAATAAATGTACTTTATATCACTCATTGACAGTGCATCCCATTTTAATGTCTGCAAGTAGTCTGTGGTCTGTGGAAAGCTGGTGAACATCTTCCCAAGAGTCTGCTGATCAAACCAACTTGGTTGTGACCACCTATGTAGCATACTCCTCTGGCTATCAGGCAAAAGCCCTGTGCTCTCCTCAAATAGTCTCAAATAGTCTCCAGCTTGTAGCTTTAGCAAAGAATCTTGCTACAAGCACGTCCATTATATTTGTAAGGGAAAGGGAACAGGAAAGGGACATGGAAGTCAGGCTGCAAAAATCTACCATCCTCTGTTTAGAGAAGATGAGACAAGAGCTTGCAAAGTCTGGGAAAGCTAATACTGCCGGAACATCTCAGTGGGAGGCATCGGCAGTGAAGGTATGCATGAACTAAAAGCCACAGCAGAACATGTCGGGTGAAGTTCTGGCTCAAGCATGTTGAGGAAGAGGCAGGACAGATCCGCATTATCATACTGATAGTCCTGGGAAATGGGAGACTTACCAAAAAAAGTAATATTTGTGGATGGTGGCAGGCACTAAACTCCCAGACAGAGCTGAATAAAATAGCTGGAGATAACTGGACAAGAAAACACATAGCTGGAAGGATAGCCATCAAATTCCTCTTAGTCCTTTCTCTGGCAGTTTTTTCTCTTTGCAAAATGTTGACAAAGTTCCTTAGACAGAAAGAGACTACAATGGAAAAAGTAAGTAGATAGACCATGGTTATGGCTTATTTTCTTTCTCCAACAGGGGAGTATTGTATAATGGTATTTTGTTCAAGTATCAGTTTTATTCTTAAAATAGTTATTATTTTTCATACTGCTTAAGAAAGAAGAGCTATGTTTTGGGTTTAACATGCACCTTGATAACATGCTTTGAGTGAGCTTTTAAAAAAGTATTTAATAAAAAAAATAAAATGAGTTTTTATTAAATTAATTTTAAAATAACTTAATTTAAACTAACTTAAAAAATTTAAAAGAAGATAGTAAAAATCGTTTTTCAGATGTATTTGGGCAAAATAGACATCAGTAGACTCAAGGACTCTGAGTACAAAATCATCTGTCCTCTGCTCTCTGATAAATGAACTACAAAACTGGAAAAAAAACAGGTGTATTTTGAAGACAGTGATCAGATTCTGATATCAAGTGTAATCTAACACTGCTGAATTGCTGTGAGTATGACCCAGAGTCAGAATGATATCTACTAGGAGACTGAAGGTGTCTCTCTAAATGGTACATCCATGAGCTGATGCAAATATAATATCCACAGTGGCGACGCAACAACCGCCCATGTGTTTGAGTGCTCCTCTACCAAAACAAGGCCGCCGTGATTCAAGAAAACTAAAAATCCTGGGAGACAAGAGATCTTGTTTGGTTACGCTTCCAAAAATTACAAGAATTCTATAAAGCCAAAAACTAAGCATTAAATTTCCCACATCAATCTTTATAATTTTGTTTTCTGTTTTGTTTTGTTTTGTTTTCTTTCCTTGCAGTGAAGCAGAAATATTATCAAAAAAGCATCTCTCAAAGTAGTTTGAATACTTCCTGTCATCCTAAGGAAAGATATATAAACCTGAGAAAAATGCTGGAAGGAGGGCACAAAAGGCGCAAATAGCTCTTTCTCCAAATGTATTACCAGTATAAAAGACAAGATGTTGGATCTAGTTTAGTTTTCATTCATCCTATCCCAGTTGAAACAACTTTTGGAAGTTTAGAATGATAATGGTTTCCAAAAATACATAAGAAGTTAAAGGATTGATGATGGAGATGTCAGCATCCATGGGAAAAGAGTCCAGTTGCCATAGTACTTCTTTGTCTGTTCTATGCCTCAGAAAACTTCGTCTGCTTGTTTTTTGCTGAGTTTTGAGTGAAAATGGAATTCTCTGGTATTATTCCTTTTGTTTTCTTTGGGTCACCTTTCCCTGTATGTTACCCCAGCAAAAATAAACAAATGCATGGAATTATAGATTTGATTTTGAGGTGGATATATGTGAAATACTCGCACTGAGTCAGCAGGGCTATGCTAACCATATGTAGTTGTTTGCATGTCACAAACACAGATGACTATAAACAGGAAAATGCAATCAATCATGCTGGTGCTTTCTTTCCAGCCCTCCTCTCACATACCTACATCAGAAAACTATTGATATGCTTAAACATGTGTAAACAAAAGTTGGCATATTTCTAATGATTCGTACTTTTTTCAGATCCTTCTGTAATATGGGGAATAATACTTGCCTCTCATTGTTTCAAGAGGCAACAATCCACTTGCTAAGTGGAAAAAACTACAAGACAAGAGTTTTAATTTAAATTTCCAATACAGAAAACAGGGTAAAATAGGTTCTAATATCCAAGTATTATAAGAGAAAACTTTTTTTTTAAAGTAATTTGCTTGACAGAGCAAGAGGCTAACAGCAGTGATCTTACATCAAGGTTAGTTTAGGCATAATTTGTGTAAACTTCCATGGAAATCTTTGCCAGGTTATTTTATTTTTCAGCTGTGTGTCAATCCTTGCTAATGGTGCTGGCTACACCACAGCCTGTTTTGTAATGTGGAGCTCCAGGCGAAGTCACCAATTCCCACCCTGTGGTGAGATCATGAAAAAAGGAAGATCCTGACAGATCCTGAAAAAAATTACCTGCCTAAGGAAACCAATCAGTTCTAGTAGGGCTAATTACCTGCCTTAATGCTTCCCTAATGGGCATCTGCTTCAGCTCTCCCAAAGTTACTTGGCGATGCATCACTCATGTATATCATGGTCCAAATGAACTAAACAAAAACGGTTGATGTACATCCTAGAACTACTACTAGATACTATTATCTTGCATCCGGTTTACTTGGCCAGCTACAGAAATGTTAAGGTTGCACAGCCCTAGGAACATTAGCAAGGTAAATAGTGAGATGCATTTACCTACAGGTTTGTCCACAGTTCTGCGCTGTTGGGGCATCTCTCCGTGAGCCCTCTCCACTTCTGGTCCATCCACAAATGCACCAAGCAGCACCATCGCAGGTGTTCAGTGGCACCATCCTTACCGATTGATGCACGCACCAACCATGTGAATGCTTCTCCCGAACTGGAACTCCTTTCTTGCTCAATTAGCTGGAATATTGTAAAATAACCTGTTGCTTGAAATAAAAAGAAAAAAGAAAAAGAGTAGTCTTTGGGTGCAAAAAACTGAAGTGATGACTCTACATGACCTGGTGATTTGTTACCTGCAGCCACGCAGTGCAGCACAAATCCTCTGAGGGAAGAGGTGACTAATAAGCTCCAGAGAGATCCTAAGCTGGTTAGGAAGTAACATTAGATTTCTGCTGTCTTCACTAGTTAACGTGATATGTAAATGAGTAACATATGATGTGATTTGAAGCTCTTGCTGTCTATAGGAAACCTGTGCCAGTGTAAGTGCTTTGGAAGAGATGGTTTTCTTAATGAATGTGCTCTTTGTCTGAGAATGGCAATGAAGTCTCAGTTTTCTTCTATCATCTTATGCAACTTGTCTAAAGAAACAGTTGTTCCAGGGGATTGGAAATGTTTGAAATTTTAATAGGATTGGCTCTATTATCCTGGATTTGTACTGTCACACCCTGATTTCCACACTGCAAGAAATCCTAACCCCTTTCTCAGCTGCTGGAAGTAGAATTCACAGCATATTTCAATCCAATAAGAAACTCCTACATTCACTGATTTGTACCAAAGCTAGAGTTAACCTAGCAGACATTTCAAAGTAAATTTGAGACAGAAATTTCAGAGACATCGTGAGTTGGATTTCCATGTTGGACTGAGGCACCCAGGCAAGGGGCTTTTTTTTTGACCCTGCTCAGTGTCTGTCAGCTACCATGGGTTTCTGTGAAGACTGGCAAATTATAAGTGTCTTTGCAAATCAGACCCATAGAAGGTAGTAGAAGCAAAGGGTGCTACTTCTAGATATTAAGTTATCAGATTAATTTATTTAAGCCTTCTGCTGTGTGGCTTATCTCATTCTAGTGAAAGCTATCAAATACTCAAGCAGCAAAGCTGGGGAGGTTCTCATCACATCTTTCTGCTGATTCCTTATTTTAATTTCTTCTGTCTTTCACTTGTCCACGTGCACAGCCTTCCTGCATTTCTCTTATGCCAGGCTTCTGGGGAGGGGGGTTTATTGTCAAAACTGCTAAAAATTGCAAAGAGACAGAATGCAGCCTCTAGTTGTATCTACCTTGAAGTGGATGGGCAGAAATTTAACCTGAATGTCTAAATTTTGAGGAAACTTCAAATTTTCTAGTATTTTCTCCATCACCTTAATCCTTAATGTCATATACCAGTGGTTAAGAAACAGAAACATATCACAAATCTTAGCGATCCAGTCAAAACAGCAGAAATTTCTGATGATAAAAGGCTGCAACAAGATATATTCTAGCCAGCTTCAGAGCAAAAATTCCTAGTAAGGATAACTTTGTAACTTAATTACAAAGAAATAAAATAAAAAAATGCCTACTGCAGAAAAACGATTGTTTGCATCTTACATAGAATTTTTCAATTTCAGATTAATTTAATTCAGGTGTACTTCTGAGGAGTAATAATACTGCATCCTTGGATTCTCACTGTTTTTCAATATTCTGGGAAAACATCTGCTAGTACTCATCAAACTCCTGTGTGGTTGGTTGTCCCCATTTTACAGGTTGAAGAAATTAAACAGGCAGGTTAAAGGACTTGCCCAAGACCACACATGGAATCGGATGACCGAGTATGTATTAGAATCATAATTTCCTGGCTCTACTTCCAATTAGTTTGTGCCAAGGAAAAGGTCTTTTTTTTTAACATAACACCTCAGTTATTTGACTTTGCTCTTTCTCTCTCTATCTTACTCTTGCTCCTTCTCACCTAAACTGTAATTGAGAAAAATATTCTCTGCTTTAGTGTGCAGCTCAATATTTAATCTATGGTGCCAAACAGATGAAATAAATGTTGTCACCACTCCAGAAAGAGGAGGGGGAGTTTATATAGCTGATGTGATGATATAGGTAGGTTATAAACCCCCAGATTTTTGGCAGGGGTTGACCTCTTGAGCCCTGATTAAACTAACTGCTATTAATCAAGTCCGTCTGCAGTTTCCCAGGTAGGATGGGTGCAAAGCCGACAAAAACATCACTCTGAAACTTCAGTATCCCACTATGGATGTCATCCAAAGCACTGGTCTCAGTTCTTCATTTTTCTTTTCCTGCAGCTCCCCAGCCAAACACGTCACTACATCTGATTTTGGTGAAGGTTAAATGTTATGGTGGGGTAGGAAAAAGATTACTATGCCCTTCTGAAATAAGTCTCCACAGAAGGTATTTCCTTATGGTCCTCTATGCCATGAGAAAATATTCTTTTCATAATCTAAAGCCTGGGTTACTTTATTTGCTATAAAGGTTGGAGGGATGCTCGTGCATCCTCAGGATTGTTATTGTGTTGCGTCAGTAACCACGGTCCTTATATAGATATCCTTCAGTACATTTTTTGGAGTAGTTATCACCACTCCTGGAGATCAAGTATTTTCATCTGATTTTGTGCAGTACCTTGTTAGCTGGAGCATCCAATAACAACCAGACTCATGAAATAGAAATGATGTGCAACAGCCCTCTAAGAGACACTGAAACTTTGTTTGTGAGAAGTTTTGTAACGTTCTTCTTGTGGTTTTTATCTCGTGACAAACACAATGGTTCATTTATGGATTGCCATAGGGATGCAGATGGACAATAACCCAACCTGCCACGCCACAGAGTTCATGTCCAATGCCTGGGTTGTCAATGGTCCAGCCTTGGCTGTGCAGTCCAGCACTGCCTCATGAACAGGTTGGGACATGCTAGCAAAAGTATGAGCAGGACTCCACTGTGACTGGTACTGCTGCCGTGGACAGTCTGGGATCTCACACTAGTGTGGTCAATAGAGGTGCTCCTCAGCTAGTGATATGCTAGCTCAGCCATCAAGTGCATAAGTGTGAGCACATTTGTTCTCCATCCTCCTTGATATAAGCAGGATCCAGCCACCATGAGGAATTTGTGTGCAGATTCAGAGCTGATGACAGTGGTGCCATCCATTTATGCTATCAAAATAGCTCAAGCTGAGAAGACAAGCACCTCCGTGAAGGTTGCAGAAATGTCATCTTTTGCACCTGTTTAAATATATTGTACACTTAAAACAGGATCTGGAAAGCTTTGATTGAGTTATCTGTAGGTTAAACACACGAGTCTGTTCTTAAACTGCCTTAAACCCCTGTGAATGATTTTCATCCAAATGATGAGAAGCCTTGCAATAGTTGAGCGGTGCATGTGTCACTCTTCCTTATTGGTCTCTGCAGTTGCACTAACGTGGAAAGGGATTTCTTATAATGCAGAACTCCTTAGTGTTATCATTAGCTCTGAGCACAAAGATGGAGTTTTTCTAGTTGATTATTTAAAGACAGTTTACTGACTCTTTAGTGCCACAACTCTGGTGTAATAGTCTGCCTCCCAGGGGCATGGGCTGTTCTGTAGGGCAATGGCTAAGCAAGCACTAATAGATAATAATACCCATTAACTTAATGACACCATTTGCTCATGGTACCTATGAGCAATCGGGTGAGGATGTTAAATACTGTGTAAGAATTTGTGTTCGCCACCACACTAAGCTGCAAAGTTTTTGCATACTGCTGTTGTAAAATTGACAAGAATGGGACATGGGGAAATTATACGGAGAGGCATTTGTCACTGCTGCATCCAGACCAACAGACAAATTGTTTATCACTGACATACTTTATGAAAAATGTGTTTGTATAATGGAATGGATTAGCTCAGCAATACATGTTCAGCAAGAGAGAATTTCAAGTTTATATCTAAGTAAGTAATTGGTTACTTATCTTCTCTTGTACCGGGTGGTATGACCTGTGTCTTGTTCTGCTGCTGCTGTACCATAATCCTCAATACAAATACTAAAGGAACATGGATCAAGATGTATTGGTTTCTAATTGTGTTTTTTAAGAGGAGACACTGGACATAATTTTCTGTTTATAGAATATTCTCAGGTTTTATATTTATTAGAGGTGCATACAGGCAGCAGCAGCAAGGGTATGGTTTGTCTAGATGCCAACTTTTCACAAAAGAAAAACTTCATAAATCACTTCCCCAAACTGTCGGTGCTGTGAGCAACCAACTCCCTCTGGCTCTGTACAGCTGAGGGGGTTATGTTCAGCACAGCATTCCTCTGAAGCCAGGGGAGTCCTGCTTTTGTTTGTTTTTCTTTCCTAATTACCTATAGTGTAGAAAAATTCCTCCAAGCTGAGGAACCTTTATAAAACACACTGGATGATCAAAAAACTGCCACAGGCCTCTTCAGTGCCTAACAACTAATTGTGCACAGTAGCCTGCATCCCTGCTAGGGTCAGCTTGGCATCACTTACTCCTGCCTAAGAATCATGCTAATGACCATTCCTAGCTGCCTTTTGAAAAAAAAAGTGGCTTTGAAAAAGAAACAGTGTGAGAGTCTGGATCCAAAGTCATGTAGCTAATGCAGATGTATAGACAATGCACACAAAAAGCTTCCTGGTGTCAGTGAGAAGGACATGGGCTATAAATTCTCTGTCCTTAACTTATAGTCACACAGATGGTTTTGATCACAGCAGATGTTGTGTGAAAATTAGCTTCAGCTTGTAGCTAAGTGGAGAAGCATTTGTAGAAAGGGGTTCAGGAGGTCAAAGCTATTTTAAGACTCCTGTACATAAACCAAAATCTTTTTCTACAGTGAGATGACATAGTTGACTCAAGGTGCAGATTGCATACATGGAGGAGTAAGGAAAATATTTAGCTTTGCACAGTCGTCTTGTACAAGGTTGCTTGTAGATCTGGCACTTCATGATTTTTTCCGCTCAATGTTTTTATCTGCTTCTACCTGTTGTTGTTTTGCCAGTTGTCACATAGTGTGAAGAGTTTCCCTGCTGAATATCAGGCAAGGTAATAAAATTAGATGACATCGCTTGTCTTATCTTGCATGCTGCTGTGTTTTTCTGTGCTGATGTGCAAAGAGACAATGGTAGAGACTGGCTCTTTCTCTCAGTCTTTGTGAAAAAAAGCCAGGAATGAGTCGTCCCTTCAGGTACAGACAATGGTAGTGTTTGCGCCCGGTGAATGACGTATGGGACTGCCTGCCTCAACTCCCCACAGCAATAAGACCTCATTTAGGTGTATAAAGGTCCGTGTATGCTGTAGGTAGTATTTCAGGGAGCTGGAGCCATCAGGACTTCCCTACCAGGCACCAGCTCTCAGAGAAGCACTTACATGTTGACCTCTGTAGCAGATGGGGGAAAACCACCTCTATTGCCTTGATTGCATCTCCCTTTGCCCTCAGATCCATCTGTCATGGCTAGGGTTCGTCTACCTCTTCCATTGAGATGACATAAGGGCCCTCGGACTCACCAGGGCAGGTGACAGGATGTGGAGGTGCAACTGGCTGAGCTGGCCACGACCACGCTGCTGGGTACATCAGGCAGCTCTTTGCCTTCTCCTCTGGAGTGTTTGCCTTGGCGACTGTGGCTCAGCATACATCTCCAGCTCTTGGAGGGAAACTGTAAGTCCAAATATATCTGGGAGAGAGAAAAGTGTTTCACAGCGGCTTTGTCCTTGCAGCATAGTCAGCCTCCACCCTAGCAGCTCAGAATCACAAAAGGGCAGCAGCTGCTCTGTTCCTCAAAGCACATCATTTCACAGACACCCAAGCTTTATTTCACCTTTTATCCTTATTTCTGCTTTTCCCAGAACATGCAGACAGACCTGTCTTCCATTTCAGATTTGGTATATGCAGATTTCTAGAAACTCATTTTCTGCTTTTCGAAAGTTCCCAGTTAGACAGTTCAACTTTGCTGTACTCAAACATTTGTTTTCAATAAGAAAAAAATTTGATTAAATCAGTGGCCTGGCCAAATCTAGTAAGTTTTTTCTGGCAATACCTTTAATGAGTTCCATTTATTAATTTTTTCCCCCTACCTTACTTGTGTAACAAATTTCCAGATATTAATGTCAAGAAAGGCAATATTTGGCCTGCCATATGAGAAAAGTAAAAACAAACCAGCACACTTCCTTTTGTAGTTCTGGATTTCATGCTCTCTTAATACCTATGAAAGGACCATTTTGTAAAGTATAAATCTGGAGCTAAGTGTTAAAGCATGTTGGTTTATATACGATAACGTACAAGCGTGTATGTGCTTATATATACAAATGTATGCTGCAATGTGTACATTGTAATCAAGCAACCACTGACCCATGCGGTATTTCTATTTTTGGCAGGTATTTACTCTCTTCTTTTCTCTCTCTAACTTGCAGGGGCTTATTCTTTAATGCAATTATGCTAAATTGACGTTCTCTTTCTGGTATTTTAAAAAAAGAGTCATCATTTTTTAAGTATTCATACATTACAAGCCTGTAATTTTTGGCTTCAAATTAAAATGACATTTGATTGTGTTTTTAAAATATTATGGCTAGATAAATTAATTTCACCAGAAAATCCAGAAGAAGCAAACAATAAAAGCAATAATAAACATCAGCTGCCATCTCAGTCCAAATTCATGTATTATACTTTAAAAATTTATTGTTTCAAGTGGACATGTAATTGCAGGAAGGTGAAGGAAGAGGCCTTTACTGATGCAACTGCCAATGAAAATCCATTGGTCATAGGTGTTTGCCCTGGGAGCATGTGTTTCCCAGGGAGGGCAGTGAGAAGAAGGAGGCCCTCCTTGCTCTTCTGGGAGGAAGGATCTAGGTTTAGCATCTCTGGGGGGCTAATGTAGGACACTGGGCATATTGCCTCAGAGGAGGAAGGTGCTACAATATTGTGACAGCAAGAAGGGCAGCACGCGTTGCCCGATGGGCTCCACCTTGTCTCTGGCAGGACCACTCGCCACACTGAGAAGGTAGTCAGGTTTCCACCACAGCTCTGTCCTTAACTTCCCAGGTAGAGCTGGTGTCATTTAGTTCCGCTCCTGGTTCTGTTTTTGTTATATTTGCCCTCATTAACGGAAACTGGACTCACACTATCAATTTATTTTTCATTTAGTGGGCCACCAGCTGGTAACGATATGATTCTTGTTTGCTGCTGACCTTGGTTGGACGTGAAAGAGTGACTTAGACATAAATGGTTCCATCTCCCATTCCCAGACCCTTGAGCCATTATTTCCTTCTGCCCGACCAAGCAACACGCTGGTTTCAATAAAATATATTGCCATTGCTTTGAATATTTATATGCTTGAGCCATTTGAAAAATCTATTCACATTAGTCTGGTTAGGCAAAAATAGCCCAAAGACAGCATTCTCTGCCAACATTTTCTTTGGTTACTGCTACTGAAATTTCCCATTTCATTCTATGGCTGAATTGCAAGGTAGTTAATCCTTATTAATCATGAGCATAGTACCATTAAGACTGCCAAGCAACAGTGTAGCCAATATAACTCCTACTCACTTTATAAAGACAAACATTAAAGTCATCACTTACTTTGTGGCTGAAAAAGAGAAAAATGCAGGAGCATACCAGATGAACCGCTTGTCCCCAGATGCTGTGTTGTTGTAAATGCCGTCAGCTGCCAAAAACACCTAGTTACTCTGGATCCTGACGTCCTGGCCATACAACAGAGGCTGCGGTTGTGCCTGCCAAAGCTAAAATGCTGCTGTGTGAAACTGCTTGTGACCGAGGATATGTTTGGATACACCTCCTGGTCTCATGCCACCAGAATTTTATTTATTCCTATATCTAAAGCTACATTTAAAGCCTTATCACTTAAAGATTTTGTGGACTGGTCTGTGGCAGTGTCATAGGTTATTTTGACTTTTAAAAATCATATTTCTCTTAACGTTTTCCCCTCTGTGGGAAATGGATGTTTGGGAAGTTCATTCCAGTTGCAGATAAAATCAGATGTTGCACTGGAATTTCATATGGGACAGAAAGTTGTCGTGTTCAAGAGAGTGTAGGCAATAGAGAATCATAGAATACTTAGGATTGGAAAGGACCTTAAAGATCATCTAGTTCCACCCCGCCTGCCATGGGCTGGGACACGTCCCAGTAGATCAGGCTGCTCAAGGCCCCGTCAAACTTGGCCTTGAACACCTCCAGGGATGGGGCATCCACAGCTTCCCTGGGCAACCTGTGCCAGTGCCTCACCACTCTCATAATGAAGAAATTCCTCCTTACGTCTAGTCTAAATCTGTCTCTCTCCAGTTTATACCCATTGCCTCTAGTCCTATCACTACAAGCCCTTGTAAACAACATGAAGCACTACAAGGTACTTGAAGTGGAATGGGCAAGCTTTCCTCAGGAACGGGTTTCCAAGGTATGGTAGTTGGGCTCTAGGACTCTGCTAGAAGGTAACTCATCATTATGAAACTGGTTTGCAAAGATGGAGTAAGATGGAGTATTTCCCTCTGTTCTCCATCTCCAGATTTCCTGGAAAAAGACAGTGAATCAGTAGTAATTTGCTGGGGTTGTATGTGCTTTTCAATGTAATAGGCTGACGGATCAGTGTGGATTCTTTGGGTGCCCTTCTGAGAAGTACATAGCACACTCTTTCTAGCAGGATGAATAACAGCCCATTTAGCACAGGGTGGTGCAGCAGCATATTTTTGTCTTTGCTTGGAAAAATGCATCTGCCTAGAAACAGGGCCTGAAGCTGGCACCAAGACAAACCCTTCTGTTATCAGCATGCATTTTTCACACATTCAAAGTGCTTTATGATTTCTCAGCTTAACAACTTTTCTGCATATTAATTAAAGGAAACATGTTTTTTCTCATTTATCTCATTATAAACTTTTACAAAGTGACCATCAGTGAATTGTCGTGTGTATGTTGGCACATACTTCCTTTAAGCTTCAGTAAAACCTGCTCACACACATTAATAGTGTTCACACAGGCATGAATCACTATTAATCCTTGCTTAGGGGAAGGAGTTTATGGGGTCCCAGCTGTCGAGGGCTTGATGCTAAGATTCAAGATCTTGTTCTTGTGGAGCCACCTGTGAGTTTCCAAACCCAAAGGGCTGCCTTTGCTCATCGAGGCAATAAAATATACTCTTGTTCTTGCTGGAATGAGGGGTTTTGAGAACTGCAGTCCTGATGACATAATGGGTTGCAGTGCACAGAGCGAAATACTGTCTCCGGCTCCCCCATACTGAGCGCAGTGAGCTCCTGCCTTCTGGCTCTGCGCAAGCCAGGCGCTGGAAGGAGCCCCTGGGAGAAGATGGATGGTGAGCCTCAGTGGTTGCTGAACAGCGGGGACACTGTTGATGCAAACACATAAAACTTCATTGTTTAAACTGACAGTGGTTTAGTTGGAAAAGGGTTCAGACAGCCTGCCCCTAAAATGTGGGGGTCTGTGGTTGGAGATAAAGGAGCCAGGTTTAGTCACGCCGCTTGCAGGATGGGCTCTGGGGATAACATCCACAGCCACCTCAGCACAAGAGCATACATCCTGGAGCAACACTGCTCAGACAGACAGCTTTTAGTCCTCCAGTCCCCCAGAATGAGAGCATAACCAGCTGGAAGCGGTCATTTCCATTCTTACACTTTTCTCCTCCCTCTGCCCTGAATGACCCCTTAATGCTTCTCTGGTAGCATGAACTGACAAAAACCCTATTTTAAAGAGAACAACTGAGAAATTCAGTAAACTGATGTCTGAATGCAGATTCCAGCCCAGTGGGCACTCTGCCCACATAAATGTCTCCTCACTAGACTAATGCATTGGGCTGCTTTGCTGGGACATGCAAGTGTCTGTGTTATACAGCTGGTAAAATGGGATCCACAATTGTTTTTCAGAACACATTTAATAACATGCCATATGATGAAAAGGTAGCAGTTACATGAAATATCCAGCTTATTAGTACTAGATGAATACTTCCTCTAGACTTCCATGATGTTCTATGGTACGGCATCCTCACAGCTGCCTTTTCAAAGTACTGATTAATAAAAAAGTGAAAGACATGAAGGAATGGCCATAAATTGGCAACAACAGTCATTAAACCTGTCTTAGAGCAACTTCTTCCTGCCCTGGGCTAGGGCAGGTTGCCAGGAGGGAGGCAGCACAGGGGCTTATTCCTCCCTGTCTGTGGCCTGCCATGGAGCTGGCTGAGATTCAGCAGCTGCCTGCTCACTTGCCTACAAGCCCCAAAACAGGGGAAGCAGGAAGGCGGCCAAGCACTGGCTCTGCACACTCCCCACGTAAGATACCAAAAGGGCCTCAGAGGGAAAATAAGTATCTTGCACGGAAAAGGGTCCAGTTGCAAATTACACTGCACATGGGATGCAGACATCTGGGAAGCTTTGTAACAGGCAGCCCTTCCAGGCAGGGTTGGTTCTCCTGCAGACTGGCCCACAAAGTCCTGTTGTGCCCTAAACAATGGAGCTGTGCTTCAACTGGGACAGATCACCTCTCTGGAGGTATTTGCTTCAGCTGGTTTTGGAAGATTCTGGAGCAGAAGCATAAGACCTTTTAAAATATAAATCATATATGTGGAACTATATAGGGGGCTATACAAAAGGGGTATTTTTTCAGTGGGTATTTGAAAATAAATCTGCAGTTTTTGTGGTTTGCAAATCCCTCGTATGTCAAACATGTTGGGTTTTTTTTGTGTACAGTGACTTCTTCTAAGATAGGCTATTAAAAAGAAGACAGACTACTGACACAAACTTAAATAAAGGAAATATTTTGTGATTAAATAAGTGAAAAAAATCATAATCCCACTTCCCTAGTCCAAGGAAAATGGTGATGTGCTTACGGTGTATATTGTGCTGTTATTGCCATATCCATGATTGAATGCTCCTCTTCATCAAATCCATTAAAGCAAGCCCATTTGCTTAATGAATCTTGTCTTGTGCCTGGGTCAGAGGGACAAGGAGAGAATTCTGTTCAGCAGAGAACAGTAGTATTTCCATGAAGGCAGCGGGCTTTGTGGAGAGAAGAAAGTAACTTTAGAGAAATGTAGGTGTAGGACGTCATGGCCAAAGTAACCTTAGAGTTACTTACCCCTTGGGAGGTTTAGCTAGAAGTGTTACACATACTGATAAAATCTCCAAGTAGAAAATTTTGTAAGATGACTACAAACAGCCATGTGGAAATCCTTTTCTATTTCAGAGTAGCGAGTACAACATCTTAGCACTTCAGTCTTCATTGCATTCCGTGGATCTTATCCAGACAAAGAGTGAGAAGGGACAGGTGAGACTGAGGAGAAAGCCATTGAGAGATGAGCAGGTTTGGAAGTAGATGTCAGTGGAAGGTCTTCCTTTCTGTTGTTTGTAGTTAGCCTCTTTTGCAAGGGACAGATGTATCCTGTGTGGACTTGGGTGGAAAAACTGGCTTTATGAACCTCTATGAGGATCTGGTTCCTTTAATAAGATGGTGTTGAAATAATCAGAGTATTCTGCAAGAATTTTCCCCGTGTATAATATCACCAAAATTGATCTTATTTTGAGAATTCTACTTCTATAATTTTCCACTGTGACTGATGAGAAATGCTTGTGAAACTATGTGCTGCTCAGGATAGTTCCTCTTTCTCAATCCCTTCAGCAGAATAAAACAAAGTCTTTGGACTGGGCTTTTTTCTTTTTTTTTTTTTTTCCTTTTTTTTTTGCCACCAGGCATCTCTGGTGGGCAGAGCCCGTCCTGAATGTGATGCCAGCCTTGAAACTTGCTGAAGCACTGAAGCACTGAGCCTCCCAACAGTAGGCTGTGGCATACAGCTATGGATGGCAAAACCATTCAAAGATACGCACTAAAACTGTTCTTCACCCCTGCTGCAAGTCCGTAATAATATTTCAAAAGCATACTGCTGCACCTCTCCCTTGCAGGAAAAGCAAAACATGGAAGTGATAGAATGGATCTTGCAAAGTCATTCATTGTTCATTAGCACCTCAGCTGTGGTAGTTGCAATGATAGTGAAATATACCGGTCATTTGGGGCTTTAATAGTAGCTCTTCAGTGGATGGTGAATTGTACTGAGTCATATCATAAACGTTTTCTGACAAGTAACTCCATCACAAAGCTCAGATTTTTAAGTGGATGTTTAAGTCTCTACATAATCATTTTCAGGGTGATATCAGGGAGTAGAATACATGTCAGGCAACAAGTCTTGTACAGCACAACTCAATGAAGTGTGTGATTAATGAACAAACTCCAACAAAGCTGCATTCAGATGCAGGACTTGTCTAAAAGCCACTGAAGTCAGATATGGAGTGCTGGGAAATTGTATTTACATTCTCTGACTGCTGTTAATTTCTGAAATGTGTTGTCCTCTTTTTCCCTTATGGTCGTAACCTTTCAGAAACAAGCGTGAAATAGCCAACAGATAGGTTTTGCTACTTCAAAACTAAAACTCCTGTGTAAGTAATCATGCCTGGGAAGCTGAAAGGGGTGGATGGAAGAGAAAACTCAGAGAAACATATTTATGTGCATTAGAGGTGACAGAGTCTGAGGGTGGTGGAATTGGTTTGGGTCAAATAAGAACATACTTTTTAGATTCCAGCACCTACCTCACTTCTGTCTGTGCACTGGGACTATAAATGATCAAGCTGTATGTAGTGATCAGGGTGGTTTGGAGGCTTGTGAAACAGTCTTCCATCATTTTCTGCATTGCAATGTGAGGAAGAAAAGACTTAAACCTGGACAGCTTTGGCACAAGGCACTGAAGTTGAGGGTGCAGCAGTAGTGCTGTGAAGTAGAGAGGTGAGGTTTGCTTGCACACCATCATGTCTGGGGCAGACACAAGGGCTGCCAGCACTGATGGTGACTCCAAAGGTGACAAGGCTCTCTGGCAGCCTTATGCACAAGGCATTCCTCAACATGTGAGACAGTGACCAAACTTGCAATCTACAAAATTAGGTGTTGTGTTCTCTTTGCTGGTCCACCACCTAGCGAGGATGCCTAGAGCCTAAGTGGTATTTAGAGTTGCAAGAAGAGACTAAGAAAAAGACACATTTTCCAGTTATACAGGCTGAGCTGCTCTGATCCACAATTCATTAAAGAAGAGCAATAAAAGTGTAGACAAGTAACTGTCTTCTAACATCTCAATGTTCCAAGCTAAAACTAAATACAAATTTTAAGGGATGGTTTGCACTTAAGGTCTTTGTAAGTAACGCGTTGTAACACTTCTTGAAGGCCTTGCATATGACGGAATTTTATTTTAACTGTAATACATAAGGCAAGATTTAATAGCTGGCTTACAAGAACTAATAAGCATCTAAAGGAAGCTATCTTAAAATGTCAATATGAGCCTGGCTGAAAAGAAATGCCTTGTCTCTAGCCATCTGTTACACACTGGAGTTAAACAGACACACAAGTGCTTTTTCCTGGAAGCCATCTGCGCAAATATTGATTGAGTAATTTCATAAAATTCCGATTTAGTGATTTACCAGTTGACGAGGTGATAGTGCACAGTGTAGGTCTGAGTGCCCCGGTATTTCTACTGCAGCTAAAACAACACTGATGTGCATTTCTTTTGCCATTAGCATTATTGCAAAAGGAGACACTGGAATCAAGTCCAACATAACCTATTGAGAGAGTCTGTAAAATATTTTCCTATTAACATCAGAATAAAAAATAATGTGGTATTCCAGAAAATTGAATGGAACTTACATTCCATAATCTTCATCAGATCAGCTTGCATGGGTTTTTTTCATTTTTTTTTTTTCTTCCTTTGCCTGGTTTGAGGCTGTTTATATTAATTCCATCCAGTTTTATTTTAATTAGCCTAAAATTCTAGGGACTTAAAATCATCACAGTGTTTAAAAAACTGGTTTCAGCAGCCATCGGCAGTGGTTTTTTCATCCCCCAGCTATTTAAGAGTTGCACATTTTTTTTTTTCATTTTTCCTCCCTCCAGACACTGACCTTACTGTGGTGACTCAAGCCTTCATGACCCCTGGCTGGCAGGCAGCTGCCTGCAGCAAACCACTGCTGGGATTTCAGCTGGGGCAGCTGATGTCCTTCCATCACCTCTCCCTGGCCCCGCAAGCCCTGCAGAATGGTGAGCTGGCAGTGCCCTTGCCCTGCCTCTTGCTATAGAAATGGATTTTTCCAGGGATGAACTAACCCATTGTGGATCCATGATATTTTTCAGTTTCATCCCTTAGTGCCTTAAAGAAGCACCACCTTTTAGAGGAAGTATTAGAGATGAAGTGTTTCATTTCATCTTCTTGTCACTGATACTCCCCTGATTCCTGCAAGACTTAACCAATTAGAATATGGATCTATGATTACAGAATCAGAGAATCATAGAAACATTTAGGTTGGAAAAGACCTTTAAGATCATCTATTCCAACTGTAAACTTAACACCACAAGTTCCACCACTAAACCACATCTCTAAGAGTAGAAGATAACTAAGACTCCACAATTTGCAAAATACGGAGAAAGGGTACTTTTAAAATACATTTTGGTGAAATGAGCAAGCGAATACCCTGGTACCAAAACCAAGATAATGCCAAGGATGCTTTGCAGTGTGAAAGAGGCAGAGTTTAGGTGCCCAGTCCAAAGAAAGTGACCACTAAGTTCATGCTGTAATTCATGCTGAAGAAAAGCTTTTTTTGGAAATGAAGACTCATTTATTCCACAAAGCCTGGAAGATCCGACCTTAGGCCCCAAAACTGAGGCTGATACAGGCATGGGGCGGAGGGAAGCTGAGACACTGCACTCCCCCAAGAGCCAGAGTTAAAAGAGAAATGGTCCGATCTGCAAGGATGCGCTCCCCACCTTGGCGTTTCTCCACCTCACGCTGCATTTTTGGAAGAGCCCTCCTCCCAGCAGACTTGTGGTGCTGTATGTAAGCCCATTGCCATCCCTCTTGCACAGAAATGGAAACATCCTTCTGTCACTATTACATAGTTTAACACATTAAATGAATGCTTATGCATACATATATAGCATACATTTCACAGTCTGGTTATAAGACTCGCTTCCAACTTAAAGCTCCCAAACTGTTCTCAAAGGAAATGTCTTCAAGTATGAAGTGAAAAGAAATCTCACTTGCAGATGCCATAGCTCATACTCTAATAGATGAAATAGCACTGATTTTTTAGGTTTTAAGGCATAAGGTTTATTATGCTTATATCACAACATGACTTCATTTAACAAGAAATAAAACGATGTGAGAAACGAAGTGGGAAAAAAAAAAAACCAACCAACCCAAAGGATTAATTCAAGTGAAGACTTTGGAAAACATTGTCATTTTATGAATTATTCCAGTGCTGTGCTCATAGCCGAATCTTAGCTGACAGAAAGAAACTGATCTGTTTTTTATAAAACACCAGAGGAGACTGGAATCTGACCCTGTCTCAGCCTTGTTTCACCATTTTCTTCCTTTGGGAATTTGGGATCAACTCCATGTTATCTGTTGAACAATTCTCCTGTGTCAGCTCCCTGGCCGATGCATGTGAGCATCGCTCCTTTGGATAGGAGTGAATTTTGAAGAGAAATAAGCTGTTCTGAAGACAAACATCCACCCAAATTAACCATTAGCCCAGAAATAGAATGGCACAGTCCTCAGCCAAAATGCAGCATTGGAGCCATTCAGTTCCCACAAAGATCTCCTTGATGCTGTAGGGTATTTTCTCAGGATGAACCTAGGGCTTCAGTGGTTCAGCAACAGAACTGGGAAGAGGAGTTTGAGGGGGAAACCTGAACTCATGAGGGTCCTGAGATGCACGTGAGAATGAATCGTGAAGGGACAAGGTGTTAGAACCTTGTGGATTTGAGGTTCATCAACCTGTAGGACTGTCAGTGAGTCATTCCAGGGCTGCATGTTTTTTCTAATTAACCACAATATGAAGCAGAAGCCTGACTGCTGGCAGCAAAGCCTTCTGGGTCCTGCTTGCCTCAGGTGCCCTCTGCAAGGCCCAAATGTAGCTTCTCCAGACTTTCTATGACCAGAGTCTCATTTTCACTTTTAATTCTTACATGATACAGCTCTTCAGGAGAAATATTTTAATCTTTCAGTCTCAGTTCAGTGATGCTCTAAATTTATAACACTGAAAACAACTCTATTTGTATATATTGAAAACTAAAATGATAATCATCTGAGGTTCAACAAGCCATGAGAAAAAAAATGCGCTGTAAAATCATAGAATCAAAGAATAATTTAAGTTGAAAAAGGCCCTTAAGATCATCAAATCTACTATGTTTCACATAATGCATTTTTTTAATAAAATATTTATAAGTGAAAACACAGGACTTGGGTTTTGGGGGTTAATAGATGGAGTGAAATACTCCATTAGCCTATCTTTGCAGGTCTCTTTAAAGGAAATCTCTGTAGATGGTCACACTAAGACGGCTTTTTCTTTACTTGAAATTACAAGAGAAAGAAAAACACAAATACCCTTGTCATCAACTTAAAAAATACTAAATAACAGACCCAATCCATTTTGTGGCAATAATCTTAATATGTGATAGGAGACATGCTGCCATTTCACCTAAGCAGTTAGATATTAGCAGTCGCTTAGGACTCTTGGTGTTACAGAGCAAGGATCTCAAAGTGAAAGGCTCCATGGGGAGAAAGGTGACTCCAGAAGCTAAAGGGACCTATCTTTTCCTACAATCCAGGGTGAGCTTGACATTAGAAGAAATGGTCTTTCAGAAAAGCAGATGACACTCAGACTCAAAACTAGTGGCGTTTTGCTTATGCTTGTCCTATGTAGCCTGTAGAAACCGCAAGTTTCAATGTGCTCAGCAGTGTAGCTCTGGTTCTCAGGAGGTGTTTGTAGCCCTCAAAGGATATGCAACAGTAAACCATGGCAAACACTGCCCTAAAACAGTAATTTTCCCCAAGATCATCCTTCACTGCTCCCCCTCCTGCAGGGAAGAAGCCTCTGAGGGGAAGAGCACTGACTTACGAGAACTTGTTGGGCAGAGCCAAATAAGTCTTATTCTTGCTTGTATTAATGAAGTTGTCAGTGATCCTTCTGCATCACAGCCTCCTTCAGCCACAGCAGTTTTTACTGTACCTGAGGGAAAGCCCAAAACAACCCCTTGTGCTTTCAGTGCCCCTCCAGAAAAGCTCTCCTGGGGCCATGTGACATATGCCTTTTGTTCTGTGATGAAGTGTCATACCCATCCCTTTGATGTGGTAGTAAGTACCTGTTTGTCATAGAGCAAGCCTGCTCTGATCAGTTTTTTTACATGCAAGAAACACTGAATCTGAAAAGCAGTAGCTAACGGCAGTGTTCTAATAACTACCATAGTTGTCTATTAACCGGGTTTAAGTCACCAGGGACTTTGGACTAATTTGCTGCAATTAATTTAATATGTTTAGTCTGAGAAACATAATTTCAGCCCAATAGATGTCTGAGAAAGACCTTGTCAGTATTAATTGGGAGAAGGTTACAGCAGCACCCAAGGCATCCCCAGCCAGGAGCTGCAGGGATTTTTCTGGCTTCCTCCAGGCAAGATACAGCCCTTCTTTGGAGCAGCCCCAGAGTGCTCTGGCTGGGTGGATGACTTCCATACCCTTGCTGCTCTAGGAAATTCAGTCTTCACTGCCTTGTCTTTTTTCTTTCTTTTTTTCTCCCCCCACTTCTTACACAAACAGAATATTAAATAAATAACTGAAAGCCAGTGGCAACTTCTAAGCAAATAGGGCAAATTGGTTTAGGTCTTGGAAACCCTACGCAGCATCCACCCAAGTCATTGCATGACCCTCATATAACCCTTCACGAGCCACACGCTAAGTTGTACATGAGTGCTTACTGCTTGTCATCTCCCTCTGACTGCAGTTGATAGTGGCTTCAAATATTGTTATAGCCGCTTTTGGCCAACCAGCAAGATCTGGACTTCAGGAGTGGGGAATTTCCTCCTGCAGTGACAGATGCGTTAAGACAGATACAAGATACCATATCCCCATCTAATTTATTTCGAAGTATGTACATTCCTGAACAAGGATATTAGATGACAAAAGCAATGAGAGCTTAATAGCTCACAGATGATATGTAAACACATGCACGCTTTGTGAGCACCAGCAGATAGCTGTGGCCCAAGCCTCAGCTTGTGTTCCTCACTCTTTGTTTTCCTCAAAAGTGCTTTAAGTGTGTAAAAACGCTAAGTCTTACAGCCATTCCCCTCCCCCCTTGGCCTTGGCCTTGGTGACTTTGACATGTGAAATGAAATCCACCTGAAGTATCAGTAAAGCTCTATTTTTTTTTAATACGAAGGCTTAAATGTCTGTTGACAGCAGATGCTCAAGTTAAAAGTCATCAGTTGTCTTTATCAGTTAAATGAACTTACTGTTGGGTGGGATCAGAAGTAGGCCCATTTTTATTTTTGTATCTATTGCTTTGGCTGTCATATAAAGCAAGATCCTGTGCTTTGTGTCTCAGAGAGACGCGGGGTTTACAGAATCAAGGCAGTTCTGAAACAGGTCTACTCTTTAAAAAAGCTACTTGAAACCTGATTCTACAGGTGTTTACATTTGTTTGACATGGGCTTACCTCTACTGAATTCAGTGATGTCCTTTCATTAATTCCAGCCTTGTTGGGAAAGATGGGTTCAGCCCATTACATCTCCACACACACATGTAAATCTAACAGGCAGCACATAAGCATACCAAGGCACTTTTTTTTTCTGCCATCCACAATAGTGATCAGAAACCCCACCAGCAATCGCTAGCCTGTTCAAAACTCTTAGAGACATTAGTTTGGTGAGAAGTAGCATACACAAACTTAGTCCCAACTCTACTCGTGATTCCTGCTACAGCAGCACTGCTAACACAAACAAACAACTCTCCTTCCCTCCTAATAAGTTGGCTCTAATAATCACCTTAATTACAACTTTTTTAACATGGAACTCTTATTCTGGTCCACAAGGGGAATGATATCTCAGAAAAAAAAACCCAACTAAAACATCAAAAATTAGCCCTACTGCCACCAATCAGGCTGACAGAGGAGGAGGGCATTGAATGCTGAATGTGAATGCTGAAAGCTATGGTGGCATACAAAGAAAATTGTAAAATATTGTCTCTGGACAACATTACTCAGTTTTTTAAAAACGAGCTGTGCCACACAAGGTGCTAGCGGGACAAGGCAGCTGATCCCACCCTCTACATTAGAGTAGGTTTCTCTTCTTTGCCAGGTGGGAATGTTCAACTCCTCTCCAGGTCTGACCCTGAGCAATAGATGGATTAAGCGCGATCCTTTCTGAAAGAGTGGAAATTTTCCTTGAGGACTGCAAGATTTGGGCCAAAGATTTCACGGCCTTTTGCAAATGGGGGTGAAATTTCACGCTGCAGGTGCAGGGCATTCAGGAGCTCTTACACACTGATGAATACTGGATGTACTGTGCGAACCATGTTAAACCCTTCAGCAATGTCCTCTTATTTCATTAGCTCTTTACATCTTTGGCTTTGAGTCTTAAAAACCATCTTCAGTCTCGGCATCCCCTGCTGCCAACAGAAATCCAAAGGAAGAACCTCGGTGGGAATCCAAATTTCAGACATAGGTACACACCTTTGTTCCCTCTCTTCTTTTTCTTCATATTATTCCAGAGAACGTCTCATGAAAGGACACATAGGGTATTTTCAGAGCAGAGATTTAACAACTTCAAAATATTGGACTTTATCTCAATGTTCAATAGTTAGAGGTGGAAAAGGTCTCTACAGCAATATTTTGTAGTAGCCATTTTTAGTCTGCATCTGGATATAATTACCTTTATGGGAAGAATATACATGGTTCACATGCTTTCAGCATCTTTGTAAGCTTTGTTCAGAGTCTATAAACAAATACAAATCTCCCAGGAGGGCTTTGTACACTTCTCTGGCAAAAATCAGAGATCACTATTCCCATTTCCTTCCTCATTTCAACCAAAAGGACATTTTGAAAGGATGAGATTCACCATCCTTAGTGAGTAGACGATGGTATGAAGGTAGACGATGCATGAAATATTTTCCCATGCTATTTCTTTTGATTCAGCATCCATGAACTGTATTTGTCAATTAATACAGAGAGGACTAGCTGGGTTTCACAGATCTGAATGCTGAAGTCTAGGAAGGATGCTCCAGCAAGGAAGGGAGTGAGTAAATGTGGGCTTGCAGCCAGAGGTTTTCTGGGTCAAAGCTTAAAGCAGCTGTGGTTTGAAATTTGGTGAAGGAAAAGGGGTATCATCACCAACCTTGACATGTAAGAGTAAAAATTTGACAGCTATGCAGTTCATTTTTCATTAAATTCCTCATTTTGCAAATATCTGGCAGGCTGAAGAGAAATGTGGGGATTCTAAATATGATTTGAGCTCATTTGTTAAGTGCCTTTTCTCAGGTGATGTCTAGTGTTAGCTCATTTCTCAGGTATGGATGGAAGTTACTTGTTGCCAGTAATAATAAGTAGATGGTTTTGGTAGATCATAAAGTCATGCCTGGAGAGGGCAGTGAAGCAGTCTGACAAATCTGAAGACCAAAATGAACATCAGTTCATGTACTAGGGAGGTGGCTGTTCCAGATGCTAAAAGTGCTGCCTTTCTCTTTTGTCTGACAGTGACATACAACCAAAATGTTATCTTAAGACAGCAAAACAGTAAAGGACATTTAAAGTGGAGTACTAGGGGAAACATACTAATGATGAGGTCTACTAGGCTTTGCCATCTCCACCCTGGGAAATGATGGAGGGAAGCCCAATTGCTTGAATCATTTACAACTGGATTGTAAATGGATTGGAGAAAACACTGGAAAATAAGTTGTGAAAGAAGAACTCCCTTTCACCAGTAGATTTCTGATTCCTGTCATTCTTCAAGAAGACACCAGCAGTATCATTTTGGGAGTGATGGATTGCTGAAGTTCAGGTGTCAAAGCTTCAAAATGCCAGATCAATTGCATCTGACAGTGACTGGGAAGGCACACAAGCCATCTTCATTAACAACTGGACTTGTACCCCTGCAATTGCATGAGTCACTCTGGAGCTGAGACCAGACCCTGAACTTGGCTAACAGGCAGCGTACAGCGTTCATCAGCTTCAGCATGCAATAGTTACCTGTGCCCCACCCAAACAAGTGCAATGCACATGACACAACAGTACAAAGTTCAGACCCTCCATAGTCATAGTTTTTTGAGGATTGAGATGGCTTTTCTTCTTATGAATTCCAGGATTTTTGGCTGAGCTTTGATTTGGTTTTAGTTTTTTTTAAGTCTATCTGGAGCTGAAGGACTTGTGCAACTGCATCGGATGAGGATGCGTTTCCCAGATTAATAATTAAAACCTAATAATAGCTGGAGCTTCCAGACTATAAATCCCTTCATTGAAAATGTCCTGCTACTATGCCCTGTGCCTTGGAAAGTCCCATGTCACCAAAAGAATTTTCCTGCCAAGCAAAGGCCACAAAAGTAATGTGCTTCCTGATGGAAAATCTGCAGTTGAGTGGAGATGCTCAATCTGGGAAGAAAGCAAACCATCTAGGCAAACTCTATGTACTGCCGTGACTGTCCTACACCAAACTGATAGAACAGGCAACAGTTAACGCTGAGAAAAACAATGGAGGAAAGGGAAAAATCTACACCAAGATAGTCCAGAAATCCTACTATTCACTTCAAAGAAAGCATATTAAAAACTATGACACCCAATCCCGTTATTGCTTTTACAGACAACTTTCATAGCTTGTGCAAACCTGGTCCTGCCTGTTCCCCCAAAGAATAAAAATAAGGAATGAGAAAGACAGACACGTTTTATTCTGAAGATTTCAAGACTGACAATTATTTTGGGTACTCTGCTAGTTTGCAATTCACTATTTAGTTCTCTGCACCATCTCTGCGACCCATCACTGTCACCCTGAATAACGGCACCTTGAGCCTGCAGAAAGTGCCTTGGGGTTTTCACTGGCAAAAATGAAGGAAACACAAAAATATTTTCAGTCAGTACTGGAACAAACTTCACATTGCACAGCTGCAGTGTAAGTGCTGTCCCCCAGAGACTCTCTAGAATTTGATTGAGGTATATGGAAACTTGACTCGTATTTTATGAACATTCGTTTTCATGATACATTTTTAAAGCGACAGCATATATTTCCATCATGTGGAAGAAATGAAGGCTGTTATTTTGACAGGAATAATATGTTTCTAACATGCAGCAGTTTTTGACAGCAGTTGAAGAAGCAACATGGGACCTGTGGCATTAGCTGCTTCAGGGAACTCTGGTGAAAGGAATAATATGAACCATGGTAGAAATCACAGTGATTTCATTTCTTATTTTTTGAAAGAACAATAATCAGGAGGAGTAGAAGAGCTTCCAGAGGGTGGACATGGTTTCTCAGGCCACTGTGGGATGTGGTCCCGAGGCTGGTGGGAGAAGGGCCAAGTGCTTGGCAGCAGCAGGCAGAGAGGGAAGCAGGGATGCATCCCTCACCTATTGGTGAAAATCCAGTTGAAAAGCTGTGATGTACTTTGGAACAGAAAACAGCATCCAAGAGGGACGTGGTCCCACCTGCCTGCTCACAAAAAAAAAGCTTTTGGGCTGACATCTTATCAGCATTAGCAGAAATAAATTAATAAATGAGCAAACAATATAAATGCATGCCAGGCTAACTAATAGCAAAGCTGGGTAATACTCAGAGCATGTGCTCCTTCAGGCTGTACCATAGACTATGAGAACCACCAGGATGTGCTGCACTAGTCCCGGAAAGCAAGAAACATGCAAAAAATTGCCTTCCTGTAGACCCTAACCTTTGTGCAGGCTGTGATCACAAAGCTCATGGAATACCCCAGCAACAAGAACAGGCTCTGCCCTGCCTGTACCTGAGCCTCCAGGGAAGTCAGGGGAAGAATCAGAGATTTACACCCATGGTGACAATAGAATAAACCCTTTTGTTTGCAGAAAGATGGTTATTTTGTGGAAGACATATTTTACTAAAACATCATTATCATAGAAAGAACTCTTTCCATCTGTTTTTATGTAAATAATTTCGAAGTCTATGATTTATGTAATGGATTTTGTTTGAATTAGTTTTCACCAGTGAGATGAGGATAAAGATTTTCTTTTATATCACACAGCTGGTTTTACTTCTTCTTAGCCTCCAATAGTTTTATTATTTCTATACAAATTCCTTTACTGCAGGAGATTTATTACTTACAGTAATCTTGCATGGTGTGAACTTCTTATAGCTCATTCATTTGGTCTTTCATGTAACTGCTCTAAACTAGAGATAGAATGAAAATCAGGAGATCTAAATCTGGTAAATATTATGGGGTGGTTCATCAGGAGTCATGCCTGCTGTCTCTTTCACAGTATCCAACATGCTCAACACTCACGGAACTAACTAGTTAAATTAAACAGAACATCAGAACCAAATTATTTAATGTATCAAAATCCCTAGGAGATGTTGAAAATTATGAGGTTTCAGAGACGGAGGCTACTTTTATTACATAGACAGACAACGACCCCTAAAACAACAGATGCTAATGCAAATAATAAATAACAATAAAATTTGCAGGAGCAGCTTTGGAAAACGCATTGATGCCCATCACAAAGCTGCGTGGGTCTAGCGGACAAATTATTTGAGTACAGGAGATTTTTGTTACATGATTGAACCAACAGCAAATTTGTCTTGATTTCCTGGGTTATTTGGATCCAAAGATGATAGGAGGAAGGGAATTAAGTACATTCAGAACATTTTATTTTGGCAAATTTAGAATGAAATCTTTTGATGTTTTTGTTTTGAAACAACATTACTTTTAGAAATGTTATTTATTTAAAGAATAAAAGTGGAAATGATCAGAACAGCTAATAAAACATCTTTACCTTAGTACACGATGTTTCATGCAGCCCAAAATGCATGCATACAGACTGTGACATACGATTGCATCCTTGACTGAGCAGCTCTTTGCACATACCTATGCAGAAAATCAAAGTTTACTGACAGAAATCATACAAGTTCAGGTTGCCTATATGGATGCTTCTTCGTATTACACTAAAATACTGCCCCTCCACCTAGAGGGATACCCCCGCAAAATTTTAATTGCCTGCCTTAAGAGTCTATTTTATATGTATTAAAATAATTCATAAATGAAGTCTGTGAGAGGCAAGGGAGAAAGTATTAGGTAAGCATTGCAGAGCTACAGCATCAGGACAGCACCATTTAAAACATAGTTAAGAGATTAAGAAGTTTAAGCAATTCATAGGTATCACCCACACTGATCTCTACAAATAAGCACAAGCAGTGAGACAGGCAGCTAGAGAGAGGAAGGCATGACATAGGAATCTCCTTTTGTTTCAGATGGAGCCCTGGCTGTGCAGGGGATGGATTAAACAGAAGGAAAGAAAGAGGCTGAGGATGACAAACTAATGTTCTCTTGCTGAAAGATGGAGCCCATGGACCCATTCTACCACCCACAGTGCAAATTTCACATGTAATGGCAAGGGAGGAAACCTCAATCACTCCATTCCAGAAGCCCCTGGACTTATTGCTGTGTATGACATTATTGTAGACCAGGGTAAAAACCTGTGTCTGAAAGCCCTAACCTTACAGTGGTCTGAGGAACAAGATCTAACAGCTTGATCCAGTCCCACCTCTACATGTGGGGTACAGGGTCACTGAGCACTGTAAGGTGTGCAGCTACATTTCCACTTTGGGCTACTGTGGGATCAAGTATCAGAGCTTGCTTAAATCCTCTCTCTTTGTGTGTGGGATGGAAGGGATGCAAAATATGGAGCTGACACTGCATCTCAAAAGCCAAGGGCTGAAATAGCCTAAACCCAGTTTTTCCTCATTTCACTCTTTGGTTTTAAGCAAAGAGATTGAACACTACTAACCTGGTCTAGATAGAGCAAATGGTATAGAGCAGAGTAATATACAAGCAACAGTAGAGAGAAAGAAGAGATGCAGAAATTGTTTCCAGGCAGTGTCTATTACCTTCACCTGCTAAAAAGCCTTGGCGACTATATTGGAATATTACACAGACATACTGGATGTGTCTTCAGTTTTCACTGCTTTTTCGGAAAAAAAAAAAACAAAAACAAGCAGGCAATTACTGTTATACTTAATCACAATTTTTTTTAAAAAAAAGGATTTGCTCATTTATTTTAGTGAGAAATGGAGGGGTTTGGTTTTTTTCCATGTACTTATGGCCCCTGAAAATTGAGTACTTTGGCTTTAAAGCAGCAACTGGAGACAAGCTGATCAATGCACAGGTGGATTTCCCTAAAGAGTTACTGCACTCTTGCTATGAGGACAGCATCAAGTTATGTTGGACATAAAACAAGGGAAGTAAGATGACTTTGTTAACTTATTTTTCATTGAAATGAAAAATGAAACTTATTTTTCATAATGAAAAATAATTATATTTTTCTGTACAACTCCCCTGCTTGTGGAGAATGTTTTTAACCTCAGCTTTTATCAGCTGTTACAACATAAAGGTGTAAGAAAAAATACACAGGACTTCCTGAGGTATCCTTTGAGTTAGGACAATAAATTAAAGCATGTCTATTTTTTAAGAATTAATTTAATTCCTTGCCTGTTCTCTGTATTGCCACAAAAACATTGTGTTTTCCTCAAAGTGTTGTTTTGTCCTTCACAGTCCTTATAGCTTCTATCCTACAGATGGGTCATCAATCATCTATGTGATAGATGGTACTCAAAATTCAGCCTGTCCTCACCAACTGACTCCGTCCTCTAAATCATGAGGTGTATAAAGGTCCATGCTCCAAACCAGAGGGCAGAGGAAGCAAGTTGCTCCTCACAACAACTAGATGATGACTTTCAATAATAACCCTTGCGATCCTAAGAGTGAGTGAGGCAGCATGGGCTGGAGCACCATCTGCTGGCATCCTCTCCGCGGACTGCTTGCATCGCCGCATGTTTTGGTCACTCCTACACATCCCTGGGCACCACAAATTATTGTCTGAGGGGACGTGGTGGCCAAGGATTCTCAAGTCTCCTCCCTGTGGGGCATGTGACATGGTGGCATCCCCTGGAGGGATGTAGGAAGGGGAAGGAGTGTGGGCTTCTTCCTCCACCTAAGAGTGGCAGGACCCCAAAGGGCTGCAAGAGCAGCGGTCCAGCCCATGCTCCCCAGCTGTACACCCGCTGGGACCTCCTGGGGAGCACAGCCAGGTGCAAACACACACCAGAGGCACTTCTCAACCATTCTCTGCACATTCTCTACCTTCCCACTTCCCTGCAACCTGAGCGCAGGGGAGTCTTACAGCTGCTGCTGGAGCTCGTCTCTGCTGGACAGGCAAGCATCTCTGAAAAAACAGCTGCTTGTCACAGTGCAATTGCTTTCCCAAAGTCAACATTTCTTGTTTTCTGGGTACCGCTGACCTTGCCTGAGGCCTTCCCTGAGCAGAGGGGAATACATTTTTGCAAGGTTGATTGGCTGCCAAGATAATTAAATATGTTTATTTTTTCTCAGCGTGTTACCGTAAGTATTCTCTCTGTAAAGCATCCTTTCACTGTCTGGTTTTTTAATTGTCAGAGGGCATTTGTATATGTTCTCTGTCTCCACATTAGCTGCTGCAGGCTCAGCTCGTGTATGTATTTCTTGCCACAGGCATTCTAAAGAGGTCAGAAGGGGCAGGCAGCTGTGGAGAAATCCTGGCTCGCATGGAGGTCTCCACAACTTGGAGCATCCACAGGCACCAAAAGCAACTTTTTGCATGGCCACATTTTATATTTAACCGTCACCAGTTAAAATACAGTTAAAATATGTAAACACTAAAGAGAGTGCGGAGGAGAGACTAGCAAAACTGACCTCAAAAGCGTGATATCTGAGGGACGGCAAAAATAAATAGGCTGCTCAGGACAAGATACAAAGACCAAGAAAGGGGAAAGTTGAGATACAAAGACCAAGAAAGGGGAAAGTAACTATCTCATCATGCAAAGAGAAGCAACACATTGTTCTCTGTGTCCCTGGGAATATTACAAGGTGTAGAAGACTCAGCTTACCATGAAAAAAGGTTCAGATTGGGCATTTGGGAGACCTTCCAATAGGACAGGTAGCACAGCACTACGTTGAATTTTGTATGGGGTCGCTATGACAAGAACCAAGTAAGGCTTTTCTCAAGAATGGGGGATGTATAACTGACCTTGTTCCAGTGTGTGTGTGTATCTTGAAATCATTTTCCAGCTGTGTAAGTCTTAGTCTCCTAGGAGCAAACTCATGCATTCCTGGTGCAGCCTTCCCACGAGGGAACACATCTGTCCTCTCAGAGGCACCACTTGGATGTCTGGAGAATAAAAAGTACTATGGATGAAGTTATGGAGCAGATGAAAGAAGATGTCAAGAATTACATGTTTAAATTTAGGCAGAAGTTATGCCCAAATTCTACTGTAGCGTCTTAAACACTTTTTCTCCCACTTTGGAGCTGAAGTTTAGTTCTCTCTACCAGTCTCATGAATCATGTTAATGAAGATCACGTCAATGTGCAAGCGTGCTTAATGTCTCATAAGATTTTAGGGCCCAGTTCTATTATTATGTGTTATTCCAATACATGTTCTCAACCTTATAAGCTAAATCTGGTTAGAAAAACTCAGGGGCCATTTTAGACTCCAAAAGGCAGACAGAAAATTTGCCATGTTAGGGCAGAAAATAAGGACTCTTTGTCTGTGTAAAATTGAGAATTCCCATGGTCAATGTGGGAGGAAGGAGAAAGCAAGGAAATTTTTAGGGAAAGATAGCAGAACAAATACAAGACTAAGTTTCAAATGTTTCCAAACCTCTGTCACTAGCATCAGTGCACTTAATAGAAATCATTCTAATATGTAAATGTTTTCAATTCAGGGTGTTTTTTTCATATTTTATTTGTTTATTTAGTCATGGTGTTAAGACTAAAAATATCTTTTCAGCACAGTGTCTTTGGGGATATTAAAGAAAGTTCCTTTATTATTTCATGCAGCTCCTGAGAAAAGCTTTCCTGAGAAAATTTTACATTTAGATGCACTAGATCAGAAAAAGCATTCCCTCACAAGACACACAAATCCAGCATTTTGCATATTGCACTCATGCAAAGGGATAACAGAAAAAATTAAAAAACACAGACAAGTAAGCTAGGAAAAATCCTGCACTCAAACAACTCAAAGAGCCAAATGCTCAAGGCTCTTTTAAATCAGGTCTTTCTTACTTGTCTTCTAGATCCCAGTATGTAATTCACTCTCACTTGTTTGGGTATAAGTCTGGAAGAAAAATATATATTTCAGCTCTGGATTTCAGTCTGCATATGTTCCTCAAATGTCTCAAATGTGTCTCTGTCTGAGAGTTAAATTTTAATCTGCATTTTAAAGTACATTTGGTGGTGAGTGAAAAGTCTCAGGGAGAAAAAAAAAAATTCCTGTAAGAAGTCTTTACAAAAGTCATCTATTTGAAACTGCCCTGAAAGCTGTAGATGTAGATTAGCCCCCCTGGTGAGGCAGATAGATGTGTTGCATGCAGCTGATCTGCTCATACACTTCAGATAATTTATTATAGTATGCCACTTATATGTGTAAGAAAAAGAAATGGTAAGAAGTTCGTATAATGTACATCCATGTGTAGATGTATACAAGCAAGAGATGGATGAACTCAGTGATCATCAAGACAGCAGCATGAGAAAGCTGCTTTGTTTTGACCGTACACAACTCAGGGACATATTTTTCTAAATAGGAAAGTCTCTGACAATGAACAATTTCCTGAAAGCATACCAGGACGCTCAATATGCATTTCAGTACTGTGAAAGAAGACTAAGTTTGGTAAAAAAAAGAAATCACTTTGTATCCTACTATTATCTGTATCTTACCAGCATAGAGGGTACACAGCTGACTGCTGAGTGGAGAAAAGCAATGAGTGTAAAATTTGCTACAGTATTTTATGCCTTGGATAGTTTTATTCTATTTGTCTAGACTGCATCAATACTGCAATGAAAATAAACCAGTCTTAAGAGGCCACAACTGCCACATTCTCTCTGCTGTGTTGATGAAACTTATAATTACAAAATTAATTAAGCTAGTAAGAAACTCCATAAAACCGTTGATTGTGTCGGCCTAGCACAATCATAGTCAGTGCAGAAACATACCTTCCTGTTAGCTCTTCCTCCTTTTTCTTCGGAATATTCCTCCAAAAACACAGAAGAACAGAATTTTGAAACTCCACAAAATGCAATTTGCATCACTAGTGTTGTGATGCCATTGTTATCAGCCAAGACCAATAAATTGTTTAACTGTGTTGGTATGCTTTACTGGCTGCACACAGGTATGTAATGAATCCAGTTCCTGGTGTAGACTTGTGAGATGGAGAAACTGAGTGTATTGGAAAAACTCCATATCCACTCACTGGAAAAGTAGGGAATTTATCTCTGAAAGCACACTTACAGATTTGCTAGCTGTTGAATGAGATCAGTGTAGAAAATTAATCACATTAATTTTTGGTGTGATTATGTCATCCTCAAATAAGGGTTGAGTTCTACATGTCTTAAATTCCAGATCTTACTTTTAGTCCTGTAATTTTTCTGCATGATTTTGTAACAGCAGCGTCCATCCATGAAAACAGCTTCAAGTATGCTAAAATTATGAGTCTTAAATTCATAATTGATGAAAATAAAACATTGCAGTAATGTGAAATAAATATGAGTGAATAAAAATATTCTCTAACAGGAGCTGCACAGATTTTAAAGGAGTTACACCAGGAATGCTTCTGTCCAATTATTTGATTCTAACAGCCACTAGATGCTAAGAAAAGTAACTCATTAAATACTCCTACACAAGTTATCTGATAAACGTCTGTTATATTGTATTTCTAGGCTCCAGTGTTGAGCAAAGTGGGATGCCCTGTAGTGTACTGTATTACGTATTAGCAAAGCAAGACGTTGGCTGTGCTAGAGACAGGGAAGGCAAAGCCACTATTAGTTTTGAGTCAGCTAAATACGTTCTGATGTTTCTGAAATAAAATAGCAGGACAAATCCTGAGAGAGCCAGGTACCTGATAAAAAAGAAATGCTTAGGATCTAATCCAACAATTATGGTGAAATTTCTACAGGAATAACAGACAATGCTTCCACAGGCTACATTTACAATAGGTAGATGCCAGGAAGCATGTTGTTGTAGCAGTCCCTACCTGTTCTCCCAAACAGTTCCTGGGCATGGTGGAGAGAGATTGCTATCTCCATATTGTCCTTGGTGGGCCCATATTTATCAGTATGCATCTTCCAATGGATGTGAATCTCTTGCTTTAACTGCTCCCATAACTGCACTGTGTCACTGCAGCAAATAACTTGGTGAAAAAAAAAGCCTGAGATCTGGAGAACAGGATCTTCTTAGGGGTTCCTCCCATGTTAGCTGTAGTTTTCTCTCACAGATGCACCTGGAAAAGAGATTTTTTTCTGAAACAGAGGGCAGAGAGCTGGCTTTCATTAGTGCATCCTGCACCTCTGCCGGTTCACATCATCATGCTTGACAGTTTCCCTCAACAGGTTTGACACACGCTGAGGAGAGAGAGTTGCAGATTTCAACGTAATAGGAGCATAATGGGCTGAGGCTTTGTCCACTTCCCCAGAAGTACCTTGCAGCCCTGTCTGAGGAGCTGGGAGTGGACAGAACTGCTGCAGCCACTATTGTGGTGAGAGAATGGTTCCTATTGCCATTGCCTGGAGCTTCTGGAATGAGTTGACAAGCTGCACAATGCCCTGACATTGCATTCCCCTCAGAGCTCCTAGACAAGGGGATGCACCAGTGCCAACCTCTGCTAGGGAACGGGAGGACTCTGGAGAGAGACATAGCTGCTAAGCGTGCAGCCACCATCAATGCAAGACTAAGGACTGCAGCACCAGGATGAAACCACCTCCAGTTGCTATATCTGATTCCCTGCTTGCTCACACACACTCTGAATCAAAAGTCACTCCAAGAAGTCAAAAGACACCAATAAAAAGAGCCAAGAATTAGACTAAATAGGATTGAGGTCTCTAAAAGTCTTAATCATATACGTAGCTGACAACAGACTTTCTTTCAACTCCAGCCTTGTACCACCAGCATTTGCTTGTCAAAATCAGCTTCTTTTGTTTTGCTCCACTGTATACGTTGGCTGCAAGTGGCTTTTTTTTGCCCTTAAAAACAATCAGCACAAATTGAAGGCATCTCAGGCACTTACTGAAGTCCAAGTACATGGGTAAGGCTACCTCCACATCCCAGAATTGTGTTGTTCAGTTCTGGCACCTTCCCAAGCATGGAAACACCAAATGCAGCTGAAGGGTCCCACTGAGCTAAAAACCAAACCAAACCAAGAAAAACCCCAAACAAGTATCCAGTTCTTGTCCATAGAGATTTGTCTTGCTGGCCTCCACTGGTTTCTTTTCTGGTTTAATCACAGCTGTAAAGACTATTGACTTATACAACTAAGAAATAATGGATGAGATGCTCTTAATGATGTGAATGTTGGTCATCTGCTTGGCTTGATTTTCAGTCAAGCCCATAGAATTGCTGGAGTTTTACAGCTCAGGGGTGAGTCAGCGTGCTAGGCAAAATGGTAAAATCCCAGAGCCCAGTTAAACCATTAAATATACAATTAGCAACATCCGGTGAGGGAAGCCAAGCTCAGCTCTTCCTACACCAGCACTTATATTTACAAAATTATTGCCCTCAGACTGGATGCACCTGGCTGTACACGAACCCCTTTCTCCCACTTATCACAGGCCAGTAGCTGGATCTCTTTCATCTTTGATGGAGGCTGCCTGTGGGAGTGGCCCGTGGGCAGTGCTGGGGGATCTCTGGTGAGCCCTGGGTGGAGGCAATCAGAAGCCAACCGGACCTGTCTTTGGGGCACACTCAGCCTGAGCATCACAGCTGCATGGTCAACCTCTGCCAAATCTCGGGCCTCTCTCCCCAGCGTGATGCTTCAGGTAAAGTGGAACAGTCACATCAGATACTGTCCAGTACAACCGCATGGGAACTGAATGCTGGGTTTTGACCCCCTTTTAGAAATTCTTCGAGGTTAAGTGTCTTCAATGTCCTTTTCTCAGTCAGATCTATTGTAACAGGCCCTTTCCTAAGGTCAGATTGATTTTTTCCTAGGTATTATATATTTATATGCATATGCATACAGCCATACATATCTGTATACAAATATATATTTCATGTGTGATGATAGATCGACCGCTGTAAGTATTTGCACTTAATTAAGATGGTAGACCTAATCTTCTTGCTCTTCACATCTGCCCCTGCTTCACACTGATTTTGTTCTGTGTGTATTCACAAACTTCAGTCCATGTCATTGTGCTCATTTTCCCATTTCTCTGGTCTCACTGACAGTACCTACACATTGAGGTTCACAGGACCTTTAGTCTTGGGAACACAGGTGAATCCTGGAAGATTTTTTCAAAGTCCTTGTTTCTTTGTCATCTGAGGTTCATAACCATCTTAATATCTAAAACGTTATTTGAATGTGCAGTGCATTTCTACTGAATCCGAGTTTGCCACAACTGAAGGCTGTTAAATCAAAGTGGTTCTGTTTTTCCACTACTACTACACAGAAAAGAACTACATAAGGCAAAGTGTCCACAGCAGCAAACAGCTACATGAAGCTTGCTGTAGTATAGTAGTGGTAAATCTTGAGGCCAGCCAATCATCATGTAAATCCACACTCCTTTGTTGGTGCTGTTTTGTAGGATCTTAGTACCATTAGTGTCTCCCCAAGTCCAACAAAACAGCTCATCAGTGGGGAACCCACCAGCCCTGCTTTGCAAGTGAAAGGCTCATCATGAAGTCTTTCAATATCAGCAGGCTATTTAAAAATGGGATTTGTGGCACTCTGCAAGAGACTTCTGTAATTTCAATTAGGCTTTCTTTGGAATGGGCTATCTAAGAAGACATTTTTGGAAAATAAAAGCTTTGGAAAATAAAAGCTTTATCTACTTATTAGCGAGTCAATAAAAGCCATGAAGATTCCAAACTTCTGCTTTGGCTTTGTGTGCCTTAACAGGCCAAACAACCTAGCTTCATTTGAAACTGGTTTCAAATTACTTGCAGATGGCTGGATGCAGATGAAAGACTGCATAAAGGTGTTCCTTATTCTGTTCCCTACTCCCTAGACTATTGGGCTATGTGCTGACACTTGGATGCTTGTTTTACAATATCATTTGACATGTGGGATTTATGTGTCAAAATTTCATTTAAAGCCAAGAAAATGTCAACTAGCAAGTACAGAGGAGCAGCAAAAGACTGTGCTTTTCAAGACAGAAGTCAGTGAGTCGGACACTGCCAAGTCTTAACCCTGTACCAAGCACATACAGACAAAAATTTGACCCAACTGCCAGAAAGCTAAGATTCCTTTGGTGTGTTCTGCTGAGATTCCATTACTGCCTTTATCATTATGAAAATAATGTAATAAAATGAGACCTTTTCCCTGAATGCATTAATAAAGATAACTTGTTGGTCAAGCTCCAAAACCACTGGAGCCACATTTAATTTACTGCTTTTATAGATTTAGGATTTGGTTTGCTGCTATGTTCAGTCCACTGCAACAATATAATGGGAAATTGTAATGGCATGTTTAAAAGAAAGGGTTTGTAATCTATCACCGAGGCTTTAAGATGTCTTGTGCAGCCATCCACAATTAAATGCTACCAAAAATGGGCATTTCACATGGTTTCATCACAGCTCACCAAAGGTGGACTAGGGGAAGTTCCAAATAATCGATACAGCTTTTTGTGTTAGTCACCTTAAAACATTTTGGGGAAGAGAACTGCTAAAACAGCTTTTAAGGGCTTGTGACCCCATTCTCCTGCTTCCCATTTTAGGACTGTCTTTACTTAATAAGGTATCAGATGGCATACCGCTTTATTTCCTATCAATGAAAATAATAATGAGTTATGCGAAGGTCTTTCTGTTATCTTATGACCAGTTGTTCCGAAAAGCACTGATCTTTTGTCTGTGCCTAGCTCAGGTGCTGGAGACTTTGCCAGCACCAACATATTGAGCATTGAGAAAACCAGAGCACCTGTGGAGCACAGGACTACCGATCTGTCATATCATGACAAGGATAAAGGTGGTAAGAAACACCCATATCCCATAAATCTCTGCATAAGAAGATCCCTGCCTCTTAAGGGCCTGACTCTGCAGCCTCCTACCTGGAGCAGAAACTACTTGAACAGTTGCATTCACTTGGGCTTGCTGTTGCCTTGTGACATGGGATAAATGGGGAACTGAGTATTTGTTTGTTTGAAATGACCCTTACCTGTAAGGGAGAGTATTCCTCAGAGTGAGGTTCTAAGGCCAGTCTGAAGGATTAGACATAAACTGGCACTGCTTCAGCTCACAGCCAAAAGATGGACTCAAGATATTCTCAAAATGCGATATGTGTTTCTTCTTTCTTCCTCCTCCTAGGGCAACCAGACCTTTCTTTTTCTCCTGTTCAGGCCTTAGGACATGACAGCAGAAGCTTGCTGTCCACAATTCTGAGCAGGATCTTGCTTCCATGGCCATGATGTGATCCAGCCTGTGGTGAAAACAATTAAGAGCTCCTGATGGAAAGCAAACACCGAACCAGCTTTATTCCTTTGGATTTATTTTAAGATTGTGGGTTTCAGTAAAGAACGTCTGACAAATTCTTTCAAATTGTCCTAGGAAACTTGCCCGTCTCTTCACTTTGGGAAAGGGATGAAGGAATTTGCCATCTTAATTTTAGCATTAGGTCTGATTAAATGCTTTGTGGGTCATGCTAGAAAAAGGCCTTCTTCTACCCAGGTGACAAAAAAAAAGAGTCTTATGACAAAAAATTCTTCTTTAGAAAATATAGCTTGTATAGAATTAAACAAACATATTGGGTTTTATTTGTTTTTATTTGTTTTCTATTTGTGCAGCTTTTGCCAGGATGCTGAAGGGGTCTGTAATGTGTAATCTACTGCTCAGTGATTTTAAAGATGAATGTTTAGATTCTCATAAATACTTGATTTTTGTTGCTCATTTTGTTACCAGGGAAGTTTCCACTTTTAGCTTTATATAAACTCAGCCTGATTTCTTGTCCTGTCCTCAGGATTCAGCATATCTTGCTTCACTAAGGTTATGGAAACAAATGTTCTGGGATTTTTTGGTGTGGTTTGCTTTTCTTCCTTTCTACAGCTCACACTTATACTTTGAATTATTAATTCATTGCTGAAGGTAATTTATTGTCGGGATTTCTGGCAGTGTTTTGGGGACTCATCACCCTTGCAGACTTGGTGAGCCACACGTCTGCAGGTCCTAAACCCCACCTGAAGCCTGAGGGCTTTTGTCTCCATCATGGGCCTACCATGGCCAGCAAGGAACAGGTGAGACCCCGAACAGCCTGGTCCCGCTAGGGCCCTTTCTGCCATCTCAGCTTTATCACTCTATTGATGCTTTGAAGTCCACTCCAATCAAAGCAGCTTTTAGAAAGCTCTAAGAGGTGGAAGTCTGGAAAAATATCCTGAAAGATATAATGTGGGGCTTGGGTTAATTTTAGAAGGTTAAATCCAAAACCACTAACCCTGACAGCTCATGCTTAGCAAGCAAATGACCTACCTGGGAGCATCAAGACCTGGATGCCCCATTGATAAGGGCTGAGAATGACCCTCCTACCCACACCAGGAGTGGTACCAAACCTTAGCAACTCCTCAAGCTTAAGCCAAGTCAAGGCCCACTAACGAGGCTCCCTTAGAGGTTCCCTCCAACAGATACTCAAATGCAGGTAGATACTCCAGGTGTTGTCAGGACAGGACTTCTCCCAAAATACAGCAGTCCTGCTCTTAGAAGATGGACAGGGAGAGGAGATACTCCTTTGCGCTATAGATGACTGGCTATAATGCTCTGCCAAAGAGAGAGCAAGTACACTCCATTTCCTCCTCCCCATGGAGACATGACAGCTCACCAGGTTCCCCTGATTGTAGTCCACCTGGGCACCTAATCAAACAAACTGTTCATGAAATACGAGCTGATTGAGCAATATTTCAAACCCTGCAAGTCTACGTACAATAGAAGTTGTTTTAAAATTATTTGCCAAATTACCTGAAGTGAGCCAGAAGCACTAACTCCTAGCCAAAGCCCTCAACACAAGTTTGAAAGATGAAATAGAACTTTTAGTGCTCTTGAACAGGACATGGGGGAAATGGCAATCACATTTATTACAGATATGTAATTCATAATCCCAGCGGTGGGAATGCTAATGCTTTTTGATTGATTACAGTGATTTCTTTGTGAAAGCAAGAAGATTTCTGGACCTGAGGACACTAGAAAGAGCAAATTAAATATCTTGTAATCACCACTATGACTCAGGAAAGCAGTCAGGTATATGCTCTACTTTAAGCACCTGCTTAAGTGCTTTTAAGTGTAGGGTTGCAATTAAGTCACTGTTTTTTTTCTGAAATAACCTTTTCACCTTGTTCTTAATGAATGCATCCTGTTTCTGCATAATTAGTTTTTTTAAGAAAAATAGTTTTCCAGAAATGCTAAAAACATTTTCATAGAGTTGCCACTAGTGTTTCTTACCTGCCATTTATAAAGCATACAAGAACTCTCTAAAAATAAATGCTAACTTCAGTATGTCTGTCTTCCCACATGAAAAGCATCTGTGTCTCAACACAACACCTTTGAACACCTCTCTTGACAGTAGATATTTCAACAAGTAGTGGCCTCTAGTTATTTTTCTTTTCCTTCTTCCTGCACACCTATGATTCTCTAATACAATTCTATGATTCTACAATCTTCCTGGCTTGTATTGTGGAAAAGCTATGGCAGACACATGTACCTGTCTCATTCTGTGGGTATTCCACCACAGTGTATGTATCACCTCTTATTTGTTGCTCTGTTTATAGAAAGTGGGGTTTATTTATCATCACATACACACAAATAGTAGCAAGGGCCAAAAAGACATCCAAAAAAAGACATCCAAAAAAAGTCTATATTACCATGCAATCACGTTGCATCCTTCACTGACCCTTCTCAGCAGTACCTGGTGCAGCACACTTAGTCCTTTAGGCTATCATCCAGCAAAGCACTCACACAGTCCCCTAACTTTATGCATATGATTAGTCACACCAGTGTCTATGACAAACAACGTGGTTACTGCCACTCTGCAGGGAATAGGGGAGAGGAGAGATCAGGTTTTACCAGATCCATTTATATTTGGAGTAACAGGTAAAATAGTACTTTATGTCCACACGATGTGCAGTATTCTACCATGGATAACTTCTTGAATTCTTAGAAACCAGTAACTTGCCAATGATCCTATTCATCTCAAAACTAGATGCTCATTAGGTCTGAGAATACAGTGATTTTTAATTTACTGGGAAAATGCCTAACTAGACTTTTCTTAAATTTCACATACAAGAAGTATTTGACATTGTTTTTTTTGGAGGGAAGGACTTCTAAGCACCTGCAATTAAATTCTTCTGAAGAAAGTGTCATGCAAAAACATAAGCAGAGTGGTTTCAGTGTCGTTTCCCTGGACATCAGCAGTAAAGCAAATTGAACATTCAGATAACTATAAATTTCACATTAATGTATCGAGTTCCCTGTAAATTTCTCTTATAAGAGTGTTTTCAGATTAAGAACTGGTAATTACTGGTAATATACCTTTAGTGGCTGCTTAACTCTTGTCGCTTCAGCTACAGCCCCACCCTGTGGATCATAACATGGGGTGATCACCTGCATCTGACAGCCTCTCGTCTCCCAAGAAAAACCAAAACAGAAAGAGAAGGGAAAGAGAGAAGGGAATATAATTGCTAAAATATGGACAGTACTCAGAAATTGCTTTTTTTTCCCCAAGTAATATACATTGGAATCTCAAGTAAATGGAGTGTATAATTCTGTGTGAAATGGACACAGAGTTAGCACAGAAACAAATACTCAGAAACACGAAGCGGCACATGCACACATATGCATATGTTTGTGTCTGTGTTTTACTGGGACACACACACAAACTGTGATTTCATTTATCCAGTTAATTGTATGCCTTTCCCTAACATCTTACTTTCTGTACTTTCAAAGCCTTATTTTTTTAATTAAAAACACTTATTTTTTTTCTTTCTTTCTTTTTTTTCCTTTTTTTAATGACAAAGCCACAGCAGACTTGTGGTAGGCTGCTGGAGTGCAATTACCCAATTCCACAGCACCAGTCTCTTTTCTTTTTGGATGGTAGTCACAGACTCCAGATGCCAATGTACTGAGCCTAATTTTTTCCATCAGCAACATCTAACTATTTGGCAGGCAGCTCTAGAATTTTTGCTGGCTGCCTCAGAGCAGTTAAATGGCAGTGTTCTCCATATATTGCTCAGGAAACTGATTTACCTGAGTGGTATTTTAATCAATGTTTTCCCTTGCCCATACACTTTATGCAATGGCTTCCTCCTAATAAGCATGCCTGTGAATTATCTTCTCGTTAGACTTCCACAAATCTAGGGTACAGCATTCCCACACCTCTGAGTTGAACGTGGACCTGTACAATTAATCCTCCTCAGTTCACCAGCTAAACTGAGAGACATGGAGGGAAAACCAGTTCAGATGGATCTCGATTTCAAATAGAATTTCTTTGTTTTGTTATCAGAATATTTCCTTCCTCAGTGTTATTTGCAGTTGACTAAACCGTCTACATGATTCAAAACTTATAGAAGAACATATTATTCAGATGAAAATCTATTTTTTTCCTAACTTGATTAGCAAATGTTGAAAAAGATGTTCTTTTTTGTTGTTTTTCCCTCTTTTTTTCAGACCAGAAGTATTCGTGGAACTCTATATGAATTTATAAGTACATTTCCTTGCCTTGAAGCTTCATTTTTTAGTCCAAAACATATCATTAACTTCATATTATACCATAAAGCTGATATAAAAAGAAAAAAAATGTTCCTAACTTCATATATATTTGTAAATACACAAATATATGCACACATATATATGTATTTACACATGTATATGTGTGCTATTGGGTGCCCAACATCCATATTTGACAATATGTCATGCCTAAGCTGACTAACATAAAATTGGACTTCAGTAAATGCAAGCAGAGGGCTCTGTTCAGTGGGGACAAGGGCAAGGCTGCAAAGAGAATCAAATCTCTTGGTTCCCACGTGGCACTAGATGAACAGGACAGATCTGCACCTAGGGATGCTTTGCTTAGATACCAAGAAAAACATTCTCCCAATGTAGCTAGTTAAAATCTGTCACAGTCTGTCTATGAAGTATGGAGATATTCAAAATAAAACCCAAGAAGTACCTGCTGGCAAAGGTTTGGGTATGGCCGACATTGTGGGATGACTGGGAAGAGCAGCTGTATGGTCCATGAGCCCACATTCTACCCCATCCTCTGTGAGCCTGGAACTCCAGGCTTGCTCTCCTGGCTGCCCTCATCTCTTTCTTTCATTGGAATTTGCATCCCTTGGAAGTGAGAGACAACAGGCCACTGCTTACACATTCTACAATCAAAAGAGCAGACGCTATCTAGAGAAAAATGAAAGGTAGTCTTTCCTCACAGGAAGCCAATGATGTGCTGCTGTTCAGCTGAAACATTGGATGTCTTTCCCATGAGCTGAGTCAGGATGATTAAGCCTTCTGCTGGTTTGTATATTAAACCTTCACATTTTAATTAGGGGTTCAGGAGGAGAGCTGTTTTCTTTGGAAGGGGAAGGATGGAATTTTCACTTTTTCCCTCTAGTGCTCCTTCTTTTGGGGAAAGTCCCTCCATGGAACTCAAGCATGGATAATTTGCTTTTGCATCAGGAAAAGAGTCATCTGAGGGAGTGTCCTCTGGAGGACAAAGCATCCTTTAGGTGCTAGGTGCTTGCTTTGTGGCAGATAGCCATGGGGCAGCAGGCAGCTATTCCCACTATCCATGGTGGGAAGCGCAGCCCTTTTCACCTCCTGCACACCGCTCTGAGCAAACAGGAGGTCTCCTACCCACTCCTGCAGAAGTAGGTATATCTGTGCATCTTTGCTGTGTAGATGCAGGAAGTGTCAGAGAAAAGGACCTACAACATGATATTAGTGTGCACTCGGAGCCTTCCATGTCCATCCAGAGCAATGGTATTGATGGGTTGGCTTAATGTTCTGTGATTGGCTTTCTCCACATGAAAAAATAGTTCTTTTATGCTAGGACTTTTCCTCCTGTGCATTTTTACCACAATCTCAGCTGGTGTCCATGCTGTCAGAGACTTCACCAGAGCCATGCCTGCCTCCCCTGGGAATGGTGACAAGCCACACAAGTAATCAGAAGAGCATGTCATCTTGTTCCTATGCATAGGCTCTTTCTCTCCCTCAGCCCAAACCACAGTCTTATCCAGAGCTGGGGAATTACGGGTGAAACATTAAAACACATTTTGCCATCTTGCCAGTGAAAAAAAACGTAGCAAGCAATCAATTTTTTGTAGGACTGAGTGCATCAGAATAACAAAAAATAACTCTTGAGTTTTCTCTTAAGTGAGACTCCATCCTCATCTCTGACATGGTAGTGTACGATGTCCATTTCCTCACCAACATACCACAGCAGAAAATAAGAAGTCTGAAACAAAACCCCCGAGACTAACCCTATAGCTTGGGAACCAAGAGTGAGAGTGGAGAGACAGACAGCTAAAGAACCTGCTCCAACCTGTCACAGCGAGACAAGGCTCAGCTCTATCACTCGACTCAGCACAAGTGGACGCATGTTCTAACATAGACATTTTCTTACTCTCAGTTGGAAGATGCCTGTGTGCAAGAGCGAGCAGCAAGTTAACATCAGGACAATGCACCAGCCCACAATGCATTGTCTGTGAAGCAGGTGTTATCTAATAACAACATCACTGTGCTTGAACACCCACCCTATTCACCAGACTCGGTTCTCTCTTCCCAAGGATCAAGTTGGTGTTCATAGGAAACTATTTTTTGTCAGTAGAAGACGTGAAAGCAAAACCAACAGAGTTCCTCAACAGCCTTTCAGAAAATGATCTATAGAATTGCTTTGGACATTGGCAGCGTTGTATGCAGTTGTGTGCCAACTCAGAAGGGAACTATTTTGAAGGTGATTGTAGTAGACTTTCTTAATTTGTTAAATAAAAAGAGTTACAGGCACAGTCTCCTTTTTTGGTATGTCAGACCTCACGCGTTCATGGCTGAAACAATCTGTAATTTCTATTTTAAATTAATGGAAGACAGGTCCTCTTTAGGATGAACTGAAAAGTCTCCCTCTCACCTTCACCAGTGATTTAATTTAACATGCTGGACTGTGTCTGAGTGTTGCCAAATCACCAGAAGGTTGGTGCCTCCTTGCTGGAGTCCTAGGGAAGAGCTGGCAGTACCAGAGCTCCAACTGGAAAACCAAAACAGCTGCTCCTTCCATTTATCAGTTTCACAAGGAGCCTGCCACCAGCTTCAGGCACTTAGATGCTTCTGCCAATTTGGCTCCACTGCCAAATATGATTTCTCCTTATAGGGTAAAACCCTCTCAATTTTCTTCCTTAACAGCAGAATTTAAGCAACTTCATCCCTGTGTCAAATGTGATATTGCAAAATTCTGTATAATTTATGAACAAGTATATATCACTCACAACCTGAGCTCCACAGCTACTTAGAAATCCCAATTTCCATTTAACTCAGCTGGGTGACCTCATTCTCCAATGTCTTTGGTGCAGTTATATTATCTTACAAAAGATACAGATAAATTTACAGATAGAGACTCAAAGGGTTGCGTAGAGTAGGAGGCCAAGATAAACCAATGGAGGCCTAACAAAGTCATGGTTTTACGTCAGTGATTACCTTGTGCTGGCATTCTTAGGTCATTCAGAAAGGTAACCAAGTTCCCCATGCATGCTCTGTTGATAAAGCTATTTGTCCCACAAAGTGTTTCTCCTTGGCCAGTGACAAGTCAGGTCCTGGGTGATAAATACCAGTGCTGTTTTATCACTGAGTGCTACCACATGGAAGGTAAAACTTGCTGCTCTCCCTGCTTTGCTGTCAGCCCCTTCTCACCCAGCTGCTTGTCACGTGCCATTCACAGATGACATGGCTTTCATCTACCCAGCAACAGATGCCCGCCTGCTGTGATTTTGCATGTTCACAGCTGTAGTTGACAGAGAAGACTCAACATAATTCACCCTGCTGATGCAGCCAATGATCACCCTGTTGTGAAGCCTCCTGGTGGGCCACCAGGAATAGAAAGGTCCATGGCTTACAGCGAGCAGCAACACTGACATTGTGATGCTGTTGCATGATTTTCAAACTTGAGGTTGCAGCTTCTTGTGTCCTTAGCCAGTAACAAGTTGACAACTGCCCTCATACTGGTGGGGTCCAGTACCACAGAGCTTCACCTTTCCAAAAGTAGCAGCAGTGGAAAGGAAATACGAATAGATCAGAGAGATAGTAGTGTGACAGACAGGGGACTCTGCTTGAGGGTGGCAGTGCCTTATCCTTCACTTTTACTGCATAATCTGTCACAGATTTCCATAGGCTACAGCACTCCAGACTCCTGTAAGATCAGGCTCCAAACAGGAGAGACCAGATGAAGGTCTTGAATCGAGGGAGAGAAATCAATTACCATGATACATGAGTTGTAGACGTCGGAGTGAAGAAAAGAAAACCAGCCAGTGTGCTCTCTTACCGTAAATAGCAACAGTCCATGTGAAGCAGTTGTAGTTCCCATTTGGGAGGTGTTTCCAACCACATGAAGCATCCATGGGCAGCAAAGCCAGTGCTGACCACTAGCCAAGAATGGTGCCAGGAGTAACTTCTGCCTGATTCACAAGCTTCTGAAAATATAGCCCTGAAGAGATCATACGGAATTTTGTGTACTTGCATGGCTTGATGCTTAGAAAGTAGTCATCCATCAGCAAGGAAAAGCAGTGGTGAAGAAAAGATTATTTCCCCCTTTGATAAATCTGAACTTTTAACAATTTTTAAGAACAAAAATGGGTAAAATTTAAAAAAAAAAGAAAACAACAATAGCGCTGAGCGTATCACATCTTAAGAGTTCAATGTGAGAGGTTCTGGCACTGTCAGGTCTTCAAAAAGCATCAAGAAGCAACCTTCCGAAAATGAATCCTTTCTAAAGTTATTCGGTAAAGGTATCCAAGGAATTTGACCCTTTTAAACTTTAAAATGTGTCTATGACCTAGGAATCATTTATCTATAATTTGGACATAGAAATAATTAACCAATCAAATTCTGCTGGGTGTTTGTACATATAGTCATTGACAAGATCATTGCCTTTTTATGTTTATTAAGCCAGAGTTAAAACTTGATTGCTTGCATAGAACAGGTTTAATTATTATTTTAGGTATAAAATAGCTTGGTTTTATATTAAAAAAAACCCCCTACTTATCTCCTGAACTTCTGTCTGGCAGCAAATTTGAAGCAACGTATTTTTTCAATATCAGGGAAAATACTGTATCTGAGGTGGTTTCTCAGTGCTCAGTGAGGAAGACAGGCAGATACGAACAGTGGCCATGTGTTAGATGGTGGAGTTTCTATGTACTTGTTTCATTTGCAATCATACACAAACTTAACAGTAAACAACCTGAGGAAATAAGGAGCAATTGACGTAGAACATTTTTTACCAGGGACAGAGAGCATGAAAGTCAAGATGAATACGTTGCTTCAATTTCACGGACAATGTGAATTAGAAACAGGCTGCATACATTCTGTTTTAACTTAGAGAGATGTTTGCGTTGTCTAAAAACTTGATTTATTTTCAGTAATGCTCAAAACCTATTTTTCTTCGTCCTAGAGGTGTTAGTGAAGTTTTCACAAGCAGGGAGGAGCTGTCTTAGATACAGCCAATTAATTTTGTTACTTAGTTGTCTGCGAGACAGCAAACAATAACTTTCTTGCTGTTGATAGTTACAGAAAAGATATAATGGATCACCTCACAGCTCAAATCAATCTTTTTATGTTTAACATTTGTTTTGAAAACACAGCTTTGCAAGTGGCTGATGCAAGGAAAACTGGCTACAGACTCTTTTCTGCCATATTGGCTAGAAATGGCTATATTTAAAACCTAACAGACTGATTTCAATGTTTGCTGGCTTCCTCAGGCAAGTTTCTCCTTTATACCAATCTCAGCTCATACCTAAAGGTGCCTAAAGGACACTACAGTGAGAACGATGACAGCTCATGGTATTTTCAAAGGTAAGAAAGAAGTGGGTAGAAGCCCCAATTTTATTCCTGTTGTCACATCTGACTGTCGAGTGGCTTCAAGCCACTTCTCCTTGTCTCCCAGCCCTTCCCTCTCCTGTAGGAAAGAGCAAGGAGCATCACCACAGTCCTTGCTCAATGACTGCCAAGCAGCAGTCCAAGGAGCCTTGCTCAGCCCCTCTATGCCCCACACTAAAGCAATTATATCAGCAGATTGCAAGACAAAAAAGCAAACAAAACGGTGCAAGATCAACTGAGATGGGCCAAATCAGCTCAAGCCTGCAAAGTAACAACTATATTCATAGAATAGGAAAGAAAAGGCTGCAGCATAACACCACCCACAGATGCAAAACATGCGTGGGGAAGAATACCACAGTTCAGAAAAGCAAGGGCAGTGAAGTACACTGGAAAGAGTGCAAGAGCAGCAGGGAAGTGCTGCCCTGAAAGATATACAAGCAGAAGAACAGGAAGAAAACCCTGGGAAAAAAAAAATGAAAAAAATAATAGAAACAGGTGGTGGGTGAATAAATAAAGCCAGAAACCTATCAAGGATTAGAAAATATTTTTAATATAAACATTTGTAGAGGAAAGAGCCCATAAGACTGAGAAAATATTATTTATTAAGTCACAGTCTGTGCTTTTTATGGCACCCACCTGACTGGCAGGTGTATGAGCCCAGTCCATAACAGAGAAAACTCACTCATCAGGTATACTGCCACATCTGAGGGGAGGTGTTTTGCAGTTGTTTTAATGTGGATTTTTTTCCTACATACACAGGCAATTATTTTGCTCAGAATTCCCCCCCAAATGCTACAGGGAAAGAAACTGCCCAAGACAGTTCAAGTTGCTGCTAGAACTAGGAGACTCCCTGCCAAGCCTCTGTATAAAAGGGTGTTTTTCTAGTTTTTCAAGGAGGATGACTGTGGATGTCAAACATGGGACACTGAAGTCAGAGGACTGAATTGCTTCAAGAAAATGATATTTGGGGAAAGCTTGAGGTCTCTGAAATTGGAAAATATTCTTGGTCTGGATAAAACCAGAGGAAACAGTCCATCCTTGGTAAACCAATTATTTCTACAACAAAGATATGCTAATAAATACCTCACCTAATTACTATTTATGAAACTGCCAAAAAGAAAAATATGTTATTTTTACTGAAGCAACGAATGTGAGATACATGGAAAGATGATACATCCTTGTGTCTCCATATAGGAGCACACAGGTAGACACTTACTCTGCAGTAAAAGCTCTGTGTTAGGCCACGGGCAGAGGGTGAGACTAAATTAGTTTATTTAGTCTGACAGACCCTGTGGTCAATTTGAAGGCTGGGGTCAATGAGAAATTATAACAGGTCAGTTAGAGGAGGAGAGCTAACTCAAGAATTACATTTACTGACTGCATTGGATCCTAGGAAGGCTATTACTTACTTCTTACTAACTAATTAAACTTAATATCAATGGCATGGCAAACCCCCCCGTGTCTTTTGTTGTTGCCCGGACAGGACTTGTCATTCCCCTCAAAACACAAGAGCAGCTGTCAAAAAACATTGAGTCTGCTGCTGCTGGCAACTATGGGGGTTTTTGTTTATGTGCTGTGATTATCTTGTGCTATTTGTGAGTTTTGTTGTTACGGGCATCTTTCTATGGTACCCCTCTAACTTACAATCATTGCAAAAACTTATTGTGAATGTGTTTCGCCCTGAGATAACAGATGGCAGTGGTTCATTGATTAACGTTTATCACTTCATACTCTTTCCTTCTTCCAGTTTCTCTGGCCTCAGTTGCCTAAAACCATAGGACCTCTTGTTTAAAAAATGTACATGAGAAGTAAGGTTTTGTTATTACTGCCCTGATATTTCTATATGGATTAGATACGTATGGACAGATGCGCAGATTTCTTGAGAAGCGATTATTTACTAACATTTTCCCCCATGCAGTGGATTGAGTATAACAGAGATAAATAGTTTCAAAAGTGCATTTTGTGGCAAACTGGCTAAAATCATGCCTTGTGCCTGAAAAGTGACAAGTATTGTACAGGTACACTAAAACCCCAAAGGCTAAATATGAAGTAGATAATATTTAATAATAAAAGACAAGTTGTTGAGTCATGTCTGACTAAATTCAGACTGTATAGCTATAATTCAGACTGTTCAGCTATAATCAATCCCCTCCAGCAGGTGAACTCTGCTAGAAGACTATAATAGGGGGACAGATAATACCTGTTTGAAATGAGAACTGTAGCTTTTGCAGTAGATGCAAACTACCTGAGAGGAACTTCATTCACTTCTTCCACTTCTGAAGAGACCAGCATTAACTCTTCCAGTTGCCTGAGTGCATATTCTTGGCACGTGTGATCAGCTTTATTGGTTTCATCTATTCTTTCAAGGAAAAAATGAGACATTTTTCCTTGATTTTCCATTGATCAACAGATCCAGACTTATGATTTCAAATATGCTTTCCTCCATGGCCACAGAATCACCCCATCAGGCATCCTAAGGAAGTCCCACATGTGGCGTGTGGGAAGGGCAGTCCCAGTTAGCCTTGCTAACGCCCTCAGCAACTTTCTCATGCACCTCAGCCCTGCGATATGACCAACCACCACAGTCTGTAGTTCCTCAGACACCAGACACTTTTGTACATCAAACTGATGTGTACAATTGCTAGTTCTTTTCCTCAAATACTGCAGAAAATCCTTCTGCAAATAACAAATCTCTTCCAGGCTTGCATTCAGTTTGTGAATTCTGTACACATCTGTGTGTTTGTCATCTGGAGGTGAGGGGAAGGCATTACAAAGGCCCCTTTTGGCAATGTCAGGACATTATTTATGCCAGTTAACATGAGCTTCCCACAAAAAAAAAACCCAAAACCAACCAAAAAACACTAAACCTTTAGCATAGACACAGCTGTCTTATTTATTTAAAGTTTTTGACTGTAAAACACGTTAAAGTGTTTGTCAGTGTCTGCAGTGCACAAACTGCTGATCTAGTGCATTAGGTTTTAAATCAAGTTGACACTTTTATCAGTCTTAGTGATTCATTTGCGGTTGCACTAAAATATTCCCAAACACTCACATCACCCAATATAATTCATTCTGAATGCCACAAAGAGAAAGGAAGGCGCTTTCCTACACACTGTATAATTAAATGGTAAAATGCATTGTCCTCACCTTACAGAAACCAGAAGTTTAAAGGGATTAAGAGAGAGATTAGTATAGTTAACAGAAAACAGGTTAGCACAGTGGCTCTTGAACACAGTTTTGCCCCTGCAGCTTCCAGCTTACCTTGTGTCACGGTGGAATCCAAAACCCCAGTGGACCATACATACTCTGCTGAGTTTTCTCCCAGACATCTGCAGTTGGCCATGGCTGGGGCAGAACATGGGATGGTTCCTATTATCTTTGCCACCATCCTTGGGAGCTGTAGATACCACAAGCCTTCTGTCAGCTGCCGGAAGCAAAGCTATAACACTGTAGGAAGAGACCACTAAGGCATTTGAGCTGTGTTTTTGGGAGCAGATGCCCTTTGCTCTTTCTTTTTGTGGTGTGTGTTCCATCTCCAGCACCACCATAGAGTAAGTTTGGGCTGGATACACACATGGCTGCAAAGAAACTGAGAGTATTTGCAAAGCCAGATACTGCCATGGAACCTTCCACTCAAGGACTGCCAATGAGTGTTTATTCTCACAGCACTGAGTGTTCATTAGCAGAAGCCGTCATTTTTTCACTTGAGATCACTTAGCTGAAGCATTTTGCCAGTAAATTCCTGGCACCCCTCTCAGCAAGGAATGCCAGACATAGCAAACTGCTCACTAGTTGCTGTATCTACACTTCTAAATAATTGACAGTTCCATTTTGTTCATTTTTACAGAGACGTTGATGTATCTGGTAGTTCCTTAAGAGATGCCTCTGTGCTCAAACTGAAGCCACATCTGAGGAAACAGCAGACTGGAGATGCAATATTTCTTCTTGCACTTCCTCCTTAATCTAAATATCTTCAGACTGAAGTGCCAAATATTGGCCTCTACCAACTCCTTTATTTCTTCATGTACAGTAAAAAGGAAATTTATTTCCAAGGATGACATTTTTATTGTAAAAAAATGTTTCTTTTTAAAATATGGTTTTAATTTCCTTTCTATTTTCTCAAACTCTTCACAGTCTACCCAAACTAAAGCCGATTTTTCTAATGTTGCCCATAATTAAAAAAAAAAAAAATTTTTGAGCAAACATTATTTAAATTGCTAAAATGCATCAGAGCCTTTCTACAGTCTCATTCTTTTTTTGAGGAGAACCTGTTGAGAAGATCTAGAGGGAGGCAGCAAGCAGTGGCTGACAGGTTTGGAGAGAAGTTTTGTGAATGACAGTTCTGAAGGCAGAAAAGATGGAGGTTTCATTGTGTTTCCCCAACAGAGACTCTCTGTGCTTGTTTTATCTATTCCAGATCCTTGTGACTGAGTCATCACACAATGCAGTTGGGTGTCACAGCCTGCAATGTCACAGCTGTGCTGGTGGTTCACAGACTGAAATTCAACCCTTTAATGCAGCTGGGACTTGATTGATCAACATGGTGGAATACTGGGGCCCAAGCTCTAACACAGCATCCAAAGCTAAGAGCCAGCTGAAGGAGTTGAATGCAGGTCCAACATGCTCACCACATGGAGAAGGCAAGCAGCCACATGCTGTAATCCTAACCATCCTGTTCATCAGTCATCTATCTAAATATCCTATAAGATTCCATGGAAACAAACAAAACCAGAAAGAAAAAGCAGAAACCTTGCAGATCAGTAGATGTGCTCTGAGCTTTTGAAAAGTAGACCACCTGGATTATACTGCCTAACTTCATCATTCTGGTGAGGCAAGGAAGGAACTTTAGCCTTAAACTCTTCAGTTTATTATCATATCTAAGCTCTTGCTGACATTTTTGGTCAGATGGAGCAGATAACAAGGGAATATCATTCTCTGGTGAAGACCTCACATAGTTTTGCATAATAGATTAATGATTTTATTTGACTTGTTTATAATGTTGCGTTGACTAGAGAAGGGTTACACTTTTAGAAGAAATGCTTTTCCTCTCAAAAATGTTTATTTAAGTCAACCAAAATTCTTTGTGTTTGGCTGATATTTTTTAGGCCAAAGTAATTAAATCTTCAAACATTTCAGAAGTTCAAATGTTTTCATTTGTCATTAACTTGAATTGTTTTTCTTCCTGCTTAACTAAGGACTTCTTAAAAATAAAAGTGCTTTTATTCACCTCTCAATTAAATCCATTTTTGGTGTTGGTGATGATTTTACAATGATTCAATTCCTTGAACCTTCTTCACCACTTCCTCTAATCTTGGGGGTTGTCTACCTAAACTATAAGCTTACGGTCTTAGCATCTCTGCCATTCAGGTAGGCAGGAATAACTATCTGTCCTGCTTACTGCAATTTAGAAATACCTTCCTAGTGAGAGTTGCTGCTTCAAAGTATTAACACTCCCTAATCCAGCTGATCCACAAGAGGAGAGTTCATAGGCAAAGCGTACAAAAACAGTGTTCAGAGAAATTATGATCACTGTCATGGGCACTATGCTCCAAACCTGGGTGCGGAGTTCCCTAAGTTTTCTTAGAGTTCGGTCTGTTTTTACCTACATAAGACTGTTTCAGCATCTAGAGCTTCTTTTATTTCATTAAATATCTCACACTGGAACTTCTTAATGCCCTCTTTGCCCTACTTCTCACATTTGAAATGGGGTCATGCTCTTGCCTCCTCTCAGTGCTTCACTGTTTTAAAGTCAGCAATTACTTTGGAGCTATCATAGAATCATAGAACCACTAGGTTGGAAAAGACCTTTGAGACCATCAAGCTCAACCATACCTGTCCACTACTAAATCATACCCCTAAGCGCTTCATCTACCCGTCTTTTAAACACCTCCAGGGGAGGTGACTCAACCACCTTCCTGGGCAGCCTCTGCCAGTGCCTTGATAACCCTTTCAGTGAGGAAATTTTTCCTAATGTCCAATCTGAACCTTTCCTGGTGCAAATCGAGGCCATTCCCTCTTGTTCTATCACCTGTCACTTGAGAGAACAACACCCACCTCCCTACAACCTCCATTCAGATAGTTGTAGACAGTGGCAAGGTCTCCTCTCAGCCTCCTCTCCTCTAGGCTAAACAACTTCAGTTCTCTCAGCCACTTCTCGTAAGACTTGCTCTCCAGCCGCTTCACCAGCTTTGTTGCTGTTCTCTGGACACACTCCAGGACCTCAATGTCTTTTTCGTAGTGAGGCGCCCAAAACTGAACACAGCATTCGAGGTGCAGCCTCACCAATGCCAAGTACAGGGGCACAATCAGTTCCCTGGTCCTGCTGGCCACATCATTTCTGATACAGGCCAAGATGCTATTGGCCTTTTTGGCCATCTAGGCACACTGCTGGCTCATATTCAGCCATCTGTCAAACAACACCCCCAGGTCCTTCTCCATCAGGCAGCTTTCCAGCCAATCTTCCCCAAGCCTTCAGCGCTGCACGGGGTTGTTGTGTCCCAAGTGCAGGACTCTGTATTTGGCCTTGTTAAACCTCATCCCGTTGGTCTCAGCCCATTGATCCAGCCTGTTCAGATTCTTCTGTAGAGCTTTCATATGCTTAAGCAGATCAACAGTTCTTCCCAGCTTAGTGTCATCTGCGAACTCACTAAGGGTACATTCATTCCCTTCATCCAGGTTATTGAGAAAGATATTGAACAGGACTGGACCCAGCACTGAGCCCTGAAGAACACCACTTGTGACTGGCCTCCAGCTGGATTCATCTCCATTTACCATCACTCTTTGGTCCCAGCCATCCAGCCAGATTTCTACCCAGCAGAAGGTACACCTGTTCAGGCCAGTGGCAGCCAGTTTCTCAAGCAAAATACTGTGAGAAATGGTGTCAAAGGCTTTACTGAAGTCCAACTACACTACAACCACTGTTTTTCCCTCGCCCATTAACTGGGCCACCTTATCATGGAAGGAGATCAGGTTAGTTTGGCAGGACCTGCCTTTCACAACCCCCTGCTGAGTGGGCCTGGTCACTCGTCTGTCTTGTATATTCTGTGTGATAGCACTCAAGCTGAAGTTGAGTTGACAGCATTCAAGGTAAAGACCCTAATAAGCAGTTTAGAGGTTCAGGCTCACCCTAGTAAGGCTTTTTCTCATCTGCCCAAATCTGGATTTATTTGGTGCTCAGTGGTACAGGAGAGGGAAATGAGTGTTGTTTAACAATGCTGTTACCGCTCCCATGACTCGTCTCTAAACTCAATCCATATTAAACATATTCTTGAATAACAAGAGCCAGAAAAAGACAGAGATTGCACAGCAGTCATTGTGCCAAGTACAAACATGAACAAGTCCAAACACCACATAATATCTCCTTGAGTATAGATGCAAGGCTGAAAGCTCAGCTTATCTAGTTTAGGCATAAGATTCTACAGGGAGCCTGAGGTATTAGCCAGCATGACATCCAGCTCTTTTCTTGCATCATTGAGTACAATGAGAAATGTGGTCAAGATTATGCAAAGACAGAATGCCATAACAGCAGAAACTATCTGACTGAGCCCTTTTTGTTATGACATGTCCCTTGACTACTTTTCATTCCCTAGCTGGGTTAACTGCAACTTAAATTTTCAGGCCATTGATAAAAGGTAGGACATTGCACTCATCAAAGATCTGATCCTGGTAATTTCGTTGATGAGGTCATACAGATTTTACACTGCTCTTGTGTTGAAACTAAAATATAGTGGGGAAAACCAAGTAAAACACCAGGAACCTCACATCAATACATCAATTATTAGCAAGTAAATTCACAGCCTCAAGAAAGCTCTATCAAATTAAATTGGTAAAATCTCTTTTCCCCCACCTCAGGTCTCTGTTTCAGCCTTTACGAACCAGCATTATGTATTTTACTGCTGCTTGATTCCCTCTTGAGTCACACCTCAGCCTTTCTACTGTTTCACTCAGCCAGGCCAACAAGTCCACAGTGAGGTCTTCAGCTGTCTCTGTTTAAGCACTGGCTTAATATTTACATTTACATGAGCCCCCCGGGTGTGGGAGACCACTACATTTAAACAACAGCCCCTTCTCAGGTCACTCTTCCAAAACTCCTACGATCTAATTATTGAGACCTGTGGCTTAACCTACTTGACTACTGTGTTACTGGAAGGTATTTCACCATTAGCCATCACAGCATAAAAACATCGCTTGCCTCTCATATATCTGTTCCAGCATTGGCCTGACATGGACTTCAGTACTAAGCCTTTCTGCTTAGCTTCATCCGCTATGACTGACCCAGCAGGACTTACAGCTTGAGTCATTCAACAGTGAAGCCAGCTGCAAACCCAAGAACCGACCTCTAGCTCCCCATCTTCACACAGGCACAGGAAGGCAAGACCACTCGCCAACCATCTGGTGCAGGAGCTCATCAAGAATAAACTCAGAACATCCATCTAACCCTGGAGCAGGGTGCTAAAAGCACTCAGAATATTTGCAATGACAGCAGCCACAGCAGGAGGACTAAGCCTGTACTTCTTCCATGGAACTCTGAACAAAGTAGTCAACATTCAGCCTTCCCACGGGAAGTTTCTCTTCACGCTTGTTCACTATGTTTGAGTGTACTAGATCAAAGGTTCGTCTAAATCAGCAAACCCAGTTTTTCCAGAACATGTTCCAAGCTCCAGCCAGTTGCAGCTGAAGGATTTCCTGAGCCAGAAGAAGCATCTATTAAGATGCCTGGGTAGACTTTTCTTTCACAAACTTGCAAAAACTGTTTAAACCTTAAATACAAACACAGGCATATACACATATGGCACATTTTTGTAGCTACCGATACATTAGTTTAAAGGAGATCATGTATCATTGATAAGCAAATTATTAGAGCAGCTGATTGATAGGGGCCAAATAGTTACATAAGCAAAATGAATCCAATTAAAAGTCCATGCTTCTCACAACCACAGTCTTCTGAATCACTCATTGTTCAGGCTGAAGTTTTCCATGCCTAAAGAGAGGGGTTTTTCTTATCCCGTTACAGTCAAAGCAAAATCCCTGCAACCATTTTTAGGTTATGGGAGAGTGATTCTAACCAAATTTTTTCCAGAAGAACTTCAGTAAAAACAGATGAAGTTTGAATCTTGGCCATGACTTAGTAATCAATGAAAATTAGTGCTCTTGCACGCTTTGTAAGGAATTGGCTTCAATTTAGAAAAGTTGTGGCTTTTCAAAAACAGTACACTGTATATTATGGATGAGATGTTGCCTACAGGTGGACGTACTACATAGGCCAATGAGTGGCATGCACTGATTTCAAAGAGATCTCTATGTTGCTGCAGAATCTGCCACTCACTGAAGTCAACTCATAGAAGAAAACTTTTCTTTTATACCAATTATGTTAAAGAAACATGATCCAGGGTCTACTTTCACAAGCAAGCTCTCCAACCCTTGAACATCCTCCAACTTCCATCAGGTGAGAGAGGGTCCTGTGCATGCTCAGACAGTGGGAATAGGGTAGTAGAGGTAATAGGGAAGGACTCAATAAACCGACTATCTTTTCCCAGAGCACTACTGAGTCAGAAAGAAGCAGTTACTCACTCTTTCCTCCTGGGAAGGAAATGCTTGCAGCAGCTCAGCTTCAGCAGGGAAGGGAGATACCTCTCTCAGAAAATTCAGTGGTCCCCTGGTGGCCAGGGACTCCTCTATGAGGATCTCTTAAGATAGGCCTTACCTCAGAACTCTTATTTCTTGCATGAATACTTTAACTGGGAACAGGCTGAGTCTTGGGTGACCAGACGCAGTTGGGGATTCCTGATGTTCTCCGTGCACTCTGTGATACACCAACAGTTGTCAGGCCATCTTCTGAGTGTGACCAGTTTCTTTAGGAAGTCAAGAAATTTAAAACACGCACATCTCCAGAGGCCCTTGCTACCTCCAGGGCCAAATGCTTAGAAACTCGATAGTCCAATTGCCAAGTTAGGCTACTTAAACTTTTCCCTCTGCTCTTTGCAGTGAATATTTGCTTTAATGGTGGGATTCCTTTAAAACTTGGTTGTGCTTGAAACAATGCAAGGAAGCGTGTAAGACAACACTCAGTAAAGTCACAATCAAAACCAAGCCCCAGCTTCACCCAGTGACATATTCTGAGAGTTCTCCCGAAATATCTCCAGGCACCGCTCATTTGCACATCTTCATTTACTTTACATGAATAAATGGTTTCCATAATGTCTGAAAAGTTTAATTTCTGGCATTATTCTTCAAAGAAATTCTTATGAAGCAATTTCTGCCATGTCAATTTATAGTTCTTTAAGATTCTTCCTCTGGGAATCATTTCCTTGGGCAACTAAATACAACAGCAACCCTTTTTTGACAGGATTTATAAATGCAAGACTAAAGAGAGATAACATCATTCTCAGTTATCCGAAAATTGCTATTGTGCTTTTTCCCTGCTTTTTAAAAGTTTTTATAGCATTTGGATGATGCATGACAGATTACTACCTTGAATTTCTGCACCACCAGGAAACACTGTTATCCAGCAGGCAATACTGAAACACAGACTTCCAGAAGTTATTTGTATGATTTACATTTATTGTATATTCTTCCCTTTTTCCACTCAAGAGCTCTTCAACTCTTCTAGTTTAGTATATTTACCTATTTTCTTCTTCATCAAAGCACACAATGACACGTTCTGTGCTCTTTAAGAAAATGAAGCACACAAAAAGGTTTGGTCAGGTCTTCTGTCACATAGATTATGCAAGAACATGATGCTGGAAGCACTATTAATACTAAAAGCACTATCATAGATGTCCTGGGACAGTGGGAGGTGTGAAGAAAAGAGAATTCTCCTAATTTTTTAAAATCTTAGGTTTTGACTGATTTAAAAGTTACAATACCTTAGCAAAGATGCAGCTATAGTTGAATAAAACCTGTTAACATAAATCTAAACAATCCATGACGATTCCTGTTTCCTTCAAAACGCAGAACTACTTTCAGTAATAATATTAGCAGTATTCCAATTGAAGTATAATAAACATCTGGTACAAAATAAACACCTTTTCCAAATGTCAAAAAAAATATTTTGATTTGGGGTTCATCAACCTCTAATTAATGGTGTTGGAAAGACTGGAATATTCTGAAGCATCTTAGCACAGGCAAGCAAGAACCAAGTCAGACCCAAGAAAAGAGTCAGCTATGAAATCTTTTGGCAACATAATATATTTTTTCCTCTTAGAAACCCTAAATTACCTTTTGGTTTATGGGTTTCTAATCTCACTAGTTCTTAATTTTTGTGACTTGCCATAGAAAGACTTTGATTGTGTGCTAGATCATTTTACAGTAAGTGGGCAGGGCTGAAAGTAGCAAGATAGAGAATTAGGAATTTATCCTCAAGGGTCTCTATCGTTTTGATGGGTTTCCTTTGATCCCACAAAGACTGGATTACAACTTTGAAGTCCACTCTAGAAGTGGGTGGATCACCTCAGGAACCAACCAAAGAACAAAGCACATTCCAAAGATAGAAATTGCATGACTTGGCTTAAAACTCTGAGCTACAACTCAGGGACTTCACAAAAAAAAAAAAGGAAGCCTGATGCTTGTGCCAAGCCATCTGACAACCACAGAATTTGGGAGAGCATTCAGCTCACTTCCTTTTTTATCTGTTTGTCCAGCCTCCAGTTTTACCCTTTATTATCATCAGGTTTGTTCTTCAGCAGCCACTGTCAAGCAAAGACATTACTTACTATTCATTATTCTTTGAATCATATTCTGGTTTGCCTATACCTTGTGCAAATGACAGGAACTGTTTAACATTCATGGGAATGCAACACAAAAAAAACTGGTCCTCCATTCTTTAGGGGAACTTAAATACTGGTGATGCTTTTACGGTGTTGAAATACTTCAAAACTGAGGAATCGGAAGACAAAAAAGTAAGAGAAGCATTCAAAATATCCACAATGAAAGAAAGAGAAGGAAATAGAAGTTAAAGATTCATTTTTCCTTTGGTGAAAGCCAGAAGAGAATTCTTGAAATTCTTCAAGCTACATTGAGCTACATCTTCTAGATCTAAAGGTGAAACTCCACAGGATTTAGGCACATTCTTCCAAAAGCATTTCAATCACTGGCAATTTCTACTTTGACAGGAAGTCAATCTCTTCTCTTCTCATTCCTTTACAGTGTCTTCATTAAAATTGTTTCTGATTAGTAAATTTGGTTTTTGAGTAGTCAGTTTTGTGAAAATCATGAAGCGATAGATTTATTGCAGAGGTAAGCATAAAATAATGTAATTTTCATGTTGTGAACACTCCTCCACGTATCTAGGAGAATTGTTCTGTGTAAGAATTCCCACTGAGGCCCTGGAGAAGAACTGGATTCAACTGAATTATTCCCAGATGGCTAAATTACAGTTTTATACTTACAGATATTGAAAAGAAAGAGACTTTATTGTTGTCCCTCAAGCCAGGTTCAGGCTCATGCCCAGTGCACAGGGGCCAATGAGCACACAGCGTTGAGATCCACCTTCTAACTTTTTAATCCAGATCTGTACAGAAGGGGCTACAAGGTGATAGTCCCTAAAGCCAGCACATCCCTCCAGGGAGGTTAACAGACTTTTGTACAGATTACATGAAAGATAAAATTGTTCAATATTCATTCATTAGTCACCTCTCAATTACACAACTGATGCTTCTCTGCGCTTGCTCTGATTAGCGGCTAAGAAGGAGTCACACAACGCTCACTCATTATACAGAGTTGATCTGATGTTAGAATGTAAAGTCTCCACCATGGGTGTCATTTTTTACCATGCTAATCGGTTTTAGGCTACTTTAGATTACCCTCGGGCAATCCCGCTTCCTTTTCCAGTCCTCCTGGTCATCCTTGATGGCCTTATGTCTTTGTTATCCAGGCCTAGTGATTCTTTACTTTGAGGACCACATTATGAATGATGCCAAGAGGCAGAAAAACTGTTAGAGAGAAAAAAAAAAACCCCAAAAAAAGAGTACTTCCCTCTCCTGTGTCCTATCACAGAAATAGGCCCCTGGCTTAAAATCCATTTGGGGAAGAGAACTGTTTGTATTGCATTTGTATTGCAGCACTCTGACCAGAAGGAACATCTATGCGAAAAAGTAGTTTAATTAAATCACCAACATTCCATTTAAAATAATAACAAAACCTATTAGGAAAGCTCCTGGGGAGGAGATAATACTGTTGCATATAGCGCGTTTCCTCTAAAACTTCTACAGAAAACCATCCAGATTTTATGCACTAATAAATATGTAGCATCCAGTGACTTATTCAGTCCTTATGCCACAGATTACACTTCACAGAGTTTCAGCAACTGGGAACCTGGGATGCAGTTGGTAGTTTCATTTGTGCAGAGGATTCAGACCTCGTTCCCTGCAAGCAGGGTGCCACTTTCCCCAAGTGAACTCCTGTCCCCCAAACCAAACAATCTCCCCTTTGGAATCACCCTGCTCTGAATAAGAGCCACTGATAAGTTTAATGACACTCCTAGGCTGCAAACAACAGATTTAATTCTATTAAAAATCATTACACTCTTCCAACCTGTCCAAAAAATCTGTCTGTGACTGATCGTGAGGTATTCCGTTCTAAATAGTGTGTTGAAAGTTCTGCAAATCATTTTTAGAGGTTTTTAAATACATTATTTACAAGTTCCTTTCCTCTCCTAAAATTCTTTATAGTTGGAACTGTAGCATTAATGGAGCTTGGCTTTACAGGCAGAGACAAAAGTAGAAACAATAAAATTTTAAAACTTACTAAAATATTTTACAAATGAGGTGCTGTAAAGTATGAGGCATCTACAGAGCACACTGTGGTGTGAAATGCTCTGAAGGCCTTATTGTTGCTTCTTGGACACAACCTACATAACTCACTCACAGCATCTTCACTCAGAACTAGTGCATCATTCCAAATACATGCTGTGGAACTTTCTCAGACCACATTCTGAAAATGTTACATTCTTTAAGTACGTCCCATATACATCTCTCTTTTACTTTCACATCCCTAAAATAGAGTGAGATGATTAAGTAATGCAACACTTCATAGAAAAATATTATTTCATTCATATGATTACAGCTCCCCAATTTGAGTTCAAATCCCCAATTTTCTGCAGGAAGAGATACTGTGGAGGACAGGGTGGGGGGAACAGAGACAGAAAAACAGAAGAGGAAAAAGAGGTATTTGGTGAAATTGTAGGCTTAAACAAAATGTGCCTGCCTTTGAATTTTCATGCATTATTTATTAAATGTGATCATCTCTACTACATTTCAAAATACTTTGATGAAAATTCAAACAAAATATTTTTAAATCTTTGAATCCCTGAGTAATTTTGAAACAACTTTATTGATCCAAAATTCACATCAAGAAATGACAGTTCTAGATAGCCTAATGGATTAAACAGAGCTCTGTGAGTTATACTGCCTTTAAGCATATCGAAGTCTGTGCCAATACTCACGATCCTGGACACCATCATCTCAGTCCATTCTGTTTTTCATTTGCATTCATGTTTTATGTAACTTTTTCAAATGATAGTATTTTCTCTGTGCAAATCAAGGTAAAGTCTTTCTTCAAACAGAACTGTGGGAAGCACTTTTAATTCAAAAGTGTTCAATGCATCTTTCCAGTTTGTACTACTGAAGAAACATGAAGAACCTCAACATTATTTAGGGACAATAAGCACTACCCAATTTATTTGTAAGGGAATGGTAATGTTAATGAGATCAGACAACACTGAGTATAGTTGAATTAACAGCTGGGATACGTTGCATTCAAGAATCAAATAAGAAGTGGCAGCAAATGCTTCAAGTTATTGTAAAGGTATGGTAATTTTTTGGTATTGTAAGAATATTGGAATAACAACTGAATTCGATTTATTTCAAGATGCTTAAAAAGTAAGTTCTGATAAGAGCCACAAAAATTACTGAATAACTAGAGAAAATAGTTACAGTCACCAATCATATCAGAAATTCAGATGCTACTTAATCTAGAGCCAAACAAGGTGTTGTAATAACCAATAGCTGGAAGATGAAGGTTGACAAATTCACATACAAAATTAATCTAGTTTTCCTCTTATAAACTGTACCAATCAGGCTTGGTTTTGTCACCGCCTCTATTGAAAAATACTAAATAATCCAGAAAATCTATCTGTGAAAAACAATCCAGAAAATTCTATCTCTAGTCACGACCTCACTCCAGCTCTGTTCTTACATTTTAAAGGTCACCCTTTGCTCCCCCCTAGTAGTGCTCTCCCCTACACTACACTATTCATCTGACAACTATACTACACTACACTATTCATCTGACAACATACTCTGCACTAAACATAAAAGGCTGTAATTCTAGAATGAACTCTTATCTGGCACTGTGTTAAATACCTTTCTGAAATTTAAATTATGAATTCAATTGAATTTATCTATTCAGTTTTCTCTTCAAAGATGGCAGGGTTTGGGCGTATGACCTACCCTAAAATCCACACACAATACTATTCCATCAGCATGTCATGATTTCCTCCTAAGCTAATTCTAATCTGATAGAGTTAATCATTCGAGGGTTGTGGGAATCACTTCATTTTCCCCTTTTTTTGCTAGGACTCCAGCTTGATTTTGCAATGGCATGCTCTCATCCCTTCTTTGAAATTATGTAAATGCAATGCCATATCATAACATGCTGCTGGGTGTTTTAACTTCACATAACATGTACTCTTTCACAATCTCAGGACAAGGACTGTTCTTTCCTCTATGTTCAAGCACAGTGGGATCTCTGAGTTAGATTTTCAATTTATGGGTGGCCTCTTTTCCTTCCCTGCCCTTCCTATTAGATCTGTCCTGCCATTCCTCCATGGTCAACATCATCGCTGGCATTACTGCCAGTTAAGGTTAAAAATGCTTTTACTTAAGCCAGGAGAGATATTAACCTCTTCTTCCTTTTTATGAGGAAAGAACATTTGGCAGCTTGCTGTAATTTTCTTAAGTCTATCCACTGACTTCTTTTAACCCTTACACTTTGTCCCCTTTATAACACAAACACTACTTACTGGGCAGTTCATACCCTGTTTTCTTTGCCCTGGATAATCTTTGCTATCCAGACATTTTCAGCTAACGTTCACATCTTTAGCTTGACACAATTCTAAACTTTCTCAGTGTTCAGCCTGCTGGATCCCAATGTCTTCACCTCTATATTTATGAAAGTTTGCTCTTTGAAGTCAGTAATCTTAGAATATAGCTTACATGACACAGTAGGGAATATGATCAAAGCTATTTTGCGTAGTGTAGCCATGTCAGTGTGACATTCCACTTGAGCTAATATATTTTGAATCCGTTAACCAGAGCAAAGCATGTAGCAGGATAGTTTCAGATCTAATTTGGTTGTCTCTGCCGGCTAGATGCTGTTGTGTAGACACAATGCTTAGTTACAGACCTATCTGTTCAAATTAAAGGAAGAAATATTTTTGTTAACTTAAATAAAACTAACTTTTGATTACACATACAAGCTTGTTTTCTACAGTCAAGTCTTCCATAGCATATGAATTACTTATCAAAATAAAAATGAATATAGATCACCTTTTGTCATTAACTTTGTGAAAAAATGTTAGCTATATATGGTCCTAGCATGATTAGTAATATCTGTTCACCAGCCATGCATATATTATTACAGAGAAACCTCCCAGCAGTACAGTTACAGAAAATTCTACATGTACCTATATACCAGTGTCTAAGCCAGCCTTAGGGACTACAGGAGGCTCTGTAACCAACTAAAACCAAGAGAATCTCTTTGGTTACCTTCTTCCAAAGTGACAGTAATCCAAATCGGCTTCACATTTGCTGTTCCTTCCCACTCTTTACAGCCTGCCACCTGGGCTGTACGTAACATACGGTACTATCTTTTGCTTTTATTTCTGCTCGTCCTGGACCGCACAGGTTTTCATTTTTATTTTTATACACAGGCTCCAACTGTAATTATTATACTTGATTTCATATCCTGCACGAGCAGCAGAAGTTTCACTGTGCTGCAAGGTATCTTTTTGAGAAACATACAGGAATCTCAGTTGTGTCCAATTAACTTCATCCAATACCATACCTGACTTTTCATCATCCACCTGATCACTATTCTAGGTGGCAACACTTTCTTTTATCAAAACAGAGTTACAGAGTAATTTAGGGGCCTCTTGAAGTCTATAATCAACCCCCTGCTTAAATCAGTGCCAGCTTCACAGTTATACCTATTAGATCAGGGCCCCATCCAGTTTTGCAAACCCGCAAATCTTTCATCCTTTCCCCTTATATCTGTGAGTCCTTTCTCCCTTATTCCCTCCTCACTCACCTGATTTTGTTCTTCTATGCAATAGAAGCAGGCTTGAGAAACTATGTGTCCTACTTGACCTTCTGTGCACCATCTTCCCCCATCCTTGATTATTCTTCTTGACAGACCAGCAGAACCCTGCTGAAGGTCATCTAGGCTGCAAGGTCTTGAAGCCTCATCCTCTCATTACCACCATTGGCAGACTCCAACAAAGAGGGTTTTTTGTTGTGAGAGCACTGGCGAGCAAAGAAAGCTCTTTTCTTGTTCCGCAGGGGTTATTTCTCAGTGTTAGGTCTTTAACGTGTGACTCTGTCCCTGGTACAGCGCACCACTATGTCTTTTGGACCAGCTGAGCTGTCAGGCACTCTGATCTTTTGAACAGGGAGTCCTCGATAACAAGAGATCTGCTCCATGTCTGTATGTATCTTTGCTATTCCTTTCAAGTGCAGTCTATCTCATCTTCTCTTCTCCGTTACAGACATTCACAGATCACCCTCTTCATCTCAGACTCAGAAAATCTCTGCTTAGGAGATACACTAGAGCAGACAAATCTGTACACATTTCAGAAGCATGTAATCAGCATTCACTGGAAGGGCTTGCTTAGATTATTCATAATGAATTTCTCTTTTAGGATGAATACCCTGAAATTTGTGTTTTTTATTATTTATTTGAGGCAGGCTTTTTTTCTTTGTAAATTAGGCAGCTCAGTGGGTGATGAGTTCGATGGTGTTCTACCAGTCCCCACTGTTGTCATAAAGCACCACCGATTCTGCCACGTGATACAACACCAGGCACTTTTGGTTACACATGTAAGCACTACCACTGATACAAGAGAGCTGTACTGTAACAAAGGACTAGAAGCTCTACATTCCCTAAAGCACCACCTAGCAGTTCTGATTAACACAAGATCTTCCCAAGCAGTAACGTCTCAAGTAGATAAGACAAACTGCCTGATGTGCCTTTTACTCAGTCTCATGTTTTAAAATCCAGTTATCAATGTCTTCCTTGCTTCATCATTTTATCCTCACACTACTTGCAGTAATCAAATTTCCATGTTGCTTTTTGTTTCTGTGGTATAAACATCACTACTTAACTCGATTTAAGTCACAAAATACTTCATTAAACCCCATCCTCTGTTGGTAAGAGGCAGCTTGTGTTACTAAACCCTCATTTATATTTAATTATAATGATGGAACATACCATATTTTAATAGGAAACATTCAGATCTTTGTTTCACACCTTAACTGATTAGGGAACAAAATCCTCAATTTTCATTTATTAAAAGTAAGTTACAAGATACATATGAGGGATTAAAATGGCAGACATTGGACTATCTAGATAGATATGGAAAAAAACTGGAGGAAAAGTGGAGGAGTTCAAACATATGATTGATCGAGTAAGGTGTAGAATATTCATCAACAAAGTTAAATGTGTAGTTTTCCACAATTTTGCTGGCAGAGAACAGAGTAGGCTGCTGAAACTTATCAGCCTCTACCCAGTGAATGTGTGGTCAGCCAACGGCACAAGATGCTCTGTTAATGTGACAGATGCCAAAATTAAAAGTGCAAAAGCTGTATGACTGCACAGTTCAGCTTAAAATCAAAAAGCACTCGCACCTCTCAAAAAAAAAAAAAAACCCAAAACCAAAACCCAAACAAAAACCAAACCAAAATCAAACCCAGACAAACCCCCAAAAAGTCAAGAACCACTCAACAATCCACTCGGCAAACCTGAAACATTTCCCGGCTACCTCAATGTTAGCAGTTATTACGATCACTTTGAAGACTGATTCTACCCAGCACTTGACCTCAGCTAAAGTGCTTGCAAGACAAAGATAACTAGAGAAATCCCTATCTGGAGGCATGATTATTCTGTGCGTTCAGTAAAAGCAGTAGCAAATCAGGCAGCAGACTGTAGTTTACATAAAAGTAGAACGAGGAAACAGTAAGTGACCTTTTCCTTACAGACCTTCTCAGACTTCTCTAAGTCACTCCAAAATAAGCATATAAAGCAAGGCTTGCATCAATCACTGTGAAGCAGAGGAACTACTCCAAATCCCACCCTCCTCCCTCCTTCCCGTTCCATGCTGGTTCTACTCTCTTTTCCAGGCTCTTGATTTCCCTTCTTTTAATGCTCCTTCCTGCTGGTTTACTGCCCTGCATGCCGGGGAGACAGCTTTCTGCTGCCAGTGACTCTTGTTACAGTACCAGGGAGGCACACGTGTTGTCTATTTCTTCCAGGTGCATTTTTTATTCAAGCTCCACTGAAATCAGTGGAAGAAGTCTTGGGGTGTTGGATCAGAACCCAGTATTTTCAAACCTTTTGAGATTAAATGAACCCTACACTTTGTTAAAAGGGAGATGCTGGAAATAAGTCTACATCCAGCTAGATGAGGCTTGAAACAGGAATTTCTGAGGTCAACACAAGGAGGTTTGACTTGCTACTCATTTCTTTTGGTTATGGCACCAGTAGCCCAATTTTAGAAACTTTTTTGTTTCTAAAACAAAGTTTGAAAGTTTGAAAGTTCTCAACAAAATGCTGTAGGCATATACAAATCACAGTGAGGTATTCCGCCAGGTCTGGCTAGTGAGTGGGCATCTCGCCCCATCCCTTCTCAAATCTGACCTTATATATTAGCTACTGATGACTGATCAGTTCTGTCAATAAACAGCTCAACTTCCAGTTTCTGAGGTTTTTGAGAGCTTTTCATAGGCAATTAACATGCAGTTTTAAGGAAGGTGATCAGGATTTCGTCAAATACTCTAAGCTTCAAAGAAAGCATTAAAGGTAAGACTGTTTTCAAGTGGATAAGACGACACAGACAAGGCTGACAGTTTTAAGTGTAGTTTGTAGTGTGGTAATCCTTTGATTTAAACATAATATTCAAGAAATTTGAGTTTACTAATTGCAATGAGATTTTCAAGAGAAGTTTTGAATACCACGGTGGATCGCTTCAGTCCTTTACTATGATATCTGCATTTTCAGACATTTGGTTTGGCATCTAAAGATTCATCCAGCACCACACTTGTTTAAGACAGTCAAACATTTATACAGTGATGGGGCAGCAATTTTGATTTTTGTGACTATCATCAGCTAAAGCATTTGGTATTTTCTACATTGCTCAAGTAATCATGAGTCAAGAAATAGAACCATTTTGAAATTCTAGTCTACCATGATGCCTCTCTGTATTCCTTATAGATGTTCTTCTATTATTCCATATATTTTAGAAGAAAAGCATCTGACATTTTATGAGGAATAGCTGTACCAGCAATGTAAAGTGCAAGTCTAAACCAGAAAGTTTGAAATCTTCAGTTTTCTTTTCTATAAGGCTCCTTCTTCTTTTGCTTAGGCATCCAGATTTTTTTCCAAAGTTTTAAAAATGTTGTGTGTGTTTATGGTGGAATTTTCAAAGCTACCAGAAGGAACTGGATGCCAGACTGCAGCTCTTTTTAAAGAGATCTGAACATCCGAATCCATACACAGATTGAATATACATTAGGCTTTGTATACTTGCTAGTGAACAAATAGCAGAGCTAGTAGCTATGTAGCACCCAAAAGTACACCAAATTTGATTCCGCAACACTTTTTTTCCAACCAGATCTACAGAGACCTAAGCCACATACTGCCATAATGAGTTGGTTCTATTGTGTCAGACACCACAAGCAAGAAGCTGGAAAGTCATTTCACTAGCAAAGTAAGCCAAACTCTAAACATAAACTTCCCACCACAGTATATTAAATTATGAAGTTGCAACTGCCTCCTATTCCACTTAGTGTTTTTACAGGATTTTAAGGAACCACTCTCCATTCTCAACCAACTCGTGCCAGTTTCCTCCCTGCAAGGATTTCTCTGTGTCCTTCACCCCCAGGGAGTGACTTTCAAAGAGGAGGTCTCAATGTGGCCACACATGCCTACGATGGCCAACTGGATTGCCAATTGGCCTTTGACCCCATCAGCTAAAGCCATACAAGCACAATCATCAGCCTGGTGCTAGCCAGCGTTCTAATAACATTTTGTCAGGGCAGTAATTTTTGGCTTATAGGTCTCCCAAAGAGAAGAGTTAAACATAGTTCTTCAGGAAGCTATGTATCAGTTAAAGAAAACAAATAACAGACAACACATAAAACTGACAGCAACCAAATGTAAATGACAGTAGGAATCAGCAGTACAATAGACTTAGCAACAAGGGTTCATTTTTATTGGAATTATTTTTTATCTAAAATTGCTTTAGGAACAATTCCTGTCTTCATCTATAGATAAAATACAAACTAAATATAGACCTGTCTAGGTAATCAGTGGTTTTAGTATAATTTTAGAAAATATATATATATACACCTTTTTATAATCTGTAAATTATAGTTTCCCTAAAAATATGGAGGTTTTTCCTCTTTGCACAGGAATCTGGTTGAATGTCAATTTAATGTTTAGTACTGGTAGACGGAATTTTGATATCCATTTGGTATTGATTTACACCAGTGTTTTCAAGGCTGCCAACAAGCAAATCCAGAAGGCAGGCAGCCAAAATTCCAGAAGAGACAACTGTCTTTTATTTTATAGCTTATGCATTTTGAGCTTAATATGATTTTCCATTAACAAGTTCTGTACCTTCTCCAAAGTGCTAAAGCTGGTGTACAGACTTGAAAAGTAACACAGCCAATTCAAGGCAAGGTAATATTAAACTCATGGTAAATTACAGAAGTTATATTGCTTACTTAGAGAAAAAAAACCAGTAAGGTTAAAAGCACTACAAGTGATATATTGCAAACACTTGTTTCAATGGTCTCATTTCTAGGCTTGACTATATATGAAACAACAATGTATCAGCTAAGTGTTGTTTACCATTTGATATAGAATGAGCAAATACTTAAAAGGTAGGGCAAAGATTGCTGTAACACTTAAATGGAGCAAAAAGTATGCATTGGTTATATTGCGTGCTTGATAAATAGGATGTAAATCCTACCTATTGTTTTCAGAAAAGTATTGAAAACAAGATGCATTTGAAGGAGCCAAAAGGGCACAAACAGAAACAGAGGTTTTTCCACTTTTCATGCAGCACTACAGGAAGTGGGCAGACATTAGCATGCTGAGGTCCACATCTTATGCTAAACACAATGACAATGCTTTCTAGTGATTTCTACTGCTAATACTATTCCCTTTGCAACAGCAATATTAGTGAAGAAAAAGTTACTCATCAGTTAGCCTGGACTCTATACATGAATGAGGACCTAACTACCACTACATATCCATCACCGTGGAAGATTAAACACCGTTTTGCCATGGAAGGCATTTATCCTTCCACGCAACACCCACTGGAATAATGACCCCTATCAGAGCAGCACGTGCTCATTGCTTTCCAGAGCTATAGCTGCCACTTGACCACCATCACCTTAAAGCAAAATCAGATTAGCTAAGTAGTTGGCTATATAGAAAAGGCAGATCTGTATGCCATGTGTCCCTCCTGAAATTATAACTACACAGAACACCACAAAGAACACCTCTCATTTTATTATAAATTAGTTCACAAGTTAAGGCATACAAGCCAAAACCAGACAGGCTGTAGAAAGCATGTTTACAGATGGAGAATAATATTCATTCCGAAATAATGACCTTAAACTAATACTCCGTGTTCAGATATAGACTGGGAATGACTTCTCTTTGCTTTCTTCTTCCTGGCACAGATTTTTGTCTGACTGTAAAACTTGTCATCCTGTCTCACTTCTTAGTAACACTTATCTATCTTAATGCGTTCCAAAGCTACATTTTGTTTCATACATCACAGCAGTATAAAGAAGAAATGCCAGCTTTAAAAGAAGCACTCTTTCACAGAAGCATGGACCCTGTTGCATGATAGTACCAGAGAAGGTATAGCCTTAGAAACAGGAACTTATTCAAACAGGTTATAAGCCCACAGGCTGTAAATCTTGACATGCGTGACAGAGGAAACAACAAAAGCCACTGCATGCATGATGCCGATCCCACAAGATCACTCATCTATCTGCACTGTATGCTTTTCTTCCACCTGTTACGACATGTGCAATACATACCTCTGTACACATCCAACTTGTAACAGACTCCCAGGCACTAATTAGATATTCCTCTATAGCCCAGTTTTAATATACGCAACAAAAAAGACTTTTAAATACACACTGAAAAGAAACCAGAGTAATTTAGATATATTTCTGTGTATTTTATTGATCCAATATAAAGTATGTGTATGTGTCTAGATACACATATATACACAAAATACCATACGTATGATACATACAACAAACAAGCCCAGATTAACTGGTCTTGCAGAGATATGCCCAGCACAAGACTAAGGACCAGGGTGGAAGCACACAAACCTTTCCGAACAGTAACACTGTCTGTTCCTACAGCTGCCTGGGAACCAGGACAGCTTCTGTAACAGGACAGAAAGACAACAGGTATTTATTTTAAATCTAGTAATAGAAAGATGGATGCTTTTATCTTACCTCTGGTTATTCTGTTTTCCAAGGGTGTTCTGTTATTATTCATATAATCATTATTTGCTGGCTTTACATCAGGAGATAAATAAATGATGCACAGAAATTGCGAAGTGCGATGCCACAGCACAAAGATAGGTAATATAACCTGCTACAGAGCCATGGCAGATGAGCAAACTGCACTGGGCACAACAGGTTGTTTGGAACCAGGGACTGAGATGTGGGAAGTCTGGGCAAACACTCAAGAAAAATCTCAGTAGGAATCCTTGATTTATTCTTCGCTCATCCTCAATCCTGCCATGCTTACACATGCTTCTAGCATCCTTTTCCAATACCACTACAGAAGCAGTGAGATCCCACCAGCATGCTAATAAAATTCTTCCACGGAAAAGAGCTACTACCATTTATTTGTTATTGACATATTTTATGAGCAAGACAGGAAAATTGGTCATGTTGGTTATGGGGCACCTGGCTGTGTGATTTACATAGGAAACCACAGTTGTTGGGAGCTGAAAGGGGAGAAGCCTCACAGTGTATTCCAGGAAGAACAAGAAGGATAACTACCAGGTTTGTGGCTATTTTATATTTTACCTTTTTCAGCTCATGAAAACACAAGTAATACTGCTGACATAGCTTTTACAAGAATATTCTGCTTGTTGAACAATAACAAAACACATTTCAAGCCATATTTTTCACCATAAACAACTGCATCATAATAGCCTAGACCTGAAGTTCTTCTTCTGTTACAAGTTCATGGCTTGGCTCAATAAGACATGTTCCTATCATTTTCCCATCAGACATTACTGGAGAAGCAGTGGGTGTCTGTATGGTAAGTAAAGAGAGGGAAGGAGAAAAACTGGGGGTCATGGTGGGTGGAGGATATCCAATACTATGAATAAGGGGAGAACGAGGGTGTTCTTTAAATGCTTGCCCTAATATTATATTTGGCTTTCGTGGTAGCACTGTCCTTATGCCAGGCTGAGCTACTGACGTTATCAAGGGGGGTGGGAAAACAAGAGATTTCTTCTCCTTAGGGAAGCTATGAATGTGTACATTTTCATCTTTCAGTTTTGCAATATCATTAAACACTGAGGCAAGACATTGAAATCTAGGTTCCCAGCTGACCACACAATCCCAGTTATAACCACCTGTGAGATCCTCATCAGAGGTGCTGAGAGTTGCAAGTGTATCATATCCACAGTCCTGCCCACCTGACATCAAGACGCATTCTCTTGTGAGGTCTGCCATTATGTCTTTCTCTTTTATTCCAGTTTTCTGAAGTGTTTGAGGCAACATTTTATGCACACAGGCTTCTTCTCCACCTTCATTGGCTTGCACGCTCTCCATGCTTAGCGTGACATCCATTTCTCCAGACTGACAGGAGAGCTGATCAGATTCTCTCGGGATCCCTGAATCTGGCACTCGTGAGCTGCGCTCGCTCAGTATTGAGCCAGTGCTCTTTCTGCAAGGATTCTCATTGATCCTTTTGATCTCCTCATCCTCTGCAGTTTCTCCTTCAGCAGATCCATGGCCACTGGAGTCTGAATGCCTGCAAGGGACACCGTCATCCTTCCCCTCTCTGACTCCTGCTTGGCTCAGCCATTCTGCTATGGCACCCATGGGAAGCATATTGCTCTCAGTACTTTGGATTTTCTGGCAGTCCTTATCTATGCTGGCTAGATTCATATCACTAACTGAGGAGCATACTGCTTCTTTTTTCACACAAGAGTTCACCAGATCTTTCCGCCTACATCTCAGAATAAACACAATAAGACTGACCACAAGCAGTAGAGACACTATTAAGGAGGTTGAAATGCTAATGGTCAGGCTGTACGCTGACACTGAGGGATAACTCTCAGGTGAATTAGAAACATTTACCAAAACAGTGCATACTGTGAACTTCGACTCAGTTTTGGGACTATGGGCTCTAACCAACAATTCCAAGGTGTCATCATTCCTTTTGCTGCCACTTTTATTTCTGTGAACAGTCTGAGTCAAATAAATATTACCACTGGTTTGATTCACAGAAAAGAATGGAGAAGTTTCTAGCAGGGAGTAATGAACAACTCCGTCCAGTCCACCATCGTTGTCTGATGCGGTCACTCTGCCAAGCAACTGCCCTGCTTCATTCTTCTCAGGGAGATTAAAGAAATACTTATCTTGTGTAAACACTGGGTCAAATTCATCTCTGCCCTCAATATCTACCTGAACTGTAATGGTAGCCTGTGAGTCACCTTTGTCTTTTGCTTGGATTATAAGACAGTACTTATTCTGACTTTCATAGTCAAACATTTGCTTTGTATGAATATCTCCTGTCAAAGGATCAATGAAGAACATGTCATGGTCTCTAGGAGCTTCACGATGAGCCAGACATGAAGACTGGATGGAGTAAGTAAGGTATCCATAGGAGCCTTTATCAAAATCCAGTGCATTAACAGTGCACACAGAAGAAAAGGTAGGCAGATTTTCACTGACAACACAGCTCAGGCTGGGAAACACAAACAGTGGGGCATAATCATTGTCATCTAGGACGCTAACAAGAACAACAGAAAAAGCCACGTTTTTTATATAAGCTCCTCCATCTGTGGCTTGGATGATCAAAGTAAATTTCATGGTATCCTCATAATCTAGTGTTTTCATCAAATCCACTGATCCCATTTTCTCATCCACATGAAAATGTCCCCTGTCATTTCCAGAGATGATAGCATAAGTGATCTCCGCGTTAGCGCCTGCATCACAGTCATTTGATGAAACTTCAGTGATGTGACTACCCACAGAGATGCTTTCTTTGACATGAATATGGTACTCGGAGCTGATAAATACTGGAGGATTATCATTAACATCCAGCACAGTTATGAGCACAGTAGCAGTTGAATTCAAGGAAGGAGTTCCACGATCAGAGGCAAGGAGGACCAAATGGTGAGAAGTCGTCTTTTCCCTGTCAAGAACATTGTTCAAAAGAAGACTGCCAACAAGTTTGTAGGATGTTTCTGACTCAATGATTCTTGTTTCTACAGAGAATAAATTCTCAGCATTGCCATCAATAATGGAGTATTCAACATACATGTTATCATGTGCCCAGTCATAGTCAATGGCTGAAAACGTAAGGATACTTTCTCCAACCGAGGCATCCTCGCTCACACTGAGATTGTAAAGAATCCTTGTGAACTGAGGGGCATAGTTATTTACATCTTCTACGTGCACTTCTACAGAGGTGACTGCACTCAAAGCGGGACTGCCACCATCTGTGGCTTCTATCAAGAGCCGAATAATGGAAATCTTTTCCAGCTGTGTCACTGGTCTTGTGGCGAACACTGCACCTGAAAATAAAACAGAATTAACAAAACCCTATGCTTCACACTCACTAAGGCAAGTAAATGTGATTCCAAAAGCTGAATCTAATCAGTCATATTTGAAAAATGACTCAACAGTAATAGCTGCAAACCCCCAAGAGATGGCTCAATGTCCCGATGGAGCTTGGTGACAAGTGGTGCCCCTCAGGGGTCCATATTGGGACCACTACCGTTTAATGTCTTCTTCAACGACAAAACCAGCAGGATTGAGTGCACTCTAAGCCAGTTTGCAGACAACACCCAGCTGATCGGTGCGTCTGACTTGCCTGAGGGATAGGACGCTATTCTGAGGGACCTGGACAAGCTTCAGAAATGGGTCCATGTGAACCTCATGAGGTTCAACAAGCCGAGTACAAGGTCTTGCACATGGAGAGGGGCAACTCCTGGTAACAATACAGGCTAGGGTAGGAAGGGATTGAGAGCAGCACTGCTGAAAAGGACTTGGTGGTACTGGTGAATGAAAAGCTGGACATAAGCTAGCAATGTGTGCTTACAGCCTAGGCAGACAACCATATCCTGGGCTGCATCAAATGAAGTGTGGGCAGCAGGTCGAGGGAGGTAATTCTCGCTCTCTACTCCACTCCAGTGAGACCTGTCCTGGAGTATGGCATCCAGCTCTGAAGCCCTCACCACAGGAAAGACATGGACCTGTTGAAGCGGGTCCACAGGAGGGCCACAAAAATGCTCAGATGGATTGAACACCTATCCTAGGAGGAAGGGCTGAAAGAGCTCGGGTTGTTCAGCTTGGAGAAGAGAAGACCCCAGAGAGACCTTACTGTGGCCTTTCAGTACTTAAAGGAGGCTTGTAAGAAAAGTGAGGACAAACTTTCTAGCAGGTCCTGTAGCTATAGGTTTTAAACTAAAAGAGGGTAGGATTCAGCCTAGATGTAAGAAAATAATTTTTTGTAATGAGGGTGGTGAAAAACTGGAATAGGTTGCCCTGAGAGGTGGTAGATGCCTCACCTCTGGAATCAATCAAGGTCAGATTGGACAGGGTTCTAAGCAACCTGATCTAGTTGAAAGTGTCCATGCTCATGGCAGGGAGTTGGACTAGATGACCTTTAAAGATCTCTTCCAACCCAAATTATTCTATGATTCTAAGAAATCATAGCTAATGCTGAGAAGCTAAGGCCTACCCACAATGACACAGTATCAAACACACATACTGCATTTAGATCAGCAAAAAAAATTAAATCTGTTAGCTATTGAAGAAAATAATGTACTTTGGAGAGAGCACTCTCAATTTAGAAAACTTTTAAATTCTATTTTGGATTATAGGATAACAATCTCTTTAAAGAAGTATTCTTAAAAACATACCGCCCAATGGAGAAGCTCCATTATGACAAGTTCAACTTATACTGAAAAATCATAAGTATGAACTTAAATTGAAGGAGATCTAATACATCGGCTGAAACATTATGAATCAATGCAAATCATACAGCAACTTGTCTGTAAGATTGCATCAGAGGAATAGCATCCACAGGATGTTGAGACTAGCTGCTTTGTGCACGGTTCAGGGGCAAACTGAGAACTCCAGTCTTTAATGTCATCACTTCTTCAGTAATAATGGCAGATTTAGCCAAAACACATGATGGATTTTGGCCACCAAAGATTTCTAGAACTCAAGTGATCACTGGCAATGGGTGAGGAAGTACAATAAGACTCTTTCATTTACACTGAAAAAGCTGAAATAAACAACCATGTTTACAGACTCACCATTTTTGTGATCAATGGAAAATCCCTGAGGGGAAGAGAGGATTTTGTAGGAAATCATTCCATTGTGTTCTGAATCCCTATCCACAGCAGAGACTGTCAGAAGAGCGGCATCCATAGAAATGAGCTCTGGCAGCCTCACCTGACATATAAAGCAAAATTACAGTTTTTATAAAGCTTAGTAAAATGAAAACACTAGAAAAGACAATAAAAGGGTAAAACTTACAGGCTGATGAATAGGCAATAACACATATAATTGACTGAAAAGAAGCAGCGTAACTTATGGTCCACACAACACATCAAAACATCAGGATCGTGGAGAGAGAAACTCAGCTGTTTATGTTAGAATAGTCAATAGAGTTGTTTTGAATCAATTAATAACCTTACCTGTAATGTCTGCTCTTATCTACAAAAAAATTCCTAGCATTTGCACTTGCTTAAACTAGTCTCCAAAATCAGACACGTGAGGGTACAGGAAAACTTAAGACAAGGTCCAAAAATCACTCAAGCATTAACAGGGCTTTTTTTTACTGAGAATTTAGACTTAGGAGATTAAGTGAGCAATTTACACAAATCCATACATCTCAGACAACTGAAAGTTTCACAGGTGCCTAAAGTCTGTCCCATAGTTATCTAAGTGACTAAACTACTGCGCCTACACTTGCTCAGAGATTGGAATTTCTTTACTAAGCCAAACTTTTAGCATCATTAAATCCAAGTCTCCTGTAGTGCCTCGTATTTTTGTCTCTAAGCTCATGCACCACATACATAAAGGACCAAGTCAAGCTGACAGCTCAGTTTACAGGACCACAGAATGGCTGAGGCTGGTGGGCACCTCTGGAGGTTATCTTATCCAGCCCTTGCTTAGAGCAGGGTCACCTAGAGCAGGGTGTCCATGACTGTGTATAGTTGAATTTTGAATGTCTCCAGCGATGGTGACCCTAAAACCCCTCTGGGCAACCTGTGCCAGTAGTCAGTTTAAAAAGAAAAAGAAAAAAAGTTTTTCCCAAAGTTTAAACAGAATTTTCTCTATTTCAGCTTGTGCTCACTGCCTCTTGTCCTGTCACTGGACACCAGAGAGGAGAGTCTGGCTCTGTCTTCTTCACTCACCCCACTAGTAGTTACACACATTGGTAATACCCTCACCGAGCCTTCTTTTTCCCCAGGCTGAATGATCCGTGCTCTAGGTTTTCTTAGCCCAAGCTCCACAGCCTAGCCCCATACAAACAGGTCCCAAGGAAACAACTCCTCTGGCAGCGTCACCTTCCCTGTGGCAGCCTTATTGAAGCTTAACTTCACCTAGGGCTCCAGGCTTTGTTCCCATCTCTAACCCTAACACTGAGCCACTACATGTGCTGAGCCTTAGCCCAAGCCCCACAGCCTTAGGGCTGACGAAGTCAGGGCAAAACCCTTTAAGCAGCCTATGGCTGAGAGCCTTGTATATCATACTGGCTTCGGCAGCACACGTACCAAAACTGGAACAATACAGAGCAGATTAGCATGGCTCCTGCACAAGGATGACAAATTCTTGTTTTCCAGAGAGCTGGGGACGCTGGTTGACAACAGCTTCATCATGAGTCAGCAGTGCCCTGGCAGCCAAGAGGGCAAACTGCATCCTGGCGTTCATCAAATGCAGTATAACCACCCAGTCAAAGGAGGTGGTCACTCCACTGTATTCAGTGTTGGTGCAGTCTCACCTTGAATACTGTGTGCAGTTCTGGGCCTCACAATTTAAGAAGGATGTGAAAATCTTCGCATGTGTCCAGAAGAGAGCAACAAAGGTGGTGACAGAGGTGGCATGCCCTTAGAAGAGCGGCTAAGGACTTAGGCTTGTCTAGTTTGGAGAAAAGGAGGCTGAGGGGTGACCTCATTACTCCCTACAGCTTCCTGAGGAGAGGAAGTGAAGAGGGAGGTGCTGATCTCTTCTCCCTGGTATCTGGTTATAGAATGCATGGGAATAGTTCAAAACTGCATCAGCAGAGGCTTAGACTGGACATTAGGAAGCACTTCTTTACCAAGAGAGTGGTCTAACACTGTAATGGGCTTCCTTGAGAAGTGGTTGATGCCCCAAGTCTGTCAGTGTTTAAAGAGATATTTGGACAATGACCTTGATAACATGCTCCAGCTTTTGGTCAGCCCTGAATTGGTCATACAGTTGGACTAGATGATTGTTGTAAGTCCTTTCCAGCTGAAACAGTCTATTCTACTCTGTTCTGTTGGATATCTGTTTGGATATGCTCCAAATCCTTTAATCACCTTAATGGTCCATAGTTTACCATAGTCAAAAACCAGCTTTGTTTTGTTGGACAACATGACTTCTAGACTAGTCTAGCAGTTCAAATGCTCGTCCAAAAGTGCAAAAGCTGAGGTCTGCACCCTCCTCAGTCTAGTAGGGGATGTTTCAGAGGTCAAAACTCGTATCTCTCACTGCATAGATGAGTGCCACTGCTATAAGCCAGTTACACAATTACAAATGATATATGCATAACCTACCACAGAGGCATTTGCTACACCTTTGTGGAGCTGTATAACTTCAGAAATTCATGCCACAGTAACAAGCCCAGAATAGATGTATCCATTTACCATTCTCTCAGAAGAAGGAAGTTCTGAACACTGGACCCTGCCCCCTGGTTTGGATTATATACAATAACTCCCAGTGATGAATGTAGAGTGTTTGGAGCACAGCTAGCATTCGCACTAGCACTTTTCTTATGAAGTCAGAAACCACAAACTTGAAAGCTGAAGAATTCCCTCAGTCCTTCTAGCAGAATTTCTAGAAAGGGGCTGGAGCTTCCCATGAGAGCTCTGCTCTGTTTCTGCATAGTAATAGTTTACAGGGAGCTTCCTTTACAGTGCCAAAATGCATTTTTAAGACAAATATAAACAAGCACTCCTACTATTTATCATCACATATAGAAAAACATCACGTTTGTTGTCCATTTGCCACATTCCCACCTGATATAAATCCTGAGTAAACACTGGTGGGTTATCATTGATGTCCAACACAAGGATGGTAAGCTCTGCTTCTGTTTGATGCACAGAATCTGAAACTATGATTCTCAGTTTATACACGGCAGTTTCTTCAAAATCTAATGGCTCCACCACTGTGACTACACCAGTGTGTTGATCGATGGCAAATTTCATTCCATGACTATTATCATAAATAAAACCAAACTGAAGTGCTGGTCTGGAGTCTGCATCACTTGCTGATACTTGAGTCACTGTAAAACCAGGCAGGGCATCTGAAACAATAATTTTCAGAATAAGTCATAGCTAAAAGATGATGCTACAATTTCTGAAGATTTCACCAATTCTGTATTATTGTTTCTTAGATAAATGCAACCTTTCTGTATTAGCTGTTGCTGTATTTTGGCCTTGTTTTTTTAGAATAAGAGAAATATCAGAAAATGCTATGGAAACAGTAGTGCATTTCTTTAAATGCATCTGCTTTGTCTCACTTCTAGTTCAGGTTTTCGTTAGAATTTCCCAGATCTAGTGTAGCCATAACTGTTTCTTAACCAGCAAGAGGAACGCTCATGGTTTTCCATGTGCATTTGGGTGACATGAATTTATTGAACAATACCAAACTTCCAGAAGAATATTTAACTGAGGCATCACAGACACCTGGTCTTTGAAAAGCCAGTGACTGCAATTCCAAAGCTTTTCCAGAGGAAGAGAAGGCGACTGAGAGACAGACGACATTCAGATGTACCTGCGTGGCACATAAAGAGCTTAAGGTATATTTCTGTTAGATTGAGAAAAGGGATACAGACAACTTTTGTTATGTGCCAAACTGAAAGCACCAGAGACTGCAAACTAAATGCATCAGTGACCATCTAACAAACAGAAACTCAACCATTTCCCATTTGCAATCCTCCGGTTTTAACACTCAAACATGTGGTGTGATGTCCTCAAGCAAACGTTCTTAAATGGAATACAAAAACCTAAATAAGTGGCTAGCAGTTTACAGCTGCTGTGAATCTATGAATCTTGAACTTGTCATTACTGGTGGGATCTAAATTTAGGAAAGGCTAGAAGAATATCACTATAAAGACAGCCTTTCTATCTTTTGTTAACAGGAGTACCAGAATTTAGGCACCCAAACCTTTATAAATGTTCTGCTGTATATCTTAACACATCGCATATATGATGCCTGTATTCGAAAATGCTGGACTTAAGATTAAAAATCTGCAAATGTTCAGCTTATGTCACACAATATACCAGATGTATGCTAAAGTGATAATTCAGGAGCTCCTGCGCCCTTCTCTTCATGATCATTAACTCAATCAAGCTACAGAACATTTTAAGGCTTCATTCAAATTTACAGAAATTATGTTTTTCATCATAATGAAGTTAAAAATATCTCGTTTCTAGCAATCCTGGTTTTAATACAAAGTATTTTTATTGGAGAAAAGCAGAAATTGAATACATCTGAAGAATATGACGTTGCAGTCCAAAATGAACAGATTACAGATGTACTTCTGTAGAGTTTGTTTTCTTCTTTCTGAATTGCCTATGGTTTTGCTCCAAACTATTCTTATACACAGTGTCTGAAGATTAAGAATAATGCCTCTGAGAACAAAAGCAGATCACAATTTACTCTGATATTTCAGTAGTGATACAATTCACTACCCTTTTTACTGGAATCACCCGGTTACACAAATCACTGAAAGCACTATCGTTGTTTGATAAATCCCAATCTTAACAAAACTTTGCTGTGCTACCACACTTACTTTCTGGCACCTCCACTTCACCTGGTGGTTGGACAACTGGAGCATTATCATTAACATCTAACACTTGTATCTGCACAATACTTGTAGAAGAAAGTCTCTGGTTTCCTTTATCAGCAGCTTGTACAACCAACCTACAATTAAAGGAAACTAATTGTCATTATTGGTCACAAATCACAGAATTATCCACCAATGTTATAAGCAGGGGAAAAATTACAAATTAAAAGATTAGCCCTTTCTGTTCTTCACCGCAACTCTTGAGTGACATCTTTCTTTCTGTAAGGCTGACTGTCTGGAGTTCTGTTTTTTGTGTCTTGCAGGAACAATGTCCAGGAAATTCTAGGTAGCAAAAACATACCAAATCATACAAATAAAGAGGAATTATTAATTTATATTAATTTCATCCAATTTCACACCAAATGTAGATGGTTCAACAAGCCAGCAAGAAACTCTCAAATAAGACACATTTCTTCAGTTGGCAATTCAGAGAAGGAATTAAAACTTAAGTACTGAATAGTCCTTTGGAGGAATCTGACTCTCCTCATTGTTCATAAAGGAACAACGGGAATATCAAAACTGGGTAGCATGAAAGCATTCACAATAATATTCAGCCAAAATGTCTGCAGAGAAATCGAATAGGTCCCTTGTTATAAATGTAAGTGATAAAGTGAAAAACCTGAATACGTGGATCATTTGACAGTGGTGAAGTTCCCACTGATAGTAGTGAGACCAGATTAAGAGAGTTTGCCTGTACATTTCAATTTTACACTTGTGTAAGGATGGGTAGCAGATTCTACCAATGACTATTTGATTTCAACAAACAATAGAGCAAAGAAAACAGCAAGCAATGACCTGAGAGACACCAATCACAGCACTTTTACTCTCTGTGGGAACTAGCTGTTGAAAAATAGAGCAAATGTTTATTGTAAGCAAAGATGGTTAAGAAGACTTCACTCTCACTCAAGATAGAAAATTACCCAGAAGTGAAGTAAAAATTAAATTTAACTCAACTGGTGCTCTAAAAATGGAACAGATTAAAAAAATGAGAACACTAAGCTATAGGAAAGGATATACGTGTCAGAGAATGGCATTTCTATTAAATGTTTTGGGTACTAGCAACTGTTTCCACATTTCATCATATTTTCTGGGTTTCTGCAGATCTTCTGAGTGTGTCATTTCTCCCTCTTTCTTCTAAGTCACAGTTTCTGTTCAACGTGTCAAATAGATAGAATCATAGAGTCATTTAGGTAAGAAAAGACCCTTAAGATCAGCAAGTCTAGCCATAAACCCAACACTGCCAAGTTCACCACTAAATCATGCCCCTAAGTTGCCAGGTTTATACATCTTTAAATACCTCCAGGGATGGTGACCTGGCCACTTCCCTGGGGCAGTCTGTCCCAGTGCTTAAAAACCCTCGTGGTGAAGAAATTTTTTCTAATGTCCAATCTATTAGTAGATATAACTACCTAAAAATTCACATGACAATATGGAATACCAAGTCTGTTTGGTGAAACAGGTTGCCCAGAGAAGTGGTAGATGCACCATCTCTGGAAACATTCAAGGTCAGGCTATTTAGGGCTCTCAGCAACCTGATCTAGCTGAAGATGTCTCTGCTCATTGCACGGGGGTTGAAATAGATGACCTTTAAAAGTCGACTCCAACCCAAACTATTCTATAATTCTATAACTCAAGCTGCGGATTGTAGCACTTCCGTTCCTGAACCACGCCAGCTTTGCTGAGTGCCCTTGTGGTTTCTGATGCTGACAGAATACATAACTTGTATTGCAGGCGAGTATTCAATTGGTGACCGTGTACAATTCCATATAGAAAGTGTATTTTTTCTAGAATGAATATTGGTAAGGTATACATATGGAAATATTTTACTAAAAATAATAATTTTCTAAGGTTTCAGGAAAAAACTCTCATAAAAACATCTCAGCCAAGGCATTAAAATTAAGGTTCTGTCAACACTTTCATTATAACTCCTCTTATAAGGGATTTAGAACTTCTGGGGATGAAAATGTTCAATTTAGATAAAATAAACAACTCCTTGTAAATCTGAAAGAACCAATGGTAACATGTTGAAACTAAACAGGAAAACAGTTTTGAAAGCTTCTTTTGCTATTCACTTTTCACCTAACAATGTACAGATTAATAAAGAGAAAAAGAGAAGGAATATGAACCTTCAGATTCCTCAAACAGTCAATTTAAAATGGTAGAATTCCAACATAAATACCAAAATAAATCAGGTTCCCAGTTAAAGACAGATACGACAATTACTACGCTTATCTGTTTAGTGCTTCATCAACAGTATGAATCCTTTGAAGGATTTATTCCAGGCATTCTTTTAAAGTACTAGTTACAAATAAAACATATTATGCTATTTAAATGACTAAAAATCAGAACTGATGTTTCTGATCCCATGAAAAAGTGAAAAATAAACTCAAAATTAAGTGTTCTGCATATTAAGTTAAAACAAAATGTTTCCTTTATGATGCTATTATCAAATTATACTGATTTTTTTAAAAATCACATTATATTTATCTTTTTTATGTGGTTTTCTAAAAGTTATGCTAGCTCATAAGAAGTCTGATTGGATGTTTAAAAATCTGAGGCCCAAGAGGACAGGAAAACTTGCAAATACTTTAACTGATACCAAAACCATATGGAAAAAAAAGGTAATTTCTACTGACACATACATAGAATTTTACTTTTTGTAGAGATTGCAGTACATAAAAATGGAATATTAATGAATCTGCATACTCTCACTTTCTCTTCAAGGTATAATTTATTTGTTTCTAATTCCAATTATGGCAATTATTGAGTTTTTCTCAATTCTGTTGAGAAAAACTGTCATGTCCACTTGATCACATTTACTCACAGTTTTGTGAAAAACAGGAAACAATTAATACTTAGTACAAGACAGCTTATAGATGGCAACAGCTTACAGAAGCATATTTATTTGATTACGGTGAAGAAAAATTGAATATATTGTAATGAAAGAACATAACACGTTCCTGTTTCTTGGATTTGGTTTGAGTGCTTTCTCTGTTTCTTTGCGTATTTACAAAAAAACAGTTCCAGAAAGGGAATGGCTGCACAGTTCTTAATAAAGTAAAATCCAGGAACTGTCATTATTCTTATAGTGAAGCATCAGGATCACTTCTATCAGTAAGTGTTGCAAGTGACCAAACAAGACTAGACCTCTTCCCCTAAATTTGAGAAGTGTGCAAGAATCCATGATACAAATGGGCAGCTGCTGTGCTGTTCTCAATGCTGTCTGGCTTGTACCCAGGCTTTGTGGGTAATGGATATCAACTGAAAACTGTAAAATACGTAACATGAGCCATCTCAATTTAAAGTAAACAAAAAGAAGAATATATTTTTTATAAGAAACTTGCATACAAACCTGTAATAAGAACTGCTTTCATGATCTAGGACTGCATTAGTTGCTAAAATGCCTCGCGTTGAATCAATTAGAAATGTTGAATTTTCATTACCAGATATAATTAAGTATTCAATTTCTCCATTCATCCCACTGTCAAGGTCAGTTGCAAATATCTGTTTGGGAGCAAAACTGAAGCTTAATTCAAAATGGCAGAATGTGATTTCAGAAAGAAAAATATTTTACTGCAGTCATCTATTTATAATCACTTTCCACTGAACAGATTTAAGTTAGTAATTACATTGGTCCCCAACATGACTGCTAGGCGAGGTCACAAAATCTGCTCACGAACTGCAATAGTACGCACATGAATTCTTTCCCTGAATAATCTGAAGTTCAGCTACATAAAGCACTAGGGCTGAATGCAATCATTTCACACTGCTGGTATTACTATAAGGATGCTTTTAGAATGCTGTCTCTGTTTAGTGTATAGAAATGCACTTTCTCAGGAGTCCAGTACTGCTCCTTGAAGTATTACTGCTATGCAAACATAAAAAGGATAAAAGTAATTAATTGTTAAGATTTCAGAGCTTTCACAGGAAAGTTCTTTAATAATATTTTAAAATATCAACAGAAAACATGAAAGGGGCAGACACAAGCTATAAAACCAACAGAATAAATGACGTTCAACAGCAGTGAAGAGGAATCTTCTCAAAGATTCCTCTGTTTGAAGAACCATTTTTGTATTTTTCTGGTTGGTGAACAAGTATTATGTGGAATACGGGATTCAAACCATAGCAGAGGCAACCAGTCAAAATGAATAAAAGAAACATAATAGAATGTATTCTGTCATAAAATTTTGACTACACATCTGGGTTGACTGCCTTTTGATTTTTATCCATTGCTGGACATATGTTTCTATGAATACAATGTCCATCAGTTTCTAATCACATTGCCCTGGAGGCATTTGTAGCTTTCCATTTATTTATTCTCTAGAGGAGGAATATCTTTAGTACCTAACATGACCCTCACTGTGACCTGACTTGCAATGCAAGAACATGTACTGAGGAAATTATGTGTTCTTCTAGTCCAACTGATGTCTTCTTTTGCTCTGACATGGCCAGCTGGAAACACTTTAGAAGAATGGATCCATTCAGAAGAAGAAGTGTTTGTACATTTAAATTGAGACAAGCTGCTCTTTAGGCATCAGATTTTAAATTGAACACTCTACTAGTCTGATGAGTTAAAAGTATTCTTTTTATTGCTATAGCCATTTCAGCAGATGCATTAATGCACGACCTAGACTATATTGTAGCCAGAACTACAGCTTCGAATGGTATTTTTCAACTACTTGAAGAGAGAGATTTTTTTTTTAAGAAAAATAGGAATTTAAATCCCAGCTGCACAACTAGCAGCAAGATAAAGAATTCTTCTTCAACTTAACAAACCTGAATGAAAGATAGGAAAGGTGGTCTAGAAAAAAAAAAATCATTGAATATTTCAGCTATCTAAGCAAAGCTGTAGCAACATAAGAATTCCACTCCCAGTTTTTAAGTTACAGTAGTCCAGAAGAGACCTAGCAGGACTGTAGTCAAGAACAGATAAACCAACCTTTTTAACTACAGCACTGGGCTTGGGAACATATATTTCCACTTACCTGTATAATGTCTGTTTTAGTTTGGCCTTCCCACACGGATGCTTTGTAACATCTTTGCTCAAATTTAGGTACATTGTCATTCATATCTTGTATCAGAACTGTCACTCCACAGAGCACTGACTTCAAGCTATTTTCAGCCAAAACTGAAAGATGTATTTTATTCCTAACTTCGTAATCAAGAAACTTTGGCTCTTTTACTGTGATCACACCTGGTTTATTAAAAAAAATAAAATAATCAAGATGTGACTTATGTAGTCAAGAAAAACCACCCAAAAATGCAGTTATGAAATCCCAAACATTTGCTCTCTCCTTCCTTGAACATAGCAGAATTCCAGCAAGCTTCCCACTATGTCCTTCCTCTATCTACTGTCACCTCTGCATGCTAGTTCTTGTACAAACATCAAACAGCTAAGTTTTCACTGACCAACCACCACACTGGCAATTTGCTAAACCAAAGCAGACTGATTTATAGACAGATAGAAAAGGAGAAATTGCCTGCACGATGTACTCCTTGACATGTGACAATAAGCCTGGGTCTGAAGAGAGTCTTGACCCTCATCTGAGAGTGGCTACATCTAGCCTTCCATCTATATCCAAATGGGGCAAATAGCTGTATCGATTTCTCTGTCCCACTGACATACAGCTAAAACACTGACTCCTGATGCAGTGAGCCTCTCCTGCCACACCTGTTATTCTATTGAAAATAATCAATGAAAGTTATTGAAACTACAGATGCAACTACACATCTCCACATTAAACCCAAGCCTTCCATGGGAATCCATGGTCACTTTTTCAATTTCTAGGTACTACAGCACAATACAGTAAAAAAATACAAAAAATACAGTAAAAATTCTTTATTACATCTAAACATCAAACATAGTTAATTTGTATGTTTACTTCATTAGAATTCAGACTCAGTTTTGCATGAGTTTCTTAGTAATTATGCTATGAATATCCCAACCTGTTGGGATATGCCAAAGCTGTTGATAATATAAAAAAACTACTGTGGTTCTCCAAGCTAATGCTTTTTAGTTTTTATTTTCTAAGATAAGCAGCAATGATTGACTATTGTTTACGGATACGTCCAGCATTCAGGAATTGTGTCTTGAACTTAAAAGCTTTCAAAGCTAACAGGTGGTCTCTCGCCAGCACAACACTTAAAAATTACCACATTCTGCATACAGTAAAAGCAACATAGACAAAGGCAGAAGGAATACACTTCAAGAAGACAGATAATAATGGAAAAAACTAGTGTAGAGTGAAGTAAATAATCAAGGTTGAGTACGCCACCTAGGAGGAAAGAGTGAAAGAACCAGAGCAGCTATTCCAGAAAAGCACACACGAAGAAAAAACAGGTTGACAAGTCTTCAAGTATGTAAAGAATAGGGGATTTTGCCTTTGCCTTCTATGTCTATTGTTATTATTTTAAAAAGTACTAAGTTTAAATAATTTCAACAAATATTCAGACAAACATGAATAAAACCTTTCCATCTGCCAAGACTTGTACAGGCTATTGAGAGGGTGTGCAGAATTACTATCATTGGAGTTTTTTAAAAGTTTATGCCTTTGGGTCACTTTCTACTGTGCTTTATATGATTCTACAATATAATAATTCCCTCAAGGATGGGAGAAAGTATTTTCCAAAGCAGGGTTAATTAACATCAGTGCTTGAAAAGTCAGGTAGAGTAGACCTTTGGCTGTTCAGTATACTTATGATATAGAGTGCTTCAATAAACATAAAAATTCTTCTGCTGTAGAAACAATGGGTAGAGAGTTACTGGTGTCAAAATTAACACTGAGGTAAGATCTGCTCTTAAAATGTCCTAAAAGGCCACACTTCAATTAACGTTTTCTAAGAAACAGAAGAAACAAAAGAAAGGTTTCGGAAGAAAGGAAACAGAAGAAACCACAAATATATTAAAACAGGATTTGTGACACCCTATGCCATAGGAATTGCGCTATTATTTGTGAGAAGAGGGCTGTAGCATATCACAGAAAGAACTGGTCTGTCTCAACATCACACCTAACCTGAAGATCTCATCGCCCAGACAACTGCACACGGACTGTGGTGCCAACAGGATGGGTTTGCAGGGTCCACCCTAATAATGGATACTGACATCAGACAGAACAACTGCCAAGAGCTGGATGCTATACAGACAAAACCACTGCTACGAGGTGGACATGCCTGAACAGGTGCATGTTTTTGGTGGGAAAATAAGGGGCAGAGTTAGTGAAATAAGCTGATTAGCAAGGCATGACCCCAAGCATATAACGGACAAAGCAATGGTGAGGATAGGAGAACATTCTCCCACCAGACTAAGCATTGGATTGATGGGATGCCACAGCACTGTGGGGGTACCTATCTTTATCTCTCTCTCCCTCCCTCCCTCTCTCCCTCTTTCTCTTTCCTCCTCCAATGCATGCCTCATAACCGAATAAACAGTGGCACGTGACCTCATTTGAGTCTTAATTCTGTGTCCAAGTACCCGAACTAAACATAACCGTATCTTTATGACACGTATTAGAGTGCATGTGAGACTTAAAAAAACTCATGTAACCATTTTCCAGTCTGATAAAACTTGATAAAAAAAAAGTAAAATCCTGTTCGATGCCCCCCTCCTTTTGTTTTTTTTTTTTTGAGAGAAGATTCATTTTCTTGGGGATAAACTTGCCAGTGTCTAAGATGTTCTTTAAGATTAATCTTTCTAGTTTTATTTCAGTGAAATAAGAAGGACTTGGAAATCAAGTGTATGCTCTTTAGGTGCCCCTCATCAATTTAACTGTCCACCACTAGCATCAGGTCTACAGGACTACACCATTTGATGACTGCAGACATCAGAACAATCAGAGATCAAAGCCTCTAGGCACAAAGAATCATAGAATCACCAGGTTGGAAAGGACTCACTGTATCATCGAGTCGTACCATTCCTAACACTCCCTTAAACCATGTCCCTAAGCACTTCATCAACTCGTTCCTTAAACACCTCCAGGGAAGGTGACTCAACCACCTCCCTGGGCAGCCTGTCCCAGTGCCCAATGACTCTTTCCGTGAAGAATTTTTTTCCGATATCCAGCCTGAATCTCCCCTGGCAGAGCTTCAAGCCATTCCCCCTTGTCCTGTCCCCTGTCACTTGGGAGAAGAGGCCAGCTCCCTCCTCTCCACAACCTCCTTTCAGGTAGTTGTAGAGAGTAATAAGGTCTCCCCTCAGCCTCCTCTTCTCCAGGCTAAACAACCCCAGCTCTCTCAGCCGCTCCTCGTAAGACTTGTTCTCCAGCCCCCTCAGCAGCTTCGTTGCTCTTCTCTGGACACGCTCCAGAGCCTCAACATCCTCCTTGTGGTGAGGGGCCCAGAACTGAACACAGTACTCAAGGTGCGATCTCAACAGTGCCGAGTACAGAGGGCGAATCACCGCCCTGAACCTGCTGGTCACACCGTTTCTGATAGAAGCCAAGATGCCATTGGCCTTCTTGGCCACCTGGGCACACTGCTGGCTCATGTTCAGTCGGCTGTCAACCAGCACCCCCAGGTCCTTCTCTTCCGTGCAGCTTTCCAGTCACTCTTCCCCCAGGCTGTAGCGCTGCATAGGGTTGTTATGCCCCAAGTGCAGGACCCGGCATTTGGCCTTGTGGAACCTCATGCCATAAGAAAAACATTTGATAAGAGCACAACGTAGTTACACTACTTCTGTGAAAAATTGCTTACACTGTCTGTGCCATCCCAGAAAGCCTATTGCTATTCAGAAGGTATTTATGAGTTGAGAGGCAACTGGAGAGGCTATGCCTTAGATGTGAGCCTGTAAATACACATGGGGAATGTGCTGCTGTCCTGCCATCAGAAGTTGCTGACCAAAGAGCAGGTGAAAGCAGACCTGCTGCAGAATGCAAACACGATCAAAAAACTAAACTAACTTGACTTTCAGACGTGTCACGGCTTGCCTGAAACAAACAGCATTGAACTCAACAAAGGTCTAATGCTTCCTATGTTTGGATTGTTTTTATTGAGTTTTTTGGCAACTTTATTACGAGAAACAAGATAGAGTCTCACTTGGATCAAAAAACAGTAGCTTATCAGTTCTCAACATCTGGTGACCAATAGTCAATCAGAACTGAGAGTTTTAAACAGAAATACTGGTGTTTGATTTCTTTTCACATCAACTTTACAATAGTGCAGATCTCTCCACCTTCCTGGTTTTACTAATGATTTATTCATTGTACCTGGAGACTCATACACCAAGATACCTTGTTCATGTGGTACAAATTCCATATATTTTAAAGACTACACTCTTTAAGCTACTGACGCTTGAAAAATAAATACATAGAGAAATAGAGAGAGATAGATATAAAGAAAAGTACCTGTACTGTGGTGTATGGAGAATATACTTTCTTTGTCACTGAAGATGCTGTATTTTATGTTTTCTCCTGTAAATGTGTTTTCATAAGCTTCTACAGTCAGAACTGATGTACCTGCGAAAGCAATAAGACATTTTCATCATGTCCACTTTAGGAGATTTTAGCCTGATTTTATATCACCATGATTAATAGCTGATGCACAGACAAGTATCTATGTACTTGTCTAGGTGCTTATTCAGCTTAAAATAACATAAAATAAAACAAGTCCCCATAACACTTCACTGTGTTAAAACTTCATAAGCAAGGCATTCTCTACCCCTCCTTGCTGAGTAAATTACTCATCTGATCACAACTTCATCGTCTACCTAAATAAATGATGTTCTAACTTCTCCTAACTGCAAAATCCCATGTAACACTAGAACTACCTCTTACCTGAAGTCGTATGTATTCCTGTTATTCAGATAGTGCTGTGTTTGATCATTTCAATCTCACTTTTTCAACCTTTTCAAAAATTCTTTTAAGGAAAATTGGGGGTGGGGAGGAGGTTGTGCATCATAAGAATGTATGTTACCTCTGAATCACCATAAAGAATTTATTTTTTCCTTTATCTGATTTCAGTTTGGATATTTGAACAACATTTTACATGAAATTTTAAGCAGTCACCTTCTGACAGAGAGAATGAAAAGATGAAACTGTACGCACTGCTAAGTGTCAAAGCAAGCAGAGATAAAGAGAACCCAAATTCAATGAAAAGACCAAAGATTTAATATAGAATATAAAAAACATTAAATAAAAATCCTCTTCAAAATAGGGTTAGAATAAAAATGGGGAACTGAATATGTTATCCCAATCACAATCATTGCGTTTACCAAATGGTTAGGAAATTTTAAAAGTGCTACCAAGATTTCCAAATAATTATCATTTTTGAGCGAGTTCTAAATTGTTTGGCATATGTGGCAGTTGATTTTAATGTATTTTAATTGTTTAATTTAATTGTAATTGATTCCATTAAACTGTGATGGAATGAGGTTACTGTGCAACCTGAACTCTTTCAAACAGCATTACAGACAACTAGCTATTTAATTACATTACGAAGGGCATGCTGTTCACACTCATGTCCTGGATTTTAAAGGGAAGGACTTTATCTTTAGTGCAAAAACTAAGAGGAAAGGCTGCTCTTACTATTATCTGCTAACTTTTTTATTTTAGCATTGTGTCTTATTAATTTTTAAACCCAGGAAATTTGGGGTTAAGTGGTTTGTCACTCGCTCCTAAAATCTGACCATCAAAAGCAAAAATATGCTGATCTTGACAGGTGCAGTTTTCTGCACTAATCAATATATTTATAAGATATTTACTAGAAAAGGTCTGGAAGTAAGAACCAACTGTCCAATATGTAAAGACTCATATGAACACAGCACTATTTTTTTTAGGTAATAAAATGGGGCCTTATATTGCACTGTAAGTACAATAATCCATAGCATCCTCAGAGCAGTTAACAAAAAAATATTCAACATCCGAAGAACGTGTCTATTTATCTTCTAAGGCTGTCAGCACTCTTTTCTTTGCTTGCAGGTTTAAGAAGAAAAAACTACCATAAAAAAAGCAGGCAGCAGCATTTCTACTTGAATCCCTGTTTTTCAGGAGTTAGCAGGATCCTTAAATCCTGCTTTAGGTCCTCAAATCCTAATCTTTTACGGTTTATATTTTTCTTATTTTCATGGATTGTTTTCAAAATTATAACTTCTTTTTGGCAGAGAATGAATTTTTTCAGTTTCTGATACCTTTCATGGAAAATTACTCCTTCAAACAGTGAATTTTTATAGTTCATTGTCAAAAAAAAAATGATCGAACTCTGAGGTCTATTGTGACACAAACAGGGCCTATACAGGTATATAACAAATGGCAGTGCCTATTCATTTGAGCTTGCAATTTCAAGTACACAGGACTCAAATGCAGCTTCAAGCAGAGGTCATAAACGTAACACTTAAACACTTAAACTGTAAAAAACGAGGAGAAAATTAGCTTTCTGGCTGCAAAGCACACCGAAATAAGGATGAGATCAGCACTAAAGCTAAAGCAAGGAAGGAGGAACAACAGGATCACAGCAGAAAGCAGAGAGATTGGCTTGAAACGCCATGCAATCAAGTGATGGATTAATTAAGAGTATCAATGGAAGTGAAAAGTGATTTAAAATGTTTATATTTGGGGGTCTTTTCAGTTTAATCAGCAAACTGATTGCATTTGGAATTATCTCAAGTGCTTTAAATAGATCACATATCAAACTTTACATTATGCCCACTGAGTTGAAACTGAAGTATGACAGTATGGACTGTGTTTTCACACCTGACCAAGTCGACTCAAAACCTGTTGTTGTACTCTGAGTTTTGATGTAATGCATACACCAGAAATGAGCTACTGCATTACATATATAATTGTTTTCTTTTCTCTTCTGCAGTCATTATAGTAGTCTGCTTTTCCTTCTTTTGTCATCTAACCTTGGTTCATCTTTGTCATTATTTCTAGAGACCTCTTAATTGCTAATGAAAGGAAAAGCTAACTGAGCATAAAGAACAAGAGATGGCTTACAGAATAACAGGCAACATATTTTATATATGTTAATAAAAAAAGAGGAGTAACAAGTTTTACTGATGAATCTGTCTGCAGTGAAGTGCTATGCAAACAGCCATTCAAGTGAAAGCTTGCTGAATAATAAAGGTTTCTTACCCTCTTGAGACTGCAATAACTTGATTACTTATTGACCGGCTTCTAAGTGCCTGTTGTAATGCAGTTTATAACATTTAAAGACATTAAATATTCGATATTAAACAAAAAGTAGAAGAATGGGGTTTTCTGAAGGTCATTAAACTTGGAGGTCAAACACTTACAGAAAATCTGACCACAAGGACCAATTCCTCAGGCACTCATACAATTGACAAGATTAGACTAAATTAAAACTAAGGGCCCTTGGCTTTGGCTTTCATTGTTGATATTATTCAGATTTTTTAATTATTTTAAAAATAAACTTAGAGTTTTCCCACTCTACTTGTTAAGGCAGAAATAAAATCAGCAGGGAAAGGCACATTTATTAATACCAGTTCTACAAATAATCAGTATGTAATGTAAATCTCCCCTGAACTGAATACACTGCTACTATTCATACTTGTAAGGATCTTAGAATCACATATATCATGTAACCTAACTCCTATGAGACTTTTAATTATAATCATGCTTTTTTTCCCACTGAAATGTAAAATATTTTATATTTGCTTATTATTATATAAACAAGAAAATACTACAAACAGAGCCAAAACAGTATTAGTATTTGGTAAAGTCTCTCATACTCTTAAAAGAATTTGATCTTCTTAGCAAATAGACTTTTTATTAAATACACAAACTAAAATTTTGTGAGGAAACTTTCCTGTTTACCTTGAAGCTTTGCTAAATCCCCTTTAATCAAAACAACTTAAATTGAATTTTATTTATAGTTTCTATAGATTGATTGGGAGAACAATCTGACTATGGCATTCTGTTACCTCAGTCCCTTGGGGTACTTCTGTAATTTTCGGCTGTATTGTCTAGCCTGACCCATGAATGTAGCTACACTTAAAAAAATTTTGAATCAGATTAGTTTATCTATTGCTATAAAGCTCTAAATTTTTTTTTTCTTTAAACCAATAGTTGCTGCCTAACACAACCTCTTCCCTCTTACTATTTTTTCTTAACTAGAAAGAAATTTTAATGAAGGATTAATGCAGGTTAAGCCCATCTCTCCTGAAAAGAATGAAACACCAGGACCTTGACCTAACTCCTCTGGGAAGCCTGACAAACAGGTTCTCACAACGCTTTCTGAAAATACAAGCCTGGTGTAGCAAGAGAGAGGCAAAATTGAGAGCCCAGGGCTCCTCTCTTGATCTCTCTGCTTTCCAGACACTCAGGATCGAAGGTCCCCCTAGATCACTATAAGTGACTCTCAGCTGATGAATGAAAAGATAGAGAACAGAGGTTAACACCCATTGCTGTGACATCTGAACTGTATCTTCTGGAAGCAGCAATTGATTTCCGCAGGGCAGACTCTCCTTTGCAAGGTGACACATGATTAATTACTGTACGGTGTTGATGCCAGTTAAACAGGGTTTGGAGGCCTTTGGGTATCTGTGACTCTTATTCATAAAAAAAAAAGTAATTACATTTTAGGGGTCCCAAAACTACCTGTAAATCCTGGTCAAATTAATGGAATAGAAAGCATTTTTCAAATGTCAGGACAAATGTGTTTAGGGATTTATTTATTTAGCATTTGTGATAACAGCAATGAATAAAGCAGTGGTTTAAAAAAAATTAAAGAAGTTTAAATAACTTCTTAGCCCATAAGTTCCATACTCAGAATGATCAGTATAGACTGAAAGGGTAAAGCACCTCTGCCTGAGGAGACCTGGAACTACACCTTTCATGTTTCAGGAGAGTGTTTTACTACCAGGCTACTGCCTGCCTCACTCTTTTACTGTTGGAAGCCTTTCACTTCTTCCAAAATCCCATGTATTTTATGACAGATAGTGAGAGCACTAAAAGGATGCTCTAGCTTCATCACTCACCATAACTTCTTAGAAATCCCCTGCAAGGAAAACACTTAAGTCTCTTAATTAAAAAAAGAAAATGTTATTGCCCATTTTTTATTTTTTAATTGAAATATCAGTAAGAGTCACAGCATTATCTTTATCTTAAAATACACGGCTGAAAATTTGGGTTGTAGTCTCAAACAGGCACAGAGGAAGGAATGGCTTAGTAATCATAGCAGTAGTTACTCCATCAGCCATCTTCACCCTTAGTTCTCTATCCTGTTTGTAATTACTCAAGAATATTAACTAGCTGTCCAAAATTATTAACAAAATTATTTCTTTTTTACCAATTCCTAATCAAATATATAGGCTGTTATTTGAGATCTAAGAACTTACAAGTCTCAAGATACCCTTAGGATATAAAGGAATATTGCTTTCATTTTACTAAAGGAAATTTGAACCATGAATAGCATAAACAACTTGTTCAAGGTGAACCTCATGAGGCAGTGTTTGAATCAAGAATACAGTGCAGGTCAGATCCTTAAATATGTCTGGGCAATTGTACAGCAGGATTTCTGGGCAGAAAAATGTGAGAGACACTCCTTTCTGCCCCTCATTATGACAAACTTATCCTCTGAAGCAGGAAAAGGTACTTCTGATAACTAATTGGCAGGAGGAATAACCACAAATGTTCTCTGAATAATAAAAACTAGAGCAGAAATTCTCATCATTATACTGAACAAAAATAAATAAATCTATAAGCATTGTGTGATTTAAGCTGTACATCTATCGGCAGCATTCAACAGCACAGGCTCTGCCTACGGATGCACTGCAAAATCTGTCCAAGTGACAACATTTCACAGCCTCTGAACTTCTCACCCCTTCAGCCTCCTTACATTCAATTCTCCTTCCTCTGGAAGTCCAAAACTTCAGTAAAGTTTTAGAGTATCACTGATAGCTATTGCAGTTCATGAAGGGTTTTGCAAAACTAAAATTGTTGTGTTGCAACTGGTACACACCACTTATCTGAGCTTGTGAGTGTTGAAAACCAAACCAATGCGTAAACATTGTCCACTCATCATTACAGTCAGTTTGATTGAAGAGTGAACACTGATGCTCACGGTTTCCCAGGCTGAGGGTTGGAAACACACCACCTGCTACACAGACACCTTCTGTTTCATATGAACAACATTGCTGCACGTGGACAGCAAACTCAAACGCCAGATAATGCCTTCAACTAACAGACCATGTTTCTTTTTCATGCTGGTGCACTTGAAAAGAGCAGACAGGTACTTGCTACATCCACATTAACTTCTCCCTGCTGCTGCACAGGAAAAACGCTTCCTTCTACTATTTACGACAATTACCATGCCAAAATGAGGGAAGATTGGCCACCACAAGAACACAAATTGGGATTTGATGCCAACCACAACAACACAAATTGGGATTTGATGCCCACCTGTTACACTGTTCTCAGGTAAGCTTGCTTCATACAGGCTACGGCTAAAAGAAATCTCCTCCTCTTGTTCTTCTGTAAAGATAACGACGATAGCTGTGGCTGTTCGAGGTGAGATACCTTGATCTGAAGCTGTCACTAGTAGCTGGGTACTGAAGTCCTTGGAAGCCAAGGGCTCCTGAAGAGTGATGTCACCTGTCTTTGGGTCAATCTGAAATACAGTTTCTGCTGGCATCAAACTAAAAACAACAGCTCCGTTTGACCCCAGATCCATGTCCTCTGCTCTCACAGTGGCTATTGTCTCATTCACAGCAGTTTCAGCAGGCACAAAGGCCCTGATAGGATTCTGCAAAAAAACGGGATCACTGTCATTGACATCATCAACGTGCACGACAACACTGACAGTGGTGCTTCTTGGCAAATCAGTGCTACAATCACTTGCCACAGCCCTAAACGTATACTGAGATTTGGTCTCCCGGTCCAGTGCCTTTGTAGTAACTATAGATCCTGTTACACTGTCAACAGCAAATGCGCCAAAGGTGTCGTCAATGAGGGCATATGTAACTTCACCATTCGGTCCATCATCTTCATCAGAAGCAAAGAGGTCCAGGATGGCTGAGCCTTCCTCTAGGTCTTCTCTCACAGAGATTTGATACTGAGTCTTTGCAAACAGTGGGTTGTGGTCATTTTCATCTAAAACCATTAGATAGAGCTGTGCAGTGGAGCTTCTTGAGGGAATGCCTAGGTCATGGCATTCAATAACGAGAGTGAAATTGCTGACATCTTCTCTGTCTAAGCTACGAGTGACCAGCAGCTTTCCTGAAGTGTTATTTAGTGTGAAGTATCCTCCAACATTTCCACCTTTCAAACATATAAAAAATAAAATGATCAAAAAATTGCTTTTGAAAAAAGAACCCCTTGTGAACACCATTATTTTAATTGCAATTTTGCAATTGCTCATATAGCTACTGCACTCATGCATATGCTTTTGTATATTTTATTCCTCTTACGTGAATTAAAACCTGCATTTCATTTAAATCAGTGGGTGGCAATGACAGTAAATACAGAATGTCATATCAATTGATGGAGTGTCTATTTTGCCAGATGCATGTCTTTTTTCCTGAAGCAGCATACCTTGTAAAATCTGCAACTATGCCGCTGCACAAAGCTTAGTTAAAAATTTCAGTAACACATAATGCGTTGCTGACAATTATAATTACTTGCTCCTTGTTGTCTTCTACAAACCTGTCTCTTGGAAGTGAATAGTTGTACAAGGTCTCAATTTGAGGGTCATAGGGAGAGGCAGGTAAATATGAAGCAGTTGACAGAAAAGTCAGTGTTCTCAGTAACAGCGAATGGCATACATACTTCGTAACACGTAAAAAAAACCCCAAAGGTAATCAAATCAAAGATCATGAAAACCCAAGAAAACATAATGGAATTCATAACTGTTTCTTCAGAGAAAAATATGTTGGCTGCTACCACAGTAGCTATCTTGAGCTATTGCTGAGACCCAAAACCAAAAGTAAGAACAGCAAACTTGTATTTGTGCAAAGTTATTACAGGAGGCTTTGAACAGCTGTGGAGCTTATATTGGCATAGTGGACACAGCAAAAGTTTGGCAATATGAAAACCAAGTATGACATTACTAATTGCTCGGTGAAAGAAGCCCTCATGAAATAAAATTAAATAAATAAAATTAGATTAATTCTTGTACTTATTGGCAAAGGTATATTCACATTCAGAACTTCCACAACTATAATAAAATGGACAAAATTATGCCTTTGTGATTAATGCCTTCTTCCAGCACCTTGTTCCAGCATTTGGTCATTTTTTGTTTTTCTTTTCTGTGCTATTTCCAATCCAGAAAGCAGACTGAAAGCATGCCTGGAAGGTGCTTATTAATGCTGACAAAGGAGTGAAAGATCTATTTTTTTTCCACATGAAAGAAATATGTGGATAACATAGGAGCTAGGGAGGCCTGGCAAAATCAAGGCTAGTCTAAAAACTTGGATACTGGTGTTTATATACGTCCTGATCTGTACTAACAAAAGTGATGGCATGCAACTTACCAATTATTTTGTATCTCAGAGCTCCGTTATTTCCAGCATCCATATCTACAGCCCGGGTAACATAAACAACGGAAGGCTGTTGGTTCTCCGGAATACGGATCTCGGATGCAGGAAGAAGAAATGTAGGAGAGTGATCATTTTCATCTAGCACTTTGCAGATAACCGTCACCGTGCTCGACAGTGATGGAGTGCCACTATCTCGAACCAAAACTGTGATTAACAAAAAGAAATCAAATTTTATACAACGGTTGTGGATGCAACAACATGTGTTCCTTAATAATAGCAGAACAGGAGAATTATTTGTGCTATGCAAAAAGCATATGCTCTTCTGTACCTGAAGTCTTACCACTTCCACCTAATTCAGACAGCACGGAGAAAAGGTAATGCTGCTAAGAATCCCACATTCATTCTCACTTCCCATTTTACAGGCACTCATATAGCTGTTTCACACTGTTACCTTTAATACTGAAAATCTCCTGGGTTTCCCTGTCCAGTGATGCAGTTGTTATCAGTTCTCCACTGTCTGAGTTTATCTTGAACTTCTCATAACCAGTTCCTGGTAAGATCTCATACTGAAGCAAGGAATTAAGACCTTAAAAGAAAAAAATGGAAGTCTTAATAAGACACAGTCACTGCTCCTCACATTCAGGTCTGCAGATGTGTCTCCTTCTTCGCCCCCTCCCCTCCCAGGGAAACGGATTACGGCTGAAATTATTATTTTTAATTAAGTGAATAACTGCTTCTTCATTAACACAAAAGCCTTCTCCAGATGTTTCTTTGTGCCTAAGTTTTCAAGCCACTCAAAGTCACCACAGCAACATTTTTTGGCACTCGGGGCATGTTTCCAAACAAGCTGACATATCAACATGGTGCAAGATGACATAAACTTAGATTGTGGAATCCATGTATTTGTCTTCTGCTCTCCCAGAGAAAGCTAGTTTATTTCTCAACAGGATGTTGGGCAGGGCATTGGGCTGCTCTGGCAGCTCTGGTTCTCCACTTAAATTCGCTAGGAGACAATGCAAATATCTGTACAGTACAACGTTGGACAGTATACACATTTAAAGAAAACATCTCCTTCTTGGCATGCCCATCAGTTCTAAATATTCATAATACTGAGCAGGTGAGTGCTTAAGTTCCATCAGGACTCACAGGATAGCCATCTCCTAATTGTCTTCAACAGAAAAGCTTATTTGGTGGACGTTCCCACAGCACATCTCAGCCCTCATATACAGCTCCCAGTTGTAGACAACCTCTGAAATTATGCTGCTTGGTTTTATAAAGTCATGTAAGATTTCCAGAGGGGAAGGTTAAATATTTTCACTCCCTTAAAGTTTTTCTGAATGTCAATACCATTCAGTTCCTAAATAGATCTACGACTTGTATACAGTACAGGGATAAGAGTCTTCCTGTTTTTCTCTAGGAAACAGCAGGCTAAAATTGTACAAGCCTTTAAAAACCTTTCTTTCAAAGTTGCCCACCTGAGTTGAACAAGAAATGTGACTCTGCATTCTCACCTAATAGGATTGTAAAATAATTTCTTTCATGTTTCTTCTAGTTTCAACATTCTCCTGAGGAAAAGTATTATGTCATCCTCATCACACTCATATTTTTGACTTTAATTACTTTAATCTTACATTATACTTGAAGGGCTTGTACTATTGTGTGTGGGGGTTTGTTTGGCGTTTTGGTTTGGTTTCGTTTTGCAAATTTTTGTAGTATAGGGACAGTCAGCGCACCTGGAAAGCTACATCTCTCCTACTCATAATAAAACTGTTGTTTACAGTTAAACACTGCCTGCCTGTTCTCATCTGCCTCAATAGCAAAGAGGACAATCTGCACTTGAGTTGAAGGAGAAACACCAGTCTGAGAGAAGAAACAGAGCCTGCAGTTCTTAGCGTCCACGACTTCCCCTGTTTTCCTATGAATAGCTCTGCTAAATAGTTGACAATGCTACTGAAATTTGATTGAAAGAATTATTACTGTAAACGCATTCACATTTAAATTAAATCCATGGAGGGACATATTCGTACAAATAAATAGCAAAGGAAAATGAGGTACAAAAATTCTTCCAGCCTTCCATTAGAATGGAGAAAAATCACAGCAGTAAGGATAATCAAAGAGAGTACCTTGAAAATTTAAGGTAAGGTAATCAAACCCACCAGCTGATCTGCCCATATTAGACACCATTCAACTAAAGGTATTTGCAGCTCTGCCTCCATCTATCTATCCTTAATCACCAATATACTACAGATGGAAGAAAAGACACGTGACACTACAAAGCTGATATTAACTATTAACCTTTGGTCTCCTGCAACCGAACCGCTTTAAGTCATTGCATTCACTGAAAGATTTCACAATGGATATTATTTACAGACAGTGCTGAAAAATAATACGGGTATCATCCAAGTGGCTATTCACACTGTTGAAATTAAAACTTTTAACCCTTAAGGCACACAGATATGTAACACCTTGATTACACTCATTTCTGAAATACTTACTGCCTCCTTTCTCATATCCAACTGATAGGAGTGTACACCTAGCAGCAGGAGAGAGCTGCACACCCTGTCCAAGAGAGGACGACTCTCTTGGAATGTAATGACTCTACATATTTGCTTATCATGGCACAGCAGCTGACACATTAGCATTTGATCTAGCCCGTTAGTTAATTATTCAGTAGTCCTAGTCACACATTGGGGGCTGAAATTACAATCTGAAACGAGAAACAAGATATCCCTTCTGTTCATTATGAGTTGGAAGAGAAGGTAAGCCTCTTTCTTGCCACCGGCCGGTGGCAGGGGTCCCTTCCTCCACAGGCCAAAGGGCAGGGTGGATGCATGATATCTGAACTCCAGTCAGGGAAAAGCTTACGTCCCCTTTCCCACTCCCCTGCCACAGCATGGGCAGCCCCCACGCTCCCACAGCTTATTGGAAGCAGCAGCCACAGCATTACACTGTGCATATGTCTAGTGGCAATACTAGTGAGAAAGTAATGGGAACAAATGCCTCCACCTCAAATCTAGGCTCAAATTTTACCTTTATAATAGTAGTGTTAAGGCCACAATAATCCATGAATGTGACCAAAACAACATGTCTAGTGAGTGGCAGTAAGCCCTGTCTCATAACTCTAAGTCAGACACCCCCATCAACTTTCAGAGACTTTTCTTCTAAGGCTCCAGGCATAACTACTGAACTGCAGAGGTGCACTTCGGCTTAAAAACAGACCTTGACAAATGCTACTTCAGTTCACTCAGAGGTTCTGCTAAGACATATCTCAAGACAAAGCAGTGACCGATCTTAAATATGCTGCAGGTATATTTGTTTTCCTGCGCCTTTTTTTCCCCAGTATTTATTTGTATTACACGTCTTTAAACTTTGGGCTTTAAACTTTGACGTTGGGCTCTTAGATGTTGGCCTTGGGTTGGGTAAAGAGCTCCTACAGTTTAAGAGGACTTACAAGAAGTGTGGCAACATAGAGTTGCAGTAAGTGCAGCTCTTGTAATGTGCACGAAGGAGCTGGCTGAACAAGAAGCTTCATGGAAATCCACATGAAAGAAAATCGTAACAAACAAAAATTTCAGTAGTGATTTCCAAAAATAAAACCAGCCTTCAGAAGCTTGAGCCAAATACAAAGCAGGTGACAGCTGCTTGCTTTCCCTCTTCTCTTTGAAGAGAAGGAAGTATAAAGACAAATAAAAGAGAAAGCTGGTGATGGCTGCAATTATCAGTAAAAATGATATCTCGCTGTGGTCAGTCAGGGAACATAGAAAATGAAAAAAAAACCAAAAAAACAAACCTGTCATGGTAGGAAAGTCCTCCACTGAGACTATGCAAAGTATGCAAAGATTAGTGGGATGTGAACTGCAATTTGAAGAGTGAATAAATATGAAGTAAAAACTGTGATGTAGAATATAAAGAACATCACAAGAGGAGTCATTCAAAAATTGTATTCCAAAAACATAAGAAAAGTGAATAGCATTATATTTACATGACTCCTATATAAATCCTATTTTCTTACACTATGAGCATCACTTCAGTATTTGTTTGGAACAATATTGTTACACGCACATGACGCGGGGCTAAATCAGGCAAAGAGAAAGAAGGACTGTGGTTACTGGAAAATATATTTTAATAAAAAAAAAAAAAAAAAAGCTGGAAGGAACCTTCAGCCACAACATTACTCCAGCCCAAAGTGTCTGCACAGGCAGGCGCACGCTGTGCCACCCAGTACACTTGGAATGTCCTTCCCCTCTATCCTGCCAAGCCAACCCTGCTCCATTCTCTAAATAGTTCCCAAAATTTCACTTCTGCTGTATTTCCCACAAGACGTGCAACAAATAAATATAAGGGATGGAGAAAGGAGGGAGAGGAATTCAAACAAATATCTACTTCTTTTCTCTACGATCTTGCAACTTCTTACTTCAAGTATTGCCTTTTTTTTTTTTTTTTAATAGTGTGATCCACAAAAGAGAGAGAATACTTGGAAAAGTGAGGTACAGAGGTAGACTGTAATGCTGCTCAGCTGCCAAAGACTTTCACAGACAGGGCTACCCACCCATTCCCAGTTTCTAAATACTTTACATACTTGTAGGGAAATGTCTCTTCTATATAATACTTCTATTGAGCCCACATCAGCCTTCTGTAATCAATATGTGCTCTATATTAAAATGATAAATCTTACTGAATATGGAAAATTATTTTACCAACAAAATCTATTGTTTAATCATAGAATGGTTAATCTATTTTTTCGATTACACAACCTTAAACATTCTAAAGATGCACAGAAAGTGAATCCATAGCAAAACAAGTAATTTACTGACAACCTTTGGGCCAGTTGCAGCATTGTTGTAATATTTAATTATCTTTCCAGGTTTTATCTTTACTGCAGTCTACAGACACTGCGTAACTCCTTCATGTTACACCAACTATATGCATTTTGTGTGACATTACTAAAGATTCTCTCCCGTATGCAAATTACCTGTAACATCATATGCATTTTAGATATTTCAAATGAGCAGGTAGATGAAGATCTGGAGGGAATTTTTTTTCACTTGGCAAAGACTCTCCCATGTTTAGTCCTGTCATGTTATTCAATGAGCATATGAACCATCCCTTCTTGCTCATCTTTTCTGTGTGTGTTTGAAAAGCAACGCATTAACGCTCTTACCCACGGAAAATACTATTTGAAATCCAGAGCGGCTTCCACGATAACTTCACAGCAACTAACTGGAAAATCTTGGATGACAGTGCCACCCTCTGGTCAGAAAAGATTAGTTCATATTTGTTACAGAACCAGGACCCTTCTCTGGTGAACTGTTTTTAAAAGATTCAAAATGCTCTGATTCAGAGCAACAAGGAGCTCAAATATTAACTTTAACTGAGTCGAACGTTGTCTGCTGATTTATAATCAGAGCTTGGTGGTTATCTTCACATGAAAGCTACAGTAGGCTGAGTCACCCTGCATCATGCAAATGCACGTTTTACATTTAAGCTGAAACTATCCCGGTGCACAACTCAGAATATCTCCGAGCCCTGAATAAAATTCGAGGGTTGGAACAAAACCCCACGTTTTGTAACTCATACACTACCTTGGGAAAAGCGCAATAGCTCTATATGGAATCACAGCAGGTAACAAGATTTGATCCGTCTATTATGGTCCATAATGAAAATAATAACAAAAGGACATAAATTACCTGCATCTCTGTCCACAGCTTCCACCTTTATTACAACCTCCCCCGGATCTTGGTTTTCACAAACTGCAGTCTCATAAAGTTGCTTCAAAAATACTGGAGTCTCATCATTCACATCAACAACAACGATGGTTAGGACCTGTGTGGCGGAGAGAGCTGGACTGCCATCGTCACAAGCCATGACTGTCAAACTGTAGCGCTCCTGAATCTCACGATCCAGAAGCTGCGCTGTAGTTAGGAGTCCTATTATAAAGACAGATGATATTAAAAAACATACTGGTCCAGGTTAGGATTCCAGGTATTGCCGCACTCACAGCTTCAATGTAGCACCACCATGCATGCTGTGCCACTGCTGCAGAACTTCTGGACTTTGGAGTCAAATATTACTTGTGATTACCTTTATAGTGTTAATTGGCTCAGAAATATTCATTTTCACATGGAGAGAAATCGGGATCCATGGAATATTCAAGCGAAGTTCAGAGATTCCTTTTTATTTAACTTTGGGCTTAACTTTTTAACTTTAATTAACTTAAATATTTGTGTTCTTTTGCACATAAGTCATACAATTAGGAGCTCTACAAATCAGTGTAATCTGTATCGCATAATGCATTCAAAATAAGAACCAGAAAATATTGCAACTGTTAGGGTGAGATTTGCATTTGTGTGCAGATGGTATAATAGTTACGGAACTCATTTGGGAACCAGAGAATTTCAGAATAAGATTCATCAGCACTTTGAACCTCCACTTAACGTGTTCCACCCACAGTGTAATGCACATTCCTTGATTTGATTTTGCCTTTCCTCATGTTTACATATATGTGTGTGCATGTGCTTTAAGTATGTATCATGCAAAAAATCAGAATAAAGTATTCCACTGCACATACTTTCTTCCCACATTCCTTAATGTGCTATTGGAAAGTACTCCAGTACATGTGTCAAGTAGAAATTTTTGAGCTGAGTCTCACTGAGCTTCCCGACTGCATGTACTACGTCATGCTTGTGTGACGCTATGCTGAAGGTAACTAACTCCGAGAACAGTAAATCACCTGAGGAGAATACCACAGTAATGTGGTATTTCAGTATTACATTGTATGCACTCCCAAATATTACCATGACGAACACAGCATAAGAAATCCTACAGAAATTACAGTACCTGTGATTTTATCCAATACAAACGCTTTGTTTTCATTGCCTGAAAGAATGTGGTACGTAACTTGTCCATTTCTTCCCTCATCAGGATCCTTGGCAGTTATGTGGTGTACAAGAAAGCCCACCTCCACATCCTCCATGACATAGGAAAGAGGCAAAGATGTAAAACTGGGACTATTGTCATTGATATCTAAAATAACAACTTTCACAGCCAGAGAATCACGCCTCCGATCAGTCAGATTTATTGCCTGGTCTGACGCAGACACTGTAAGGATCACAAAGCGAGTAATCTCCCTGTCTAGTGGAAAAGCTGTGGTCAAGGCGCCACACGAAGGGTGAACATGAAATGGATTTTCACCCATGTTACTCATTTCTAAGGAATACTGTATTTTGCTGTTCAGAAAACTGCCATCTCCATCTTTTGCATTGAATGTGTAAACCACAGTGCCAACAGGTACATTTTCCTCTACGCCTATCACTACAAAGTCATCTTGAAAATACGGAGCATGATCATTCTGATCTTCTACATCAATACTTAGGAAGATAGTACTATTCTCTGGAGGTTTATTATTATAATCCTTTATAATAACTTGCAAAAGGAAGTGTGAAGTTGTTTCATAGTCAAGTCCCTTGGAAAGAAAAAGGTCTCCTGTCAAGCTATCTATTTCAAAATGAACATCATCATCATCATCATCTTCAACAATACTGAAATGTAGCTTCCTGTTAGTTGTTAAGTGATTTTCAGGCCACTTCAGAGAATTCAACGCTTGTGCAGGCTTAAAATTTTCAGGTACAACAAAGTGCTTGAAATCTTGGGAGAAGATGGATGTCCCCCTGGGAAGTGGGATTACCTGCAACAAAAGCACAAGAGTGAAATATTTTCCCCTTGTTATTACTAACAGTGCAATGAAAATGGTTTTCCTTAATTGAGGCTTTAATAATTTGTTATTTGTGACTGTATTTATCCTAATTACGCCTCAAAGCCAGAAAACAAACAACATGCTCTGTAAGAGTTCGAATAGTCCTTGGCCAGTGATTCCATAACTCTTATCTTTCGTTCCCACATTAAAAAAAGGGAGAAGACAGTCTCTCACCCCTTGAATCACAGAGGTCCAAAACCAGACAACTTGAACACTGCTGTCTCTGCCCCTATTCTGAAGCATTTCAAATGCCCCTCTGCATAGGAGAGCATCACAGGAACAGATGCGACAAAGAAAACACATTATACAGTTTGACAAACACAAGCAGATAAATGGTTTTTTTGAGGGTTGTTTATGTCATTACAGGGTTTCATTCCTTATGGATTGCTCCAGTGTTCCAAGTTAATGTTTTAAAATCAAAGAATCTCTTTAACTGTGGGAAGTGCATTTGCCTTGTCTTCATTGAAGCAGTTTTTTTCCAAGCTATCCAAAATTAAACATCTTCTGTGTGACATGAAAATAGCAGCCTTGGTGACATTTAACTAGGATAAAGCAGCACACAGGCAGCCAGGACCAAGCAGCCCCAGTGTGGCTCGATGAACAGCAGGTGGCTGGCTGTGAAAAAAGCATACACTGCATTTCACCGTCCCATGCAGAGCAGCCCTGTATAAACCGGCACAAAGGAATGAGCTATTCTTATGCTGGGTTACAGAGACAGAATTTTGAAAAGAGAGTAACATAGTGAAGAAAAAAAATATCTACCCTTTCCCTCATTTTCAGTCCCTCCTGATATTTGCTTTGCATTCCGCCTACCTGGATGTTTTCCTTCTCTTTTCCAGTGTTCATAATGACCTTCTACTAAAGCACAAACAACACCCATTTGTAGGACAACACAGAATGCTGATGTGTATTCTTAACAATTGAGTTTGTCCTCTCATTTCCACCCTCAAAAGAAAAATGGCTAAAGAGAATCATCATGAGACAAGGTGCTTATAATTTTGAACTTCTTTCTTTCTTCAGTTTATTTCCTTATCTTTTCCCAAAATTGTTTATTCAGAGGAACAACTTATGTATCTAACATAACTGTTGTACCTCCACGTCATAAACAAGTACCTGGATGTAAACAGCAGCATGTCCTTGAAGTGAAGGTGTCCCCTGGTCCCTGGCTGTGACCACCACTCTGTAATCTGATCTCTCAGCGTGTGACAGAGACCAGGTTGTTCGTAACTCCCCACTGACAGCATCAATCTGGAAGTATTTTATATCCTCTTCTATGGGGGAAAAAATGGATATGAGTTATTGCAGATCTCTTCAGCTTGCCTCCATGGTACTGAACATTGTAATTAACAGTAAGAAGGAGCAGGACCCAGAGGAAAGGGAACCTGATGCGCTTATTTGGATATCTCTGGCTCATTTGGTTCACCTCTTCTTCCTTTATCAAGCACACAGTTATTATAAAACACTCTGCTTCTAAAGGTACAGACAGAAATGCTATGCACTAAAGCAAATGCTCAATTTTGTACCCACCTTATTCACAGCAATGGTATGTGCATCAGGAGAGCAGCAGACACCCCAGGATTGGTTATGCTACTTCCAACATAAATTGGCAGGCAAGGCCAGAGAAAGAATTTAACTCTTTAGTCTCTGAACTGGCATGAAGGGTCAAGTAAATGATACTGGATACACAGCTGGCCTATGTCCCTCACCAACTATGGGTCAGCAAAGAGCCCTATCTACTCCTAAGACACCGTAACTACAGCGATGCTGCCTGCCCTGTCTTTGTTATGAACCAGAAGCTAACTGGGGGTAGCTAGAATCTCGTTGTGCAGCAACATGTGACTATTAGAAATTATGTTTACATCCTTCATCAAGGACTGGCTGCATGCTAATAACAAGCAACTTCTAATTACAATTACTACTTGCAGCTACATCAGATTACATTTATTCTAGAGTTACAAAGAAAAATTCCCCCATAAAATCCACCATAAAAGGGTAAATAGCTCTTTGTGTCCAGCCGTAAATCTAACACTGCCAAGCTCACCACTTAACCACATCCCTAAGCGCCACATCTACTAGTCTTTTAAATACCTCTAGGAATGGTGGTGCGTCAACTACTTCCCTGGGTAGCCTTTTCTAATGCTTGAGAACCCTTTCCATGAAGAATTTTTTCCAAATATACAATCTAAACCTCCCCTGATGCAACTTCAGGCCATTTCCTCTTGTCTCATCCTACCACTTGTTACCCGGGAAAAGAAATCAACACCCACCTCTCCCATTTTCAAGGAATGTAATACAAATTACTCTCCAATTTCAGTAAAATTGGAAAGTATGTATTACTTGGTATATCTCCCCAGAAACTGAGAAAATCAAATTTGTCATAACTCCTTCTCTCTTAAAATCCAAGGCAAGTAACTTTTTGCTATATGAATATTTAATAGTGTGCTAGTAGGTTAAAGAAAGTCATGCAGCATAACAGCTGCTATTCTAATAAGTAACTGTGGTAAAAATAAATTTATTGCAGCTACAGTACACGAAACACCCATAAAGAACTATATTTCCATAGGCACCCAAGAAAGCATGAAGCTGTTTATGTTCTCCAAATATGCACATGCAAATTAGTTAGCTGCACAAATAGATGTTGATTTTTTTACCCAATCACCTCATCTGCAACTGTGAAGTCTCAGCACCCACAGAATTTGAAAAAAACACTGAGCAGGCTAGTTGTCTGACTATAGCTTTTTTATTTTTATATATTTTTTTAATCTGCTACTGCACTACACAGACAGTCAAAACTGGAACAACTTATTTCTATTTTTCTGATATTTTTATCAGTCTATTTTTAAATTTATTCATGGACAACTTCAAAGTGTAGCCATTTGATTTCAAACCAGAAAAAAATTCTGAGAAAAAAATCCATTTCATAAGGGTTTTCTCCCTTCATCCATAGATAGACTAATAAAATTTTATGCTACATTTTGTAGCTAAAGTAATTTCTTCAATCTCTGATTTTCAAAAGCCTACCTAATGACAGATTTTGCTTTTCAACCTATGCAATAGAAGACACACTAAGAGAAGAGATAGACCACTTTTGAATAGTTTTGCCCAAGATTACTAAGGGCAAGTGCACGGGAGTGGTAGTTTGCTCACTTTCTAAATACATTCCAAATCCTCCTCAACACTCTTCTGGAAGTTCAAAGTAAGGAATAAGGGAAAAGGTGCTTTTAAGTTTTAGACTTAAAGAGCATGACAGTTATTGGTCTAAAAGCTAATGCTTCCTGCACTTCCAGCATAATTTGCTCAGCTTTCACCTCTGTAAGTCACCTGAATTAAGCAACTGCAGCTTGTATCATACACTCTAAATTAGATGTCACTTTTTGCATGAAGAGAAAAGGAAATAAGTACAGGAAAAATTGATAAGAAAGAAGGAAATTGAGAAGAGCAGATGAAGCATGGAACAGAAAAAAAATAAATCTCTTAATAACTAGACTTTATGGCCCCTGGTCTCTTCTTGTGCTTGCAGCTCTACCCTAACCTGCCAATAATGGATACGCTTTTTCACTGAATTTTCCACCACTGCATTGTCCAACCTGTTGGCCAGGTCTTCATTTACATAAGGTTCTCCAAAGCCCAGGCACTTTCTCAACTTTGTGTTCTCAAACATAATCACAGAAACTAAAGTTTAGGACAAAAAAAAAAAAAAAGGTGACCCGAGAGACCCCAGGCAATGTGTGGCTATAAACTTCAGCAGAAGATTCAACTGTCCCAGTGACTGGCATTCAGTCAAAATGGCCCAGAAAACAGAGAGAAAATAATACTAGAATTTTCTCAGATATTCATGACGTCAGCATGCACTGATAGTTAACTACACGTGTCTATCTAATTTCCTGAATTTCCTGAAGAACTGTATCTTTCCTAGGTTTTAAAATACTTAGTGTCTTGGCCATCTCATTCTCTTTTGAGATGGATGAAAAGTTGTTTCCCTTAAGAGAAAAGAGGAAGGCAATGTCATGCTTCCCAAAGAGCTTGAACACTGCACAGCTGCAGCAGAAACACAGCCCTCTGCAAGTCCAGGAACGCTTCCTGCAAATCACCCTGGAGAACAAGTACTTGTCCATATACTTAGGTACATCACATGCCAATTCATGCGTTAGTGGTGTAAACTAGGCTTCTCTCTGCAGAACTGGTCAAAACAAAACTGTAAAAACCCTTTCTTAGTCAGTGCAAGTCTTAACACACAAAGAAATAGCTTATGATGCACTATAAATACAGGCTAATTTTTGTTATATAATAACCTAACCAACTGACAGTTGTAAAGAAGGCCAGGCAAATGATGACAATTGTCAGCATCACTAAGGAACAGTACACATAGCTGGCATACACTTCCCTCTGAACTAGGCTGCTCTTTCAATGAGAACACAGAAGCAGAGGTATGGCCATATGATCATGCATTTCCATACAGACAAATGTTTAAGGATTATTTGTTTTGATTTTCTGGGAAGAAGGGGGTTACTTTGAAGGAAACATTTCTTCTCTGAATGCTAAAATTCTTCTGCTTTGTAAAGCTCACAGTTCTTCTAAAGATTTTTTCCTTACGTAATTCGTTGGTGTTTGTCATTAGCACTCCTGCATAGCTTAATCTATTGCTTCTATCTTGGCCTTTCTTTAAGGTCTCAAGAATACTAAAAATTACCCAGTGGCTCTTATAAACTGAACGTAGACACTGACACACACAGCTCTTAATCTTGCGGCAGTCCCTCAACTGTTGAAAAAAGCACCAGTCTGCATGAAGTCTTCCAATTAACCTGATGCCTTTGTGTTTAACAAATATAGCTGTAAATCAGATCATATTTCTTCTTCATATTTTAGTATTGAAAAATGTCCCAGAACTAGAATATATTATTTTAAATACAAACCAGGCAAGAAGTTTACCATGAAACAGAAGACCAGATGTTAAAGGCTGTGAGCCAACTAACAACAACAACAACAAAAAAAAATTAGTATCAAGAGAAGCTCAGCAGTTTCTGGATTTATTTATCTGGAAAATATCTAGTTCCAAGGCTGGGAGGGCTTTTTCAGGCTTTTTTTTTCCTGCTGTTTTTATCCTTTTGTTCTTTCCAGAGACAGCATTTGCAAGACCAGTCATATTTTGTCTTGACAGTCATTTTTATAATTTGAACTCTTACTTACTCCCCTCTGGGGTTCTATAGTGAAGCCAGTAAGAAAATCCAATGTGCTGTGTGAAGGGAGGAGATATTGTTAAACATGCAGACAGGCAGAGACCCCTAAAGAACATGTCTAGCATTGCCTGGCCATCACCCTTCGAAACAAAGGGTTAGGTACTACTTATTCCCTTTTTCTTAAGGGGGATCACTTCATGCAAAATATTATTATTCACAATGCAGAAACCTACAATTCGCTTCAATTCCCTCTGGAAGAGGCAGTCACTTGCATCCAAATCAAGGCAATAAAAGCATGGCCGTAAACTGACCCTGCAGGCTTTTATTATCTACATATATTTCAATTACAAAGTTTTCAATAGAGTTGTTAAATGTCTCATTTTTTAAGCATCTCTTGGTGGAAGAGAGCAGCATGAGTTCTCTGGATCTTGTGGATTTGGATCTTCTGCTACTCCACAAAAGCCAAAAGGGTACATACACAGCATAATATAATACACAGGACTCTCATAGTAATTTCAGCTTTGGTAAGAAGAGGCTACAGATTCCCTCACTCTTTAAGAGAGAGGAGTAATGTAGCTTTACAGTGTACTGCTCTTTACCCTGCAGTGACGAATTACCGTAATGAGTTTAAACCAACTAAGCCCACATTTGAGGTCTACCTACACAGAAAAGAATATCTGAGCAAATGCAGTGAGTGGATGGAAATATTGCAAACGTTTTCTTGCTCTGATGAAACAGAACACACTATGCGCAAATCGACTACAAATACCAAGCTCAAAAGGTATTGATTACATTAAGCTGGCAGAATAGAGAACATACCAAAATAAAAGAAATAGTTCTGTTCTTGGCACTTCTTGCTGTTTAGACTCAATACTAAAGCAAAGCAGGAGGAACAGACATGTTTTCGTCACTGGTTACAGGTTACAGACAGATTTCTCTCTTGTGTTGAAGCGCAGCAACTGCTATGCGGCAAAAACAGAGATCCTATGTATGTCTCTTACCATAGTTAATGCCACAGTCCCACATGTGTTCTAATCCAGGGCTGCTTTGTTATTTTGCTGAAAACAAAACTGGATCTTATAGCATAATCTTGAAGTGAAATACTACATGTAAGAATTAAGGGATAAACTAAACATAAGTGTTTTTAAGCAGCCACGCCATCAGCTGACTGCAGTGCTAAAACAAAGGGTGAAATATGAACTAAAACCCACAACCCTCGTTGTTTGCCCAGATTATCTGCTGATCCTTCTGATCCCTGTCTCAGACTGTCATGAACCATTCTTTTAGCAGGAAAATTTTCAATTGGTCATGGGAAAAGAAAGATCTTTCCTTTAACATGTTAAACAACTGACTGAAACACTAAACTGTAGAGTGTAAGATCAGGGTCCTAATCTTTTCTGAGTGCTGTTAGAATGCTCTCTGACCTACCACACAAGCAACCAAATCCCTGGGAAGATGGGGCAGAGTGGGAAGGGAGAAAACGTAGCTGCTTCTTCAGGTACTTCAAAAGACATATAATAGTCCCAATTCCTATTTTCACAGGCATGTTTATTCTAACAGACACAAAATAGACATAAAATCCTGTACATATATAGAGCACTTCTAGAATTTTAGTTTTTCAATGTATGTTTTGTTATGAATAACACTTTAAATTCTTACCTGGTTCTATTGAATACTGCACAACACCATTGTTTCCAGAATCAAAATCTTTTGCAAAGACAGTGGCAATAAGTGTCCCTGATGGCTGCCCTTCCAAAACCTGTCATAAGCAGTTTATAAATAATTTGCAAATATACATAGATAACAGTGAGACTTAAAATATATCCCTTGCCATAACACAAAAGTTTAGCTGTTGCTCTATTTTCAATTTCAGCAATATGTACAGTCAGTGCAAAGAGCATTTCAGGAAATTATATTCAATAATACAGCTCTAGCAATCCACAGTTATGATCTGCATATATCACTAATTCAAAAATCTTCAGTACAGCAGACTTAGAGGTCAGAATTTAAAATAGATTCTACTGCATATATAAGATTATACACGTATATCATTTACATCTAACAATATGCAAGGCAGAGAAGTGTAATAATTTGCTAAATTTTGAAATTCCCAAATGTACTCGAGTCTCAATTAAGAATGGGTTACATTTCTCTCTTGATGCCCTACTGCCGGTGTCTCACAACACAGGGGTTTGGGGTCCTGCCACAGGGTGGTGCTCAGAGCCAGGCAGAGCAGCCCACCACCAGCACCCACCTTAAAGTGCATCTCCTGCCCAGGTGCTGCTTGAGGGAAGAGGGGCTTGTTGTCGTTGAGGTCCCTCACTGCGATATACACATTTGTTGTGGCGTTAAGCTGTGGTGACCCGTGGTCAGTTACTAGCACGGTCAGATGGTGGTGAGCTTGTTTTTCACGGTCCAGTGCAACCCAGTTTATAATTTCACCTGACGAAAAAAGAAAATTAATATTACATCCTTTACTGTACAGCAGATACCCTAGAGCAAAAGCATAAACCAGTATGAAGCAACGTGACAAAGAAATCCACCTGGCCTTTTCTTCACCACACTTCAGGACAGAGAATACATCAGCACAGGCTTTTAACTGCTGACAAATGGCCTTCATAATGCCCCTGGGTTAGGAAATTCTGAACACAATGTCTGTGCATTAATCAGGAAGCTTTATGTCCCCTATACATTCTGGTAAACCCAGCGAATAAATCTGACCCAATCGTCTCTCCATCTGCTCAACCATACTCAGTGTAGCTGAAGATCTGCAGTTGACCAAAATCCCTCACACAGATAACCAAATACTATTTTAAGATCTTCTTGGTTAACTCCTAGTACTCTGTTTGCCTTTAAATGTCTGTAAAGGTACTCATGAGGAACCTACTTTGAAATGACAGTTTTATTCTGAGAATTCATACAGAAAAATTCTGGGAGAGTCTCCTCACTCCCCACGAGGACAGGACATCTGGGAAAAGGAATTTTAAACAGCTGATTTTGCTCGCTATATTTCACTTTGCTAAGCTGCATTATTTGAAGTGCCTGTGTTCCTGAGAGGATTCCTTCTCTCTGGGCTCTCCATGCTGTACTCTGTGGTGCTATACTCTGTGGACATAGTATCTGTTACTCAAGGCATTCACTGCAGAGTGCAATCTGTGCCATGAAAATTTACTCTCAATTTGCTTTCTGTGGTGCCATGTGCAACATGAACTCAGTTTTGATATAACTTACAGAATTTTTCACAGACATTTTAGGACACTGTAATTGTTAAATGTCATAGCCACCCTTCACAGTTACTTATGGCTCATCCGTACTCTTCAACTGTATTCGGTCCCAGGCAATTAAGTTTTTCGTACGATCTATTGAAGCTATAACTTAAAACTCCTTCTTTTTATTTGCTATTAAAACACTGAGACTTACGATCAAGTGACCAGAATGAAATAATGAAAAAAAACAATCTAAGGATTAGTTCATTCTTCATGGAAATGTGTCAAATTTATTTCATTCCCAAAACCATGAAGCTCTGAGTTGGAATATTCACCTACCAACCCAAGAGATTCACAGCAGCAGTTCCTGAAAGCTTTACATTTTACTGCCATTCCCTTAGGGAAGGCTGCTTTCCAGAAGCAATATTAGGCATATTACAAATCATAAAACACTACCTGTGTTGGAGTTCATCTTGAAATACTTTCCCTCAGACAAGAGGAAATACGAAAGTTGTCCATTTCTTCCTGAGTCTTTGTCAACAGCTGTAATGGTGCCAATCACACCCTTGGGAAGTGGATCTTCCTCCACTTCAAAGAAATAGCTCTCACACATAAACATGGGAGAATTATCATTTTCATCCAGGACATTAATTATTACTGATGTACTTGCATTTGGACTGGGATTTTCATCCTCGGATGTGCTGACCACCGCTCTAAAACTGAGTATCTGTGCACATTCATAGTTCAAATGTCTCCGAAGATAAATCCAGCCGCTATCAGAGCTGATTCCAAATGAAACAGAATCTGTGTTAGGCTCTAAGGAATAAATCAGCTTGGAGGAAACACTGTGTAGATTAAGTGAGTGAGCTTGCACCTGAAGGATTTGGGCACCTGGAGAAGTAGCTTCACTGATTTCTACTTGATACATCAAATTTTGAAAAACCAAAGTAGGGCCCATCTTCTGCTCTTCAATAATCACGGTCAACATCAGCAAAGAAGTCAGAGGGGGATTTCCACAGTCTTCAGCGGCAATGTGTAAAATATATTCCTGCTGCTCATCCGCAAACAGCGTCCTAGTGAGGTTTACCACTCCACGACTTGGATCAATGCTAAATGCATTTGACTGCTTGCTTGTAATACTATATTTGATTTCCCCATTTAGGCCACTGTCTTTGTCTTCTGCATGAGCAATGTAGATGGCAGTGCCAGGAGGCTGGGTATGTGAAATAGTTACCTTATCAGATTTGGTAAGAAATACTGGTGGGTTGTCATTGACATCTATCACAGATATATTGACCTGGGTGCTACTATAAACAGGGGAGTTACCCAACTGTGACTGAATAGTGAGCACCACAACAGACTGAGTTTCATGGTCAAGCTGGTTTTTGGTGCGGATGATACCAAACTGGGGGTCAATAGAGAATCTTCCATGTGGATCACCCGAGGAAATTCGATAAGAAACCACTTCTAAAGAATCTAGAAATAGAAATAATAACAAAAAAAAATTAAACAGTAAAGTGATAACATGAGGGTTGGCAAGAACATCTGTGAAGAATGTATGGTGTTAAATTCAGCAGAATAAATTTAAGCTATACAGATTTTTTACTTTTCTAGGGCTTTTTTATGCCACCTCCTTCCTGTTCCTGGAGCTGTTCAGTAACAAATACTGCAAAGGCTTGATCTGACTGTACACAGTTTGTCCATTTGTGTACTCTTTGATTTTCATCTCACTGGTATTACAAAACTCTATAGAGAAAATAGTATAATATAATAGGCTTTTGTTTTTCCCTGATATGAAATATAGATAAACACCCGTATAAATTAGTCTTATGGGAGTAATTTCACTACACACAGACACTCACTATAGCAAAGAATGAAATAGGTGGCAGTCCTCTGAAAGAAATGCATTTTACTGAATTGTTCATGGATGGCCACTGCTATAACCCTTACACATTAGCTGACACCTAAAGCAAAAGCTGTCTAAAGGTTCAGGCTTATTATCAAGGCCACTCCACAGGTGCTACCTTATCATGAGGACAACAGTCAATACTATCCTTCCAAGGAGGTGAAAAGGGGAGGATCTTACTGATCAAACTCATAAACGTCTGCCTCTATCACCTTATATGTATAGATCCGTCATCAAGCTTTGCATAAAATATATATGGTTCTCAGGACAATCTTTTATGACTGGGTCCCAGAAGAAGCTAACCCATTTCCTTCTAAAAACAATAAAGAAACTAGATGGATTAAATACATTTTCAAAAGGTCCCATAGATATTTATCTGGAATTCACCACTCAGTTTGGGAAAATGTCAGGAGGGTTCAGCAGCAGCACTTCATATAGATCCCTGAAACTTCTGAATACTCTCTGCTCTTGAGTATTGCTCTAAGATCTGTCTTTCATGGCTAATGCTTTAACACAAGCCACGCTGTCACATAGACCCTTCTTCCTTAATGCTTTCAGAACGTGCTTCCCACCTCCCCATTTACAGTTATAGAAAACCACCTGGAAGCTACAGCACCCACTTACATGCAAAAATTGTATCAGGAAACCATTTAAGGTATTTTTAACTATATTGCAAAGTAGATTTGTACATTGAAGTAAAAAAATGGAGACAGGTGCCTTTCCCCACTGACCACCCAGGAGAGCACCACCAATCTCCGTCTGTTCTAGAAAGCTTCCTGATACAGCAGTGATAACAGCAGTTGTTGTAAATACTAACAATAAGAATGACTAAATGCTCAACAGACTAAATAAATAATATGAAAGTTAAGAAAAAAAAATTATGTGCAGATATTTCCAGCTAATGATCACAACTAAGATGCAGTGTAATCTCAGCAAACAACTTACTCGGAGGCCCTCTGGCCTTTACAGTGCCGATGAGACAGCCTTCAGGTGCATCTTCAGGAACAGAAAAAGCATAGCGGGATCTCTCAAATACGGCAGGGGCTGAAGGGGTCTGTAGGATGTTTACTGTAACAGCTGCATTGGTGGCAGAGGGAAGGCCACCCCCATCCCTTGCAGAAACAGTCAGGAAGAGCACAGAACTTGCCAGGTGGCCAAGAGCCGAGATCAGGTAAATAATTCCTGAAAGTATACAGAAAAGTCCTCAAATAAAACATTCACACAAACTGGGTTGAAGTTCTGAAATAGAAATCTTAGGACCAATGGGCTCTGTGGAAAGTATCTGGGAAGTAATCACCTGATGTCTGATCACAAGTTTCTGGTAAAATATACTCTAAAAGCAAATTCTAAGGTTCTGTTGAATTTGCAAGCTGCTAGCAATTACATTTTATGTAAACTTTATGAAATAAGTAATTCTTTGAAAAGAAAATGCGATGCTCTGTAAAGAAATACAGCATTTTGGATGTGCCTTCCTCAAGATAAATATATTTTCACCCTTTGATGAATGAGACTAGCTGTCTCCAAATACATTACCTTCTGACTGCTAAACCAAGTCTTTAGTAATATCAGATAACTACACCTAATTTTCAGTTTTTCTGTATATTACTAAAACCTTCCACATCTAACTATTATTACCGAAGATGGTAGTACGGATAGGAAGAATGAACATGGCAGGAATCCTGTCTCATCATCTTCTACAGTAAAAGCTTGTATGAACTTTAAAGAAAGCTTTGTTTGAGTAAAGACTCCAGTCTCAGCAATGAGAATTACATCCAAGCCATAGCTCTCTATGGGATGTTCATAATGGTCTACAATTATCCAAAACTGATCATTGTTAATTGTTCTGTGAGAGACAGATAGTCATTCGTTGTCCTTTGCAAGCAAATTAAGGATTTATAAGTGAAGATATAAATACACAAACAAATCATTAGCCCTCAGAGCACTCCAGAATGTCTGGAGGAAGTGAACATAAATATTTCGGAATTTAGGGGAGCACATTAAATCATATAGCAATATAGCAGATCACAGTACATTTGTTAGTTCATAAGCAGTATAACAAAATTATAATCTGAAGCATACACTTAAAGATCAGGTACTTTCAGCCACGTAATTTCTAAGACTCTTTTATGGTCTCTGATTTTGCAACACACAGAGAGATATTTGTAAAGTAATGTTTTCAACATGAAAATGAAGATGAGGTGACAAAGCGCGATAAAATTTTGTTAGCAATGACTGAGTTTAATTAAATGTGCACTAAAAGCCAAAATTGCAGTGAGCTAAGTAGTAAGGCTGAAGTAAATACAAGTGATCCAAATAATAAGGACAACTTACTACATATCAGCAGATACTTCTAAGAAAGCAGCTTTGCTTTTTGTAGAAGCTAGTGAAGACACAAAACTTCTACAAGTTCAGTAAAACCAAAGTTTTAAACTTTGATCTACCTTTGTAATTTCCTGGCTCTCAAGAAAGGTTTTGTAGGAACAATAATGAGCATTCAAGTGAGATATTTAATGGCCCTGTTTGTCAGACAAGGTAAAATATAGATTTCATTCAAAGTGCCTTAGAAGAATCAGCGCATGACACAACTACGGTGTATCTTCTCAAAATTTATTGTGAGGCCAACAACACCTATTTGCTAAAATGCATAAAGGATAATACATAAAATCCTTATAAATATTCAAATGTGCATATGGTATACTTCCCAATTTTGCTGCAATAAAAAACTGTCTTGACAAGCTTAAACACATTCAAAGGTTCTTCAGGATCAAGGAAGAGTGCTTTCCACTAAAAACAGTGAACACTTATTCCAGTGTGACAAACCACAGTAAAAACTCAAACAATACAGATGGGTTCAGAAGTCATTGCTGATCCAGCTCCTATGCCAATAACTGATGCAATTCTAAGAATCAACCTTATTTTAGCTTTTTTTTTTTTAATTTCTTGTCTTCCAATGATTGGGTTTTACAATTAGTTAGACAGCTCAACAAAGTAGTCTTCCAAGGACATAAACTCCTGGCATTTCCTGAGGTAATCTGAGCAATAGTAGTTTGAAAGGAAAATGGTTTTAACTTTTTTTACCAGATCTTAAACATATAAACATAGATTTTAAATACTGTGCTGCCAAATTAAATGAAACCATCAAATGGATTCTACTTTACTAACTCTACCGATTGGTTATTTTTCTATTGAAATGGATATATATATATATTTCCCTCACATTTTGGAGACCTTGAGATGAATGTGAAGAGCTGGAAAACTTCTACAGAAAAGCATCATGTTGAAATTCTTAGTCTCAAAGCCATAACTAATGACTTCAGAATATTCCTTAGCAAAGGCTGGAGCAAACAGTGCTCCACTCCAGGAACTCGGAAGACCTGGTGGAATAGAAATTCTTTCTTTGCTGACCTAGACAGATTACAGCACTGTCTATGCCAGTTCAGCTACAGAAAGCAGAAAGGAAATGGATGAAAGATTTTTCTTTCTCTCTTTACTCTTTACCCATGTCCTAGTGAGGGAAGGGATAAGTACATCTCATCAACTCAGTCCTCTCTTGCAGGACCAAGAGCACCCTAAGAACAGTGCCAGATTCCTAGTAAATAAAGTATGTCTTCCATGTGGTTCCAGCCTCAAAACTGTTAATATGCCAGAATTTTATAATCCAGTCAGAGTTCTAATTATATAGATTCTATTTCTTTCAGCATGTGTGAGACTGGGCATTAGCCATAGCCATTTGCATCTTGGAATTTGTTGCTTCAGAGAACTTAGAGGAAAATTAGGTCACTGCAATACAAAATATATTCATCCATAGTGAAAAACACTTCCTAAAAAGACTACTAATGGAAAGATAATAATGAGACAGCATTATTATCTTACTCTTACTCTGAAAGCAACATTTAACAGAGGCTGAAGCTCACAGCAGGGGATCATACAGACACAAGTGTAGTTCTACTTCAAGAAGTCAATGTGTGAAAAATTCCACCTTCTTTCTACAGAGCTCAGCTATCCACATATAAGGACAGCCTTATCTGCTGCCTTTAATAACATTTAATTCTCACTTTTTAAATTTATTATGTACATTAGTACAGTGCCTTGAAGATTTTATCCTCTGGCAATTTCTCATTCTGCATGAGAGAGAGCCGGAATCAATTCTGCTTCACAGGTGAACAATCACATAATTAAATACCAGATGAAGCATCTACATCCAATCTCACTCCTCATTTTCTTGACTAGATCTGCATGAGTCAAACCAACTGCAGATTCCAAGCGTTATAAATCAAAAACAAAACCCAGGTTTACCTGTCATGATTTGCATACATGTTTTAGACAGAATCTGCAACGCTGGTTGCATGATAGCAACTGCCACCACAGGCTCTAGGTTGGGAACAGCTCTGCACCAGCGCAGGTTAGCTCAGCACAGCCACACTGGGAGTAACTGATACTTTGCTGCAGAACAATCTCTGCTCGCTGGCTAGCATAAATTATTAAAGCAGTTTGAAGAAACCAACGTAGCTTTACAGCTAGTATTAATGAAGGGTGAAATCATGACTGTCAACTATTTGATCTGCTTCATACTTACTTACTATACGTACTAGGGCACTAACTTCCAAGGTGTTCTTGTTCTTTGCTTTATGCCTATCAACAATGAAAAATAAATGAAGCCAATGTCTACCTAGAACATGCAAACACATTAGTGAAAGACAGGACTCCTGCACTCGCCATCCTCTGGCAATGACAAAAGTTCTCATGGGAATTTGTGGTTCTTATTTCTGTGGAGAAGCACCCTACTCCACAGGTCAGCTAGCTGTTACGTGCTGTTTCTCAAGAGTTAAAGGCAAGAGACAGGGGCCCGCATACAATAATTCTTTTAAAATGTATTTCTGATCATCTGAATCATCCTGTATTCAGTCCTAACATTACAACAGCATACATCACCAAAGTAGGTTTATTCACCAAAAGCCCTTTTTGTATGGCAGAAATAATACTGGTTATCCCAACAGGATTTCCACATGTGCCTCTAGCTGAATACTTCGAAAACTTCTCTGTTTTTCCACAAGGTCCTCATGCAAGCAAAGCAAAAATGACCCTACCTTTATAGCCAAAGCAGTCAAGCACTGCAGAGGCAAAGATAAAAATCAGGATGTACTAACTTCCATAACAAAGTCTGGATTGCATAGAAATGCCTACTCATTGAAATAGCTTCCAATATTTTTTCATTGTTCCTGAGAAAGGCAACTTTAGAACACAGCAGGAGGAATAAAATCACAACAATCAATAGCGTCCTCCAAGACCACAAAACTGAACACCCTAACAACTTTAAATGATGGTAGTATTCCTTCAGCAAACATCCAGCTGGCATAACCTGACATGCAGCTCAGACAGTAAGCAGATGGCAAAAAGATAGGTATAGTTCTTCACCCCAATTCACCTCCAAAGCTGGCTGCTGGCCCTGCTGTTTAATTCCGCATAGGTCAGTGCTGACCCACTGATCTGCCCAGAGCATGTATTGCCCAACCTAGCCCACCAGCTTCTCAGTGTGGAGATACACGCTGAGATTTGCTCTTTATGTGCTTTTTTATGTCAGAAAAATCTTCAGGATAAGCATAGACAGGGTGATCTTCCAAGAAGTGGATGCAGTTAGGAGGTGCAGACTTTGTGTTAACATTAAAAGCAGCATTGTTATAGGGAAGAACAACAGTGCTTCTGCTTGACATTTCTATTTAAGTTGTTCTGACTCATTGTTTATCCTCTAATCTTAGCAGTGCATTTAGGTTTCAGTTTTAGCAATTTGCCTGTATTTAAAATGCACCTTTTTTTTTTTTTTTTAGTGAAGCTACGTTTTTGGTGGTAACCATAACAACACTCTGCCAAATGCACTGTCTGAAGAGCTGGTTTAATAACAGTCAGGGCAAAAGAAAGAACTAATGAGGAATTACATTGTTATTTAGAGTCTACCTGCTGTAATTCACACAGCTTCAGCACACAGGAAAAGGCTTTAAAAAGCTTAGTCTTGATGACACAAACACTGTTTCGAGTTTCAGTGAATAAGAGGACATTATTCAAGTTTGAAACTATTCAGTATTTGAATGCTCTTGTAGTAAATAACTCGTTCAATTTGTATCGATCTCTTACCTACATTTGTGTTTTACAGAAGCCTCACATCCCTACACTGATGATGTTGAAATCATCACAGATTCTTATGCTAAACTCACAGTTTTCTTAGAAAACGAAATATAAATAAAATAGCTTAATGTTTACAACCAATGCTATATACACACACGCTGTGTTTAATCACAAGACTTTGCTTAGCATATGAAAGTCTGTTCCAGAGCACTTCAGCAAAATCTGACTAGGTTTGTAATCTGTAAGATAAGGAACCAGTACCTGGATCTAGAAGCTAACGTACAAAGTTTTAATAGTGTGTCTCCCTCAGACGCACAGCACTAATATTTTAAATACTACAGGTTACATACAAATTTAGTGAGTTAAGAAGTAATTCATCAATGCATAACATATGAATTTCTAATTATAGCTGTTCCATTATTCATACACAGAATATCCACCTGAGCATCACCCTCTAATGTCAGGCAAGGGAGGGAACGAGTCTAACACTAGAGTGATTTTGTATCATTTAGCTTCAGTTTTCCATTACAGAAGCACCTTTCAGACCAAGTCTTGCAATGGACTATTTGAGATGCAAACTTTTTTGTTTCTAAAGACTATAGTTTGCTAGTTTGTATGGTCACATGCCTCCTAATGCTCAGAGGCAGATAAAAGAACATATAAAGCTGGCCTCTTTCAGCCTTCCAATGCACTATCTAGCCATGAAAACGTTAAACACAGTTCTGCAATTGAAGAAGGAAGCTAGAAGACTGGACTTAAACATGTATGGTGGTACTTTCATTGACAATACAAGCTTTTTTTGATCAAGTGCTTGGCCTACTCGTCCTCTGAACAGCACCAAAATTTCAAATTCTATGAAATTTTTTTAAGATCTTAAATTACAGGCAATATTAATATTTCTGTGGTACTGTGAGTGCACAGCTCAACGTTTACTAGAAGTTATCATGATGGTTTTTTATTTTGTAGAGAAAAACTTGAAAAATATGTAGGGAAAATATATAAAGCATCTTCTGTAAAAGCCTGCAGGTGTTGAACAATCCTAAAAAAAGCTCATGAAATGCATGAAAAGTTGCAGACAGATAAACAAAATTCATAATGCTCTTAAATACAGAATACTTCCCACGATTTTGAGAAGCCAAGAGTTTGAAGATAGTAAATTTTTTGAAGCAATGGTTCTACTAATTAATGCTGTTGTATTAGAAAAGTTCATTTGCCTATTTATTTCAAGAGGGATGGTGGAATTCCAAAGGAAAATGTATGCAAAAGTAAGAGCCTGTCAAATAAATGCAGTTTTACTGAGCAAGGAAGCTGCTCCACTTTGCCTGAAATGCTTAAAACAATAGTAATAGGGTAAAAAAAAAAAAAAAAACCAACACCCCAAAAATTCCTATGACTCCAACTTTAATCAGGTTATTACAACATCCACCAAAATGCAAATAGGTCCAATGTTGCTCAAAGCAAAGGGAGAACTCAACTGGGTATTTCTGGTGACCATAGCAATCGCTAAACTATTACAGATGCCAGCTTCTTGCTTAATCTGTGAATCTATTGCTTCATCTCCTTTATTTTTAATGTCTTGAGTGAAACGAAAGATCTCACTTGATCCTTTTCCCCCTATTTTAAATTTCAACATCACAAAACCTTCAAATTGTCAACAAATTTATATTTACTATATAGTCCTCAGAATACTAACAAATCTATAATAACATTCAGCTCCTCAACTACAGTACATATTAAAAGAAACCTGGAGTTACTGAACTGACTGGTTGTCATGTTAATCCATCGCTGTCTCACTATTTCAACCTACTATAAACTTCACAGGACCAGACAAGGGTTTAGGGTTTGGTTTTTTTTGCCTAATACAATGATAATGTTAGCATTATACAACAAAGTTTGTATAACTCACCACAGGACATTGAAACTACAGTTAGTACAGAAAAGACAAGAATTACTTTGATGTAGCTTTTTCTATACTGTACTACTATACATTTAAATATTTCTTCCCTCCCAGGTTTGTCAGTAAAGCAGCATGTAACTGAAGAGACATAATTTGCTGCTGCAGAGAGATTTCCTCTGGTTCTGCCTTGTTTTGGTTCCATTAATCTGACATAGTAACACAGAACATGTTTCTTGTCTGATTGCATACAAAGAGAATACTTCCACGTAAAAAGTAAGTTTTAAAACAATTCACATAAAAAATCAAAGTATACACCCATAAATGGGCAGGATTCTGGCCTGTTAAGCAAAGTGCTGTATTTGCAAAGAGAAACGTCCCCTAAAAGCTCTACAAAGTTCTAGCACTGCCACACCATCCCACCAGGTCACCTTTCCTCCTTAGTTTATTACAGTTTTCCAAAAACATCTTCTTAATCAAGGACCTTTTCAATCAAGTTGCCAGCCTGCAGATCCAAAAATAGCTCAATGCATGACCTGGCAACAAAAATCTGCTGCCATGGTAACCAGAGATAATACATTTTTGAAAAGACTGTACCAAAAATGCACGTTTCCAGTGCAGATACAGAATGAAGCCCAATAAGATGTATTGGCTGTTCTTTTATTAAGACTTATTACATCCCAGATGCTCATCTTAATCCTCACAAACTGATTTTCTACAACATACACCCCCCTACATTAATTTTAACATTCTAACAGTGTGAAGGCATTTTGCAAAGATTGTGTGCTCTATTTGTGTGACCTGCCGCTTTCTTCTTTTTTTCCATGTTAAATAAGGACATGGAGTAACATCAAGAACTGTACTTCAGACCCATCATCTTTATCAAAGAAAAGTGCCAACTGTCTAAATTTCACATTATTCCTCTCTTCAAAATGGGAGTTTTGGGCATAGTTTTTTCCTTTTCTTCATTTTTATTGTTATCAGCCCACATCATCTGTCCAATGCCATGCGAATTTGCTCTTTGTCTCACCTGGTAAGTTCTTCCATTTCTGAGCTCTGACATTGACTTTACTACAAAAAACGGAGGTGGGCTAGAATATTTTTGTAAATACTTTGCATTGTTTCACGCACAATGACTCTCGAGTACACATGTCCCCCCGCTACTGCACGGTTGAGTTTTTTAGCACACGGCTTGCAGAGATTTTTCTCTTTACAGATGGGTGATTCTCTTGGAATTTATTCATAAAAGAAAAAAGAGCCACATGTATTAAGAGCCGGCACTATGGATATTTTTTTCATGTAGTTTTGCCCCATAGCTTTCTTTCAGGGCCAAAACCTGCACTTACTACAGTAAATTGTGTGTACTGTTTCCTGTATTCTTTATCTTAGATTTCTCATTAGATAAGATCTCAGGGAAGGTAGATGTCCAGAAATCACTCAGCAAAAACTTAGTGAGCTAAACCAATGTTCAGACATATTCCTTTGATTTGGAACATTCTGAATATGTTATCAATTTCATATGAAAGATCAGAAAAACAGTAATTAAAGAAACTGCAGTTTAAAAGGAAAGTGGCCTCAAAATATTCCAAAATAAAACGCTCCTAATTTTAAATGTTATTTATGTGAACCTCTTCATATGTTTAGCAAATGTACCACATGCTATTGAAAATGCCAAAAGTAGTTTAAAAAGAAATTATTTTTCCTACAATACTATACAAAAGCATCATTAATCATCATAAAAATGGCCTTGTTTTCTTTAAAAAGGATGCATTCTCATTTTCCTCTGATGCATATTAAAATCTGCTAAATATTAAACACTGTAAAGTACACGGAGTTAAGCAAAGCTTGGAATTATATTTTTCCCCAAAAATAAATTTAGCTCTTTCAACTTCTGCTTTCAACCTGTAATGTAATAAAAATAAAGCAAAACTTTACATGCACTGAAAAATCTCCCAAAATGCGAACGTTAAACCACAACTTTTCCATTTTTTTTCAATAAAAGAAAACTTGTCAACATCCTTAAATTGAAATTAATCTATTCTGGTGCTCTGAATAAAATAAAAAAAAAAATATTTTAATTGACATGAAATCGTATTTATATATGGTGCCATGGTACAGTAATGAAAGTAGTATAGCACTAAACTGCACACTGACAAAACGAGAAAAATATATCCATGGAGGGATTGTTCCACAGAAGCTCTACACTTAACCCCTCTTTTTCCATCCATTACCAGGCACTGTTAAAGAGAAAAGACGCCAGATTTAAGTCTGCCTTTTGGCTGATTAAATTAGTAATTCTTATATTCTTAAATCTGCATGTCCTTCAGGTGTATTCCTCCTTTTATTTTTCTCCAATGGACTAAGCCACTAGACAGCTCTACGGCTCCCACAGGACATTTTAGTCATACAATGACCTATGCTATTCAGTTAAAATGACACCAGAATGCACCTTAAATAAAATTAATTTTTTTTTTGCAAGTCAGAATTTCCTCAGAAGTACGTTCATTTTGCAGAAGCTGTACATTTGTGCCGAAAAAGCTATTTTTTAATGCTCGAATACTGACCAGCTCCTGAAACAAGGTTTATCTGTTCTACTCAATATGTATTTTGGGGGCAAATAAGTAGCAGATGATGCTAGGAGAAAATGTTGATCCAAGTACCTTCAAGTCAATGGAAAGCTCTCCAAATTCTTTACTGTACCGGGTTAGCACAGCAAGCTTTTTGTAGCAGGGGGCTGCAGGAGTGGTTTCTGTGAGAAGCTGCTAGAAGCTTCCCCTGTGTCCAATAGAGCCCATGTCAGTCTGCTCCAAGATGGACCCACTGCTGGCTGTGGCCAAGACCATCAGCGACAGTGGTAGTGCCTTTTAAGTGGAGTAGATATCTACCTACCGCCTTTGGAGAACCCCACGCTAGAGCAAGTGGATGCCCAACAGAGGACGTGGGCTCTGTGGGCAGCCTGTGCTGGAGCAGGCTCCTGGAAGGACCTGTAGATCCATGAGAGAGGAGCCCATGCTGCAGCAGGTTTGCTGGCAGGACTTATGACCCCACAGTGGACCTATAATGGAGCCATCTGTTCCTGAAGGATTGCACCCCATGGATGGGGCCCGCACTGGAGCAGTTTGTGAAGAACTAAAGCCCATGCGAATGACCCACGTTGGAGAAGTTTGTGGAGAACTGTCTCCCATGGGATGTTCCCCACACTGGAGCAGGGAAAGAGTGTTAGGAGGAAGGAGTGGCACAGGCAATGTGTGATAAACTGACCGCAACCCTCATTCCCCATACACCTGTGCCACCAAAGGGGAGGAGGTAGAGAAATCAGGCATAAAGTTAAGCCCAGGAGGAGGAGAGTGGTGGGGAGAGGGCGTTTTGAAATTTGGTTTTATTTCTCATTACCCTATTGCCATTTGATTGGTAAAAAATAGTTTCCCCAAGTTGAGTCTGGGTTTGCCCATGATGGTAATTGGCGAGGGATTTCTCTCTCTTGTCCAGCCAAAGAGGGGAGTGATAGAGCAGCTCTGGTGGGCACCTGGCATCCAGCCAGTAACAATCTACCACACTCACAGAAACATTCTCATTAACATTCAAAGGAAGAAGGGCATAGTCTCTGGGTTAGGCATCTAATTTAGGTGGGATTCACAGAAACCCACACCTAAATATCTTGCAGAGCTAAAAGAGACTGAGAAGTTAAATGCTTACGCTGCTGTAATACACACTGTGTGAATGCTTCTTTCTCTACATCCTTTTCATACTAGGTTTAAATCATTAATAGCTCAAAAGAAGCATAAATCAATAGCTACTGCTTTTTACTTAACCTTCATGAGAGTTTTCTAGCTAGGGAAGTTGTTCTAAGGATATAAACAGACCATTTATTTACCTGAGGACTGATATGATGAAGTCACACTGGCCCAAAATAATTTTCAAAGACTATTGTTAAACTTGCTGATTTGAAAGAGCTTCCTTGAACCAGGGCTACAGTAAGATGATAAACATCTTTTTATCCAATTCTCAAGATAAGTATCACTAAGATCACTGGAAAAATGAATCATATGCCCTTGGGTGAAAGAAAATATATATAAATGCTTGTATCATAATGAAAGTTTAGCAATTCAATTGTTAATTCCAAAGTCTTAAAGTTAAGCACTGCACAGGTTTCTGCCACACTTGTGATTGTGTCCTGTAACTTACATTTTTAATTACCTGCTCAGCCATAAATATAAATACACTGCCTTTCAGATAGCTTGTTAGGTAATGATGGGAAAATAAACTAACACAGCTCAAACAGTTTCTTAGCCAGAAGAACTCTTTAACTTGCTCTGTTCTAATCTGTTCATAGACCATGCATGGATCAGATATCTACAAAAGGAAACATAATGAAACCAAGATGTTGTTCAGACCAACACCAGAAACAAATGACAGCAAGAGTCACGAACTAGCAGAGGAACTGGTTTACAGTTCCCTATCCATACATTTTTCTACTTACACAGTTCTTAAAGTGGTTTTTGTCTTGTAGACAGTCTATCATCAATCAAATGAAAAATACTTCATTTCAATCTTTTCTCAAAGGGAAATGCAATAAATGTTATTTAAGAGTATAAAATCACATCACAAACAATAAATGCAGTATCTAAAAGCCAACATAACAAATATATACCACTGATACGGACTTGCTTAGAATTCAAAAAACTTTTCAATGGAGTTACCTATCAGCTCAATGAAAGGCTCTTCCTTCCTACACCCACTGAATTTATCTATATCCGACACACATTTGCCACAGTGCATGAAACAAAAGATGGAGCGCCTTGGAGGAGCGCGGATGTGGCTCAACATAACTATGTATCAAAAACACCACTGATATCTCCTATCCAGCCAATGGCTGACCAATTGGTTAGGTATCCTGTATTGTGAATACAGCTCAATATACAAAGCTAAAAGCTTTCTTGATACATCCATACAAATGCTTTAACAAAGCAGCAGCCAGAAGCAAGCTACAATAATGAAGAATTTGGGTAACGGTTTTTATTTTTTTATCTGTTGATCTTGTAAAAACGAAAAAGTGATTGAAGGGAGGGGGGAGAGAGTGCATCTTTAGTCAGTATTCTAGTATTCTAAGTGCAGCACTCCAAAAACAGACCCTAAGAAAACTCTACAGTGAGATAAATTTTCAAATCCACAATCTAGATGGCATAAAATAGAAATTACATATCCCGTGCAGAACAGTGTCATCTTGCATATAATTTTAATGTATCGTAGTGTAATGTGACAAACTGTTAGCTACTGATTAATTACATCTCATAATAATGAAAATATCTCTGTCCACTTCTACATATAATACTAAAGGCTATAATGAACATAAAAAGTCAAAAAGACTAATGCACTGATTTTCACTCCTCATTTCTTAATGCTGTATCAAACAGAAAAATTAATCATTTAAAAAAAAAGAACTTATCAGGAAAGCAAATTCACGGAAGACTTCAAGACCATTGCTGCACCTCTTTTTAGGTCCCCTAACTGTGAATAAAGCAGATAAATCAGAATATGCCATACTGCAAACTGGAAAAACTGCAGAACACATCAGTAACAGACTGCACATCCACAAGATCAGAAAACCAAAGACAAAACTGCAGTATAATCTTGATTGGCTTATAGGCTTGGGGATACACCTGAAGAATTCCTGTTTCTTGTCACACTTGTCCACTGTTCACAAAACGCAGCCCGCATAAGTCCCTCACATAACCTTCAGAGAGACAATGCTTAATTAGGCCATATATCAGAGCATATGAAGACAGCTTAAGCGCTATAAAAACTGGAAAACATCACTGTCCTAACAAGAAGCAACGAGGAAAAGCTCAAAATCTCTGTGCCCTAACAGTGAGCCACTTGTTTCATCTTCCTCTGAATACCGAACCACTTTCACAACTATTTAACCTCCAAAGATTGCAAAACTTCTGTGTGACAACTGGTAATTTTAATGTTTATTTTGTTTATAATGTTTATTTTCACCAGAAGTCTAAAAACCATTCTACTCACCAGTGTCTAGGTATAAGCACTACTGTAGGTAGACAAAGAAGAATACAAAAAGTGTCTTTTTCAGTCACCCCCCCCAACACACACATCATTAATATCAATAAGTTAAAATTAGACACAGTCTGACCTCATGAATTACCCAGGAGATCTGATTAAATTCAATCTGATTCCAAGCATCATAATGCTGGGAGTAGTGTCTCTGACCTAAACGCTCTCGTTACCATGAAATGTCAGCAATAGTGATCTCAAGTAACTTCACCGTGCATTTGGTCTGCCTTCGGTAAAATACCGTGATAGATCCACAAGTAAATGGTAACTTATGAAGTCAGATGGTCTTCATGATTCAGCATGATATTTTTCCTATATAAAGTGCCAAAACTGGAAAAAAACAGCCAAAAAGTCTCACTGAGGAAGAAAATTCTGCCAAGAGTGAACCACTGCAAAGCCAGCGCTGCTAGCACCATCCACAGGGGCTTTCTCTGACAAGCCTGCTGGGGCAATTTTAAAATAAGCAGTTAAATGTCTGTGGAGATGCAACTCCCTAATTATTGATTGACCTATATATTTTTTACATCAGTTATCCCCCAGAGAATCTCTTTTGACAAGCAGTTAAGCGTCCACCGTTAAATAAATTCTGAAATAGCCAAGCGAAGCAGACCAACTTCCTAAGAAGATTAGTTTCTTCTGTTCATCAGAATATTTTGGGGACTGTGTAAGAAAATGAAAATAGGCACCATTTTTAAAGAATACAGCCTTGCAACATTTTGTATTCCAACCAGCTAATATATACACATGTACAACAGCTAAAAAATTCTTAAAATATATTTAAAAATCCCCTGCGCCATGACCATCACGAAGCAAAACTGCTGATCAGGACATGTTTACGTGCGAAGGCTGAGTCTCGAGTAAAATGGTAGCTGCAGTCAAGTTAACCTGAAAGACACCATGGACATTTGTAGATACACTGCTCATGTTCCTTCCAGTCGATGTTGATAACTGTTTTAAGGTTAGAAAGCAGACTACAGGGGCTGCTTTGTGGTCATGGGAAAAGTATTTCAATCTGCGAGATTCAACCTGTCTTCAACAAAATTCACCCAGATTTGCTTTTGCCATAACCGTTTTCTTCACTCCTTCATTGCATCTCTCTCCAGAAACCAGGATGAAAAGGGTCATCAGGAGGTTAAAAGCAAAAAAAAGACACTTACAAAGCTAATAACTGAGTCAAGCAGGGAGGCAGATGGATATTGTAAGACTGTGAGCAGTCTGAGAAACTTATACAGTGGGGGGAAAGAAGATTAGGACAGAGACAGATTAAATGAAAGGACAAGCATCTTGAAGGATATTCTATTGCTCCTCAAGATTACGATCTAAACATTTCAGGAATTCAGATATTATTGTAAAAAATACTGGTTTTATTATTTCTTACTATGATAACCAGATTTATGGCTGAAAATAGTGGACAAGTGGTATACAGCTTCTCCTCTATTGCAGTGGCACGTACTGTTTCCCATTATTCTGTTTATTCCAGGGAATACAAAGGCTTGACATTAAACCTAAATCCTCCATCTTCCTCTAGAATTATTTTCCAGCAGAATCTAAGTTTCAACTGTATGACATGATTACAAATAAAAAAAAGCATTGTCAAGAAGAAGATACACATTATATGTCTTTTTGAATTGTAGATTCATGAAGTACCTGTGGAAGTATCCACTGTGAAAAGAGAAGAAAATTCTCCTGGGACCAGTTCATATATGACAACGCCATATATACCCGAATCCTTGTCTGTGGCAACAACATTGATTATCTCTGTTCCTGGATGTGTGTGACTGCTGATGCTCGTCACGTACACAGCTTGCTCAAAAACAGGTTGATTATCATTAATGTCTTCTATCTCAATGCGAACAAAAGCTTGGGCACTCAGTCCACCCTGTTGGATAAATCAGAAAGATAAAAACAAAAAACAAAGTCAATTTTAAAAGTGTACACAATAGAGTGATGCATATCTGGCTTCAGTCCATCATTAGGAAATGGAACATGCTGCAACGTACAGTATCTCTAATCCCAAATACTGCATTCAGACAAATTCACACACTCAGAACAAGTCCAGAGGGCTGAGTACACGAAGAAGTTTAACTTCTTATAATGGCGAGGCCTGAACACAAAAGTTATTTTCGTTAATACTAACAAGCATTACACATCAAATCCTTTTTAGTGTAATCTCACTTGTTTTTACTGTAATCACCTAAAAACCTCTTACTCCTTCACAGATAAAAGTCAGCGCTTTCTGCCTGAGAAACACACGCCCCTCAGCCTCACCATCATAACAGCAAATATGAGTCTTTTCAACTACTGATTAAGAACACAGGCTGAGAGCAGAGCAGTAGAGGATAGCCAAAAAAGCCAACCTGTCAAGCTGCTGCCTGAAAGACCTGTCTTCAATTCACCACCCTGGCAGTTTTAAGTAGTTTTGCTCATACAGTATGTGTGTGTCTACACATATGTGTATTTTTGTGTATGTAAGTGTGTGTGTACATTTCTCTATACGTACGCACATGCATGTGCATCTCCATACTCATACCTTCACTTTGTGCACACAAAGACAGAACAGTACTAAATCTGACTGAAGCACATAGCTGAGGAGATTTGTTCATGTAAAATTTGTAACAGATTACATACTAATTACATAATAATTTCCAGTGTGTTTCTGATCTTGCAAGGAAAGAGGACTCACCATGCTTTCCAGGGGGCTTGGCTCAACCTCTCTGCTCTTGTTTTCATTCCTTACACAAAAAGCTGGGAAAAAAGCCAGGCCTCAGTCACAGTTTCAAGACCATACCTCTTTGAGACCCCAGCCTTCATCCACATGGTTGAAGCTCTTGCTATAGGCACGCATCAAGAGCCCACTGAAATACCACACAGGGAGCACATCTCGCCTTGCTCTGCAGTGAAATCAGAGAGGCGAGAAGCAACTGCAAGCTGGCTTATCAAACTACACTACAGCAAAATTGCCACTTACTATGGCAGAACACCAAATCTGGAAAAAATACAATTCCATGGGTGCCCAAGTATAGACCCCACAAGGCCCAAGTGAAACAAATTGCTATTTACTTCTCAGAGGCACTGCCTCATACTCTCTGTAGGCTCCCCACACGAGTTTGGAGGGGTTCGTATTACCAAGACTATTTAATAGTTCTAACAATTAAAATTATGTGGATTGTGACAGGTTTTCTTTAACAGCTACAGGCATTACTATTTGGTTGAAAGAAAAAGAGGTGATTGTCATCATAAAAAATGCAAATGAATAAACAAAAAGATTGAATTATGCATGACACATAGCAATAAAATTTGCCACTGTACAGCAGCAGCAGTGTGCGCTGATAAAAAAAAGTTTCCTCTATGAAAATGAACTCATGTTAAGACTCCTTAAGGCAGAAGTACAGAAAACAAGCATAAAAGAACCATAAATTTACATATCTAGTAGTTTGGAGACCCCCGACTCAATAAGAGGGGGAAAAAAAAAAGGAGTGTCCACTTCAGACACACTGTGAAGGCAAACAAAATGCCAAACTGAAGAATTAAAAACTTATCAAATCTAATTTGCACATGTTCAAAACCAGAAGGCTGTAATTTTGTCCCCTATGCTGCTTCACCTGATTTTTTTTTTCCAGAGAGAAAAGAATTTTAACCTCATTATAAGAAATTTTCAATTGACTGTAAATTCAAAGACCACTGAAATGCCTACCAAAACTGTCTCTGATCTGTCACAATCACAGAAATACACCTGTTGTGACTAAGGGTGCAGTTTGAACAGGGGGGTTGCCAGGCAGAGCTGACATATGAGTAACACAAGAGTCACCCTCACTACCAAAATCAGCACTGCCAGCTGAAAAGCCTAATACTAACATTATGATCAGTCTTGTCTCCACTTAATTAGCACGAGTGCTCCCACAAGTTCTCACAGGATGTTTATTTAACATCAGTTTACCAGAATCTGTTTTCCACGTGCCTCTCTATGGGCTCTTGAATGTGATTCCAGTTCTTCCATTACTCTTTCTACATAGTGCATAAAATAAGGATGAACACACTCCAAAACAATGTAATGGAGTGGGCATGAACAGGTGGAGGAAACTGATAGTTTTCTGTAAGATAAACTGAGCAACACCTGGCAAATATTTCTTTTCCTCCTCATTTCTAATTAACTTTGTTATTTTCTTTCCTTTGCATTTCTCTCCCTCTGCTTTGTCAAGTGACCCTTCACTCTTTCACTGTCTTTTCTGTACACGCTTCTCCCCTGCACAGCCTCTACTTTGAACCCCACACCTGACCTCTTTAATTCATCAAAATCAGATGCAAAAAGCAGAACGCCAGCAGATGAAATATCCTACTACAATTAAAAAACTGGAAGTGACTCGACGTAAGTTCATGTATACTGAAAATGGATGATAAATACTGAATTTAGGTGCTTCAGTATTTAGGCGTCAGACAAGCTAGTTTTTAGACAAGAAATCAGTGGGATCTATGAAGTACTGAACCCCAGTAAAAAGATCAAGTCCTGCCTGTCACTGACAAGGCAATCAAAAATTGAATCCCCTTCCTCTATTACTGAACTTCTGAAAAGACAAGGTCCCTAAAAGCAGGTAAATCACAGACCATTTTAAAAACTAAATACAGCTTCAATGCACTGGCATTCTCCTTTAGCTTTTGACTAAGATTTATCACTAGAGCATGAATTTAACCAAAAAAATGCATCTAGTTTTTTTACGTAAACTACTTTCTTTCACATTTTCAAAATAATCTTCTGGACCACACTGGATATCTGAGAAACTTATCAGAACTTCATTGCAAATCTCCAGCTCTCTAACAAAGACTAACCTTGATAGTTCAGATATGTGTATGTGTCCTTTACATTTATAGAGCTTCAAATCATGTATATGAAGGGGAAAAAAATGAAAGGATGAACTATAGCAGACTTTTCTGCTGTTATATGTTGTAATACTGACTACTTTGCTCTTTAAGACTTGGAAACCTGTACACATGTGCTACAAAACTTTGCCTAGAAAGGAATTTTGAAGACAGAAATGACAAATCAGAGAAATTCCAAAATCGGTACATTGACTTATTTCTGCTGAAAAGATTATAGACACTGTCCTAACAAAGAGACTTCCATTGTTAAATTATTAGATGTTCAAATAAGACAGACTTAGGGAACAAACACACAAACAAACTAACCATATTCATATCCAATTTTTTCTGTTCAAAAGAAATCTATGGGGAAGAAAAGGCACACTGCTAAAGGCACTATTAATAGAAGAGAATGCTTCTGTAGCCCTGAAATAAATACTGAATAACAACAGCTAAAGAAAAAAGCAGATTAATTACTTAGCTATTACACATATATTCAAATTCAACAGCATACTAATATACCTTCAGCTACAAATACACCTCTCAAAATGCAGCAATTGATACCAAGCATCAACTGCAGCTTTTTATCTACTTATGAATATGGAAGTCACAGTTCATGAAGTCTCATCAGTACACTGTAGCACAAAGTACATGTATTGTTGTGTAAAATATGGTATCTCTAGGACAACTATTATAAACTTTTAAATTTATATTAGATGTGCTTAGGACAATACCTTAAATGCAAGCTTAATATCCAAAGTATGAAGTGAAAACTATGTATCCTGAAATAATTTAATTTCAATGATTCCAGCTGAAATTGTGCTGCAAAATGTGACCTGAATAATCTTAATCTGCAAATTTAAAAAAGTGTCCTTATGTGTCAATATTTGCAACCAACTAGTAACGTTTTCTTCAATGTCTTCACAGTTCACTACTAAAGCTCAAGGAAGACTGGTCTCCTTCTGGTCCCCTCATTACAAATACCTTTTGGATACTTTCCTAAGTGAAATCAGGAATCACTTTCTTCCAGTTCTTTTCAGGAGTCAGATTACCAAACTTTTCTGTGACACCCAGTAGACCAAGTATCCACATCCAGACATCTTGGTGCTTTCCAACCACAATGCATGTCTTTGCCAAACAGATATCTGAAATGGACTATCACAGGCACACACAACTACCCTGCCCTCACTGTACCATGAATACCCACCTCCAAGCACCAGCTCCTCCTCTAAAGTAGGAAAAACTTCAGACATGCTGCTGCAAGGAGGCTGTACCCAGCCGCAGCAGCTGCAATGGGATCTGCTGGTTAGAAAGGATGAGGAAAGTTATCCAGAAAAACCACTGGCACCCATAGTAGCCAGACAGTTCTGGCACAAGTTAGTGATTTATTACTGTTGCCCTCAACGTGAAAGTAAGGAACAGAGGTCCACTGGTTCCAAGCGGGGGAAATCAGCAGGCACTAACACATCCTAAAATGGTTTTCAATAACTTGCTCGGGAGTGATTTTGGATTTCACAGGCAATTTTAACAACTTTGGTCAAAATTTATGCTTTGTGAAGTATCAAATTCTGCCCTCTTTAAGGGCAAAAATCCTGCAATTTTCACATATGCCATTCTCTTTTAGAAGCATACAGAACACTCAAATCTGCAAACACATTCACAAACCCAGCAGTAAGGAAAGGCAAAACTTACTCCATCTGTAGCTTTTACTAAGAGATCATAAGTGGTTGGATCGCCTTCTCTGTCGATATCTTGAGACACACAGATCTGACCAGTACGTGGGTCAATCTGAAAGGCTTTGGATTTTTCATAATAATGGAATCCATCATAAAGAAAATACTCAATTTCACCAAACTGGTCAGCATCTGCATCTGTTGCTTTGACCTGCAGGGAAACAACAGAGATAAAAATGAAACCAGTGAAATGATTAGTCATCATTCAAAAAGGAAAAAAAAACCACAGACACTGTTCTAAATATACCTGTTTGTGTTTTAAAAGCAAATGTATACGCATATAATAAATACAACCACACTGCTACCTACACTACCTGTCTGCAGTTCGTAAAATAAGGACTCAACTACTGACAGAGTAATTCTTGCAACAAGAACAAAAGATCGACTAGACCTTGTCTGTATCAACTAGGCCTCATCTGTAATATTACTTGTTTATCTGTCAACAATTACTTCAAACAAGCAAACTCGCAGTGACTGGAAGAGCCACACACGTTGACATGTTAGTAGGTCATGCCCTAAGCTACTTTCCCTTCAGTGGAGGCAGGTCTGAAAACCACAGGACGCATAGATCAGAAAAGTGCTGCAGGACATTCTTACCTAATGTATTTTCTAACTCCCCAGAGCTTAACTTTGAAAGAGAGCTTGGTGCCACAGTGATCCACACAAGTTAAGGACCGGAGGGGCAAGCTGATCTCCAGTCCTCTCTTTGAGGAGCCAGAGCTCTACGAACACAACTAAACAGAACCGTCACATGAATGCACAGCACAAAGCAAGAGATACACAGACTGCAGTAAGTCCCTGCAAGAGACTTAATTACCTTGCCAGCGTAGTCTTGCATGTAGCCATAGCAGCTGAATGACAACCAAGCCTAACACTTTTTTTTCTTTTCAGCTGTATTAAGGAAATCTAAAAATCAGCATGAATTCCTCTGCAAATCCCAAACAAATGTTGTAAATAAATAGTTTAAAAAAACACTTCTTTCAAAGAGAGATTCCTCTGCAACCACATGGCATGAAGTGGGAAACAACATATATATACACACACATATGTATACTAAGTCCTACTGATCAGGAAAATGGGAGGCAGGAAAAAACCTAACTGGGTGATACTTAGAGGCTGGAGCAGGGCAATGGTAGGCATGGGGCAGGGTGACTGATCCAGGGCATAAAGTGAAATCCATGTGCTCCTCCCTTTCTTTCCAGCTAAGTCTTTCCATGCTTAAGTCTTCTTGTGTTACCAATGGATCAGACTAGACCAGTACGGTAGGTGTACATAAGATGCTTTCAGAAACTTGTGAAAACCTGGGGTGACTTCCAACATGTTGCATCACCCTCCCTCAGCTGTGTTTTAAAGGACTCACAAGGCATTATACACACAGCAGCGTCAATGCTCTTTACTTGAATGTGTGATTAAGGCAGTGACGAGCCAAGGAAATACTTAAAAGAACCCAATAATTTCCCAATGATTTAATACAGAACATAGCTGAAAGTCTTTTCTAACACTAAAATCCTTTCTTTTGATGCACAAGGGAGTGTGTGTGGGCAGAAATCAACATACCCTTTAAAATATTTCAATACATGATTGCTCTAGCAATACGTTTTGCCACTACCACATACATGTGCCCTGTGAGAAGAGGCTGAGGGAACTGGGCTTTTTTAACCTGGAGAAGAGAAAGTTTCAGGGGAATTGAACAGCCACCTTCCAGTGCCCAGGAGGAAGTTACCGGAAAGACAGCATACCACGCTCTCTGCTCAGGTGCAAGGCAGGAGATGGGTAAGATGTGTGAAGACTATTCAGTGCTAGAAGAGGCTCCCAGCCTCAGAGTCTGGAGATCCAACTGGACAGCCCTGAGCAGCCAAGGCTGCAACAGAGACCTGCCACTGCCTCCTCCACTCCCAGGGAGCTCAACAAATAAGGCTGCCCAGCTGTGTCCGTACCACGACACCACTGTGCTGCTTCACCAGCCACCAAAAGTCAAGTCAAGAGGATGCTCATGTGAAACTCCTGCTCTTTGGGCAAGAGGTGAATTGGTTAAATAAGTATTTGATAAACAGATTTTTTTTTCTGTCACTACTTGAGATACTTCAAGGATTTCTCCTCCTCAGTTGGTTTTAATTGTCACTTTACTTCAAACATGATAAATGCTATGTTTTTTCCATTAGCCTACCTGTGCGAGTACAATGCCTGAAGACCTTAATGAAGCTTCGGAAACCTTACTATTGCAAAGCCTGAGAGTTAAAATTAGCAGGAGCTCAAAGAGGAGATTTGCGCCAGCCATCACCTGCACCTATGCCGATAAGGTGAGACCCATGGACATCAATCACAGGCACAGCAAAAGCAAGGGTCTGCACATGACTGCCCGTGCAGATAAACATTTGGCACAGTTTTAGGCTGGGCTTAAAAAAGATAAAGCAGGTCAGGCCAGGAACTATTTCTAGCAATAAGTTTGGATGAGGTCATCCTGTTCTGGGGATGTAAATTAATTTAGCTGCATGGACACAAGCTGTGCCAGGTAATTTGCCCTCGGGGCCCCAGAACACTCCTTGGCTGCTTCTCCTACTAGTACAAACATGGCTTTAAAGACTAGCCGTGCTCACTTCTTCGCCCACAGAGGAATTGTTCTGGCATTATAATACTAAACTGTGACTGAATTAAAACCAAATGAATGAAAATATGGCTTGGAAAGGCTGAAAAGCACAGAAGTGGGGAAAAGGAAACCACGTAAGAAGTGCCAAGGCAAATTATAAAGCTAAAACTTACTCTAAAACAGTTATTTCCGTCAGAATTTTTTACAGACAGCCCAAAAAATACACATTATTTCAATTAGATGTTTTTTCCTTTCTTGGGATTTGTTTGTTTCTTTGTATTCAAGCACTCTGTGGACTTCACTTCCGCATGGGATGCTTGAGATTTCCTGTATTTCAAAAGAATTATCACTGTGAAAGCGATTGCCACATACTCCAATGTATCTCCTTTATTTTTCAAAATGGTTTCTCAGAGTACTGAAGGCCGTTATACCAGTTTCTGGTGCTGCAAATAGAAAGCTCCTCTATGGAAGCACTGTGGATGTAGAGCCCTTCATGCTTCTTTCATGCCCTTGTAGTTTGCATCCCACTGCCGCAGCACAAGGTGCAACACGCGGCCTCTCCTGACCCCAGCCCAACCACTGATTTTGAGTAACTTAAAGGCAAAACTCACGCTCCTCTTCAGCTGAACAAAGATCCAGCTGTATATAAATCAAATCTACAACACATGTACTTCACCTGCATTGCACTACGTGATTTCTATCATAAAAAATAATAAAACATAAGCCTAGTATGCTCTCAGTACACTGCCACCCTGATGCTACAGAACACTAATTCACTTGGCCCTTATAAGAAAAGTATTTCAACTTATTTCTTTTGTCTGACATCTAATGTGAGTGATAACACTGATAGGTACTGTCTCCCAGTGCCTACATGCAGTTACATGAGTAAACGCTAACATGTATGTCTGCAGTTGAGCATAGGTGATTAATTATGAGTGTGAAATTCGACAGTATTGCTAGAAGTTCAGCCCATTATGTCCAGTGACTTGTTTCCTGTGTTGTAAATTACACAGTCCTCAGAATCTGAACAGTACACGCAAAGGAATAATGAATGATTAATTTAAATAAAAATGCTTCCGTTCAAATCAATACAAATTTGAAGGTCTAATTGTGATCGACTTCAATTACTTCAACCATTTCTCAGGCAGCAGAGCTAAGTAGCAGTAATTTTGCCATTTATAAAAGTATGACCTTTCTCCCTGTTCAAGTCCTTCTCATCCATTCAATTTCAGCCCACTTAATATCCTTTTTTTAGTAACTCATCATGGAACCTTCGATCTGAAGAGGGAAGAAACTGGAACTGAAAGTGAACGAAAAATTTACTGTAACAGAGAGAGCCGAGATTGAATGGCACTACACTTGAGGTCAAGGGAGCAGTTAACTATTACTGATGCAAGCTGATTTAGGAGGAGGAAGCCAGTGAAAACACACGAACAAATTCAAGTTTTTCAAATACAGATGAAGGGAAGAATTTACCACAGATTTTAGAAATTAAAGGACATAGTAGTCACATCCAAAACACATCAGGTTATGATACTATACCACACTAGTACCAGTCTTACAGGGTTTTACAGCAGTTTAGTGCATGAGAGCTGTGAATTACAGCAGTCCAAACAGGAGGAAATTAAGGCAGCATCAGGGATTTTCACAGTGGATTGATCAAGGGTGTCGTATGTTGGCAATATCGTCGAGGTGATAGAGCTGAAAGGATTTATATGCCTTGGGAGATGGGGGAAGCAAGAGAGTGCCAAGCTATAACACCTCTGTTAGGCTGACTATGAGACTGAGATCTAGAATAAAAGAAAGAGGTGGAAATAAAAAGGGTTACGCTCATGGGGCTTTTTTCATTCTTTCACTAAATATGTTTTCCATACACTAAAATGAAGATGCATTAAGGAGTGTAAACTTGGAAATAAGGAAAGACAGGACAAAGTATTTCCCCAAGAAATGTTTTTAAAAGCCAACAAAAGTCATGGTTTGGACAGGTACTGGCTAGACTCCTCCAGTCCGTCATGCTTTCTGTAGCCTACATCCTTTACTGTGTGTAGGCTGTCTAGACTGCAAACTCATCAGAGAAAGTTTCTTCTGCCCTGCTGATGCTAACAATAAAGTAAGAAAGGGTCAGAATACAGATATCCTCTCAGGAGAAGGAAAATGGGGGACCTAGAGAAACATTATGGAGAAAAATTTTTAAAAAATCCTTGATCCATCAACATGATGCTTAAGCAGACATATTAATGCATGAAGAAAATAAATGGTGGAAACTGGTAGATACCGAAGGGTTTAAGAATATATTAAAAAAAAAAAAAATAGTCAGTCATTAAAGTAGACAGAATAAGACAATGTTGGAAGTACAGAAATTAACTTCATTTGCATATGGGAAGAGTGGCTAATCTCAGAGAAAATTAAACAAGCTGAACCATTGTGTAATTAAGCATCATTAACCTTACTGATGTCCACTTTAATCAAATAACATGTGCAGGTTTGAACGAATTAAAAAAATGCTGGCAATACACTTACACAGGAGGGAACAGAGACATCTTGTTCCATGTTATGCTAAATGTAGGTAAAGTCTTCACAGCTAACAGAAAGCAAATATTCAGCAGATCCTAAGTGGCTAATATTCACTTCAGTGGAACTATGACAACTCACAGAAACAGGCAGTCTGGCATCATATTTTACAGGCATGAAATAATATTATCAATAAATAACAAAAAGATTATAGAGATTTATATCATCTCCTAACGCCCAGACTACTTTAAACTCCGATTCACTTTAAGAGAAAAGTCCTCATTTTGATTTTTTTGTTTGCTTGCCTCCATTGCTTCAAAATGCTCAAGCCTATATTTCTGTGTCACCCTGCCATTTAGAAAAATTAATATAAAGTTCCTCTCTGTTGATTTAGATTTCTTTACTGTCTCCTAGGCATTGTTTCTTGCTTTATAACAACTGAATATATTTTGAAGAGCAGAGAAAATATTCAAAGTTATACACAAAATGGGAGAAATTACCTATGCACACAAAACCACATTGAAAAATAAGATCTTATTGACTGAGCAGATTAAAAAAATCAGGGCCATGCATTTTGCATACTATGGAAAGACCATTTTTAGGATTTAGAGTATGCAGCCTTAAAGCTGACTGCTTTGCAATGCTGAATTTCACATGTGAATGACCAGAATTAATTTCATGGCTTTCAGATTGACAGAATAAAAGTAGACTAAAATGAGAAAGAGCAGGCACATTGGCCAAATAACTCATGGCAATGGTCATCCCCAATAGCAATTAAATAAGATTAAAAAATATTAAATCAATTTTTCAGGGCTTAAAAATTGCTCCCATACCAACTACTTTGTCATATTTACTCCATTTGATTTCAGCGAAGCAATACGCAGCTTTCATAGTCCATAAAATCTGTCTGGGGACCCTTCATGTCAGAGTGCAAGGCAGAATTTACTTCTATGCATAAAAAGTGTGTTTAATATTTTCAGTTTTACTCATACTGCGAAAAGCAAGTTAATTGCCAGTAGTCAGCTTTAAAGAAAACAATGTAGGCTTAATAAAACCATACTGCACTACTCCAAAATATCTATCATCAACATGTAAGACAAGACACAACAGAGGGCTGCAGACATTTGGAAGCTACCAGGAAACTGAAAGAAAACAGTTCAGTGACAGAGTTATGCTGCTGCTGAATGTTATATGCATGGTTCTGTCCCGTAGACACCACCGATCCAAAATCCAACACCCTTCCAATTAAAGAATCGAAGGACATCAGGCCTGTTTATGGCAGTACAGCAATGCCTGATGGCAGTCCCTTACCAGATGACTGCTGCAGTTCCACATGTAAGTAACCCAAACATCACTGGAACAGGTGACCACCAGTACTTTGGAAAAATCAGTTACACAAAACCTTGATGATAGGTCCCTTGCTGAAAGGAAGGAGAGGAGCAGCCTGTGTTGGTGGCATGCCGTCAATAAAATGAGTCAAATGAGGTTGTAGAAGTACTGGTAATCGAATTACAGGTAGTTCTCATAAGTCATTTAGGTGCCTGTTCTCAAAAGCGTTCGGGTGCAGCGTATGAGCTGCCAAGAACACATATCATCAGACAGCTTAAATTCAGGGCCCCTACTTATAACCTTGTTTGGCAAGAAAACAGTATATAAAATACAAACCAAATGATCTTCACCTTCTAGCTGCCTGAGGCAGTGTGGACATTAATCCTTATTCCAAAGCTGAAAAGAGTTTTAATAAATACATTACTTTTCTGGATTTTTATCTGTCTCAGCATGCTAGATCGCTGCCCATTTCCCTGGTACCACAGGTTTAATGCACACAAACAGGAATAAAGCTTCAGGTCTACTTGCTTCAGTCCTAAAGGCATGAGCCTTGACTTCAAGAACATGAACTACTTGTGTGAATATTTAACAGCCTGTCCTTGAATAACAGCTGCAGGGACAACAGAGAAAGTCCTGCTCCTCAACCTTAACTGGGGTCTATCCAGAAAGCCATGAAATAAAATAACATCTGGAATTTAAGGTGAACATTCAACTAGCATTGTCACTCACTTTGCCAGCCACTAGAGGTACCACATACTCAAAAAACCCCAGCAAAATCCTGCCTTCTTGTTCTTGATGTGATGCAAAGTGTCTCCATTGTGCTAATCAGATGTAAATATTCCTGCTTTTTTTTCCACTTCCGTTAGCACAGTAATTACCACAATAACTGACAGCAAGCGTTACACAGACACGACCTTGCTAATCTCTCCTGCAGCAGATGCCAATTCCCCCACGTCGCTCCCAGAACTGTCATCAGTTTTCCAAAAGTGTTCATAAGTACTTCAATTCAAGTCCCACTAGGAACATTCATTAACTACATCTGAACAACTTTTAAATGGAAAGTATAGAAATCTAAGCACAAGCAGAGAGACGGCTGGACACAAACATACATGGGTGTCATGAGACACATCAGAACTTGCGCACTGGAGATGTCAACCATATAACTAGGGATGGCAGTCAGGCCCCTTAGAAAGTACATGGGTAGGTTAGTCCCATAAAAACTTCCTCTCCCATTTGGAAAGGAAGAGCTGCTCTCCCTACTCCTGCCCTGCTTGTTCCTTCTGTACTTGCCACCTTTGACACAAAGGAAAAAAAAAAACAACATAGCAACCAAACCCCACCCCTTTAACATAAAGGTGTGGAAAGCAACTCACTTTTTCTCAGCTGAGTTCCCCACAACCACCAGAGTGAGAACTGAACAACTGAGAACTTTTCTTCCTTAACTACATGGTGCAAAACATCATACAATGTGCTCAATTACGTACTCAATTATCACACAATGTACTCAATGACAGCACGTGGACTGTGCTTTTCACTGTAACATCAAGTAAGCATTATGTTTCTCAACGACAGTAGGGCTTTTGGTTTGGGCATTTCAAGCAGTTATGAAATGGTCTGGCAAATGCATGTTTTTGTGCTTACCTGCTTTTTTTTTTTGGTTGTGGTTGCCCTAATAAACTTCAAGGTTTTGAAATCATATAAGACTAACCCCATTTCATATATGAATCTCTCATAGAAGGTCACTGATTTGTATCTTCTTAATAACATTGATTTTTTGTAATAGTCTGTACCTTCCCTGAGACAAGTAAATGAAAGAAAACGTATCTTCCTTGACGAACAATTATGAGATTTTAGCTTTTTGCCTTCTCTGCTCTTCTACGTGTATAACTGATGACAAGGAACAAACTTGCCAATAAAAATATTGCCATATCTTTGATTTACTGCTTTCAGTTAGTCTACAGAAAGCAAGAGAAATGAAAATTAACAAAGGAGAAAACAGTATAAGTACATTACAGCATCCTACTCTGAAAATCAGGTATTATCCAGCAAACCAAGTCCAGGTCCACAAAGAATAGGACATTTCAGTCTGCACTGTAATCTTCTATTTCTGCTCTGATGCTAGCTAGAGCCTCGATTCACTCCTATTTAACCCATTAGTTCCTGACATATCTTCAGCTTTGCTGCTATGCAAAATAGCACAAACAGCTAAATTCCATTGACGCTAGCCAGGATTCAGAAGTGTGGACGGCAGGCCCAATCTGGAAGACATGCCCTTGTCACACTTAAAACACTAACAGGATCCAGACCATCACAAAATAAAGTTGTTGATGTCTGAAACCATAGAAAGCAGGACCGCTGCTAATGCCCACTTATTACATGGTAGAGTAGTGGTTATAAAATGTGTTTTGGGAGCAGGAAATGTCCCAAAAATGTCTGCTAAAAGGATCATCTACTCTGTCAGTCTATTTGGTCCATTTGCCATCTTTTTCAGCAGTGGCATGGGCTTAAGACAGACTGAAACTGCCCACTTACAAGTTTGTGCAAACGTTTTCCAAGCCCTAAAACCAGTCTCAGCTGCTAATTCCTGGCCACAAATGACAACAGTCCGACCAATCCTTCTGGCTAGACTGATACAACTACTTATAGAGCCATGTTGTGAACAACATCACTAAGAACAAAGCTTAAATCCTTCAACTAAAGAAGCAGAATAAAACCCAAGAACCTTTCTCTGTATTTAGCTAGATTATTTCAAAAATTCTTTTCCTAGTTCACTTCCAAGTCACAAAAGCAAGGGTCAACAAGTAGCCAGGTCAGAAATCTCTTAAACTGATTTTGCTGTCAGAGAAAAAGGGTTTGTTATTGCGCATCTATAGTAAACAAAGACCACGCATAGGCTGCCTAAACCGTCACTTACAAGTACACTTGTGAACTTCTGCGCTTACTGGGTAAATGTAGTGGTTTAATATAGAGGAAAGAATCGCATGGCAGGCCTACTCAAGGGCAATTGTCACCAGAGACACAACCTGTGAGATACCATTACTTGCCCAAAGGGCCCTAGCAGAACAGTACCTTAGAAAGCATACAGCTTGCTTTGAACCCAGAGGACTCAAGAGAGGGTCTACCCACAGCCCACTTATTCCATGCATTGCATGTGGGTGTTTTCTGAAACAGAGAGTTGACTGGTCACCACCTTTCCATAAATTAGGAAGGAGTTCTCCTCAAAAAAAAAACCAAAACAAAGTTAATCAAAGCTAGACGGATTCTTCTGCATTTCTCATGGCACCATATTTTGATCTGCTGTTCTAGTTTGCTTATTTCTTCATTTAGTGGTGTGCTTCCTTCTACCCATACTTATTTTACAAATCTTTATCCTTTTCACTACTTCCTGAGTCAATGAGTTAAGTGACAATAAATTTGTTTAACTTACCTACTTTCATCCATATACCCTTGAAAAACAGGTGTTTTGTTTACATCCATTGAAAAATGGATGTAAATCTTTTACAAAACCTTTTGCAAAAAAAGGTTTAGTAATGACTGGTGCCGATGGTACTAATTTAGGTCAGGTAAAAGCAATATCTTTATCATCACCCTATGATTTTTTGTTTCTTGTTTTGATCAGCATGATGAGGTCCAACAGCACCACTTCAAGATAGGCTTTACAGAACACATCGGCATAAACAGACAAAGGTTTTCTATCTCTTCGCACCTCTAATGCTTTGAATCTGAAAGTTGGTCCAAACAGTCTGCCAAATATTAACAAATACCAAATGCTTGTTTAGATTACTGCTCGCTTACACACCAAACCCTGACTACCCTCCCATGTCCTTCTGCAGCCAGGATGACAGAAACACAGAGCTTCTGATTCCATCTCCTTGCTCTGGATGGTAGGGACGTCATCATTTTGCTGAAGGAGCCTTTCACCATTTAGAATCACGAGGAGGGGGGTGTTTTGTTTATTGTTTTGTTGTTGTTATTGGGGGGGGGGTGGGGTTGTTTTTTCTTTTTAAGGTGTCCCTGTGTCCAGAGAAGTAACAGAACTTTGCAAATCCCACTGCAAATTATCTGTAGGCTGTGGAACCTGAATCTCTTCAGAAAGCTGGCCCCTACTACCCTACCTTCTTGGGAGTATCTGTTAACGTGCTTATGTGCAACATCACACTAATAACGTCTTATTATCATCAGTGAGCACTTCAATGAGGCTCTCAGAAATATGGTCTACAATACTTTCAGTTTCTCTTTGTAAAATTTTTGTTTCCCTAAGCATTAAAAATAAGAATAAACTCTGTCTTTAGGAAAGCATATATTTTATGTAACTGGAGTCTTATAAATCATAGCTAACTCACACTTGGAAGTAAGCAGATGAAGGCTCTCCCAGTTCATTTCTGCTTTCATGGAAAACTTAGAACACGGCCAAACTCACAGCTTGAATAACATATTCATAGCACTTTAAAGGAATATTTTTGTATTTTGTTCATTGTAGACAAAAAATTAGCAAGGGATCTATATAACTCCTAATGACTGCTGCAGAAATGAAGCTTGACACAAAGTAGAGATATTTCTCCCCTCCTCCTTTCTAAATCAATTTTTCATATACACACAAGTTTTGTTTCCTAACTTTCCAACACTGCATCTCTGTGTTTCTAGATATTTTTTCATTATGAGTCCCAGGCTCACACAATTTAGAGGCCAGTAGACTACAATGTGCAACAATAAGCAATCATCAGAAAGATAAAAGGCACAGAACATGCAAAATCCTATCCTCAATCACATGACAGGAAGCAAAATCTGGGATACTGTGTAAAAGAAAAGAAGCCTTCAGTTCTTTATTTGCTCTGAAATACAAAGCTCACCAAGTGCACAATAAACGTATGTAACTAAACCAGCAGTTTCTTCAATTTAAGTTAGCTACATAATTTACAAATATGATTCAGATGGCCCAGCTTTGAATATGTGGAGGTGGCAGAGCCACTCCCAAAAAGTTAAAGGACTTGTGATCCATAATGTTTTTAAACAATGATTTGCAGAAGCACCACAAAGTCATCACCACTCTAAAGTTAACACAAGCTGTTCTAAAGACAAAGCTTTTAAACACTCTAATATCTAAAACAGAGCTTACCATAAATGACTTCCTGATCCCAAACAACAAATCCCAATTAGTAGTATGAGTATTATCCTTATTATGCATACAATGAAAACTCTGTTAGGTGAAGGGCTAGTAAAATTTATTTGATACACATTATGATACCAACTAAGCCTTACATGATGAAAATAATTGTCATAAGCTACAGATCTTCAAATGAACGTAGTAATAGCTAGGTCATTAACTAGCTCCTTCTCAGAATTACAGGGCTAGAAGTACCTCTTACCCTCTTTGAAGATGAGGCTGGATGTCTGAATGAAATTGTGATGTGCACCAGCCTTCCTCCTCGTACAATCCGTCTCCATTCACATCGCCCCTGTGCACAACCCCAGTTACCTGACCACCACAAGACTACCACATTACATGCATGCATGCAAGTCAGGATGTATAGCCAGATGCACACTTCATGTGACAATGTGATGGATGCACTCTCATCAAATCGGGAGCCAGGCACCTACCATCCTGCTGGGCCATACTCACTGCAAAGCTGAGAAATTGAGAAATACCAGGTTACAAAAATTTTCAGGCCAGAAGAGTCCAGAGCCAACTAACCGGGTCAAAGCAAAGACAGAGGGAACATTACCAATACTATGGTCATAAACCTGCAGCGCAAGTGGATCCTGGTCCATTACCTATTACATCTGATCCATTAGAAACTCCATTTACTTTATTCATTAATACCTTTTGCTGCATGACTTGAGCTTTTAAATAGCATGATCTAATATCTGATGAACTTTAGGTCTTTGCAAAATACACCACATAACAAAAGGAACATCATACATGGGAGTAGCGTAGAATGCCACTACATTTTATAGTATACTATCTAAAGAAAGCACACTGTATACTAGCAGAAAATTTTAATTAGTGAAAGCAACAGATGGATTAAGTTCCGGGAAGGAAGTAAGAAGGGCTGACAGTGTATAAATTGGCCACATCAGTGATACAGATGGAAGCATCCCTTTTTTTCTGATAAAGAATTCTTCCACAAAGAGGACACTGGAGTCCCACACTGTTCCTACACTTCCTGCAAAGAAGAAGTCAGAGCTGTTTTGAAGTGGAAAATGATGAAAACCAGATGACTAGGTCCAATCGCTCAGCTCCAGAATTCTCTGAAGTCTTTTGCCTTCTCTTAGAAAAAGGAAATACTCTGTTCTGGGGACTGTTTCTCAATATTTTGGATGTAGCCCCTTCAGTGATCAAAACAGCTAACTGGAATGAATTTCATCTTCAGCGATCAGGAGAATGAGATGGTGCTGGCAAGCAGAAGCGTTCTTCAGTATCCATTCCACAGAAACAAAAATTAAAAACACAGCAACTCCAAAAAGAAGTGTATATACAACTTGATGTGTGCAGAATTTGTACATCCATATGTTTAGAGAGGACTGAGGCCTCTCTGAATGTTCAGACAGTATGTCTCTAATACTAAATCAGTTTTAGATGATCCATTCTCTATTTTCTCATTTTTTCTCAAGTTAACGGATGAGACCATTTGTAGCATGGTATTTAAACTAGAACAGACAAGATATTCTTATTAAGTTGAACGGATCCTTGCAGTTTTGTCACATCTATGTGCTAAATCTGTAGCTCTTTATTTCTTTTTTTACTTTCTGGAGAAACAAAAAAGACATATTAGAACAGGGAATTGCTGAATAATGAGATTCTGATCTCAATAGCTTCCATCTCTCATGCATATGATTGGTACCTGTCTATGATGCTAGTTAATCACTGCTGCCTTTACTGGAGCTTTTCACCCTCTGGTCAAAATAATAGCTTGTTTTCCTCAACCTCTGCCATGCTATTCCATCCCTAGCCCTGATCCCACCCTTTTCCATACCTCCACAGAGAGTGGCAGCTCCTACTCACCAGCAGCTATACAGCAGACACATAGCAACAGTCTTTTCATTTAACTATTTAAAACAGTTTCTTATGGAGACCTGGCTCCTGTTAAACTACACAAACGGGAATCTCAGCAGCTAAAATTTCAGCCACACGAAAGACAATGGAGAGCACAGAGCAGAAAAATGGGAATATCTGGGCTGCAGCACTACTGGTTTCTGTCTCGCTTGTAAATACATCAGCATGTATTATTCTTGAGATCTTGTTCCATTGCACAGAATCAGAGCTTGTTTCCTCGTTTGTCCTGACACATTATAGCCTCATTTTTGTTTTCCTTCTTTCTTTCCCAAGTGAAACTGTAGCTTTTGAAGGAACATTATAAAGATATAAAACTTCCATACTGAAGAGAACAACTGAGTCCAGGACCTTGTTCCTGGACAATGGCCAGCAGCAGAGCCTGAAGAGTAAGTAAGACAGAACACCACAGTCAATAAACTACTCTTTTCCCCTATTCTTTTTCCTCCTCCTCCATGAAGGTTCAACGTAAGTGTAATAGTTAAACAGGCTAATAACCAAAGGTCAAGGTTTTATTCTTTCCAAAACTTTTCTGAATGAACTATCTTTACTTGTGGTATGTGCATAAATGTTTAAGCTTTCTCCAAAGATCTTAAACAATTCCCCAAGACAAGCTATAGCTACAAATTTTCTACTCCAGAAGAATTTTCTCTCATCATTTTTTAATTGATGCCTTTTCAGCTCAATGGAGTATTTTATGTTGTATTTTATATCTACTCTGAACTATTTATTATTTCATAATTGCTCTACTGTGTGCCTTTGATCATTTTCTGACCAAGACAAACAATAGCAATGTTTCATTTCCCATTTGATATCAGTCACAGCTTGAGTGAAGAAGCTAGGCTAACAGAGTGGCAGATTCCCATCGCTCAGCACTAAAAAAACTCCCACTCCTTGACAAAGTATGAGGCTGGCATTGGTCAGCATTGTAGAAATGTGAAACCTCAGCCTCTGACAGCGTTCTAGAAAACGGTGGAGCAGTGCCAGTAAAGATCTTTCTCAACTGACGATGATCTAGTAATCCTTGATGTTCATCTATGCTTCTGTTCACAGGACTGCAGTAAGGTCTCTTGAGCCTGTGGGAACACTGTTTATGACTAATAACTAATCATTGCTAATGATTACTTAACCATGAAAGGCAAAAATGCATGAAGTGGTCTCTTCAAGAACAGAGCCCAATTGATATGCCAAGAGTCCTCTGCCAAGAAGAAATGAAGTTGGTTGCTCTACCTTCTTCAGATCTTTATCAGCGTGGGAGCTGGCATCAATAGACACCACTGTACCATACCTCCACAGCAACTTCTGACATTTAGATTCACTTCACCATAAAGTATGGAACTCACTTAATTGGCAGATGTTTCAAATTTGGAAATAGACTATTTACTGTAACACTAGAAGCATTCAGTGTGTAGATTCAAAGGTAGGATGCAATAATGTTGAACAGAGCAGGATTGAAATAAACGGATAGAAAGACTAAATAATATGAATTGACATTAGGGAATAATGGAAGAACACGTGGCCTCAAACAAGCATGGCACCTGTGCAGCTCAAACTACCTCCAGCAGAGAAGCTGGGGGGGAGGCATGCAGATAGAAGAAATCAAGTGTCTTAACTGCAAAAGTTAAAATTAAAAATTGACATTTTAAAAAAGTCAGTTCCAAGGGAAAAAAACAAACATAAAAAACCCACCAAGAATATGAATGTGTGCTACATACAAATAACTACAATTCTCAGAGAGAGGTGAACAATATGAATTAAAAGAGAGGAGAGCAATCTTAAAAGGAAAAATGCAGGAAAATAACATTTTAAAATGTGATTCTTCTTAAAAGGTGTTTAAAAAGATGCCTGAGAAATTTATGAAAGAATAACTTATGCTGAGAGTGATGGGTTTTGGTGGGAAAGCACCCGCTCTACCACAAAGTAAGTGTAGCTCATCTGGCCCACCAGCTCCATGTATGCACACTTACAGAATCTGAGAAGTCTGCACACTTGAGCAGTCAACTGCTGCGTTTTGCAGATGCATTTTTTGTGACAGGAAACAGAAACATGATCTCCACGTAGCCACCATCCTCCGTGCTTCATTAAGATTCACAACTCTGTCATTTGAGCTGCTTTCACATCTGTAACCTAACGCTTCAGCAGCCCAGCCTGAACATACATCTGGTAATGTCATGCATGTTGCATGCACAAGGAGCACAGGTGGGACAATACAAAATGACTGTTTTGAAGCAAACGTAGAATGGATTGAAAGTACATCTAGAAATAATTGAACACTGTAACCATGTAAGTAGCGGCTGAAGCTCTTGAACAGTGAGCCGTCTTTAATGTTAGAACTACTTTACCATTGACATACATTCATAAGCAGCCTACATGGTAAGAAAGAAATTGCTCCTTCTCGACAGCAGATGACCTAACAGGATTGCCACACAGATACACATCATGGGTACCAAGAAGTACAGTTCTTTGCACTAATGCTGGCCTCGATACTAATATCACACTGGCCATGGCATCACACTTTTCACAGCCCACAATGCAAAGGTCTTTCTTTTCTGATGCTGTAAAGATCCATTTCCACCAAAGTAGAGTCATTCACCCATTCATAAAAAAATAAAATCAATTTCCAAGATCATTTCAGGGCCCAAAAATACTCCTTCTGAAGTCGTTGTGGTTCTTCCACCAGCAGGAGGAAAAAAAAAAGCAGCCTTTCCAGTTCAAGAGAAAAAGAAATTTTACTAACCTAAATTAATTACACTACAAAGACAAGTTTAAAACAAAAGAATTGAGTAAACTGGACAAGTCAAAAAGGCAAATTCCATTCAAATTTTACTGATGTGTAAAGAACTGAAACAATTGGAGGAAAGAAGAACTAGCTTTTATGTAAAGACATTGACATCAGTATTATGCATGGCTCTTGCTTGCCACAGCTTTTCCAAGAAGATGCACAGCTCCACACACACAAACTCAAAATCCCAAGAGCAAATTCAAGTTAATATTTGTTTTTCTAAAATATGTGGCTACACACCAATACTTCTAAAAGTACATAATATACAAAAAGGCAAAGGGAGGATAGACTGAGACCAAAGAAAGGGCAGACAGAAAACTGTAGAAACTCTCTGAAGAAAATAAATAAGAACACTTTCTAAAGCCACGAGACAGGATAGTAAAGAAATACAGTTAAGGTGATTTTTTTTTCACCCAATTCTAAGAAAGGGCAGGAAAGAAGTTACAAAATTCCACTATAAATTGTAGTATAAAATTACACTACAAAGATAAAAAGTATAAAACCCAGTAGCGTCTGTGATGAAGATAAAAAAAACCATGGCAACATTGCTGGTAATTCTTTCTGTTCTGCAGCACAAGGAATCTGGGATTTTAATAACATTATCATGGTAGCACACAAAGGCATTTGCAAAATGTATGTCAAAATCCATTTCCCAGAACAAGCAGTATTCTCTGTTACAGCATGAAATCCTGAGGGACTGATTTGAACTAACCATGACTGCACTCCAACACATTTTTAAACCAACACCACTTATACCACCTGTGGGTTTCAGACAAACAAAAGCCCTTCACGCAGGCCACCATGCAGGAAAAGGTCTCTTTCTCAACACTATTTTCCTCCCTCCAACTGTCTCCTTTCTGTCATGGAATCTACTCTGTATCTTCTATAACACCATGAAAACTAACTACTAATTGCTCTAGCTTCCCTCCAGTCTCAATGACTCCTTTAATTACAGGAGAATTATATCTTTGATACTTCAAAATTTTTAAGCTACACTTTTTGCAAATAAATTCTCTTACACAATTTCTAATAGGTAATTAATAAAAATATAGTTAATAACAAATTCAAAGCAAACTGTGCTGTGGTATATTTACCCTCCCTTAATAATCTTTCTCCTTTCAAAGAATTCCACTATGTTTTAATATACTAGCAATGAACTGGAAAATCGCAGAAAAATGATCATTAGCTTTATAATGTCATCACCTTGGCATTTAAAGGAAAATGAATGCAGACTCTATGCCTTTATCAAGGCTCATTTCATGCTTAGTATAGAAAATAACATCAATCAATGGCAATAGTATCAGTGATAAAACGTGAACCAAGTCACATGGGCATGTATTCCATCTGATACTGATGCCCAAATCAATCACATTGAGATAACTTTGACAAAGGTAATGAAAATAAATTACTACTAAATACTGATAGTATTTTGCAAAATAAATAAAGGCATAAAAACAAATTAGGGGAGGTCTGGGACACAGACTCAGGCCACCAACATCCAAGTATCAAATGTACCAGGGAAAAAAAGCATTTCAGGAATTAAACAGAACTCAAGAGAAGAATTAAGTCCTTAATGAACACTCACTCATTATATAAGCGTGTCTGTCAGAGACATTTCATGTTGAAACCATCTTGTTAATTCAAAAATGGATAATTACGTGACAGTAAATGACTCAACTCAAAAGGCAAAAGTGTCAAAAAGCAGTCTTTAGTGAACAAATCCTGTAGTAAGTGTATTTGCACCATGTCTGCTTTACTTTACATGCAATTCCTCTGCATTCTTTGACGAATTAGCACTACTGATGTTAACTTCAAAGATCATCTGATTTAATCCATGGACATATTGGTCATTGACAGACACTTCGGTAATCTTTAAAAGCTTCTCATCTTCACATGCGTTACCAATAGCAGTTAAGAAAGTAACTCATTTCTGCTGTTTTTTCAGATAACAAGCATCTAGAGTCTTGAGCTCTGAAGCAGTGGAAATCAGAAAAACCTGCAGCAAGATACAACTAACTGCTTGCCTAGTGCCAAGACAAAGTTTTGCAGTGAAATAGCATTTTTCTACAGCACTTTAAATTATTAATAGTACTAGATCCTCTCTGTTGCATGCAAAACCAGCTCATCATGTGGACTTCATCTCTGTACAAAGCTGCAGCAGCTGTCTCACATTAACATGCTTAAACGTAAATACAGTTACAATATAGATGTAAAATTACAGATGTTGAATTAATTTTAAGCTAGCATATAGTTGATATATAAACCTTTTTTTTCAGTAAGCATCAGAATCCCATAAATCTCAGCTACTGTTGAGGTCATAGTCTTTATTTTCTTTGGCTGGGTAATATAAAAATGGATATACTTACCCTCTTTTAGGGGCTTTAATCACTCAGTAAAGTAACTGCTATTATTTTGTCTATTGGGTTAACCTGTCCACAATTACATAGTATTTTTACCAAATTGGAAAGGTCGCAGAGCAGTTATTCTGTGTGTGACCAGATAATGTTGTGTGAACAACTGCATTTAGACCTTTTAATGTAAACAAGTGTAATGAGACTTTATGGGTTTTGTGGGAAACTTTCAGATATTTCCATAACATACCTTTGGTTCTCAAAGAAGCTCCAAACTAACAGCCCTGGCAAAATGAAAACTCTTCTCTCCTTTGACAGGTCAAGTTCGTGCTGATGTGTATCAGCACCAACCACAAAGAAATACACTCTTAGTACAGAGGTTTCACTACCTCGGCAGTTTTGGACTTTCTATTTGCTTGGCTGCCAAAAGAAGCAGCTTCTTTCAGTGTTTTCTGTGACAAAGACAAATGAAGCTACAGTAATCGGCTCAAGAAACATTCAGTCCCATTCCTGAAAGCTAAGAAGGAGTAAAAAGTAAGAATAATACAGAATCACAGAATTGTTTAGGTTGGACAAAACCTTTCAAATCATCAAGACCAAGTGTAAACTCAACACTGCCAAGTCCACCGCTAAACCATGTCTCTGCATGCCACACCTACGTGTCTTGCAGAGATGGTGACTCAGCTGGTTCCCTGGGCAGCCTGTTCCATCGATTGACAACACTTTCAGTATGTTTGTATTTCCTAATATCTAGCCTAAACCTGGCACAACTTGACGACATATTCAGTATTAACATGCTACAAAGCTGTTCCTAACAATCTGGGTTGTAGGATAAGGACAAATTTAAATTCTTCCTTGTTTTTCAGTTATCATATTCCCCTTTAAAACTTTTTTGAGAAGGGTCTCCTTTGAAGCACACCATATTTGGTTCTCCATTTATTCAACTCTTCTATTTATTTACCATCTGTAATATAACCTCCCAATTCCTGAGGAAGACAAGTAAGAGATTTGACAAGAATTGCCTCCAAGTCTACACATGAACTGCCAATAAGTGAGATTCTTCCTGGCTGGGGATGTTACTGCCATAAACACCTTGCAGGGGTTACCGCGCTTGCACTGAGTTGGTTTCAAAGTTGTTTTCAGAAGATCATAAAACATCCCTGTTCTTCCCCCACAAAATCACTGTGGGAAAATTAAACATAATGGCTTATAATATTGCTAACTTTCTTCTCTGCTATCAAATATAAAAGGACTATTTCCTAGGCATCCAAGATGCAAGTAAGATCTCCATGTCGACAGACAGCTGGATGAAGCCTAGCAATCCTAAAGTGGTGCTGGTGAAAAATGCTACCACCTTTCAAGTACCACCCATAGCAACCAATCTCCCTACAGAATATTAGGCTACCTGTTTCGATACTAATCCGAATTTATCATTCTTCCCAAATACTCAGCATGTCAGAGCAGCCCAGAGTGACCCATTCCTGCCACAGCTGAACTTAATCGCAAGGATCACAAGTTTTTTCACCTTTAGGCCTCACAAGTTCAACTGTAACAGAGCAGATAACTGAACACACCACGGCTTCAAATCCTGGAAATGCTCCAACCAGACTGAAAGGCAGCAAGGCAGTTGCTCAGTGGCTACAGTCACTCAGCACACCTCCTCTCAGTTTCTTCTCCTTTGAGTAACTCTCCATTAAATAACAGGTCAAACTCAAGGCTCCCAACCTCATCTTTATACCTGTTTATTGGAAATGGCTCATCTATGGGAGAAACTGCCATTCTAAAGTGACAAAAGTATCAGTTTCAAGTTACATTTTCAAATGCTTTTTTCCGTGATGGACACAAAAAAAATTAGAGATTATTTCCAGAAGGGATGAGGACAACAAAAGGCCTTAGCTTTATCAAAATAGAAGATAAAATCCATCTAATTAAACTCTTTTGACAGTAACAGCTCAAAAAAAATCTAATCCCCCCCCAAGTAAGCAGTATTTGGTCAGCGCCATCAAAAGAAAGGAAAAAGAACATATTTCTGTTTCCTTTAAGGCAAACAAGCACCATAGCCAAAGACACCACTAGTTTCTGAAAGAGACAGATGTGCCAGTCCTCCACTTGAACAAAATTAAATTCCTTCCAGATGATTACAGAACTTCTCATTAAAGCAATGAACACAGAAATGGCCATTCAGCAGGAAGAATCTACAACTGTGGTTCAGTCAGGTCCCACATTGCAAGGATGGAGGCTCCCAGAAGCACTAGCAGATTCTGGAGAACAAGAGGATGATACAGGTAAATAAAGAAGGAAATAGAAACCCTTAAGGAAAATTACATACAAAGAAAGAATTACCGTTATTTGAGGCTTAAAGAAAGATATTGCTGACATCCATTATAGGCAGAAAGATCACACACACAGCGTTGAGGAGGCAGAGGAGAATTCTCACATTTTCCTATTTATCCTATTCTACCTATAGAGTTCATGTATTTGTACTCACAGACATAAAAACCCCTTTGTTTTCAAAACCATTTTGAATGGAGTTGATGCGAACTTAAAGCTCATCGTGCTGGTCTGGGCTAAAGCGGAACACAGGCTCTGACTTTTCCTAAGCCTGATAGTTATAGGCAATGGTTAATGATAGGTAATTGGCCACTGCTGTGCAAAGAGGCCACCGCTCACACCTACTCCTATGTAAATTAAGGCCACCTCAGAGCTGGTGGTGAAAGGGGTCACACCTGCTGAGAGGAGCCAACAGGACAGATGATCCAGCCTGGAAAACAAAGTATTCTATGTCATACACATCATACTCAGTATAAAAGCTTACAAGATCACAAGGGTGAGCTCTTTTCTTCAACAGCTGATGAGAACCTCACCTGTTGGACTGTCCGTCCCTGAACCTGTCCACGTGTTCCTGACTTCAGCTCCCACCTGCCGCTGAGTCCAGAACCACCCTTGTGCATACTCTGTAGTGCCAGTGGTGAGGTACTGGTCCTCGGGGAGCTATATTTCACCATATTCTTATTAATATTATTTTCATTTTATTATTGTTGTTGTTGTTGTATTAGAGCTGTTTCAGTGCTGGTTTCCAAATCACAAGTCTCTCTCATTTCCCTTTTCTCTTTCCTGGGGCAGGGATTGGGACTAAAAGCTGCCCAGTCTAAGCTACTGGGCTGGCCAGGGTGGGCTAAACCAGGACACTTACTAAGATGATTAAGCTCATTAAGATATTACTTCACTACACAGGTGGTCAGAGCACATAGTTTCAATATGGCCATTTAAAGACACTAGGCATTTATGTAACTACTGAATGAAAATCTCACAAGGATGTATTATGAAAGCAGTATTTTTATATTATCGTTATTCAGTATGCTTAAGAAAAATATATTTTTTCTTACACTAAGAACCCAGTACATTTACAAGTTGTATAAATCAGACTTAATGTGCTTTTTCTCCATTTATTAATGTTACACACTACTGCCTCATTGTACACTTCAAGAATTTCTTTTTGTATGTCATCTGGCAGTGCCAAGCTTCCAGTCCAAGGGTCTGAAAAAGGAGATGGCAGAAGAGGTCTGTCATGCTGCATAAAGAATTCCTACTCCTGAATACAAGGTCAGCTACACTGGCTGCTTTTGTCCCAGAAGATAACGCATGCACAATTCCTTCCTTACTGTAACTGCACCTGCCATGCATCTAGTGCCAGCACGTAAAAAATACTCTTTAGGGTTTATTTCAAGTTCTACTCTGTGAGGTTCTCTTCCCCTGAAGAAATCCACATTTGCTTTTGACATGTAGCCTAAGGAACACAGTTGCTTATGAAAACCAGTCTATTCGCATCTATTCATCTACGCATCTACTCAACCCATACAGTCAGAGCTGAGGACAAGCAGCTGTGGAAAGAGTCATCACTCGAGCACAGAGAATAATGTCCAGGCAAGTGGAAGGAACGAGAGTAGTTGCAAGCAGTCAGGTTTTTTTGTTGTCTAAGGACAATGAACACAAACCTCCATGCAAGCTTGTGAGCCTTCTCAAGAGAAACTAAAAGCAGCTGTTAAATTCCTTACTCTCTGATTTCACAGTGAGGAGTCAGTATCCTGTTCAAAGAAAAGTGGGCAGTTGGTTTCTTTTTCACAATAGGACCTGACCTGTTGGTTTTGAAGCTCCTCAGTTGAAGGCATTTGGATGCATTACAGCTGCTCAGCTCCGGAAGAAAGCAAATTTCATTCTGTAATAAAATACTGCCCTCAGTCATTCTGAAGGTATAAAATGTGCAGCTATAAATTTGTTTTAGGACAGTTGTTGATAAGCTGCATTTGTGGGATACACAGGCACAGCTGGGATGGAATTTTTCTGCAATGAAGACACCTGGAAATTTGACAGTTACTGTCAACTAAAATAACCTCACAAAGTATTTCCACTCCTGATGAAATACTGCTATCAAACAATTCAAACTTTGATTCTTATGTTAAACAACCTTGGACTCAAACAGTGAAATCAAGCTGCTCTTTATGTATTGATGCATCTAAAGATAGGCTGCAATGCATCAGAAAGTTTTTTCAAAGTAATTCTCACAATATCACGGAAATGTAGAGAAAAATTCACAGTAGCAAAAAATGATAAAGTTAAAAAAAAAAACCTTAGAAAGGTTACTCACATTTGTAATTTATACCATAACACTAATGAAAACAGTTCTGTCAATTTCCAGAAACAAATGGAAATCTAAATGGCAGAGCCAAGCACATTGAATTTTGCTGTTCTTTGTGGCTGCAGTTAATGAGATCGCTTACACTGCTATACAAGTACACTTTTCAAAGCTGGATCTAAATAAACAAGAATAATATTATAACAGACATCAGAGAAATGACAGTGATAAAATTAAAACTGGTCTTAATCCTTATACTTACAGGCTAGAGGACTATATAATTACAGGCACATAAATGTTCTGGTAAAGGTCTGGCTATGAGACATTTTCAAGGGCTTAAGGCAAGACTAGACTAGAAGAGAGATTTTTCTTTTGCTCTAAAACTTTGAACAGGATTGTCCAATAAGGGTAATCAACAGCTTCAACAGAAAAAATCTGTTCTCTTTTCAAGTCAGAAAGTACAAATGAAGGACAACAGAAGGAACAGGAACAAATAGGTGAGTAACCATCCCAGAGTTCTTAATTTCAATTAAATAAACACTTAATGCTAATTTTTTACCAATTAAAGCTTCCAACTTGAGTGGACAAGGAATTCAGAAATAGAACTATACGCTAAATTCTGCATAGTAAAGAAGTTTAGCAAGTTCAGTTTACTCCACAAGTAAAGAATCATCATGGCCAAGAATACAGGAGAAAAACATACCTTTTGATATAAAAACAAAACATCGATAGAAGAGAAGTTATGATGGTTAATAGATTTAAGCCTTAATATTTGGGAAAGTTTGCTGGTAAGTTTCAGCAATATTTTGCAAGAATGAAACAGACCGACCCCTGTCTTGGGTAAGACTACCAATCATTCTGCAGAATCACAAGAAAAAACAAAACGGATTTCGTTTCGCTTATAACATGAGAGTTTCACAGGATAAAGCACAGTACATGCATTTTGTTTGAGTAACTTTAGAAGGAAATTATCTGTCTAACAGAATGTACAAGACACATGTAAGAAGCTGAAACAGCTTTAGTTGCAAATCAGTTAAGAAAAATAAGCTAGTCATATAGCCAACGTGTAGAGATACTACACACCTCGGTAGAATATTAAAAATACCGAAGAAATAAGATTAGCTTTTATAGTTTGTGTAGAGGACTGAGAGGAAAGAACCCTCTCTCCTATTCCAATTTAAGCACCATCAATCATCCTGCTCATTACTCATTTAACAGTAGTTAACCTGAAATAAAGACTGCAGAAAAGCCTTGGTGACCTGCATCCACACTCCATGTTCTGCATTGCTGGGTTTAGAGGCCAAAATCTTTACATTTTGCTGTATATGGGTCAGCACTGAATCCTGGTATAGGTAGGGTTATTATTCTTTTTAATTCCCTTTATCACAAACATCAGTGTCCTAGAGAAAAAAAATCAATGTCTTTTTTTGCACAATTCCTATGGAAAATATTGATGCCTAAAATTTGCCAAAAGATCTTTTTCAAATATCTGCTGGACTTCTTCAAGTTTTCTAAGTACCACCTCTACTAAGATATAAAAGAAACATAACTTTTGCTGTGCAGCTTACCAGAACCTGACATTTATATGTCAGGTTTCCAATCAAATAATAAAGATTGAGCACAGCAGAATAGTTGACTACTTTCATGTGGTAACAGGCTAACTTTAATACATTCTTTTACTGATCTCTGTAGTCTAACCTGGGAATTTTAACTCGGGCATGCACTTACCGTATCTCAGTATCCTAATACCTTTCAGATACTATCAAAATGGCTAAGTAAGTACAAAAATATGACAAAGAGATACACTGCTAACTTCTTAAACCCATCCATTTCTAGTCACAGGGAACAAGAACATGAACTCTTAGCAGAGTTCACTAAAATGTCATCCTTGTCAAAGTAAAATGCAGTCTGTGAGACTTAAAAGTACCTGAAATAACTAAAGGCTTTTCACACATACAACTACCAAAATGCAAAGTTTTGTGATCAACAAATACTTAGGACACTATCTAAACTTACTGACGTTTTAGCTGCAACACACAGGTTTAAGATTCCAATAACCAAGTTTTCCTGCTCACAACATGCATTAACCAAAGAAAGACTGATGTATAACATAAAGGGCAGTGAGAAAATACTCTGCTAAGAGGCAAGCAAAAGCAAGGGGCATATTAAATGCCAAACAGGTGAAATATCTAGGGAATGGCTATGAATCTCTCCTACAGAAATTAAATCTATTGGGCAATTAACTGCCTAAAGTGTTACATCCCACTATAATGAATGCAGCTGAGGCAGTCCTCTTTAAGATTGTTAACACCTGGACAAAGCAATTAGGCTGGAAGTAACTTGTTCGTTACCATTCCCAGCAAGTACTTCTGCAGAAGCATTCTTGAAGACTTTCACATTTTTATGCCATTTCTACAACTTCACTGCCTGTTCTTCCAAAGTCAACCACTGAAATTCAGTGTCCTCTGCTTTATATTGAACTACTTAATCAAAGATAATTAAGTCAGGCTTTCGGTATTAAAGAGGCCTCTGAGGGAAATAAACCAACGGCAGCGACAGAGTACAACGAAAGAAACTGGTATTTCACAGTAAACTCTCCTTTGTGAATGACAACCTTGCTTTTCTTTCTCTTTCAGCTTTCCCTTCTTGAGTCTTATTTCTGACAAATTCCATGTTCTGGTTTTCTTATCATCAGTTCCCTGGGAAACATCATGGCATGCTACAGTGTCTAAGCAGAATAATATCACCATGATTAAGAATACCTTCACGACTAGAGATGTTTTCCAAGAACAAGTCTATAGCTGTGATTGTGGAATATATAGGCTGAATTGTGTCTGTTTTTAATGATCAGGAAAAGCCTTCACTTGTAGATATCATACACACCCCTCCATAACAGGGGAAATGGGAATGTGAATTCTACCACAGTCCCTGTATGAGTAAGTTAACAACTGAGCTATCAGGAAAATAAAAAAATAAGAGAGAGAGTGCATTTACTTTTTAATTTCTTTGCTTTCCTTGTAGAATCAAAAAAATTTGCTTTATTTCCAAAGAATATCCATATTTCATTCAGCCTGCAACACCTTGTTCATTTCATATTTAATTTGAAATAGAAAAAAGCAATAAAATAAATTTAAGTTTCATCCTAACTGAAAGCCTGTATTAATTTTTCAACTCAGACAAGGCAGGATAAGATCTGAAGCAGTGAACCAGAATAAGTGTGATAAAAGAGCCAAGAGAAGACACAGTTCTGGAGATGTGAACCAGCAAAACATCAATAACAGTCTAATCCTGCTACTACTTATTCAGTGCTGATAGTCTAAATGCCAAAAGCATACTGATGATCAAAAAAATTCATCTAAAAGAGCTCCTGAGTGAGGGTGCTGGAGTTATTGAAAATCAATTACTCCAAAACACATAGATTGAAAGAACAAATTCAAGGTGGCTTTGCCAAATTAATGTTTGTATTTTAAGTTTTGGAATAATTCATCAGATAAAGATTATCTGTATTATCAATACTACAGCTAGAAGAGATTAATATCCTTACAGCCTATTAACTCTCTAATGAGAGAAAATCCTCCTGGAATTGTCACAAATAAACATGATGTTCCCAATATCTAGATCTATGTACTACATTACAGTTTGCAAGAAGGTGTACAATGACTGCATATGCGAGGAGGACGTGTGCTATTTTAGAAAGCCAAGTATGGGGAGTTACATTTATGTTCTAGGGGAGTTAAATCAAAAAGTGTTCTTGAAGTCTGCATTTTAAACAAGAGTAGCCAAATAACTAGACCTCAACTTATGCTTCTGTATCTGATTGAATCCCATTTTCACTACCTTTTAAAGGAGAGGTAATACTACCACTTTAATTTTGCAAAAGAGTAAGACAAGAATCTTGACAGATTACTGTATACTTGTAATAAGCACGCAGATACCTAAAGAGAAGAAAGTGTTCTAGACGTACATAGTATTAAATGGGGCTAACAGCTTAACATCTAGCCCTGAAAATGGACCTTTTTACCACAAGAAATAAAAATAAGCCAGCTTGCCTATCACTTTATCAGCATGACCTCTTCTATGTTTTGCAACAAAAATATTTACTACTCTAGAGGAAATCTCTTCCCTGAAATGCATTACTTTCTTTTTGCCCTCCCACTCACTGCAGAATTTGGTTTTAGATCACAGTTACTTACACAACAGAAATCAAACAGATTTGTGTATGAACAGAAGCCTCATATACCTACACTCTTACATGATTGTGTTTTAAATGACCAGAATATATTGAGCACATGAAGTACCTCTAACTGTGACTCCCTCCAAAAGATGCTGCTGCGAGTGATGGTCCATTCCTGTTTCACAGCTAGATGAGTGTTCCTGTAGATCAGTCTGGAGACCAGTACTTTTAATGCTAATCATATGTAGTTTCATGTCACTACAAAACTATTTGCACAAATCCTTAACTTTGTAACACAACTGTTCTGGGAGAGTGTCCTTCATTTTTACAGTGTTCAATTCCATACAAAAGGAAAACTGATACATCCTTTTGCTCTGAAAGCTTAATTGAGTTTCTAGCAGTTTGTAGGACTCTACTTCAATACTATTGACCGTGTGAAACTCTCACAACAACATACATTGCCAAACTAAAACTCTTTTTTTCCTTCTTTCAAGAACTTTAAGCACAGTAATCGCATACACTTGCAACACAACTCATACAAAACAAAACGCTTTGCAGGACTTTTTTCAGAGACAATTCATCATGTTCCCCTTGGCTCTGGTGATCTTTCTCTTTTGACCACCAAATCATGATAATGACAAAATGCCTTTTTTTCCTGGCTACTGCTGATGGCAGCTTATATTCCAGTCTCACCTCCGCCTCTGTTAGTCTACCTACTTCTTATACCTTACGACTGTTTTTATCTTACATCAGTACTTCATTTACTTTGGTGGTCTTTTCTCCCACTTTTTACATACAATAGCAAAGTTATAAACAAAAGTAGGCTGAATTATAGCCACCAAAGACCTCATATTCATACTTAAGAACTTAACAGATGCAAGAGGAATAGAATCATAGAATAGGACTAAGATGTTTATTCTCCCCAGTCACAGTTCATATTTCTGTTTTTTTTAGGGATGCATTTTATTTAACTAAATAAATATTAATTCCAAAATATATTCTAAATATCTATAAAAATATAAATACATAAAGATACTATAAATATTCAGAAGTCTTGAATTTTCTAAAGCATTTTTAGAAGTATGATGAAGAATATGAGAGATGACTGACTGCCTCTTGAGGCCCTCTGAAGGCTTTATCAAGAATTCCACCCAAGAAAGCAGTTTTAGTACTGTGAAGTGAGAATATCCACACTCTTTGTGACAGTCCATGAATCTTCCCTGTAAATGACTCATGAACTTTGTCTGACTGGAAATTTTTTTTATAAATATTGTTTTTATTCATTGAGTAACTCTCATACATACCATTTCCAACCATACCACCCCAACAGTTCCTTCATTGAGTGAAGCTGATTAAAGTCAAGAATGAGTTTTCTCCTGTTTGTCCACAAGGAGGAAGTCGAAAGAGCAGAGAACACCCAAGAAGAATCCACTAAGGCAGAAAAAACCACAAGTTTACATTTTGAAAGAAGAGTCTACAAAGGGGGCAGTCTTAGCAGTGTTCAGAGAGGGAAAAGAAGATGTGGTCATATTTAATTGGAAATATGTAAGATTCATGTAAGAACAAAATGTGAGAAAAGCTTTGTTGTGAAGAAAAGCCAGAAGGTGCAGAAGCCAAGACAAGCTGGGCTGAATCCCAATAGTCACTTGAAAGATTTATGGTATCTCCAGAAGGTGCTCAGAGACTCCATGGAGGCTCAGATTCCAGGGGCTCAGAGAATGAATGGCCTAATGAAATAAATCCTTAACACATCAGCCACAGAAATATCCCACCAGAGGAGGAACTCCACTAGCAACCCCAGTTGACCTGTATGTTATTAAAAAAAAACCCCAAACAACAAAATGAATCCACGTGCAAGTCTACAAGCCAAGAGAAACACAGATGGTTAGTCCTCAGAGCAAGATGATGAGATCTTAACAGCTGTAAAGTGTCAAGCTAATGCTCATAGGATATGTTGTTCACTGGATTCTTTTCCCAGCATAATACAGACTAAAGTTGTGTAACTGTTATACACCTTCTCTGCCCCAGCGTTAGATTTGAAGATATAGAGAGAGAATGATCATGCTCTTGGAGAAACATCATCACCAGGAATCATTTCTCTATCAGAAGCTTAAACTTCTCAGAGACTCCCAAATCAATGAAAATAATAAAGCCACTAGACATGAATACTTCAGACCATGTAATTTTAACTTAAGTTAAACGGAGGAATAAACAAGTTAGTCTGCATCTCAGAGTTTTTAAGTGATAAATACATAATGTTAGAAATAAACAGTTAACAAAGAAAAAATTAAAAAAGGGTTTGGATATGAGTGAAGTCTGAGGCTTCAGTCAATCATGATTAATATATACAGGTATTCATAAACAGAAGAGAATAGGAAGAAATGGGTGTGCTAAGATGAGAAGATGGCACATTGTTAAAGTTGGCCATTGTGCTAGATCTGAAGGAGCACCTTCCTCCCTGCTGTCATCAGTAATGATTGTGGCCATTGCAACTAGAGCGAGAATACAGGAATGGAAGTTACGCATACTAAAGTTAAAATTCCAAAATCATCTCAATGGGGAGGACCCAACCTGGAACTACTAAAATAACTGACAAATAAAATTACAAGATTGCAGCCACAACATCCTGTATTATAACTAAACCATCTCTCTTGAAAATATCAAATGGAGGGACTAGATTTAGAGGAGAACAACTGAATGTGGGCACTACAATCCCATCAGCCTGACCTAAATGGATAGAAATTTTAGAACAAGTTTCAAAGGATAAAGACAGAAAAGAAGATAAAGCAAAACATTTTGCCAAGTACCTCAGTATCCTTTTGATAACGCATTCTTCTAGACACACAAGTAGGTCAACCTGGATTTAATAAAGCAATCAACGGAAACCACATTTCTTTACATTTTATTTAGTACAGACAACATAGGTATTAGTCAAAGAACCATATGGTAAGTATATAGGTAAAGAGGAAACAAAACCAAGATGTCTTGAAAAATGGAAGTAACAAATGAGATGGTTGTATTGGTGGCCTGTTCATTGATCAGAAAAAAACAGAACATAGACACTTCAGTAACTGTCCCCAGTTCTTGAAACCAGAAAGCACTGTCAGTGTAGAAGATCAAGAAGACCTTTATACAGAAGACCAAAGTAATAAAAATAGAATGACAAAATATGAGATTACATACCAACAAACTAGTATTTTTTGCTGTAAGCTGTGAATTTATTCATTGGAAACTTAAGAGCAGAAAAAAAAAACCCAAACCATGGATGACTAAGTCAAAAGTGATTCAACCTAAAAAAAGACAAATGCAAACTGATTTAGGTGGGATATTACAAGTATTAATATTCCTGTGTAAATAACTTGTCAGTACCCATTTGGAAAACAGTGACTACATATGATGGCGCAGAGAGGTCCCATGGTCCGCCTAGAGCCAGAGACCTGATGAAAAACACCAACCTGCCCATGCTTTCAAAAGGTGCAGCTGTTCTGCTCTGCTTCCCAGAAACATGGGGTAGTTGAGGGGAGCTGTAGTCACTGGGAACCCTTGGGGATAGCAGGTACTGAGATTTGCATGTTTTAATCCCCAGCAATGTTTCTAACTTTCATCCACTCCTTCTAGGTAAAATAACCATGATTTACTGCACACTAAAAGCCTAAAACATGGTTTCCATTATGAGCAATTAGTAAGAATAATGCTATAGCATAAAAACAAAGTCTCAGAAAGTACACTTTAAGTGACTTCCAATAAGATACAACAGACATCAAAAATATCCCAGGAAACCTAAGTGTTTTTCAATATGGCATTTCAACAACAGGGTTTTAGAAACTGTGGCATAACATATGACCCATAAACATAGGGGTCTGGAAATGGAACACATTTTCCAGACTAACTCCCAAATATTGGCTTGAGTCCTCCCTTCAGTCAAACATTTCTGAAAATTAAAAGCAGTCAGCCTTTCAAAAAGTATTTTTCAACTGCCATGTCTTTTCTCCCTTGTCAGATGCAGATACAAATGGAAATATAAATAAATAAATAAATAAATAAATAAATAGATAGATAGATAGTGATTGTTGATTAGTTCCATGAAAACTTCTTTACTTTAAAATTATAAACTTAAGAGATTCAGGGTTTGTTCTTTCCTCTTTTCAATTGAAAAAGAACACAAAGCAGCCTGGTATCAGAGCAAAATCATTATAAGACTGCAGCACTGCCAAAAGTATTGCTAAAGATGTCAACTTCAAAGACAGCTAAAAAAAAAGAAAAAAAGAAACAAATTCTAGGATATAGAGATTTACTTTAATAGCAACAAAAAGAGGCAAACATACAAACAAGAGAGGCCAAATATATGAGGTTTTGCCTTTCCCTTTTTAAAACGAGAATGAAACACTCTTTCTTACATCCTTTAAAAATTATAGAAACATAAACCTAAAGGATAAAGAATTTTCTAAGTTGTGACTTTTTTTTAAAATAAAACTTGTCAGGAAAATACTAACTCTACTATTGTTAGTGATGGTAGCACATATTATTTTAGAATGTTCTATTAAGCAGCTGTTCTGTGCTCTGGAAAGGCAGGTCGCATTTGTGTCTGAGTTTATTTCACCCCTTGCTCCTACAGCGTCATACACACAGTACTCTCTCTCAGCCTTAGAATCTCATTGACACACATTAAATTAGCTGGGATTTTCAAAATCCAGAGAACCTGAAATCCCCCCAAAGCACACGTTGTGGCCAATTTCATTGCAGTTTCTGTTCCTAAGCTCCCTGTATGCTTTTGCAACAAAAGCTGGTTTGAAAAGAGCCTCCCAGTTCCCCACTGCTTCACAACTTTTGCAGCCATCAACTGGCACAATGTTGTACAGTAATAACCTCATGATAGCATTTTACACTTACTTTGCACAGGCATATAGATCTACACAAAGCAGAAGGCAGGCAGGAATTACCAGGCTGTTTTTACAAAATAGCTGAATCCTGTGCTCCAAGTTAAATAGCCAGACTTCATTTTGAGCAATTTTTGTCCCATCCTAATTTTGCACTGTGAGCTGGAAACTGGATCCTAATGGGCCTCCTAACACCGACTGACCCTTGATATTAACGGTGTTAAAAGCTACACTGGAGTAAGTAAAAGTGTAAGCACGGCACACCCCAAGAAACCTACATGCTTCCAGTGAATTCATCTCACAAATCACTCTAAAACCAAATTCTGTGCGATGTCTTCATGAGCAAGAGTAACAGTACAGCATACAAAATGTTCAAAACAGGAACTAACTTGTTGAAAACTGATTAAGTGCTGTGTTGGTACATTCAGGTTACCATTCCACTCCCCTTAAACGTAATAGCAAGTTTTAAAATTTAAAGTCTGTGTTGATACGTTATTGAGATCAATGTATTTTCTCATAGTACACCAAGAAAACTATCTATAAGGCAGGCACTTACAGTACAACATACAGCATAAGCATTTACAAAGGGATAATCCTTGTCTCAAACAGCTTATTCTCCTCCATTTCGGAACACCTTAAGACAAATGAAAATCTCTTAGAAGAGAACTAAAGAGACGTACTTTATTGAGTTCACACCCATGTAAGGGCACAGCATCAATCCTACAGAAATGTCATTAAGCACCACAGGGACAGAAGTAGCGAACTGAATTGTATCTGTAAAATTAGCTAATTTATTAAAAAGTTAGGAATTTCTTATAGAATCATACTGGATAACATGCAAGGTAAAAGCCTATCAAAAGATTAATAATGTATCCCCAAGTAAAAAATAATTAGATGTCTATATATCCATGGGAAATATTTACTATATAACCCCATTTGTGTACAGAAGCAGAGAGAAAGATACTAATGTACCTGTAACTTTGTTAACAGTCTGTACATAAACATAGTTTTGTACAAACGATAGGTCTATTATTGAAGCAGTCACACTGCAGAAGGATAGCTGGGAGAAAAGGCTTTGGGAAATCATTGCTCTTTGTATAGCCAGACGTGAGTTCAGAATTCAAATCAACTATAAAACATAGCAGGAAAAAAATGAATATGTAATATAAAACTGAATTTATAGGGGTTTTACACATGCAAAAATAAAAGATCATGTAGAAGGTAACGTATCAGAGACTGAGTGCCACCACCTCCAGCAGTTTCTCAGACTGGTAAGATACGTCGAGTTTCTTGGACACTACGATAAACCATATGTGTTTGTTTATAACTGTTAAAAAAAGAAACATGAGGCATACACAAGTTGTTTGTCTCACACATGTTTAGTCAGACATTAGTTAAAAACTGCCCTTCCTGTTACCCCTATTCCAGCACCAGACGTAGGCACAAGCCAGTGGAAGTGGAGCAGACCTAAGCATGACAACCTAATTCTCTGCTTGAGGGAAGTAGCTGGGGATGAGGAGGGGGAAGGGGAGACAAAAACACTTTACACAAGGGTCCCACCAGGTCAATGTAGGAGCTTGGGACATCTGTCAAGGCTGGAAGTTAATACATTTGGTTTTATAACAGCAAATATTGTTGTTACTGCAACAGTTTTATGCTTAAAAAGGTTAAGCCTGTGAGTACAAGGCAACAGGCATGACGGTATCCTGATTTTTATTTTAAGTCATATGCAGCAGGAAATGGAGCTAGTAAAGTAATGCTTTTATTTTGTTCAGTGCAAAGGAGAGGAAGAGACAGAATCTAGAGCTGCATCTCTAATGCTGTACTTTCAGTTACAGAACAAAAACCTACTTCTAAACAAAGCACTGTTTCAAAGAACATAGATTTGACCCACCTACAGTAACCTATGTATCAACAGGAAGCTTGTGGAAATCAGGAAAAAAAGCACAAAAAAGGGTTGCAGCAACATAAACATCATCCCTTAAAACATGTTCTGCTAATTCTCACTGTCAGATGCTACCAGCAGGACTACAGAAGTAATTGTCCCCCGTACTCAGCGTGGGTGAGGCCACGCCTTGAATATTCTGTTCAGTTGTGGGCCCCTCACTGTAAGAAAGTGTTGGATGAATGTAAGACATTCTTATGTATGAATGTATGACATTCTTACAATGTCTTAAGTACTGTAAGAAAGACATTGAGGTGCTGGAGCGTGTCCAGAGAAGGGCAACGAAGCTGGTGAAGAGTCTGGAGCACAAGTCTTCCGAGAAGCAGCTGAGGGAACTGTGGTTGTTCAGCCTGGGGAAAAGCAGGCTGAGGGGAGATGTCATTACTCTCTTACAACTACCTGAAAGGAGATTGTAGCAAGGTGGGTATTAATCTTCCAACTAATGAGTGATAGGCTAAGAGGAAATAGCCACAAGCTGTGCCAGGGGAGGTTTAGATTGGATATTAGGAAAAAATTATTCACCAGAAGGGTTACCAAGAGCAGGAACAGGCTGCCCAGGGAAGTGGTCATCACCACCCCTGGAAGCGTTTAAGAGATGTGTAGACCTGGCACTTACGGACATGGTTTGGTGGTGAATATGGCAGTGTTAGGTTTACAGCTGGACTTGATTATCTTAAAAGTCTTTTCCAATGTAAATGATACTATGATGCAGTGAAGAGTGAAGTTTTGGGTTGTACTATAAGGTTTACCCATGTAAAGAAACCCTAGTTAAAACTTTCTTCACACTACTTGATTTAAATGGCACTGAGTGAGGAACAGGAATTGACTTTGTACACAGCACAATTTCATCACTAACCCACCTACTTCAGTACTTAGTTTTTGCATCTACCCTGAAAACCCTAATCAAGTGATTATCAAGAAGAATCGGCAGAGATTTTACATCCATGCATAGCCAGCCAGCACACAGGTCCTTACTAACATCCCTTCTGCATTAGAGTGCATTAGCAGTTTACTGTAATAGCTGATATTTACTACATTTTGTTATATATAGGTTAAATAGGATACAACCATTTCATCTGATGCACATTTTTATATATATAAATTAAAACAAATATATTAAAAATTATATAGGAGAGCAGTTCAGTACAAAAAGGTAAGAAGTTATCTGCACATCTTCCACTGCAATGCCAAATACACCACCGCTGGATGCATTATCCAGGCATGACGTAAATCCCTTGCAATTCTACATTCATTAGAGAAGAATCATTTCACCTAAGTGCCAATGAAATTAAAAAGCTTCTGAATTTGTGCAGCTTCTTATAGAGGAGCCTCAAAGAATTTAGAATTGATTGAATGAACTGTGATTTATAAATTTTTGAAATACAAGTTATTACTCCTCCTAAAATAAATGCCCTTCTAGGGCATTTACAAGGAAGATTAGCAATCTTTCCTTGTAGACAGACAGCAAGCGTACTATTTTCTACCAAATTCCATAAAAAGTGAACTTTCTTCTACTATATCACCTTTGTAAACAAAGCTCAATTTCATACTTCCACCAGTGACACATTTCAGCACTCAGCATTCAAGACCAGCTACGGCCCCAATGCTAATTTTTTTTCCCCCAGCTAACAGGAATGAGAATTGGAAATTAGTTGAAAGGTTATATAACAGATGTGTGAAATCATGAGTAGTAGGGTTCGATCACTCCCTCTGTCTTCACGTTCAAAGCAAAGGGGCAGTTCTTCATGAGGCAGGTAGCTGATCAGCGCACCCCTGATCAGCGTCCCCGAGCACAAAACAGTAGGAGGCCAAGAATCCATTACGGAATGAGTCATGTAAGTTTGCCCTGTTCTTACAGTTGCCCCAGGCGTATGCTTTTAGCATCTATGAGAAAGAGGGGATTGGGCTGGATGGGCTATTGGTCTACACAACACACACAAAAGCTCCTATTTGGAACTCCTGTGCCAAGTGAGCGGTGTGATATTTTTCCCTGAGTATTTTGTTAGCCGACATCTGTGCCTCCATACTGTCGACACCTGCAGCAGGATTTGGATAATCAGCTGGACAGTGAGCTCCACTCCTCACTACAGCAGTGTTAATGTTACGTACCACTTTACATTGCATGTGGAGGAGGGATTGCTCAGACAAACTGTCATTAAAGCACTGCAGAACAAATTTCCCCAAGCTATCTACATGCACAGTGGAGCCCATAAGCCTTCTGACTAGGTTTCAAATCAAACTCACGCATTTTAAAATAGAAATGCAGACTCTGTAAATCACTGATGTTTTTTCCAGCATGCAATTAGAAGTTTGTTTTCAAGAATGAATTAAGCAGCAAAATAAAATAAAAAGGCTCATTTTGTAGTGTGTTGATCTATTTGCATATAAAGCTGGAACTTAGAGATTCCCAATTCATCTATTTCCCAATGCTTTAAGACCTTCCAGGAAAGACTAAGCCTTCTGCTGACCTAGCAATTTATGAAAATCTATACAGATTATAAACTTAAATTAATATTTGATAAATGAACAGGCCATACCCAGCCATTTACAGCTTATTAATAATTTGCTCGAGTGTATTATAACATATCTGCTGAAGTGAGCTCTTTGTATGAAGGTGAACACCAGCAAAACCACTACATTTTTTGATTGGAATGCCTTCCATCTAAAAAAGTAGTTCACAGTCATTACTCCCAAAGGTCAGTGGACATGAATGAACACATGCTAGACACTTAACTGAACGTTTATTTGTTATGCTGCATAAAACTCTACAAACTCAGCAGCCAAAGGTATTCAAGGACTCTATGTTTACCACTGCTGCTCTAATTAGTCTTTTAGTTAATATTTTAATACAGAGATTTCTGCAATACAGAGCACATGATTAAGACTATTTAATACTCTCACTACTCTTCCACTACCCCAAATCTAGGGATACATCTAATTTCTCTAACAACACTACCTTTATCATTTACGTTTCTTTTCTCGTCATAGCTATAGACCAAAATACACAAGCCTTCAAACTGTCCCTCTTCCCAGACCCAGCTTGCTGACATCAATTAAAAGTCTTCCCTGAGAACTGGGGAAAAAAGGTCATTTTCTGCAGTAAATTTAAAAATGTTTGTGTTCTGAAACCTTCACATAATTTTTAATTCCCAAATAAAAGCAAAACGTTTCCATGTCAATATTTCTGATGTTTCAGTGTTTCAGATGTGCTCTAAGTGGTGGGTTTAGTTAGCAAACAGCTGTAGATTTAGTACATGGGTAGGGACAAATTACTTTCTTCTGGACACTTGGTTTTTTACAGGTGTTGGGACACTGAAAATTTAACCCTTGCCACATTTAAGAGGAACTACAAACAAAGAGCAGCAAAAGTCAAAGGCTTCCACTTCCCACTTCTCCTATCCTTGCATTCTCAGTATCAGAGCTTCTTACACCTACAAAGTATCCATTCGGTGCTGAATGCTGGCACAGACAGGACTGCAGGAAGGAGCAGACTGTCATTCTTATAAACATTTCAATTCTTAAATGGAACAGTTTTCTATTGTTAAAAAGCTAGAACGGCACCATAAACAGAAATCTTCATCAAAAGAATAGATAGAAATCCTATTAAAGTTACTTTAAAATAATGACTACAATAATGTATCATGTTTTCTGATTATTTTTTTTCTTTTTTTCCCTTCATGCACTGTTCATCCAGGGAACTACAGGCCTGTCAGTCTCACCTCAGTTCCGGGGAAAGTCATGGAACAGGTGATCTTGAGTGCTATCATGAAGCACATGCAAGAGAACCGGGTGATCAGGCCCAGTCAACACAGGTTCATGAAAGGCAGGTCTTGCCAAACTAACCTGATCGCCTTCTAAGTGACTCAACTACTGGATGAGGGAAAGGCTGTGGATGTAGTCTTCTTGGACTTCAGTAAAGCCTTTGACACAGTTTCTCACAGCATTCTGCTTCAGAAACTGTCAGCCTCTGGCCTGGACAGGCGCACACTCTCCTGGGTTGAAAACTGGTTGGATGGCTGGGTCCAAAGAGTGGTGGTCAATGGAGGCCAGTTACAAGTGGGGTTCCCCAGGGCTCAGTACTGGGTCCAGCTCTGTTCAATGTCTTTATCAATGACCTGGATGAAGGCACTGAGTGCACCCTCAGCAAGTTTGCAGATGACACTAAGCTGGGAGGAAGAATGGATCTGCTGGAGGGTAGGAAGGCTCTGCAAAGGGATCTGAACAGGCTGGACCGCTGGGCTGAGGCCAATGGCATGAGGTTCAACAAGGCCAAATGCCGGGTCCTGCACTGGGGCACAATAACCCTATGCAGTGCTACAGACTAGAAGTCTGGCTAGAAAGCTGCACGGAGAAGGACCTGGGGGTGTTGGTTGACAGCTGACTGAACATGAGCCAGCAGTGTGCCCAGGTGGCCAAGAAGGCCAACGGCATCTTGGCTTGTATCAGAAACAACGTGACCAGCAGGTCCAGAAAGGTTATTCTCCCTCTATACTCGGCACTGGTGAGACCACACCTTGAGCACTGTGTTCAGTTCTGGGTCCCTCACCACAAGAAGGATGTTGAGGCTCTGGAGTGTGTCCAGAGAAGAGCAACAAAGCTGGTGAGGAGGCTGGAGAACAAGTCTTACGAGGAGCAGCTGAGAGAGCTGGGGTTGTTTAGCCTGGAGAAGAGGAGGCTGAGGGGAGACCTCATTGCTCTCTACAACTACCTGAAAGGAGGTTGTGGAGAGGTGGGAGCTGGCCTCTTCTCCCAAGTCACAGGGGACAGGACAAGGGGGAATGGCCTCAAGCTCCGCCAGGAAAAAAATTTTCATAGAAAGGGTCATTGGGCACTGGAACAGGCTGTCCAGGGAGGTGGTTGAGTCACCTTCCCTGGAGGTGTTTAAGGGATGGGTCGATGAGGTGCTGAGGGGTATGGTTTAGGGAATGTTAGGAATGGTTGGACTCGATAACCCTTCCAACCTAGTGATTCTATGACTCTATGATTACTGCAGTTGGCAGACTACTGAACAAAAGGACATTTATTAATCTCTGAACCCAGACCAGCCATACTTCTAAAGCTACATAAAAATAATAGATTACAAAAAGTTGTGCATAGCCATGAAAAGTGATTTTACAGCCACAGAGCTATTAGAATATAGAGAGAATCTACCGAATGGCTTCTGGAGTGCAAAGTGACATTTGCGAATTTAGAAAGAACTAATTGCTACAAAATCACATACCTAAAAAATGATGACATGTTAACTGTTTTCAGAATCAGTAAAATTTGAATATTAATTGGACAAGCAAGTAAATAATTTTGTGTTATAGGTTATTAATTTCATCACTCTAACTGTAGCTCAGTCTGGGGTTTGGTCTTCCTCTTGTCAAACGTATTCGTTTTAAAACACAACAGACAAAATCTGTCTTTTCTGCAGCTGGCATCTTTAAATCGGATGCAGTGAAAATTAGAACTGGAAAGCTCAAGAAGACAACAGAGAAATGGATTGCCAGATGTCTTCTATCTTCTTGTTGTCCTACCTCCAACTAGGATGAGTTGGATTGTATAGCTCTTTATAACTTATGTGAGCCTAGTTTGCTGGTTTCATTTCTGTTTCAGTATTTGCAGTGTGGACTAAATGATCCAGAACTAAAACCATCAGAGAAAGGACTGCCATTTTAGCTACTCGCTTCAACATTCAGGAAAAGAAAAGGAAGAAAAATGTAGCCTATAGTTAATGTTGCTACGTGCTCACTGGCTCAATGACAGATTAAAGTCTCTAAGTCTCCATCCCTCACATCATGGGTGTATCTTCCACCCATTTTTGTTCCCTTAGTGTTCTTTTTTATTTTACAGAAGGTAGATAAAAATTAGGAAAAGATGCGTGTTTAAATGTCTTTTTTTTAGAACTCTCACATTCTGCAAATACCTCTTGGAAATGTGTATTTCAGTAGAATTGAACAACTTCTCTCAAATATACGAACTACTTAAAAAAATCCTGAAACCCCATGCATCCTTCCTACATATATTACACCTTTAAGTACCATTTTCTAAAATTCCACAAGTTTATTATTCTGTAATTTCTGGTGTACCTTGGTAAGTTTTAAGAGCTTTAAATAAACTCTTTCTTTGCTGTCATTGCATTTACGAAGTCTCCACAATCTCAGCATCAGGAAATCTGTTATTTTTATATAAGAGGAACTGAGGAGTGCTAACCAGTCACTTACAACAGCCTCCTTAACGGATGAGAGAAGGGCAAGTTGTCATGACATTGGAATGGATGTGGGTTTTTATCATTTGACAGATAACATGTTTTTTCCCTTCCCCTGCTCTGTCAGAGATGACTCTAAAGCCAATAAAGATGTATTTCCTAATACAACAGAGAACAAAGTAAATTTAATAAAAAACTACTGACATTACTGTCACTAATTCATGCCAATTAATGTTCTCTTCAAGCTGCAACTACAGGTACTTCTCATAAGAATGCACACGTAGTGTAAAGTCAATGACATTTATGCCACGGAGCACCTTAAAATCTACAGCACATCCCAGCAATGGAAGCAAGTTTAACGTATAAGCCCAAACATACACAGAAGTTACTGTGATGTATAACACAAAATAAAGACCATCATTAAGTTCAAAATACAAGTTCAGCCGACAGCTGCCACAGTCACCAAATCTCTTTCTAACTAGAAGCTCTGCCCAGCACAATAACTTTCTGCTCTCTAAAAAGGATTATAGCAGCACAGCCAGACTCAGAAAATTCAGCACACCATGGATAGTACCCATGTACGTGACATCTCTAACCTGCTAGAAGATGCACACTATTAGTATATCAAAACTTATCAGAAAAAAAAATATAATCACAATCACAATCACAGGTTCATTTCTTTAAAATGCTGCAGGAATCCCTCAGTACGCTTCTATCTGATGAAATCAAAAGCAAAGAATCACTCTTCATTCAGCACCACGGATGCCTGCGCTCCTCCCTGGGAGGAGGTGGGCTTTGAAAGTACAGGATTAACTTTCTCCTAGGGCCACCAGTACAGGACACAGAATCACAGGATGGTTTGGGTCGGAAGAGAACTTAAAGATCATCCAGTCCCAACCCATATGCCATGGGCAGGGACACCTCCCACTGGATCAGGCTGCTCAAAGCCTCACCGAACCTGGCCTTAAACACCTCCAGGGATGGGGCATCCACGACTTCTCTGGACAACCTGTTCCAGTGCTTCGCCACCCTCATGGTGAATGATTAATGCTAACAGAAAAATAAAATGACTGGAACTAGATGATCTTTAAGGTCCCTTCCAACCCAAACTATTCTATGATTTTCTGTAAAGGCCAGGTGAATTGATTCTCTTCCGAGCTCTGAACAATTACAAAGGCCCCAGAAATGGTTTTTGATGTCAGGCCCCTGGGGGGGAAGAGGGGTGTTGGGGTAGGCTGGAGGAGAGTGGTGGTATCTCCCTGCTGTAAAGCATGGGTCATACAAACCCTCTGAGCTAGGTCTTACCAACTGCACCTTGAGGACCATCTCAATCCCTCAAAAGCATTACAGGCAGTTTAACTCCCTCAGGGATTTAATGAGAGCTGATACGCGATTCTCTCTGGATATCCGAGCTCCTGTACTCAATATTCCTGCTACAAGTTCTATGAGATGAGGAACATATTCTGAAGGGCACTTGAGAAGATCGCGATGTTACCCGTGCACTGATTAACTGAGTCCCACCGATTGTGCCTCAGCACTAAAAGTACTGCACAGCAGCAGCGATGCTGTTTAGCATTGCGTTCAAGGGCTGCAGCCCAAAGGCAGGGAGCACATCCATCAAGGAGCAGACACACCAGGAATCCAGCTTCGTGCCGACTGCCCCATCTGGGCTGGGAACTCCAGCTCCACACCAAATGCAACTTGACCGACTGGAAACATCAGCTCCACACCGATAGCCCCTTGATGGGCTGGGAACTCCAGGTATGCCCTCAACGTCCCCTGTCTGGGCTGGGAACATCAGCTCCATGCCGAACAACCCCCCAACAGGCTGGGAACTCCAGCTCCGCAACAGACACCCTACCCGGGCTGGGAAACTTCAGCTCCACGCTGAACGCCCTTCGATGGGCTGGGAACATTAGCTTTGCACGCAATATCCCCCACCTGGGCTAGGAACTCCGGCTCTGCACTGAACACCCCTCGACAGGCTGGGAACTCCAGCTCCTTGCCAAACGCCCTCCGCCCAGGCTGGAAACTCCAGCCCCGCACCAAATGCCCATCAATGGGCTGGAACTCCAGCTCCACGATGACGATGATTGACCCTTGATGGGCTATGAACTCCAGCTCTGCGCTCAACATCCCCTGTCAGGGCTGGAAACTCCAGCTCCGTGCTCAATGCCCCTTGACGGGCTGGGAACTCCAGCTCTGTGCTCAACGCCCCTCAACGGGCTGGGAACTCCAGCTCCATGCCGAACACCCCCCACTCGGGCTGGGAAGATCAGCTCCACACTCAACACCCCTCAATGGGTTGGGAACTCCAGCTCTGCACCCCTCAATGGGCTGAGAACTCCAGCACTGCACTGAATGCCCCACCCAGGCTGGGAACTCCAGCTCCATGCTGATCGCTGCTTGACGGGCTGGGAACTCCAGCTCTGCACTCAATGTCCCCTGTCCAGGCTGGGAACTCCAGCTCTGCATCAAACACCCCTCAACGGGCTGGGAACATCAGTTCCGCTCTCAATGCCCCCCATCCAGGCTGAGAACTCCAGCTCTGTGCTCAACACCCCTCGATGGGCTGAGAACTCCAGCTCCGCGTCAAACACCCCTCGACGGGCTGGGGCTGGGAACATCAACTCCGCGCCGAACGCCCCCTGCCCGGGCTGGGAACATCAGCTTCGCACCAAACACCCTTCGACGGGCCGGAGACTCCAGCTCCGCGCTCCAATCCCTCGACGGGCTGGGAACTCCAGCCCCGCGCCCCCCGCCCGCTCACCTGCAGGGGGCAGCTCCCGGCCGCGGCGTGCTCGGGCACTGCCCCGCGGTACACCTGCCGCTCGAAGCGGGGCTCGTTGTCGTTGGCGTCCTCCAGGCGGACGGTGAGGCTGCAGGCGGCGGCTCGCGGCGGGCGCCCCCCGTCCCTCGCCACCACGCGCAGCTCCAGCGCCTCGTGCCGCTCGCGGTCCAGGCGGGCGCGGGTGCTGACGGCGCCGCTCCGCGCGTCGATGCGCAGCAGGGCCAGAGCGGCCGGGTCGCCCTCCAGCGCGTACCGCACTTCGGCGTTGGGGGACCCCGGCTCGTCGGCGTCCGAGGCGCTGAGCCGGAGCACGGCGGTGCCCGGGGAGGCGGCTTCGGAGACGGAGGCACTGTAGCGGGGCTGCGGGAAGCGGGGCGCCTCGTCGTTGACGTCGGCGACGCGCAGCAGCAGCGGCTCCTCGGCGGAGAGCGGCGGCGCCCCGCCGTCCGTGGCCACCAGCCGCAGCTCGTACAGGTCGCGGCTCTCGCGGTCCAGCGGCCCCGCCACGCAGAGGAAAAACACGCCGGAGCCCGCGGGGCGCAGCGCGAAGGCGCCGTCGCCGCCCAGCAGCGCCAGCGCCGCGCCGCCCGCCGCGCCCTCGTCAGCGTCCGACACCGAGACCCGCGCCACGTAGTCGCCGGGTCGCGCCGCCTCGGAGACCCGCGGGCCGTCGGTGAGGAAGAGAAGGCGGATGGCGGGGCGGTTGTCGTTGACGTCCAGCACGGCCACGGAGACCAGGGCGCTGGAGACCTCGGGCGGGGCGCCGCCGTCCCGCGCCTCCACCACCAGGCGGTGCAGCGCCCGCGCCTCGCGGTCCAGCGGCCGCCGGAGCCGCAGCACGCCGCTGCGCTCCTCCACCGCGAAGTAACCGCCGGGGTCGCTCTGCCGGCGGCCGAGGGCGTAGCGCACCTCCCCGTTGGCGCCCAGGTCGGGGTCCGTGGCCCGCAGGCGGCACACGGCGGTGCCCGGCGGCGCGTCCTCCCGCAGCCGCGCCTGGTACTCGCCGCGGCTGAAGGCGGGCGCGTTGTCGTTCTCGTCCAGCACCCGCACTCGCACCCGCAGGCGGCCGCGGCGCCGCGGGACGCCGCCGTCCCACGCTTCCACCAGCAGCCGGTGCGCCTCGGCGCGCTCGCGGTCCAGCCGCCGCAGCAGCACCAGCTCCAGCGGCTCCAGCCGCCCGTAGCGCAGCTGGAAGAGCGGCGGCTCCCCCGCCGCGCCGCCCTCCTCCCGCAACGCGTAGCCCTGCGTGCCGAAGCGGCCGGCGTCGGGGTCGCGGGCGGCGGGCAGGCGGAAAGCCGTGCCGGGCGGGCTGAGCTCGGAGACGTCGAGCTGCAGGTGTTCCCGCGGGAAGCGGGGCGGGTGGTCGTTCACGTCGGTGACCGCGATCTCCACCTGCACCACCTCGCCCCGCAGCGTGGCCGCCGCGAAGCTGTATCGCGCCCGGCTCTCCCGGTCCAGCGGCCGCGCCGTGCGGATGATGCCCGTCTCCGGCTGCACGTGGAAATCCGCCAGCACCGCCGAATCGCCGCTCTCCTCCGACAGCAGGAACCCCCCCGGCGGCCCTGCGCCCGCCGGCAGCCCAGCTCGGATGTCCCCGACTAGCGTCTCGGCCGGCAGCCCCTCGTCCACCGCCAAGCGGAGGTGATAGGCGGGAGCCGCGCCGCCCGCCGCGCTCAGCCACAGCGGCAGCAGCAGCGCCAGCGCCCGCCCCGCCGGGGCAACGCCGCCTCGGCACCTGCCGCCCCGCCGAGACATGCTAAGCCGGCATCGCGGGCAGGACGAAAGCCTTCCAGCCCCGCGGTGCTGGGAAGGCAAGGCTGGGCGAGGGGGCGGCTCCACGCCGCAGCCCCCGCCCCGCCGCCCCCCGTGCAGCCTTAGGACCACCCTGGAGCCGGGGAGGTCGCCGCTGAAATCGATTCCCCGTCTCAGATGGTGACGGAGGGGAGCGGTGGCCGGTGCGGGGGCTGCCTCTGGGTGCGGAGGCACGCCTCGGCAGGGGCAGGAATTCGAACGAGACGGAAATCTGCGAGGATAAACGGGTTCTATCCATTCAGCAAGGATTTTTCTTGCTTTAATATTCCCATTTTCCGTGAAAAGGCTTGCTCCTTATCCCAGCATTAGGTCAGTAGGTGCTCGGTACGGTGGGGAAGCATTTACCAGAAATAACGCTTTAAGTAGAAGCTTCATAAGTAGAAACTTCATTAGTAGAAACTTCATCAGCATCAGCAAGACCAGAATTTCCTTCCTTTTTCACTATTGCTGACTCCCGTGTCTAACTGGCAATGGTCTAGGGATGAATTAGTGTTTCTTCAGCAACGGTGAGAATATACAGCGTCATATAAATGCTAAGTACCAGCCATCCATCTTTCCATGAAAGCTAAGTACAACGCTTCAGTCACCAGTTGTCTTGTTCACACTGTTCCTTTACCAAACTTAATTTCAGCTTTCTGGCAAGAGTCTGGCAGTCAATCGAAGAAAAGTAAATTCCTCCTAAGACACACAATTAAAATCAGGGCAAGGACCATAAAGTAGCAGGAGGATTTACTGTAGCTTAGTTCTCTGCTGTGAAGGGTCAGTTGGGAGGACAGGCATTCTGGTATTTGCCACTTTTTCCAGTGGAGGAATAGCTACTCAAGTTCCAGAGCACCCAGTCCCCGCGAAGGAGGTAAAGCTGCTGTAACAGCACGTGGTGTATCCACATAGGAGAAAGGGGGGAGAAGGATTTTTTTTCCCAAGACTCTTAGGACCTAACAATTCCACAAAACTGGGTAAGAAGGAGAATTAAGTTCTAAAACAAGTCTGGAAGTCTTAGTGTGCATGTGTCTGCGTGCACAGGAGGGGAGATTGTATCCACTGTATCTAACTTGCCTCCTTACATAGAGAGACGGGGCTGAGCAAAAGCTAGATTTTGTCAGATCTTCTTAGGCACATTCTGAGAAATTCTGTGTGTGTATACATATATATATATAAATATATATACACACTGTGATAATTACAAGCATAGAAGCAAGAAGGAAATGTGGAGGCCCTTGCCTCATACTCATTGAGAAAACACATGGATCGTCCCCAAGTCACAGATGTTCAATATGAAAATGCCTGAATTCCATTGAATCACAGCAAGTTTGGAAAAACAGCCATGTCCCATGCAGTCACTAAGAAAACATGTGAATCACATTCAATCAGGCACATTCACTGGAAAGCTAAACAAAACCTGCTGTTGCCAAGGTCAGGCAGTGCCTAGAGAGCGAAGTTCAGATGTAGCACGCATGAAGACAGTAGGGGAAAAAAGTAAGACGGACCTAGTTATCTGTGGTTCTGGCAGTATTAACACGTAGCCAAGCATTCATTCATGTGTTTTGTGAGACCAGGGCACTTTAACAGTTTTGTAACAAAGTTGTATAAAAGCACTGCCCAACTACACGTGTTTGCAAAATGCCACACCTTAAGGAGACTACAGGTGCTCTGTTTTCTGTGAGCATGAGCCTTACCTTGTTAGTGTTCTTCCACCTTCTTCATTTTTCTGCATTTTCTTAGCTTTTTCTTCTTTCCTTCATTCTCTTCTTAAGATTTTTCTCTCTTTTGCCATGTTCACAGCTTCATTCCTTTTCTTTCATAAATCACAAACAGAAGTTTCTAAATCTTGAGGAGATGTCATCTTCTGGATATATTTAGCTACCCCTGCTGTTTACCATCTTCTCATTGACATGCTGACCTACACGAAAAAGAGAAGTGGCACAATGACATTATCCCAAAGGAAGCAAGGGTGAAAAGTTTTAGTGCTCCTACCTCCTCAACAGGTCACTCTTGTAGAGAAGACACTTGCCAGCTAGTCAGATCTACCAAGCCTTCTGGTGTAACTTTCAACACAATATGGTCTGAAGGCAAGGGATGCGGGTTAGAGAATGCTAAACACACTTGTGTTCCAGTTTAGAAGGGATCGGATGTTTGTGAGACAGGTTGCTCAGTCAGATAGCAGTAACTTACTTCCTTAGCTGTCCTCCCATCCCTTTCTTAGAGGTGGCCGCTTCTGACTTTGTAGGCAGGTGAGCAGAATGTGAATTCATTTTCAAAACCACTGAAGTTTCCAGCCCTGCCACATCAGGCAATCCTCTGTGGGCACTACTCTACTCCACTGTGCAAAGCAGTGAGCTCTGGTACTCCCAGTGCAGCTCCACATGTCAATTCAGCTGTCCTTGTGGCAGGCACCCAACCTTCAGAGACGGAGCAAGGAAGGAAGCTGAAAAGTGATAACTGTATCAGCTGCTCAAATTTAATCATCCTGTATTTGTAAATCAATATTTGCTGTAACTTAATCCTCCTTGGATTAATTGGAATTTTTTTTCCTTCAAGGAGAATTAACTGTAGCAAACTAAAGCAATGGTATGATACTAAGAGTACAAAAGATCACTGAAAGAGATATAGTGCTGTTAGAACCATGAAGGTCCACCATTATTGGAGTTAATTCTACCTACAAATGTCGCCTTTCCTCTGCAACAGCTGTGGTAGCTTAAGATGTGACCCTCCCATGCTGAAGACGTAGATGGCTGAGGTGGTAAAGCAGCATGACTCCTTCCTTTTCTGCAGCTCACTGGCTTACTGCAAATCATCTTCAGCAGCAGCAGTAGCGGTTTAAGCCAAACCAGCTGACTTGGGACTGACGCAGGGTGGGAACACTGCAGGATCCATTCCAGCACTCATCAGATGGGCGGTAGCAGCCAGCTGAGGGCAGAGAGTGCCTGAACTGCTCCAGACAAAGCTGAAGCAAATAAAATTTACGAAAAAAAAGAAAGAAAAAAACTGTCCTTGAAATTATTTCCTGTGCTGTTTGAAGGTAGTATGTTCTCAGCTGCTTTTTGCTGGCTGCCTGCAGCCAGCAGGCACCATGCTTCCATTTCTGCCTTCCAGGTGGCGTTCCTCTGATCCTCTGTGGGTTTACTCTGAAGGACAAAGATTAGTTTAACCAATGCTGAAACAATTTTTGTTAACCCTAGTGATATTTTTCCTATGCTGGATTGCAGGCATCCCATATAAATCAGCTTTCTATCAAAATTGTGGGGTGAGGAAGCACTAATTAATCTTCAACTATTGCAGCTGGATCTACTAAGAAAGGATGTCTACAGCCTTACTGGCTGGGGTCTCTGTGGATATTCAGCCTGAAATATGTGATGCAGGGAGAAAGAGTTAACTTTGCAAAGCATCAGTTCATTATTTATAGTGCCCCAAGCACATGTATATTGATTTCATCAACACCTCTTTGAAGGAATGTCAGCTGCACAATAGATTTGCTGGTGACCAAATGAAGGCTGGTCACAGTTACTATAATAGAAGGTTATGTATTGGGCTGGTTTTCTTATAACTGCAGTGAAATGTAGTTAAGAGTGGGGTTGGGTTTTTTTTTCACTTTTTTTTTTCCTGATAGCCATTCCTTCGCTCTTGATCACACACTGATTTGCAGAACTCATTTGCTGTGGGACAGATGCTTTGCCTTCACTGATGAAGAATAATTTTGTTGCCAGAATCTGATTGGAAATAACATACCTGAGTCTGCTTTCAAAGGTAGGAAAGACTTTCGTGCTAGTTTGAGAGTTATGAGGCTATGCTATGACTAGGAGTAGCTGGGTTTTTTTTTTCATTTTGTGCCAGAGGTACTCTGATATCAGTCTTTGCTCTGTCCGTGAAGTGGGTGTTGCAATAGACTTCTGTGGGTAATTCTTTCAGAATTTGTCATTCAGATATAACTGTCTAAGTAGGATTGCCCAGATCAATATTTTCACATTAACTTTACTTCTAGTTCACTTATCTCATATGCTGTCATCCAGGTATAATCTTCTGTGCTGATGTTGTATTTCCATTTTACAGACATTCATTAATCTCTTTGCTGTCAATCCTATTCTGTTTCTACTTGACACCTTCCCGGCTGCAAACCCAAGTGTCACTTCACTTGTCAAGTTGATTGCTCCCAGTTGCCTTTGCAGTGAGCAGTTAGGTTCACCGAACAGCCTCCTCCTTACGAACTGGAGGGGAAGTAGTGGTGTCATATGTGTTCTCCATCCCAGGATCACAAAGAACCCCCACCCAGCTCGAGTATGTTTGGGTCTGCCTGGAAAATGTGAATGTGGTCTTGTATCCACGTTGTATTTATCATACTATCCCCTGCAACTTCTTGTTTATGCTTAATGCATAACTGATCCTTTTTAATAAATAAAGTTTCTGGAAAATGGAAATGAAATAAAACAAAATATGAGAATATATGTTAGTGGAATTACATCAGATTCTGCTAGATAAGTGTTCATTCAGATTTTGACCTGCTATGCCTTTTATTATATATATATATATATATATATATATAGTTTATAAGATTAGCCACAGATTATTTACTCTAGCAACTGGATTTATCCAAAATTAAAAGACACTGGTTTTGATTGCTGTTGACTTCTTGTATGGTTTTTCAATGTATATCAAAGTTAACATATTATAAAATTACTTCTAAAGCAGAAGAAAAGCATCTTTCTTCTGCTGTCTGTTATTCCAACAAGCTGATGCAGATTTGAAGCAATCCCTTAAAAGATTTGAAGCAATCCCTTAAAAGATGGGTAAAAGTTTACCTTTTTGGGCCAGTAATAAACATGCAAGAACTTCCCACTACATGGGTTTAATTTCATACAAAGCTGTCTTTTGCTATCCACTTGCCACTGCTGAATCCAGAGCGTAGTGCTCTCTCTGAAACTTGGAGTTAAGCTCCAGAAATCTTGATTCAAATATCATCTCGAATAGGATTTAATACTCCATTGTCATAATACCTCCCTTGACTACTATATTTAGTTTTCACATAAAACGTGTAAGTTTATCCAGATTATTAACTTTTCTTGCACGATAAGAGATCACAACTTGCAATCAGATCCAGTAGTCAAATTCTGTGTGTGTAGGAGAAGAACAAAAGAAAAAAAGACTTGAAGGCAAGAAACAAAACAGGACTAAATCTTGTCACCAGTGGTGTTTATCTGAACTGCAGATGACACTGAAAGTATGTGATGACGAAACCTGTTTGCAAAACCTCTAAATCCACAAATAATCTTCATCTGGATGCAGCCTCTTAGCTTAGGGATGTGAGTGCAGCATTAGAGAAGTTATTCCGTAACTGCAGGTTACGGTATCCTAGCATTACCTACCCTTCCAAAATCCCTCTCCATGAACTTTGGAAAGCAAGTTGGCTGAGAGCAAGCAGAACAAAATGATTACAACCATATCTGAAGACATAAGAAGTTATCAACTGGAGGATTGTTGTGAATTAGCTCTTCCTAGATTTTCCTTCAGGGATGTCAGTTAGCCAAGGTGAATGCTGGCTAATGCCGTGCAGAGCACCACTGGTGCCAGCAAGCCAAAATACAGTAGCTGGAAGTTAAAAATCAACACAGTTCAAACTGCAAACAACATACTAATAGCAAGAACAACTGCAGTTGCGTGACGTGGGGTAGGATGCATTTTCTGCCTCTCGCAGTCTTTAAATCAAGGTTAAACAGCTAACAGACATTCTATTTCAGGCACAAGTGACAGGGCTGTAGGCAGGAATTACTAAGTAGAGTTAAGTCAGGCTAAATGATTGGACTGTTCCTTTCTGGCTTTCACATCTATGAAAATCCAGTTTCCCAGGGCAGCTGCCCTCATCGCAGAAGAGCAGCCCACACAGTGTGCTTGAGATCTGGAAACCTGCTGCTATCACTTCATCAGCTGAAGTCCCTGTTGAGGACTCAAACCTGTGGCACTGAAAGGAGAGAGGGTCGACACATAAAGCTGTATCTTAATATGCTAAGCCACTATGCCAGCCCATTCCCTTGCTGGTTTGAGGTAAGTAGTTATTTAAAATAGCTATAAATCGGAAAAGGGCTTCACTTTTTGAAGTAAAATACACTGTAATCCATGTGTGAATTAAGGCCCCTGGCTATTTTCTCTCTCACATACACACACGTTCACACTAGAAGCAGGTTTTGAGCCTTTGCACTCCTTTTCCAGATGATAATTTCATAAGGACTTTGGATGCCTGAGCCTTGGCCGCTGTGCTCCAAAGGACACTGCCACAATTTACAACCCTAAAAGGTTTGCCTGTTTTCTCGAACAGCCTATTAAGTCAAGGCTCTAAATACACAAGAATAAAGCAATCCCCTTATTCCAGTACGCAAGTGTCCTGACCTGTTGATTTTCAGCGCACACGGTATTTTGCAGTACTACACATTTCTTTGGGGATGTGACAGCTGGAGATGCAGCTGGATGGAGTGAAACCTTCCAGAAGCAATAGCGGAGCGGATGTTTGCGTTACCTCCTGTAGCAGATTTGTTTTTGCTGGCAGCTGGCAATAAACTGCGGCTGGCTAATTCTGCCTGTTTTGTTTCAGTGAGTGGTAGCGGAGCACCTAGGAGCTTTTGGTTAGGCACCCATTTTTACTATGTGTGAAAACACATTTGTGCAAATCCTAATCAATGGATCCTACCTGCTTGAAAGCAGGCCAAGAACAAGCGCTGGAGACAGAAATTGATTGCCTATTTTAATTTAGGACATACAAGCTGCATCTAAAAGCAGTTCTGCAGGCATCTTCCAGCCACTCCGTGTCTGTAGGGGGAAACCTTATTTTTATGGTGCTCTCACTGAATTATCCAAGGTCCTCATCCTTTTTTACAGAGGTTATCTTTACAGAATCTTTATGGGGCTGAGAAAGGTCATTATCACCATTCCACGGAAGAACACATGCAGACATTAAATTACATGTCCATAGGGCACATTTGCATTCCACAATAGACAAAGAGCCCTAAAGTAATGCTGACCCTGCTCTTCAGCTGGAGATGTCATAGCACCAACTTCACGGTCCCAAGCCTTAAGTAACAAACCCAAGGGCTGGGTTATATGCCAGAAAAGCCACAACTATCTCACTTTCACAGTTTCTGGAGATGAACTAGTGTCTTTGCACAGTGAAAGCACTGGGGAGGAGATCTACAAGCTCAGTGTGCCCAGAGTCACGCAGGGAGTGAGCAATGCAATCGACACCGCCTGCATCTCAAGGTGAGGCGTTGGGGCTTCTTTGTACCTCCTTGCTTTTCTCAGCCTGCTCTAGCTGTATTTCACTGCTGACTTTTTTTTCCTGGTATGCCTAAGAACAAAATAATGCAGGGTTTTATCAATTACAGCTATGCATCTTCTCTTCTGGTAGCTGGAAGGTCAATTATCAGATGCTTGATATCACAGTGGCACAGCAGCAGTTTTAAAGTTTCAAGCATGGAGCTTGCACTATTACCCAAAGCAGTTTATTACCCAACATAGAACGGTCAATTAAATCTCTTTTTTAATGTCTTTTCATCACTCCCAGTCACATTGCTGAATATGCGTCTCTGTGCCTGTTATCTTTAACTGTTTATGGGTTGTAATGCTTTCTTGGGATACTCAGCAGTAGATGTAGAAATCAGTGTTTGTATCTCAAGAATGAGCTCAGCCAAAATGGGTAGGAAGGAGGTGCTTCTCAAGCCTTTAAGATAAACTTGTGCAATATATTTAGAGGAAAAATGAAGAATGCTAGGTATCTGTAAAAGAAAAGCAGTTCTTCTAAATCTGTGTACATACATGCCCTAAAATGTTGCTCCAGGAACCAAAAATATCATAGGAAGACTAAATTAATACAGTTAATTTTAGGCAAAAAGTGTCTGTAGGCCTATCTCACTCTTTCAGTTGCAGCAAAGTGCTTAGTTGACTGAAAATTCAGAATATAGAGAAATGGGGCACTTGGTTGTGCCCAGGTCATCATTTTCCCTTCACGTGAACCAGAGAAAGAATATTCCTGCTGCTGGCCTCGGAGCTAGTCCCCAGTAGATTTTGGATCAGGTGCATTCAATCCGACTTCAGACAAGTCAGGTGCCTTTTGTGCTTGGGAATGGAACGTGCATGCCCTGCTTAGCCCTCAACCTTCCTCAGGGATGTTACAGCCACGCCGGGGACACTACTCTCCATGGGAAGACACACCTGGGCTCCCTGCTGCTACACAATGGCAGGGACACTGGGATTCACGCTGTGCCCACCTTGCACTGGACTTCTCTCTGCCTTTCAGCTTCCCAGCCCTGATCACCATGTCCTTGCCCCTGCCACCCTGTCCCTACGTCAGCCCGCTTGAGTGAAAACAGGCAAACCTGTCAGACCACCACACAAACCCAAATAGTTACATAGGGCAAAATGTCATTGACCCCTCAGAAGTATCTGCATGTTTTACCTCTGGCTGCATCTTCAGTTTATTGCTTCATGGTAGGGAGGGAACGGGAGCAAAGGGGAGGAGACCACAGGGCAGTGGGACTTGCTGAGGCTGTAGGTATTTTTCTAGGTCTGGGAGCAGTTCACAACTTCCTCACTGATGCTAAAGAAAACAACACGCATGGAAGTGCTCCTACGAGGCTCTATATAGAGTGTCTCTCAGGCTCAAATCTCACTTTACACCCATAGAGTAAACCATATTGCCAGAATGAGCTCATGACACAGTGATCTCTCTCTGAATGCTCATTTTGGCTTATGCACTTGGAACAGCCTCATATTTTCTCTGTAGCTCAGTTGTGTGATATTTCACCTCACTCTTCATCAAAAACCAGGAGGGGTCTGTGTGGCAATGGAATGAAAAAAATAGCAGCAGTTTTAATTTAACATACATTTCTTTTATGAGAGGGCCTTTTTAAATGACAACCACAATTTTTATTTTCATACACCAAAATTCTCAGTAAGGGGAAGAGTTCAGGTTTGCATTTTCTCTTTTTCTTTTCTCCTTCTGCCATGAAAGCTGCGCTCAGTTTTTGACACAAGCTCTCAGGATTTCATTGCACTAAGATTAGCAGCCAGTCGGAAGGTAGAATTAATTAATCTACACCAAAATAACAGTTTGTTCTTTAAAAAGTGGCATTCATTTGCAAGTCCTAAAGCTCTCTGCAGATGTGAATGAATAAATGAAGCTTTGTAGCTACCCTGTTAAGGGTTAAGTAGGGCATTCACCTTTCATTCCCAAGCACAGAAGGCACCTGACTTATCTGAAGTCAGACTGAATGCACCTGATCCAAAATCTACTGAAATCGATGGAAGGATATCCTGTGACTTCAAGGTGTTCTAAGCCAAGACCTAAACTAGTGACAGAAATAGAAAATAATTCATGATCCCCAAATCTTTCTTCTAATTACTATTTTAGGCTACTTTCCCTCCTACTATTTTAAAGCAGACTTAAACCAGAACATCAGCCAAACCTTGATAATTTATTATAAGACAATATGATAGAAGAGAACTTGTGTTAAAGCTTTCCAGCAAAAATTCATATTGCAAGTTCAAATAGTAGTACTTTGTGGCCAAGATAATCTTTAAAGGAAATCAGAATGAGTTGAAATACCCCCACAGGCTTCTTTGCTTGAGCACTAAAGCACTCACCTGAAATTCTTTATTTACTGCAACACTTTCATTCCATTGTTGCCTAGATGAATTGCCTGACAAAGCTGTGGCAGAAGTACCAACTAGAAGTCAGAACTCAATAATGTACCAAGGAACCAGACCACTCAGAATTGCATTCTGTTAGGCTACTAAACAGATGCAAGTCTTTTGCAATGAGCAATTAAATCTTTTTAGTTTAAAATACACCTCTTTAATTGCTTAAATAACAGCCACGTGTTCATAACTGTAGGATCCATTTGGAAATATAGATAGCTCTCAGTTATATGGAAGTAAATTATTGTAGCTGGGAATTAGTCATACAACAAGTAAAGAAGACCCCCAGGATGCTCTGAAAAAATAAGCTAATTTACTTGCACACAAAACTATCCAACAAATAGCTCTACTGCTTCTATACTTGAGCTGAGCAATGCAGATTTGTCAGTAAAGTTTGGGGACTTAGGCTCTATGCAGTCAACAGCATTACCAACATTTTTCTCCTACCAGTTGTTCATAATATCTTCCCATACTCTAATTCACATAGGCTTTATATTAGCTATTTTTTATTTTCACTGAGTGGCCACTTCTGACTTCACTTGACTGAATATTTAAACTGATCTCAGTTATGGTAATGGAGGATCCCCCCAATTGCCTGCTAACAACAGTCTTGCAAGAGAAAATAGCATGACATTGGCTTCATCCTCTTTCTCTCTTTGCCTAAGCTCCAAACCACTTATTCACTCCACCCAAGTAGTTCCGACCAAGGGGAGAAGGCAAGTTTCCAAGTCAGAACTCTTGAACAAAAAATGGCTCTCCAGCTACCCCTTTTTCTCTCACATTAGCAGCCTTCCAGGCCAAGGGCCAGAACTAACTAGTGGCTGGGCCAGGAAAGAACAAACTTCCTCGAATTGCTGGAGCTTCCTGGGCCAAAACTAACATGTTCAAATCAAGACAAGAGGTAGCCAAAGTAGCCTGTGAGGCACAGGCACTACATGCTCACAGTGGGGATGAAACCAGCTCATAATCTCCACAGTCATGGGTTTCCGATCAGATGGAAGATGCATCTTCTTGAGGAACGTGTTGAATGAACCTGCGGTTGGGGAGGTGAAGACCTGGATGAAATGACAAGAAATGATAAGATCTGCCTCCAGAAAGATTCAGCAGAATTTCCTGACCAGGCATCAAACAGGCACTGAAAAAACAAAAACAGAAACAAAAGGTTGTACTGGCTACTAATGCTGTACTGAGCGTTTGGAAATGCAGCCAAAATTAGACTTGAAATCCAACCAGGCCTTTGGATTACAGACTTGGAACAACCTACGATGGACTCACTCAAAGATCAAGATACTCTCTGTGTTCTCCTCACCCAGACCCATCCAGAAAATTTCACTTCAACCCACTTCAAATCCATTTGCAGACATTTTCTTCCAATCTGTGCTCTTTTCTCAGCTAACCTCTGTGTGATGCTGCTGTCGAAGGATTATACAAGGGATACAAGATAAAGTATGTATTGTTAGTACATTGTTAATGTAGTAAAAACTCTCCTATCCATACCTTTTTCCAAGAACGCCAGTATAGTAAGCAACAAATGAAGATCACTCCCCCCAAGGTAGAGAACAAATCTTATGTATTCTCTACAGGGATTGTTTTAGTTCATACATTAAGTGTCATAACATATAAAAGCATATCTAAAAGGTATTGGGTGAAACGCTGACCTGGTTGAAGTCAATGGCAAACCTCCCATTTACTCTAACAGGACAGAATTTCATCCACTAAGTTCCACAAAAAACCTTTTTTTGCCTACATTTCCCCGGATACGCATAACACCTATCAGGCAGAGGCTCTGTATTTGCTCAACAGCTAAAGAAAATTCCTTTTCCACAAACCACTGCATTCACTGTATTGTCTCCCCACTAGAAAATAGACTTGGAATAGTGTCTTCAGAAAATAATACCCAATAGACAAGGTTTATACTGTCTAATCTGTGTTTGGCATAACCAACTGAACTCCCTGGCTGCTAGCCCTGCTGTTAATAGTGTGTAGCAGCACAGTTTGGGACCTGTCCTTTGGTTTTCCACTGGTACGCATCTCCGCGTTCAATTTCAAACACAGTCAATCATGAAACAAGGAATAAGCTGTAAAGTGGAAAGGTTAAGGAAAGAGAGATCTATTGAATTCCCCTCGATGAGTACAAGGGCAATTACCGAGCACCAGGGAAGGAAGCTGGGGCAGAGAAAAACGTTCAGAGAGGATGCCCAGGCATCATGGCTGCGGCACGTGACTTACCTCTCCCCACTCCCTGCTCCTCTGCACAGGTCATTGCCTTGCGACTGTAGGACACGGCTCAGACCAACATTTCATCTGCTGCAGTTCATTGTCCCATGACTTAACTGTAACTGCCTGGGTTTGCACTAATACAGAAGGCAGTGGATTGGAAGGGCTGGGACACAGGCAGGCTCCTGCCACCAGCTGCCTCCAGCCAGGGCACAGCAGCCAGGAGAGCACAGGGGCGACAGCCCAGGGACTGCAGCCTGTTCTCCCATGCACCCAAGCCACGGGCAGCAATGTGGGACATCTGGGGACATGAAAGTGTTGCAGATAACACAAGAGAGGGAAACAGAAGAGGGGAAAAACATTGGGGAAATAAATATCTTTTAGGAAAGGAGAAGGAGCGTTAAGATTCTCTCTTGAGAGACTTTCTAGCAAATTAACTCCTCTGTGAACTCATGCCTGGCTTTCCCCCTGCTCATCAATTCAGGTATTAAAAATCCTCATCAAAGCACTGGGAGATGCAATTCCCTCTTCAAAACCTAGATCTAAAGCAGCCGTTCGATGTGGGGAGGTTTTGCATGCTTAAGTTCAGAAGCCACTTCCCGTTGTTTGATCTCTCTGTTAGAAAGGCAACACGCTTGGGCTAGTATCTCAGCCTGGGGATTTTTCCCTCTGAAGAAACACAGTGAAATGGCAAGGGCACACAAATGAGAAAATGGTTCAAACTTGAGTTTTAAAACAGGTGGTTGGACAGAACAAATATTGATCCCTCAGTTTGTCACCTTCTGAGGTGGGGAAGGACATGGAAGAAAGGGGCAGTACATTAATGCTCTTCGAACATTTTGAAAGGAATGAAACCATCCCAGCCCAGCACACCTATCTTACCCTCTCTGTCTGCCTCACTTCAATTAACTGATTGTAACTGAAAATATACATGTATACATATATATGTATACACTGCAAAACTAAACTGCTCAGTATGGCAGAAATCAGCTCCTCCGTTATTACTAGTACAGCTTCAAGGCACAAATACAACTGCAGAACTTTCTGCAAAGGTCTTATGACCAAACATATTGGCAGAGAAAAGGCATTTTAGAAAATGCAGCCGTGAGGACAATGTAACTTTTTAATTCCCCCACAGGTGTATGTCAGGTGGATTTATTTGCCTTTGGCTATGAGGAAAGACTTAGCTGTTCGCTTAGATCTTTGCAAAAGGGAAAAGAGGAGAAATGAAGGGCTTGATAGAGGAAGCTTTATAGCACAAAATTGGGGAGGCTTGATCCTATGGTCCTACTTCTGTGCTGGGTTTATAGGACACAAATAGAGCATGAAAAATCTCACTTCAGTATTATTTTTTAATATTCATTCTCTTGTGCACTTTGACTTTTTTTTTTGTTTTGTTTGGTTTATTTCCTTTTGCTAAAGGAGCAAAACCCTGGAACAGATGTGGAAAAAGTAGGGAGAAATGGGAAGTGGGTCAGGCAACCAGCTACAAAATCTATTTAAAAGATGATAAAGCTGCTTCTCTTAACTGCTTCTTGCACTTTTTACGTATCATCCTCTTGTCCTTGGTACTTCCTGTGCCCTATTCCCAGCACACATGTTAGCTGGGCTCTCCCTGAGAAAGTATGTGGCAGACTTGGGCTTACGGTGAGAGAAAACAGCAAACCTCATTCATACAGTTTGTGTACACCACAACATGTGAGAGAACACAGTGAACTCGGCATGCGTGTGAGCAAGAGTGGCTCAAAGAAAAAGAAAAAAAGAAGGGGAAAGAGTGAAAAGAAGAGCAGCAGGGCAAAGACAGCAAATAGTATTCCAACAATTTATCAGACTGTTGGAGGAGTGGGGTATTTTTTCATTTAAAATGCAATTTTTAATAATAATAAGAAACTAGTTATATTAACTTAGGCAACTAATGGAAAACAAATGCATGGCTCCAATGAGCCAGATATGGAGAAAATGCCAACAAAGAGATTGCAAGGCAAAGACGACTTCAGAGCAGAGCATATGCAACACTTCCTCTCTTCCTCCCGTTACGGGATGCAGCAGGGAGGATCGCCACACACGCACAATGCAACTCACAGCACTGCTGTCCCGATGCTTCATTTAAAGTGTGAAAAAAACACCCCAGAACGTGAAATAGGAGCTGCAAACTTAGCATTTCAAAATCTATTTCTTCAGGAATGTGCATACGCTTTATTTTTCTAGCCCAATGTCCATCATGCAAAGTAGTTGGTTAAGTTGTGGAGCGTGCTAGGTTTGGCATCAAGATCTCAGATTTTTAATGAAAAGGGAGATTGAGCTGGGCTTTTTGAGCGGAAGCTGTGCTATTACAGACATGAGCTGCAGCCAGTTGTGTCTTGGGGTTTCACTGGAGCCAGAACTCACCCTGGGGCAATTCAAAGGTTCCAGGATTTCAGTACTAGAGTCCAGAACTTATGCTGCTCCAGAAGAAGTAGTCCAAGTCCAATGTGGTGGCTAAAGATTGTCACTCCCAGGTGTCTGGTGGAGCTCTGCTACCCAGATAAGTTTGGTCGAGCAGGCCAAAGCAATGGTCTGTCTGGATCTGGCACATGCTTCGTTCGGCCTACTACTCCTTTCCCAGAGGGGAGAGGGAATGGATAATCAGGCAGCAAACAGCCTGAACAACTGGACACATTTCCAAATAGTTGACAGTGCACTGTGCTGTCAAAGCTGCTGTTGCTGCCACACATCCCTCAGAAAGGGAGATAAGAGGTGCGACACATATGGAGCAACACAGATGGGATGGGATCTACCTCCTTACCTGTGACAAAACCTCCAAATTGGAACATGGTTCCCAGGGCTGATAGGGTTACACCACCCTCAGGCCTACAGGAGAAATTTTTTATCACTAGCAAAAATATTTCAACACTAGCATCTTGGACCTGCAGCCAAGGTGTGAAACCATCTTAGCAGCCCCCACAGATAATGCAATTTGCAAGGAACAAGCTCTGCAGATAACTATAGTCATATTGTCCTATCATAATAGCTCCAGGAGCACGATCCCATGTTGCTGGGCTGTTAGTACTCAGGCTGTATGCTTGCTAGGGACAATGATTGCTGTTGGGAGGTGGTAAGGAAAGCCAGTTAGGTTTTATAGTTAAAATTCATAAACCAAATGGAGTGAATCAATGCTGCCCGGTCCCATTTCAAAGGCAAAGAACGACATCAAACTCTTCGGAGGAAAGGATATGAAAATACAAACTCCACACTCATTGCTCCTTGTGGCAAATGAGAGAAGATGTTACGTTTATTGTGATGCTTTCCAACAGGAAAAAGAACATTGTCAGCAAAGCACTTCTAAAATTCACATTTCTAGAAACACCACAGTGAGTTCTAGAAGATACAACCCTATAAACACAGCTCCAGTAGTGATCCCTTTCTCACTCTAAGCACCAAAGGAAAAAAAGAAAACTGTTCCTCTTTGCCTGTAATACTCTCATCTCCCTTATGGTCTGCAGTGCACAGGAGGGAAATATCTTCGTTTTATTCTGCTACTAAATAAACAGGAGACAAACAGACTTTAGGCACAACTAGTGGCAGGGAAAAAGGTCTGGGTTGGGAGGAGATGGTTGTGACTGGCCTTCTGCCCATCACGTTCCACCTCCCTGTAAGAGGCAGACTGAGGATGGGAGAGGACATAGTGTGCACGTGAGGGAAGAAAGCAGAATTTCTTTCTGCTGCACCAGTGTCCTAATCAGCCTCGGCACAAGGGGAAATTACAGCAAACTAAGGAAATCTGAAGGCACTGAAAATGAATTTTAGAAGCTATCAAATGCATTTTTACAAGACTTATCTGAGCATATATCTACTTTATATCTGCTAACCAACAAAAAGCAAAATTAATAGTTTTTAATCTTTCTCAGGTAAAATCTCAGGGAACATTACTTTTACCCTCTCTTGCTTAATACTAATTCTGTTCCCCTTCTACTGAGGGGAGAAGCGTCTTTACATGAACTGCATGTAAGAATGTACAGGAAAACATTTCCGCAAAAACCATGGGAGACAGAAGATGAAAGAGTATGAGGTTTCCTGTTCTTGGGAAAGTGTGGTGTTCATATAGGAAGATTTCTAAATTCCACCACAAATTACTTCAGCCCTGTCTACACCAGAGAAAAACACCATGTTAAAAAACACGTGAACTGACATGTCTGAAAAAACAGGACAGTATGAAAACACAGTAGTGTCCCAAGTTATGAATGACAACAACTGTGTTACTTTAAAATGTGCTGGCTCCTGGTGGTCAATTGTAAGATTTCTCCCACAAATAACAACCAGTTTTGTTTTTCACATCCAACGTGCCCCTCTCAGTAGATGCCAGTTATCATCATAGTCGCTTCAAATGAACTGCCTTGGTACAAACAGGGTGTAAAACATACATTTACAGAACAGCACGAGGACATTTATGCTCTGGCCATTCATTTACTACACCCCTACCCCTCCCCGAAAAATAACAGACTGTTTTTTTTAAGACATGGGTGGAGATGCAGTACACTGTGGAGCAGGAAGTTCCATTTCTTCACTGTGACCGTCATGGATAGTGGCTTTTTGTCTGCGATTTTTTAGTAGTAAGAGATACCATATTATCGCAAGCCTTATACGTCCTAGGATATTCCCAAGGACACAGTTTTAAGACTTATAGGAGTTCTGCCCACCATTTAAAGACCTGTATTACCTGCAATACTAGATCTCTTTACTACAGTATTCATAGCAACTATTTATGATGTTTAAGAAACTGAGAATAGTAAAGAGCAGTATGTGAAACACCCAGAGAAAAGCTAGACATTTTCCCCATCACAAGGACAGCATTTCCACGAGAAGATAGATTTTGGCATTCTTCCACATCTTCCCCTGCTCAGCTTCAGGAATACAAAGCATTAGCTAGGACAGACTCAACTGGGTCAGTCTCAACTTATCCTAGAGTAAACTGAGGCTAATAAACTGTTACCGTGCATGAAGCGTGAGCAGAATGCTGAGTAGAAGAGGGGGTTAAAGAGAAAAAGCCCATAGGCATGATTTACTTGAACATCTTCCTGACTTTGGTCTAGGTTTCCTTTGGTGTGTCTCATTCTCTTTTATTCTGCCAGCAACGTGAAAATTGTTGTCAGATATTGTTATGAAAACCAGCGCAGGGTATTGCTAGCAACCATGGGAGCATTTTATCCACAATGTGCTGTATCACTCGAAGGGTGACTCAAAAATCAAGTTGGGTGAGAAGAACTGGTAGGACGGAGGGACAACAGCCATTTGCAAACAGCATGTTGTGTATCAGCAGAGAAAATAAGATTTTTATCCAGTCAATATTTTCCCGTTTCCAAGAACAACTTCCCACCACAAAATGCTCCCATGACTTCGTTCAGTCACTGTGTTCGACGCAGCAAGGCATAGCAACAGGGGGACCTGGAAAAGCATTTTATAGCACTGCACACTGCACCTAGACAACGCGACGCTCTCCGGAACTGCTGAGGATCTCACAGGCTCCACAGGGATGCTATTGATGGAAGAAGGCCAGGACAAGTTTGGGGGAAAGGAAGAAAAGAGTTACCCAGTTGTAATTAATCCAGCTGGAGATTCAGGCTAGAGATAGCTTCCAATTTCTGTGTTTTCCCTATTAAAAGCTACAGTTGCCTAAAATAATTACAGAGAAGTTGAAACCTGCGAGAGAGAATACTTTAAAAAAATCCCACACTGTCCTAGACCCCAGGGCAATGTTACTGGAAAGCGTGTGGGCATTTTCTTCAGTGTGTGAAAGTTTGAAACACTTTGCCATTTTAAGCACAGTTGTCTCATGTTAATGGCTAGAGAAAAGCTGCATCATTGACCTCGCAACTACATGTACCAACACCACGAAAAACGGATAAAACCATGAGTAGTATCCTTGTCCCTTATGTAACTGAAGGGCATTTACCTCACAAAACATGGGCTTGCTCAGGAAGAGAAATATACTATATTTCACTATATTTGTTTTAATTGGAAACAACCATTTTTATCTACAATTTTATTTAGCTATCATGGTCAGTTTGAGTTGCTAGTTACTTTTGAATTTTCTGTTAAAAATTGATTTAAAGCAACATGGAATAATAGAGCTCATTCACTAGGATTTTCAGTTCCAAAATAGAATAAGCCATTAACAGAACTTATCAATTCCAGCATATTTGCATTGCCAAGCTTTTAAAGAAAGAGGCACGTTCATTGCTGTGTTGCACGGGAAGAAAAGAAATGGAATGAGCAGGAAAGCATTAATATACTTGTAGGACATGAAATTTACTCATCTGGCAGCTGAAGACATGTCCAAATTTTTGTATGGAATTCTTCTGTTCATCCTCTATATTACTAGAGATCAGCTCTCTGTAAAGCAGTAGTCAATGCAGAAAGGTTGCTTGTCAAGGGGATTTACTTGGAAGCCATGTTAAGATTCTTAGTACCTTTTCCTAGTTAAAAAAATACGCTCCTGGATGCAGCACAAAAGTTTTTCTTATTGCAAAAGCTACACCCTTATTTATAACACAATAGCCTCCCAAAAGCAATGCATCCTGTTAGCATGAGACTCCGTAGCTATAAACTCATATCTCATTCTACAGCTCACCATTTGCTTGTTAGAAAGAAGCAGACTCAGTGTTGTAAGGTAATCCTAATATTCAATCAGCTCTGTCTTCTTAAGCTATTTACAACACAAACTTTGGCTTCAGTCATCACACTTCACTCTTAAGCCTGGTTTAGAATGGTACCTGCAAATGCTTCCTCCACAAAAATCTCACTGCTGCAGCAAACCCCTCTGGACTCCTCACTCTGCTCTGCAATTCACGTGCCACAGAAATTTAGGAAGTATCTTGACTTATACTTGAGAGCACAATGGTGCCATAATATGCAGATACATACAATACCAGTGCTTCTCAGAAATGCGTTTACAGGTTGCTGTCGAAAGAGTTTGCATCAGCATGCCCGTGTTTTCATTTTCACCATTGACTGCATCCACACCAGTGCATTGTTCCCTCCCATTCCTTCGTTTACACCCATGCAGTACTAATCTAATCCAAAAATATCTCCTCTCCTCCAGCCTGCCAGGTAAACGTAGCACGTTTCCAATGATTTCCTTTCAGATGTCATAACTCTCATCTCTTCCCATGTTGGTTTTTCCAATAGCCTTTTCACCTCCCTGAGAGATTTCAGTTAATTACAGCTCTTTATCTGGTCTCTAGGAAGTCTTTCTTCTCTAGTTGTAGCCCTCGGTATTCATAAATCATACTGATGTTGCATTGGCTTTCTCTTGCTCTGGAGGGCTTAACCCTTCAGCTCCTAGCAATAAATCAGCTGGAAAAAAAATGCAAACCCCAACCCCAATGCAAAGATTTGCAGCATCTAAAAGCCCATGAGTTGTTACTGCAGCAGAAAGAGTCATTGTCGGCAGAAACAAGCAGTTCACACAAATTATCTTCACTTCTCAAACACAAGTGTAAGGTGTAGGGTTTTTGAGAAAAGAAAAAAAACGCACCACAAGTTCTCCCAAGCCTATGCAAACTGTAGGCTTTTTGGTCAGTGATTTCAGTTTTCCTCACCTGGAGACAAACCTCGAGCTCAGTTCTTGTTTCTACTCTCAAGGTCTAATTTGCAGGCAAGTGTCCCAATTAATCTATGCTTTAGTTATACACCTGGGGCTCATGTACTCAATAAATCCAAAACAAAAACCCTAAAGAAAAGTTAACAAAAGTCTGGTGATAACATCCACCTGGAGGCAGTTAACATGTTGCTCACTTAAAGGTTCACAACCAAACAGTACAAAGCCGTAGCTTCAATGTAAGCAGCAATGGGAAAACACTAACACCTAAGGGCTGATCCTGCAAATCCCTTAAGTCAAAATCTTTACAAAGATTTTCAAGAGAATGTTTTGAAAAAAACAAGTCCACATCTAGAAAACTCCACAGTTCCCATCCAAAGCAAACTCTATACAGTTGTTCATACATCTCTAGAAGTACGAGTGCGGCTTTACAACAATTGGTAGAGCACATAATAACTTAAAAGAAAATTCTCTTGGTTAGATCTGGTCATTTTACTGAAAAAAACTCTCATCAAGTAATTTCCAACATCAGAAATTGTGAATGCTTATGCTGATATTTTTGAAGTTTCTGATACATCCTCAATGAAATTAAAATACTGAAGTGCTCTTGATGAACTTAGTTTTTTAAAGAAGCACAGGAAAAACGCACGTGAAAGTTCTCACAGAAGCAATTGCATTTTGCTAGCCCTGCAATCAGAGCTTACTTACAGAACCTTACTGAAAATCCAGATGACAAATGCAGGTTCCCCTCTACACATCAAAATTCTTGGAAGGATCATCTTTACGTAGGGATGGCCATTTTTTATCCAACCGTTTTGCCAGTTTTCAGCCAACTTCTGACCTACTAAGCATAGAACTAAATTCATAAGGCTAGAAAAGTGATTTTTAGCTGCTGCCATGAAAGAAGCATCTGATGAAGTCTCCCAAACTGACAAGCTCTATCTAAATGACCACCAGTGAAATTTGTAGTTCCTTGCCTGCCAAGTTTTCAAATGACAAACAAAACCAAATTCAAAAAGCTTCTTTCTCTCCATGCAGCCTTCAAGCTCGTTTCAGCTGAAGACTTGTTTGCTTTCAAAGGAGTTTAGTGATTCACCAACTGCATATTCTGCTCATATAACAGCTTCTATAGAAAATCATATTTACGCTAGTTTTAAGCCCTGCTAATCTAGTGCTACATTTTATAGTATGAAATTGCAAGTTGACCTTTTTCAGCAGATCAGGCTTACTGGCATTAATTTCCAAATCCTCACCTCACAGGTGCATGAACAAAGATTTAGAAGCCTCACCTAAAAAATAATGATGTATCTTGTGTACAAAAAAAAAAAAAAGGACATTTTTTTCCAACTCAGCTGGGGAAAGAAAACAAACAAACAAACAAAAAAACAGAACACCCCACTGAGTAAAATCTTGACTTGGAAAAAAAAAAATCAATTAAACTCCCATTGATTTCGTTGTGAACAAATTTTCAGTTACATGCCACGGACAGAAATATCCTTTTCATTTGCTCCCAGCAAGACATACCAATATTAGTTTAACTCTAAGCATTTTTTCCACATATGCTGCTTCCATCCAGAACCTGTCCTACACTTAACAGTTCACTCCAGAGAGGTTCCAATGGATTTTTAATTAAACACCTTACAGAAAATTCATGAACATTTTTGTGGGTTCTTTTGCTAATCCCTTCACGCTGATAGGAAGCTCTTCATAAAACAACCATCAGTACTTTTTCCTTACGTTACAGCTGATCTGCAAAAATAGTTATTACTGTTTTGTCTGAAACAGTCAACTTTAATCCGAAATTACTTTGACTTTCAATACATGTTCAGTATTTTTTGTTGTTCTTACTCCAAAATCCAAAATGGAAAAAAGACATGAAATCATATTGTATTGAAGGTTTATTGATGGCTAAATTGCTGTCACTTAAATCAGGCATAGCACTTTAATTGTTTTCTAACAGAATGAAAAAGAAACTGGCTATTATTTACTTCTGTAAGCCTTTAAGTCGCCAAGACATACTGTTGTGCACAACTTTCACACTGCCATCGACAGCATTCTAGCTGCATAGCTGATGTTTTATGCTTTAGTACACAGGAAAGAGTGATCTTAAAATTTGTCACTTTTAGCAGTTACATTTTTAATTACATAACAAAGAACACTTTCTTACTTCTCTGCAACAATGTACAGTATAAAACAAACCCCAAAGTTTGTGGTAGAAATGATTTGATCATATACAGGAGACATCAAACTTTATGAAATAAGTGACAATAATTATTTTGCGAGATTAGATTCCAGTTCAACATCACTTTAACTGACATTGCAGTGTGGCATTTTCCAGAAGCACGGATAGTACATCCAATGGACCAGATCCTCCTCTTTAGCTTCATCTGATGACTTACGTGGTCAAGTCTAATGTCACTATGTCCTACACAATCAGATACATGTGTATCACAACTCACTATCCAGGCTTACTTTGCACTACAGAAGCATTTAAATGAAATTTATAATCTTAATGTGTCATAAACAGTGCTTATAAAAGGATGTGCAATGATATTCACAATACTGTCAAGTGGAAGAAAAAAACTGCACTGAAGTAAAACATTAAAGAATACAATTATAACAAAAAATCAGACATAGATTTGGGACAGCATATTATGGAGCCAAAAAGGACAAGTATTAGTCCAATAATAATGCATAGCGTTTAATTTGCAAGCCAGATCTTCACCCAGGGCACACAAAGAATGCCCTGGTAATCACTGCCCCATGCTAGCAGATTCCTGCAGAATTTCAGGAAGAAACATGGGTTCTGCAGGAGACTTTTTGATCTCTCTCTTCAAAGGAATAAACAGTGAAATAAACACGGTTTTTTGCGGAAAAGTGCCAGAGAAGATGCACTACAACTGTGAGCTAAAGAATTCCAATTTCCCCTTCCCAATCTGCAACAAATAACCCATCTCCTTTTTCAAGTTACTCCTCTGCACTCTGGTTTCCTGCAGAGGATTTATCTGTGAGCGAGAAAATTCTGTGTTACCCCAATGCTTCATCATTTTCTGGAACGAAATATTAGCAGCAGTATAAAACACGCATAAGCCACAACCTGTATTTTCCCCCATTATGTTAGTTAAAATAAAAACAGCTGTAATAAAGACATAGAAAAAAAAAATCAAATTATCATCCAAAAAACCCCCACGTTTAATCCAACTTGTAAATACCAAATACTCCCTTTTCTTTTTTGTGAAGCTTTAGACAACACCTATCAACCAAAATTCAGTTATTTATGCAGCACAGACTGCATTAAAACAAAACTGTTAAACATTCAAATTATAAATACAAGACCTCCTGCACATCATAAAAGAAAAGACAAAAATTCCCATAACATAAACAACTCTTAGTTTTACTTGTTTTCATAAGTTACATCGCAAAAACTGTAATTTCTCTAACATAAATCCCAGATTTGAAAGAAGTTGGACTGGCAGAGAATAGAAATAATCATTGTGAACTGCTTACTATCAATGCTGTCTCAACAGAACAGTTCTCAGCTTCTACCCAGCACGACACTCACCACTGCAGGTATTAATACCACCAGCAAAGTTGCCAACAACTGAATGGCTCGGTGACTTAACGCTTTTCTCCTCCCATGAAGAGGATGTGCTTTAGAGCAGCACAGACAGCACAGATAAGCTGTAGCAAGGAGGCTTACACGTTTACTGCTGGTTATGTGACTGTAAACAAAATGCAAGATTTGTCCCTTCAGGAGTACAAGTGATCTTTCAGCAATTTTTTTATTAATTTTAATTTCCTTCCTAACATCACAAGCTGACAGCAATATGTAAAATTTATGCTGGAATGACTTAAGAGCTTTTCCTCTTAAGAGCTCAATTTTAAGCATTGACAATACTCTAACATCATGTATGCTTTGGATAACTACTAAAACAACCCAGGTGATTTACAAAGTCAGTCAACTTCTCCTAACCCTGTAGCAACTGAAGATCTTGATTCGCAGTGGTCCTTGCTACAAAAGGTCTGCTCTGAAGTGAAACGAGTGAAGACAAGTAGTTGCAGATGAAAGCTTTCCTACCGAAAGAAACACTTTGAAGATCCATTTCACTCAATAACACAGGACTGGCAATGCTCAGTGCCTGTGTTTATAAAGCAAACTATGTTGTTATGATATTGTCCTGCTTCTTCCGTCGTTACTTATTACTTTGTAATTGAGTATATATACTGTTCCATTACAGTATATACTTAGCATATGTAGAGTAAACAGTACTGGTCTAAAAATCTAAAAGCGTCACTCAAGAAATTTCCAGTAGATGGCTTCTCTGCATAAATTTGCAGTTAATTCGGAGTCAAGCAGGGCTCTTTCAGAAAATCCAGTCAAAATATTTTTAGACTTGCACTCAACAGATTCATAGAAAGAGTAAGCACTTGCACATCTGTCCTTTTCATGAACTATGCATGCTCCATAAAGAGAAAGTTAACAACTGAAAATGGTTTGCTGGGACCACACCAAAAAGAGACAAAAGGAAAGAGAAATCAAATTTATTATAAAACACATTGAAATAGCAATGACTTAGGTGATGTCCCACTCTACTGTTCTAGGCAGAACAAGATGTGACTGAATGCTCTCAGGAAAGCCAAAACAAAATTACAGCATAGATACATTGCCGCACTAAAATCGCTTTCTCTTGATAATCTCTGGTTTCCAGCTGACAGGATGAGTCTCTTCAGTCTAAGGGGAAAGAAGAAAAATCTCATAAGGATGATTAGCTTGTAATTCACCTTAACTAGGCGAATTACCCTTAACTACTAGGGTTTAGTTTAAAATAGTACTCACATAGTATATATATTCTATTTCATGTAACATCATAATTACCTAATCTGCTATGTATTTAACCAAATGAAAATTTATACCATCCCACTGTCTGAAGCATATGACAAGACTCATTCTGGTTTGGTTTTTTTGTGCAACAAGGACACAAAAATCAGGTTGCTAATGGCATTTGAAAAACACAGTGATCGAAGCACAGGAATAGGAATTCCAGACTAAGACCTTGCAGCAATATCTACCTCGGCAGATGGCAGTATCAGCAGATGCCAGAGTCTACAGTTTTCTTGATTGGAAAATGGATAAAACTTTCCTTATTCCTTTATATCTAAGAGTTGCTGCAAGTCTAATTAATGAAAAAATTCCAACATTTAATGAATATCCTTATGTTCTTTATATGGAAATCATTCTCCAATAAACTATCCAATAATCCATTGTTTTCGCCATTAGTAAATGGATCCAGATTTGAGAATAAGCTTGAAAATAAGCCATGTACTCTGAATTCTAAAAACTGTCAAGTCAAATGATAGTTCTAGTTCACATACAGAAGTACAATAAATCTTTGAAATGTAATCTTTTTGCCAATTCCCATGTTTTAATTGATATGGTCATACACGATCTCTTAGTGGCTTCAAACAGTATGTACATTATTGTATTAAGATTTCTACAAACTTTTATCACAAAGGACTTTTACAGAAGACGTGAGATATATTTGTACTCTAGCAGTTCATAAGAAGCTAGGAGTGCAGAACCTAGCTGTTGTCCTTTTAACCCTCACATCCGCATTGCTTTCAAATTTCAAAAACAGTGATTACACAAGCCTGTGTAATATCTCTTATTGATAGATGTAACATTTGTTTAAAATTATTTGATTTCATCAAAAGTATATTGAAAAGACACTTCTACATACCGCAGTCTCATCTTCTTTGTATACTTTTATGGTTTTATCAGCTTCAGCAGTTAACAATCTGCTTTCTGACTGGTCAAAAACACAAGCAAATATTCCCGATTCACTGTCCAAAGAGCCTGGCTGTACGGCTGCATGTACTCTCTGGAAATTGTACCCAGTTCTCCAGTCCCAAAGATGCATAGTACCATTATCAGCTAAGAAAAAACAAACATACTTAGTATTTGAACGATTTTCTATAGGTTTTCTAAAAACAGTATAATGAACACCTAATTAATACATCATGAACACATCAGCTATAACATTCATGTAGAATAACTCAGCATACTACTCAATTTTCTACTGGTTTCCCCTCTTAGTCAATAGGTGCTGATCCTGTTCAATGTGCTGGATGGAAGCTTCCTCAAAATATCATCCAGTTCTGCATCACATAACCCAGAGAGAGAATACACTACATCACAAGGCAATTGCAGCAAGTTGCTTCAGAAGCACATTAGGGACTGGCATTCTGAATAGCAAGCACCCAGTTCAGTTCCTCGACTAAAGTTGAATAGAGGTGTCACCCTGTCAAAAAAGATTACAGACATCATGGAGCCTGTAAGGGGACATAAGCTTAATGCGTGCAGAGGTTCTATGTCAAATACAGATTGAACCACTGCCAGTATTACTGCTACTGGCATCAGCTCAGGGTATTCACAGCAATTTGAACTCTGTATTCAGAAGGATGATCTCAAATTAAGTTTTTCAGTTACAAAAACCACCCCCTTCCATTGTCTAATCAAAACAGATCTATTAAACATTTCTCCACAGCTGCCAGGTAGACAAGAAATTGAGATGTTTCAAGATGAGCGTTTGTACAGTAAACTACTCCAAGGTAACCACAACCTATTTTAATTCAGCATCAACTTCGAAGTTCCTGTAGATAATATGAGGATGTAAAGTGGGAGGAAATCAATATTCAAATTTTAATTTTTTAAAAAGTCACAAATATATATTACTGAAATTATAGGTTTTTCATGTGGAGAAGAAACAGGTTTTTCTAAAGCCTCAACTACTACTAACACAAAAAAGTCCTACAAAGACCTTCTATAAGTGTCTTCAAATTAATAAAGAATTAAATATTAATTAAATAGGACAATCTTGTGATTAAGCAACTGGTACAGGACCTCAGAGATTTGTGTTTACCCTCCTGCTTTAACTCCATTTTCCGATGCAATCTCAGGCTGTTTCTTTCTCTAGAACTCACCTCTCAAACTATAAAATTAGCACTTCCTTCTTCTACACTACTTATTTATTTCCTGCTTATAACAGCATCTACACTAAAAACACGCTTAGCATCTCCCTACTATGTAGACCTAATGCCTTAATGAAAAGATCTGATTTCATTTGGGATTTCTAGAAGCTACTTTCAAAAAAGCTTGTCACTAAGAAAGGCCTACATATGTACTTCATCTTGTACAAACAAAACCCTCAGAGACATCACAGTTTACAGTTTCAGTAACAGATACTTCCACCAGAATATTATCATTACAGGGCTTGGGTAACTAATATATATATAAATAAATAAATAATTATATATACACCTGCAATACGAGATAAGCATTCTGACAAAATTATTCACAATGATATACAGTAAGCATTCAAGATTCCCCTCTTACCTTCACAACACACATACATTAGCATGAACTAGTAGTTCCAAGACTTTGGGAACTCCAAGGCCACTAACAATACTCTAACGAATCAGATAGTTATTAAATCCTTGATGCTTTTAAGTGAAAGAATCAATGTGTCACAGACGCAAACCCCTCCCATAGGCACTAGAACCAAGTGGCTGGCTTCTTACTTTCAGAACACTTGATCATATACTATTTCTCAGTAAACATGGTTTTGATTCACAGAACCAAACAAAACGTAGAGATTAGCTATCAGTCTTTTAAATGTTGCATATATAACATCAGAAAACATGTGCAAAAACTTCAGAACAACAGAACTCGTGCATCTGTACTCCATAAAAAAACAAAACAGGGAAGAGTTCACATATCCTCTATCCATTCTCACTGCACTAACATGTACTGAGAGAGCAGTCAAGAAAGAACCAGATATCTTCCAGGTAGCTTCCAATTTCAACATCATTCCTAAGGGGACATTATTGATTCAGACTGAGGAGCTCATAGAGAATGGGCTCTGGAGCCTTGCAGCAGCAGGCAACTAAGAAGAGGAAATCTCTTCCCTACAGATTAGTAGGAATCCTTTCAAACACATTTTTTGTGTACAGCTCAGTAACAATGACTATGAAATCAAGTTGTATGCTGTAGCAGCCTTAGAGGCCCAGACAAAGGAGAGCCCAGCGAGCCCTTTTGTCTAAGGATCTCCAGTCTTGGGTGGAGTGGAGAGGGGAAATATGAACATGTATTTCTTATTTTTACCTCCAGATACCAGAACGCCATCGGAATTTACAGCTAGTGTGTTGATAATAGCATTGTGACCCGGAAGGTTCTGAATGAAGTTTCCATCTGGGAATTTCCACTGCTTAATATTATCTGGAGAACCAGATGCAAATGTGTAACTGGAAGAAAATAAGAACAGTACATTAAAGCTCAAAATAGTTATACGGATAGCAGAAGTCCTTCACTGAAACTACTGTTAAATGCTAGTTGCAAAGTTATTTAATACTAAATTGCTTTTCTGACATTTTTACTTCACATAAAATGAAGCAATCTTATGAAGCAAAGAATTACCTATTTGTTTCCCTTCTGTTCCACAGACTACCTAAACTTTAAATCCTATGTCATATACGATGTTAATACACAAACAAATATTAAAAATGCAATTAAGCTCTTGCTTTTCTTGGCAAATTTTCAGGTAAAAGGCCACCACCAACAAAGGTATCAGGAAGGGAAGCAGCAAATCCCAAACAAGAACCAGTATTGGCTAGTGTTCCACAACTAAACAACCAAGGATAATGTACTACAAAAAAAAGTGAACTATGAAATTCAGAATATTTTCTTGAGTTACCCCAAAATAATCAATTCCCTAATTTTAACACGTGCAAGCCATTACAAGGTTATTTGGGTAGCACATGCAAATTTCTGTAGAAATAATTTCAATTGCCACAATGGCTAAACAATTTGACTATTTAATAAATCATTCAAATAAAAAAAACGGATTAGGAAAAAACATTAGAATACTAGAAAAATATTGAAATACTGAACAATAAAAAAATCCTAGGCTGACAGTTGCTACTGTGATAAAAACACTTCAAGTTTTTTTCCCAGAGTGGTATGATTGATCAATCTAAAAGCAGATTTTCATTAATTTTTTTTTTCAGAACAGAAGTAAAACTAGGGCTTTTCTCTGGTACAGCTAACAGGTATATCATAAGACTCTTATGAGTTTTCAGGTATACAGACTGGATCCAAATTTTCTCCCATCAAAGATACTGCAGCTCTATGCAAATTGCTTTTCTCCACTGTTTCAATGGCGATTTATCTAAACAGACAACTGCTGATGCATCAAATTACAGCATCTAAATTCAGGTCAATTCCAGCAACCCCTTCAAAGAATAAATACTGTCAAGAAGTTTCTTTTAAAGGCCAATTAGATTGAAGCGTCTTGTGCAGTGAATCACATATTAGAAAAAATTCCCTTTGTATCAATCGCTGTCTCCTTTAGCATTATTCACATATGTGCCATTTCGCAAAACCACTTTCTGCTAACAATCATTCAGTTACATATTTATTATCAGCCTTAAAAGCCCAGCGTTGCTCATCTCTCTAAGAATGCAGAGGCACATACATAAGAAATTCTGTGGGATATAACCATTCTCAGGATTCCTAATGCACACAAATTCTAATACCTGGGGAGCACAATCAGTGTAGTAAAGATACTTGAGAACCAGTAAGCACATTTTACAGCATTCTAAGCTCATCAGTTTTTTATATTATTATGCCTACCATTCTAAATCATCACTCCCATTGGCTTTCTGTCACCATCCAATGTTATAAACGGGGAAAGTATAAAAGAATAAGGAAAACTTACTGTCTTGGATGTAGCACTACTGCTCTTACAGATTTCTTGTGATTTGTTAAAGTAACACGAGTTTTTCCTGCCACTAAATCCCAGAGTCGTATGGTAGTATCATGACTGCCTGCAATGAGAAGAAAATAAAAAGCTAGAATCAATGTGATGATTTCTACATCATTATTATTATTTTGATAAGGCAGTCAAATCTTTACATGTCAAAGACAAAAATATTACCCTTGTTATGAAAATACGATGCTAATGCTACCTCAGAAGAGAACAATGCTGTGTTGTAATAGTCTTTTTATGCAGCTCGAAATTGAAGAACAAAGTAATTATACAACAAAGCTACATTTTGACACATTGAGAAAGAAGATTAACTTTATATTTAACCACAGTGCCAGACACTTCTTCAGTCAGTTGAGGAGAACTGTGAAATATGACAGAAAATTCAAGTCCCAATACACATTAAAAAAAGAGTAAACACCAGAAACAAAGGCAGTTCAGAAAAACATTCAAATAATGCATAGCTATATTTGCTTAAATATACCTTTAATAGTACGAAATAACCATTGCATGGCCCGTTTTCAGCAGAAAACTAGTAAAAGAAATTCAATAAATTAACAGAGACAACGCTATGAACCTCACATAACTACTGAGCAAATACATTCATGATTATGTTTTACAGTAACGTTACTTGTGCAATCATGCCCACTATACCTGTAATAACTTGTGGTTCTGCAGCTTGACACTTCACTGTTGCTACTGCATTTGTGTGTCCTGATAGTGTGTGCACACTGGCTTTCGTCCTCACATCCCAAATCTACAAATTCACAATAAGTCACAAAGTTCAATAATAGTTACATATTCAACATTTAAGGCACTGTCATTGATTATACGAATTCCCTGCCATAGTTCTACAGATTAAAACAATGGCATTAGGTTGTATTTTTCATCCAACAATTCATCACACAACTGTCTCCAGTAACAAATTTTAAGGGAAGCCTGAATTTCTAGACGTTCAGGTAACTTAAAAAGTCACCATAAAACCACACTATGTTCTAAATACTAAGTGATTCTACACATAGGATTTAGTCTACTTTCTAGACTAAGAAATAAAATATTCTCCTGGACACTGCATTTTTGAGTATTATCAACCACACAAGATAACGTAAGTCATCTGAGTATTTTTATCTTGATCCACGTCAACTTTTATTAAGTATTCACTTTCACAAACCGAAAATGTTGAAACAGGCTGACATATCAAGATGTTAAAATGTAACAATGCTATACTTACTCGTGCTGTTGAATCTCTGCTACACGTTACCAATACATCTATTGTTGGATGCAGGTCTAAACCATAGACAGCACTTAGATGACCATGGTAATGTCTGATAACCTAGATGAACAAAAAAGTGTACACTCACTTTAAATGGATTTTGGGAAGAATATTCTAAATGCTTTGATTTTTGTATTTGCCATCACCAATTAATTCCAACTGCAGAAACTACAGCTTACCTTATTGTATTCAAGATCCCAGCATTTCACTTGTTTGTCTTCTCCACAAGAAAAGAGGTATGGACTTCTTGCACTTACTATCACCCCTCGTACAGTACTGATGTGTCCCGTCAGAGACAGTTTCAATTTGCCACTAGCAAGGTCCCAGATCTGCATCAAAATAAGTACTTTGAGGTAGACAAGCAAAGGCTACATAGTGATAGTCTGGATAAATAGCCCAGATGTAATAGATCCTGCTGCAATTTAAGGTAAAAATTACAACAAAGGTTTGCTCTCCAGCTACTACCACACAATAATGAAATCTCAAGAAGTAATACTCTACAAATCCTCTACAGCTAGGTAATAAAAGAAAAAAAATGTTCTGCAATTCATTATTCTGTAAGCTGTAACCAAGAAGTATTTTCCAAGGGCCGAAGATATTTTTAAATAACCGAAGAACCAAACAAACATTCCCCACAAAATTTGCTGGCGATTTCTTCAACTTCTTACCTTAATAGTTCTGTCAGCTGAGCCAGTAACAAACCACTGGTTTCCTGGTTCTACTGCAATACATCTCACCCAGCCCAGGTGACCACTGATAACCTTTAGAAAAACCAAAAATTTTTCTAAATGAGAAACAGTACACATCTGTCAATATAACTCTCATTCTCCAACACTGGAATTTGTTAGTATCCATTAAGAAACACGTTCCCCAAAAATTCAAATGTAAAATTAGATCTGAAGAGAGCTTGATTTCTACTTCAGTTAAATGAAGAGACCACTAGAAATTTACATGTCATACACCAACCAGACTCAGGGAAAGCGCAGTACAGAAAGACCCTACTCCTATAAGCAACTTTTTCAAATCTTCCGAGAGTCTTTAACACTGTGGCTTAACACTTGAGGCTTTGCAAAGAAAAAACATATTTAAGCAGAAGTTCCGCATGCTGCTGTATAGTGCTTATACAATAACAGCTGAGGAACAATTCTGTAAAATCTTGGCTATTAAACCACACCAGCACATAACAGCAACCTCTTAAAGCATGCCACCTCCTTTTCCCAAATATGGAGTAACATGAATACATCAAGAGCTTTCTAATAAACTGGAGATGGATCTCACAAGAAAAGCTCTACCAATATGGCTTGCTTATAACAGCCTTTCTGCTTCCCTAATTTCCCCAAAGTCAGACAGCTAAAATCAAAACCCACGCTTGGTTTGATTGGATGTCATATTTCACGTACTGTCATACAAGTCATTTCAAAAGATCTAAAACACAACAAAAGCTCTTAGGCAGAAATACTTCGGAAAGCTAAAGTGGATTCTTCTGAACAGATGAGACCACAGCCATGAACATTTGAGACAGCTGTCTATATTTCTTCGTAGTCTAGGAAAAGAAACGCATTCCCAGGCCAGAAAGCTAAGAAATAATTCATATGACCTATTTTAAGTCCCCATCTTTCAGAAATTACTTCAAACCAAGCTTAGGAAGACCAGTTAAAATGTAGGCAGTGCAAAAGATTAGATGAAACCCACATTTGGTGTTCCCATCTATGCTTCTACTTCCAAGTTGCTTGAACAAGACTCCATTCTGTTGAGCAAGGATTTTGAAAGCAAGCCTCCACTAAAATTGCTGACGTACCATTAGTATGAATTGAATTGTAATTACAGTCTCTCTCTGAAAATAAAGTGCTCCTAACAAGTAGGCATATTTCATTTGTTTGCTTTAAATCTTTCATGGGTTTATCTTATTAGCAAAAGATGTACAAGTTCAAATAGACCCACTTGAAAAATTTAAAGTATCTGAACCAATACACATGCTTATTTTCCCTTCAACTCAGCTACCCTGCCATGCTCATCACCAAAATGTTTAGCGATAGCCCTTTCCCCAATATTTCCTACTAGTACTCCGTAATAAAAATAAAAGTCAAATTAGACTAATTCAAAAACAAGACTAGAAATCAAGCAATCCAAACAGCAGAGACACTTTGTGATTGAAGTCTTCACCCTTATTCCCCATCTTCACAGCAAGTAAAAGTCTGGCTGACTCAGATGCTGGCTGCTTAAAAGCTTTTTTTGCAGATTATTTCGTTATGTTAACATTGCTGGAGTATTTCTTTAACACGTTACTAGTTTCAAATTTTGCACTTTGTCTTTCAGTTCCATTATGAAAGAATCTGACAAGAACAGAAAAAATCTTTAATGAACTTATCATACTGCAGTTGAACCTACGTAAATAAAAGGCTAAAATTAATAATACCGACAAAATAACTTACTAAATGGAATGAAAAACGTTCGGAAATTAATCTCTCTTAAATTTAAGGACAGAGCGTGTGTACACAACTTAATTGCAATCACTTATCATTTGATTTCATTTTTGTGAACAAAAAGCAAAAATTCTGCTTTGAGATCTTTGTAGAACACAAAATATTCATTTACTTCCATATGCATGTTCATGCCATACATTTGTAACTCACTCTGTACAGTTTCCAAGGTGGATGCCACTGAGGTTTGGGCATGGTTGGAGCCTTCTTTGCCATTAACGCAGAATTTTTGTTCCCACCACCTTCTACCATAGCCTGTAAGTTAAAAGGAAATTTACTCTTACCACTTTGTAAGTTACTGCTTTGCCCAAAATCTAAAGCCTTCTCCCTCCAACATCTCAACATTGACTAAATTTAGTCAGTCAGGAGGTCTCCACACAACACGCTAGTGAATCCAGAATCAATATGGTGACCGTTACATGCTTTCCATATTAAATGTCCAACAAACTCACCACTGACATCCCAGGAGGCTGTGAACGCTCAGATATTCCAGCATGCCTGTAAATATCTCCCACACCAGCAGCTGTCCGATTTGCATCCAACCTAGGTTGAACAAAAGCGGCTGATGGATTGGAATCAACTTTGTCTTTCACTAAGTGATAAAGCATCACAGGCTTGCATTCAGGCAAGTGCTGTACACCTCCGAAGACAGACATCCCACAGACTCTCTGGGCAACATACTCCAGTGCCTGACCTTGAGATAAGAGACACCTACAAAGCCTCACTTTTTCCTTTTGTCTAAACAGAATTTGCCTTGTTCCAACTTCTGCCCATTGCCTCTCATGACATCCAAGAAAAAGGTGTATAGAAAAATGATGCCTGGCCAGCTTCTTAAAACATTTATAAAACAGACTATTAAAATACCCAAAGTATCTCTTACCCTGACCTGCGTTTTACCTTGAAATTCACACAGATTACAAGTGTTAAGGAAGTAACACAGCAATACCTGGACTGAGAAGCAGGAAGTGCTACGGCTAAGGACTGTGCTGCAGATTCACTAGGCATCCTCTGGACCTTAGTGTCAGCCGTCAGAGCCACACCTTGAAAAAAATAACACAGCAAAAGCAAAGACAACTGCATTAAGAAATCCTCAAAAGGATATTATACAAACACATACATCTGCCAACAAGTGCTTGTCACACCTCTAATACCTAATCCCATCATTCACGAACATTATTTTTCACACGTGACTTAAATCGATTGAAATTTTTATTTTGGCCCAAGTGCTTTCCATCTTGATTCTACGACATACACAGGTACACAATTCCTAGAGCAGAAAACAGCACTGTATATGTACCTAAATCCTCCTCCTACCCCAGAACATTTATCAGCCATGGCAGTCTGCACCTATACTATAAAGAGACTTGAATGGCGTTTCCAACTACGACGACCTATGGATTCACAGCAACAGGAAGCCTTCTCCTGCTAGGATGGAGGATGCCTAGTTCTAATAAAAAGGCAAAAATCCCATGCAAACACAGAATTTTACTTACCAGGACCAGGTGGGTATGGATGTGTACCAGTTATCAAATACTCAAGTTCTTGTCCTAAAGATCAACAAAATGCCATATTAATGATTAAATTTTGTACTGCACTGCAAATGATGCATTCAAATAGGAAACAGGGGAAGACAGAGCAGGTCACACACACAGCAGCAGAAACCAGCAATCACCTAGACAATTAAAACATGATACTTTGATTTCCCTCTTTATCTCCATTGGATCAATGTTGGGCTGCATTCTTCACATTTTACGTAACTGGACTGTCACAAAATGACACTAGGAGCAAACTAACCTTGATTTCCAGAATATTGTTTCTGTCCATAAGGATCCTCGGTGTTTGGGCCCCCTTTTTCTCTCATGTTTTCTTTAAGAGTAGGCATGTGCAGCACTGAGCCATACTCTGTACGCAGCTTGACTGCCATCTTTACTTTGTGACTGTTGGAAGAGTAAAGCATAACCTTGATTAAATCCTGATTTTTTAATTGTTTTTACATTTCAAAATATTTTAGAGGCTGTTTTATACAACTTACTCTACAATTCTATTATTTTCTTCCCTCAAGACTACATTGTTAACTCCACAGAAATATCTGAACTTCTGATTTGGACAGAGCTATCACTAACACACATCCCAGAATCCTGTGGGAATTGGCTGAGGTAGTTGCCAAGCCACTCTCCATGATATCTGAAAAGTCATGGCAGTCAGGTAAAGTCCCTGGTGACTGGAAAAAGGGAAACATTGCACTCATTTTTAGGAAGGATACAAAGGAGGACCCTGGGAACTACTGACGTGTCAGCCACACCTCTATGCTGGGGAATATCACTGGGTCCTCCTAGAAGCCATGCTAAGGCACATAGAGGATAGGGAGGTGATCAGAGACAGCCAGCATGACCACATTGAGGGCAAGTCCTACCTGACCAACACAGTGGCCTTCAATGATGGAGTGACCACAACAGTGGACAAGGGAATATCCATGGCTGTAATCTATCTGGCCTTCTCTAAGGCCTTTGCTATGCCCACCCTCCCCCTGCCCCCATCCTTCTCTTTAAATTGGAGGGATATGGATTTGATGGGTGGACTGTTTGGTAGATTAGGAATTGGCTGGATGGCCACATCCAGACAGTAGTAATCAATTGCTCAATGTTCAGAAGGAGATCAGTGATGAGTGGTATCCCACAGGGCTCTGTACTGGGACCAGTACTAAAATAACTTCATCCATGACACAAACAGTGGGATTGAGTGCACCGTCAGCACGTTTGCAGATGACACCAAGATGAGTGGTGCATTTTGCATGCCTGAGGGATGGGATGCCATCTAGAGGGACCTGGACAAGGTCAAGAAATCTGTCCATGTGAACTTCATGAGGTTAAACAAGACCAAGTGCAAGGTCTCACACCTGGGGAGGAAACATTCCAGGTTAGGTTGGATGGGGTTTGGAGCAACCTGATTTGATTGAAGGTGTCCTCGTTCACTGCAGGAGGGTTGGACTAGGTAACTGCTAACCCAAACCGTTCTATGATTCTATAATTTTGAGCTTTGAGATATACCAGTAATTCACTGATGGCAGTACTTACCTTTCTTCATCTAATAGGATAGGTTTGGCATTATCAGCTACAAACATATCATGGGTCCTCTTCAAAGATCTGAACACAAGTGTGTGCACAGAATGCTTTTGGACTTCCTAAAATAAAGAATATTTAAAGACATTCATAATTAAACGAAGAACTGAAAATGGAAACAAATTGAACTGTGTAGTAATTTCAGACTTCAGTATTGTTAGATTATAGAGCACTATTTAGTTCACAGAAAACATTGCTCTTCTTGGAAACAAAAAAAAAAGTTTCTGTTAACTGTTTTAACTCAGCGTTTACTCAAAATAAGACTCCCCTTTTTTTAGAAATTGTCAAGACTTTGAAAAGCCAAAAACTTTGATCAAACTTGCTGCACTGGCATCTATATGATAAATCCACAAGCACGCATGCTTTTTCACCTCATGCTTTCCAGTTCCCTTTTCATATGTATGCAATAAAGTAACCAATCTTGAAAACATTCCTGTAAAGTTTATGTCACCACCAACACCATAAAAAGAACAAACCACTCATCTTCTGTGCACAGTGTCACTTTACATAACCAGAACACAGTTTACTGAGATAAAACTTGGGACCAAACCTGACAAAACTAGTTAATTTAATAATTTATATTTGTTACTAAAATCCAAACATATTTAAAAATCTCATTTAGGAACTACCAAGCAGCATTAAAAAGCTATAAACTTATATAGAAATATTGCTTATCAACAGAATAACCCAGTTTTTACTAATATATTCCTCCCAATGGACAAGAAAAATAAAATCATGAAAACTCTCTGCCTACTTGTTTTAGGTACAAAACCAATGCTCTGCATGCACGTACTGGTCTGTACATCACAGAAGCAATAGCAACAAACTAGAAGCTACATTCATAACTTTTAACACTGGATATCAGTCAACTGCACAGTCTCCAAGAGTCTACATGGATGATTCTCCGTTAAGCTCCTGCGAGGTTCTGTTTTCCTGCCCTGGGAGCTACCTTACTCACTGTGACCATTGCCCTCCTAACTCAGTAGCACCTACACGCAGTTTTTTGGTCTGGCTCGGTGAGCTCCTACAGGCACCAGATATTAAGTACGAACCCAACATCTGGAATTGAGTTAAGAATTTCATACAACAGGAGAAAAAATATAAGAATTACAGTAGTTAATGACCACTCAACATCAGCTGCCAAAATCACCACACGAACAGCACATAACACCTCCTCAATAAGGAGAACACATCTCTAAGTATTTTTTGACAGAGACACCACCCCATAGAAAACAGTGAGCAGTGCCACATAGCAAACAGTCTTCCTATCTTCTTCTAAGATCCTGGCAACAACATTTGCTTTTAGAGGTTCATGATATTCACCCCACAGTAACTATTCCAAGACCTATAAAACCAGTGGCCTTCTCCCCAACCTTACTTCCAAATTCTCACATAAAAAGCTACCGTTCTCTTCATTAGCTCACAAACCTGGTAAGTCACCGAGGTTGAGCATAACAGCATCACCTTCCCAGTGCCAATTCTGCACCTAGCCTAACTATGGCAAAGCAGACCTGCCACCTGCTGCAGCCTCCTGCCCCAGCCCTATGGACCCACACTGACACAATAAGTATTTGCTATTATAAAAAGCAGAATATTTTGTATTTAAGCTCAAGTAGAGTGAGGTTTCCTCTAAGTAATTTTATTTTTTTGAAAATCAGGCAGAATGTCCCTCTGACAGCATCTTTTTTTTTTCCAAACAGTGTTTCTTCAGACACTGTTCATTCTTTAGAGATGATAACGTCTTGTGCAAAGTATGATCTGTGCCAAACAAATGCCTCTTCTTCTGTACTCACCTCTGTTTGAAGACTTTCCCTATCTCAAATACAAAGTCAAGCAGAGTTGGCTCCAAAGCTCCAAATTAGCAAGAGTTCTGACTGTTGCAAAGTTCATAATAACATTAAAAAGAGTTCTTAGAAAGTAGTGGAATAGACATAAGATTACTGAGAAAATTTACACATGTGCATGTAAGCACAAAATATATTCTGTCCTCAGCTCTCGTCTCGCTGCACACGACTGATGGAGTTGCCCAGGACTGACATAGGATGTTTGCTTTCTGAAACTCCAAAACCAGTCTTAAGACTCGTTGATCTGCCGGCATTTTCGGCATCAGCACCCCGGTCCACACGAGGCAGAGGCGACTGAAACACTCTTTCCTCGCTGCACCTCACTTTCCGCCGGGGCCGGGACGCCGCCGGGGTCCATCCCCACAGAGCCGCCTTCGTACCAAACGGGGAAGGAGGAAGGATGAGGGTAGGGGGTGAGGGCGGGTGAAAGGGGGGGGGGGGGGTGGTGAGGAGACTTGCTGCCCTGCGCCTTCCTGGGCCCAACCAGCCCCGCTGCCCCTGGCCGCGTTGTCCAGCCTCGCCCTGCGCGCCTCAGCGAGGCCCGACCACCCTCAGCGCTCACCTCCACCATGGCGCCGCTGAGCTCTCACCGCCGCAGCTCCGCTAGCACCGCTATGGAGGTACTTCCGCCGCCCGCGCCGCGCCGCACCGGAGATGACGTACTGCGAGGGGGGGGGGGGGGGGGGGGCTGGCTGGCTCAAGTAGACCGGAAGGGTCGGGGTCGGGGTCCGTTTTGGGGCGGGGCTTATGGGGCGGGGTCAGCTGGGCGTGATATATATTTGGGGGCGGTCTATCTTAAGGGCGTGACCTATCTCAGAGGCGTGGTCTTCCTTGGGGCGTGACCACGCGAATGGGGCGTGGCCTTGCGGGGCAGGGGGCGGGATTTTCCAGGGTGGTCGCCGCGGGCGGGGCTGCGGCGTGTTCGAGTCCCGCGGCCGCCGCCGGAGCCGCCCGCAAGCGGCTGACGTGGCCACTCGCTCCCGCCGCGGGGTGGGTGCTGCAGTGACGGGCAGCGACCAGGAGAGGGCAGCTTTCAGCCTTCTCAAGGGCAGCCGGTGGTGTGTGGGAGCTGGCCCGGAGCGCTGCGGGAGCGCCGGTTGCCCTCGCTGGGAATGGGGGCGTCCGGGTCAGCCTGGTTTTGTGCAAATCCTCGGCCTTTGAAATCGTTTTGGCTAGCACAGCTACAGCTTTTAAATGTTGCTTTGTGTATTCTCAAGGATAAAACCTGTTCAGGGAACCTCACAAAATGAGGGGCGGAAGGTTAAAATCATAAAATAGTTTGGGTTGGAAGGGACCTTAAAGATCATCCAGTTCCAACCCCCAAATAAACAACAAATCACTCTCTAATGTATGACATGTCTATATACAGTAGCTTCAAATTCTTCTCTAGGCTTAAGAATCTCACCTGGAATTTTAATAGTACTTCTGAGCCCCACTGGTCTCCAACAAAAGCAATGGAAATTTAAAAAGCATTAAAAAAATAGAATCATAGAATAGAATGGTTTGGGTTGGAAGGGATCTTAAAGCCCATCCAGTTCCAACCCCCCTGCCATGGGCAGGGACACCTCCCACCAGATCAGGCTGCACAAGGCCCCATCCAACCTGGCCTTGAACACCTCCAGGGATGGGGCAGCCACAGCTTCCCTGGGCAACCTGTGCCAGTGCCTCACCACCCTCATGGTGAAGAAATTCTTCCTAATGTCCAGTCTAAATCTGCCCCTCTTCAGTTTATAACCATTGCACCTGGTACTATCACTACAAGCCTTTCTAAACAGTCCCTCCCCAGCTTTCTTGTAGCCCCATGCCTACAAGAAGCCTGGAGGAGAAAAGGCTGAGGGGAGACCTTATTGCTCTCCACAACTACCTAAAAGGAGGTTGTAGAGAAGTAGGTGTTGGTCTCTTCTCCCAAGTGACAGGTGATAGGACAAAAGGGAATGGCCTCAAGCTGCGCCAGGGGAAATTTAGATTGGACATTAGGAAAAACTTCTTCACATCTGGGCAAGCACTGGCACAGCTGCCCAGGGAGGTGGTTGAGTCAGCTTCCTAGAGGCATTTAAAAGGCGTGTGCCTTGGGGACATGATTCAGTAGTAGACAGTTATGGTTGGAGTTGATGACCTCGAAGGTCTTTTCCAACCTAATGGTTCTATGATTCTATGAAAAACAGTTTCAGGACTGAAGTGCAATCTCTAAGCAAGAGAAAACAGTGTGGTGCTAAACACTGTACTTGGTAACTGCCTTTTGGAAAACATATCTTTAGTTTAGGTCCACAGGACCTCCTTTTGATGAAGACTGAAGTTGTGCATGAACGAGCTGGAAGCTCCTGCCAGGCACATGTAGCTAAAGAGCAGAGATTGTAGCTGTAAAATATATCTCAATACTCCAACAGATTTTTCACTTGCATTCGTAAGCAGAATAACCAAATACACATGTGCAAATGGCAAATAAGCCCCTACTCTTACAGAGCAGATAAGTACAAGTGAAGAAAGCAAATCTTGTCCTCCTGAGCTGGGATTTGGCTGTTACAACCCCTTCATTTCACTTATTTGGGCTGTAACATTGGTGAGCACATCTTTTGCATGCCCACAATCATGTTGCTACTCTTTACCAGTCTACTAGCCGCTTACTATATCTGTCTGTGCTCTTGAGCTGTGAACAGATTGCAAATTGATTTGAGCTGAATATAATCTAGTGCAACATAGAATCACAGAATCATAGAATAATGAGGGTTGGAAGGGCCCTCAAAGATCATCTAATTCCAACTGCCCTGCAGGGATGCCTCCCACTAGATCAGGCTGCCCAACCTGGCCTTGAACACCTCCAGGGATGGCAGCCGCAATTTCCCTGGGCAACCTGTGCCAGTGCCTCATCAATATCTGTTGGTTCAAACTCGTCCTCTTTATTAGCCCTGGGATGGCATTAGCCTGAGATTATTTCTGGCATATGAATTGCCTGCTTGGCATAATGACCATCTCTTCTCTTTTCCAGAGGTGATGGATCATTTCTGGTGGCTGCACTGGTGGTTTCTGTTTAGTTCATTAAGATACAGCGATACATAGGAAAGTGTTCCAAGGAGCTTTTACCTGCGGTCTCCGGTGTGCGGTTAAGGTAGGGGTGGGATGTCCATTCCGATGTGCTGCTAATGGCAGAGGAGCATGGCCAGCTCGTTTGCAAGCCAAGCCAGCCAGGTTTCATGTTTAACCTGAGGACCTATTTCAGTAGTTTCACTGGGGATGCTGAGGATCCCTGTTGGGTTTCAGGACCTCCAGTAAAGGTCAGCACAGCACCTCAAGGATGGGGAGCATCATCTATCCTTGTTTAAATTGCAACCTACAATGCGAACTCCATGGGGCGATGTGTCAAATTGAAGAAAGTCTGTTGTGTCCTCCCAGGCTGGTGAGGTTAGAGTGAAGATATACAAGGTTTAAAAGAATATACTGAGGGCAAGAGATTTCATGCAGGTTTGTTTTTTTCAAGTTTACATACAGAGTAAAGTGTACGTGGTGTCTGACTGATTGACTGATTGGTAGATGCGATGTGTGGCAATGGTTTAAGGGCTAATGTCTGCCAACATATAAAGCGTCATGTTACAGTTGTTTCCTTTCTGTTTCTTTTGAAATAAATTTGGCTTATTTTTTACTGCTTTTTGAAAGGAAAGTAAATTTGAAATGCAGATGCTGGTAGCAGTCCAAGGAAAAAATTCTCCATTTTGTAAGAAAACTTCTCTCGTACATGATGTTTATTATTATTAGTAGTAGTAGTAGTAGTAGCAGCAGTAGTAGTAGGAGTAGTAGTGTTCACCCTGGCCCTGTAGTTCTCTTTTTTTTTACAAGTAAACTTCCCCCTCATTTGTAAACCATGAAATTTGTAAACCAGCTTATTTCCTGGTGTCCTTATAAAGCTTTAGAGAATCAGAGGACAAATTCATCTCTGTAACGATTTCATTTGTTCTATAAGATATAGTCTAAAGTGAAATTTAGTCCCAGAACTTCAATAAATCATGACAGCATTATTAATTAGAACATGTACTTTATTAAGTTTTCCGTTACATGCTGCTATTTGTTGTCTTCTTGCATGTCATTATAATTCATAATTCATTACTAAGAAGGTGACCAGTAGGCTGTATGTGCTTTTACTGCTATTTTAAGGCCAAAGTGAACAGCTCCACTCATTAATGTTTAAGAACTTGCTTGCTTCCAGAACAAGAAAATAGCATTAATTCTCATTTACAAGAAACCTTTGAAGTAATATTTGTTACCAGTAAATGCAAGAAATGAGGATGTTCAGTCTCACCAGGGATAAACATTTATGTTTGCAGTATTCTTTTCATAGTATGACACTATTACACCAGTAGTTGTTAGAAGGACATTTCTAAATCAATGCTGTTTCAAAATTTAATTTAGTAAACACTGTAGTTCATTGTAGCCCAAAAAGATTCTGTTCCCTGACTCCAAGACTGCCTCGAGGGGCACATTCAGCTCTGAAAAGCCATGATCTAGTGACCGTGACTTGTCCCACAGGGGTTTGTGTAAAGAGGGTTGCACCACTGGCAGACGTGTCGGCACAACAAACACAAAGGACAGCAAGCAAATAGTCATTCCTCAAAGCACACACATACACCTCTGCCAGTAAGTGCCTTTTCAGTACAAAATTACTGTACAAAGGGATGTCCTGGAACAGCATCAGGTCCATGTTGTATTATTACAGTTCCTAATAGCATGTGTGTTGTGGTATCACTACCATGAAAAGCCTGAGAACAACTTCTCATTAACCATATGAGTTGAAGGAGGGAATACGAAGCAAAAAGGATTATGTGTCCTGTTTTGATATCCTCTTTGATATCATTATTCAAAGGAAGTTGAGCTGTGGTTTTGGTTGTACATAAGGCTTCATCTAATCCTCAGAAACTGTCAGCCTAATGGTAATGGTTGGAATCATGAAGGAAAAATTGCATCTCATAACCGGCATGCTAGTGTAGATTTAGTTCTGACGCCAAAATGTTTTTTCTATATACGCATAAGTTTACCAGTATAGGTGACTCTGTATGTGGTTCTAGATTTTGACTGGTTTTTGCTGATAAAACTCTCCAGGCAAAACCTTTGCAGTGCAGACAAGGCCTCCGCTTACCAGATAAGCAGTTGTGGTATCCCTGTCCTGGGGCATCTGCTCATTTGACACAAAGCTGCAAACCTGGTTTGGGATGACACACATGTTGTTCATGCTAAATCCCTAGGGAAACACAGCCACGCAAGTCTCTTGGGGAAGCCAATGAAAAGTAGTGGAGCTGCAAGGGTCAACAGCTGAGTTTCAAAGGGGAAAACCCATCTGAAGGCAGATGGAGCCTGGGAGTTTCCCATGCTGGGACTCTGCAGCAGGTCTGGGGGCTCCGTGCCAACCCCTGCAGTCTGGTCCCCAGTATCCCCTGCACAGACACAGCCACACTTCTTCATAGTGGAGTGAAGAGTGCTTAATGACTGAAGAAGGACCCTGTAAGTTACTGCAGAATGTGATGATGGTTTAAGCATGGATTTAGGATAAATATTGTACATTTAAGTAAGATTTGTTTTGGCTGAGCCAGGATAATTTAAGAGTAATTTTCTAGCTCAGGACTAGTGAGACCTTGTTTCAGTGCTGCTGTACCACAAGCTACCCATAAGCCTTGGACAAGTGTTCAGCATCACTATGTCCCTTCCCTGTATGTAAAATTAGGATGACTGAACTTCCCTCAGAGGTACATGGTGGGGAAACCTGCATTTAAGGCTGGGAGATGCCCAGAATCAGTGATAATATATTGAATAGCATCTTTAAATGGAAATAACATGGTAATGATGTCAGTTTTGGCCTTAGGCAGATTTCTTTAATCCCTGTAGGGAGAAATTTGTGTTCTTCCAAATGTAATAGTGTTGGTGATGTCCTCATGCAAGGGATCAAATGTAGCAGAGTAAGAGCTCCTTGAGCCATGGCTGATTTTGGTCCAAGCTGTTTAATAATTAAACTAGTCAGGTTACACAGTCTCCACAATATGGGAATCTCCATTTAGTTTACAAGAACTTTGACAACAGCACAAATACGGGAAAAGGGGCCTAAACCAAGCAATTTTAGCTGTTCTCTCTGTTTATCGCAAAATCTCCCACTCCATCAAATCAATCTTTGAAATGGAACCTCAGCCCATGGCTTGCACGTGCCTTTGCATCTTCATGTCTTCAGATATCAGTATGAATGACTCCAGAAAAGTGTGCTGGCCCTCACTCAGCATATTTTACTTAATTCATTATATTGTGATCACAGGATTATAGGATATACAGACACTGAAATGTTAAAACTCTGCTAATAGGAGAACCATATTCTTATAAGCATCAGAAAACATTTCTTAGTATTTTGCTATGATTACAAATAACTTCATGCTGTATTCTTTTAAAAGATTATAAAAAAATTAAATAATGTTTATGACATGTTTTATATTAAAAAAGGAAAACAGCAAATTATTATGTAATATTTAATTATCTTAATTCGTTTACTATGTCACATTTCTAGAGTAGTGGAACAGCATTATTTTATGCTTACAATATTAATCTGATCTTTAGTTAGAGCTAAACATTTTCACTCAAAATTATTAATGTTGTTAACATTATATGCTCTTTTTTTATCTTGTACTTAAAAGAGACCCAAAGGCCTGAATACCTATCCAGGTACCACTATTTAGAAGAATGTAACAATCTGTATGATGTGAGTTTAGATTCAAATCTAATATGATATTTCTGAAACATTTGTTTCAGCAGGGAGATTTTCAGCAGGGAGGTAAGAAAAGGTGTCACAGACTGACATCTGATGATGTTTCTTTTCGTTCGATGTTCACCTTTCCCGCTTTTCTGAAAGACTTGTGTTTTTTTAGAAAATGTAAACCTAAGCAGGAGGTACTTTTAAGGATTTAAACATCTATTTGATGCCAGCATCAACAGGGGTCTCTGGGACATGTAGATAAGCATTGTCCAGAGAAATTGCTCAATGACAAATGTATTTGGGCATGCAGTGAAGAGAAAGGTTGATTATTAACAGAGGTACAGTCATTGCTCAGAAGGGCTGGTCCTATCACTGTCAAGCTGGGAAATTAGGGTAGCTGCCTATATATATTGCAACAGAGAGGTCCTGTCCCTATCAGAGCTGCTGGTGGGAGAAAGTCACTGAGCGGCTCAAGCAAGCCAGCACCATGAAACTGCTCCTGTTGTTCCTGTTCTGCATTTCCTCCGTTAAACCCCAGGGCTTTACTGACTATGACGGGGAGGTTGTAAAACTGATCATAATTAATAGTAATAATAAGAGTAAAAAAGATTAATTTTATTTAATTGCATGCATGGCTTATTCAGCTTAAGTGAGTTAGCTAAGGTAGAAACTGTGGGGAGAAATGATCCGGTGCATGGTTTTTTCTGCTTCAAGTGTTCAAAGAAATAATCTTAGTACTGTTTGCTCATGTACATGTAACTGCGCAATAGTTATTTTCTAGTTTTGGATACTTTTTCTTCCTATTTCTTTTCTTTCTCTATAGGGAATGAAGAATGTCTGATGGTAAGATTAGCTACTTAGCTGAATTTATTAAGGGTAATTAATTCGTCAGTTGCAAAAATGTTGAAATATTTGATTTATCATGGCCTATCTTAAAGACAGTAAAAACTTTTCTATGGATTCAGTAGACATTGAAAAAAAATTAAATGCTAAAAAAATATAGCTTTTTATTTCAAATGGAGAGGTAACAATTGTTAACAAAAAGGTAAAATATTAGAGTCAATCTAAAATAACACTTTAAGCTATATTTAGTTTTGTTTAAATAAAATTTTTTAAGGGGAAATACAATTTAGTATGCTCAATAAATTTTTTATATTTTGAAAATCGCTGCAAAAATTAAATAGGTCAGGCTGCTCAGAAATGAGATTTTTTTCTCTTACATGATTAAGCATTTGTGTCTGTATATTGACTACTGATAGGGCTACTGAGCTAAATAATTTTCAGCAATTGTGTGATTTCCGTGCTGCCTACTTTTGAAACTACATGAAGCCTTTGATCCTGGATCCTTACAAACATTTGTCATTTGTAGCTAATTCTGAGTGGGATTGAAGATGGACGAAGATTTTGACCCAGCTGTTCAAAGAGCAATTAATTCTAACGGTTTAGTTTCAGCAATTGCTTGGGAGCAAAGCCTGTTTTCTTTGCTCAGCCTCTTAGACTTTCTTGTTTCTGGCAGTGATGAGGAATCTATGCATCAGAGAGAGCGCTAAAAGCCTACTCTGGCAGGTGTTATTGAATGGTTTACCTAATTCCATCAGTTAATAACTGGCTTGTGCCCTGAGACCTGATGATGAGTTTGTGGTATGATTTTCTGAGATCTTATAAATTTTCTTGTATTCCAATGAAAAATTTGTATGCTGATAATGTAATGATGAATATTCTTCTTAGCCCCAAGAATGTCTAGTTAATTTTTTTTCTTTTTAATCCTGTTACTTTGAGTTTCATCATGGTTAGCATCTCTTAACTCTATAAACTGTATTCCTTGTTCAGATTGTACTATTGAAATATTGTTTTGCTTTGGTTTGAAGACTTTTTATTTTGTCTATATAGGTGGAGGAAGTGTGACTAGTCTTACCAGGGAGGGCATAGTAGTGACTGTTACATAATGTCAATATAGTATTTCCATATTGCTTTTTTCATTCCATTACATGGTTTTCTTTGCTGTTTAAAATACTAGAGTGCTGAACAGATGCCTCTAACCTGTGCATAACATTTTACCATAGCAATCCTAGATTCAGAGTTTCTTCTTTGTCTGCCTTTGTAGGATGATGCCCCTCCACCTGACCCTCGAGGCCACCGACCTGTGGACAAAAGGCGAGAAGCAGCCCCCACACTCCGACCTGTGGCACCTCCCATCGGCGGAATCGGATACCAGCCCCGGCCACCAAAGCGGGTGAAGCCCAGTGACAAGAAAGAACGTATCATCTACCCCGACGCTGGTGGCTGCAAGCATCCTCTGGAGGAGCTGGTAGGCTTCTGCCTGTTGAAGCAGCTGATACCATACTGCCCTTTTCCTCTAGAATGCCCAATACAGAGTTTTCTTTGCCAAATAAGGGATGGTCATTCATTTAAAGCTGCCTGACTTTGCATCTTTTTGCTTGAGTTTAGTAGTTCTGCATTCAGGGGAGAAATGGCACAGAATCCATTAGTCACAGTCAGACAGCCTACAGCAAAGATGGGGAGATGAGATTTCATTCACTACTTAGGTCTCATGGAAGAGCATGCAAACCCGCTGACATCTAGCACACTCCTTGCTGCCTTGCAGCAATTTCTCACACAGTCCCTCCTGTGCTCTCTGCTGGAAAATGCAAGCTGTAATGGTGCTGAGAGGCATCTTAGTGTCTGAGAGCAAATTTGAGCGTTGGAGGTTTCCCACAAATGAAGTCTGTTAAAGCTTAATGAATACATGATTATGGTAGAGTCCTGCCATTGCCTGGGTATTTTCATTCTCATGGGACTTCAGAATTCACTGCCTATTTTTAAAACACTGTTTTCCGTGATAGTGCAGTGCTTGTTGCAGAAGCTTCTGTTGCAGCTTCTTGAGATGATAATTTTTTAATTAATCATATGGCCATTTCATGAGAGATACATATTACGAGGTGTAAAGAGTATGGTTGATTCTCTGAAGCTAGTGAAAGAGGAAGGAGGTAGATAGGAACATGCACAGGTCTCTAGGTAGTTCCTGACAGGCTTCGCTCATAGTTCAGATGGCTTAACACTGTGAACACTTCACAGTGTAGAAAAATGAAAAGCAAGTGGTGGACCAAAACAGTTTGAAGAGAGAGGGCTTTTCCCAAGATCTTCAACAAAAGAGCTTCGGGAGATTCAGGGCTCCTTCTTGCCCTCCAGAGTGAAGCTTCTTTGTAGGAGTTAGGTGTCCTTCATCCTTATCTAGGTGTTTAAATATTTGGCTTCACATCAGGAAGGTATGGATATTCCCTGATGAGATTAGAAACTTTTTATCTTGGTTTCTATTGACAGCCTGTTTTAATTTTTTTTTTTAAGGGAGTGCTGTGTCCAACTGGATGTGAGCTGCAAACCACACTGGTAAAACAGGAAAAAAATGTAAAACCAATTGTTCGTGACCTAAAGGACAAAGTGGGCAAACTGTCTGAAACATCTACAACTTTCTATGAATATGTGAATGTTCTAGATGATAAATTGGTAAAGACACAAAAACAAAGAAAAGGTATGCTATTTCTATGAATTATTAGTGTAAACGGTATTGCAATTCCATTGGCACTGCTACTATTACTTCTTAATGAGGCTTCTTAAAAAAGCTACAGTGAAATACCTAGCAATGTAGGATTCCCTGATCATGTCCTCTTATATTTTAAGAAAAAAATCCTTTGAGAGAGGCAAAAGAGTGGGTCTCATGGTAAGGCAAAGTTCATATGATGCCCATAAACACAAGGGTCATACATTTCCCCCTTACCTGCTTTCTTATGTCCATCCAAGCCCCTTATGCCCAGGTCCTGGCTTGGCACCACATGGAAAAAAGCTAATTATATTTATTTGGCAGGATATAGCACGATTGATAGATCTAGAAAAGAAATATCTAGTACAGAAATAATAATACACATGTACCACTTTCCTGAGAATATCTGCATAGGTTTTGCACATTGTGGAAAAGTAATCAAAAGAAATGCATATCCTTCTTCTCCTCTAAGGAAAAACGTGACTTCTCAAATTGTGCTTACAGGTTGCCCTTTATTATTTCATAACTGGAAAACATGTTGAAAACTAATCTGCTTTTCATGTCTTTGTTTTTTCTAGACAATGATGATATACTTTCTCAGTACAATACAGAAGTGGAATTGCATTATAGTTATATAAAGGATAATCTGGACAATAACATTCCATCTAGCCTCAGGGTCCTCCGTGCTGTTGTGGATTCTTTGCACAAAAAGATACAAAAACTGGAAAATGCCATTGCAACCCAGACGGACTACTGCCGTTCCCCATGTGTGGTTTCCTGCAATATTCCAGTGGTTTCAGGCAAAGGTAGTGATTTAACTATAACAACATCTCTTTTCACTTTTATGTCCCTGTGCAAACGGATAGGTGCATCATTTGATTGGTGTGAATGTTCCTCTGAAGCCTGTGCCTTTTGTTAGGATAGCAGAAAAGATTGAAGGTGATCCTAAATGAAAAAAATCCTTTATGATTGCTTGTACTGGTCAGACCAAAGATCCTCTTACCCAATATTAGTCTTCATTAGTGGCCAGTAGCCATTTTGAAGAAATATATGCTGCAGGGTCTTTATAAGGTGGCGGTGATATGTTTGTGACTGTCATAGATGTACCCTTGATTTTTTTCAGTCAAGAAAGGTTTTTATTTCACAAGCTTCTCTAATTAAAAAAAAAACATATTGAAAAGTATACTCTCCTCCATCACCCAGAAATTTTAGAAATTCCTATTTGGAAAAGGACAACAATGCAGGAGCACTGTTATTTTTTTTTTCCCGATTTTTTCACACGATGTACCACAGAAATAAAAATGAAAGTAAAATTAGATATATCTTTAAAATTATTTCACTATAATCAGCAAACCAAGGGGTAAGAAGATTGTTGAACAAATTCAGAGCTCTTTCAGACTCTCTGGTTTATTCTTGCAGAATGTGAGGATATTATCAGAAAGGGAGGTGAAGTATCCGAAATGTACCTCATCCAGCCAGATCCTTTCGTGAAACCATACAGAGTATACTGTGACATGGAAACAGATAATGGAGGTTAGTGTGAAAAAACTATGTTGTTAAAATATTAATTAACATGGATACTACAAAAAAAATCATAATAGTAATTTTCATTTTATACAAGCTAATATGGAGTTATGTCTTCTGTGATTACTTTGGAATGAAGTCTTTGGTTCATTCAGAAAAGTCTTACTGATCATCTTCAGATGTACAGTAGGATAATTCTGTACTGAAAATGGAAATAAACTGTTGGGATGGGGCTGGTAGAGAAAAACGTACCTTGCTATGATGAGAATGGGCAACGTATGAGTGGGCAGGCGAGGAAGGCCTGGCTCATTTCTTAATATGCTACTATGCATTAAACCAGGGCAGTCCTTCAAGTTCTGCTTTTTCCACCTTTTCTTATGAAGCAAGGTGCTACTTAAGTGTGAGTAAAAATGGCAAGGCTGAGCTCCTAAGCAGTAAAAACTCGGACTGCTACAAGGAAGCCATACGCTCCCCGCGCTCTCAGATGAAGACAAAAATGTTGTATCTCAACATTTTGTACTGGTTTCTCAATGGCAACTTGATCTAAATACTGTTACTCCTGCAGGCTGGACTTTGATTCAGAATCGCCAGGATGGCAGTGTTAACTTTGGAAGAGGGTGGGATCATTATAAGAAAGGATTTGGAAATGTTGCAAAGAGTGGAGGGAAGAACTACTGTGATACACCAGGTAAAATGCTGAGTATGAAAGGCTAATCTTTCTGAAACTCTTTTCTCATATTTCTTGAAGCTCTTTGATTTTTTTTAGAATTAACTAATTCACTTTGGCAGACCTATAGCAAATCATATAGTTGCCATGAAATACATTGTGAAGTCTATTTCACAGAGCTCTCATTTGTTTCTCAGGTGAATATTGGCTTGGAAATGACAGGATCAGCCAGCTTACCAAAATAGGGCCAACTGAAGTTTTAATTGAAATGGAGGACTGGAATGGTGATAAAGTATCAGCCCATTATGGAGGTTTCACCATACAGAATGAAGGAAACAAGTATCAGCTCTCAGTTAGTAACTACAAAGGCAATGCAGGCAATGCACTAATGGACGGAGCTTCACAGCTGCATGGAGAAAACAGGACAATGACAATTCACAACGGCATGTTATTCAGTACTTATGACAGAGACAATGATGGATGGTATGTACTTGCATTACACGTTTAAAATACTGCTTAAAATAGAGCTGAATATAGACTGTTTCTCTAATTCGCTACATTGTCTGTGTCTAATTTGCTACACTATGATGACGTTTATGAATAAAATAATTGTTTATATTGGGGAAGATGTGCAGTTCTCATTGTTTTATATCTTTAAATTGCATTGATATTGCAATTATCATTATGAACTGCAAGATATTGTAGCTATCAATTGGTAAATGAAAATGACACTACCAAAGAGATGCAGCTAAAATTTGACTTGTTTTTCTTAGCTGCTTCACCTTCTAAATGCACTGTGTAGCACACACTTGTGATGACTAATCTTTTACAGAAAGTTCAGAGAGGATTTTAAATGTTTATTACATTATGAAGTTTTTTGTACAGGGGTAAGTGTAGGTACTCTATTGATCTGTTGGTTTACAGTTCATCTGTCACTTAACACTTTCTTTTCCCTCATCAGGTTAACTGCAGATCCAAGAAAACAGTGCTCCAAAGAAGACGGTGGTGGATGGTGGTACAATCGCTGCCACTCAGCCAACCCCAACGGCAGATACTATTGGGGAGGAAGCTACAGCTGGGATATGGCAAAACATGGTACAGATGATGGTGTTGTATGGATGAACTGGAAAGGGTCATGGTATTCGATGAAGAAGATGAGCATGAAAATCAGGCCATACTTTCCACATTAACTGTCATAAAGTATACAGAATCAGGGCTTTTCTTTTGAAGTTTGTACATGGTTATCTTTTTAGGCATGGTATTCAGGCTTGTCTATATATATATGAGAAACAAATATGTATGTATGAGCATATTGTGACCAGAAGTGAAAAACTATGTCAGCTGTAAGTCAAAATATGACCGATGAAAATAACTTACAAATGTATCTTGTTCCATTTTTCATTTGTTCATAAGACAGAAGTAACTTGTATAGAATAAAACTGATAAAGTACCCAAACCCTGACTTGTTTCACTCTTTTACAAAGGACTTTCATAGCACTTTTAAAGAGAGAAAGGATTATTTTTAAATGTTTTCAAAAAATTAAATAAAGCCTTAAAACTAAAGTTTTATTCACATGATTCCTAAGTGTTTATGCACTATCCGGGGCAAAGCGAGTACATTTCATCAAACAAGTGATGGTAGTTTTAATTTATGTCATAAAGGGTACAGTAACTACCTGCTTAACAAGTTGAGAAGGAATAAAATAAAAAGATAGTATCTAACACATGGGTAGGTCACCAGTCACTTAGTTCAAATCCTGTGTGCTGGGTAAAATATGCCCTTTCCTGGGACCTAGCTCACCCACTGTGGCTCATAATATTCTTTTCACCATACTACATCCTTTTATCATAGAAAATAATGCAGTATTAGAAGATTTGGCTGGCGTGTCTTTCACACAATCATACTTGTGGGACTAGTGCAATTAGTGACTCAATCATAGAGTAGGCTGAGGTTGGGTATTTCATTGAAGCTGGTGGTCTAGGCCCCCTCTGCAGCCAGAAACAGAGGTTGTCCCAGAGACAGGACTTCCCAGCCTTGGTAGGCAGGATCAACCGTGTCTCAAAGGGGACTTCCTCTACAAAGGAAGGGACTCAGATCATCACTGGTAGGTGGATTCCCATGTCTCATATTGATAGTTTAATCTCTCATGAAACGTCTCATGTTGCTTTAACCTGTGGGGTCCAGGAGGAGACATCGTGGCAGTGTCTCACTACACGAGCAGGAACGTTCAGCATCCCCACCATCCACTGAGGCTAGGGGATAAAAACACAAGGTGTAAAGCAGAAGCACCTTATCCAAAAGCCCAGACACTTCTCTGTGCGTGCCTGTAAAGATGTCTTTGCTCTTCAGCACTCTCCAAGAATGTTAGACAGTGACTCTGTTTGTGTTTCAAAGTCAGCTGCTTTGCCAATATTTGATGATACTGTTAAATGATATGAAAGACGCTGGCCAGTGAGATTGGAGGGAAGGAAGTTTGTTCATGCTTGTTTCTCAGTAGAAGCACAGAAAGATTAAACAGAGTAAATACTTGTGTAATTTTATGTCATAAGGTACAAAGGTAAATACAGCATGTCCTTGTGTAACCAATGTAACTGTTTTTCCATGCAGCCAGCATTTTCTAAAAAATCCTTACTACTCACTGTCAGCAAATTGCTGATTTAAGACTCTTATGTGTAGAAGAATACTTGCTTTACACATGTGCCAATAAACATTCTAAATCAAGGAAACATATACTGTAGCCGTGCAAGTGGTCCTCATCTTGTTTGTGCTGCTTACAGTCATGACCTTTTAGTGGTCGCTAGTAAGTAACAGCCTGTTTGAGTTTTAATGAGTTATCATTAACTATCTTATTTTGAAGCTACAGTGTGCATGTCAAACTACCTAAAATTTGTAAATGGGATGGAAAGTCTTTTTCTATATTTATGAAATCAAAGCTAAGGGAAACTTAAAAGTGAGTCCTGAAATGCACATATCGTTTAGCAAAGTGCAGTTCATGTTAGGTGCGTAGCAAAAGGGACAACCAAAGCCACTCGTAGCTCTGCCCGAGAACTGACTCCCACCACTGTTGCGCTCCACTTAAAAGGGAAATGAAAGGAGACTGCCCAGAAGTGTGACTGTCAAACTTGATTAGACCTTCATGGTTCATGTTAATTGAGGCAGGAGTTCATGGTAAACATAGCTCTAAATTATTTTGCTTCTTTAACCCTCTTAAGCAAAGTAAATAATTAAAATTATAAATATGTTTATCTCTAGTCAAGGCCTGAGCTGCCAAAGACATAGACATAGTCAAAGACGTAGACAAAGCTTATATTATAAGGGGTTTAAAATCAATATTTCCTTTGAAAAGTTTGTCAGTTATAAATAAGATGGAAGAACTATTTTATTAATAATTAATCAATGTTTATTTTTTAAGCCACAGATGTGTCCAGTTGCCTTCAAATTCACAGGGTAAAGATACATCATGTACATACATGTATAAAAAAATCTTTCCTACTTAGTTGTAACATATATATCAAAAGCCTGTCTTTCTACAGGGTTTCTATGGGCCTGATTTTCATTCTAACAATTTTGAGGGAATAGTCAGAGGCTCTAAATGGCAGCCAGACCACACCATTTTCGATCTCATAAGGAATGTTGTACCTAGGGTCGTAGTGGCCCCCCAGGTAGTAAATGCCATTGAGGTTGGCTGCCTGGCAGCTATTGTACCACCAGCCACCCCCGTACATCTCTGCACAGCTCTCCTCCCAGTGATCCTGGTCCCGGTCGAAGGTGCTGAACCGCATCTGGGCATGGGAAGTGTATTCAGTGCCCTCCTCCAGCCAGCCGGTGATCAGCGCATCCCCAGCAGTCCCCTCGTAGGAAGACACAGCAAGGGCATACCCTTCGGATTCAGACCCTACCCGTACGATATACTCTGCATACACAGCATTCCCATCCCAGTCCTCTAACTCTACTCGAAGGAGAGTGTTGTTCTGAGTCAGCAAGTGTATGTTTTCATTGCCCAGCCATAACTCTCCTCGCCCTCTGCCATCCACGCTGCCGAAACCTCTCTTGTAGTCTTGCCAGGTCCGGTTAAAATTCACTGATCCATCCATTCTCTGTTGGATCAATAGCCATCCTCCCAAAGTGGTCTCTTGGTCGCAATAAACTGACAAAACCTTATTGGCTCCCGCTGGCTTGATTTTGAAAATGCCACTTTTGGCACCAAAAGTGTGTTTCTGGCGGATATCATCACAGTCTAAAAAAAAAAGTTGATCTGGTTTGACAGGAGTTATCAGCAAAATTTAATAAAATGTTCAGAGGAATCCAAGTACCAATAGCTCTGAGGAAAACTGTTAAACATGTCTTGGACTATACTAGGTATAGTGACAGGCAACATTAAAAAGAATTCAGAAAGGAAAGTTTTACATACTTTTAAAATTGTAAATTGTCTATGTAGTACTCAATTATTAATGAAATATTTTCCTTGTTTTTTTCTGAGATGGCAACAAACAGACACAGTGCTTGCATTTTATCATCACACTGTTGTACTGCAGTATCTAAACCCAATGTGTCAGATTGGTTATGAATGGAGATTGGCTCAACTACCTCAATAACTACTTCTGCGATGCCTGTGTACCTTTCCCAGTGTTGTGTCTCCTTTGCTTCAATCTTGACGGTCTGAAGCTGCGTGCATGAAAGTCTGGGGTATCCTCTGCACTTTGATCGTGTTGTACCCCACCTAGCTGCTCAGTTATTTCACGGGTCTTTAGTGATTTGGTTTCAAAAGTGGAGCCTCCCTTGTTGAAACTAGAAGAGGCGCTGGTCACTACAGTCTTGGAGTGACTTGCACTGCCAGATGGGAATCCAGATGGATGAAGTTCTCCAAAGTCGTCCTCTTCCTCCTCTCCTAAGTCTGTAAATTTGCCTTTCCCCCCAGAAGACCCTGGACGACTGGATACTCCAGTACCTAAGTGGCTACTGCCTGTGCCAGTTACGTGGCTGGTAGTTGAAATGCTGCTAGACCCAGCGAAGCGTCTATTAGTAGTGGATGGAGAGTCAGGGGAAAAAAATGATTCTATATCAGGGAATCCTCCTTGTAAAAAGGAGCAGTCTGAGCCATCAGAAGAAACCATTTTTTCAACTACTTCCTCTCTAGGGCCATCAGGGCCGGTGACAATTTTTTTGGTGCTAGTTTTAGTGCATCTACGGACAGTGGAGGAGGTTTTGTCTCCCGTACTAAGGGTTTCTCTCCCATGAGTAGGAGTAATGAATTTGCGTGAAGGTCCATCCCCCCTCGCTTCTGCCATGTGGTACAAGCTGTCACCTCTGGAGGGGCTTGTATCTGTTTCTGATCTTTCTAATACTGCTTCCACCTGCCTAATGTTATTAATTATGTTCAGAGCTTGCATTTCTGGCAGAGGCTTATGCTTAAAATGCTCAGGAACATTTGAGTCCTTAAGTGGTCTCATTTTCAGTGTGCTCAAGGTGGTGGTTTGAAGCTCTGGGTGCAAGTTGATGGAGTTGGCTTGGGTAAGCTGCTTCTGGATGTTGTCATAGCTTTCTTTGTCCACCTGGTAATCAAAACTTCTAGCACAGGTTCCTTTGCAAGCTCGTATCTTAATATCAATGTCCACCTAAATAAAGGGAAAGAAATAATTTGGTTAGGGAGCTTTCCTGGCTTTCTCTTTAATTGGTCTGGAGAAAGTTGGGAGCTGCCTTGGTACCTCCCACTTATAGCTGAGCTTTTTCAAAGCTCAGTTTTGAAATAATCTGTTTTTATTTCCACTCTAACTATGACGTGCAATAGCACACTGCACGTGAGCTCCATGGAGACGCATGTTGTAGCACGTTCCCAATCTCTTCTTTTATTCTTGGGGTGTCTCTGGGTTTGGATACAGTGCTGCAGAGCTGGGCATACTCCCAATGGCATGGAGACTGGCGCAGTAATGTCCTTCAAGAAGAGGGGAAGACACTGGGCTTGTCCCAGAGCCTGTTGTGGCCCTGCTGTGAGACCTGCCATCCTGGGGTTACCACTGCTTTCCCAAACGATCCAAAAGTCATTTGATCCAGAGATCAAAGTAGGCTTTTGAGTAAAACCACTGTTTGTGCCAGGACTTTTCCTTGCATGACCATCAGAAGAATCACCCCCAACCTGGGCACACAGGCTATGATGCCAGCACTGGTGTGGCAGCACCAGCAAAGGACAGGACATGTTCCCCTCATCCTAGCTGCTCAGCAACTCCTTACAGGAGGAAAAATGCCCATACAGAGACAGTTTTCAGCTAATACAACATCCTTGCTGCCTGTCTGAGAGCAGAAGCAGCAGATGGGACCAGGAGTCCTCCTGAGCTCATGCTGCTTCCCGCACAGCAGGAAAAGAAAGCTAAGCTGCACAGAAATCAACTCATTTGGGGGTTCGCCTCAGCAGGCCAGGTCCTGTAAGAGCTGCATCATGTTTTCTTCCAGAGGGAGCACTTCCCCCCACGTGCAGTGCAAGGGATAGACCCTTCTCCTGTAGCTAAGCTCTGGAAAGAATGGAAATTATGTAGCTACCTACCTCCAAGCGCTTCATCTCCACCACCTGTTCCTGGATGCTGCTCTGCAGAGCTTTAATTCTGTTCACCTGAGTGAGAACTCTCTGCTTTAATGTCACAATTCTTCGCCTCAGTTCTGCTGACACGTGACCATAAGTCTCATCAGTCTCTGAAACAGTAAAGCATCAGTCAGCTATGCGTGATTGTCTTTCCTAAGAGAGTAGCATATTTTAAAATATACAATAAAAACATGCAATTAAGAACATATTTCTCATAGTACTGAGCGGGTAAAAATTACAGTAGTTTTTACCAATCAGCAGTTAAGAGCCTTTTATTACTACATTTATTCTGGCTTTTGATAATAAGGCCAGTGCAGCATATATTTTCACTACATATTGCTTATGCACATAAAAAATAATTCAGCCAGGATAATAAAACTTCTTGAAAGACACTTACGCTGAGCACTGTCCAGGTTTGGTTTTAGTACATTTATGGTTTCCACAATAATCCGATTGGATTTTTTATAGTTGTTTTGGTTTTCTGCAAGCAGCTTCTTGATTTTGTCTATTCTGTGATTATAATCCTGGTCTGTTTCATCAATCAGTCCTTGCATTCTGCAGCCTGATGGACATTTTGTACCCTAAGATTGGAAGAGGAAAATAACTGTTTTAATTGCCTGCAAGAGTGAACCTTTTTTTTAAAGTTACCTTTGCAGACTTTTGGCCAACACTGAAAACACATTAAAGAACAATAGGTTGAGATTCTGCTGGTTCTCTTCATCTGTCCTGCGCTATTCGTCCAGCGACATTGCCAAGGACTTGTATGACTTAGAGCAAGCCACTGGGGGATGATCCTTTACCTTGTACACCTCTAACACTGGTGAGATGGAATCAGTGAAGCGCGTTCTCAGAAACCTGTCATAAAGGGAGGATCAAGTAAACCCTTCATTTTCCCTCACCACTGTTTCTCAGGAGTGAAATTATATATATATATATATATATAAATACACATATGAGTATATTTTAAAAAAGCTGTTTTAAGACAAATTTTGTTGTCCAGTTTGAGCAAAGATGTCAGAAGCCAACTTATTTAAGAAAATTTTTGCTCAAAAAAGATTCATGTTCTCATAGGTTTTTACCAAGATTTCATCAGATAAAAGTAGCATAGAGATAGGCTGAGATGCAAGAAACAAGGAGACAAATTAACAGCTTGTACACAAAGACATAGAGTCAGTCTAATTATCTTACTGAACAGTTTGTCATCAGACTTCCTGAAAAGTAACTTGTGAAGTGTAAGTTGTTTTTTTTCCTGTGTTGTACATCTTTCTTGTGCCTTTCTCTTAACTACTCCCAAGGTGGTAATATCAAAATTCTGATAATCAATCCTTCTTCTTCTTCTTTTCTAGGAATAGCCTTCTTTTATTTCATTTTTTTCCTCTTCCAGACTTAGTTTGTCTTCTGATTCTGCACCCCTGCAAACTTCTCCCTCTTTCTTCATCCTCATCTTTTCCTTTCTTCCTTTCCCACAGGAGATCTCTCCAGGCTGCCCTAAGATGAGGTGATACCTGTCCTCCCTCAGACCTAAGGACTCACTGTGTGCTGGTTGCACGGCACCCATCATAGCAGTCCATCTGGTGTCTGTGACCACCCTTCTGATGGGCCTCACTTTTGCCCCTGTTGCTCATTGCTCACCCAGTCATCGTCTGCACAGATGGGCCAATTCTTCTCATAGTGGCATGTGGACTGGGACATGTGCTCCACAATCCTGGGACCGCGCACTCCTGCACCCTCCTTTTCAAAGGTAGTCTCTCCATCTTCTGCCTGCCAGGAGGGAAAAGGGGAAAAGCAAAACTGAGATTAACTAAACACCTGCCAAGAGAACAGAAACATAATGCTGGTGTCCTCATAGACTCAGTGGCATAGCTGACATGTGGAATTATAGTCACCTGGAAAACATCACACCAAATAGTGTAAGGATTTTATTCCTGACATTTCTTGTTAGATAGATTTTGCTTGTTGGTTGGAATAAAGCTTTCATTTCTTAAAATTAATACTGTTATGTAGGGAGCTGGTGATGCTCAGGATATATTATGATAATATTATTCCACAGGAATTTTGTGTTCTGTGTGTAAATATGAAATTACCTTGAAATTAGACTGAAAATGATTAAATTAAAGCAAATACTTTCAAAATCCCATGCTCTATTTCCATTAGCTGAAATATTCTGGAATTTTTATTTTCATTCTACCTCCTCCAATCTATAGAAAACTGGCTTAAACGTATATATGAATGGAATTTTGTCATTGGCATTTCTGATTTTAATCACAGTTTCTAACTGTAAACTTGTAGCACTATTTTGCCTGGCAAAAGGAGCAAGAAAGCTAATAACATTGTGATAAAAATAACAATGCCGGTGATGGATAGATTCCACTGTGCTAGTGCAAAGAAAAGAAATAAATTATACTGAGATTTTCTTCAAACCTGAGGAGCAAAGCTGCATACACACAAGCTAATTCTGAGCCGAAACAGTGTGAGGATTCCTACTGTGTTATTGCTCAAAAAAGGACTGGAAAAGAATTCTTCTTCATAAAAGAAAACCCTGTTTTAGGGCTTGAGATGTAATTAGGTCTGACTGGATTACTCTGCACACCTTAAGTTCTTTTTAAGCAGCATAATTAACATTTGGAAAAATTAATGCTTAATTATTATTATGACTAATGATTAATTCTCAGGCAGAGGAAGTTTTCCTAATTCTAGCCTCCAATGCCAAAACCTCAGTCCTGGGGAACTTGAATGTCATTATTAAAATTAGCAGATTAATGCTGGTTTGATTAATCCTGAGGATTTGGCCCAAGCACCTTTTAAAAGTAACAAATAAAAGTGTTACTTTTAGGTGATCTGTGCCCTTTCAGTGTTGACAGCTCAAATATAAATGCTTCTGTTTTGTTGCATCAGTTCCCTATAATTTCTGTCATTTGTTATAACATTCACATTCTTTAAGAAAACATTCAAAAAGAGAAACCGATAAGAATCTAACGTAAGATTATTGGCTGAGACCTAAATGAGAAAAGAACAAGGTTATATTAGCATAGTTGAAAATCAAGTCTGTCACTTTTCTTATCTAAAATTTGATTCTTACTTAACTCTCGTTTAACCTGATGTTACTGCCACAGGAATAATTCTTTTTTAATATGTATTTTATATAAAAGGTATTGTGTGTGCATCATTTGTAGGTGGAAAATCCTGCTGAAGTACCATCCGAAGAAGGTAGAATTCACCGTAATAAACATAAAGATCTCTGGCTGGCCAGAGCCACTAGCATCCAGTCAGTTAGGTTTAAGACTTGTAGCATCACCTATGAATCTAAGAATTTGTGTTAGCGTATCTGCTTTGCTGCTCCTGAAGGCAGGCAGATTCATCAAAACTGAATTAAACAAAGTTAGAGAGCTGGATACTCCAGAACTACTGATGGAAGTCCAGCAGTGAAGTGGTTACAGTACACTTGTACATATGTGCGTGCATTGAATTTCATGAGCTAGGTGACAGTCAAAATGTATCTGTCTAATGAATGAACATTAAATAAGTGCTCCTTATTCAAAAGAGAAAGATACAAAAAAATCAAGTAAGCAAACTCATACCCAGGCTAAGTTGAGGCACAGCAATACACACAGGATCCTCATTGATATCATCTTCAGGAGAAGAGCCAGCAGACTTCTAACTGAAAGGATGCTCTCCACTGGTCTTTTAGTGCAATTTAAACCTTAATGCAAAGCTGAGATTAATCATTATGCTCCCTTCTGTTTGCAGACAAAACATGCCAAATGCTCCCCTCCCCATTAGGTGATTACCTAACGCCTCTTGCACAAGTTTCTGAAGTTATTTGCTCCAGATAAATTTGTACAACACCAAAATGTGGGCAACACCATTTATTCCAGGAAAAAAAACAACTGTCTAGAGCTTAGTTTCTCGTAACTGGGTGTTCAGCTGAGATGTATGCAGAACCTAGCACGATCCAGCAATGCTTACCTACCAGAAGATACATACTGTTTGTGATGGGAATTTAGCTAGCATAATCAAAGGCTTGATATTTGGAAAAGGAAGTCATTGGTTTGCCCTTTCTGTGTGACTGTTCCACCGCTGTGAAATCCACTGGCCTTTCCAAAGCAAGTATTAGCATAAAGAAAGCTGATACAATCTATCTGTGACTATGTGTTCATGAATGAAAATTAATTCCTGAGCAGGACAAAGCCAAATTTACATCAGTTTTTACAGCTTGACCTTACTGGTGTTTGTATAATGCATAATGTGTTTACCATTATGCTGTCTCTTACACAAATGGTATAATAATAATTTTTTTTATCAAGAAGGATTTGTTTGAAATGCATACATCCTTATGAAAAGCACGGTGGAATGGTACTTGAAAATGTCCTAGAAAAGACGTTAAGCATAATTAAATCTTCCTAAAGGATCATGTCTCCTTAAATGTTCGTATAATGAGTATAGTTTGTGTGGCAATTGATGATAATGTGCTGCAGCTGCAAGCTCCTACAAGCCTTACTCCTACTGCGAAGTCAGACACTTGGGAGATGCTGCCCGTCTCAGAAATTTCCACCGCAGTGAGAAAACCCTTGCTTGAGCAAATGTGGGCCTAATCAGTTGAAAAAAACAAAATTCCCTCTTGGCTTTTCGAAAACGCATGGCATTCACAAAATTCTCCAGTATCGACAGGTTGCAATATCTTATCATATTCTGCTTTAGAGTGACATATTCAAGCTTGACTCTGACATTTTACAATATATTTAATTCAAAACAGATTATTTTAGCTTTGGATCCTTTTCAGTAGCCTTTCAGGCTTCGTCTTGTCCTTTCCTCTGCTTTTCCTCTTATTTTTTGCCTTCAGGAGGCTTGAAACTTCCCCACATGAAGGTCACTGCAAGTGAACTGGACCCCTTGTTTCCTCCCATTTCTGGCCTTGCATTCTATGCTTCTTTTATCCAGGAAGCCCCTCATTAAGCCTAACTTAATTTCTACCAATATCACCAAGATAATTAGTGAGTCATGTCCTCAGGTAGAAGAAGAGCTCAATAAGATGGTGCTACACTGGTTAACATCTACACCATCAGGATCTATTTTTTCATGATAAAGAGTTTCTATTATATTTCAGGTTTAAACTTATTTTATCAATGCACATTCTTAAACAAGATGTTTTGTTTATTTCTGTTAACTGCAACATGCTTTGTAAAGTCTTTTGTTGAATCCCATGCAGTGCCAGTAATACTGCAACAAACATCTTCTGATTTCAGCAACAACAGAGCCAATGAACTTCAGCAACAGATGTCCAAAGAGACCACATACTACCTGTGCTCATTTGAAGATCAGTCAGCCATGGCTGTGATGTTTAGTTGATAAATGTCGGTAAGACAGCTCCTGAACTCAAAGCAGATAATAAATGTACTCACAGAGCAAAAAGCTCAGCTGCTAACTTTAGCAGGGCTAAGATTGGTGATGCTTCCCCGCTCAAAATACAACACAGTTTTGTTCACTCTGTTGCATCAGTTCTGTGAAAGAATTATAAAAATCTCAGAGGACAATAAAATGCTTAAAGAAGAGAAAGACCACAATGAAAGGAAATCTTTCAGGGTTAGAATTAATCATCTTGCACAACAAAGTAAAATGGGCTTCTTTCAGAATATACTGGGGTCCATAGAGAATCTATGACTCAAATCAACAAGCTCTGCTTTAGACTCCATGATAGATACAAAACTCTGCTCAAAGACCACTACCCTAGGACCTCTGTGCTGAGGAACAAAAGAACTGGAGGTACAGCCTTCCTTGTGCTCTCCTTGTGCATACACTCATGGACCCCACTTTACTGCAGGATGAAGTGTGATGTTTCTTCCACCAGATCCCTTCCTTCTCACAATGAGCATGGATGGTGTTCCGCAAGCAAGCAGCCACCTAGAGCTGCATGCTCTTTTCATTGTATGATAATGCCCTGCAGACTGTTTAAATCTTTAAGGATTTTCCTACCATGCTTATCACTCAGCTAGCCTGGTACTCTACAAACATTCATCCCCTGGGCACAACTTTTTCCCTTTTCACAGCTGCAGAAGCCAGGTGAGAAGGTTAGAGTCAAAAAGTAGTTATTAAGCTTTAGGTTCCATTTTGAGTGTTTAGGATCTATTGCTCTGAGTCTTCAGAGCACACCATATGTGCAGATAACGCATATAGCAGAGGTAGCTCTGTGCCTGCAGTGGAGCTCAGGATGAACATCAGCAGCCAGATCTGAGACACCTTGCCTCTTGTCCCACAGGAAGTGGTGAATGAAGGCAGAAATTGCACCTAATTCTGCGGGGTATCAACTGTAAGTAAGAGATAACCTGGTCTTACTACATTAGGTTGCATTACAACCTATGCAACAAATGAACACATCCTTCATAATTTAAATGCAACAGAACATGCCACCTGAGTTCTGACATTTTCCAGTTTTTAAGAGATTGATTTTGTGATCTTCAATAATCTCTGAACATTATTTTTCTAATAGGCTTTAAAAATCAACACCAGTCAGAGTATATCAAGCCAAAGAATCTCTGCCTTTTCACCTGAACTAACAGAAGATGCAACAATTTGCTAAGTCATGTCCCATGTGCTGGCCACCAGTGTAAGACTGAACATGGCAATAGTGCGTAGCCCACCTCTTCTGACCCTGATGGAGAACACAGCACTGTGGTGACCTTCAAATGCAGAAAACTTAAGCTCTGGTCCAAGCAAAACTCAGCCACCAAGGTTTTAGGGACTGGAAAAAGCTGATAACTGATCACAAACATGAGGTAAACTAAGAGGAGTTTCCCGCTTCATGCAAAAGGTATTGCTGGGTGAAACTTGGATGAAGAAGGAGCTCCTCAGGCTTTCCAGTTGAGGGTTGAATTTAGGCCTGACCTTCAGCCTGTACCTTTGATTTCATGTTGCAATCATCCAGTCACTTCTCCCTGTGTTTGTTCAAAAGGCTAAAGGCCAAAAGTTAGATCAACTTTGGATTTAACTTTAATTCATGATCAAAGAACAGAAGCGCAGTTTACTACTTCAGCTGCCCTGCTCCTGGCAGGTTGCCACAGCAACCTGGGATTTAGCTCTGGTTTAGATGCCCCAGATCTGAGCCAGCACTGGTTTGAGCAGCACTGACTCTGTCTCAAGTCCTACCATCGTTCCCCACTAATAGTTTTCAAGAGGTGTCTTCTCCTCCTCTTACCCACGATTCCTGTCTCTCTACTTTGGCTTATACTCCACGCTCCTTCAGCCCAGCCCTCAGCTTCACTTTCTCTTCATATCTTCCTCAGAGTACTTAACCTTTCTGAACCCTTTACTAGCATCTGGTCCCACATTTTCTCCATGCAGTGTCCCAGGGACTGAGGGACCCATCAAGTCCTCCAGTCTGTCCACCTTATTTGCCTCATTCTACCCCTACCCCTTTGTTGCCCACTTTTTCTTCTTCTCCTCCTCCTCCCATTGGAGGAGGCATCCAAAAGAGAAAGTATTTCTGTTCCTAATTCCTCTGTTCTGTTCTACGGTGGTCTTTGGAAGACTGACTGCAAACACAAGATATAAAGGCAATATAAACTCATTGCAGCCACAGAATCCTGTAATGAACTTTTATAAACTCAAAGGTGGAAAAGCTTGCCTAAATACAGACGACTTCCTCTATAGGCTGTGGTCTCAGAGTCAACTACAATAAAGATCTGTATAGAAAAGAGAAATGTGACCTCTCAGTAAATACAAAAGGGAATCGGGTAAAATTGCAGTGTATTTACTTGTATAAAAAAATAGAGACTCTTATCTTAACTTTAAGAGAAGAAATAGGAGATGTTTTCAGGTCCCTTTCTGATAGTTAAAGGGTTGGAAATGGTAGAAAGGATCTCCAAAGGTCATGAACCTTTTTTCAGGGCCCAGAGAATATTACTGCAGTCTGGGACCCTGCAGGTACCCTGATAAGCTCTGGTACAGGGCTTCTGTGAAAGGTCAGTCTTCTTGAATTTGATAGCTCTGACCTTCCTGACTGCTTCAGCAGATGGTCCTCTACAAAGAGGATCAAAATTATTTCTGAGACCTTAGGACACCGGTCAAGAAATCATCTGGAAGAACAAGCCTGTCTTAGTCCTGGTAAGTAACCCATAAACTGCCAACTTACAACAGTGAAATGTGTGTAGTTCCAGCAAATTATCATCAAATTATCCAGCCAAATCAGTGCAGCCAAAAGCTGAACTGGGAGATGCAACTCACAGTTCAGACCTAGAGGAGGAGTGTGGATACAGAAGTCAAAGTGAATGAGATGAAAGGAATAATATTTAATTCCATGTTGCAAATATATAAATAGTAACAGCCTAAAGTCAACAATAAAGTCATGTCATGGGGGAGACAAACTGAAAACAGAAAGCAGAAGGGACTTGGCTGATGCCAGTCAAGTGGCTGTTACAGAACCAAGATCAGACTGGGCTTATCAGCTCTCGGCTCACATCATTCCCATAGGCCTCTCTATGCGTACTGCTTCAGCTACAGGGAGCTACAGGAGAGGCCTCACTGCACAAAAACATTCAGGACAATGGTGAGGAACTGGACATGGAAGTGAACTGGACAGCATGGCTGGTTGCATGGATGCAACAGAGCTGTGCAAATATACTGGTTCAGTGAGGTGGAGGGGTTGTCCCTTGTCCCAGAGAGCTGTTAACCCCATGATGACCCTATAATAATGATGGCTTCTTCTCACCTACTCCTAAGGAACCTGCCTTCCTCTTGCACTTTGGTTTAAGGGTAAAACTTGAGCTACATCAAAACAACCTTAGTGAAAATGACAGAGAGACAGCAGCTTGTTATGCTATGGGGACTCAGATCCAGGGAAAGAAGCTCAACAGCAGCCTCGCTAGAGACCTGGGCAGCGAAACTGGAAAAGTGTTGAGGCAGCATGAACTGCCTTTAAGATCCATCTTATTTATGAATCGAAAGGGGGCATTCAGGAATAATAGTTGTATAGCATAATACTATGTGCTATATAGCAAACAAAACTTTTATTCTGTGTAATATTTGTTAAACTTGTTAATATGTATTCTCTGGAGTAAAATATCTGTTCTTGGTCATTATTAGCATACTTCCTGACACATCCTGACTGAAAATGTATTCATTACTTCATGATAAGCTCAGCTAAGTAGCCTTCAGCAACTCAGAAGGCCTGTTTCAAGTTGCTCTGTACTTTGATCTATGTCACAAATCAATTTCATCAGAAAACACAATGAAAACTTTTGGAAAAAATCCACATTTTATGGAGAAAGAGCTGTAACACTTGCCTCTAGTCAAACAGCAGAAACTACCGGCATGAAATTCAGGAATGACTGAATCAAAAAGGTTTGATTACAGCAACCTTCCAACTATCATAAAGTTTACTTTGTGTTGCTTGGCCAAGAGTAGAGCATAGATAACAAGTTCAGATTTTTTTGTAGTAATCAAAAATTTATTGAGAATTTGTACAGAATAAAATAACCATGTACAGAGGTAACCACCGCTCAGGAAAGAGACTTGCACATTCTACAGTGAACAATATTTTATGGCCAAAACGGAACTCTGTAATGTTAAGTAAGTTCAGCGTCTAAGAGACAAAAGATTTGTTTTTCCTGTTCAAATCAGTCTTTGCAAAAAAGTTCCTTTATGAGTCTCCAACCTACAAAAGAAAAGATAAAGAGCATTTTAATGTTCTTCTAAAGAAAGAAGGGCATCAGGCAATAATGACATGTAGATAATGTTCATTCATAGTTCTGCTAGTTGGAAACTGAAAATGTAGCATCTAAAAAACATGAAGGCAAGGAACTATTTCTGACCACTAGACTGTCCATTTATCTATCTGTTAAAAGAAACAGTAACATGCAAGGTATACAAGAAGTAGAAATATTTGTGACAAAATGGTAAACAAAGCCACCTTCTCTAAAACGCAGTGGGCTTAACAGTCCAGCTGTCCATGCTCAGCATTTGAAATAACTATATCCTGTTGTCTTTTTTAAATATCTACTCAGCCTTGTGGTCGAACCTGTTTGGCGCTGCCCAAGTTGTGCTGCTGTCCATCTACTGACAGTCTGTTGAATGGGATGATTTTCATTGCAGTTTTCTTCATGGAGTACCACCGGTCACGCCACGTTGCCCAGATAATGCCATTGTCATATCCAGATGGACCAGCATCTTTTGATGTGTACACACCATCTGAAAAATATCAGTTGGAGCAAAAGTTAGTTACTTTCTAAAGCAGTGAATGTGTCCATGTATTTTTCTAGTATGAACACCTCCGTGGCATCCCTGGGCATGATAAAGGGCCCTGCTCACTGCCCTTCTCCCCCTGGTTTGCTTCTCTCAGGACTAATTTTCCCGCTTTGGGCTGGAGGGGAGACACAAGTTCCTACTGTTGGTGTTTGCAGTTATTGCAAAGACTGGGCAACACCAGCTTTGGAAAAAAACAGATGGCAAAACATAGTCAACGAAAATTATCCATTTCAGTTTGTCACTGAAGCATGGTATCCTGGGTTATAGGTATTTGGAAGATACTTTACCTATATAATATTTGCCATTAAGGTGGCCAGCATGACATCTATTCATCCACCATCCAGATCCGTCTTGCTCAGCACAGTTGCCAGCAAAGTTATCATTGTCGTTATCATAGGTACTAAACCGCATGCCATTGTGAGAGGTAAAGGATTTGTCACTTGGATCATCTCCAAAATCAAAGCCATCAAAGGCATCCCCAGCATCACCACTTATAAAGTAGGCATAAGTCAGTCGATACTTGTCTTGTTCACTTCCCACTTTGAATACGGCATAGTCAGCAGTGCTGTTAACAAAGGAATATGGTGAATATGAGCATGCTACATTCCCGGTATATGCATGAATGAAAAATATATAGGTGTTAACACTGCAGAGAAGGCCTTTATGGCATCCTAGCATTTGAAAAGGAATTCGTTTTGCATGATTGTGTGTCTCAGTTCAACAACATGCATTCAACCAACTTTTGTGTTGCCTGGCTGCAAGGCACACATGGTGCCAATGCAGTGTTCCACGCATGTTAGCATGTCTAAGGAACTATCATTTTTTCACAGCTGTACAAATTGACACAGTGGTGGGAGTAGTAGGTTTTAAGCTGTCATTTTCAGAAGCATCATGAGCAAGTACCCTTTTTTGCCACTCCAGTCCTCCAGTTCTATTCGTAAGGTGTATGGCAGCGTGGACTGTGTAGTTATTAAATGAATCTTTTCATTGCCCAGCCAGAACTCAGTGGTGTCATCTGGAGACAGATGTCCAAATCCTTCCTTATACTGGATCCAATTTTTCTTGAAGTCCTCACTCCCATCCAATCTCTGGCGAGGGGAACAAAAAAAACCAAACCCAAAACCTCAATCAAAAGGTTATGTATCTTATGCAGGTAAATAAAAACAGTGCTGATGCAATAACCTTGCTCATGGTAATAATACATAAGTGGCATACCCTCTGTAATACTGTCCAGCCGTTGCCATATGAGTCAATCTCACAGTAGACTAGGAATGACTGCTTGGCCTTTTGAGGCTTGATAAAGTAAAGACCACTTTTTCTGGCACCTTTATTTGCAATGTCTTGGCAATCTAAAGTAAAAATATTCAGAGGATCATTATTAATCTAGCTATAGTTCTATCCTCACACTTATTTGATATTGTAACTTTCTTAGTGCAAGAAACACAATTCATCTAAATGTCATCAGTGCAAAGTTAGCTATTTAATCCACATACTCTAATGTCATTGCCATAAAATCCCACTAAAGGTCACAGGATTTATGTAAGATAAGGAAGAATTTAGTTTCACATATAACTTAAGCACCTTAATTGTAAAATACAGTCATTGTATTAATTTCTACAGCAATAAAAATAGCATTTTTGCAGCTAATGGAATAATTAATTTTCTTCAGGTGACTTGGTGGAAATGTGATAATGAATTACCTTTTGTCTGTCTTATGTCCATAGAAATCTCTTCCTGGCCCTTATATTTAGCATACATTTTGAGAAAATAATATTTTGGCCTAAGCCAAAGGTCTAAGCAAGACCCCTGTTCCATCTGAATGTCCTCTTTGCAAGAGTATCCAACCAGCACTTACATTGGTCCAAGCTTACATTGGTTCCATAACTTCCAACCTCTTTGGAATATCTTTGCAGTAATCTGTGGCCCATAAGATTACAAATAACTTATCGCTGTGATGCCACCTGGCAATATTTGTAACTGAATTAATCCTCCACCATAGCAGAAGCATTTGCACACCTCTTCCAGTTGTCTCCTGTATTTCAGCTGTGTCGCTGCATGGCTCCTGACAGTGTGACTCAAGCTGGGCAATCTTCTGCTTCAGCTGTGCAATCCTGTTGCTGTTCAATATATATGTATCTGTCAACTGTCTAGACAGAAAAACATAAAGAAGGGTTGTTGTTTCAGCTGTTTCTGAATATGTAACACACATTTCCCTGCACACATGCCTCACCTAGGTAGTATGCTGTTATATATACCCTTGTAAAAAAGAGGTGCCTCTATTAGCATTGATATTTATAGCTGAGAAAACTATCAAAAATGGGAAAGCACACACTTCATCTTATACAAAACTTGACTTGACTCTAATCGGCAAAACTCAGAACAGTGACTAATGTATGAACTCTACGGAAAGTTTTCCTTTGTTCTCCTGAATGATGAATTATTCCTCTTCAATTATGAATGCATTTGTAATAGAAAGAAAACTACTTGAATTGTCAAGAAATACAAAGGCAGAAAATACTTACTGTATTGTATTTTCATGAGATAAAATGGTGTTTTCATATCTGATAATTTCTTCAATTATTTTCTTGGATTTTTTAGTAAAATCATCAATTGAATCTGTAAAACAGTGAAAGGTATAAAATAATTGCAATCTAGCAAATTAAAACCCAAGAAAACCATATGTCAGTTGTGTAGTTATTTTTATATTCTCACTTGGTAGTGTCTGCTTCTCTGGAGGATAGAGACTTTGGATGTGTTGAATCAAATGTTCTACTGTTCCTGTGGAGTTAGCAATTTGCCTCAAAATTCTCTCCATTTCCTGCAGTTCATTATCCACAGTGAGATGGTATTTATTAAAGAAATCTGCAATGCCACAGGTTGTTGGGCAGTAGCTCCCCTAAAGAGGAAAGAATAATAATTGGCGATGTTTCAGGGGAAAAGAAAGGAGAACGGAATACTTCGGCAGTGGAACTTTCAGGCGCCGCTTATACAAATGATTGTGGATAAAAAAGGGCAGGCATTTGCCACTTTGTTTGCAGTATTTGAATTTACAGATGCAGTTCATACATGCACACACATAGCAAGAGAACAGTGCATGCTGCTACTTGTAGCATCTTCTGGATATATGCTTTTGTCAACAGTAAGCCTCCCCTACATTTTTACCAGAGTTATACCTCTATTAATAGATAAAGGTTTATCATAGCACATTTAATAAGCGTTGAAAATCACAATGAAGATCAAATGAAGCTACAAGTGATAATGGTAGTTATTAATCAGCATAGGGAAGTTTTAATTAGACTCAAGATAAAAGAAACTTGTTCAGATACTTACAAATCGTTCATCTAATATGCAGCAGTTTTCTCTGGTAGCAATATACTGAAGAGAAGAAAGAAGACCGTTTTCAGTGAATTTTCTCTGACAGCCTTTTCCACACTGAGGTGTTTTCTAACACTTGTCTTGTCACTTACCGCCATGCTGGTAGAAAAGAGCAAGGAGAGGAGAGACCCCAGGGGAGCCCAGCTCTGTAACCTCAGCATCATCATGTCTGTCCCACCAGGCACTGCCGACTGCTCTATGTGAGCTGAGCAGTCAGCCTGTGAAAACGTTCAACCTAGCACAGGGCAGCAGCAGTTTAAGGGCTGAAGTTGGAGGCGGGCACTGGGAGAGGGTGGGAAGAGGTGGGGTAGGGGGTTGAGGTGGATTCCCAGAATTTGCACACATCTCTTACTCCTCCCATTTTAAGAACCTGCTTCCCACTTGTTCACTTGATCTCTGCTTCAGCCAGGAGGCTTCCGGGCAGGCGGGAAGGTGAAACTAGACATGGAAATGCTAATTTTAGGAACATGAATGTAGAAAACTAAACATGGCTTCAGGATGGTGCTGGTAGAAGTTTCACTCAAACAGCACAAATAAAAGCCACAGTAAATATCTGTAACAAATACCAATAGCCTAACAGTAAGTGCTATGAATATTTTACAGTTGCATAGCACCTTCCCACCACAGATCTCAATACGCTTTGCAAAGAGAATCCACATCATTCTCTATATTCTGCAGATGACAGAACTGGAACAGAGAAGGGTAGGAAGTCAAATTGGACAGTGCCATATCTGGAAAAGAAGCCTGTGGTATTTATCACAGGCAATGAAAGCCATGAATCTTCCCTACGCTTCAGCTCAGACACTCCATTTGAATGACTTTGGTCAAAGCTTCCTTGCTGGGGAAGTAATGTTGTCAGTTATGTGCCTTATCCATCACACCTCAAGACTAGGGACGGGCTTCCTCTTCTGCTACAAGCTTCATCCCAGCCAAATTATTTTATGAATGTGCTTCTACTTACTGTCTGTATTAATAGCATTAATAGCTTTCTACTCATGCCTTACACCTGATCTTTAGACTGTGGCTTCTCCAGACAGAGCCTGCTTTTTTGTCTCTACAATGTGATGGGGCAATATTGAGTGAAATTTTTTCTTCAACACACATTTGACCAAATGACAAAAAGAATGATGGGACTGGGGCTTACTGCTAGATCTGTTGTTACCAGGGTTGGCTATTTGATTTCAGGCAAATGACTTCAGCTCTATAAAGCAGGATCAATGTTCCAACTTTATTTAATAGGTATTTAAAATTCATGGACAAAAGCACTCTGTAGGTAGATATTATGTTATTACAGCATTAGAAATTATTATGCCCCAAAGGATGGAGCATTCCTGACCTATATATCCTCTTTTCATTTGGGCACATCTGGTCAAACAGAAAGTTTCACACCGAGCCACATATTGCCAGAAGGAAATCTCATTATTTATGATGCTAAATATCAAATCTGTGGGACACTTATGTGAAGCTGAAGCACTGTTCATGGGAGAGTCAGCATTCCAGTAACCGTACTGATGACCAGCGAGTAAGCTGCCAGGCTGCCAAATGTCCTCTCCAAAGGATGACCGATGCTAGAAGTTTACTGTTCCAAATCTGGCATTAATTACCTTCAACAGTCACGTGCAGAATGTGCTTCTGTTGTCCTTACCAATACAAATAGGACATGGCTCCACCTTTTTCATGGTTAGTTCTGTTTCCTAAAGAGTGAAAATAAAGTAAATAAAACAGGGTAAAAGTCTACCTGCTCTTGTGTTTTCTACATTGCTCCAGTAATGCCGTTAACATTGACTCAGGAAACTACCAGCGAATCTCCCTGGCACTGCTGTTCACACACTGCTTGAGCTTACTTTGCTGCTTCTTTCACTGCAGGTCATAACAAAAGCCTCCAAAGGATCCTGGAGGTGCAATAGCAGTGCCTGCACACCACTGGGATTCCCTTAGACATAATATAGTGTGAGTAGGTTGCTGGTATGAACTTTGTGAACAAAACCAGCCCAGCTTCAGCCACAGGTGTCCACTCAATATTGCAGACAGGCACATAATATTAATGACAAGACAGGTGAACCAGGTAACACAACCCAGGTATCCCTCATCCTTTAACAAACTGAAGAACATACCCTTTCCTTTTGTCACTAAGAACAGCACACACAGGCTTGAAACTCTTTCAGATGAATGTTTCATAACAGAATACAGAAATATTTGTCTTGTGTTCCTAGGCAAGAATTTCATGAGTCAGAAGAGATGACAACAATTAACACTGGCAACGATAGCTTAGCTCTTTTTGAGATAAAATGCCTAAAGCACGAAAACGGCTGTAATGAAATAATTTCAGTCTGTAAGTAGAGTTTCATTGTTCCAGATAACTGGCTAATTTGGCTAGTAAAACAAAAAGATCATTATGTCTACAAATGGATTAGGAACAGGAAAACTGAATTTTTGGTGAGGTGCTTGTGTTACACAAAATTATCACTGTATAGATTTATATTTATGAAGGAATTGATATTAAACATTGCTTTAATGATTAACAAATATATGTGCACTGTATTTATAAGTGTTGCCTAGCTGTATTTCTGGTTGCAACTGCTTGTACTTCTCAGCAGAATATGTAAATATTTAAACCTTAAATATTTTTGTTTGCCTTATTTATTAAATGGTCTTGATATAGCCTTGAATAATTAATTAATCCTTTCATATATTTGCTTCCTTTTCTTTTATGGTTTCATTTCGCATGTATTAGAACTAACTTATTTCTGCTTTTCATTAAGTTGAAAAAAAACCCATGTATTCTCAGTGGAATGGCTTTGCAGTATTTTTCCTCCCTCACATAACATTTTGTCTTGCATGGTCTTGGCTGCAAAATAGCTGACCCATTTACAGAACAAATGTGCTACAGACCTAGTTGTACTCTGCAACATGTCCAACATAATTTGACTTTGTTGATCTTCTGGCCAGTTCTTTTTAATTCCAGTAAGTCTATTTGCTGATTTGGTAACAAGTGAGGAACGATTCATGTAGCACAGGCAGAAGGAAGAGTTCTCAAATTCAGTTTACTTTTTGTCTGGCAATTTATTTTTCTTAATAGATAGTAAAGGTGAACCATTATTTGTTTAAAAGAGCCTTCTTCAATTCTATTTTGATTACTAATTTTCTCAAACAGCCACTGGGAAGGTATCCAACACTTTCCCATTATTCATAGTAAATATTCCCTCAGAAATACAAACCAGGAGAAATATCTTTGTATTTGTAAATTAGTTCCTGGATATCAGCATGTTTTTATCGCTGTCTTGGAAAAATCACTGTTTTTCAAATTTATGACTCATACTTACATACCTTAAGTATCTAAATTGAAAAATCAGTCTATATAATTCCGAAACTGCTACAGTGATCTATTTTAACATTTCCAAAGGGGTTTCATTATTGTTTTAACTGCACATGTTCAGTGAACACTTGAACTTGCATTTTTTTCAGATGCTCTAGAAGTTAGTTTTCTTATGTAAAAATAAATATTAAAAACAAATGTGGAAAACCCTGAGAAGTAAATATTGAAAAAAAATTACCTACTTTGCTTTGTAATGTATCATCAACATGCATAATTCCCACTTGTACTACTAGTAAGCTATACAGATTAGTGGGCAAAATCCGCTTTGCTGGGTCAAGCAATGAGTGATTGTTCGGATGAGAAATAGACCATTAAAAAGCAGTCTAGTATTGAAGTTATGCTGCTGGTGTACTACAAACCCAACCGCTTTATAAACAGAAGCAGAAAAGTGAAAATGAAAAAGGAAGTTTTGTAACTCATCTTTCTCTTTCTCTTTCAATATTCAGAACTTGGGCAAAAGGTAAATGGCAACTTTTTTGCCAATTGGAGAGTCCACTTTACACAACAGACTTCTTCCTCACACTCCCTGAAATGCCTGAAGGATTCCCGAGTCAGAAAAAATCAGTTACTCTGCATGAGACAACCTTTACTTTATGTCACACATGACAACAGTACAGATATTCACTAAGCTTCTGTTCAAATACAGGCTGGAAATTGTTCTGTTTCTGAGGAAACATATGACATTTATATATTTATGGCTTTGCATTTTGGAATTCATGGGATATTTTGCAGCATGCACACCATGGATACAGAAAAAATACTTTCACTCGCTTTAGAATGTATGTTATTTTTTTTTAATCTAAGCAGAGAAACTCCACTGATGTACGATTGCTAAAAGTCATTTGGTTAGTGACTCATGTTCCTGTGGCCATTTTCCACAGCTTTCTTTTTCTACAGAATATGCTAATGTAAAAGATTATTTGATTTCTGCAAATAACCAAATTTTTTTATGTTATCTTATTTTGATTTCAAATATTATTACAAGCAAATTTTCAGAAGTATTTAACAATCAAAAAGGCCCAAAATCAAGGCCCTTCATCATTAAAGTACTTCTGAAAATACCTCATGTCCATAAGCCAGATGTTTGATAGTTTGAATGAGCTGTTATCATTTTAAAATCCTATAGTCTCTTTTTTTAGAGTTTACTTACTTTGATACATTTCAGATTTTATTTAAACATCAAATCTTAAGGAATTAAGAGAGAACATACCTCCTAAAAGCATCAGAAATGTGATATTAAGGCATAAAATGAATATAGTTCAGAAGATTATGTATATTATTGCTTTGTCACAGCTGAGGTTTTTCTGAGCCCCAGAGCATAGGATGTTATATTTCAACATGCTAAAAATCTACTAAACTTACTATAACCCCTCAAACCATGTGCTAGGATCAGTTGAACATCATTATTGAGTTTTGAGTTGTTTCTGTCATATATAAGGGTATTAGACGAAACATTGCAGATTTTCTCCCTCTACTGATTTACAGAGATTGTTTTCAACTGTTGATTCACTTAGAAAAGGTTAGTTTTCAGACTATCTGCAAAAGAGAGATTGCAATGTATGCTTTACCTTGAGGGCAAGAGCAGTGAACTGCTTTTGTTAAACAAAGAGATGCACTAATTTGTGGGAATGAGATAAGTAATAAATCCAAATATTTGCTGAATATTTTGTAATTAGTTGAGAGGACAGAGTCTCAATAAACTAACCAGAGCCTACTCAATAAACTAAAATATTTTCCAGTATCTGCTGATAGTGTTGGTTTGGACAGGAATTTATTGGCAGTGACACTAAAGGAAACACAGCAAGAAATGTAATGTATTTCACTATACTCCTTGCTTGTGAAATACTTTGCTTGTATGTTTTTAAGCAAACAGAGGAAGTCTGACTGTCAGAAAAATCCTAGAAAAATAATGGAAAGTGTATTTGCTGTGGAAAAATGTGCTCCATGTTGTCTGCCCTGACTTCCAGAGTTGGCTCTGAACACAATTCATAATGATGGCAGTAGAAGAATGTATTTCATATTTCCTTTACACATCACACGTGCTCCCTGCTCTTATACAAATCCATTTACAGGGATGGAAGTGCAGACCTACATTTGAAACATTAATGACACTAGTATAATGAAAGAAATCTTATTACTTAGGGTCACAAGGGAAATTGTAAATCCCAGACTGATCTACGCTTCAACTATAAACAAGAAAAAAACCTATATTATTTAATTTTTTTTACTCTGTAATCTTTTTTCTTTCTCCATCCTAAAAATTCAAACCAGAAGATTTTTCTCCCCCTCCTTTCTCACAATTTACGAGAGGAGGTAAAAATCGAGTTAGTCTTAAAAGTTGTACATTAAGCAATGGAGCCAACGGATGAGGACTCATACCATCTGACAGAGTTATGGCACCTGTTATTGTTAACCCACCTCCCCTACACATGCCACAGGTACAGTCAAGGTTTTTACTAGCTTCTCCTTGTCTGAACTTCACATAGCTTCTTCTGAGCTTCACTGACAACCACACAGTGCCATCTGATGTCCTCAAAGAGCAATAAACCATTGCCAAAATCTGTTAAATCACATAAAAGCCAAAATCTCAAAATTAAGACTTGGCCATCACAGAACATTGCAAGCCTACCCAGAAAGGGTAACTTTCCTATGTTTTTATCAAAACAATACTAATCGTGTAGGTAAAACGATGGATTCTGAGCTAATTATTGCTGCTCATAATGGGATCGTGAAAATGACAATGAAAACTCAGAGTCTTTATTTCAAGAAAATAATCTGCCAAGTCAAATGAAGGGAATATGGAGAGTGTATAAATTACTCTCACTGATGAAACACATGATTTTGTTGGGAGTCTCAACAAACTTATTAAATAGCCTACTTATGCACTAGTCTAAATGGACTAAGAAACACATTTGCTGGGGGACCCAGCTGAATACTGCCTTTCATCCCTTCATCTCTTCAGTGCAACGTTGCAAATATCGGAAACAATCCTAAATCCTTTCCTCATGTTTTTGGCAGACCAAGCAATGGGTGTGTCTTAGTATTCTATATACGGTGGATATTAATTTTCTCACATACACATAAACATTCACATGCAAATTTGCTAAAATTGTATTTAAGACTCCAGAAGGGCCTTAAAACGGTTTCTAACAAAGCAAGATCCAGCCCTTCACAGAACCATGGGAAGTTGCTGTCAAAATCCATGCTATAAAAATGTTTGGAAGAAGTTGAAAGAATACGGCACCTTTCTAGATTTCAGAACTGTTCTATTAATGTACACATGGACGTGTGAATATTTATATCTTAACATACATCACATGCAGCACAAAGGATGCTGGTGGGAGTAGATAACACTTTGGGGGCTGGGGATTGTTTTGGGCGCGAGGTGGGTACGGACAGTGGTGAAATACAGCCACCTACCGGCCTCTGGTTCACTTTGTTTGAGCATCTCTGCCTTCTGAAGTCCAGAAATTCAGCTTTTCGGCATGAAATCTTCGCCCAACCCATTTCAATGGGAGTTTTACTTACATTCGTGGGTTATAAACGATTATGTTTGTTAGTGATTGGCATTCATTTTGGATATGTTTAAGTGCAGGAGTGAGTGAGGACTGCAGCACGTTGATGATGGAGTCTCAGCAAATGTAAACTGCATTTGGATTTCACGACAGGATTTGAGCTCATTGCAAGGCTTGCTGAGGATTAGCCATTTCTCCTGGTACGTTGCAGTATGTTGGAATCTCACTGCAATGTATTGCATATAGAAACATACATAGAAGACGCTTTAAAATTAAATTACAGAAGCATTTATCTTTATGGCTATAAGACATACTGATAGCTGTGTATTTTGCACCAGACAGTGCTCTTTCTGGTTCTTGCTTCAAAGTTTACTTTAAGGCACTACAATAAATATACATAGATATCTTTAGGACAAAGCTATCTGGAGTCAGCTATTTACACACAGCATGTTTATTTTTTTTTTTCCATTGTGATTATTTGGATGTTCACGAGTTTACAGGGACTCAAAATCTGCAAGCTTTCAACATAATAATTAAATAATTTAATAACTCAATAAAAAGTTAGGTCCTCTCTGTGCGCAGCGAACCAACTTTTCTTTCTCTGTGACCTTCTTGGGTCTGCCAGTTTAACAATTTCATACAGTAATTACCACTTTTCAGGCACTGAGAAGGTTAGAAAATGGTGCTTTATGGCTTCTTTTGCAATAGGAAAACACTGCACCTCCCTACGTAAAGAACCAAGTTCTGAGATCACAGTATAATTACTTTCTACGTTGTCTCAACCCCATCATTTACAATTGCAATTAGAAATTAGTCTAATTCGATGTTTAATTTATTAAAATAATGCTGTATTTTTTTGAATATTTTCAACATGGCTATTTTTTATGTCAGTAAAACTACCTCTCATGATCATATACTTAGTACTGTCAGTGTCACACTGAACATTGTGTTTTTCAGCACGCCTGCAAAGACCCCATATTTTATTAACATTTCACTTGCAAGAGGTTATTCAAAACCACCTAGAATCAAAATGCACGTGTTAAGGCAGACCTAGTGGTTATTGCATCAAATCAGCATGTAAGACTGTTGTGGTTTTGAGCCTCACAGTGGGCAACAAAGAATGACTTGGTCACTTTGTCATATCCTCCTGCAGAGGGGAATCTAAAGAAATAAAGGCAAGGCAAGACAAGAGGTTTAAGGCAAGGACAGGGAGGGACCAGTTACTGTCATGGGCAAACTAGACTTAACCTGGGGAAAAAAACTAATCTGATTTATTACCATTCAAACTAGAGCAAGACACTGAGAAACAAAACCAAATCCCCAAATCAACACCTTTTTCCAATCCCTCTCTTCTCCCTGGGCTTTAACTCCTGATTTTCTCTACCTCCTCCCTGCTCAGTGGCAGGGTTTAAATGGTTTATTGAGCACTGGCAGCAGGAGGTGCTGGAGTCACCATCCCTGGAGGTGTTTAAAAGATGGGTAGATGGGGTGCTCAGGGATGGTTGAGCTTTGGACATGTACAGGCTGGGCTCGATGATCTCAAAGGCCATAGACTCATAGAATCACTAGGTTGTAAAAGACCTCTTAGATCATGCAGTCCAACCATTCTTATCTGCCACTAAACCATGTCCTCGAGTACCTGTCTACCCATCTTTTAAATACCTCCAGGGATGGTGACTCAACCACCTCCCTGGGCAGCCTCTGCCAGTGCCTGATGACTCTTCCTGTAGAAAGGGTCTTTTCCAACCTAATGAGTCTGTGATTCTGTGACACTAGGAGCTGCCCCAACCCAAGTGCAGGCACCGCTGGGAGGAAGTGTCGATTTGCTTGAGGGTAGGAAGGCTCTCCAAAGGGATCTGAACAGGCTGGACTGATGGGCTGAGAGAAATGGGATGCGGTTTAACAAATGCCGGGTCCTGCATTTGGGACACGACAACCCTGTGCAGTGCTACAGATTAGAGGAAGAATGACTGGAAAGCTGCACGGAGGAGAAGGAACTGGGGGTGTTGGGTGACAGCCAACTGAACATGAGCCAACAGTGGCCCAGGTGGCCAAGAGGGCCAATGGTATCTTGGTTTTTTTCAGAAACAGTGTGACCAGCAGGTCCAGGGAGGTTATCCTGCCCCTGTACTTGGCACTGGTGAGACTGCACCTTGAATCCTGTGTTCAGTTCTGGATCCCTCGCTACAAGAAGGACGTTGAGGCTCTGGAGCGTGTCCAGAGAAGAGCAATGAAGCTGCTGAGGGGCTGGAGAACAAGTCTTATGAGGAGCGGCTGAGAGAGCTGGGGTTGTTTAGCCTGGAGAAGAGGAGGCTGAGGGGAGACCTTATTGCTCTCTACAACTACCTGAAAGGAGGTTGTGGAAAGGTGGCTGTTGTTCTCTTCTCCCAAGTGACAGGGGACAGGACAAGGGGGAATGTCCCAAGCTGCCCCAGTGTTAAAAGTAAAATTGTTTAATTAAACTATTAGGGTATATAAATTCAACAAAGTGTGAAGCTCTTCTTTACAAAAAAAACAGTATATGTAACTTTGCTGTGACAATGTAACTTCTGCAATTTGTTTCGCTTATTGCTACTCAAGATAAGCAATTTGTGTACTTTGCTTGCCTAATATGGAGAGTGTACGTGATTATTGCTACTCAAGATAAAGAGAGCCTCTCGGCAGAATACAAGGAAAGCTTCTTAGCGGAATACAAGGTGCGCACGGAAGATATGCAAGAAAAACAAGAAAAATGGACTATATAAAGGACTGCATATACGCTGGAGAGTGTGGCAGCAGTGGAGCGGAGATTCATCCCGTCACTCTGTCACCCAGCGCTGCTTTTGCTCGCTTTCCACTTGCTTAATTATTAATAAAAAGGACCGATTGAAATTATTCGGCGTCCTGCATTTATTACACCAGGGGAGGTTCAGACTGGACATCAGGAAAAACTTTTTCACAGAAAAGGTCCTGGGGCACTGGCAGAGGCTGCGCAGGGAGGGGGCTGAGCCACCATCTCTCCGAGTACTGAAAAGACGGGTAGACGAGGTGCTCAGAGAAACCGTTTAGTGGCAGATCGGAATAATAATCCAAGAGGTCTTTTCCAACCTGGTGACTCTACGATTCCATGATTCTGATTCTATGACACTCCCGCAAACTCTTCCCATGCAAACTTCCTCCTCTCCCTTCCTCCCTAACTCCTCCCACGTTCCTTCCGCGAATTCCCCAGCCGCCCGTTCGGGCCGGGGCGGGGCCGTAAAGCGGGGAGGCGGTGGCTGTCCGTCTGGCTGTCCCGCCACCATGAGCTTCGCGGCGCTGCTGCGGCGGCGGCGGCGGCTGCTGCCGGTTGCGGGGGGGACGGCGGCGCGCGCGCCCCGCTGGAGCCGGCGTTGCAGCGGCAGCAGCAGCAGCAGCGGCGCCGCCGCCGCCTGCGAGAGCCCCGCGCGCGCCGCCGTCCGCGTGGGCTGCGCCTCGGGCTTCTGGGGGGACACGGCAGCCGCAGGTGGGCGGGGGCTGGGGTCACCGAGGTGTGGTGGGGGATGAGGGGCAGCCCGGGGGTCCCCGAGGTGTGACGAGGGAGGGAGCTCGGTGTGTGCGGTCCCCGAGGTCTGTCCCCGTTGCGCAAGCGGGAGCGGCCGCTGGGGCCGCGGAGCTGAGGGCGGGCTCTCTCCCCTCGCCGCCAGTGCCGCAGCTGCTCTACGGGGGGAAGCTGGATTTCCTCGTCTTCGACTACCTCTCCGAGATCACCGTGTCGCTGCTGACCGCCGCCAGAGCCCGGTCTCCTGTAAGTAGCGGCTGCGGCGCCTTCCCTGTGTGGCTTAAAGGATGCCGGGCCCGGTGGAGGCTGTTGGATTCCTGTAGTGATCTTTATAGTCCCTTCCAACCCAAACTATTCTATGATTCTACATGTTACTTGCACGGGAGGCGGGGGGGAGCTTTCGCTGCCCGTGGCAGGAGGAGTGGAACTGAATGGGCTTTAAGATCCCTTCTAACCCAAACCATTTTATGATTTATTTTCATATATTCAGTTTCATCGAATAAAAGCGTTGGTCAGCTTTTCTTTAAGGTCCCTTCTAACCCAAACCATTCTATGAAAATAAAAATATAAATAATATAAATCATTTTATGAAAATAAATCAGAATCATAGACTGGTTTGGGTTGGAAGGGACCTTAAAGATCATCCAGTTCTAATCCCCCTGCCACGGGCAGGGACACCCCCCACTGGATCAGGCTGCTCAAGGCCCCGTCCAACCTGGCCTTGAACACCTCCAGGGATGGGGCAGCCACAACCTTCCTGGGCAACCTGTGCCAGTGCCTCACCACCCTCATTGTGAAGGAATTCCTCCTTATGTCTGGCCTAAATCTGCCCCTCTTCAGTTTAAAGCCATTCCCCCTTATCCTGTCACTACAAGCCTTTCTAAACAGTCCCTTCTCAGCTTTCTTGTAGCCGCCTTCAGGTACTGGAAGGTTGCCATAAGGTATCCTCAGAGCCTTCTCCAGGCTGAACAACCCCAACTCTCTCAGCCTGTCCCCGTAGGGAAGGTGCTCCAGCCCTCTGATCGTCCTTGTAGCCCTCCTCTGGACCTGTTCCAACAGTTCCATATCCTTCTTATATTGAAGATTCCCGAACTGGACACAGTACTCCACATGGGGCCTCACAAGAAAGGACTAGAGGGACAGGATCACCTTCCTTGACCTGCTGGCCACGCTTCTTTTGTTGCAGCTCACGATACAGTTGGTCTTCTTGGCTGCGAGCGCACATTGCTGACTCTGTGAAAATAAATAATAGAATCATAGAATGGTTTTGGGTTGGGAGGGATCTTAAAGATCATCCAATTCCGACCCCCCTGCCATGGGCAGGAGCATGTCACACTAGATCAGGCTGCCTAAGGCCCCATCCTGGCCTTGAGCACTTTCAGGGAGGGGGCATCCACAGCTTCCCTGGGCAACCTGTGGCAGAGCCTCACCACTCTCATCGTGAAGAATTTCTTCCTAATGTCTAGTCTAAACCTTCCCCCTTCCCTGTATTCTTTCTCCTTCGTATAGAATCATAGAATAGTTTGGGTTGGAAGGGACCTTAAAAATCATCTAGTTCCAACTACCTCTGCGATGGTCAGGGACACTTCCCACTAGATTCGGCTGCCCAAGGCCCCATCCAGCGTGGCCTTGAACACCTCCAGAGATGAGGCATCCACAAATTCCTTGGGGGGGAATTTAGTTTCATCTAATAAAAGCGTTGATGACCTTTTCTATAGCTTTATGTTATTAAGAGCTGGTTGTTCTTCCCTGGTTTTTGTGTTAACCAAGAAAAGGGACTAGATTGACTTAACCATAACAAATGGTAACAGTTTTTAATTCTTTCAGACTTTAGGTTACACTCCAGATTTTGTCTCCACTGCCATGGCTCCCTATATAAAAGATATACACAGGAAAGGTATGCTACCCTTTGTGTGGGTTCATAAGTTAATTAGGTTCACTTCCTGGGTGAGTTTTGTGTGGTTTGTAGAACTATAGACAGCAGCTTTTTACCCCATCATTTTGCTGTCCTGTAGGAATAACGTTTTAAACATCAGCAACAATCCCGTTGTAATAGATGTTAAGCGCAGGTGTGATAGTGAGATTTACGTTGGGTTTGATACATTTGGTATAATTACAAATATGAGGTCTGACCAAAAAAATGAGACTGTGCCTGTAGCTCTTTTTATTTAACAAATTAAGAAAATCAACTACAACCACCTTCAGAATACTGGTCTTCTGAGTTGACACACAGCTACATACCATGCTACAAATGCTTAAAACAATTCCACAGATCAATTTCTAAAAAGGCTGTTGATGATCTCCATTGGTTTTGCTTTCATGTCTTCCACTGACAAAAAATGGGTTCCTTTTAAGCACTGACTTCATCTTTGGGGTCTCTTCACTGTAAGCTTCAGTCAATAATTGAAAACTTTCTCTTCTCTTCTCTTCTCTTCTCTTCTCTTCTCTTCTCTTCTCTTCTCTTCTCTTCTCTTCTCTTCTCTTCTCTTCTCTTCTCTTCTCTTCTCTTCTCTTCTCTTCTCTTCTCTTCTCTTCTCTTCTCTCCCATTCTTGGTTCCTGAGCCATAGGGTTAGTCTCGGAGTTTATTTTGCATTGGACCTCATACATGCATATACCTGCATGTATTTCTTATTGTAGCTTTATTTTGTAAATAGAAAATATCCTTACAGATATTTGCTGAAACGTGAGATCTAGAAGTTTTCAGTGCAGCTTAAACTTTTTCAACATTCCTATGTGCTTCTAGGGTATCACTTATTTTATGATCAATTACTTTATTTCTGTTTACATTAGTTTAGCTTTGCAGCTTTCTGAGCTTGAGAGGAGAAAGAGTATTCTAAGTACCCGATACCTTGCTAACACAGTCTGGAATTTATAGAGATAGATGCATATTTCTGCTGAAATGCGTTTGTTTGGAGAGCATGGATGCTTGAATGACTGATGTCAAATACTGTTCCTGTGTAGGAGTTTTGATACTGTCTGACTGCCTCATCATGTATGTCTTTTTGGTTCCTTTCTCCTTCCAGGCATAAAGGAAAGATAAGAGGTATCTGTAACAAATTACTTTTTCAGTAAACAATGTTGCATTCACAGCTTAAATAGGGTTCTTTTTAATGTGACTTTAGTACTTTACTTGATCAGGTGTCTGTCGCCTTGCAAAGGCAATATCTTGCTTTTGTTTTAGCATGCTTTAAGTTTTTAAAATACAAGTGGTTGTTGCTGCTGAACTTAATTTGTCTTTTGTCTTTTTTGTTTAGGTGTTCGTGTCATCAGTAATGCTGGTGGAATTAATCCACTTGCTTGTGCAGCTGCCCTCGAGGAGGTAGCAAAGAAAGCAGATGTTGATTTGAAAATAGCGGTTGTTGCTGGGGATGATCTGATGAGTGAGGTATTTTACTTCGTCATAAGTCTTAGTGGGATAGTGGATTGTGCATGAAGGTGGCGTTTACTCTCCTACAGGAACTTACTCTGTGTATCTTTATGTAGTAATCTTCTGCTATCGAATGCATCTAAAAATGTTGCTTCATTTTTAATATATCTTTATGGATGAAAACAATTCTTGGCATGTCTTATGTTTGGTGTGTGATGGGAATGAGTTTTATAAGACTGTGGATCTGTTGTTTATCTTTTTGAAGCCAACTGTGAATCTCATCTAAGGTCTGCTTAGCACTTCCAGAGAAGCTAGGATGTGGTGTTATTCATTCTTTCTGTCTAAACTAGATAGTCTTGAATGTTAAAACTCCTAAATTTAAATGTAACGTAGTTACCTTGTGTTCAAACATTTCTCCCTTCTGGCTGTTTTTAGTCATCTACAGGCATTTGCTGCTGTTATATTGTTGACAAGTTACTGTTCTTCTGTTTTTAAGTAATTAGTTTATGGCCAGCAGGGTAATGCTAAGTGGGAGGATCAAAGTTTTAATATTAAAGAACCCACTTGAAATCTAGATATGAAATATATGGCTTTTTTTAACTTTTGATGAAGCTTTATGTGTGAAATCTGATTTCACAGAAAAGCTTTGACCATACCTGAAAAGATAATGTGAAAGCAGTTTAGATGTTGATAGTGGTTAAGAGGAGATAGGTTTATGCTATGGTTAAATCTCTGCCTGTAACTTGGAAAATTATTTATCTGTGTAGGCTCTGTTACTCCTTGCATGCTGTTGAAGGTGGAAGATGGTCAAGTAAGATTCTTTGTTGGCAAGTTACGTGCAGTGCTTGGACTCCCTTTCAAGAAACTTCTGCCCTATTGTGGTTACTTTAGCATCAGTGGTCCAGAATGTCAGTACTGATATAACAGTAAAATTGTTACTATTCAAGCTTGGCATGGATATTCCTAATCTGAAATGGATTATTTTCTATGCTATTTTCAGTACTTAATTTACAGGAACAGTACAATTTTACTGTCTATAGGCAGCTTGTACTGTTAATATCAAACATTGTAAATTACACTAGGAAATATTTGTGGTTTTGAAGCTTTCAGTAGAATACAAAAGTAATTCAAACTACAAGTTTTTTTCCCACACTATAGATCCCTTGTGTAACTAGCATTAGGCATGGCATTTATGCAATCGCTGGCTCCTGGATCAACTGGTTTCCCAATGCAAGATAAAAACCACCCACCCCTGTACTTGCTTCTCTGTAAACACAATGTATCGTAAGAATCCCCTGAAGCTGCAGAATTAGCCTTTATTTCTGGCTGCACCACTGTTGCCATTATGGCAGACACATTTCTGTTTGCTGGGTTTGATTTATTCAGTCCTGCAGCAATTAAATGCAGTTTAAAAGCCTAGGGAATTTGCCGATTTGTTGTAGTTGATTGTCTGTGAGTGGACTAGCATTCTTTAAAGACCGAGTTATTTTTCTGTGTGCTGGAAAACTATGGTGAAAAGCGTGTCTTGGGCTTTTAGCCATTCAACTGATTTGTTTTGTTGCTAATTTTAATGATTATACTTCGCTTGGAGTTGCTGTGAAGTGGATTTATTGTCTGATCCTAATAAAAGACTTACAGTAGATACTGCAGAATACTCATAGATTTGGTGTTTTGTTTGATTTTTAACAGAAAGAAAACATAAAAGGAGCTGGTATTACTGATTTAGAGCGTGGCATACAGTTTCCAGAGGGCATTCATAGCATGAACGCGTATCTTGGGTGAGTTACTTAAACAAGTTCCTTTTATTATGTAAAAATAATTTTAGTACGTTGACTACATGAAATAGTTTTATTTTGCAATTAGATCCACCCTAGTATAGGAGGTTCACCTTTGCGTTATTTAGGCAATCAGAAAGAAATAATTGTTTGCAACTTGTAAACAAACTTTTAGCTTAGAAACCTGCCAGTTGTGACTCCTTAGCATGACATGTCTTGTGAATCCTCAGGTTTTAGTTCGAGCCAAAATAGTTTTAGTTTGATTACAACAATTGCAAAAATCCTTTTTCATATGTGGAGTATGCTATTGCTGCATGGAGCAATTGTTTAGAACGTTGTCAGTAGAGAAGTGCAACAGGGGAATTAAGGTACTGGGACATGCTCTGAGTCCTGTAGGAGGTTCCATTAGGTTGCGCTGAATTATCTGTCAGGCTATGTATGGCTGAAATTTTGGAAGCTGGCTTTTCAGGACAGACTACTGTTTTGAAATATCTCCCTTGCCTCCTTTATGATACTAATAAATTTCCCATTTATTAAATTATCCCGTAAATTTCTAAATGCAGGTGGTATAAATACCTGTTTGTGAGCAGTTGAATCTTAATTGTCACCATCGACTTCTTCAGATGAGTCCATGTCACTCATGCCTATCAAAGGGGAAGGACTAAGTAATGGGACAAGAGTCGGGCGTTCCCCAAATCCAGCATCTCTTCTAGCTAATGGTCCTGGTGATGTTGTTTTCGCTATTCCATCCCCCATGTGATATACGTCATCCCTCCTGTATTTCTGTTTGGTGTACACAATCTGCCATCTTTTACATTAATCTTTGTGGAAAAACTGCTGTGCTTTCTTTTATTGTTATTATTATTGGACTTCCAAAAAATGCATCACTGGCAGATAATGGGGTATGGATGTACCTAGCACAACATGTATTTCTGTGAAATAAGAACCTTTCAATAGATGAATCTTTTTATATTAGTCTTTTGTGTTTTCTGTTGCTGGATTTTCTGTTTGTTTGACTTGCAACATTTGCAGATCATGAGAAACTGAAGTGAAATCTAAGAAAAAAATGTTTAAGATACCTAACTGTGAGAAAGTTTTCATTCCAGTTCTGCTGATTCTTAATTTATTAACAAATTTAAAAAGTAACACAAATCAAAGAAGAGAGAACAAAACGCTTACATCTTATGCTTACATCACTAAGATAATTATTTGCTTGTATTGCTAATGGAAGTGACCTTCTATGTACTACTTTAAAGATGATTGCTATGAGCATGAAAACAAGTGTTTCAATTGTGTCATTTAGGCACTTGAAATTGATAGGGTGTTCTGATAATTGCTTTTTAAAATATTCTTGTTGTATGTAAAAAAATGACAAGTTGCTTGTTCAAATTCATTTGCTATAAGATTTTAAAGATATTTTTGGTCCTGTGGGGGGCAGGGAACTGATTTTTTTTTTTAAAATATGCTTTAAAAAAATAAAAGTACTTACTGTTATGTGTTTATCATCTCTAGCGCAAGACCAATAAGTAGGGCTCTTGATCTTGGAGCTGATATTGTTGTGACGGGTAGATGCGTTGACAGTGCAATTGTATTAGGACCACTCATTCATTCTGTAAGTACAAGTTAATTTCCATATGATAATGAACGTACCTGAATGGATATTCAGCAATCATTGTCAGATTTTTCCTTCTGATGAAAATGTAGTTGTAAATTAAAAATAATGAGCTTCGTAATTTTTTTTTTAACTTTTATGTGTGAAAAGTTGCCAGCTTTCACTTTTCTTAAACTTATGGCAGGGATATTTTCTTTACCACAAGGTGGTGTAGGTAGGCTCACTTTGGCTTTTGAGGGGACTGAGCTGGGAGGGGCAAGGCACAAGAGGTGGTCTAAAACGCTGGTCTCTTCAGTGGGCAAGCAGTTTTATTTTAAGTAGTTGAAATTTAAGGAATTTGAGAAATATTGTGTTGAAACGCAACAAGTTACACAAACGGGATATATGGTTTCCTGAAGTTTTTTTAACAGGTTATGCATTTTGGTGAGTGATCAAATATCGTGAAATATGGAAGCTTTTTTTTCAGTACATATTTTAAAAAAGGAGCATGGGGGTATGTGTTAGTGTCTAGTTACAAACATCCTTTCTAAAACTTTGTGTTCTTCTGACTTCGTGTATGTCAAACATTGCCTAAGCTAGAATTAAACTTTCCATTTATAATTACCATTATGACTTTTTACTTTATTGCTATCTGTTTACAGTCTCAAAATAGCTGTCAATGTATATTATTTACTCCATAGAGGCCTTATCTGATTTATTGAAAGGTTTTAGGGAGTTTTCCACTAAGTTCTAAATAAGAAACAATTACTACATTCCTCACTTGAACTTGGGAAAGATAATTTCTAGTTAAACAGAAAACATACTTCCAGTTTTTAAGGATGACTGGTAGTACTCCAGGAACTGATAATTTTCCAAAGCTGAAAACACATAGTGGTATGTTTACATAACTCAAAATAGTGCTAGACTTTTAAACCTCTGGGTTATGCAAATTTTGAATAATATGAATATCGCATCTCCAGGTTTTCTTTTGAAGAGGGTGTGGCCTTGAGAACTCATATTTATTTGGGTGTGTTAATAAGAGGAAAACTGAAAGACATCAGAGCTCTTTTACTAATTTACTATATAGTGACTCAAATCCATGTACAGCATCTGTTGATTGTTGCTCTTTAGATTCCAGCAGTTAAATAGATATATACCCAATGTGTTGTTACTTAAAGCAGTGAATATGCTATGTGCGGTTTTCTGTACTGTATGAAACTTTTATATATGGAACATATTTTTTTTTTTCTTCTAGTTTGGCTGGAATAGGGATGAATTTGACTTGCTAGCTGCGGGAAGGTAAATGATATAAGAAGAAATGGGTAAATTTAAATTTCATATCATATAATACTAGGAGAATGTAACTTTAAACACTTAGTGATTTTGCGTATTATTGATTTGACTGAATGGTTTGGTTAGGTTTTGGGGTTTTTTTTTAAGGATCACTTAATACTCTCATTTGGAACTGAAACTATAGAAACTTCATTCTGGAACCAACTTAAAACAACAAAATGAGAAAAGGAGTGAATGATGTTATTTAACAGCGTAACTTCCTCTTGCTGTCCATTTTATGTCAAGAGGTGAAATCTTTAAAGTACAGACCAGTGATTCCCAGCTTTTTCTATTTGGCCATCACTCTTGATAGTTAAGATGTAGCATGTCTTATCCTCAAAGATGCACAGAAGGAGATTCAGTCAGAGGTTAGCATCCTTGTATGGCTTTGCAGAAGCTCAGTGTCAGTAACTGTTTGAAAACCCTAGTTATAAGTCCTGAAAAGAGGTTAGGAATGTGTTGCAGAAAGTATAGGTCAAAATTCTGACATCTAACTTTCTGCATCATCTGACTATGTTGAAGTCCATAAAAATGAGTGACTGCTTAGGTAACCCCAGAACACCTAATAGTAGTATGCTTGGTCCTTGTGTTGCTTGAGAATAAATGTGGAGAGAAACTCTGGCTCCACTGAGTTTGGGAGGATGGAGAGATGAGGATTTTCCCCTTAGTTCTGAGTGTTTACAGACTATTGCAATCAAAGATTTGAAAATCATAGTACATAATCATAATACATTCTGTCCTTCACATTGGATGTGAGATCTTCTATCACTAGATTTATTTTTTTTTTTCATATTTAGTTGCACAAAATACAGACTGCTAAGATACTGAATTTTGATTGAGACTTCTTGAAACAACCAATGAAACTTGTGTTTTGTTGTCAGATAATCTTTTAGGTGTTCATTTGTTTTTGGGAAATTCTTTTGACTCTTCATGTAAAAGTTACTTCTTTCAACTCCTATTAATTCATTTTTAAGATTCCCCTTTTATGTTCAATGTGTAATTTATAAATATGTTGGATGTCTATGGAAAAAAAATCATGTTCTTTTATTTAGCTTTATTTCTATTGTGTTATGGTATTTTAAAGTTGTATTTGTGGAACCTGATTTTACAGAATATTTAGTTACTTGAATGCCTCTTTTCCAGCCTTGCAGGTCATCTCATTGAATGCGGTGCTCAATGTACAGGTGGAATATTCACTGACTGGCATGCAGTACCAGACTGGTAGGTGACCGTGACATCAGCACATATGTTTGTAGTGGACCAAAGATGAGATTTCCTACTATATCTCTGCCCTGAAAACTGCTTTTACTTTATTTTTTTGGGGAATGCAATATGGGCCGCATGATACTTTTCCACCTTAATGTTGCTCTTCTGCAATCCTATTCTCCCTTTTGCAATTTTCCTTCCTGGTAAATTGGAGGGTTTCTTTGTTAACTTAAGAAGCAGATTATTTGAAAAAAAAAAAAAAAAAATAGCCCTTTGACTTTTTTTCCTTCCTCTTTTATCATCTGATTTTTTGAAAGTTTTGTTATTGGTTTGCATATATGATTGTAATGGAAAAGATAATATGCGTATTTTGGATGCTGTTTCATCAGTCTTTAGATCAGAGTGGCCTACACTTCACTCACAAATTTTATATAATTTACTTTGATAAGGATGAATGGATGCCAAAGTCCTCTCCTACTGTATGAGCTGATCTCCACAAATGTGTTGAGCTGTCAGTCCTTTAAAAAATGTGTGTGTGTATCTTGTGTTTAGGCCTCCTGAATTAGACATTCACCTAGATAGGTCATTCTGCCTGCAGAGAAGTACCACAAGGAAGGACTAATGTAGCCTGCTTTTGATCAATTTGTTTTTAAGAGTCATTTAAGAGTAGGGAATGTGTTTTGTCTAAGATAAGTGATTCTACTTGCGGTTTATTCCTATTTTCCTTGAGATGAGAGGGAGGTATTTTGTAATGTGCCTTGTCATGAGAAAGGCCATACTTCCTTTACGTGATGGAAGAAAGGGCTGAAAAGTGTTGGGAAAGATGGAGGAGAGAAAGGTGGCTTTCATCAGGTGTGTTCCTGCTTCCAAGTTGACCCTGAGAAGGAGACCACTGGGGGCAGCCCGCAGCCCAGGTGGACCAAGAACACTGTGCCCTGCAAGCTGAAGAGCTGTTCCCCCGAGGTAATCCCCTAAGGGCTGCCAGGCTTTTTTCTTCTCCCTGTAGTGGCTGTTGCTGATTCAGAGCACGATCCTGAAAGGTGTCTTCTGCTTTTCTGAGTTCCTCAGCACTGGTGCTTTGCAGGTGAAGGAGTATATGGCACTGAAAGAAACATATTTAGTCACTTATGTTTGCCCATTAGAAGGCTACTATCTCTGAACAAACTGCATTCACTCCTCACTGTTGTGTTCTACGAGGAATCAAATGAGGGGATTTATAGTAATGAGACACTCCGTTCAGTTTGGAAATTTGTAACTACTAATCTTATTGCTATTCTGATTAATCTCCTAATGATTTTATTGTGCTGTGTCACAAAGCTTCTTACAATCTCTTGAAACTCTGTCTTGCTTTATAAATGAATGAAAGGAAAAAACAGAATGCTAGTTTTCTTATTAAAATGCTTGGTAGTTGTTTATTTTTAAGGATTTTTTCTATGAGAAATGGCAGTCTGTTTCAAGGAAGCTCGAGTATATTAAGGTATGAATTACTGTAGTCGGAGTAGCTAATTTTACAGACGTGTATGTACATTGCATATGCATAGCCAATACTCATGTGTCTGTATAGGTAGAAGTTATATAACTGTGTCTAAAATGATAGTAGTCTTGTGGCTTAGAGCTGACTCGTGCTGACTTGAGTCACTACTAAAGAATATAGGTTAGCACCCAGTACTGCTCTGTTACCTAGTCCCCATAAATCTGCATGAATACTTCTGAACCATGCATGATTGTATTTGTGCTGAAATGATAGTAATTTATTTACCTTCATGTTGAATCTACTGAAGAATTAATTATGGTTCTTTGAAACTAGTGGTTTGTTTGAAAATTCAAAAAGTCTTAGGCACTTAGTTAATGAAATTCTTGAAATAAAACATGTTACATGTAAGCCTGTATGATAAAATCCCGGAACTAGTCAAAACCAAAATAATATGTGAGCTTTAATATCATATTTGGAGAGGCAGAGAATAAGGAAGGGGAGGAAGTTTGTTAGAGAGCTTTGCTGCTTCCCACTTCCTTCTCCTCTCCCCGATAACTAGTTGCTTACTATACTTAGGCGCAAATGCATGAAGAGGAAAATACTATGGAAGCTTTTGGGCTGCAGAAAAATATATTTACTTATCTTGTTGACTCCTTAAGTTAAAGAAACTTGGTGGGATGGGACTTTTGTTATTTAGACAGTCTGAATCAGTTTTCAATGCATGCAGATAATGCATTGTGTTGTAACACACACTGATAATGTGATAATTCATAGTTTCAGTAATGACCAAAACATGCAATACCTGCTGCCACCAACATTACTTATTGCTGGTAGGTCAACAGAGCACTGACAGAGTTTGCAGGAGTTACCTGACTGTAGTTTTTTAGTGATTTCTTCCTTGTTTAAGAAAAGCTACATTTTCAGCAATCTTCTGAAAGTAAGCGTGTGTAATTTAGATCTCAATAAATCATAGTGTCTGTGATGCATAGTTAAATTCAAATGAGCCCAAGAGAGTCCATAAATGTGCAAGAATCTGTGTGTGTGTCATTAAGGAGCTTTTCACGTACAGATTTCTCACTGTCATGAGTGTGTTCGTGCAGCCAAGACCACTTACTATCCAGCTCTGCAAACATTTACTGAACCATTACGCTAGAGCGCAAGAAAACCTTTCACCGCCTTTGTGCTGCTCTCTGTTGACTAAACACTAGGGGGCAATCTCTCTCTTTTCCTCACGTCTTATTGCAGAGGGTTGGTAAGGTTATGGTTAGACTCAGGTCATTTATTGATTGTCTTTAGGGCTTTTTTTCTTTTCCAAGAACAGTAGTCCACGTTGCTCTTCTCTCTTTGGCTGCCGAAAAATGTGTAAATGCACTGCCAAGAAGGACGGTTGGCTATGAGTTTTCTAACTTGTAAACAGAAAGAAGAATAATTTATCAAATTTTAGGCTTATAAACCATATCTGTCTATAGCTTATGCCTAAGCAAAAATAATTAACTATGTAAACAAGAAGACTTTAAATTAAACTAAATAAAGCCGGGCAAGTCAGAGTCAGAGCTCACATTCCATCCATATGTTATCTTGTCTCTTGAGTATTGAGGCACTGGATTGGACCCACTTCATTCATTCAACATAGTTTTTAGTTGTTTTGGTATTTTAAAAAAAAATTCCTGAAATGGTTGATGTAGACCACTTCTGGTAACTCGTTTCTGTTGCGCAAGGCTGCTTTAAGTCTCAGGAATGTTCATGTGGGTATATTGTGGCAATTGAATATTTAGCTCTTAAAACCTAAGGCATTTGTTCTTCTTTGTTGTCTTGTTTTATATTAAAAACTTACTTTACCAAGTAAAGTGCATGTTCCAACTTGTGACTCTGTAATTACTTTAGTTGATAAAAGCTTGACTTAGTCAATTTCTTTCTACTGACATAAGGCACTGAGATTTCTTTAATTCTGCTGGGTGTATCTCTGTAATGTATTTGACTCTTGAAGCTATAAAGTTTTGTCCAGTTTTTGTGAAAACAGGCAGACAAGTAAAGGGTATAAATGCTTTTTACCTTTCAAGTGGGAGACATGCTGCTTGTGTGAGTTCTCAGATGTTTAGCAGAGAGAATGTAAGAAACCATTAGTTCACAGTTTATAGAAGACTAGTGAGCAGTCTGAAATGACTGATTTTAAGAAATGTTATCAAAAAAGACACTTATTCCTTTTCTGTTATTTGTGTAGTAAAATATGTCAGCAGATGGTCAGAAGAAGTGATAATACATCACTGCACCCTCTTTAATGTCTAGTGCACAGCACTCAATAGGGAATTCACATGATGTGTTTAAATGAACTGTGATGCCAGAAGGATATTGATAATGCGCAGCGCTGTATTTAATTTTCATTTAACCCCAGACATTTTGTCTGTTTCTGTTGTTTAGTGCCAGTGGGTGATTAGTACATTGTTTTGTTTTGTTTTGAAATGCAGGAGAGAATAAGCTAATGGTGATCAGTAGAGTAATCATTTTGAGGAGATGATAAACACTGACATTTTGCCCTAAGACAAGAGTGTACAAGGTTGAGCCTGCATAATCCTCTGGCCTGGGATGACCAAAAGGGTAAGTCAATAGTTGTAGTCTCTTAAGGGCTGGATCCAGATTGCTTAATTTGGTACTTGAAGAGAATCCAGCATGTGAGTTCCAATTAGCAATGTGGAATGCCTTTCTCTCTGTAGCATCCGCTGTTCCAGGCAGCCTGTCTGATTGGCCTGAAATTGCCTAGGCATTAAGAGTTTACATACAATGTGTACTCTGAAATGCCCTAGTCAGATGAGATAAGTGATGCAATCAATAAATTTTGCTTAAATTGCAGCAAAAATTTGAAAACATGTTGATACCTATGTGTAAAGAGATGTGTATATATTATGCATAAGCTCTTGCCTAACAAGTTAGCAGTTTTGAATTAGTTGCAAGAACACTGTTAGCAGTTGTAGCAGTTTCTGCTTTTTTTGTAACAGCATTGCGATTAAAATACATGCCCAGGGAGTTGAGAACCTTGCTTTAGAGCTCTTCTCAGCATGGCATTTGTTATGTCGCATTCCAATAAACTGCATTAGCTGTAGAGCTAAAGGTTCATACCATGAATTCCATGTCACGTGTATTGCTGTGACTCTTTTGTTTTCTTCATTGGAGCATCTTCCCTTGTCAGTAAATATACTACCCAAACTGTCCCATCTTTTGTTGCCAGTAGTTTCCTTAGTGGCCAGAATGAGTTACTTGAGGTGCCTGGCTCCTTATGAGGGAGGAAATATCTGTTTTATCTCAGACAGTGTCTTTCTCCCTGGGCGAAACAGGACTCAGTACTGATCGTGGATTTTTACTTTACTTTTGTAATGCAAAAGATGTAAGATACATAGCCAAAGAAGCTGCACAGGAGTTGGATAATGCATTGTCCCATTAATCCATGAGTAAGTTGTTGGCCAGCAGAGAACTGATGGCAGTTTCAGAGCCCCGATTCTTATTAGAGTAGGACAGCAGCCATAGGTGCTTGACGAGAAGGTGGCTTCAGCAGCAAAACCAGTTTTGGAACTTCTTCACCCTTGTGCTGTAGTCAGTGAGGAGCTGCTTTAACTGTTAACTCCTCATCTGGCCTCATCTTGGAGAGGGTTTCTGAAGTTTATTCTGAGCTTGAATTTATTCAGTGCTCTGGTTTGCTAATGCATATAAATTATTTATTGTTAAATACCAAACACACAATCCAAACCAAACATTTTGGATAAAAGAGTGGTAGCTGCCATCTCCTGTCATGAACTGATGTATATTATTTCTTTTAACTCTGTGTCAAAAGAACTACTAAAAATGTTTTAAAAGTAATATTTTCATTTGTAGTATTGTATTTTACTAGGTACATGATCACATAATTTGATTATTATTCATTTTAGTAGTTTCCTTTCAGAATAGTTTACGTTGCTTCGTATTGGTCCATATTACTAGGGGATTCTATTACTCTACTGATGCAGCTCTTTTATTGTTGAAGTGTGCTGCTTTGCCCCTGTGCCACTTTGAATGCCATGGCTATAGTTGCTGCTGAAGTTCACAGTTCTGTGGTTTAACTCCCCAAATACACTGTACAAAATTACAACTTGGCTGTGGGTTACGGCCAGCATAAAGTTGGCATGTTACAGACTGGATGTCATACGGTGTGTAGTCAGCAAAACCTACTAGCGAATCTGGCAAAGAGTGACTTATGTCAGTAGAAGTGCTGATCAAGGTGAAGATGTGATCATACTACCTGTGGTGTGTGGTAGAATACCCCATCCAGGTAGCTATTGCTACTAGTGAGCTCTAACACCAGCTTTGACTAGCTGTCACTTGACTGAATCATGTCATAGTTTGTTTCCAAACTGAAAATTAATTTTAAGTAATGTCTTCTAGCAATATATGTTTTCTCCTAAGCATGCATATGTTAATGTAGTTTATTATTGGCGTCTACTAGCAGGTAGTGTAGAATGTATGTGGTTTTGTGGTCATCCACTTTCAGTACGGATGGGATGCAGGGGCTTCTTGCTCGATTTGTTTTATCTGTATGTTTTGAATTGTGAGACAGTGACGGAAGCTTTTGGAACTTGCATGACCTGGGAAAACACGTCTTCTGCAACTAACTGAGCATTATGAAAAGTTCACTGGGTGGAGCTGGACCTTAAGGGGGAAACATCCTTCCCCCTTATCTCCCACTAAAGCAAAAAGTCTTCCTTGATACCATCACTGACTCTTGAAACAGAGTAGCAATGAAAGTGATGACCCAAGAGTAAGTCTCTGGTTGTGGTGTTCTTTTTGCTGACCTTCTGGGTCATGGATTTCAGGATGGTTCAAATACAACTAAAAATTCTTCACATACAAGGACATGCTAGTGTCCTTTGTCAGCATGCCTTTCCTAGGAAGACTTTTGTCATTCCTGTTTGTTTTTTTTCTTTTTTCAGCGGGGTGTGTGTGTGCGTGGATGTGTGTGTTTGGTTTTGATTTGGTTTTTGTTTGGGGCTTTCATCTGTGTTAGAACGTCTTCTCTTTTTCATGCAACTTTTTTGCAAGCTTTGGGCCAATCCTTTGCTGCAAGTGGTAAGAGCTGAGTCTCTTTTTAATATAACAAGTATGTTTCAGCCTTGGAGGCTATTTAGAAGTTCTTCCAGAAAGTAGATTTGTTCCTATATGATCTTCTTCCAGCAACTCTGGCAGCATAAAAAATTCTACTGTAAGAGTCCTCTGACTTTGGAGGCCCTAAAATAACAAGAAAATCTGACTCTGTCCTCTTGCTGTCTTCCATAGTTGGTCTGCTTTTACTCACTTAAGTGCTTGCCAGATTTTAAACATTTTTCTCTTTGCCTCATTATGTTGTTGGGTTTTGTTTTTTAATGATTTGGGTCTTTTGAGAGTGGAGCTTGGGTAAACTATAGTTTAATCCATATTGGTAGACTCAGTGGTTCAGAATAGGAGTTCTAGTGTCTACAGTTCACCTCTTTGTCCTTCAAAACAAAGATGGCTGGTGAGTGGGTACAGGAATTTCTAAGAGTTGCATGTGCTGATGACTTAGATCCCAGCCGGCTGCAGCAGTTGTCACTGTGGTGGGATAGACTGCACTGGGAAATCTGTCGTAGTGGAAGTGACTTCACTTTTGCGTAGGGCATTCAAAAAAAGCTGTGTTGAGCCTGCTAGCAAGGTACCTGGTGCTATTGCAAATAGCTAAGACAGATCAATTGTAGTGTCAAAGCACACAAGCATGGCACCTGGAGCATAAAAGTTTCTTAATTGTAGCCCTATTCAGTCACTGATGCTGTGTCACACTGGGCAAATCATCATGCGTCCTGTATCTGTTTCCTTACATGTAAAATTGGGATGATTACATATGTTAGATGTCTGTTACCCTACAATAATGTTCAAGACCAAGAACTGAGAGATTTTTTTGTCTGTCACACTTTAAAATGTTGAATGCTACATTCTTCTTTTCTCTCTTCTTCCTCTTAAAGTCGAAAATAACTTCTATAAAAAACAGTTGATTCCATTAAATTCTTTGTATTCACCAGGGTGTTTTTTTTAATTTCCCTTTATCTGTTGAGCGGTTTAAATAGTTTTAAAGACTAGTCTAATTAAATATAATCTTTACTGATTTGCTGTGGGTTTCCTAGGTGTCCTCCAGCTACCCTACTCTCCAACTTTTGTATGCTGTCAGTATTAAAGTTGCTGATCTCTGGTTTCAGAGCTTGTCTCTTAATCCTTTTTTTAAATAACAGGGTTATGTTTGAAGCTTCCCAATGATAAGGAATCTGTGCAAACTCCCATGAACTTTTACAAATGTCGTTTTAAGAGTTCACTGGTTTCTTTGCTTACTTCCTTCAAAACTTTGTGGATTTATGTTATACAAACTATGTTCATCTAACCTTTGCTGATAACCAGTTTGGTTGTATGTTCAGCACATTGTTCCCACTAGCACCCAAAAATAATTAATTTTGGGTGTGGACTGATTTTTAAGGATGTACAAAGTATCTGAATGTCACTGACTTTAATGAGAAGGGTGATGTTTACCACCTTTCATTATGAGGACCTTTTTAGATCAGTTTTGCTTTTGCAAGGGGCTGTATCTCCTTAGCTCCTCTTTTTATGTTCTCTTTGTGTCTCTGGGACACTTTACTTACAAAAATTTCCACTTCCTGTGAGAAGGGACTGAGCCAGGTAGCCTTTTAAGAAGAATATTAAAGCTCTGTATTATTTTTCAGATACTTCTAATATTTTTTTAATTTGTTTTTCAGTCATTACTTTTGCTTAAGTTCTCTGAAAATAAAACATAAGCCTTTTAGCCAGGAAAGTAGATATCTAGGTCTCATCCATATAACCCTGAAAATTCTGCCATGCTGCTGTAATGCCTAGCATCTTCCTCTTACTGCAAGTTACTCGACCACTTTCCATATATTGCTTTTGTGACAGTGTGAGGAGGAGGAGGAGTATTTTAAATTTACAAACATATCTATAATTTTCTGTTGTATTGCTTTTCTTTTTTCTATGCCTCGCAATTTTCTGTTCATTCTGTCTTTTATTACTGTTCTGGGCTGACAATCTTAACTTCCATGAATATTTCTGTTTTCTGGTTATAACTTTTCTGTGTATAATTTATTATTAACACATTAATTTAACTTTAATAGGTATGATTATTCCTGTCTCCTACTTCCCTTCATCTCATCCCTTCCAGCACAGTCTGTTCTTCCTGCTTTGACTGCCTTTTTACAAATCCAGAGTGCTGAGTGCAGTTACGTCTTCACCTTCACACTGTGTGTGCTGCTGTCACCAAAATAGGTTAGAATTAGCAATCACGGTTTTGATTCTGTTTAAGCATACACCTTTATTTCTTTTGGCTTCTTTTTGCTTTAACTTTTTCTCTTAGTGTCCTTCACCATTCTCTTCGCCACTTCTATCTGTTCGTTGTTGGTATCTGTTGTTATATCTGCACCTCTTTGCCAAGCAATAAAATGCATCATCTTATTATTGTAGTCAAGAAGTTTGTTCACTGCATTTCTTGTGTGTGTTTCTGCAGAAACAACCATATAGATTATAACTCTTAATCTGTTTATTTAATTAGTCATTACCATAAAATTCTGGTATGTTGTTACTCATTTTCCTTTTCACTTTCCCTTCATATTTATAGTTTTTTTCAATGTTTTTCATGTTTTAGGCACAACATAGGCTTTCCCATTGTAGAATGTTCCTCTGAAGGAGACTTTATTCTTTCCAAGCCACCTGACACAGGGGGACTAATCTCTTTTGGCACTGTAGCTGAACAGTTGGTGTATGAGTTGGGCAATCCTCAACGCTATCTTTTACCAGATGTCACATGTGACTTTTCCGAAGTTTCCATCACCGAAATTCCAGGTTGGTCCTGTTATATGTTAAGAGATGTGCATTAGTGAACTGGGTTATCAAACTAAAGCAGTTACTTTAGTTTTGATGTTTTCTCCTGCTATTTCTTGTTAAATCAGTTCCTTAGGTTGTCATACTATATTAAACTTATTTTTTTTCAAGGACTTCTGTTAAAATTCCTTTAGAAATTTAAATCATGCTCTTGTTTATCTTGCTGGCTGGCTAATGCAAACTTTTGATCACTACTGCTTTTGTTTTAGTTTTTAATACATGTCTTGCACCTACCAAGACTTTAAACTAGATATTCTGCGAGGGCAGCATTGAGACAGCTCCACGATGGTTTCAGTGATTTTTTTTTTAAATTTTTTTTTTAACTGCAACTCTCTTCTAAAAAGTCCATTTGCTGTCCTCAAAATTCTGAACAGTCAGTAGACTATAGAGATGGATATAATGTATCCATCTTAGCTTTAAAAGCAAAACAAACAAAAAGACCCAGGCTTAACATATTTGAAGATCTGTAGGTTGGATAAGGCAACTTGAAAAAGATTTTTAGCTACAGTCATTTGAAGTTTCTTTTTAATGCATCTGTATTATGTATCCTTTCTCATTCTGATGGAACTTATCTATAAAACTTAGGACAACTCTTAATTGCAAATTAAAAACTTACTGTGATACAACTCAAAACACTGTAAATAATCGAAAATAATTTGCTTCAATAATGAAAGTACCATAACATTGTACAGTGAACCTTCTACTCACACAGCATAACCAAATGGCAGTCTGATAAGGCCAGCTTGCTGCTTTTAGCTACTAGTTTTTTTGTAGGTTTTTTTCAAAAAGAAAAGAAACCCTAACCTTCCTATGAACTTTTAGCTTGCAAATGACCCGATATGACATGTTTGAACTTAAAATGAACTTTCACATGAACTTTCAGTTGGCCCTTTTAGAAATATAGCAGATGGAAAATGGGCAGATTTCTTAAATATTTTTAGTTTGAAGTGCTTTGACACGTACACCAATAAAAACAGGCAAGCTATCTATTTTTGCTGTTTACATTGCCAGTTTTATTGTCGTGCTGGATTACTTGCAGTATTTGAACTGAGAGATGCTTCTGTTTTATTTTTGTCAATGGATGCCATGCAGTTTGTTTTGTGGGGTTTTTAGTTTGTATTACTCGTTCTGGAACATGAAATCCTTCCAGATCTTTGCCCTGACTGTAGGGATGTTGTTCTGTATTGAGAGAGTTAAATTAACCTTATATCAGTTTTGCAGAGAGTGACAAAAGTTTTTTCAATGATGTGTAAAATTTCTGCTAGTCACATTCACTTTTTCAGATATGTTCTGATTTGATCTCTTCAGAGTATTTGTGTAAAGCTTTGAACTGCCTCCTAAATGTTTGCAAGCACAGGTTAGGTACAGGTGAGCTACAGTATAATTCTGACTTTCTGACATGTGGGGCTGATCACGCGCTGCTAACTTTCAAGGAATTGCACCTATTTATTTTTTCCAGTTTGAGCTTAAACCTGATGCCGTGGCAGTAATCAGTTTCTTCAGTTTCTTTTTGGCATTAATAGTCCTAATACTGAACATGGCAGTTGCCCTGGAACATACGTTCAGATTATTATCTTTCTGTTACTGACAAGAGGCTAAAGCTAAGTTATCCCTTCACTTACTAAGCCATCAGCAAATTAGCTCTCACTGATTTCTCATCTTTCTTGTTTTGTTTCTTTACCAAGTGAAGGCCTGCAGTCCACTCCAGCCAGCTACAGTACATTGTACGTTCTGTGTGAGTGTGCAGTAACTGGCTGTTAGGTGGAAAATAACTATCAGGTCTGAAGTCAAACTGCTTTTTTGTTAACTATTTTTTACATTCATGAACAAACATTTCAGGCCTTCTGCTAAAAGGCTCATTGAAGTAATAAATTTAGTCACCACTTCGTTGTTTGTGTTCCTGAGGCAGAGAGGACTGTTTTTGAAAGGTACTCTCTTCTGTGGCAGTGCAGCTATCAATGATTTGCTTTTTAATTAAGTGCATTTGATTATATGCATCACAAAAGAATGCCTTTGAAGTTATATTGAAGAAGCTTAAATATTGATTTTTTCCTTCTCTAGGTTTTGATGGTGGGGCAGTGAAAGTTCAAGGAGCAAAAGGATCACCTCCTTCAGCGTTTTATAAGGTATTGTCTCTTTCTGGGGCATGTAAGGTATTTTTTATTTACAAAATTTTATCTTCTGGAGAAAATACTAAATATGTTCTGCCAAAAACTTCTACAGCTTTAGAATCCTCATCCTCCCTGCTGTAAGAATAAAAGAAAGAGGGGGAAAAGGAAAAAAAAAAAGCAAGCCTTATTTGGTACATAGAAACATCTTAATTTGTATAACGGGCTTGTCCACAAAACTCCAAAGAAGATTGGGATGGTTCTTTTATTGTAATAATAATAATTTTTGAAACATCCGAGCCCGTTAACTGTTTTATATGTGTTGATTTTTATACCGGTGTGTTAATTCTGTTTTATTGCCTTGTGAAATTCACCTGTGAAGTAGTTTTCAAAAGGTAAATAATGAGTAACTGCATCTGTTAAAAGAGCAACTAAGAATGAGACTGATAGTCTCCTGAAATATTCTATTGAAAGAAACCAGCACTTCTAGTAAAATTGTGATGGTTTGTGTTTGTTATTATAGTCTTCTAGTGCTCTCCATTTTCCGAATGGATGCCAAGGTTCTGGTGAAGCAGCAATAAGACTGGATCTTTTTCTTATTTAAACTGGTGGCAAAACAGAAGCAAAGTTGAGATCAGAAATTAAATGCTTAGCACAGCCATAGCAAAAGGGAGTTAACCTAAGCAGGGAATTGAGCTAATATTTCTGTTTAAATAATATAACGTATGTCTGAGCATAATTTTTCTTTTAAAGATTTTGATATATTTTACGAATATATATAACACCGTTTTATATAAGATAGTGTTTCATTTTATTAAAACACACAGTATATCAAAGATAAATAGTATCATCACCAAAGCAGGTTTGGGTTTGGTGAGTTGTGAAGTCAGACTAGAAGACGTCTCTACGGGCTCCGTGATTGAAGACAAAGCATTTTTAGCATTAAGTAGTATACAGGTCACTTTTCTCATGCCCTTGTTTAGCTATTCACTTGTCAGCTTTCTAGTAATCAAGTGTATATCAACTTTATGAAAGAAGTGATTGGTATTTTAAAAGTTTTGTGGGAGTGTAATCTGAACGTGAATTTTTCTAAACTTTCATCTAATTTAATGAAGCATTATATTTTTTTTATTGTTAGGCAGCCTACAATTTCAGTGCAGTATTGACTTGTCAGCTTTTTACATTTCCTCGGGATTTTAGTTACTATTTCAAGAGTTTTCCTTGCCTAATGCTAGAACAAAAAATTTATTTTCTGAGTGATCTGTGTCTGTTAACTCCACTCGGGAATAACTGTCTTTTTACTCTGAAAATATGGTTTTGTCATGTTTGGAACAACGACAAAAAAGTCTTAAAACATAAATTGTAAGCACATTTCTGAAAGATATTTAGCTTTAACAGTCACTCTTACAGTGTCAATGTGTAACTGACAGAAAAGTCACTTTGGAAGTAATTCCTAAAAATGACCTAGAATGAAGAGTATACTTATGTGTAAAACATCAGAATCCGTCAATCAAGTTACAGCTATGCTAATGCCCTTATTGTTCCTTTAGTAAATAGTCACATTTGATCCAGGCAAATGGAGAAGTTACTGAATGTATGGAGGAGGAAGTATTTTTTTACTTCCTTGGTCTGAGTGTACAATTAGAAATGGAATACGTTTTACTTCTTCTCAGCAACTTTCAGCAACCATTCTGTTCAGCAGTCTTGTCTCCTGCAGTTTTTATTCTTGACTTTACATTGCCATACTTCAAATATCTAGAGGAAGTAACTGAGACTTGAGGTTTTTAGTTGATGAAGCTTGAAAAATGGATAAGAACCCTGGAAAGGGATAAACAAAATGGAATGACAGTTCATTTTTTTTACATAGCAGTAAAACGAAAATAAGTTTTAGTTTATTTCTTATTTGTTTGTTATTATGTGTTCACTGAAACTTTTGAAATGCATTGTTTCAGATTTTTTTTAATTTGTTTTGTCTATTAAATGGTGTAATAATATTCTAAAATATACAAGTTAGACTTCCTGTGAAATATTTCTGGGTTTTTTTAATTGTTTAATTGGTTGTCAGTGATAAATGGGCAAATACTTTGCATAACTCTTTTAAAAGTAACTTTTAGGAAAATGAACCTAGTGTGTTCAGCTTGCCTAGGAAGTGCCTGAATGGGCAGTACAAGAAGCTAGAAATATTTTAAGGGTGTGTTTCATTTTCCACATTTACTGTAATGCTTCTGGAAAACTTACATCTAATCTATTTTGCTGTGATAGATTATTGAGCTTTTCAACAGCTCATAATGTGTTGTATGTACCAAAATAGGTAAGTACAGGGGAATTTAAGGATGATGATGAGAAATTATTCAGGTTTGTAAATTTGAATCTTCCTCCAACAGAATTTTGAATTTCAGATAATGGAGTAAATTTTTGTGATGCTTCTTGCTATTTCAGTTCTGTGAATAATGAACATCAGAGACAATTTATAGGATACCCATTCTGAATCCCATGTAATTTCATAATCCCTTTATTGTTAGGTAAACGCCACTTACCTTGATGGCTTCAGAGCTACTGCTGTCTGTCCAGTGGGAGGTCCAAAGGCAGCACAAAAAGGAAAACGCACTGCGGAAAGTATTCTGCAAAGGTTAGTATTTGAGCCTTGGAAGGGCTTTTGGCTTTTCCTTTTCAGAGACGATAAAAATAACTGTGACGCATGATGACAACCATATAAACCTTTTAAGAACCCTAGAAAAATTATAGTCTTCCAATTGGGAGGGCATTTCAAGACTGAAGTAGCCTGGTGTGGAAACCTGTTCTCAACATATAACTACACTTCAGCTACATTCAACAGAGAGAAAGCTCTCGCATATTGTTGAAAATAGATGGCTGGATGGTAGTGAGAAACACAAATTAATGGAAAAGCAGTGATTCGGATTAAAATTCTCAGATGCCAGAGAGAAAGCCATGTGAAATTACTTTTCACTCATTTTCACAGAACGTTTTTATCAAAAGTCTTAGAGCTGTGAAATGTAGGCAGTTTACCAAGTTTGTGTTTTAAATTATTTTGTTGGTGCCTTGTAAAATGTGACCAATTATTTTGTTTGCTAGAACAGCTTCACCGTTCTAAGACACCCTGATAAATCTTTAGACATATTGTCATGCCAGTATATTTAGGTGAGGAGGATAATCCTCTTAAATATAATTCTGTAGCCTCACGTAAGTGTGAGCATTTACTCCAACAGCCCCAGTCTTTCTAGTTCTGAGATCTGTATCTCTGTGCCATGTTTTGTATAAAATTTCCTCCCATCCTATTATAGACCTATTCATCAAGTACACTAGGATAGAGACCTGTCAGAAATGAAAGGTTTACTGTGGACTTAGTATCGTATTGCGCATGTGCCTGTGTACTGCGCTATGAGGGAGGAGCTGTGTCACTTCCCTCAAGAGGCACAGCAGGTGGGATATGTAATTATTAGGCTAATATTGGATGTGTAATTAAGCTACAGAATCCTTTTCTTCAGAGTAGGGTGAATGTTGTAAGGTACATAGCCAAGAGCTACTGAGAAAATCAATGAAGAAGCCCTTCAAGAGCTGATAGAGAGTCAGGGACTTGGAAGTCCACTAAAAGCAATCTTTTTGGAAGCTAGGTAATTATTTTGGTAATAGAATAGTATGTTTTCCCTTTCATGTTTGCTCTGGGACGTCATTTCTGACCAGATTACATCAGTCTTTTGTCTGATTGAAGCAGTTTGTGGTGCTGTTGCCTCTGTGACCACTAGAAAATTAATTTGGCCTACTTGCTATGCTATCCTGAGTAATCCTTAGTAGAGGGATGATAGAAGGTCACCAGGGGCTGGTTTACTGGCTTGATAAGTGGCCCATGAGGCGTGCCTGGAGCAGTGGTGGCTTGTTCTGTGCATTAAAAATCACAATATAAAGTATTGCCCATGAATATATTCGGTGTCAAACATGGTCTTGAACAGCTTAATTTAAGGAATTGTTTATCCAGCATGTTCGAAAGATTTGTATGTATCAGCCCAGATATACAATAAGAGTTAAGCTATTCAGATAGCTTCTAGAGAATGCACTACCAGCAACAACAGCACTTTGGGAAGCTCTGACTTCAGTCTTTCTGCCAAATCCTGTTGAAGAAAGTGTCGTAAGGACATGATTTTTCAGCTAGCCGTCTTCCAGTCTGTTCTAGCTTAAATTCTGCCTAGTAGTCTAATGGCAACAAATTCAGAATAAGCTACACAAATTTTAAGGTGCTTCAGTTGTGCAGGTCAAATTAGTTGGTAGCCTAAGATATTAAGCAGTTTTGGCAGCTTGTAACATGACTTCCTTCACTTCTTTCTTGCATGCTTCTGCTTTATTTGTTTATTCATTTTTGAAAGCAGGAGAGATTTGGCAGTCTGTGTGTGAAAAAGTCTCTTTGGAGTAGTCTTTGGTACTGTTTCATTTTTCATGGTTCTCTGTTGCATTACCAAGACATGTGAAAGAGCTAAAAATTACCCACAGAGTATATTTTGAACTCTAGTATCTCTGCCTGTAATGTTTGTAGATAAATAACTTGAAATAACTTACTACTGACACAGTTTGCAAATTTAGGTACCTTAAATCAAGTGTCTGTCTTTCTGTGGTCATCAGAATAAAGACGGTCTTATTTGTGGTACATGGACCACCATCTCTTTACAACAATTAGAAAATAACATTTTGTATTTAAGTCCTGTACACTGCTTCATTTTGCAGTTGGTTTCTCTTAAATGTTTTATTTTTTTACCTTGATTTTTCTTTTTTACTTCATATGATTATTTTTTTTAAACTATAGCAGTTATTTTCAATTTTAATGCTTGAGAGTTGGGGTTTTTATTTATTTGAAGAGTTGTTGCAAACAGTATTTAACCCGAATTTAATAGCTTTCACAACCCTAGTAATTCCTGGATCTCTTAAACCAGTGTGTTTTCATGGTGTATAAAAAGAAGGTAACGTTCATCCCCATTATTAATCATGATTGGACAAACTTGGCACTCTTGACACAATGTTCTTTTGGTGGAAATATACTTAAAGAAAGAGTTTGAGGAATTTCACTGTCAGACTGTAAAGGAACAAGTAATGAAGAAATATTCTCTTTAAAAACTTTATGTACTTTTTGGCATTTGAGTTGTATGTTCATTAATCTCAAGTAAAATGCCTTTAAGATTTGAATAAAATTTCCTTCTGCAATTTAATTTTTCTTCATTGGTTCCCGTGACATAATGAGATAGTTTAATGTACTTATTTGTACTTTATAATGCCTTATAGCAGAAACAGAGTTAAGACATGAATTACTGGCATGAAAACCGGGAAGACTGCATATACTTTAACTACCTTTCAAGCTGTCGTTTGTTTTAAAGAAAAGTAAAGAGCTGAAATCCTTTTATTTGTCTTTGCCTGCCATCTTTCAAATAATTTGAACAAACAACAGCTCAGTTTGAAACCTAGGGATAAATTCAGAGGCGTAAACTTCCCTGTCAGTAATACCTTCATTTGTAGTATTCAGATATGTTTGTTTAGTGTAAAGTATTCATACTCTGGTTTACATGATGGATCTAACTCCTGTGGACCACACAGGAGTACTTCAGGTAATAATTTTGAGGCAGTTTACTAATAAAAAAATCATTTGTTGCAGGACTCGACTTATTTTCAGTCAGCTTGGGTATGAAGATTACAGTGCAGTTAACATACAGGTTTTAGGGTCTGAAGATACATACGGACCTCATGCTAGAAGGAGTGTAGATGGTGTAAGTATTCAGTGGAGTGTTCTTAAACTTTTGCTGACCTCTTGTAATCTCCATATTGTTATCTTTTCTGCAACTTTAAAGGAAGTCACTATCATCGTCGGAATTTCACCCCATCATCTTGCAAAGAATTCAGTGTCACTACTTAGTATACAAAATTAACACTGACAAGGTCTTTGCAGTATGGGGTCTTCCAGAAGCACTGATATGAAATCTTAGGAAAATATTGTTATAGTCTGTTCTAATGTTGTTCTCCTAAAAAAATATCTTCTTATAAAAGCTCTTATGATGTACAGTTAAATTGTTTTAGATGTAACTCTGAAAGACCACGTTGTAAAGGTTTGTAGAGTCAGGAAATGGCAGAATTGTTGCCTGTGCAACTTTAAAAGTGTCTTTAAGTACTAATCGTGAAACAAGCTTCAACTATATAATTCTGCATCATATTTTGTGACTTAACAAATTAATATATAGGAATATGCATTATGTCTATAGCCACTGCAGCTGTGATATCCATGTTCTGTTTTCCTAATCTGTAATACAGAAGTCCTTTTTTAAAAGCAAAAGACTGTAAATCTTCTCCTCACTTACATGCACTTTAAATATTTAGACAGTTTAGTTTGTTCCAAAACAGTAGCATCTAATTCTTCTTTGTCAATGACAGCCTTGCAAAACACTTAAGATACACTTGGTAACTCGTCTCTGAGTTTGATCTTAGGATTGCTGACACTTAGAATAGCTGACAATTTGCATGTGTAGGAAATGAGAACGTGATGTGGAAAAAGCAAACTTCTTACTATAAGTGTTCTTAGAAAATAGGCAAGTTATAGCTGCAGCTCTTAATTTTAGTGCTTGAACTTTAAATTTCATTCTGCACAGCAGCAAGAGTTACTTCCTGATGAACTAGCTTCATGATGTGGTCTATCTCTTTTTAGGACCATAAACCCTGCAATGCTAAGTGTGTTACTGAGATTGCAGAATCAAAGCTTTGAAACGTAAGAACAGATGTTCCAGATGTTGAATGTGCTGGTATTAACAGAACACAGACTTGATTATGCATTGTAATACGATATGTAATTAAGTTTTTACATAGAAAATTTTCTGTATCATTGAATGGAGTGAATAATGAATTGAAAAAGTAGTTTATTCTCTCTTATTTTTCAGTTTGCCTCACTTAGAGTAAGTTAAATAATTTTTCCAAATGAAATTGAGTATTTGTAATATCTTCTCTATTTCCAGCCTCAACTCCCAGGTCCTATATTAAAAGTAAATATAGAGCATGGTCTCCATTATATGTTCTCCCCATACATGTCTTAAATAGGATATGAGAGTTGAGGCTGCAATATGGGAAACTGCTGTATTGCCCTTCTTCACCCAGTTCTTCCAACAGTCTGAAATAAACTAACCAGAGGAGTTTTCATCTGGAAAGCAGCCATAGTAGCTTGAGAAAAAAGGGATGGAGAGTGGGATTTGCTTTTTCCATTTGAAATACAAAATCATAGATTCCTAAGAAAAACATCTGCCCATTGGGGCTAATGGTAGAAGTAATGAAGTTTCTGAAACGCCCTTTCCTACCAGATCTTTCTGAACAAAGTTAGACATGGTTATTTGGGTTGTACATAACACTGCTCAAAACGGAGCCATCTAAATTTAAAGAGAGGAAGCAAGTCTGTGTGTGAATACCAAGACAGGGTAAGTTGAACAAGATTTAGAGCTCAGTGTAGGTGCCTGGTGTGGGTGAACCAATTCTCACAAAGGTCTGTACAAAGGTTTGCCTTTGCATCTGTGAAATCAGTGTATATCCCAGGTTTATGTATGCCTGTATACTGTAGTCTGAGATGTTCTGTGGAGCATTGTCTGTTCCTGTCAACACAAACTATGCTTTAGAAATCAATAAATGTTTGCCTCCTTTCCTTTCTCAGTCTTTTCTGCCTTTTTACGTGGTGGTCACTTGCCACTCTGATAGCTTGCTTTGTGAGCAGCAGCCCAGCATGAGCAAGAAAGGGACCTGAATCAGCACTGAGTAACCCCAATGGCATTTAATATCTCCTGCTCTGTTGTTTCTGTTGTGGATGAAGGAGTTATGATAGTGTTGCAGCATCAGTGAGTTTATCATTTAGGAATACTAGATGTGTTTCATGTGAAAGGAATCTATTAATAGTACTAGATAGCACTGGTACTAAACTAGTATTAGAGTTTGCTTTATAAAAACTGTATGTGCTGTGTCTGTTAGTTTTCTATTAACATTTTGCTAACCAATTTACAACACATCGTTAAGACTTGATGAAGTGTAACTTTGTTTTGCTGTGTTTTGTTTTAATTATGATACTGTAAGATAAATTACTTTAAAACGGTGTATATGTCCAGCTTTGATACTGGATTCGCCCATTGAATGGGATTCAGCTTACTGTTTTCCTAGGCCATTGTGTCTTGCATCTGTGGGTAAGGAGGTAAATCTAGAACTTAAATGAACTATTGAGCACATGGAACCAGGAAACAGATGTGAATGTATGTTTTCTGCAGGAATATTCCCTATTTATTATTTAATGAATTTCTTGGTAGCTTTGGAAACATTGATTCTAAAAAAAAAAAAAAGCATATCCAGTTGTATGGCTGCATATTTTCTTTGTAACAACAATTTTTGCAACAATCTAGTGCAACTTTTTAATTGAAAAACTGATTGTTTTCTTATTTGTATTGTCGTGATCAGGTTATCTGTTTCTGTATTTGTAGAAGGAAATTTCTATCATTTCAATGAACATGATCTGATGGAATAATATAACCTTTCCTACCTTGGCTCTGCTAACCTTTTATTTTAGGGTTTGCCTACATGGATATCAAGATGATAAACTAGTAAAAATGTGAATCAAGTTTGCATGATCTCCTGTGTGATAGTAGCCATAATGCTTAATGCAGTGTATTACAACATTTATAACAAACACCATTTCAGCAGCTGACATTAGTAATTACACCCATGTTCCTACATTGCCAAAGGTACTTAAATTCCCAAAATCAATTTGAGATTTTCTGAGTGTTGACATGTTCAGTGGTATTACTTTTGGAAAAAATGTGCTGTATACACAAAGGAAAATGATGCTAATGTACAAGACGTCAGTATCAAAAGCTAATATTCAACTTGATAGTTTCTATAATGTTTGTAAAGACTGCAGCTTTACAGAAATGTGGGCAATGAAATTAAATAGCGGTAGAATTATGAGATGTGTTAAAAGACAGGCAGGTTAGTAGTTGAGATCCAACATGGAGTTTTGTTTTGGTTTGGTTTGGTTTTTAGTGTAAAATGTTTAGTCAAGTTTTAAAATTTGAAGGAGGAGGGGAAAGACAGTTTGTTTTGTTATGATTCTATTAAATTTACTAGACTTCTAATAAGTAAACTTTTAGTTGGGAAGGCACAATAGCCTAGCATTTTTCACTGCCAGACACGTAAATTGAAAATTGCTTAAAGAACTGTTTCTGACATGACTTCTAGTTCTTGAAATCAGGGGCACATTCATCTTTGGGTAGTGAGTAAAAAACAAGTAAAAAAACATACAGCAAGAAGGATGAGATGTGGTTTTGTTTGATCACAACTTTAGCTCATTGGACAACTGCCTGCATGTAACAACAACTTCAGGGTGTTTATCTTTTCTCTCCTGTTCTGTGTAAGTACATCCTTTCCTGTTGACATCAAAAAGGACATAAACACCAATATCTTCTAGTCAAACTTCTCCTTCTTTGAATTTTACGTTGATTTAGGTAAGCCAAGAAATTCATGTAAAGTTACCAGAGAACCTTTGGAAACTTTTTGGTGCTCACAAAAAAGCTGACTAGCAGAGAGAAGTACCGTGCTGCAGAAAGCCACAGTTGTAGTAGAGCTGTTTGAGAACCTTCTGACCAGTAGATTTTGAGACCTTGTGTAATTCAGTTTCATATCTATGATGGAAATGGTTGTGCTTGTACTTCAGGACAATTAAGAGACACTCGCGGACAGACTTGTATTTTGAGCAGGGTTCGTGTTTTTAGAGATTCAAAGGTAGACCAAAGGTGATTCTTGCCAGTGAGTACAAGTTTTTTAATAAAAAGAGTCTTTGCCCTCAGTGAGACCTAATGTTCACTCTAAGACTTTTGCCAATGTCTTGATTCCAGTGGCAGATATTTCAGCAGCGGAAAGAGTTTTAAAGAAGTACGAACTTAAGGGAGAGACAGTATTTGTCTGCAAGGGCAAGTGTGTTAATTGGCTATAGAGTAGGGAGCAGAGTACTAGTTTGGTTTACCTTTAGGGGAGGGAAGAGTCTCCTCTCATCTCTGCAGATGTGGTGGCTTTTACAAGTTCTGTTTTCCTGTTTAACTCCCAAAGACTAGATTTGAATTCTTTTCTGTGAGCAGATCTGCTTATTACTTGATGCTTAGATAAGTAAACCTTTAACTTGACCCCAAAATATTCTCAGTGCAATTAAAGTTAAAAGGGAAAGTTTGGGAGTTCCACTGAGAGGGAAGCCAAGTACTTAGTTTCTTATAAAGTATTATTAGTTGCAGTACTTGATTCTTTGAGAATGTTGGAGAAGCATGAAATCCTAGAAGTCTGAAATACCCAATAGTTGACTTCATGGTAGTAAAATAAAAAGGTGATGGAAAGAGGAAATTATAATGATGCTGGATGACAAGTCACTGAACAAAAGTTGTAGTTTGTAGCAGTGAGTACTAAAGATATCTATTAGATTTCAGTTTGGTAAATTTAACTGAAGTTCTACCTCAAGGCTAATCTAATTTTGACTTTTGTGAAGCAGGGTCCTCGGGAAGGTGTTCTTTGGCTTGCAGTACACCATAAGCAAAAAGAAGCCGTAGAAATCTTCTCCAGAGAGGTTGCATCAGCTGGAACTGGCATGGGTAAATATTCACACCTTCTTCTAAGAATTTTAAGCTTATTCCTTTTTTTTTTTTCCTGAGCCCAATTCGTACCCAAGACTTAGTTGTGATGAGTTTCATTGCGCTGTACATAGTAAGTAGCCTGTGAGAGCTGCTGCCCAGCCCTGGCGTGCCTGGCTGGCTGAAGCGAGGGGGTCAAGTGGGCAGGCTCCAGGAGCTCCCCAGATACCACCCGACCTACAGCACCCTTGGGTTTCTGTTTAAAACATGCCAGGCCCTGGGGACACGCTTGCTTTCGTATACTTCTTACTTGCATGTGGAAGATCTCTCTGCCTATGGCAGGGGGGTGGAACTAGATGACCTTTAAGGTCCCTTCCAAACCAAACCATTTTATGATTCTATAGTGAAATAATATTTTTTCTAAGGGTATTTTTTTGGTGTAGAAATGGGACCTGTAGACATTAGTAAAATGATAAAACGAAAGCTCTAGAAGTCCATGTTTTTGTTCTTTGAGAGTCGTTATACTTCCATTTCTTCTACTGCTCCTACTGCCTTTTTTTCCTATTCCTTGTTTGTCTTTGTTTTCCTACCCGTAGTTACACTGATGTACAACAGTGTCTTATTCTGTTTTACCATATTATTAAATCTCAGTATTGCTATTAGATCTTACTGGCAATGAGCATGAAGAAAGTTATTCAGCTGGCAAAAAATTATCACAGTGTCTGGCTTTAACATTGCATTTTATGAAGAGCTATATAGTTTGAGAGTTTTGAAGGTTCTCTTCAGTACTTAGTTATGTGATGTTACAGCAAAGGATTTTCTGTAGATACTGCTGTGCTTCTACCCTGTTTAATTTGTAGCTGCTCGTGTGGGTAATTACAACTTTCAGATACAATTGAAAACTTTTTAATACGATACTGCAGTGAGTGTGCTAACAACTTGTATCTAATTCTTTATTCACAGTGCATGTTAAGTCCCCCATTTAAATTATAATCTTCCATTATTAAGTCAAGCTAAAATTAATCTGTCTTTAACATTGGATTTTCTGTGAATTTGTAATGCAACTATTTCAAGATTTTTTAATTGCCTTGTGAGGTAAAGTCAAAATACTGAGTTTTAATTATGTCATCTTAGTTTTTTAAGAGTTTGCATAATAGTCACCTAGTGTGAAAGGATCTGTGCTTCTGTTGTTTACCAAATGTTTGCTCAAAAAACCCTGCACATTTGTTCTTTGTAAATGTTCAAATGTAAATTGGATTCTCCTCACTTTCTAGAAGGACTTATTGTTTATTTATACTGACCTGGGATTTTTTTTCCTGTTCTCCTCCCAAGTCACCCAAGTGTCCTCTCTGTATTGATCTCACTTGTAAGCAGCGCATTCATGTGTTGTGATTTGCTGCTTACATTATGGGTATTCATCTCACTTTCATTACCCATTTAAAGTTTTGACAGCTTATTTTGAGGACTAGAGCTGAGATATTCTACAGAGGTTTCTACGTCTCCTATGGAAGAATGTATTGAAGATTTATGTAGATCTTCAAAATTAAATTACATGAGCTTAACCTGAATCTCTCAGCTTCCATAGCAAATCCCAAATCCTGATTAATGGAAGAGTGGGTTGATGTTGCCTTGGAGTTAAGGAACTAATAAACATTTTCTTTTCAGTGGATTCAAAATTGTATGGAAGCGTTCAAATTCTGTGTTGCAGTCTTTACAGTGATAGCAGAGATGTGGTTAAGGCAGGGTGATAGAGTTAGAGACAAGGTCAGTGCGAAGTCATCCTTTTATGTCCATGATATAGAATATGATCTCATAAAACTAATTTGGAGTATTTGTTGAGACAATTTTTAAAGACTTTGCAATTCCGAAGACTCGTTAGTAGGCCAGCATTTAGATGTATTTCTTAAGCCTGTTTTTTCTAATGAATGAAAAGCGGTATTTTCACAATTGGACCAAACTACTATTTCTATAGGTAGATAAGAGTTCATAATTGAAGTAGTTTCTTCTTTTTCATTATTTAAGTAGACTGTAACATACATGAAAGTAAAGAGCTAGACTTACTCTTTTTTATATATATATGCATAGATAATCCCCTAGCAAATATCTTTTTGAACAAAGAAAAGCTGAGTGGATTTTAAAACAATTACTTACAATTATTTGTAAGATCCAAAGATAGTAGAAGTGTACTTATCTCTCCAAATTCTTAATCTGCCTCTTCTTTTATAAAGCAGTTTCTGTGTATATAAAACTTCTTTGGAATCCAAAAGTGCTAAGTCTTGTTAAGGCTTCATTTTTTACCTTTCACTACCGTTCTTCATAGAATGAAGAAAGTAATAAATCTGCACTACAAGGATTGGGTGGAGTGTTTACGGTATTGGAATTGAATTACTGTAATATGTGAACATCTGTGTCTTAAGGTGGCAGGCAAGTTTTCGGTTTATGTTATTGGGGTTTTTCATGATGAAACAGATGCATTCTTGTGTCGAATTGGGTTAGGCAGCCTGCGCAAACGATGGAGTGTGTGTGTGCTGCTTTTGTTTCCTAAAGGAAATGCTTAAGCTTTTTAGAACATCCTGTAGCACTTTTTCTCAAAAAAAAAAAAAAAATCTGTTTCAATTCATAGAACCTCTGCTAATGAGGAGCAGTGGGAAAGAGCCTATTTCTTGGAATCATCTGGGGTGATAAGTAGCACTTTTGCTTGCCAGGTATAGGGCTACAACAAGGTTTTTGGCCTCCATGATGTAAATTGCTTGTGTCAGAGGGTATCAGAGCTGTTTACTTATATGCTTCCGAGTGCTTGAACAACCCCATAAATAATATTTTTTTAATTTGCTGAGGATACATTGAAACTGTTTCATACAGTCACTTCTTTCAGTTGCTGTTATGCAGTAGATGTCCGTAATACTTGCACAGATAATCTCTGAGACAGAGAAGGGTCAGATTTGGGATGTAAGTGCTCAGTAGGCTGCTTTGTGATGTGGGATACTTTTAAGGGTACTTTACATACAGTATGAAGAGTCTTTTTCTTCTCTTATTTTCTTCAGTGAGACTTAGCAAAAAAAAAAGAAAAAAAAAGTGCAGTACTGCCAAACAATAATTAGTGGTGCGCTAATAACCAAATCAGCTTAATGGTGCTTAGTTTCTGACAGTGGTGGAGGGTGCCAGAACTTGCAGTGAAGAGAAGAACAAGGAATGCCCACTGCTTAATTTTCTTAAAACTGATGGCAGTTAAATTAAAACTTTTGTTGGATGGATGTATAAGTGATCTTGGGAACAGAAGCCAGAATCAAGATGGCTGTTGTCGTCCTCTAATAACAGCACCTGATGTTCATTTCCTACCCCCTTCTCCCTTGTTTATTTCCTCCTCCTCTGTTTCACTGGACCATATTTGCAAATTATTACTATTCTCCAAAGTTTAACAAAAGTTTGAGTGAGAAGCAGGCAATACCTTATGGGAGTTCCGTCACTCTAGCGCAAGGGATGAAGTGTTGACAGGCAGTGAAGAACCCAGAACTTGAACCTCCCATATCCTGAGTAAGTGCTCTGGCCAGTGGGTACCTGAAATCTCTTTTGGTACAGTGCTGCACCACTTTTTCTTCCTGAGCATTGAGCAAAAATAGCTGTGGCTGCTGTCTCTAACTGAATAGAGCGTGCCTGTCGGGTGTGGTTTTGCACATCCCACGTAGGTCTATGTATGATGTAACTTTATGTGGGTTTGTTCTGCCAAAATGATGGCAGTTGTGGAGATGCACATGAAGTGAGGTTTGAAAAATGTATGGCTCTTGCTGATGAAAACAGAGGCACCTTTAAGCAAAAAAGTCCTGCCTTTCGAGTATTGCCAGCTTGGTCATGCCTCCTGCCCCCTAGCTCTCCTAGGTCAGCCCTCTTCCATGAGGGGAGGAAGTGGTTATGAGAATGGTTGCAAATAACCCTTCTTTCTTATTTCGTATATGCTTGTCATGAAAAAAAATTGAGGAAAAGCAAGATCAAATTATAAATCCTGCATAACCAGCAGAAAGGTGAAAGGAATTGTTGTTGGTTCGTAGGGTGATGTCACCTGAACTGAAACACTTCACTCCATTATCTTTTGGACATTTTGAGAGTGACTGTTGAGGAAGAAAAGAACCAGCCATACTAAAAGCCTAGTTTTGGTTGCTTTCACTTTGGCTAAATTTAAACCAGTTGAGTGAAAAATTTTTGAGCTATTTGCATGATAAACTTTTTGAGGGAGTTTTCAGTTACAGTTTTTCAGGCTTTGTAGGGAGCAATAGTAAGATGAAATAAATTCTTATTCTTCCTGTGTTTAAAAAGCATATTACCATTCTGTTGAGGAGTGATCTTCCTAATGCTTCACAGCAGAGACTTAAAACTTAAGATGTTATGTCTTGAGTGTCAGAGATGTGCTTTTTAGTTCTTCTAGCAAATTTGAAGTCCTAATGTATTTCTTAATTTTTGACTCATTTTTTGCAGTGTTGATTCTTTCAGAACATTTTTAATTTTTTTTTTTGTGTATTTGTATATGTAAAGGATAGTAAAGCAGGCATCATAAAAGCACCCTATAATTTCTGTTCATGTTCAGAGTGCTGATTCCCCACCACCATCCCATTTATGGCAGTTCTGTACTTCTGAAAATCTGTAGAAAGACAACCATCTCAAGACACTCTGCTGATTTAAAATCAGTCTTTCTTATGAAATCTCATCCTCTGTGTTAGAAAGAAAAGATAAAGGAATGCTCCCTATGTGTTGGAGTGGGCTGAAGGACGAGTATTTTTGTATTCTACAATATAGACAAGGAGTTAGACCTGCAGGAGAGAACCCTGGGAAGGTGGCATCTTTGAAAAAGCTTCTAGAATCGAGAGTGAGAGACTGAAGCTATCATAGCTATTTCCTAACATATTTTGTAAGTAGTGTCCCTCAAGGGCCTGTAATGGGACCAGTGCTGTTTAATGTCTTCATCAGTGATACAGACAGTGAGATTGACTGCACCCTCTGGAAGCTTGCAGATGACACCAAGCTGAGTGATGCAGTTGCCACAACGGAAGGACAGGATGTAATCCGGAGGGACCTGGCCAAGCTGGAGAACTGTGCCTGTGTGAGCCTATAAGGTTCACCAGGGTTACGTGCAAGGTTCTGCACCTGGGTCAGGGCAACCTGCAGTTCAATACAGGATTGGGGACAACATGACTGAGAGCAGCCCTTTGGAGAAGGACTTGGAGGTCTTGACTGATGAGAAGCTCAATATGAGCCAGCAATGTGCGCTCACAGCCCAGAAGGCCAACTGTGTCCTGGGCTACATCAAAAGAAGTTTAGCCAGCAGGTCGAGGGAGGTGATTCTCCACCTCCACTTCTATACCACTCTTGTGAGACCCCCACCTGGAGTATTGTGTCCAGTTTTGAAATCCTCAACATACGAAGGATATGGAACTGTTGGAGTGGAACCAGAGGAGTGCTATGAAGATAATCAGAGGGCTGGAGCACTTCTGCTTGAAGAAGAGGCTAAGAGAGTTGGGGTTGTTCAGCCTGGAGAACAGAATACTCTGGGGAGACCTTATAGCAACATTCCAGTACCTGAAGGGGGCCTACAAGAAAGGTGGGGTGGGGCTTTTTACAGTGGTATGTAGTGATACGATTAGGGGGAATGACTTTATATTGGAAGGGGGAAAATTTAGACTAGACCTTAGGAAGAAATTCTTCACAATGAGGGTGATGAGGCACTGGCACAGGTTGCCCAGGGAAGCTGTGGTTGCACCATCCCTGGAGATGTTCAAGGCCTTGATGGATGGGGCCTTGGGCAGCCTGATCTAGTAGGAGGTGTCCCTGCCCATGGTAGGGGGGTTGGAACTGGATGATCTCAAAGGTCCCTTCCAACCCAAACCATTCTATTCTATGATTCTATTTTTATAAAGCATTTTTAATTCTTTTCTTGAAGACCAGTGGGGCACAGAAATTTTCAGAAGTACTATTAAAATTCCAGATGAGATTCTTAAGCCCAGAGAAGAATTTGAAGCTACTGTGTATAGACATGTCATACATTAGAGAGTGATTTGTTGTTTATTTTCTATTTGGAATGGGAGGCTTGTGCTGTAAACTTCTGTTGAGCATGGTATTAAGTGTTCAAACTACCAAACTAAATCATTTTTCATTTGGATAGTGCACTTCTGATGGGCTTAAAGCAACAAAAGCTATTTTAAAAAAAGTTCAGTCGGTTCTGCAGCAGTTCTTTGCCCAGTCTATAGAAATTCACCCTCACCTCAGAAAAGCTAGCAGTCACAGACCAGGCTTGTACTACTCAGTGAAAATATCTTTTATGTATAGTCCAGTCAGATGTATGGTTAGCATTTAAATAGTTTGTGTTGATGTATTTATTTTGTCTTCTTTCATTTGGATATTTTATTCTGAATAAAACACAGTGTAGAAGAGGCTCAAGAGCTTTGCTGTGGGAAACTGGCATTTATAGTTTTAATAGAGGTTCAGTAGCTAAGAAATGTTTTACTAATAGCTGAAATCATGTGGTGACCCTTATTTCACATTAAAATGACCGCAGTTTGACACTAAGATGACAGCTGGTTAATATAACTTGAGATTTTAAAGTCCTTGAGTATGTGTAAATATTATGACTGATCTAAGCATGTTGGAAGATGCTTCCAGAAATGCCCTCATTCTAACAGTTTACTGCAGTCCCCATTTTTTTTTTGAGAATAATAATATTGCAGAAAATAAACTATATACTGTATTCAGAGGACATAGAATAATTAAGAGCATATAATTGACCCCTGTAAACAAAGATTTTATGTGATTTGAACTTCTACTCAGCTACATTATAAGAAATGTTTAGTATAAAACCTTGGATTTCAGATTTTTCTAGTTCAGTCTGAAAAAAAACCAATACTTGAGAGGTAGACTTTGACTATTATGGTCAAAAACTGTAAACTGCTGAGCGAGGCATTGTATTTTGGAACTTGTGAAGTTTCAAAGAAAGAAGTCACTTGTTGAATTTGAAGTGCTTAAAGCTTTTTAAATTTCTACTCAGCATTTTTATGAAATGTTACATGCAAGTTATCAGGCAATATATGAAAGATGCTATTTTATTTTTTTGAAAAATATACAGACTTGTACAGAATTTTTTTTTTTTGACAGAAGTGGATTGAAGAAGTAATAAGATAAAACTGGATGTGACCATTAAAGTAGGATTTGAATAGGATAGAGGAACTTTTAGGGTTGCAAAACAAAATGCTTTCCCACCATCAGAAAATCCAGTGGGGAATTACAAGTGCTGGAAGGAACGAAGCTTGTTTTGCTGGGAATTTGCATCTCATAGGCTGATTGCAGGTTCCAGCTAGTGCTTTTTCTGCTGTGGGGCATTTACAGGGTGTCATACCCATGGCATAGTTTATAATGTATTAGAACATGGTGGTTCTACGTATTGAAATAGGTGCTTTTTGGGACTGATTTTAAGCATTCTTTTTGCCAGAGCTGGTTTTCAGTGAAGTGCTTGTGTGACCACCAGAGCTGGTGCAGGGGAGAAGAATAAGTGACAAAGGCTGAGGAAGGGGAGCTGTGACAGCACTGACTGAGAGCAACACTGTTTTTCCCAATACTCTTTAATTTGCCTGCTACCGCTCTTCATGACATTTATCAGAAAGTTGCTGTCTTTTTCAGCATATCATATATGAGCTTTAAACGTATTGTTATTTGCAGGTCCATCCTCAGGAGAATTTTGTAGGGCGTGAAAGTAAAATTGTTGAAAGGCAGCTGGAGAGAGAAAACATACATGGAGGATCAGAAATAGTGGAACCGCTGTATCAAGGAGTGTATCTTGAGTGGTCTTCACTTTGCATTACCTACATGCACACCTGACACTACACTGCTGCCAAATCGTGGGGGAGGAACGGTTGTGAGGTTTTAGTGAGCTTTGATGCTTTGAGATTCCTCTTCATCCTTCCATCTTTTGGGTCTTCCATTGGACCTGAAATTTGGGGTCTTGCAGGTGTACTGGAAGAATCATGAGCACAAAGGGAAAAAAACGAACACATATAATTATACATACTTGTACACAGAGGATGATGCTTTGTTTTTCCTAAGGTAACTGGGCTGAAAGTGGGTAAGATTGAAAGTAGGCTAGAGGGAAGGCTCATAAAACGAAAAGGCACATTAAGACTGTGTGAAGAATTGTGTAGATTAATCAAAGAGAAGCACCTACTAAATACTTAGATCTTTATTTTGTAGATTCAGTGTCAATTTAAACGTTTAAGCAGAGAATCCAAAGGAATGGTCCTATACCAGTGCTTAGAGAAGTAACTAAATTTAGTGGACTTGGTTCCTGACATTTCTCCAATCATGCCATATATTTGGGAGTTAATGAAATCAGTGGAATTCGAACCATAATAAATTTAAGATTTGCTTCATCTTCTCTGCCTGAAGCCTAAATAGGGATTGCATATAGATAAAATTAAATTGCACTTACAAGCGCTCCCATCTTGCTTATGACAACATAAACAATAGATGAGGTAATCGTACGATAGAAATTAATGATGTTGCAGCTGAGATATTGTTGTAGCTTTGCTCTGCAATTGCATTTCTGTGCAGGGGTCGCTGTAGTATCTCCAGAGGCCGATCTGCTGCTGCTTATGCTGGAGAAGTTTGCAACACTAGCAACAGCAAGCAGCAGTAGAAGGTTATCGTAGCCTTGAGCTGTGAGCAGTGGTTGCTCTTAGATGGGCTGTTTTCTTGTCAGTGTCTAGAGAACTGTTTTGTTGTAGGAGCTGGTTCCATTGTGTGAGAGCAAGTGAATCTAGAGCCTTCTTTGAGAATTTTCTAGAAGTTGAAATTGATGTCAGCAAAATCTGGAATCCTTAATGAGCAGTTCAGCCACCTAGCAGGAAGTGAACCACGTGACAATCTACAGATAATTTAAATTAACTAACTTTGTGAATGTATGTTTTCGGCATGACCTTACCATATCCAGCCTCCTCCCCCAACAACCTAGATAAACAAACTAGGCACATAATGCCGTAAAATAGCTGTGTTTTTTTAATGTTGAATGGCAGTTTTCTGCTTGAAAGATTGTGCAAGTAGCATATATAGTGCTGAATCTTCAATGGTTCATTTAAAATTGTGTAACACTAATGGATTCTTTCAGATTCTATCCACTACCATATTTCTTTTTTTGCTGTAAGTTAGTGGGTAAAGAGATGATTATTCATGGGGGTTTTTCTTAGTAAAGAGAGGGAGTTCATAATTCATAATAACAACATTCCAATTGTTCTCAACTGTAGCACCTTCTAAAGGTTGCTGTGTTTTGAGGTTGGTTGGTCTGTTTTTTCGGCTTCCGGCTAAAAATATAGTTAGTGAAGTTTATCTTGCGAATTAGTTATTCACAGGTACTGTAGTGGCATACTAGCCAAGCTGGCAGGGCAATTATGGACTAGCCTTAGGCAAAAGACCCTCTTTCGTAACTCTAGGTCTCGTTACCTTAATGACCATCTTTGAATCAGTCATTCAGATGTGCACTGAATTTTAGTTACGTTGCTTCCAAATGTGTGTCTGATTACAGAGCAGTGTCATCAAGGTAAGGACTATGCAACAGTATCCCTTTTCAGAAGCTTCATTAAAATACCGTGTTAACCACTATTTCAGAGAAGCCACTTCCAATGAACGTGAATATGGCAATATTCTAATCTATGCTATGTTGTACCGTCTATGCTGCCGTATGTGTCCACATTACCAAGGCACCGCATCCAAGCTCAAGGAATCTGCTGAGTAGAAGTTATCATTGTGAGCTGAGTACCACAACAGCACAATAATTTGGCTTTTAGTCTGTTTGGAGCACAAACAGAGAATTCACACCTGGAGGAAGCCCATTTTAGCCAGGATTAGTTTGAGTAAATAGATGCTGTGGGCAGCTTTCCACAGCATCTAAGGGACAGCTTAACACCCTTGCTAATTCCTGGACTGTTTTAATGTATGCACTTCAGTTTCTTTCCTCTGCAGTACTATGTGGAGTCTTGATGTGTCATGCCAGAAAATAGGCTATGCTCAGGATGAGAGCAGAATTGTTTCTTCCAGAAATACTGAGCTGTGTAGATGAGTTTAATGGTCATAAAGCCTGGCAACCTGATACTGAGAATAAGCAAGAGTCTAATCACAGTGCTGACTTAATGCAAATCTAGGATCAAACTAGTTATTTAAGCCCCTAAATTACCTATATATCAAAGAGAGAATTGGATCTGCGTACCAAGCACTTTCATAAAGCAGAGTTAGCTAGTGATAATGCTAAAGAGAAAGATGCTAGTTAATCTGAAACAGTTAATCTAATAGGAAAAGTCATATTAAGCAAGTATTAAAACAAACTGTAGTTAGATCAGAATTGGTTTTCTGCTGTCTTTAAAATAAATAAAACAACAACAAAACTGCCAAAGCAAAGGTCTTTTTGTGTCAAAGATATTACCTGTCTGGCATTGATATTAAGAATAATCTTCAGGTTCTTCTTCCAAATCTGTTTATACTTCATACATTTTGAAACAAATGCTTTATTTATTTTTGTTGTTGTTAAAAGTCAGTGTGTTTTACATGTTCAGCTTTTGTAACTATTATGTAAGATGATCAGTTTTACTAATTTATGGTAGCATACATAATTTGCTAGATTTATTAAATCTGTGTTATAGGAATGATTCATGATATGAGTTCTAATGTTTTGAAGATTACTTTAACGGGGTTTTTTTATGAATTTAATTTCCATTTCCAGCACCTGGTCTCACTGCAATTGTTGGAGGGCGCCCCAGAGTGTAAGTTAACCTCTGATCATTAATTTGTAATGTGTGATGATGGTGTTCCTTCCACTCAGCATCACAAGCTTCCCCACCTTGAAACAGCAACCACTGAAGCAAGTGACACCTTTCCATTGCATGCTATGCTTAGTAACTGATAGCAAGAGAATAGTGCTACAAGATATGCAAATAGTAAAATTTTTTACTAAATTATTGAATATGAGTTACAGAATTCTCTGATCAGCTCAAAGCAGTGTCTTTGCTTAGTGAGCTGTAAGGAGAACTTTAAATGTGACTTTATGGCAGGGAAGTAGTTCAAGCATGTGCCAATATATGCAGATTTCTGTACCAGATTCAACTTGTACCTGTTAGTTTGGAATATAGGCAGAGCAGATGTATGTCTGTACAATCCCTCATCACCTAGAAATGTGAAGTCAGGTGTCCCAGAGCACCCTGTAAAATGTTGGCATGAACCTGTCACGTGAGTAAGCCGGAGCACACTAAGTAAAAAATCCTGGTTTGATTCAGTATTTTTCTAGATATGGCAAATATCTCCTAGTGATTTATATGCTCACCTTTCCATGCTTATTCAGGAGAGCATCTGAAACTTCCTCGTCCCTAAGCAAATACTTCAATATGTCTGTCTTGCAGATGGAGATGGGAAAGAAACTATGAATATATTTCCAGTAGTTCTGTGTAACTAGCCTATGCATCAATGTGGGGTTAATCACAGAGCAGTAGACTTCAGTGTCATGAAGTGCATTCTTCTTCAAGAAAATATTTTTGCCACTTTGGCTATTTCCTCCCCCCAAAAAGATTCTTGGGTTTGTTTTTGCTTTCTTTTATTTTTTTAAATAAAATTTTACTTTCTTAATACAATAAGGAATTGCTGCACGTCTCATGGTCTTCCAAAATGGTTTGGAAAACCATTGCTAATCATGAGTAAATAGCTTTTAGTTTCCCAAGTGTTTGTCTGGTGTATGAATAGTGTAAAGATGTATGATCTGACATTTTCGTTAATTTCTAGTGAAAGGCATTTATGCTTGTTCTGTGTGTCTAGGTCTCCAGTTTTGAAGCCTTTCTTCTTCTATTATCCCAAAAGCAATGTTCAGGTAAGACAAACCGCTTAAAGCCTGCTCTGTTCTCTTTGAAGTAATTTGAAAAATTCTGCTGACTCTGGCATTTTTCAGTGACTTTGAGTCTTAAAACTGCAAAGTGTTCTGGTAACTTTGAATAAAAAAATCAAAGAGACTAATGTTTTTCACACAGAATGTTTTACAACAGTTGAACTTGTCAACCTTGTATTTTAATTGCTGTGAATTTTGAAATATCTTGCATCAAAATTGAACTTCTCTTTTCAGGTTCCATGAACTGTCGGTTTGAATTATTTTTACTGTATTTGCAAAGCGTGTTTATGAAAACTATGGTTGTTTGGTTTTTTTTGTTTTTTTTTTTTGAAAGTTCAAGGTACTTTTCAAAGAGAAGGCAGTTGGATATTGAGAAAGCTGAACCTTAATCTTGCAAACCTGGACACATCTTCTGACTTTTGAGATGTGTCTACTGTTTGTCTTTTTTTAATATATATATACTGCGGGAGATAACTGTTAAAGTCAGTGAATTTCTTCTGAGTCACATTAGATTATACCTCACCAGAGAATTGCCTATTAAAATTGGAGTAGAAATTTCTGCTTTTACATTGCAAAAGCGGTACGATGATGAAAGTCTATGAGACAGCTGTGATGAGTATCATGGAGGAGCCTGTGAATGAGATGTATCTTTGTAGCCCTGTTCATAGAATCATAGAGTGGTTTGTGTCAGAAGGGACCTTAGGGATCATCTAGTTCCAACCCCACTGCCATGGGCAGGGACACCTTCCACTGGCTCAGGATGCTGAAAACCTCATGCAACCTGGCCTTGAACATCTCCAGGAATGGGGCATCTATGATTTGTCTGGGCAACCTGTTCCAGTGCCTCACCACCCTTGCAGTAAAAAAATTCTTCCTAATGTCTAATCTCAATTCACACTCTTTCAGCTTAAAACCATTACCCCTCATCCTATCAGTACATTCCCTCATAAAGAGCCCCTCACCATCTTTGCTGTAGGCCCCCTTTAAGTACTGTTATTTGATTCATAACAATAGTCTCAGTCTAAGTCATGGTTCAGATGACTAGGCAGTCCTAGGTGAGAAATAACACTGTAAGATGAAATGTTGCACTACACCCATAGTTATCCGTTAGCCATGTACTTCCATGTAGATTGAAGTCTTCAACTTAAGCTTGAAGAAACTAATTTTACTGAAAACATAAAATGTTTGGATATATAAATGTTGGTATCTGCTTTTCTGAATGCCATCAGATAATTTATTTATCCTTTAGAGACTGCAGACAAAACCGCATATGTGCCCTTCTTTCTCAGAGGTTTTTAAGTGACTTGTAGCTACTGTACACATATAATGAATTCATGAAGTTATTGTGACACGCTTCTGCTTAGGGTAGTGAAGGGAAGACTTGGGAGCACAGGTAGCAAGTGAAGGAAGGGACACAGGCCAACCAGCCAAAACCCAGTTGATTAAAAAAAAACCCTCAGTAAAATGAATATCACTGATCAATTTAAGTGTTCCAAACATATCAGAAAGGGACTGCTTCATTTTCATTTTTTTAACATGCCTACAGTGCTTAGCACGAATTAGGCCAAATGTTAAATTTTTCTTTGAGTAATACTCTGTATTCGTGGGAGATAATTTTAAGATTAATTTTACAGAGGAGATGCTATTTAGTTATTAAAACTGAATTTATAAACTGTGCATAGTGGAAAAACAATGAACCTCCTCCCCGCTTTCTTGTCATTTAAAGAAGTTCAAGTACTTATTTTTATTGTTAGTTACATTTTGCTTTATGCAAATGGCTTGTCTTTGCCAAGTTTAATACGAAATTATTATCCTTATGGAAGTTCATCAAATTAAATGTAAACTTATTAATTAGCACAATATTTCAGACTTGGTAAAAGACTGAGATTAAAAAAAAATAGTAACCTCATTTAGCAGGGAAAGAAAGCAGTGTCTCATCTACTCTTTTCAATACAAAAAAATAAAATCCCTGTTCTTGGTAGCTAATATGATAAACACACTGATATGCTATTAACAAAATGCCATGTGACTTATTGCTGTTATACTGCAGTAAAATCAAAGGTTAAGTAAAAGCATGGTTGAAGTGATTCAAGTGCTTGATTCAAAGTTTTAGCTGTGTATTAGCTACAGTGGTCTAGCTAGAGATTACAGAGTAAGGAAGGTAGGAATTAACTGCTTTTCTAGACTCAAAGTTCAGTTACAAAGAGTCTAGTTGCTCTAGTTCAGCATTTGACCTAAAACCATTCCATAAGAAGATTTTCAGATATGTTAACGTTGCCTGAACATTGGGTTCTTTTGTTTTGTGTTTGATAACACCTTTCTGGGTTTGAGCTTGGATTCAATATCTCATTTGCTGCTTCCACTGGTTTTATGCAATTGTCCGAGTTTTATTATAGATCACCAGTGGTTTTCCAGTGCAAACTGTAGTTATTTTCCTTTTATGCTTTTTCACATTTAAAAAGTAGCCTAAAACTTTCCTTAGGGAGAAGAATCCTAGCAAACCTACTGCAGGCAAAAATAGCTTTTCTGAAAATTTTTTTTCCTTCCTCCATTAGTTAGTCTCTGTGAACAGCTTTCAGAAAAAGCTCAGATGAGTGTAATTTTCAGCTGATGGCTCCTGCGGCCTACTTGGTGGTAACCTGGTTGTATCTGTGAGTCTTCGGTACCGAGAGTCCTCCAATGCAGATAAAATAGATGCAGTTAATTTTTCTCTATGATTATGCTATATTATTTAATTGGATAAACATTTGCTTACATCTCAAGTGAACAGCCCAGTCTGCTAATGAAATAGCAGACTTGAGTTGTGTATTTTTTCAGATTATTTTTGCAGCTGGGGTAGAGATTGTCATGCAAGATGAACAGCATGGCATTTTTTTATTTCATATTTTCATCTCAAACCCCAAATATCCAGTATTAATTTATTTTTTATAAGTTGCTTTCAAAAAATTTATTTGGAGATGAATTTAGGATCCAAAGAGAAGTTTGTCATTAAGACAGACAGTGACGCTAAGAAGAAAAGGGAGTTATCATGGAGAAGCTGGAAGCTTTCAAGTTTTGGGATCCAACTGTCAAGAGTTCTGACACAAAATTTGATATAGTGCTGCTGTACATAGAGGGAGACAGGAAGAGAGAGAATTGCCTTTCTTTAAAAGGTACCTAATTGGACAGAGCATTTCTTTTATTTTTATGGGGTTTTTTTTCCTCCTACACAAAGATTTCGTTTAGCTTATATAATGGTTCATTGCTTTTATTGTGACTTAAAAGGAGGGAGAGAACCTTATTCATAAAGCTGTTACTGAAAATGTGCCAGATCAATACTTAATTAGAAGTAGGCTTTGTTTATTCACATGTTGTACTGGATTTCTAATTTGACAGTTTGAAAATGGATATTTTTTCCAGATCAGCCTGTTTTTAAATGGGCAGCATGTTGAGACGTTTGAGGAAGATCTCACGTTTACATCAGATGAGGTTGTTTCTTCTGATTCACCCATGATCAGCAGTGAATTGAAAGGTATGTTCATCTTTTTATTTGTGAATATAATTTGCTATCTTTTTCTTGGAAAATAATGTCTATCAAATATACTTTACCTCTTTATACTACATATTTTTAAGTCTGTTGCAGAACACTTAAGCTACTGTTCTTGGAAGGCAGGAGGTTAGCATCACATGGTATAGAATGTATTTGAGACTATAACAAGTATGTAAGTAAATTGTTATTCAAAACCCCAAAATCTTAGACACAACTGAAGACAGTGGAAACATCATTTCAAAGTATATTTTGAAATTTGTTAATCCTGGAAATAGTTTGGTTTACCTGACATCAAAATAGTTGTCAGAATGGAGAGCAGATTTATAGAATGCTTAGCATTTAGATAATGAAAATTGCACTCTATTCTATACAGCAGCCTTCACAAAACGAACAAGAATGGGATCAACCTGGAACCAGCTGACTTTTAAAGAAAATACACTATTGTAATTCCTGTGTTGCTGTTAGACTTGACTAACCAAATTTTCTGAAGGAAGAAGAGACTTGATAGGGGCAAAGCAGTGAGCTGAATGGAGCGTATCAGGATGTCTGCAATGAAAAGGAAGTGTTCAGAGCTGCTCATACAAGCTAGGTACTAGGTTATGGATTATTTAAAGTGCTAGACATTTGAATATTTTTATTTTCTTTTTAATGGCAGAACTATGTACAGTATTTCTTATCATGCAGTGAGTGCACTTCATAATTCCCTTTTTGTCCAGAGTCTCTATTACATTATTCCTGCTCGCCAGAGAAAGGAGAGAATTAATTTAAAGCTGTGGATAGATATTTTCAAATCTAAATCAGGTAGCCTAAAGATTAGTTGTTAGAAATATTTCTAAAAATAGTACTAGTGCTGAAGGAGTAATTGAGGTATCTAAGTCTGTGCATACTCAAAAAAATAATGCTCTGAAAGCACCAATGTGTTAAGTTTTATTATGGATTCTAGATATAGGTAAGTAGTATTTCTCAAAAATGGTGGTAGAATAGACTAGCAACTAATTGTGAGTTAGTAGGGAATGTTCTATATCTTGCAGAGAAATTTTGAAATACTCATATGACTGTGTGCTTGTTGCTGTTTGAAAGTGACTGATACTGAATGCCTGAATCAAGTATGAGTTCATTTTCCTCATCCATTCAGACATCTCTTAAGTGCAATGATTTGTGTTGTGCAGAAACACGTTAAACTCTTTAGTATGTTTTCTCCTCTTGTGTATGTGTTTTCACCTCTAATATCACACTAGAATCTCCCTGATACCTGGGAGTTCTCAGGAGGACAGTGCAGGATTTGCTCCATCAAACTGGGCCAGTTAAGGAATAAGAAGTCATTGTTGCGTTTAATAAAGGGTTGAACAAAGGTCCTGGTATATATTTTTTTTTCAAGGTGACTACAATGCTAAATGTTGGATAAACAAAAAGCTATTAGATTTCCTACTGCCTTCTTAACATTTGAGCAAACTTTCTGAGGTGCCTTACATCAGCATTTAAGTACTGAATTCTTCAAGCTTTTTTCAGGCAAAATCCAACTTGTGAGGGACAGCAGAGCTCCTCTGGTTGTTTCCCCTGAGAAGGATCTCTAAACTTTTGCACTTAGTTGTAAAGAGAAGTGTTTTCTGTATGTGACTAAATACTTACGTACCACTGTGGCTTAACGCATAGACAGCATGGATGAGAAATGGACAAATGGGTTAGACTGTAAAAGGAGTGTCTTCTGCTAAAACATTTTCTGTCAGCATTTGGTAAGAAGGGAAGTGTTTTTCTTAAGTTTCGTGGTTATCTCAAGTGTAAGGGACTGTTAGTTGTCTTTGAATAGATAAGAGAAATATGCGAAAATGGATTTCAGAAATGCTGCTAGATGTGGTTCTGGGAGGGCGGAATTTGAATTTACCGTTTGCCCTAGCTTTGAAGGGAATTCTTTTCTGGATTTGTTTAACATGTTTATTACATGAAAACAATTTCCTGATAAACAGATCATGAAAGATAAATCAATTAGGGTAATAATAAATGAAACACCAGAACACTCTTGAGCTGATTTTGTTTAAAGGGAGACTGTCAAAGACTGTCTGTGTAAAATGTCTGATAGAGGAAGGACCTCTACAGCTTATGCAGTTTAAACGTTGTCATACTTGAGCCTATGAAGAGGCACTACATTTTTTTTCTTGAATTGTGTCTTAAGTGAAGTTACTAAAAAGAATGTGATTTCTGTGGTGTATGAAGTGTGGTAGTGTTGTCCAAAATGAACAATCAGGTTTAGCTGCACTTTTTCAGATCCTCTCTCAATGGAGATGTTTAGTCAAAAATAATATTCCTTAATCAAATAAATACAGCCTTTAGTATTTTCCGCCAAGTTTCGCTTTCACCATTTCAAACTTCCTGCTGCCATGACTTAGTAACAATGAAGAACTTTTGTGCCCAACTAAACTATGGTCGCTCTTTCAGATCATCTTTGACAGTGACCTGATAAATGCTGTAAAACTCTAGGTCTTAGTTAAAGCCGTTGAATGCTGGTGTGTTGTTGTTTGGGTTATGGGTAAATGTTCTCTTCTGATCCAGCTGAGCCAGTAGAAGAGGTTGCTGTAGTGAGCCCCAGTCGGTTATTGCTGTTTTCCCTGTTATTGTCACTCAGATGTGCCAGCAAAGCTACTCTTGGCAGTGTTGCCTGATCTGTTTCACCAAATGTAGCATGAACTATACAAATTACATGTCATGTTGTTGAGGCATTTTTGTCATCCACAGTATCTCCCACCCCTTACCCAAATGGGCTTTGGGATCTGTGCAGATGCCGCTGCCATAGACTTGCAGCCTCCATTTCTGATAGGAACAGTGAAAACTGGAGCCAGCAAGACTTGGACATAATGTCTCTATTACCCAGCTTTGCTAAAGCTCTTTAGATCAGCCTGGCTCATTGTCTGAGGAGTCAGCAATTCTTTGTGGGTGGGAAAGAGCTGAAGGTAATGATGATTTGGCTGGGGCTGGGTGTACCTTGTCACCTGATGCAGTTCAGAATGTGTATCTACCTATGCCTTAATAGTAGGTGCACTTTAATTTAAATCGTACTTGAACTTACCAGAGTGCTAATTTTGTTCTTTTGGTATAGTTTAAACATTCATTTTTATCTTGAGGACAAACTTAAATTGCTATAGTTAAACTTCTTAATACAGTCTGCCTTTTGCCGGCATTTAGAACATAACATCTTTACTATCATGTCTCTTATTCTCTAAAATTAAAACCAAACCCACAAAACCAGCACAATAGTTTGCTTTCTTCAGCAGAAGCAATAACAATGCAGAAAAGATAAACTGATGCATTTTCAAATCACATTGTGTGTTGCAACGTGATGTTTGTCCAACATAATTGATTTACAAGATTCTATATTCAATTCCTTTAAATGTGACAATTTTTAATACATTAGACTAAAGTTGTCTGTGACAAGCATGTACCCAGGGCTGAAGTATTGGTGTTTTAAACAAACAAATAAATAAATAAATAAATTTACATTTGTCAGTTGCTTCCTGTGGTCCCCGCCAGTAGTGGTGAGAGAAGGCAGGCCATCCCTTCTCTGCCTGGAATATTCCCCATGCTGGTGCAGAGAGGAGGAGAGTTGCACTTTTTTCATCCTCCTGAGCACAATGACAGGACAGAAAGGGGACAGAATAGAGAGGGCAACTGAGGTGTGAGAAGACTGCTGTGAGACAGGAGCATAGATGATTCTGTTGAAAGCGCTGGGACTGAAAAACCAGGAATGCCAGGAGAGATCAGGTGGTCATAGGGAAATTGGATCAGAAGCAAAACTGTGTGGAAATTACTAGACACTCGCTGCCTAAAAGTGGCGATATAGGCTCTGCTTCAGATTTCAGGATTATGCTACTATTAGCGAATAACTGAAACTCAGTAATAAAGTAAGTTCTTCACCTCTCTCTTTGGGGAACAGAAACTAGATGGTGGCAGCCTAGTAGTCTTAGTAGAGGTCAGTGCTGTGTAATTGAACCATCAAACCTAATTTATGAACTGTGCGGATCCCACAAGATTAAATTTCTGATTTTTGGCAGGAGTGTGTTTGCTTTTTTTTTTTTTTTTTATAATGGATAAAAATATTACTTAATATAAAGTATGTTCCTAAGGGCTTGAAACTCCAATATTAAGGCATCAATGAGTTAAATTATGATTGAATTCTCATAGAGTGCATTTATGACCTTTTCTTACAGAACACTAAGATACTTACAAAATTAGTAATTTTAAAAAATCTTGGGTTTGTTCTGTGCAGCTGAATAAGTAACTGTTAGAACAGTGCACAGGAAAGTGAGACGTGTTGTCTTGAAAAGTAATTTTAAATTGTGACTCTTTTCTACAGACACTATCAGAATAGTTACAGAATTAATCAGGACAGTAGCAATTACATGTATTTTCCACCTGCAATGGAAGCAGACAGATCTATGTGTTAAGGGAATCAAAGTTGCCAGCTAGTCAAGAAGTGACAAGTAGCTGCTCTACCTCCTTCAGAGATACTACTTTGCTAAGACCAAGATGAATTTTCATCAAGGGTGGTGGAAGAGGGGATTCCTGGCATAGCATTCAGCTGTAAAAAGGTAAAAGGAATATGAGAGACAAAGCAGAAGGGATCGATTTCATTATTTTGGCCCCCAGCCTCATGTCTTCCCCAGGTGTTCCTGTGGGAAGAAAGCTTTGGACGTGTTTTCAGTACTACAAACAGTGTAGAATATATACAGTTAAAATGACTGGTACTTTTTCAGAATGTACTATTATTTGTAGCTATTGTTAAAATGTATTAATTTTTATATTGTATAGATCTGCCAAGTGGTCCACATACTTATCGCTTAGAAGATCTTGCCTATACTAGAAGTGGTGACAAAGGCAACTCTGCAAACATAGGTATTTTTCTTTTTCTTGCTTTCTGAAGTGGTTTAAAGTTTTCAAGTAATAATTATGCATCAAATGCTCTTTTTTTTAAAATCTCTCACATCACTTGATTTTTTTTTTATTGTCTCTGTTCTGTAACAAAACTAATTCATATAAAACAAGGATTTTACTAATTATCTGTAGTTTTCACTTTAGCAGCTGCTGAAGTCTGAGGTACTAAGAAAAAATATTTGCATGCCACACTACAAGGAAAGATCTTTGTTTAGGGTTGCAAAGTCAAGCTCCCCAAAGTTAAGAAATGCCTTTTTAAGGTTTTTGTTGCACTTTAGTTGTTACTCCTTCGTGTGTGTGTTATGTAATATAATCTCTTGGTTGTCTGATTATGTATAATATTTCATTTCCATGCATTGAATTTTGTAACATACATATGGCTGAAACATTGACAGCATTAGCAAATATTGAAGTTGTTCTTGCATGTAAGAGAATGTTTTCATTATATTGTTGATCCAAATATTGTATTTTGGTGTGCAGTCTCTTTACACTGATTGTGCTGCTTCTTGCATTGTTTAATAATCCCTTCTATTCCTTACTTCTGCATGCAACAATTGGCTCTCTTACTTGTTGGAAGATGAGAGCATGTGGTGTTCAAAGCTCAGTATGAATTAAAGGTGCGTTTGGGGTTTGATTTGCTGTCATGCAAAAACTGATGAATTTTGTTCATTTATGCTTAGGAATACAATTTTTTCATCTTTGTGAAACTTTTTTGGTTTGAAGAATGAAGGAATGTTGATTTTATTATTATTGTTTTTCTTTCCACGTGGTTGACCACTGTTGCAATGTAGCATTGCCAAATCATGAACGATGCATACCTAAGAGACTTCCTCAGATATAAAGACACTATTGCTTTATTAAGGAACAATAGTAACAATAATAAACTTGACCTCTAAATTAGCTTTGAATTCCACAGATAAAAAGATCCCTATGACACAAATCTGCTTTCCTTATCCTGCTGTGGAATGTCAGCTTCAGCATGAAGTTACCTGAAGCTTATGAAAGCATATTTACAGCAATAAAAATGCAGTTGTGATTTCTCACGCGTCAAGATCTTATGCAAGGCGTGGGGCAAGGACCCTAACCTTCAGTCACTGATAACGCCTTGTTATGTTTGATTTTGATTACTTGTCTAAGTCATGCAAGTCATCTAGGGAAAGAGAACTGCATGTGAGTTGTTTGTTGTGATGAAGTTGTTCTTTAGGTGTCTTTCAGTGCCAGGAAGTGTTTGCAGCCAGAAAAAGTCTAATAATCACTTAGTCTGGGAGCATTCTTTCATGTCATGCTCTACATTACCTTTCTACTGACGGAGGGAAAGCTGTCAAACTATTACTTTTTGTTTAGGAGCTCATTAAAGAGGACCCATATGTACAGTTTGAGTTACGAGGAGGATCTCAAATCAGTTTGGAAAGCATAAATATAATGTGAATTGATTTCAATAGCTCCTATTCCAGCTAACAACATTTATACCTAACAGGTGTAATAGCACGGCATCCCCTCTACTATCCATACCTAAAGAAAACTTTAACTGCTCAAGCCTTGGAGAATTACTTCCAACACCTTTTAGAACGAGAAAAACCTGAAGAAGAACTAGTAACAAGGTATGTAGCTTGCTGCTCAGTCCACAGTTGTACAGTAGACACATGATGGTATTCAGAACTTGTCTCGAAGTATGTTAACCCAAATCTTACAAACCTGTGTGTATTGTCTTTGATATTTTTTTGTATCTTTCTTTGACTTTTTAAATAACAACCTGAGCAATAGTTGAGAAAGAACATGAACTTGGATCTCTCCTGAAGCTGAACCAAGGTAGTGGATGTATTTTAGTGAAGACATTTAAATTCTTCAAATAAGCATATTATCATTGGGGCTATTTCTTTGTTTTGTTCCAGTATAGAATGTCTCTACAGAATATAAATAACTCCTAATGTCCTTTTGCAAGTGTATCTTTCAAGTGTTTTTGAGCCATTTGGACTGCAGGAATCTTAGTAATTGAATCTTCCCAAGCCTCAGAACTGGGAGTCTGAAATCCCTAGAACACTGCTTGAAAGACATTGCTTGTTCATAAAGCTTGAGTCAGAAAGGTGCACCTCAAAGCTCAGAGCAAACTTGGAGTTATTTTAACTACTGCTGTTGGAGTTTGCTGTTCTTTGTCTTCATAAGCGGCTCAGTGCAGATCTCTCCCACTGTTGCATAAAGTGCTAACAAATTGTGTATCTAAAATGCTGCTATCAAGAAATGTAATTGAGTTTCCTCTGAAACAGAACAGAGAGGGGAAGAAATAAAAAATGTTGTACCTCCTAATGATGCTTCGAGAAGTTGATTCATTGTGTTTTTTTGATGCTTCATAAACCATCTATGTTCATAAATAAAAGTTGAACTTTGCTGTGTCTGGATGAAGCCAATTTATTTTGATTAATTAGATTATCTGTTCCTGTGTTTGGCTTCCTTTAATGATGTGATAATGGAGCTCTGTGAGTGAATTGAAAAACTACTGTGGAAAAAGAATAAATCCTTCTGTGGAAATATTTAGGATTATAAGGATTATGCTCATGTGCTTCAGATTGATCGTTTCTTTTCAAATTACTTGTTTATTTTTAGTTTTAGCTGTCATAAAAAGACTTATCTTACACTTCCATTTTCCTTCATTTCCTTTCTTTAAAATGTGAGGTTATGTATTCATTTATATGTATTAGTTTATATGTATTAGTTTTAATTTTGCTATTAAAAACATACCAACCACAGTTCTGCCTCACTACAGAACAGATCGTCAGCCAGTTGCCTTTCATTCTTATTCATTTAGTGCACCTATTAAATAGGTATACTAAAGAGTGAAAATGTGGGATTATATTTGATAGAGAGCACTGAAAACTCAAACTTCCAGATTTTCAGGTAACATAGTAACAAAAGATGGTCTTTCAAACCCTGCCCCTCCATACCCCAAAATTTCAAACCTATGTGATTTTCTCTCCCACTACATAGACTACATTCTTAACAGTTAATCACAGTTTCTCATGGGCACAAGTTTGGTGCACAAGCTCAGCTTGAAAGGTCAGACCAATCAAGTGAGAGTAAGGAAAAGAGCAGTATTAAAACAGAAATTTGCTCAAAATTTAGAAAAAAATGTCAGTCTCTTGAATTCTGACTGGTACCACTGTTAAAAATAGCAGTAGCAGTAGTGTTTTAATAAGATGAGCAGCTAGACCATACTGCATGTGGAAGATTTATTTCTTTTTTTCATTTAGCCATTTTGCCCTCTATGGAGCCAATATGGTTATCTGTGTGGTGTTTTGTATACAAGACTTTATAAATTGAGATCTGATAATCTTAAGATATGGAATAAGAAACTTCATTTAGTGGGTCAGTTGTTTAAGCATAGTAAAATTATCCTGTTAGGACTTGCTGGCTTCACCTCCTGAAATACAGTCACATTCTTTATGTTTTGAGAGCATTCCAATGCTCAAATAGTATAAAAATATAACAACTGATTTCTTCTTATGGGATATTTTTACTAAGAGCTGAAGGACGAGAAATGTGGATACTCATTCTTCAGATTGCTTTTTTTTAATGTATATTTATTATGAGGCGAAAAATACTTCTTTACACTATAGCTCATAGGCAAACACCTCTGTTAGCCAACGGACTTAGTTCCTGCTTTCTTCTCATGGGAGGAATCCTAACTTTTTCTCGATTTGAATGCATTAAACCATTTTGTACATTATTATTTCCATGCATTTTAACAGGATATTCAGGGAAACCTGACTTCTTTGACTATGAATGGACAGCACTTTAAAGGAAGCAGTTAAGCAGGCACCCTGTTGTGCATAAGCATAGGAATTCAGCTAGAACAGTGAATTTTCCTTGTTTTATAGGTTTCTGTCCCAGACTTAGTATTCTTTGAAGGGTTTATATGTTTTCTGTGCTTTTTAAAAGCAGCTCTTAAAACTTTTGATTGAATGGTACAATTAGATCATATTTTTTCCTTTAGATCTCAGTTAATTAAACTTAAATTTTTTTAATTATGCTGGGTAAGTGCATGCCAACGTTTTTCTTGACAAATTGTTGCTGCTTTGAGACTGTTATGATGGTTATAGTGCTTTTTCTTTTGTGGGAGTGTATTTTTTGCACAGAAATGTTTCGGGTGCTCAGATGCTTCAGACAGGCCTTAAAATATGAAAAATGCTGACCTTTGTATATTATTTTGCAATCCTAGTTTTAGCTGGAGTATCTCACTGTAGATATTCTCTCAAAATACTTAAAGTGAATGTGCCATTCTGTGACGTTCCAAGTTAAGATCTGTTGCTTGTATTACATACTCCCTCTGCCAGAATTACTTGAGAAAGTGAAATGCAATTCGTCCATTCTTTTTGTTTCTGCTTTTGTACACTCTTCAATTTCTCTCCTGATTTGTTTAAATGATTGATTTTTCATGAAACTTATTTTGAGAGCTGAGGTATTAGCTTCTGGAATACATTCCATTAGTCTAGCTCTCATGGATAGATTTGCCAGTTGTGAAGTCGCTTACTGCCTGGAAGTTTTTCCCAGTTTTTCAGAGTAAAATTTACAGTATAGTCTTTTGGTAGACCTCTAGCTCTCATGGTATATCGTTATTGGTAATTTGCGTTGAGTGTTTTTACTTTAAAATTTTGAGATGCTCTGATGCTGCAATGTAGTAGACTATGCTATTAAATTTAGTACATTTAGATGACTTATTGTGGAAAATGCTTCATTCTTCTTATTCCTGTTGTCTAGTAGAGCAATGTTTGATTTACTGAACTTTCTGCCTTCCCAATGGATTTGCCCTTAAGCATGATAACATTGCCTGGCTTCTAGTTTTGAGGGAAGGTCAACAGCTAATGCCAGTCGTCTTCTTAATAAGGACTAATAATGATAATACTAGAGTGTGGTAATGAAAGAGTAGAAGGAACAGTGAAAACTTTGCCTGGGAGACGGGCAGAGACACTCCATGACTGCTGCTTGCAGGAGCATATAGAGAACTAAAGTGTTTGCCAGGCTGCTCAGCAGAATCATAGGATGACCACTTCTCCTTCCAGGAAAAGTTTAGGTCATATGCCCAAGGTACATGTGGCAAAATCGGTAGTACAAGAGCGCTGCAAGAAATTCCAGCTATTTTGGAGGACAGATATGAAGAATATGTCCTAAACAAATGAAGGTCAGATGGATATCTAAAGAAAAATAGGTGGTGGTGGAGGAAGCGTGATCTAAACAGCAGCAGTCGAACATCTGCAGACAGAGCAAGAGCTGGATATCGTCTTTCTCTGTTATTACTCATTTCTTGCTGATGTTCCAATTAAATCCTTTCCTATGGAAAAAAGGAAAGGTAGCAAGTCCTTAGACAAAGAAAATATTGGAGGAGAGCAAAACCAAAGAAAAACAAGAATACAAAGAAGATGACAAAACACTGAAGAACTTTGCAAGGAGAGGCGACTAGAAGTATGCTATAGACCTATTTATGGAATTTGAAACAACTTTGTTAGGAAACTACAGAGCCATTTGCCAAATTTCTACAAAAGCTTCCAAATTGGAACTGCACCAGTCAAAAGCAGGGATGGAAAAATGCTTACAGTGGCAGTGAAGAGAAAAATAGAGTAGATTTTTATCTGAACAAAGTACCTGGCTCCAAGAAACTGCTGAAGTGTAGCTCCACTTTTCATTTGTTACAAAATCATTTGTAGTTGTAAGAGTTGGCTCTAGTGACTTATAGTTATTTCTCAGTAATAAAGAGGATGCCTTCCCCCAAATACCTGGTGGCCTTTGTTAGCAAAAATGAGTTCCAGGAATTAAATGATTACAGTTTCCAGTATCAGAATTAGGAAATATTAAAAATACTTCCTTCTGCCCACTGTGTTCTCTGATTTCATTTTGGATCTTGAACCTCTTGCCTATGGAGCTTTCCATATGGGCTTTAACACTTTGCGGGGGGAAGGTAGTAGAAAACAAACCTCAATAGAAATGAATGAGCTTTGAAGTTGACTAAAAGGAGAATGTTTATATTATGGTTCTACTTTAAAACTATTAAAGATTGCTGATTTGGAGTAAGGGGAAGGAACAAGAAGGCAGAGAAGGCTGTGAGTTAATCTTCAGTTAAGTTTTATGCTTGACTCAGTGCTGTGATGCAATCAGAAGTATGAAATTTTTTTGCATGCTGTCTTTTGCATGAATTTCTCTTTCTTAGAAAATCTTCTGAGAAACAACGTGTAGATTTTATTTTACAGATACGAGTTGCCAGGAATCCATGGATTAAATTTTGTTCTGAAGAATTCCCTTGGTGGTGGTGGTGTGGCATCCCTAAGAAGTGACCCACAGGCACGTATCAAAGCATTGATTTTATGTAGTTATCTTTTATATTATAACTATGTATTACACATTTATATTATTTATATTATAACTATGTATTACACAGCCTCTTTATAAACAGCTTTTGGGCTGGAACTGTAAGGTTTTGGGTTCGACTCTAGTTCGTTTTAATTTCCTGTTAATATACATTATCTACTTCATTGTTTCAAGGCTTGAAAATGGCATAGAGAAGTAGAAAGTTGATTTAAGAGATGTGTACAAGAAACTATTAAGAGAGTCTTCAAATCCATTGCACTATTTATGATTGAATGGTTGGACTCGATGATCCAATGGGTCCTTTCCAACCTTGTGATTCTGTGGTACCCCTGTGATACCAGGGGTTTTAGAGGCACAAGTAAAGTTAGCTTCTCAAAAAGGCTGTCACATTCTAGAGAATGCCACTTTGCTAGACAGTTCTGATTGTTTCCTAGTACGTACAGGAACCATTAACTGTATGACAACTCCCCCTAGCTTAGCATATGACTCCTATAGTTAAAATACTGATAATTGATATAGGTCTGAAAAATAGATGGATAGATCTTTATCTAGTAGGGTACAAGCTAAGTATTAAATACTTGAAACATCTAAACCTGAAGATGAAATAGATGCCTTAATGTCACAATCCTGTGCCTGCAGCAAAGCACAGTTCTGCTGCCATAGGCTGAGAAATGCTTGTGTGTACAAATAATCTCAGCATAGTCAAGAAGACTGTTCACAAAGTAAGATGATGCTATGTATGCATTGGATAACAGAATTGAAGCTAAAATAAATTGATTTTAGCACTAGCTACCAAATAAAATGGTTCAGGTGTAGATGCTTGGAAACTCAACTGTATAGTTCTATTTATTTAATTATATTGACTCACAGTGAGAAAGCCAAATAAATGGAAAAGTTAAATAGAAATTTGGATAGTCTACAATCCAAGGTTTAATAAAACTCATCCAAAAATTATATGTAGAGATAAATACTCATCCGAAATTTATATGTACAAGTGCATGTAGAGAGAAATACTCCTAAAACTTCAAAAACATACTGAGTTCTTACACTGATTCTAGGGAAAATATTATTATACCATTTTTTTAAACTTAATTTACAAAGGTGCTATATTTAAATAGTAAAGTGAAATGATGGTTTGTTTTCTTACAGGGCAAAGCACTTGGACAGATGCTGCTGGATTTCCAGATCAGAAATGTTCCTGATTTAAAATCACTGATAGAGTAACAGGTGTTTAATACATGCTTTTAACACTAAGTGGTATAAAAACATGTTATAAACAAGAACTGGCTTCTTGAGTGAGATTTTTTTTTAAAAAGCCAGAGTAGAAATTAGTGACAGTTACCTCTCAGAGGCTCAGCTAAATGGCACAGATTCACAAATGTTTTGAGTAACGCCAGACTAATAGCTTTGTCTGTGACTGATAATGTTTCCTGTCCAGATAATACATTGGATGAAGAATTAATTTATTTCCTGTAAGATAGAATTAATCAAATAGCAACATAACATTTAATGATGTGACAAGATAGTCTTTGTTCCGAGATGGAAATGGCCTCCTGTTAAGGCCATCTCTCTTCCTTCTCACAATCTTTATTTGAAAATTAAATTGACCGATAGAGTTAAGCTCCTGTCATCTGTGTTTGTCCTGTGCAGGGTGAGGCTGGGTAGCCTGCTGTGCAGCGCTATGAAGCCAGCACTGGCTGGTGCTGGGGAACAGCTTTCCCTGTTGGGCAATAAAGAAGAGTAATAATTGTTACTGTTACAGAGTGACTGGTAGTAAATGCTGACCTTTGGTGGTGATCCACCCAACTTCCAGCACTTTGTCCAGTTAATGACAGAGTTGATTATTATGGTTTCCAACATCTTTTACTCATTAATCCATCGGTTAAAAGCACCGAATAGTAGTAAATTGCAGATCTTGGCATGGAAATAAATTTGACGAGAAGGAAAGGAGAGTGCTCTGAGGTAGTCTGCAGCCTGTTCACATTCTCTTGTGATGGTGCAATCCTGGCCTGGAGGAAGGGGGAGCTGGTGGTGGAGGGATATCTCATTTTGTTTGAGGGCTGTCCAGACTTCGTTTTCTGCAGCAGAGTCTTGTCTGGATTAAGTTCATTTGACTATTTCAGGGCTTTCAAACTTCATTTTCTGCAGCAGAGTCTTGTCTGGATTAAGTTCATTTGACTGTTATTTGCATTGCCCTTTCCACAGAAAGGTCTGTCTCCTGGTGTGAAGGAATACCATGTTGAATGCAGCGTGCTCCATCGGTCTTCTGACTCCCAGTTACCACCTACCCGTCTCCCATCCTGCACAGTATGACTGGCATGTTTGAATTAGGATAATCCTGAACTACTTCAGCTAATGAAGCGGAGACTTAAAATTCCATACAATTCCTGGGACAATATCAGGGCAGACATTCTGTCTGTATTTCCTCTGCAGAAGCCATATAAATATTACACTGCATGTTCAGGTATTTTGTATTCAGAAATGAATATTTTCATTTATTTTGGGGAGACTGTGTTAGTTGTTTAGTTATGACAAAACGAAGCATTACTAATAGCAGATAAATTGATGAAAATAAATATATTTTAATTGTCACCAAAACTGTCTGTTCCTAAATGTCAATCTGGGCTACCACTATTATTAACTTCTTAAGCTCTTGCTTGCTAATGAGAACTGTGCAATGAATTTTCCCCACATTTTCTGTGTTTTGGTTTATTTGAATTGAAGGTATCATAAGTGAACACTTTATTCATCTAAACGTATTATTCTTTTAGTGAGTCCTAAGTACTATCTGCGCATACCGCATGATTCAGTCTAGTTGTAAAAAAAAGAGTCATTACTTCATTGCAGAAAAATACCCAACTTAATAACTTCAAAGGGAAAACGGCATGCTGGTTTTATTATATTTACAGTCATGGTTCATTAGAAAACTTGTTAATAAATTGGAAGCCTATTAGTTTAGCAAAAGGGATGAAGTTATTGAGAGGAAATAAAGAAGTGAGAGACCTCCGTAGCAAACCTACAAGGGTAGAACAGCTACGGTAAATATTTGCAATTTATTCAGTATACTGCTTAAGTGACTCTGTAAATGTGTATGTGATATTTTTTGAATAAAAAGGAACATTTATAAAGTATAAATTTGTTTTAGTAATTCATATTGTTTCTTCTACTGGAAGAGAGTGATACTTGGTTCAAAGGTTCTTTGTTTTGGGATTCTTTCACTTGCCTGCAATTTTGCGCATTGTCTTGCTGGTTCCCATCTTCCTTCAGATTCTGTCTGTTCTGCCCTAGTCTTTTGTTAAATACAAAACCTGAAAAAGTAAACAGTACTATTTTCTAGAGCGCGGATCATTACAGCTCTACAATGGAAACTAATTTGCTGAGAAGAATGGTACAGTGTTTAAATGGTTTGGATATGAGAACACAAAGGCATTATTTTTAATCTCTGGAATTGTCCTTTTGGATGCTGTGAAACCATCCTCCAGAAACACATCTACTGACCCTGATTTCTTTCAGTATACCACCTTAAACCAAGTGGCATTGCTCTTCAGATGCATTTCTCACATATTATAGCCTCCAAAAAGACTTTATCCTCCTTGACCTCCTTAACTTGTTTTGAATTCATGAACATGTACTTGTTCCAGCAATCCCAGCTGGCCTGAAAGCTTGTTAAAGCTGCACTTGTTTCTTCATCTGCGGTAGAGATTGAATAATTGAGAAAGGTTTGGTGAAATGTAAATTGTACTTGAAGATGAGCATGTTTGCAATCAGCATTGGTTTAACTTGAGTCAGTTAAAAAACGGATTTTGCCTGCTTGTTAAACCAGGTTAGGACCTCATCTAGGTAAGAACTTACCCTTCCAGTTGCCTTTCTTTCATGCTTTTCCCCTGCTACACTAACTGTGAGGGCAGGATGGAAATAGTAATTCCTGGAGTACAAAACAAGGTTCCATCTCATATCCACATTGCATTGTAATGGAAACTGGCTCACTGCTCTTACCAGGAAGTTTTTGTGGCTCACATGCTCTACAAAGCAGAGGCCGCATTCTCTTACCTCTTGCGGCTTTCTTTGTGCATCTCACCTAACTCTGGAAAATAAATCATGGGGTTTATCATTACACTACTCCGCAGCAGGTAACAGTCCAAGCTGTTTAGACTTGGGTTGCATCATGGCAGTCTGAAAGTAATAGGAGAGCAGCCCTTAAGGGTTGAAAGCATAAAATGTTGGGCTGCAGGTTGCGTTTCAAGAATCTGAATGGTTTCCTTCAGAAATGACTTTGTTATGTTGTATTAAGTGCTCTGCACACAGCAATGCTTACAGGGTTGCAAGCATTACCTGGGTGGATTTCACTTGCTGCAGCTGTGTCCGCTTTGGCTGGAGGAGTGAAACCATTTACCGGCCCTGTCTGCTGTGTAATGCCCTTGTGCTTATTCTGTTGGGGTTTCAGTGCCTGAGAGTGAGCCAGTGGATTGGGGGGACGGGGACGTGGACGTGGACGTGACTTGTTAGTGCCTGGGTATGAGGAAATCACACTGCAGAAACGTCACACCTCTCACTGTATCTCTCTGAAACCTTCGGTCACAGTAAGCCTTTGAGCGGCCTCCTCATGACTATTCCTTTTCTTTTACTTCGTCCTGCTTTCCTTTCCAGATTGACTTGAGATGGATCCTGGTGATTTGGGGATTAAAGCTAACTGGCAAGAAACCAAACAAAGGATGCTCCTAGTAAAAGATCCTGTTGGGAAATGCCTTTTTCTTCCAGGGAGTTGAGCTGAATTCCTCTACCTTCCTTCGAGCAGGGGGAGAGAAATCTGAGGACTGAAGCATCTCTAAAATCTATTTCAACAAAAACAATGCAGACACTCCCTTGACAGCTTTGGGGAAGGGGGGGAGGGATGTCTAGAGATGGCAGCACACAGCAGGATCCGTGCTTGTCCTCACAGGAGGGAGATGGGAACCTTCCTGTGAAATCTCTGACAACCTCCTGATGTGGCACAATGCTCCAGCTCTGGACCAGCTGCTGTGACCATCACAAAATGGGTAAGACTGTTTATCATGATATAAGATTTTAATCTTTTCTTTTCCCTCTGTCCTTTAAAATTAATGCACTAGTTAAAAATGCAAAAAGCTTCCCCTCTGCTTCCCTCCCCCCTCCCCTTTTACTTACTAGTAGCAAACGCTTCAAGCCTTTCAAATAAGTTTAAACATCTGGATTTGAAAAGATGCTGGTTTAATTAGGCTAATCTGCAGAGTTCCTACCAGCATCATAAGCCACATCTATAAGGTATTTTCTCTTTTGTAAGTGATGCGATTTGAAGTAGGGGTTTTGAGAGGGCTAAGCCTCTGTTGTGTAAAAGTTTGGCTGAGACTCTCCAAAGAAAATCCCAAATGCCTGATCGCTCTGGTAAGAAATGCTGAGGCTCCGGTCTGTAATCAGTGGCCAAATGCGGGGCTACTGTAGGCTTCCCTCTTTGCAGGTGAGGCAAGGTGAGGACAACCTTCAGCTTCCTAGGAAGCTGCTCTCTGCTCTGGGCAGAAGGAAATAGGTGGGCAACACCAGCCATCGTTTCTTATCATAGAATAGTTTGGGTTGGAAGGGACCTTAAAAGATCATCCAGTCCCAACCCCCCTGCCATGGGCAGGGACACCTCCTTGGTGAGCAGCGAGGTAACCTGCCCCCAGAAATGTTTTCTTCACTGAATAGTGGAAAACTTGCTTTGCCTCACTGATAAGCCTCACCTTTCCTGTGCACTAGCACTCTTCTTGCCTTCTTTTTTTCGTACATGGCATCGTGTGTGTCTCTGTGTTTGCCTGAGCATCCACAACCTGCAAGAAGGCACATCGGGCAAGTTACCAGCATTAGAGCCCGGGTTTAGGGGAAGATGCTCTAACAAAGCACTTCTCCAGCGCCACTTTCCTCCCTCCCTTCTCCGCGTTTCTCACCAAGGCAGCGCCTGCGGCTGCGACAAAAGACCGGGGGGACCTTCCCTGCTGCTCCCCAGGCCCTGTCATCTTCCAGGTGAGATGAATGCCTGTCCCATCCATCATCCCGCAGTGCCCGAGGGCGGCGGAATCGCTCGGCTGCCCAAACTCAGCCGGGACGGCTTTGTTGCCCCGACGGCTCTTCTCTTGTGTGGGCTCCCGTTGCCAGGATTTATCCATTTACATAACGGATTAGCGTGAAACAAAACGCGGGGCGATGCCTTTCCTCCTTGTCCCACTCCTTCCCGAGTTACTTCATAGGCGGGAGGGGCCGCTTTCCCTTCCCCCTCCCGCGGTTCCCACGGGCGATGGGAGCGGGCGGGGGGGGGGGGGGTTCGAACGCGCCTCTTCTCGCCTTCCTCCTCCTCCCGAGGTCGCGGGTGGCGCTCAGGCACGGCTCCCCAATAAAGGCTGCGGCCGCTCGCCCTGTGGGCCGGTCCCGGTGCCCGCCCCGCCCCGCCGGGAGCCCTAGAAAAGCGGGTCCCGGGCGCCGCGGAGGCTGCAGGGCTCCCCGCGCCCACCATGAAGAACCCGGTGCCGCAGGCGGCGTCGATGCTGCTCGAGAAGCTGCTGCTCCTCGTCCACGTTCGAGCCCTGCCCGGGGGCTCCGGAGGGGAATCCTCGCCTCCCGCCGCTCCCGCGTACTACGACACGAGCTGCTTCAAGCGAGGAGACCTGCTGGAGGTGCCCCGCACCCTCTTCATCCACTTCGGCATCTACCTGGGCGAGAACCGCGTCGCCCACCTGATGCCCGACATCCTGCCCGCCGTCACCGGCGACCGGCGGCAGATCCAGCAGGTGGTGACCAACAAGCGGCTCATCCTGGGCGTCATCACCAGGACGGCCAGCATCCGCGTGGACACGGTGGAGGATTTCGCCTATGGCGGCAGCATCCTGGTCAACCACATGGACCGACTCTTCGAGGACCAGGTGCTGGGCAGCGAGGAGGCGGCTCGCCGGGCGGAGAAGCTGGTGGGCGCCACCGCCTACAGCCTGCTCTGGAACAACTGCGAGCACTTCGTCACCTACTGCCGGTACGGAGCGCCCGTCAGCTTCCAGACAGACAAGGTACGGGAGCGGCTCCCGGGCCGGGTCAGGGCGGTGTGCGCTCGCCAGGCCATTGACATGCTCCGAAAGCGCTCTCTGGGGGTGAAGCTGGGTCGTGAGCCCGTGCCAGGCTCGCTTTTTGCCATGTGCTGTGCCCCAGAGCGCGGCGGGAGAGAGGTGGCGTAGAATCATAGAATCACCAGGTTGGAAAAGATCTCTTGGATCATCGAGTCCAACCATTCCTATCTGCCACTGAACCGTGTCCTTGAGCACCTCGTCTTTTAAACACCTCCAGGGATGGTGACTCCACCCCCTCCCTGGGCAGCCTCTGCCAGTGCCCCACGATCCTTTCTGTGAAATTTTTTTTCCTGACATACAGACTGACCCTCCCCTGGGGCAGCTTGAGGCCATTCCCCCTTGTCCTGTCCCCTGTCACTTGGGAGAAGAGGCCAGCTCCCTCCTTTCCACAACGCCTTTTCAGGTAGTTGTAGAGAGCAATAAGGTCTCCCCTCAGCCTCCTCCTCTCCAGGCTAAACAACCCCATTTCCCTCAGCTGCTCATCCCCTGGTTCAAAGCTCTCCTCTTTAACCCTGATCTTTCTTTTTTTTTTCTTTTTTTCCAGTTCTGTGAGACTGTGAAGATGATTATTCGGGACCAGAGGAGTGTTCTTGCTTCAGTACTTGTGGGATTAGCATCAATAGTCTGCCTAGGTTTGGCACCCTCCACCACGCTCCCCACTATCTTTATTCCCTTCTTTCTGTGGATGGCTGGCTAGCAGCCCATCAGGAGGATCACAACTGACGTCTGTATATAAGGTGTACACTACTGTATTTATGAAAGCACAGATTACTCATTGGCGTTGTGTAAAGTTTCTTAACCTTGTGTGCCATTTTTAAATGCAACTTTTGTCTAGAACACAGTGCACAAGGCATAGCTTACTGTGTAAGCCAAATAATAGATTTCCTGAAAATCTCAGTTCATACGTTTTAACACACCTTTAAATCATGAAAAAGTATGGTTGCAATGCAGTTCTGCTCCTTGCCTTTAGCCATAAGTGATACTGGCAATATTCTTCGTGTTGTTCTGTTTCTTAGCTGCATACCTGGGTGCTGTAACTATTAATAAAAATGGATGCTGGAATACCACAAAGAGATGGGTATTGAGAAAAAACTGCTTATCTCTTACTTTGATATATTTTGTATTCAGAAGTTACTGTCTCCACTCCTAAAACACCTTTTGGTGGAGATACGAATTAGTAAAATGACTTGTTTTGATGGCAAATAAGAAAAAACAGCTGGGTGCTGGGTGCTGCAGTAGCACATCTGGCTGGATTGTCTACAGTCCTTTGACTTCCCTTTGACTTCTGCTTCATATTAATTCTGTAAACACTTGTTTTACTGTATTGAACAACTTCTTGATTGAGTTAGAGGTAAGGAAAGACGGTGATTCCTCAGCATTTTGTTGCTACTAAAGGTGGTTAGTATGGCCAATATAAATGACTGCAGAGGGCTTTAGGGGAGACAGGAAGAAAGAAGCTTGCTTTATAACAACCAGTGACATAATAAACATCAGAAAATTCCACATTTCAGGGGACGTGGTGGGGAAGAGGAGGAGGACAGGTGCCAATTTAGTTCCTACCTTCCCTCAGCAACGGGGCCTGTATGGATATCATAATGAATCAGGGATTATTGGAGCAATTTCTTTGGTGGTGTCATTTTGGACACTGCCTTAAAACTGGATGCCTCTCGGTGAAAGATGACATGTCTTTCTATACTCTGAATAAGCATTCACTTGCAAGCCAGCAGTTGGTGCTAAAAATGTTTCATCTTCAATGATGAGGCCTATCTGCTTATCAGGAATGTGTAAAGCTGGATTTGAAATCAAGTTCATCCAGCCAATTGTTTGAGTGCTAAAATCCTTTGCTGTTTTTTTCTTAGCAATGTCTTGATGTATGCAGAGAAGTTCAGCGCCTGGAATGTCTTGCATGCAATACATGCACTTACACGTTCATGTGCCTTTCTTGCCTTCCTTTCTAGTCAAAGGCAACTATGATGGTGTCTTTACCAAACGAACCTCAGATTTGCTTCTTTCTATGAATGCTGTTCAGTATGCTGTCATCAGCTCTGCTGCTGAAGTGGCCACTTTTCCCCATTTTTATTTTAAGTGTGCTATAAACCCCCTTCTCCTTCCCCAAAACCTTACAGTTGCTTGAAGATCAGATTTTTAGCTGTAAGCCTACTTGGCTGCTCTCTAATAATCTTTCTTCTTCTGGCTGCTCTGCTATAACCAATGAAGAATGAAAAGACTGGGTATGAAATTCCGGGGTTATAGGAAACAGCAGCATTACTACCGCTGCCATCAACCGAGAGGGGATCTCAGCCCAGCTTTCAGTTATGCATTCAGTCTGCAGCTTAGCTCCAAAGCATCTGGATATCAATTACTGCTGGATGCTTGTGAACAGCTTCTGTTCTGGTGGTTTCAAAGATTGCAATGCTCAGTGTAACTGTTTCTGGTAAACTTTTAAAATGACAGTGTTTTTTAATTAACATTAATTGCTTTTTCATAGTGTATGCATTAGTTATATTTACACAAATTCCACTGTGGTTTTTTTTTACTTGCTGTGCATAAGGTATGAACTGTAGTAATTACTGTAATGACATATAAATAGATTTTGTTAATTTAAAAACGTCTACCGGCCTCTTGAAATTGAATATGATTGAGTATAATTCTCTAACGTATCCCAGTAGGGTACTGAACAGCCCATTAACATGCAGTTCCATGGTGTCTGATACAGGTGGGCTTTTCCCCTTTATTTACTTGGGATTTATAAGAATTCCAGTAATTCTTAAGATGTACTTACACAATAAACAACGGGGTCATGACCAGTAACCAAATTGTAAGTGGGATTGTTGGAAGGCAGAGAAAGCTTCCTGCTCTAGCTTCAGTATCAAAGGACCAATGTTTCTGCTTTGCTAATGCTGTTGAGCAAGAAGGATCGAGATTAGGCTGGGGGGACTAAACTGGGATTTTGATACATGTCTATGAAAGAAATGAAAGCAGTTCCTTGCAGACTTCCAGCTTTATTAGCAGAAAATTTTCCTTCTAAGTGTAAAGTTTTAAGCTTATGAAATGGTTTAGAATGTCCTGCTGTATCCTTTCATCAGAGACAAGGGCATGGGAACAGAAGTTCAGCTGCATGTTAAGAGTTTTTCCTACCAACTATAATTCTACCAGAGATCTGGAAATTTTGTTAAAATTAGGCATCAGTCAAATTAGTCATACTCTGAAGGGCAAACCAAAACTAGCTGACGTGTATTCTTAAGTTCAGCTCAGTGGGTGGTGGTTGTGCCCTGAAATATTTTGGTAAATGTCAGCGTCAACTTTTTTCTGTAATTACTTGAGTAAAAATAAGCACTTGCCCTTCCTTAGTGGAGCATTGCATTTCAGACCTGAGCTCAACTGTGATGCCATTGAAATGAACGAGCTAGTTAGAGTAAGAAAAGCACAGAAAAACGTGGAGGAGTTCAGCTGTTTGGAAATGTGTGTGAAGTGAAATTGTTCATCGGTAAGTGTAAGTGATGGTGATGGGGGGGATGTAAATCTAGAGTTGCAGCTCATTTTAGTGGTGGGGCTGGTTTGAAAAGTTGTGTGATTAAACGAGAATATGTAATGGAAGAGCATAACCATCACCCCTGTGCCACTGGGAAAGGCAAGTAGTGAAGACATCATGTTAAAAGGATAGATGTTTCACTTCAGGCTTTCCAATGAAAACAAAAATAAAATGAGCATTGACAAGGCTCGAAATGTTTTTACAAACATTTTTACTGTGTTTAAAGGAAAAAAAAAGTTGCTAAATGAAGACATTAGAACAGTGAGCTTTCTGTTTGCCTTTATTTTAGCTTGGAACATAAATGATTACTCATTTTGTGGTGAACAGTCATCTGCTGCTTGATTTCACCTTTGGGTCCTCCTGTGCTGGAGGAGAATGCTACGTATAAATACCATTGAGGCTTTTAATGAAAACAGAATCATAGCAATACTTGTTAAAGTCTGAGGGGATGGGGAAGAGGGAATTAAAGTTGTGTGTGACTTGACATCATCCAGACAGGTTTTGGAAAGCAAGCTGCAGCACGAAACATTAGAACTGTGATGTCTAGAAATGACATGGTGTTGTGTCATTTATTGCATGTTTTCACATCAAATAAAGCACCACACACCACTGAGTGATACACAACTGTGTTAGGCAGCCAGTCCTTTATCCACTGAAATGAAAACGGAAGTTGTCAGGTGACTCTAGGAGCCATTTGCTCCTTATGCTTTGTAATAGCTTAGGACCTGATTTCTCTGAGCACCTAACTGTCATGAATGGGCTTACTGATGAGAAATGAAGACACAAAAGTCCTAGTAGTTTTGAGGCTTTTTGCTGTAGTGCACTGCACTCTCCTGTAAGCCTTACAGAAATCTTTCAGAACACTGTGCTGGTAAAATAAACAGTCTCCTCTGCTGTAGGAACAGATCACTAAAAATATTTGAGGGTGATTTTTGGCATAATTTCTTAAAAATCAATTCTGTGCTGCATTTTGTAGCTTAGCTTTGCTTCTGAAGTCAAGGGAACATTTAGGATATGTTCCTGAGTGCTCAGAGGCTGTAGGAGAAAGGGGGGGAAGTAGGGTGATGTTTAGAAATCTTAGATCAGAATCACATTGCTTGCAGTACTACAGTTCTATCTCTTGACAAAACTGGTGAATTATGTTTATTGTTTCTGTGTCCCGTAGGAGAGAAAATGTTTTCTGTAAGGTGTTCTGTAGCTTTTTAGCATTTTCCAATTTATTAGGGAACTTTATTTAGCCCTGTGACCTTCTTTTAGTAGTTGCCTCTTCTCTATAGCATATCTGTGAACTGGGAAAACTGTCAGTGGCTGCTCTGCGATACTGCAGTCTGGAGCAAATCAGCTGCATAGTCCACTACAGCTGCATCATAATACCTAAAACTAGGTACTTCATCTAAACAAGGCAGTGAATGTCAGGGAAAGCAGATAACGTAGGCTGGTATTACTAGCAAGGGCAGGGCATATTAAACATAGAATGGTTTGGGTTTGAAGGGACCTTAAAGACTATCTAATTCCAAGCACCCTGTCATGGGCAGGGACACCTTCTCCTGGATCAGGTCACTCCAAGCCTCACCCAGCCTGGCCTTAAACACCTGCAGGGATAGTACATGACTTCTCTGGGCAACCTGTTCCAGTACCTCACCACCTTTGCAGTAAAAAATACCTTCTTAGTATCTAACCTAAGTCTACTCTCTTTCAGCTTAAAATCATTACTCCTCATCCTATCTCTGCACTCCTTGATAAAGAGCCCCTCCACATCTTTCCTGTAGGCCCCCTTTAAGCACTGGAAGGCTGCGATAAGGTTTCCTCGGAGCCTTCTCTTCTCTAGCCTAAACAAGCACAACTCTCTCAGCCTGTCCTTGTATGGGAGGTGCTCCAGCCCTGTGATCATCTTTGTGGCTTCTTCTGGACTTGCTCTGTCAGCTCCATGTCCTTCCTGGGCTGAGGACTCCAGAACTGACGCAGTACTCCAGGTGAGGTCTCATGACAGCAAAGTAGAGTGGCAGAATCACCTCTTCTTTTGATATGTCCCAGGATACAGTTGGCTTTCTGAGCTGCAAGCACACATTGCCGTCTCATGTCGAGCTTCTTATCCACGAGCATACCCATGCCTTTCTCTTCAGGGCTGCTCTCAATCCATTCTCTGCCCAGCCTGTATTTGTGCTTGGGATTGCCCTGACCCAGGTGCGGGACCTCGCGCTTGGCCTTGTTGAACTTCATGAAGTTCGCACAGGCCCACCTCTCAAGCCTGTGCAGGTCCCTCTGGATGGCATCCCTTCCCTGCAGCATGTTGACCGCACCACACAGCTTGATGTCATTGCCAGACTTGCTGAGAGTGCCCTCAATCCCACTGTCCACATCTGTGACAAAGATGTTAAACAACATGGGTCTCAATGCCAACCCCTGTGGAATGCTATTTGTCACTAGTCTCCACTTGGACACTGACCTATTGACCACAACTCTTTGCCTGTGACTATTCAGCCAATTCCTTATGCACCGAGTGGTCCATCCATCCAATTTAGAGACAAGAATGCAGTGTGTGTAAAATTAAGTTAAGTAACGTTAAGTGTGCTGAAGGACCTGTCAGTGAACACACAGGTGTGTGCCTCTGAAGACTCAGATGGTGCTTAGCTGGGCACACTGGGCACAGTGATGTATCTGTTCTCCTGTCCCCAGCTGGAGTTTAGGAGGCTTGAGACAGGGTTGCATGTTAGGGCCAAGATTAAACACATTAACTTGCATGTCCTTAAATTGAGAGGTACGTCAATAATGCCACAGGCTGTAATCTATCCTAGTAAATAAAATAGGCTGGAGTCCATCTTCTGATGATATGATTGTACACCGTGACTCGCATCTGTATAACTAAATTCCCTCCCTGCTACAGCATAGGCTCACCTCTAGCGGCTACTCCTAGAGCTCCCTGGTCTGCCTTGCCACAAGGCATACTCCAAGACAGCACTTAGTTACCAGGGGCTGCCACTTGTATCACGCAAGCAGCATCCATGCAAACGTGGGTGACCATGTACAAATGTGCAAACCTATTCTGAGACCTTATTTAGCTGATTAACCTGGCCAGACTTTTAAGGTAAACAACCCCATTTGTTACTCAAAACTCTGAGTCCCTTCCTAATGGAGCAGCACTTTGCATGGAAACATCGATACCATTCTGTAAGGAGTGCAAAATGTGATGGTTACAGCATTTTTTGAGATTTGGGAGACCTGTTCCTAGGACCTTCTCGGTCTATCCTACAGCAGACTCACCAGCCTTTGGATAAGGCTATGAGGTGGTTACCTTTAACCTTTTCTAATTTTATCTCATGGAGAGGACAGTGATTATTGCTTGGGTTTTTTTTTTTTTAAATCAAGTTGGACAACACCTGTGGCTTTGAGTTAGAAGGATAAAATGGCTCTCTGGCCACTCTGTTGTTTGGGCTCCACATATTTGCCTCATTCAAGGGAGGTGTCACTTCCCATGGCCTATGAGCCCCAGTCAGGTTCTGAGTGGGTACCAGTTCCATAGATGCAGACAGAAAATAGAAATGCTAAGATTGGGACATTTCTGACTTTGACACAACACAAACTACAGCCATTCAGAAAACTTCCATGCAAAAAACAAGGGAGAGACTACCAGGTTAGACCAAAGGTTTGCTGCTTTGCTGCAGTGTTGTTTTATTGTTGTACCTCTCTAAATATTGCCTGCAGTTTCTGTAATTCTTCCAACTTCTGTCACTGGGACAATAACCATGTCTGTTTTCTGGCCAACTGTAAGAATTAGTTAATATTTGCATAATTTTGTGGATTCCTTACATTGGACCTGCCAAATAAGTTAAACGTGTGGTTCCTTACCAGAAGGCAACTTCCCTGTCTGTGAAACAAGAATTTTATGTGAGGCTAAGGAGACATACTATTTTATATAATTAAGAATACATGCAAATGAAGGGTTATGCTCTGCTAAACTTGCCAAGCCACCTTATGTTCTGCTTCTACATAGTCTTAGACCCAACTCAGATTCGCACCGGTGGCCCTTGCAATTTTGCAGAAAGCACCTGCACAAAAACACAGGGAGGGGTGGGCCTGCCACTGCCACACAGTAGGTAAAAAGTGAGTAATTTACTCAAATCAAAAGTGAATAAGTGTGGGTGTGAAGATAATGAGAGCTGTCCTGCACCCCTGGTGGAAAGATCAGAGTTAGACATTAAAATAACTTTTGCTATTTTCTGTTTGCAGACAAGATTGTACATAGCTCCAAGCGAATGCTCAGGAGAAGGGAGGCACCTGGTTTCAACCACATTCATTTAGAGTCTGTGTAAACGATGTGGCAGTGCACTGTGTAAGTAGCCAGGAGCCAACAATGACTTGGTTGCCTCCAGAGACAGCGTATCTCTGAAAAACGCAGAACCATATTTAGGCCCAGGGGAAGAAGGCTGTTCAGTTCAGCATCATGCTATCATAGTTGTGTCCCTTCTGGAGCCTGAAAAGATAGCACCTCATGATCCTGTTCTGTTTTGCAGTCATACCAACTCACCTCATGATTTCAAAGCAAAAGCTTTGAATCATGCAGATATGCCCCAGACTGTTTAATTTCCTTCCCAAGCCTCGTTTTATTCACAGGTTACTTTACACAGGTTCCAGCTCTGCCAGTTCCTGAGGACTCCTTCCCAAAGTGTCTTAACTTTTCCCAGGCTTTGGAAGAGGAGCCTGAAGGCCTTACTCAGAGCTGAGAATCACCTCAGATTAGCAAGTGCGTAAGACTGCAATGCCTAATGTATACACGAAGACATAGCCTGTGATATCCAGTCATGTTGCCATGTCTCATTCCTCAGTCTTTCATCAAGCTCAGTATGTGCAGAAAACTCAGGTTCTCTAGAAATTCAAATGCTTAACAAACTGGGACACAGCCCGGACAAATAGAGGCAAACACAACATCTCTTCATCCCATACATCTGCCATTTAGCAATGATAATTGCATGGTAAAGACAGCTTTTTATTTTTCTTTAGTTACTATGGCCAGTTTCTGACAGCAAGTATGTTTGGTCACACTATATGTGACAAAGAACCACTCTGTTGTACAACTAACTATTTTAGAAAGACCATTTGATCATGTATTGACAGTCGGTGTAGACTGAGAAGAATGTCTTTTCAAAAACTTGCCTGGAGAAAGCAGTAATTCTGCTTGGCCAATGAACTGAAGTGAGGAACGGAGTGTTTCTATTTCTGATATCTTTGAGCAATTACAATAACTCTTATAGCACTGAGAATTGCAAAGGCAGTAGACCTGATGCATAGTCATGAAATGTGTTTCAAAATTATGAGGGTTTTGTGACTCGCAAAGAGTTTTTTATAAGCAAACTGAAAATATCCACATGAAACAGTTCTAGAAATTACTTTTCCTCAGTAATGTTCTATTCTGCATTTTTTAGTTTGTGGAACATTTGTGTTAAACATTCTCTTACAGACAGTACTCAATCCTGCAATTAAATACAAATTTGTGCTTGCCACAGCAGTCTGGGCTTATGGGAAAGACACTGGATTTGTGACATAATATGTGAGCTAACTTTATAATTGAGCAGGAAGGGAACACATGATGTAAGCAAGATATCAGTTTATATAAAAAAAATTGCTCCTAATAGAAAAAATAGTAAGAGAAATTACTTTTTTTTTAAAAAAAAATTCACTTTACTAGCACTTCATATTTATCCCATTAGGACAGGTTCTCAGTAAATAGGCAGAGAGTACTCCAAGCTCCTTTACTGCAACAGCATCACTGGGTTATGTTCTCCCAGCTAAAATCAACAGGACTGTTGTAGCTGTCTTCAGAGAGAACAAGATTAAGTATGAAATATTCCCTCCCACTCCCTGACCTCCTCAAAATCTTGTACCTGTGGAAATTTAATAACAACATTCAGAAATGAATCCCCAGTCACTGTAAACCTTACACTGAATTATGATTTGAAGAATCTTATAGGTCATAAACTGTGCAGCTTTTTTTTTTTTGTAATTTTTCAAATATATTCAGACAGCTGCCTACAGATTGTTGCTTCTGCACTGCCACCAGTGTTTCTACCTAGGTTCTTTTGCCAGTCTAAGCAATATGCTCTTCAGCTAGCTTCTAAGATCTTTTCCTGTGAAGACAATTATTCCCATTAATCTTTATGAAAACTGGACTCTCAATTCAGAGCAGCAGCAAAACAGCCAGACACTGTTAACAACTTAACAACCTTTGAGAGCCTTGGGCTTACAGATGTGGGCCAAATTTTTCAGCATCACAGGAACACAGGAATGAACTTGGCAATACCCAAAGGTCACTTTAGCCCCACATCATTCTCTACCAATGAGCAACACTGAGAACTTAGGGACAAGGTGTGGGTACAGACAGAGTCTTGATACTTTCTCAAAAATTTCCACAAGCAACAATTCACAAACTTCCAGCTTTAAAGATTGCATTCATTTCATCACGTTTAATACTCTTACCCTACGTTAACTCTTCTTACTCCATTTTTTTTTTAGCTTATTTGTCTGGCCTCTGAAAAGTTAAATGGCAAGATTAATTATGACATATGAAAAAGCATTTTGTTTTAAATTGGCTGCCGGATTATTACATTAGCTGTCCCTCTCCTTCTCATACTAGGGGGAACAATGAATGATCATTTTGTGTTCATTTTTTCCACTTACAGTCTTACAACTCTCAGATATTCCTGGTGTGGAGGTCATATTTTTTTTTGCAGTTACCATAAATTCATGCTGAAATTCTTATGACAGTGTTTTGTTTGGCACGATCCTTCTAGTACCATGGCTGCCCTCATAAACTTATTACACATTACACCTCTCAGTCCAACAATATTAGTTTCTTACACCCAGCCTTGTCAGTTTGTTATTCTGAATTTACTCATCAGTCCTAAAATGGCTTTTATTGACCCATCAGTTTAGGACTACTGTGAGGGTGTACTTCCTATGGAAAATAACTGGTTTACTTTGAAAAATTCTCTATTGCTTTTGTATTCAATATTGATGAAAGAAATTAAAAAATGATTTTTTCTATGGTTTAATCTTCCTCAAAATGCCCTTTCTATACCTTTACCTAATCTGGCAGTTTATCTCTGGCAAGTGCCTGGCTTTTGATTTTTATTAACAAGGCTTTTTTTTTAAAAAAAAAATAAATAAATATTATCTGGTGTGTTAATAAGGTGATCCTCTGTAACTTTTTTTAGCCTGGGCCCTTGGGGCTTTCTACATAACTAGTTTATGCAGAGTACCTGTGGTCCTTGTGTGCATACAAGATCTGCTTCTTAGAGGGTGTAATTTCTAGCACCCTTTTTCCTTTGCTTTGCTCCAGCTTGAGTTCTCCTGTGGCTGGAGCAGCAGCAAGGTAGGTGGTGTCTCCTCAGCATCCAGTGTGGACATGAGCATTGAAAAAATCCCAGATCAACCACCAAGTCAACATGGTGCAGGTGGTGTTGCAGCATCTCTTGATTGCTGGGAATTGCTGAGCTCTTTCAAAATAAAAAAAACAGCCAGGGCTGACAAACCTTCTTTTAAGATAACATACTTCCACCTAGTGGCTCTCTTACAGTCAGGAAAATGCACTATGCAGATCTCCAGCAAACTGGGAACCATTAACTAGGAAACTCACATTTAAAGAACGAGTAAATCAGATGTTTACTAAGTCGACACAACTGCTCAGTAGGTTTAGAAATGTTGATTCCAAATTCCTGTTTCGCTGTTGTAACATCTAATTAGAAATCTAGAAGGAATAGTTAAACTACATAATGCTCATTTTGTTTACAGTTACCCACAATGTAGTACCTTCTGTTTTAGTTTTGCATGGCAGTTTTTGTTGTGTCACTAGGCTTTGTAGGACAGAAGATAGCTAGATACAGAAAAGCATTTAAAAATCATTCTGTTAGCTGTACTTAATGAATACTATTAAAAAACCAAAACCAAACAGAAACCAAAGATAAGGCATGAGATTCTGTGTGTTTATAATATACAAATACATATATACATATATAAAACACAGGTTACATTGCTTCAGAATTTCTTACTTCTGCCTCCAAGCATAGTACTATATGCTTAAAGCCTCAGGGAAAATATGAAGAGACTTACATGGAAGCATCGTGAGTTGTTTAACTATAATTGGCATTGACAGTCCTCAGTTTCCTGACTTAAAAGCTAGTTAGCAGCTCACAGCAGCGAGCTTATAAATTAAAGGATGTGAGCTTGATAAATCAGTGCCTTTCAGGATTCTCAGAAAAAGCTAGAATTCAAAGCCAAGTATGAACTGCTTAAAGAAAGAGTGAACTCTTTCCACTTTTCAAACTACAATTAAGGTATTTTAAATATTTAAATCTAGGAAAAGTAAAAATTAAATCTTGTTCCTCACTGTTGCACCCGATGTAATTTATTTCCAGATTTAGTAAATATTCAAAAGGTAATGTGATATGAAAATCTTCAGCCTCTCTGGTAAACTTCCAGTTAATGTCTGGGTCAGATTAGGTATGATCAAAGACTTTACGCTTTGATGCCTTATGTCTGTTAGCTTCCAGTACTGAAACATATTCTAAGACTTTCACAGAAGCAACCATAAATTCAAGTATTTTCTGCCAATATTTGCAGAGAAATAAAAAACTGAGCAGCAGCTGAGAGGGGACTGTCTCTGATTTCTCTGAGCCCTCCTGTGAGGACTGAGACACCAGCGGTGTGTCGAAAGGAAGCCTGCTTTGTAGCTCTTTGTGCTTCACAACCTTGTGGAAAGAAAACTGGTTTCCAGGTTGTTGGGGCAGTAGTCACTTTCAGAAGCACTAAAAAAGCCAGAACTCTTTAATTTGTTGCTGTACAGATGTGTGCAGGATATACTGCCACTTCAGAATTTATTTAAAACATCTGCCTAAAAAACAGACAGGAAAGCATTCTGTAATAGTGGAGTATCAACAGACAGCAGGACTGCAAAGACAGGATTCTCTGTCTTCTTTAGCCCTCCCCTCCTTCCCATCTTTTCTTCCCTTCTGTTCCTTGACATTCACCTCCTCTTCCACCAACCCTTCACGTTGTTACATTTTTTAACAATTCCCATCCGTTTCTTTGCTGTGTGAAGGTTAGGTCTACTGCCAGAAAACAGCCTTTTTTGCTCAGTGATTAAATGGCTTTGTCACACAGGGGCCAGGTGTTTAGTGTGAGATACAGAGGGAGCAGAAAGCAATAGTTCTGGAGGTAATACGTGAAAAAACAAGCGAGAGCACTCATATACTTTTTTATGCACATTTTTAATCACTGTGCACTCCACAGCACTGGCTTAAAATTGATTTAATTCCATCTACATCAGTGAAATTTATGATATTCATACTCATATAAATGAAGACAGAACACGCTTCAGGATCTATTTTCTATTTTTTCATATTAAGTGTTTATCTGCATGTTAAAGCCATGTAGCATGTGCACCTCAGTGGTTTACAAAAAAAAAAAAAGAAAGCAATTCTCTATATAATTAGTATTCTGTTGCTTATTACAGCAATATCAGACTTCGTAATCAGAAAAGATTCCAACTCTTTCAAGGTAGAAAACTGAACAAGAGCAAACATCACCTTTCAGAAAAATGACCCTTCAGGCACTAGGATGCCTTGTTAGGAGGATTCTGCTAAAGCAGCATTGCAGCGACTTGATAAAATTAAACCCCCCAAAAAACTGTTTGATTGACTGAAATGAAGTCTTTCTAGACAGCTTACTGTAATTAGATTTACAATCAAATTATGTCTAGGTTTTCTACGGAGAGCTTTGTCTAAACTTCAAAGGATGTCTGCTTCCTTTAAGAGTATTTCCACTACCTACATATCAAACCTGTCAGAGTGCAGAAATACTCCATACCCTCTTTTCCTGCTCCAGGCCACAGTAAAATTTACACGGACAAAAAAGGCTTATGCTTCTATTAAAGTATATTACTACTGCAGTAGTGGCCCACTCCAAGAATATATATGTTGGGGCTTGCTAGCATTCCAGTGAAACAGAAGTTAAAAAAAAAATATAGGGTTTCTGTGTTACAGTTACCTAAAATAACTTACAAGGAAAAGAAAAGCAAGCTATGAAATAAAATGTATAAGAAAAAGACCTTTTTCATTTTCAAATTCAGCCAGAGGAAAAACTGTCGTAATCTTGGCAAGACTCTGACCTCATGCCTCATCCATTAATTTTGTGACAGTTTCAAAAAGGCATTTGTGAGGAAAGTAACAGAGTGTTAATAGGAATTATATACCACTTTAGGGCAAATTGCATATTATTTGGAATTTCAAGTAATTTTATAACCAGAATTTGTGCCAAATGCTTTTTGTAAATTATGCTGTAACTCTCATAAAATAATCCTAAGTTAAATTTCTATTTATCAGGTTTAGAAGCTAAACAGTTATGTACTAAGGTACTGATTCGATAAAGCAGTAAAACCCTAAATACTGTGATAAATAACATACATTGTTCTGGTCCTAGTCTTCCTTCCCATCCTTTAATAAATATTCATTAAAAATAAGGAAATTAAATTATGGCATTAATTTGGATGAGTGGTAGTCATATATTTGTGGGAAGAGAGAAAAAAATTACAACTGTGAGAAAGTATCCCTTTGCTCTGAGCAGTTATGACTCCCAGAGATGTGAATTAAAATATTAATTAACCATGGCTACTGATGAATGAGTGAGATTTGTCTTCTGAATGCGGAACACAATCAAGTACTATGTGAGAGATAGGGGGGAAAAAATCAAACAAGGTGGAATTCACTACTGATTTAGTAAAAATATTGTATTCCCATGTACATCTTATCTTATTGGAAAAGAAATAAAAATATTCAGCCCAGACTTTGTCACAGTAAAATCTAAGACAAATACAGGTTAGAAACAGTTGTTCTTAGAAAAAAACCAAACTATACTGAACAGTTAGACTGTCAGAAAAAAACAGCTAGCACCTGCGGGCAAGGGGGTAGTGAGAACTCCAGCACCCAATTAGCACGTGGGGAACACAGGAAGAGAAGGATCATTAATTTCTTTTAGAGGCAGGGGTCAGTGAGAAAACCAAACGAGTCTCTAGTTCCTGTGTCTGACTTTGATGTTTAACAACAGATAATAATGCAGATATTGAATACTTCTAGTTATTTTGATTTTCTCTTTTATTCATGTCATGTCATAAAGTGAAAAACCTGATGTCAAATTTGTATGTTTTCCTTGAGATATTTTGCTGTTAAATGCTGGAATGGGTTAACATTTCCAGCTGAGCAGCTGTTCAGCTCCTTTACTCTGGAGCAGCAGTCATTTGGTAACCCATCTAGTAAGACATCACTTACATGAAATACAAAGAAAATGCTGAGGAGTTTTGTTTTTTTTTTTTCACTTAGAAGAGATTGTCTGCATTCTTTCAGTACTTCCCACCAGCAATAACAACTGAGGCACATGGAGTTTCTGCCAGGGAGTGAGCAGTCTCCAAGGTAACAGGGACACTGAGCTGCAGCCAAAATGCCTCCTACTTTATTTAACTTAAAATACTCCAAATTCACTCCTTTTAGAGGCTTTGTGGCTGATGTAGATGTGGTCAAAAAACAAGCAGACACCTGAAATGCAAAGTTGGTGAAATTTAATCTTGAAAGCAATAGTTTTTGTACATTAGCCAATCAGAACTTTTAAGTGGAGACATATCATTTCTAAAATACGTGATTAGTGTACCATGCCATTATTAATAAAAGGATAATAAGCTTTCCCTTTGAAAAACAAGCAGACTTGAGCAGGTTAATGTCTAATAGACATAGATCATAGAATGGTCTAATATGATCATCGGAGAGGACCTTAAAGATCATCCAGTTCCAACCCCCTTGCCATGGGAAGGGACACCTCCCCCTAGATCAGGCTGCTCGTAGCCTCATCAAACCTTGTCTGGAACACTTCCACTGATGGGGCACCCACAACTTCTCTGGGCAACCTGTTCCAGTACCTCACCATCCTTGCAGTAAGAAATGCCTTCCACCAATTTAATTCCAATTCACAGTCTTTCAGCTTAAAACTCTTACCCCTCCTCCTACCCCTGCGCTCCCTGATAAAGAGCCCCTCTCCAGCTTTCTTGTAGGGCCCTTTCAAGTACTGGAAGGGTGCTATAAGGTCTCCTCAGAGACTTCTCGTCTCTAGGCTGAACAATCCCAACTGTCTCAGCCCGTCCTCATGGGGAGGCACTCCAATCCTCTGATCATCTTTGTGGTCCTCCTCTGGATCTGCTCCAACAGCTCCATGTTATTTTTGTGCTGAGGGCTCCAGAGCTGCATGCAGTACTCCAGGTGAGGTCTCACTGAAGCAAAGCAGAGGGGAAGAATCCCCCCCCATGACCTGCTGGTCTCACTTCTTTTGATGCAGCCCAGGATACAGTTGGCTTCCTGGGCTGCAAGTGCACTTTGCCAATTTTGTGACAATTTCACGGCAGTAAGCATTTAAAACTGGAAGGCTAAAACCTGTGGAACATGTTCATAATAAAGATGAATTTGCATGTCACTGAATTAAATTTTCTGGGATTATCTGCCTTTTAGTAATAAAAGTACAGTTGAGCATTTAAATCTTGGGAAAAGAAAGCAGAAGTCGTCGTTGGTGAAAGTATTTTGGCTTTGAGAGACTTTGATTTGCTAGATAGAAAAAAGGGCCATAACATTTCGATACCAACAAACTGAAGAACTTGCAGACAAATTCCATACTCTTCATTCATCCTGGTATGTTTGATGTGTGTCCATCGATGTGTCATTCTGCAGCTGCACCTGAGGAATTCTGATGGAGCCTCTAGCCCAGCAGGCTTGAGGTGTGCCTGTAGCTGCTGTTAAGCTAGCGTGGTTCACATCCAAGAGACTAAAATATTAACCAAACAAACAGGGGTTGGAAATGGACCTATTTCACTTAGGCATTACTGGTCAACATGGACCCGCATGACGCTACACGCTCCTTGAAGCTCAAGTGCACACCAGAGCGTGTCCTAAAGGCCTAGATACACTTTTTAAGAGCTGATATCAGAAATAGAGTGGCCAGCAGGACCAGGGAAGTGATTCTGCCCTTGGACTCTGCACCGGTGAGGCTGCACCTCCAATACTGTGGTGAGTTTTGGGTGCCTCATTATAAGAAAGACATTGAGGCTCCGGAGCATGTCCAGAGAAGAACAATGAAGCTGATAGAAGGGCTGGAGAACAAGGCTTATGGGAAGTGGCTGAGAGAACTGGACTTGTGTAGATTGGAGGAGGCTGAAGGGAAAGCTTATCACTGCCTACAACTGCCTACAACAAGAGGTTGCAGAGAGGAGGGTGCTGGTCCTCTCCCAAGTGACAGGACGACAGGGAATGGCCTCAAACTGCACCAGGGGAAGTTCAGATTGATCATCAGGAAAAACTGCTGCACTGAACAGGTTATTGGGCACTGGCAGAGGGAAGTGTTGGAGTCACCACCTCTGGAGGCATTTAAAAGGCGGGTAGATGGGATGCCCAGGGATACTGTTTATCGGTGAACAGGAGCAGGTCAGACTCGATGATCTCAAACCTCTTCCCCCACCTAGTGAGTCTACGGTAGAAGCCCAGAAAGACTAACACCACCAGCTACCTTCTAGGAACCTAAGGCCGCTCTTCCCCCGCCCGCCTCGGGGCGGGGCAGCAGCGCCGCCCCCGCCCTCCGCGCGCGACCAGCCCCGTCGTTTAACGGCCGGCGAGGAGGAGGAAGGGGAGGAAGGAGGAGAGGAAGAAGCAGAGGAGGAAGGAGAGGAGGAGGTTGCTTCTCCCTCGTGTCTACTTCTTCTCCTGCTCTTTGATCCCGGCTCCCCCAGTGCCTCTTCGCCTCTCTGGGAGCCCTCGTGAGCGCTCGGCTCTGATCTGGTGTCCTCGTGGTGCTGTTAGAGAGAACAGTGCTTCTGGGGTGGGGGTTTGAGCTCATTGAGACAAAGGGAACATTAATTGACCTTAATCCCTTGTTGTGGTTAACAGAAAAAAAACCCAACAAAACAACCAAAAAACCGAACAGGGACGAATAACCAGCTCTTAATAGCATAACGCTGTAGAAAAGGTCATGAAGGCTTTTACTAAATGAAACTGAATATAGGAAGGGGAAATAATATATGGAAGGGGGAAGATTTAGACTAGGCATAAGGAGGAAATTCCTCATGATGAGGGTGGTGAGGCACTGGCACAGGTTGCCCAGGGAAGCTGTGGCTGCCCCATCCCTGGAGGTGTTGAAGGCCAGGTTGGATGGGGCCTTGTGCAGCGTGATGTGGTGGGAGGTGTCCCTGCCCATGGCAGGGGGGTTGGAACTGGATGATCTTTAGGGTCCCTTCCAACCCAAACTATTGTATGATTCTCCTTTGGCCTGACTTTGTTGTACATTTTTAGGCCTGAAACTACAGAGAGGTTTCCCAGTTATGGAATATTCATGTAGCTTGTAGGCTGTGCAACACACTAAATTTATTTCCATTACTGAGAGGAGATGGGACAACGTTTGGAGCAGATAGGAGCCATGTTGTTACTGCTGTTGCTTAGTGGAGGTTTTCTTTGTGCTCTGCCTTGCTTCCTTTCCTCTGGAAAATTCTTTCCAGATTCCTTTCTGGAATCTGATGAATCCAGGAGCTGTTTGGGGTTTGGCTTTTTTAATGACCAGTGATGAGTGTTGTATGAACGTAACTTCTTCAGAGTGGTTGCTTGCATGGATTCCTGCTGTAAAGAAAAGACAAAATGTATCTGCTAAAAATTGTCTTTTTCCTGGATGGGAAGAATTGCAGTTGCGTTTGTTCTATCACCATTCTAACTGAGGGATGTGTACAGTCTGTTAGGTCATATGAAGGCTGTTGTGAGAAGAATGCACTTGCTGAAGAACAGTTTCATTTTATTTTGATTCAAAGCACATTTGAAATTACTGTTGGTGGAGGAAGTTCTCTTCTGGAGAGTAATATTTCATAATATGGACAAATATGGCAGTGGAAGCAGCTTATTACTCCATATATATAGTGAATAATCTTTTGAGAAATTTCAATTTCTGCAAGATAATTTTAATTTGAGATACTGGGTTAGTTTCAGTGGAATGTGTAAGTGAAGAATAAAAGGACTAGCAACCATAGGGGTGGTTAATGTTTTGTGCGTAGAGGCACAAGGTTGCTTAGTGTTACGATTAACCACAAACATCTGAAAACCTTTATAGATGAAGATGGGTGAGGTAACATTTGCTACATTGACTACTATGTAGGGCTTTATTTTACTAATTCTTGTTTCTATTAGTGTTAGGGAGTTAGTCAGCTACCAGGTAAAATAAATAATCTGTGTAGGTAATGATGCTCATTTGGATATTCAAGTTAAAAGTAATAGTGTAGTTTGTACAAAAGCACCAGAAGTGGCAAGCTGAAAAGATGGCTTCAGAATGCAGAAAAAGGATGTAATTGTAGCTGGTTTTGAACTCTTCTTTCTCCTCTTTTGGCAGCATTGAGTTCAGTGCAGCAATTTGTGGGTTTACTGTAGTGTTTGAGATGATTGGACTCTTGAGTAGTGGAAGTCTAGTGAAGAGACAGACATGTGAATGCTTAGGTACTCTTTACTGTCCTTGGTTTAGTTTCCTTTATTCTTTACCTTCCAGACATTTTATTAATTGAGGCCTTAACTAGGAAGCTCTATTATTCAGCAAATAGTGAGCTGACAAGAAACATTTATGTGAAATTGAAGTTGGTTTTCGCTGTTTTTGTTGGTAAAAGGACATTTGTTTCATTACTTATTGAGGCCTGATCCTGAAGACAAAGCAAGCTGAAAATATAAGGGATATTAAAGAACAAACAGGAGTTGTAGCTTATTTTTCTGGTCATGATTTTTTGGGCAGCATTTTTCTTGGACAGTGAGAGGGCATAGCATTTGGACATAGCATTTGGGAAAGGACTGAAGTGTTCAAGAAGATGGCTTGTCTAAGTATTGCAGACCTTAAGGCAGAAAATTTCTGGAAAAGAAGATATATATTGGGGAAGGCAAAAGAGACAGTAATAAAAAAAAAAAGTCTAACTTGAAACCAAATTTTTTATTAGGGGCTTGACTACTAAAGTTGGTAATTGCCAAGTGTGTTCCTTGGTGTGATTGTTTTCCATCACCTCAGTCGCTGAAACCGAAAGCTGCTGTATGAGGTCCTGGTGTGCTGGGGAGATAGTGGGTGGAATAACAGCCATATTGATAAACTTTTTTAGTTTTTGAAATTTTCAAAATGGATAAAAGCTTGAAAATAAGGACCCCAGAAGTGGAATTACTCCAGACCCTTACTTTTGCCAGACAGTTCTGCCTAGTTTTATTATATATTGATTTTAATTAAATTACTTTTGTTCCTATATTCTTTGAATTATTTGTATTAAGTAGGTGTGGAATTAATGTATTTTAAAGTATTTCTGTACTGAAATGCAGTTTTAAAATCATTAGTAATATAAAATATTTTTAAAGGAAATGAAATATATAGGTGGTGGTGGTTGGAATTGGAGTAGGATTGAAGCCTTGTGCTAAAAAAAGTCACAGTAAATAGGCGAGTACAGCGTATTGTCTTTCTCTGGTTTGGTAGCTTCTGTATACATATAACAACTTAGAATTATTTGAATTGAAATATTTGCAATGTTACGTTGAAGTTATTGCAGATATGCAGAAGGAAAATAAAGCTGCAGCGAATGGATTTGGCAAAAGCCGAAGTGGCAATGGCAATGAGGCTGCTTTACTGGCCCTGATGGAGAAGACTGGATATAGCATAGTTCAAGAAAATGGGCAAAGGAAATTTGGTCCTCCGCCAGGTAAGTATTTCTTTTGAGGTTATGAAGGTGGAATTTATTTTCTGTACAGAGAGCTAGACTGAAAATTTATGTGGCCCCATTCCCTGTATCTTGACAATGCCTGGTAGTAGTAGATGCTTAGGGGAAGAGTCTAAATGATGCATACAGGGTGCTGATATGCTTAATTCCACAAGGAATTCCTTGTGGTATACTATGTTGAATGTTTGCTGTTAGTGGGTTGAAGAAGTCACAGCTTTAAGAGCATTGGAAGTTGACAGCAGCAAAACAGTTGGAAACACGGAGCATATTCTGTGTGACTGAGAACACTCTGGAAAATATTTAGTGGTGCAGAATGGACAGACAAGTTGGTGATAGCAGACATAAGGTGGTGACTAATGTATTCTCCATATCTAAAATATCCCCCCTCCATTCTGAGAAGAAAAATTGATAAAATGTTGAGCTTCTGGAGCTTTTAGCATTGCCTGGATGTGTTTTTAACAGTGAAGTACAAGAGCTGGAGTTTACCTTGCACTAGTACTCTAGAAAACAGAAATTGTTGAGTATGTATCCATGTGTAAATAAAAAACCCCCACAACCCAGTTGATAAAAGTCCCAGGGAATAACAGAGATTGTATTGATGCTATAAAAATGACTATTATCATCTTAGTTAATTTTTGGTTGCTTGGGATTTGTTGTTACAATGCAAATGGGAGACTTACACACTTGAACTGGAAAGTTATTGCTGCAGTGAAAACACTTCGTCACTCAAATATTTTCCTATATGCCCAATTATATTTCCACTGAAGTTAATAACAAAAAAACCTAGGATTAAGTCCTACATTATGTGGAATACACACATTGCCGTTTACAAACAGTGACTGTTGCATTTAGTAACACTTTTCTGGATGTTACTGCACTGTAAGACTTATTTTTTTCTTGTGTATTAAATGCTATTTAAAAAAGATGTCTGATACTGTGATTAAGTAATTTAGCAATAATAAGTGTTTTGAAATAGCCCTACACTTCAAATTTGCTTTCCAAAATAGATTTAGATGACTTGTTATTTTAAGTAGCACTGATAAACCGTGTTTCTGTTCGAAGATGTTGTGAGATCAGTCGACTTTAATGCATGCTAATGCGAAATGCTAGAAACTAGAGGGTTTGTCTCATGCTGCGAAGGCTGGAAGTTTGTGAGATAAATGGATAAAAAATGATTGAATTTGTTACTGGTTTGAATGGAAACATTTGATAGAGGAGGAATAGTTGAGTAGGGGTTTTTTGTCCTTAATGATACTTTTTTATTTGTGCTAAGAATAAGAAAATAAGTGGCTTCTAGATAATTTAGTCTGAACTTCTGTCTCTTACATGCTTTCTGCTCAGTCATCATAGTGTTGGGTCTGATGACTTTTTTTTTTTTGGCTAAGATTCATTTTCAGAAAAGTATCTAGGTTTCATTTTGAGAACACTAAAAGTTTGGATTATCTACTCCTACGCTTAGCTTGTTAAAATGGTTAGCACATTCCTACTGAATTTGGGCTTTATTTCTAGTCTGAAGTAGTTTTTCAAATTTTCTTAGTGACACACCTAATACCTAATTCTCTAATTACACTGTGTTGGTTAACCTTTATCTTGATGTTTGTTGTATCCTGATGAAATTAATCAAATGCCTTAAATCTTTATGAAGCATTTCTTTGAATAATTTTTCCAGTGTCATTTTTTACATCGGCAATGTACAGGAATTTTGCCACTAGTCCTGGTTGTATCACATGGAGTACAGTAACTCTTCTTTTTGAGTCAGATTATGCACTTAAACAAGTGGGAAAAAAGAAAATTCTTTATGCTCCAGTTTCAGTTCGTTCTCATGGCCTGTGATCCCCTATCCTTAAGTTGTGTTTGTAAGCATGAACTGTGTTGCTCATTGCTGTATGTAGTTTAAGATACAGCTGCATGAAAATTATTTCTGTTTGGAAGTTTTTCTGGTCTGAAATTACATACATACTTTTACTAGCCTATATAATATAGGCAAATGGAGCCCTGTGAAATTATTTTGAAAGTGGCACTGCAAAAAGAGCTGCAGGGCATCACTGACTACTTTCTGAGGGCTCAGCCTGTTCTTAAATTATTTAACACATTTTTTAATATTATAATTATGATTTTTAATTAGAACATTAGGCAATGTTAAGTGTATTTAACAAAGCTACTTTTATTAATGAAATATGCTAGTCTTTTCCGAAACTAAGTTTGACAAGGTATATCTTTCGTAAGTCTGTTCGTTGAAATGAATTATACCCCTATACCTCTCTTTAAATTTTCATGTATTTCCATACTTGTTTGGGCTGGAAATTACTGTAAGTTTATTGTAAATGGTTTTCTAGGCCAGATGAGACTTGAGTGCTTGAGATGGCTTGTAAGAAATGACAGTTACTGTTTGCAAGTGAAGAGTTTCAATATGAATTTTGATTTTGAAAGTGTGGTTTCTATGAGCTTTTGTTGCTGCCAAAAGAGAGACTGCCACTGTCAGTTCTGTATTCCTCTTGCCATTTTGATTATCTGACTGGCAGGTGTCCAGAGCAAGAAGTTGATCTGGCTCAAAATTACCCCCCAAAATTATATATTTCTTTTTTCCACTTCAGTTGGCAGCAGCACAGTTCTTGTTCAGCTTAAGCCATTCATGGAAAATGTCTCTAGAGGGTGTAACAGCCACAAAAAAAAAAAAAGTTAGGAAAAAAAAAATTATTGCTTTGTTTGGGTCATTAGATTTACATGAAGGAAAATTTGAGGTGGCATGTATCTCACTAACAGTGGGGGGATTATAACTGTAATGTTTTAATTAAGGTTTTAATTACTTGAACTGCTTCAAAACAAGTAATCCCGTAACGTCTAGTGGCGAATCAAGTATTCAGTCAAGGAAACTCTCTGGTCAGTTGGTAACTACTTGAGGATTGGTGCTTTTGATGAACTGTTTCTGAATTCTCTCTGTTAAATACATGTCGCTCACTGGCAAATGTGGCATGGACCAGATTCTCTTTAAGTCAGGAGTCATAACTCCCAGTTGGCTTCTCTAATGCTAAGTAGGTATGCAGGTTTGAAAATAGAAGGGCTTTTGGAGTGCTGGGTGGCTTTTACTTACTGAGAACCACTGTTTAATCAGTTATCAGGCTGATGGTAAAAGTTTGTCTAGTTGATAATGAATGTTGTTATTTAATTTCATTACTTCCTTAATCAAGTGTGTTCTTCTTCCTTTTTTCTTGATTAAGGTGTGCAGGTGCTTTTGTCTTTGCAAGTCCTAAATGGTGTACTGTTGGTTTATGCTTTTTTATGTGCGCAACTGACTAGCATGATGTGAGTGATGCACGCTGTGTTGCAGTGTTGCTTACTGTGTCCTGTCAGACCTCGGTTGAAGTTGTCATAAATGTTTATAAAGCTGAAAATGATAAAGATGTTGAATGTTGTGTGAAACACAGCTGTAGTCTTTTCCAGATAAGCCATGGCAGCGTGGCTCTACATACATGTTGGTTCTGATGTCTTGGTAGCTTCCCTGTGTACCCGGTAGTTCTTAGTGTACAGCTTATAGATGGAAACTTATTCTCTGACATGGCAAACATTTCCAGTTCTGTTAAATTTTTGTTGTTGTTGTTAGTAAGTTGTGTGCTTTTTGGTGATATTTCCATGAAGGAAAAAGTTTTAAGTTAATTACAAAATCACCTAGAAAGGATTGCCATATTTGCAGACCATAACACTCTATTTTTAAATGTACGTAAGCATTTTTACATTACCTATTGAACATACCTTTCAGTGTATATGGCAGAGATATAAAAGAGTGTGTGAGTGTTAAGGATAGAAGCATAGACCTTCTTATAGCTTTCAGATGTGAACTAGGGACTTAATTTGTTCTGTGGATTTTATATCTTTTTTTTTCCTACCATACAGCTCCAGCCCATGAAAACTGTGGTCTGTTATATAGAGGAAAAGTGTCCGGTCGTTTTCGCTGTTGAAGGCAGGATGACTCAGTTTCCTGCCTTCTTTAGGGAGTCCTATTTTAGTGAATAAATGGAGAAGGTGGAAGCAAAATGTTTAGTCTTTTTGAATGATGTCAGGGAAGAAAAAAATCACTGCATTGGGGAATCTGATTGAAATTTTTTAAAATATGGACAAGAAGCACAGAGAAACATTTGCAACTTTTAAATGTTAGAGTAGAAAATACTGCTTAAGTTCTTTCTCAGCTATGACCCATTAGTCGTATTAATAATTATTACACTATTTTAAGGGGCAAAAAGTGATTGAAATATAGACTCAAGGCAAACCTGTCAGTGTTTTAAATAATAATAGATTCAATGAGCTGTCATACAGATTCCAGGGAAAGAAACACAAGATGGAATTAGAAAAAATACAAATTGTGGGCTTATGGCATTTTTTTTTTAAACATATCAAAAATATGAATTAAATAGTGGATGAGAATATGCTGTTTTTAAACCTGGACTAAAAATAATTAAATAGATTTCACCTCCAAATTGTAGGGGAGAAAGCGTGTCTGATCTGGCATTTGTATTAAAATTATCGTTGGACAATTTATTTTAAGGTTGGAAAGGTCCTCCACCGCCTCGTGGATGTGAAGTTTTTGTGGGCAAGATTCCTCGTGATGTGTATGAAGATGAGTTAGTTCCTGTTTTTGAGAAAGCTGGGAAGATCTATGAGTTCAGACTGATGATGGAATTCAGTGGTGAGAATCGAGGCTATGCTTTTGTCATGTACACTGCTAAAGAGGAAGCCCAGCTAGCCATCAAGACTCTTAATAATTATGAAATTCGTCCAGGAAAATTTATTGGTGTCTGCGTAAGCTTGGACAACTGCAGACTATTTATCGGAGCAATACCTAAAGAAAAGAAAAAGGAAGAAATACTGAATGAAATGAAAAAAGTTACAGAAGGAGTGGTGGATGTCATTGTTTATCCAAATGCCACTGACAAAACTAAAAATCGTGGTTTTGCTTTTGTAGAATATCAGTCGCACAGAGCAGCTGCTATGGCTAGAAGGCGGCTAATTCCAGGTAAGCCTGTTTATAATTAAATGGTGTGCCTAATTTTTTATTTTTCTTGAGGTAGTTGATAGGAATGATTTTGTTTTCCTTTACATATTTCTTGTTGATGTAATGCTTCTTTGCTGTAGGAACATTCCAGCTCTGGGGTCATACCATTCAAGTCGACTGGGCAGACCCAGAGAGAGAAGTTGATGAAGAAACAATGCAGAGAGTTAAAGTATTATACGTAAGAAACTTAATGATATCTACTACAGAGGACACAATTAAAGCTGAATTCAACAAGTTCAAGCCAGGAGTAGTTGAACGTGTAAAGAAGCTGAGAGACTATGCTTTTGTTCATTTTTTCCACCGAGAAGATGCAGTTGCTGCTATGTGTGTAATGAATGGAAAGTGCATTGATGGAGCTATTATTGAGGTAACACTGGCAAAGCCAGTTAGCAAAGAAAGTACTTGGAAGCAACATTTTAATGATCAGATGAGCCCTAGTTCTGAAAATCTCCTAGGGTTTCCCAACAAAGAAAATGGTCATCAAAAATCCTTAGGGAAACCAGCAAGTCTTTCAGTTCATCTTAATGGTCAGCACAGTGCAGGCCCTCTTGAATTTGAAAGATGTACATACCCATTTTTTCCAGGAAGAAAGCTTACTCCAATTAGCATGTATTCTTTAAACTCCAGTCACTTCAGTTCTGCAGCAGTGCATCTGGATTATTTTTGCAACAAAAATAACTGGGCACCACCAGAATACTACTTGTATTCAACCACAAGTCAGGATGGGAAAACACTCTTGCTGTACAAGGTGCTTATTCGTAGTATTGCAGATGGTTCCGAGAGCTCCTTCATGCCAAACAAACTCTGTACCACAGTAGAAGATGCAAAAGAATTGGCAGCACAGTTCACACTTCTGCATCTAGGTAAGGATAAAAGCTTTCAATTAATTCCTAAGAACTGAAGCTAGAAAAGTTACTTTAAAATTTTTTTGTGTATATATATCAGCTTGTGTGTGTGTGTTTATGTAAAAAGTATAATTTAGTCTACAGAAGAATTTTTTTCTTGCATACTCAGCTGAGCCTGAAACATCAGGTGGAAGCCCTGAAGGAACACTGAGTAAACACATTTTTGTGCAACACTGGAGTAATTTTTGCTTTCATCTATCTACCATAATGTTTTATAAGGATGCACTACATGACATATTAATACACTTAGGTATAGGCTCATCTGTGTGATGATTGTGGTGCTGAAAATTTATTTGAAAGGCTGCATTAATGATTTATTATCAATAGGGAAACCAGAAATAGTGGATCCATATTCAGATGAATAATTAGTTTTAGGAAGCTTTTTTGATTCCTCTTTATAGACATTCTTAAGGCTATAGCAGATTACCATTACATGGCTCTACATGTATTATCTTTGGGTAAAGAGTGCTGTCATTTAGTGTTTTTTTCTAAACAAAATGGGAGAAAATAGAGATGCAGTTATTCTTAATTACTTTCTAAGTCTAGCATCTTTGTTTATTTATATTAAGTTTCTTGAAATTAGAATGCAGCTGCTAGAAAAGAGAAGTTTTTATATTATAAAAAGCTATGGTAAAATTATGGTAAAATCCCATATTTAAGAAGACAGATCTCTGCATTTCTCACAGTTGTCTGTAAAGTGGAGTACATCAATAATACAAAATTAATATTTTTGGCACCTAGTTCTGCCCAGCATTTTTTAGAACATTCAGCATGCAGCATTCAGAACACAGAACTGATTCTAGTGCCTGGTTGTTTCGTTAGTATTTGTAGTCATTATCTGATGAAATTCATCCTCAGACAAATTAGAATTTTAGCTCTGCTACTCAGATTTGAAGGCTATAACAGAGCCATATCATAATGGTTTGAAAACTCATACTTCAGTCAAAGCTTTGTATAATTTATTCCACTTGTTCTTTTGAACAATTGCTTTTCTGCTTAGCTAGTGCTTTTTCTCACCTTAACATCCTGATATATCTGGAAATGAGCTAGAGCTGATTTTTCTAATTTTGCAAGTATTATGAACCATAACATAATTTTACGTTCTTGTGTGTTTGTTTTGTGGTTTCTTTCAGCATGACTAGATCAATAGATACTGTATCATGAAGTGAATTCTTTCTGGTCTTTAGTAGACCAACATGGGTGTTTTTCTGTCAATACAAAACAGTGTTTCTAATGAATCCTAGAGCCACTGGTTTGGGTTTTTGTTTTTTTTATCCATTTTTATTTCTGTATAGAATTGCGTTGGGGGTGATAGGCGTGTTCAGGTAACGCAGACTACTTTCTTGTCTAATTGTGTGTTGAAAGGTGTGGGAGTTTTAGAGTTGTGGCTTTATTTTGGTTTTTGGTTTGGATTTTTTTTAATTTAGAATTGGAGAGATGCCAGAGTTGTTTGGTTGGGAGCGTTTTGCTTTATGAGTGGCAATAGGCAAGTTTTTTTCATGTTTCTTAGAATATCTAGGAAGCTCGAACAGGTTGCGTTTCAATTACTGCTATTTCAATTTTTTAATAGTCTACTGTGGTTTTTTTACATTCTAGTTTAGAATGCTGGCCTTCTTAAGCCGTGGACTCTCAGGTTTGAAAGGAGTTGCATTTTTGTGGACAGTGCCTATTGTGTGTGGGCCACTGTGGTGTCTGAGGCATCAGACTTGGTCATCCTGTATAGTGCAGCTCTGGACAGAAGCACAATGAGATCATACAATACAGTTAATAATCCTTTTATGATTAGCCATGCGCACATTCAGGGTCCAGGACTGCATTCACAAGATTTAAAGCTTGACTTTGGTTTTGGAATGGAAGGAGGAGAACAGGTAAAGAAGTATTTATTAAAATGCTTTTACTTAATAATTTTGGCCTAATGGAATTAAATTTTCAGGGAAATGGAAGCAGAAATAGTGTCTGAAAGGTTAAGTGGAGTCCTGCGTTAGTAATGTATGCTTCTGTTCCTGAGAAATGCTTGGAGTCTTTTCTGTTCTCCTCTATTCCCATCTCCGCCCCACCACGCTTTTTTTTCCCCCCTCACTGGTTCTAGTTATGTTGGATTGGAAAAGCTACTGCTGAAACAAACTGTTAAAAAAGTCTTGCCATCCTTCTCTTCCTAATACTACTTACTTACTTAGCACTTGTTCTGGAAGTGTCTTGACACTTGGTCTGTGCTGGAATTTTTCCTTTGGATGCAGCTTATAGCAGATTTATTTCAGGCTTGACTGTGATGCCCTTTTTTGGAATGCATGACTGAAATGTTTTTCTTCTTGCTTAGTATCTTGCTGCTTCTTGGTTTTGTTTTGTATACCCAGAAGGTCTTAGAGGAAGATGAATCTCCAAAAGACAAAGCCTTGTACGTTGTTTCCACTTTAGCAGTGATGTGTCTGGCTTGTATTAGTAGGTCATCTCTACTTTCACATGGTCAAAGTGATCAGGTTTGTTTATGTTTTATAACAAAACATCTAAGTATGTGTGTCTGGTTTTGTACACACTGAAGGGGAGGGTGTTTTACTGGTTGAGTGCTTTCATTTTTTTCTAGCTGTGACAATTAGGGCCATATTTTTATAAACCTGTGTTAACCTGAGCACAAAAGATAAAAAGGATGCTAAACTCGAAATAGAGGCATGAGGCTCTCCTTCTTCAAAGAAGAATGAAGACGGCTTCAGGTTCTATGTTTGACCATGCGTACCTGCCATTTGGTGGCTTAGGGATAACATTATTTAAAGATAATATTTTCTCTCCTGTACTTCTTCAGGGAAGAATCACCAGAAGAATTAAAAAAAAAATACATTAAGAATGATTATTCACAGCTATGGTCAAATGCAGAATGCAAACAAGTTCATAAAAAGTGAGGAAAGTATGTGTTAAGATTTTTATCTCTGCAATTATATTTACAAGTGCTATAGGGAAAACATTTAAAGGTGAATTTAAATTTACAGTATTTTAAAGTTTTTTAGCACTCAGTGTGCCATATGATCACAATTAATGTGAATTCTTACTTAGCAGAATTCCCAAATCCCAGGTTTGTTTTTTAAAAGCTGTCGGCCTAATAGGCTAATGCTGTCTTTGTTATCTTTGAAAAATTTTCTTTTGGTGGCCTCTGTGCATTCTTGTTTCTGAGGACTTGGCCCCACACAGAGCATGCAGAGCTCTATTTCAAAGCAAACATACTTGGCTGACTTTTGAAAGGTACACCTCTCTCGTGTTGATAAAACCCCCCTTTTTGAGGTTGTCATTGTTGTGATACTGAAACACAGCCCTAATGAGTCTAGAACTAGAATGGCTTTTCCCTGGTTGGTTGTTCCAACTTAATATTTACACTGTGTTGAAAGAAACGTCTGAAGCTAAAGAAGAGTTGCTAGATGTGACAGAGGATCCCTGTTGTATGGCTTGGCGTGCTGAATGATGCTGCATGGATGCATGTGTTGTGGGTGGTGGGTTTGGGGAGGTTTAAATTCTTTTTTTTATAAGTAGCAGTGATGTTGAAAAAAGTCTCAGGGTGTTTCTTTGTGGAAGCAACTTACTGTAAGCATGAGTGTACAAAGATGATACAAGGAATAATTCCATCTGGTAAGTAACTTCTTTTAGGTGACCCTAATCATTTTGCCACTTAGTTTTTGAGAATGTGTACAAGTGTTTTTTTTTTTTCTTTTTAAAGCATACAAGCAGGCTGATGTGAGTGAATGAGAAAGGACTGCTTTGATATAATTTTAAAATTTGCCTGTTATGAATACTAATGTCAAAGCAGTATGTTGGCTTTTTCCATGATATTTATTTCTGCATTTACTTTCACTTAACAGAATTCTTGGTTGTTGCTACATACTGTAGTCCTGAATAGAGAGCAGTACAACAATTGACCACGTGGTGTCACCTGAATATTTTGAGAATGATGCTGGGACAAAATAGGGAAAGCTATGATTTCACTGAAAGATGAATAAGCTGTATTTTAATGATACTAGATAAGTCATGAACAGATCAAAGAAGTGAAAAGAACCTCAGGCTTGTTTAAATATATGGAAATGACATGTCTGAATGTCCATTTGTGAGAGGTGGAGCAGAGCCACATATTTAAGTTCCAGAACATGAATGATGTGGTGCAGTGGAACAGAGTAATAAGAATCTGAATGAATTGTAGAAGAAATTAATAACTTTTCCATTAATCTGAATATCATTTCAACACAAATAAGTCTATGTCTCTAGAACTTACACAGCACCTTAGTGTTGTTTGCAAGGTGGTGCTTGGCTGTTAACTGTGGTGTCCTGTCAGAAAAAAATGTAAGACTTCCTTCTCCTGCCTGTCCTGGAGTTGACTAGATGTGAGGCAGCTCCAATCTGGAGACTGTATAGTTGTATTAATTAACACGAACTCTACCTTCCGCCTCTGCTCCAGAAGCAGTGTTAGTGCAGAGTTATTCATAAAGCAAGTGTTATTTATAATCCAGGTCCGTTGCATCAGTAATGTAGCTTTGTAGCTTTAGGAATCAAGCTGGCTCATCCAGATGACTGAAGTATAGACAGACAAGAACTTGAAGTTGCATGAATGTGCTCTGAGTTGTAGGAGAACTTCCACCTCCCTTTCATTAGTAAGAGTAAACATCTGAACCCTGGAAAAGCAGAAAACTCTTCTGAGAAAGATTTGGTTTGGTTTTGGTTTGGTTTTGGTTTATTGTATGTTTGATTGTTTTCACCTAACTGCTGGTGGAATTCCGGTGATTTAAGGCAATGCCAGAAGATTTCTGAACCTCTTTCAAGTCCTTAAAACAACACCATCTGTGGCAAAGGCTGAGTCCTGGGGAGTTCTCTCTTTGCTGAATCTGACTTAAGGGTGATGGGGAGGCAGAGAAGTTTGCTTAAGTAAAGTTTCCTCAGTTTTGGCATGTCCCAGGTTTTAGATATGTTTTCCATGCTATTCCATGTGGTGTCTCACTGAGACACAATTTAAGCTATTAATTCTTAGGTAGAAGAGAGTATTTAAAAGAAAAAGTTTAAATAAAAATATACTGATTTTTAAATAAAAATATACTGATAAATATCTGAATCAAAGAAAAGTATTTTAATAGCTAAGTATAGCACAGAAATAACAGTTTAATTCCAGTTTACCACATAGAATGCATATAGTAAACTCTACTGAAACTGGTGGAGCAAGCATTATATCTTACTATTATGAATTCACTTGTTTAAGCTTCTTAAATACTGTATGCATGCAGTTTAGCAGTTTACAAGTCAATGATAAAACTTTTATAAACTATTTCAGGACTCTGTACTCAGCATCTGGGTCTCAGAACAAATGTATCAGTAGACTGCTGTCCTACATTTTGGACAATAAGCTTAAAGGTGTCACAGTTCCAGTGAGATATTTTTATTTTACTGTTTTGTTGTAGCAATTTTCTTTACTTAAACACTACCTTGGTTTGCATTATCAATATTAATTGTACTGCTGTTGGAACAAGCAAAGCCTGTTACAAAATGTAAAATGTTTAAAGAAACCAAAAAAAGTACTGAAATTGCTGGTGTTTAGCAAGTACAGATAGTAAGTGGTTTTTTTTAGTGGTTATTAAAAAGGCTCAGAATGTAGTATAAGATGTTCCTTAACAGTATGAATTTAGAAGTCTTAAATATTTATCAGGTGACTTATACCTAATGGTTTTCATAACAGCCCCTGAGAAAGCGTATGCAACTTTGCTGTCCCTGAATGCACCGTAGTGGCATAACAGAGGTGAGTGAACCTACCAGAGTTGTGTTTGGTGCAGATTTTTGGCCCCTCAAAGACATTGTCTTCGCTTCAGTGTTTGGGCTGTTTATTAGAGATGGTCTCAAAATTATCTCCATATACACACCTCTGAGAAGGCTTGTAGACATACTCTATCCAGGTTGTTGTTCATTTGTTTTCCCAAAAGAAATGTAGCTCTACTACTGTAAACTTGCTGATGGATCACCCAGTTTGATATTCATGTGGATTGCACAGCACAAAGGAATGTTATAGCTTTTACTTATAAAATTACTCTGAATCATTTTTCAGTCATTTCTAAATTATTTTCATTTCCAATTTAGGTTTAAATTTATGCCCAGAAGTGAAGTTGTTAACTACACTGGTGACTTTGTCTACTGGGTAGTCATTTTCATGTAAAAGAAAGAGGCTACTATCTCCTCTAATATGCAGGAAGTGTTATTTTTAACTTTCTACATTTTATGCTGCAAGGGTAAACATTGTCTTTTTTTTGAATGTGCTCTTGCAGATGAATTTAAGTGTGGATGTCTGTCAGCTCTGAGGGCTCTTTCTTTTTTTGAAGTGGGGATTACCATCTTTTTTTAAAAGCTGTTTTTTTAAAAACTTTTTTTAAAAGCTTATAAGGCAGTTTGAAAATAGGATTAAATTCATTCTCAGTGTTAACTTTACAGCTGGAAGCTTCTAATCTGAGTCACTCGAGATTAAGTTATTTTCCTGTTGCTGCTGGTTATGGACAGGGAGCATAAAATTTGTAGATCTAGGCCTGTGTAGAAGAAC